>NC_140582.1:420009650-421259650 GCF_964204655.1 Triturus cristatus | reverse complement strand
TAGCAACTGAAAGACGGACAGATTTACTAAGACATTTTCAGGTTACAAAGGGTCTAATTTGCAAAATGTTACCATTTCCTAATGCAAAATTACCTTTTATATGTACCAAACACAAATTGTGATTCTGTAACATGTTACTAAATTGCTATTTGGTGTGGCAAGTAAGGACATATTTATGAGCCCTTTATGCCGCCGGAGTGTCACTTTTTGTGACGCTCCGGTGGCACAAAGTACAAATTCATATCTATGAGTCCATGCAAAGCACTTGAACAGCCTCATAGATATGGAGTAAGGCAAAGTAGTGCAAATCGCTGCGTTGCCTTACGGTGCATTCCTGCACTTTCACTTTGATGTAGGGCAGCCCAGCAAGGTGGCTTGCTGGGCTTCCCTACGTCAAAACCCCATAAATGAGGCTCTAAATACAGAGTCAATATTTGGGAGGGGCCTGTTTAGGGGCTTCCCTCCCAAATAGCAATTTGTAAAGGGACATAGTGATGATTTGGAAATGAAATCCGGTCGCAAAACAATATTTTACCCTCTACTGAAATGCAGTGGTAAACCATTCACACAAAGGGAGGCAGGAAGAGACTCCTCCTTTGTGAATGTTGAAATAAACATTTTTAATAGCTGGCAACTAGTTTTAAAAATGTTTGTTAAATTTTTCATTTATTTAAACACATTCCGGCTTCCTTAAGGGAACTGGGGCTGCATATATAAAAAAAATAATCGTACCTGTTTTTAAAAGCAATCACACACATAGTAGTCTGCGGACACCAGCAGGTCAGAGACCCAGTGATGCCAGTGAAACATAGTGAGTTGCAATTTATTATAATGCAGAGGGGGTCAAATTGTGACCATTACAATTTGGTATTTTGCTAACCAACTGATTAGTACATGGGCCAATTTGTAAAATGCCACATGAGTAATAAAAGTACTGGTCATAAATTGTGAACAGTATTTTGCGTTCAGTGTTTAGAAAGATCTGTCCCCTAATGCGTTCATGTTATCTATTATGCTTGTCCATTGAGGGCTTACTATCAAAGAACATAGGGAGTAATGGTAATAATTAAAAGGCCTAATTTATGAAAAGTGTTGCATCGCTGAGGGAAAACAGCGATGCAGCACTTTTCATAACTCCATCCTTGCGACAGCATTGGTGCACTGTATTTATTGTACGGTGCTCCATATTGCAAGGATTTGCAGATACGTCAGTAATGTAGGCACAAAAATGGCAAATTGCTGGAGTGTATCTGAAAAGGGATGCAAATCCAGCAATTTGTCATTTCACATGGGGCAAGTTCCATTTGAAAGGCACTGTGTCACCCTGTACACCTGCTTCTGGCAGGCATGAGGATTTGACGCACTGATGTCGAAGAAGTGTTGCAGTCAAATCTCATAGATTTCACTGTGTCACTTCTACGTGGCTTTCCTGCGTCAGAATGCCTAGTACTGGAAAACTCACAAAGGCGTTTTTAAAGTACTGCATAGTCTATCTGTCCCATTGGATAACATTGGGATTGCCTAATTACATTTCATAACTGTAATTTCTAATTGGGGAGTGATAAGGCCCTTAAGTCTGGTGTCTCAGGAATATACATTTTAAATCCTAACTTATAGTGAAGTTGGATTTTAAATTACATGAATCAGAAGGAGCGCATTGCTCCTGTTGTCTGACCAGAACTGGCGCATTACTCTCACTGCGTGGACCGGCCACAAAACATCACCTTCCAAACCACCACTTTACAAGATCCCTGCATCTCCATCAAAGGCATCTTCAACAACGAATCTCTGGATTGCAGCTCTTTGCTCATCGGAGCCGAAACATCATCGCTGCTATGCAGATCAGGACCGTCAACGCGCTTACCAAATGAATCAACACTGACGCAGTGCTTCAGCTGTGACCCACATTTTCAATGTTGATACAGCCAGGATCACAGTACTTTTGTTCAGTGGGCCTTACTGGGTTCCTGAATTCATCCGGCGCTCCATCACGGTCAGCCTGAACTTTTCACTGTGTTCCAGTCCGGCATGACCAGACACCCTAAATAAGAGCATATTGCTTCTAAGTGCTATATTACTGTTTACGCTACAAACATTCATTTTTTGAGATCTACTTATTAGATTTTTGTCATTTTGGTCTTGTTTATTTTACAAAGTTAAGAGCTATTGGTGTTGCTAATAACCTGGTGTGGCATCTTTTTGTGTAGCACAGATTAATTTAGTGTTTGCCTGTATCCTACCCTGACAAGTTTTATGGTTGCTGCTTGACTAAGGCTCACATACCAGTCAACCTACAACCACATTTCTAAAATAATGTGTTATACAAATTGGTTTGAATGAAAGTACTGTAAAATTAGTAATCTCACATTCAATGCAACTCCTACGCTGTAAGCGATTATAAAGGAAATCATAACATAAATTTGTTCTGACAACAATATTGCACGTTTTTATATAGAACTGAAAATAGCTTGTCAAAATAGTAATGGAAGACTCTACACAATTTATTTTTATTATCTCCAATACCCAATAAGTTTCAGTTTCAGAAAAACTTTGAAAGTAAATAGATTTTACTATGAGAGGGCAGAGTACATGGAGTTCTACTACTTGGAATTCCGCAGAGTTAACTATTTACATTGGAAAATTCCACAGAGTTCTGCCTGAAATGGAGTGAAAGTACCACCCGGTTCTCTCTTGCCTTCCACTACTGCCGATGGACTATATGGGGAAGGGAAGGGAGTTATCAAGTGCAAATAGGCCTGGCCAGCCCCATCCCCTAGGATAATTAATAGTACACATGGAACCATAAGGACAGCGTCCATTCACGCAAACAAATCCTCCCTTTTTCATCTAACCATTAAAGTTGGTAGATCCGGGCAGCAGCCGCGCAGGAAGTTTTGATTAAACACAGAACATCTTCAGCATGGATGCCAGCTTGTCCTCCGGCGACTGCATGAACTCAAAAATATAAGTAGCCCATACAAATACGATGGGAAAGAAGGTGCCTCAAAAAATGCAGACCTCCTCATCTAAAGTGGTAGATCTGCGAGCGGCGAGTGTAGAAAATTCTGCCAGCAGCAGGCCGTCTCAAAATGTAGCTGCTGCGCTGCTGCAGGATTGTAGAAGTATAGGTGACAGAAGCCTGTGGCCTATTCCTTCTGCAAACAGCTCCCTTATATCCCAGACATGGGGGCTGTAAGAGTCATCAGCCCTCCAGCGATTCAGGGCAAGAAACACTCACTCGTATGACCCCTAACAATGTTCCACTTGAGCAGCAACTTCACAATGTGGAGTGTGACAATAAAAGAAGGAAAATCCCCTTCTGAGGCTGAGCCCATCCTGCTGTCTGCAGGTGAGGATTTAACGCCTCATTAACCCAGTCCATCACTGCAGACCTTTTTTTTCTAACGGGCTCTGCTCAGTGCCAACTCAAGGGTTACTTAAGAGATCTTGGGCCATATGTAGGTAGCATCACATTTACCGATTCATAAATACCGAATTTTACCGATTCGGTATTTATGAATCGGTAAATGTGATGTAGGTAATGATTTGGTAAATTTTACCGAATCGGAAAAATTCGGTAAATATGAATCGGTATTTACCGATTCGGTAATGGGGCATACCTTCCCATTGATTCCTATGGGCCTGGAGGCCCATAGGAGTCAATGGGAAGCCAGTCACCATTACCGATTCGGTAAATACCGATTCGGTAATGGGGGGAGCATATACAAGGGTGGCAGGGTGTCACATTGACACCCTGTTGCACCCCTGATTCTTGCATGTGTGCACATGCGGCGCACATACATGCCCTAAGGGCATGTATGTCTGCCACATGGCACTCTTACATCTGCAAAATATTGCATTTTGCAAGGTATTCGTTATTTATCACCAACCAGTATTTGGTGGTAAATAACGAATTCTTAATTCTAATTTGCACTCTTTAGAGTGCTTCCTACATTCAGGATTCGGTATTTACCGATTCGGTACTTTACCGAATCCTGAATTATGCCTCCTACATCCCAAATAGCTAAATACCGGTCGGTAACAGGATATTTACCGATTTTCGGCCGTTACCGACCGGTATATAGCTACCTACATGAGGCCCCTTATCTCTGTCCCTTGCAGGACACATAGCGCTAACAAAAGTAGCTTGACCAAATAGGACCTCCATAATTTGCTAAATCAACATTTAGAACCCCACGGATAGCAGTGTTTTGCCTCAGATCATACTGATTGATGAATCGGAGAAGCCAAAATTAGAACCGATTACGTCTCGCTGTAAACATTCGCAACAGAAACACTTGACCAACTCTCTTCCCTTGAAACTTTCCCCAAAGAAGTACTCGGTCTCCGCAAACCTTGTGCCACTGCTATGCAGGTTGATTTTTTCAATGTCAGCCGTACTTTGTTTAAAGAAAGGTTTTTTTTGCACACACCTTTCTCGGTGTCTCCTTGAGGCAAGGGGAGCAGTCATGGTGCATTTCTATGCCGTGGGCTCCGGTCTACACTTTCTTTTGCTCACTGAATTATTGGAGGGTTAAAGTCAAAGTCTAGCTTCCAGATATATTTGCCTCTGTCTCCCTCAGTTGGGTCCCGTCTGTCGCCTCCACCACTGCCAACTGTCTTTCTATGTCTCAGGCAGCAGCAGCTGAGTCAGACTGGTCGTCTTTCTCCTCGTAATCATCCATCCCTCCCTTTACTGAGGTCTCGGCTCCCTCACATCCGGCGGCTCCTTCTAACCCACTGCATGAAGTGAGACGGTTTTAGCCAATCCTACTAGTTCGGCTTCATGACACCCCTCACTACCACACTCCACGCACATGCCTTCCTCCTCCCGACCACATGCAGTCCCAGATGTGCAGGCATGCACATAATATACCATGCCAGCATTTGAAATGATAATTTGAATTTGGAAGCATGCTGGCAAACTGAACTTCGCTCCCTCGCTGATTATCAGAGTTTTTCTGCTGAACTTCACCCTCAAAACTAAGCATTGAGTGCCAAAACTCTGTGCACTCCACTGGAGGAGCAGAGTTTGCTACCCACCCTTAGTTTTTACACATTTTAAAAAACAAAGTGATGAACTTCAGTTAAATAAACACATCTTAGAAAGTAACATCAATTACTTCTCTGTAAAAAATAATTTTTTTGTTTTTCAACTACCTGTAGGGAGAGCTTTGCCTCTGAGCAGACATCACTCACAATTTTAAGAACTGTTGTAATATGAACCCAGTGCATTTCCTCTACAAAAAAACCCCCATCATCCCATGTCCATACCTTTAAATAATCTGAAAGGATAAGGCCAGACTTATAGTTTTTTTCTACTCCTTCTACTCCTTTTAATCCCTGAAAGACCTAAGATAAAGGAAACCACTTCTCACACTCTTGATAAACCATCACCCAATATACAAGACCCTCTTCTTTCCAAATTAGACACCACACATAACTGCTTAGCTGTAACCACCACCACAATATTTGCTATGCTAACCTGTACCTATCCATATCCCAGTTCACCCCAGCTGTACAAGATGTCATAGCACATCCTCACACAGGGGTACCGTTCCCATTCACAAACTAGGATTTCGTATTTTGCACATCAACTGGTTTGTGAATAGGAATAGGATTGCAATGCGACCTATGCAATAATAAGGTACATCGCAAATTGAATATTCACATTTGGTCACAACCTACCTAATGAATAATAAGCTATAGAATCCAAATTATACCTCACTGACTACGCACAACAAGGCTGAAACTGGTCTAGGGTTGTTGGTGTTCCCTTCTGAAGGCGGCCTTGCCTGGCAGTTCCTGAAGGGCTGTTCCCATGTTGAGTATGGTCAGTATTTATTTGCACAGGGTGGGTCTTTGTCTAGAATGGCACAGTGGGCAAAAAATGATTGTTTGGAATGCTGTTAGACTATTTGTAAGCATTTCTCTCACTACCTTTTGCGTGTTTGATTTTAATAAGGCAGATCATAATTTTCTGCCCTCTGTGATTAGCTACTAGTGCAGTTATTGAGGCCTGCAAGCCACAACAGACTTCCTTCTCTGGATTTGTTATGATGTGTCGATATGTATATCAAATTAATCACCTGTGAGTTTATCCAGGCACTTGAGCAGGTGTGTAGTAGGCATGTGGTCCCTGTAGAGTTATTCGAAGAACCAGGTCTGCAGCTTCTTGTGGAAATCCAGAAGTGAGGAGGAGGTTCTGATGTATATTGGGAGGTTGTTAAATATTTTGTGTGTGATGTAGGAGAATGAGTGATCTTCTGATCTGCTTTTCTGAATGGGAGAGGTGTGTGCAATGTGAGAGTGAGGCTGAGCATAGGTGTCTGGCAAGCTGGTGAAAGTGTATGCACCTGTTCAGGCATGCTGGTTCAGCATTATTCAAGGCTTTGGATGCGTGCATGAGGAATTTGAATTGGCTGCATTTGTTAATGGGAAGCCAGTGGAGTTCACGGAGGTGGGGTGAGATGTGGGTGTGGTTTAGGAGGTTGAGTAGGAGTCTTGCAGAGACACTCTGGATAGTCTATGTAGGAGCTGCTTGGAGATTCCGGCATAGAATGGTTTGCCATAGTCAAGTCTGCTTGTGATGAATGCTTGTGTGACATTGCATCTGCTGTTCTGTGGCAGCCACTTAAATATCTTTCTTAGCATACGTAAGATGTGGGAGTTGACTTGTGCCTTCCTATTGTGCTTGATATCCAGGATGATTCCCAGATTTGTGTCATAGTCGATGGGTGTTGGTCCTAGCTCTGACAGACACTAGGTAGCATCCCACGGGGAGTTTCTGTTTCCAAAGACCTTGTTGTAGATGAGCTTCAAGCAGTTGGTTCTCATCCGTTCTGCTACCATGGTCATGCAATTGGAGAAGTTTACTCTGGTGGTGATAGTCTTGTCCATCAGGGAGAGGATAAGTTGGGCATCATTGTTGCAGGAGATTAGGGTGATGCCTTGGGCTCGATAATGTTGGCAAGTGTAGTCATGTAGACATTTAACAAGTCAGGGCTGAGAGACGAGGCCACAGATCAGGCTTCAGGGATCCATTGTAAAGGGTGACAGTTTGACTTTGGGTCCTTCTTGTGATAAAGGAGTAGATCCAGTTTAGTGCAAGTCCTTGGGTGCCAAGTTCGTGGAGGCTTTTGATGAGTGAGTTTTGGGAGTAGGTGTCAAATGCCATGGAGAGGTTGGTCAGGATGAGGGATGCTGTTTCTCCTTGGTCCAGGATGGTCCGGATGTTGTTGATAGCTGTGATTAGTGCTAATTCGGTGCTTGTTGATTGTTCTGAATCCTGATTTGGTGTTGTCAAGTAAGCGGTGTTGTTTGAGGTGGGTTGTGAGTTGCTTGTTGGTGGCCTTCTCTATCACTTTGGATGGGAAGAGGAAGCAAGGTTTGCAATTAAATCGCTGGGGTCTGGTTAGTGTGCAAAGTTGCTAAAGATGTTTGTGATACTGCTGTGGAAGAGGTTTGATAGGTCACTGGAGAGATCTTGGGATGGGTTATACTGGTGATACTGTTAACGGAGGCCATGAGTGTGCTGAAGTCCTTGATGATCAAGAAGATCTCCTTGGAGATGTTGGAGCTCCCTTTGATGTGCACAGCCAGTGCTCTTCTCTTTGTGTTTATCAGTTGCCAGTAGTAGCCTCTAAGTCCAGTCTTGTATGTGGTTGTGTCAGTGGTTTTATGGCTGGCTTTCCATTTTATTTATAGCCATTTGCAGTGTCCAGTAGCAGTGTCTTTTTGGCGTCTCAAAGATCCTCTGAGTACCATCTGGCATGACTGTTTATTCTTCTTTGCTTGTTGGGTCATCTGCACAGTTCTTGATCAATTTTTTGAAGTTGGTGATGTCCTTATTGAGGTTGTTTGTGGGGTTAGGTTGATCTGTGCTGCTTCACAGATTTTGCCCAAGCTGCAGCTGCGTTAGCTGATGCTGCAGGGAGCGCTGACTTGGGGTGTGCTGATTTGGGATTGGATGATGGAGTTATAGGTTCATGTGATCAGTGAGTGGAATTGTACTTGAAGCTGTCGCTGTGGTGAAGATAGGATTCAGTGTTTGGTCTGCAATGGTTGATGGTTCTGTCATGGGCTGGGTTAGTCCAATATTGCTTAGGTTTTCGAGGAGTCCTGTGCAACAGAGGTCAGTCCTGTCTTCTAACTGGATGTTGAGTTTGCTAAGGTGTATGAAGGCTTTAAATTCAATGGTGAGAGGGCCAACAAAGTTGTGATGAGTCTGGCAAAGATAGTTCATGGTCCAGGTGGTCGATCGTTGTGGGTTCTGTTGCAGGGTGAGTTTTTCAAATAGTTGTAGCTTGAAATGCAGATGTTCCATGAATGGGGTGTCTCTTTCTGTGGATGTTGAGAATTTGACAGAATCTTTGTAGATGACTGTAAGTCATCCTTCTGGCATGTCAAGGCAGCCCTGTTGTGCGATCTTTTAGCCCATTGGAATTGCCACAGTGATGTGCTGTTTCCATCAGAAAGAGAAGGTTTGGTGCATCATTGCTCAGTAGATTACAGATATTGGTTGTTTGCTTGCTGATGGATCGTATGTTGAGAGGCATGTCTGTGAGTGAGTATTGCGGTGCGGGTTTGCTGTAGCATGTGATATTAGGTGGCCTATTGAAGATGTTGCAGGTGCTAGAGTGCATTGTGTGGGAAGGCTGCTGCAGGTGAATCAGCAGTGGGTGCAGGTAAAGGCACCTACTGTGGTGTGGTGTGGCACAGCAGCAGCACTGGAGATGTGTCCCAGGTTGAGCGATCGAAGGAGCATTGTGGGGTATCACTGGGAACACAATCAGATGAGGGGTTGTCGAGCTGTGTGCAGTCCAGGCACAAACGTGTGCAGATGGGCTTGCATCTCTAGCTCCAGCAGCGTGCCAGCTGCGCAGATGCTCAGCAGTCACCATTAAGTAGATCCTAGAAAGGGAAAGGATCCTGGGGGTGGTAAGTGGGGCTACAGAGGAGGGAGAAAAAGAGGCAGGGAGACATGGCAGGAAGAACAGGTATGTAGCAGAGGGAGGTAGAAGAGGCAATGAAGGGTGTTGGGCAGGGGTGGCTCCTCCTATTAAGAAAATCCAAAAGCTAGAGCTGCAAAAGAAAATTGTAATAAAGTTTATTTAATTGACTTGCTGCTTGCTCGCTGATCGCTACTCGCTTTTGAGGACATTTATTTTAATTTGTTTTAATAATTGTTTTAAGAATCCTGCTCTTGTTTAATGCCCACTTACCCGCACTTTAAAAGAACAAACAACAAACATTAGGAACTCTTTGTTCCTTATCTCATTCTGCTGTACTTTTAGTATTGGTATTTTGCAATTTTGCACTTTCAAATATGGCGCTGTCATAACTCATTTCTATCTCCCTACTAGAGTCACGTGAGGTCCGCTCTTCCCCCGACCTATCAGCTTGCTCCAGCCTCTGTTTAAACTGCCTGATGCAAGCGTGCGGCGCGCGCATGCAGCGGGCACGCCAAGAGGCAAGCCCGTCTGCGCCCGTCCGTGCCCTGCCGCACCCAGCGGCCAGCAAGGATCCTTCACCCGCCTCTCCCATTTTGAATTCTTTAACATACACTGCTGACGACTTGCGGTCACTGAGAGGCTTGGTCTCCTCTCTGTGTACCGTATACAGCCATCAGTCACAGAGATTTGTTTGTTCTAATTGTAGATTTACGCTGGGCCGTGGCCACAAGAAGCGGCCGACTGTTGCCTTGAGGGCCATTGCTTCTTCTGCATTACAGGAAAACTCATTCTCAAAGGTAGACGATCACTTACACTTTTGGAGTCTCAACAGCCGTTCCCTTCCGAAAAACAAAGCACATATTTTTGATTTTTTACACACAGAAAAGCCTGATGCTCTGTTCCTTACCGAAACTTGGCTTCATACCAGTTCCGGTCCAGACATTGCATGCGTCCTCCCCCCGGGCTATGTTATTGTCAGGAGTGATAGAGGCACCGGGAGGGGAGGTGGGATAGCGATTATTTTTAAATCGAAGTACTCTTGCAAGCTGGAACCTCAATCCTTTCCTGACTGCGAAGCTGCTTTATTTAAACTTGCCATCTCTCCTCGAATGACTTTATCCGGCATGCTTATCTACCGTCCCCCTGGCAATGCTAGGAAATGGTTATTTTCCTTCCCTGATTTAATTGCCCCTTTTATTTTACAAGCTGCCAACTTCACGATTCTGGGTGACTTAAATCTTCACCTAGAAGACCCCCTGAACTCCGAGAGTACTACTCTCTTGGCTGATCATGAAGCTCTCGATTTGATACTCCGTAATAAGGGGTCCACACATCAGGCAGGGCATCTATTGGACCCTATCCTGTGTAACCTTCTTCTAGTATGTAGTTCTCCCGCCCTTCCCCTAGATTGGTCAGACCATTTCGCCATTTACTTCCAACTTACTGTCTCAGAAGATACCACGCCTTTCCCTACACACAGTAGTGGGAATAGGAGACCATGGCACAAACTAAATTTAGGCTTGTTAAATAGCCTTCTTGCGGCGAATACCCCTGATCTAAACCTCCCGCTCCGATCTCTAAATATGGCGGTCTCCAATTGGCTATCTACATCCATTAATCTCTGTTTGCTTTTGACACCGAAAGCCAGTTTCTCCCATCATTCTCCGGCCCCTTGACCTGAAGATTTAGAAGTCCAAATGTAAGTTTTTGGAAAGAAAATGGCACAAATTGTACGCTATCAGCTGCAAAGCCGACTATAAAGCCGCTCTTCATATCTATCACTCCGCTTGTAAGGCTGCAAGGGTCATTTTTGTCACCAACACTATTAACAATTCATTGAAGCGTCCCCAAGCCCTATTTTCAATGGTCAAAAAGCTGGCAGGTGCTAACACCCTTCCTTTACCCCCATGTCCTCGACACCATCAAATGTAATAATATTGCTAACTTTTTTATTACCAAGATGGACAGTAACTTAATTACTTCTGTTCCCGCTAACTCTGATAAGCCTCGTCCAGATATCATCTGTATGAACCTACCCCCGCCATATCAAGAATTTCACATTGGCCCCTTCTTGACGATGGTTCCTTCCTTGATTGCTTTGCTAGGGTAAAATCAGGCTCTCCTCTTGACCCTTTACCGGCTAATATTTTAAAACAATTATCCCCAGTTGTCTTAGGAATCCTTAAGGTGCTCCTAAACTCTTCCTTACGGGAATCAGTTGTTCTTTTAGATTGGAAACATGCGATGGTGGTTCCCCTTCTAAAAAAAAACCAACGCTGATCCATCTATCCTATTTAACTACCGCCCAATTTCACTTTTACCCGTGTTTTCCAAAATTTTAGAAAAACATGTAAACTTTTAGCTTGCTACTCACATTGAAAACTCAGGTTTTTTACATCCATATCAATCAGGTTTTAGGACCCATTTTTCAACAGAGACCACCTTACTGGGGGTAACTGAAAAGCTGCGCTCCTGTCTTGACCAAGGTGAGACCATGGCTCTCATCCTATTAGACTTGAGTGCAGCATTCGACACTGTGTCTCACTCTATCCTGTTAAAATCTCTCCAGTCAGCAGGAGTGGAAGGCTCAGCCCTTTTGTGGCTGACCTCCTTTCTCAGTAACCGCACATTCCAGGTTTTTTCCTCCGGTTCTTCATCCACGTCTCGCTCATCTGCGTATGGAGTTCCCCAGGGGTCCACTCTGAGCCCATTGCTCTTCAACATCTATGTGAGACCCCTTGCGACCATCGTAGAGGACGCTGGCCTCTCCTTGTACTCCTATGCCGATGACACACAAATCATCTTCTCTTTATCTTCTTCTAAAGATGCTTCTGCATCTTCTCTGCAGAGCGGGCTACGTCAAGTATCGGAGTGGATGAATGCCAATTTTTTTTAATTGAACGGGGACAAAACTGAGGTCCTCATTCTGGGCAAACATAAACACTTTTGGAGTCCTCTCCATTGGCCCAGAAAATGGGTCCATTCCCCCAGCCGGTTGCTCAGGCCCGTAACCTTGGGTTTATCATTGACAATCAATTATCCATGCGGCAACAGGCGGTTAGTACCGCTGGAATCTGCTTCACTATACTTAGATGGCTACGGAACATCATCTGGATGCTTCCTGCCCCCACTCAAAAAACTGTGGTCCAGGCTCTTGTTATCTCTCGCCTGGACTACGGCAATGTACTTTATCTGGGAGGCAGCAAGGAACTTTTGAATAAGCTCCAAGTGGTTCAACATTCTGCGGCCCGCCTTCTCTGCCACGTTCCTAGAAAAACCTCCATCTCTCCTTTCATCCGTAATTTGCACTGGCTTCGTATTGAAAGCCGTATCAAATTTAAGACCCTATGTCACATTTTCAAAATCAAGCAAGGTTCATCTCCGGCATACTCGCAGGAACTTATTCGCCCTTATGCTCCTCCCCGAGCCTTACGTTCTTCTACTCTAGGTAACCTAGTACTTCCCAGATTTAAATTGACCAGAATGGGTGGGCGTTCCTTCGCTTGTCTTGGACCTAGACTTTGGAACTCCCTCCCTAATTTCATAAAACATGAATCCTCTTACCTCAAGTTTCGACGAGACCTTAAAACCTGGCTATTCACTCAGTAATCAGCTCAGTTACTCAGTTTACAGTTGTGGACACACTTGCGCCGGGAAACCCTGTCAAGGGTAGCTGTGCGCCATATAAATTTAATTAATAATAATAATAATTACCATTTTATTTTTCAGCAACCTGTCCCAAACTAAGTGCCGGGACGGGGCGAGCCAGTACTGCCGAGTGGCTTTCAAATGTGCATGTCCCTTTGGCTGGCCGGTTTGTGAAGGCCAGCCACACATGCACATTTTAAAGTTCTCTAACCTAGCTGTCTTGGACAGGTTAGAGAAAGTGAAGTCTTCTAGTGCTCTGAGGAGTGCTAAGCGATGCTGCTCCCTCCAGTCCTGGCACTGCTCTCATTCTGGTGCAATTGGTCAGGGCAGTTTCCTTTGTCCCGCGTTGGAGCCTGCCAGAAGACCGAAGAAGGACGTCACGGAAGAAGGTAGGTCTTTTCTTTTTACCACTGCTCCCCACCTGCTGTACATGGTAGCCACTGTTTTTCTCGGGACGCTGTTTTTCTTGCCGCCGACTGCCACTGTTTGGAGGGGACTTCAAGCCCCAGAACTCTTCTTGCTCTCAGGAGGGAGGAGCCTGCACCTGGCTAGCACTTTCAAAAGCGCCAACGACACCGCAGCACGGGACGCGCCTGCCCGCACCCGTCTGTGACAGGAAGAGGCACCCCCCTTGGCTCTGGCACTTAACATGATATGGGGAGCTGAAGCAAACCGTGTTTATCCCGCCCAGTAGTAATTTCCGTCCTGTTGTTCTATTCTACCTGAACTTCTTGAGATATGGCTGGGACTTTTTGTGCATTGACTTTGATACACTGTCATTGGGGATCAATTGGGGATTTGTGGTAGTCTCTTGCAGCCTAACAGCTGTTTTTTACCCAATTTGGTTCTGCTACTATACCTAGTCATGGGTAAAAGGAGGCATCCAAGCGGGGCTGCCAAATCACAAAGTACCGCCCACCCTCCCTCTTCCATTCTGAATTATATCACAGGTGTGATGGGGGTTTTGGAGAAACAAATCATGAGTGTGGAGGAGTCCTTAACAACTTGCACTAATAACATTTCGGATTTAACCTCTACTGGCACAGCTACAACTATCACTCATAATCCTGCTAGTAGTTCTAGTCCTGATAGTGCTGTTAGTTTGCAGGCAGCTGGGCTGAGGGAAGACAAGTGTCCCAAAAATCCCCTCGTATTGCTCTTCCAGAGATCAAACTGGCCTGCCAACCCTCTAGCAAACGATTTAAAACCCCATCTACTGCAGTGTCCCAGCTCCGTCAATCCCTCTATTTGCATCTAATGAAGAAGGAGGAGTAGGGGGGAGTGGTCAACATTCTAAGAGCACCCATAAGCAATCATTGACCAAAAAAACAAAGAAATCATCCTTAGAAACAGGATCCGGTTCTACACGCCCACTAGACACCTCCGCTCACAAATCGCGGCTCTGGCCAGCATACCGAGGGTAAAGAAAGCCAGAATGGGTGAACGAGCCTTTTCCCACGTTGCCGCAAAGAAGTGGAATGAACTTCCCATGGCCCTTCGACTTACAGAGGATCATCTGGCGTTCAGGAAACAACTGAAAACTTTTCTTTTCCCTGACTATGACTAAAGACACCTATTTTTTCCCACTGCATCCTCACTGTAGCAATCGCAGCGCCGTGATATCCCTCGGGATGATTGTTAGCGCTTTATAAGTAACCTAAATAAATAAATAAAATAAAATAAATAGAACGGCAGCACGCAGATTATGTAGCCCTCTTTGCTTTAGTTCAATCCTTAAATGAGTCAGTAAGGGCCACTTTAGTTCACTGACTGAACAACTAAAACGGATAGAGAAGAACATCCTTTCCCAAATAGACTTGCAGGTAAACAACCAGTCAATGTCAGCAAATCATCAGCACCCTCAGCAAAGTGCAGACAATAGTGTCTGTGAGCAACCCTCTTCATGTAATAATTCCATTCCCAACGCTCAAGGCATAAATCAACCTTATCATATAGTGGGTGACAGGTCAGGGGATATGATAAGCGCTGTTTCAAGGACCAACCAGTCACAGGGTGGGCCCCATCTCCTTCCCCAACCTTCACTTTCTCGACTTGGGCCCAATAGCGGCCCCACCATTCTATATAACGCTCTACACAATCCAACTCGCACAGACCAAATAACCAATGACTCTAGGCGTATTTTTCCGGTAACAAATATGGATTGCTTAGAGCTCCCACCTGCAGCCACACCTTATGTAGTAATTTTAGCTAACGTTCCACGTGTCTCTAACTCTGTACACAAATCATGGGAATCTCTTAGGAACAAATCCCTAAATTGGTTGAACGCAAGGTTAGGGCTTGTGCTGGCCCTCTTTGTTGATTTGAAAATGATTAGGAGGGTTAGATGGGTGGGAACAGGAAGCAAAATGTTAGAGGGTGTTAGACCTGGCACCTTGGCGTGAGTTTCCCTTCCACTTTTTGATGGTGTGCCTCGATTGTTTTGCTGGTGTTGTCCGCTCAGGGCACTGCGCCACGGCTAATCCGTGCCGCAGTGCAAGTGCTCCCTAGGTAAAGTGTACCTGTAATTGATGTCCATGATTGGTTGATTGGATTCACTGTCAGTCCCCAGTAGAGTGCACCAGGGGTGCCAGGGCTTGTGAATGCCAATGCTGCTGGTGGGCTTGCAGCGCTGGTTGCGCCACCCACGGAAGCGGCCTTGTAAAATGTGTCTAGGGTCTGCCACCGCAGACCCTGTGCGCGGTCCGGGACCGTCGCGCTGACTGCGCAAGTGCCCCCACTTGCCAGTCCCTAAACCTTCCCTTACCTACATATTAGCCACCCCTCTGGGAGGCCCAAGGGCAGGGTGCATTGTAGGCATAAGGTAGGACATGCCCTGATGTGTGTGGCATGTCTTAGTAGTGAATTACCGCCATTTTCGTTCTTCACTATTGAAGGCTACCTGCTCTCCATAGGCCAGAATGGGCTGCCGGGATCACGCCAACGCTGTGACCCCAGTGGACTCAGAGAGCATGGTAGAAGTGTCAAGTTTGGTATGCCTGAACTCAGGATGATAAAATACTTCTTGTAGTCAAGTCTATTTTAATATCCTGGGTTTGTAAATACTACTTTTAGAAAGTTAGTATTTACTGACCTGGCCATTTCAGTCCGCCTCTGCTGTGTGTGTGTGTTCTGCCTAGCAACAGTAAGGAGCAGGGTTGGGGAATCCCCAGAGACAGGTTGGCTGCCAGGTGGTGGGTAGAGAGATGACACCAGGATGGGTGGGAGGAGTACACCTGGACTCTTGAATAGACCTGTGCTCTGCCACCACAAAGCCGGCGCCACCCCCTGTGGGGCGGCTGATGTCTCTGCCCTGCTGCTGAAAGGAAAGAGCAGAGTCACCATAACAAAGTGCTCCAGAACTGGACTGAGCCAGGCCTAGGCCCCCTGGCGCTAAAGAACAAAAGAATTGGTGTATAAAAGTAGGAGCCTGGCTCCTAAGAAATCAGAATCCTGTTTACCACAAAGAACCTCTGCCCGACTAGAAGGAGAAGAAGACGCCGGAGGAGCTGGCCTGCTGCTTGCCTTGCTGAGAGAGGAGAGGAAGAGACTTACTGAAAAGACTTTGCTACTTTGTGCTTGAACACTCTCCAAGGGCTTGATCTGAGCTTGCCCCCTGAACTGAACCCCAGGAACAGTGGGTTCTTTGTGCTTCTTGCTCGTCCTCCAATTCGAGCCGTGTGTGCATCCCGCTGGAAAAGAGACTGCGCCCCTCATCGCCCCTCCTAGGGCCGTGACACTCAGAAGCTCGCCTGCCTCAAACCCGTGAGAGCCCCGCTCCGTCCCGAGCCGCTCTCTGTCCCCGGGCCAGGCCGCCTGCATCCCTGTCACCGCCTGCTACTGGAGCGCGCTGACCGCGCTATCACCCCTCCCGCCGGAAGCCGTCCGACGACTGTGATCTACGCCGGGTCATCCAGCTGCACTGACCGTGCCCTGCGACCCCGCTTCGCTATCCCCGGACATCTCAGGCCGCGCCGCCTCCGCTGTGGAGACCCTCCTGCACCGCCGTGCTAAAGGGTCGCTGGCCGCGCCTGCCTACGTGCCCACACCTGCTGATTGAGGACCCAAGAACACTTCCCAAGCCGAGAGTCGCACCGACCTGTGCCGACTCTCCACATCACTAAGGAAGTTCCAGTATCGGGCTCGGGGCCCGCAACGCCTTATTTCCCCGTTCGCAGGAACCGATCTCTGTGAGTACTGGAACTACAAGTAAAGAGACTACGAACCATCCATTTGAAGCTACAAACAAGATCATTTGCCTGCTGTATAACCTGGTGGCCTAGCGAAAACGTTATTGGTCTTGTGATAAGTCTGTTGAGATATATATACCTTATTTTGACATAAAGAATCGTATTTTTATATATATCCAAGTCTGGTGTCCGTTTCTGGGGGGATTGATGTATTTACTGTGTGTACGATTGTAAGTGCTTAACCAACAACGCCTGAGGAATCGCCTTGGCTGCTCACGCCACGCACCTAGAGGGTGAGCAAGGGTCATTCGCGAGGGGTTATCCTGCGCCCTGACGTGGAGGAGAGGGTTCCTGCTTGACACAAGGGCAACCTTGCGCCAACCAGAGATCCCCGACTCTAACATTGTTGGCAGCGGTTGGGATTTCGGATTTGCACTTGTAATTTGCATACAGTGAATTATTAATCACCAGATAGTGAGAGCAGACCAAGTAACGCAGCCACAGGTTTTCATTTTCTGAACTTTGTTGAGACATCTGCCATTACTGCAACCATGCCTGGCTCGCACTCCGCTGGAAGAGCACTCTCTGTGATTTCTGGAATAGATGAGGTAGATTGGGAGAGACTGGAAGGCTACACGATGGAGCAATTGAAAGGCTACAGTGTAAAATTCCGAGTTCCCCATGCTGGATTCAAGAGGAGAACCCAGTACGCCAAGGCGCTAAGAGCCTGGAGGGAGTCACGAGACCCACGGAATGCGGGGGACATCGTTCCACCCGACAACCTTGAGGAGCCCAGCAGAGTCCGGTCGCCAGAGGAGCTGGCAGACAGGGCAGCAGACAGGGCGCATGCAATGGAGATGGCAAAGTTGGCAGGACAAATGGAAATGGAAAAGCAGAAGTTGGCCCTGGAGGCACAACAACGCCAAATGGATCACGATATCAGATTGAAGGAGTTGGAGCTGAAGGCGAAAAGTTTGGACACCGCTCCTTCTGGTGGCAGCACTCCACCAGCGCAGGTAGAGTCCAAGGTGTACATCCCCAAAGATGTAGTAAAGGAGTATTTCAGAAAGGATGACATAGGGCAGTGGTTTAGGGCCTACGAGGTGGCCATGTCCTCACACCGGGTCCCTGAGAAAGACTGGGGAGCGGGGTTGTGGGGAAGGTTCCTTGCTGAAGGGCGGGACACACTGTTAGATTTGCCCTTAGAAGTCCAAACCTCATACCCCCATATGAAGGAAGCTTTAATGACCAGGTATGGGTTAACTCCTGAGCTATATAGACAGAGGTTCAGGGAGACCAAGAAGATCCCTGAGAGTACGTATGTGGAATATGTGACCTTTTTCTGCAGAGCGCTGGATGGTTGGGTGAAGGGTAGCAAAGTGAATGATTATCAAGGGCTGCTTGATTTAATTGCATGGGAGCACTTGTCCAGTCAATGTTTTCCTGAGCTACGCCAGCACCTGATCGATAGCAAGCTGTCCAACCCGAGGAAGCTTGCTGAGGAGGCGGACCGCTGGCTCAGCACCAGGGTCCACAAGGGTCAAGTGGGAGACTCCGCCAAAGGTGGGCAGGGTCCCCAGCAGAAGAGTGGGGGGGACAAGGGTAAACAGAAGGGGTTCCAAAAAGGCCCCCAAAGTAATTCCCAAGGGAACCAGCAGAAGGGTTCTCAGCCTCCCCCACCCCCGCAGCAGAACGGGGCCCCGACAGGTAGACCTGTTCCAAAGGGGCCCTTCAATTGTTACAAGTGTGGTGACCCGGGTCACATTGCCTCTGATCCGAAGTGTCGCCTGTTTGGTAAGACCGCACCCACTGGTGCTCCACCCCGGCAAGTAGCTAGTGTTAACTTTGGGGAGGAAGTAGCAGTCCAGGAGGGTGGGGGTCCCGGGCAGATGACCCTAGTCTCGCTAGGAGACAGTGAGATGGTCCCTGTAACCTACCTGCCCTCTAACACTAAGAAATATGGGCAAGTGGTGACCATCAATGGAAAGAAGGTTGAGGCTCTTAGAGATACAGGAGCCAGCGTGACCTCGGTGAGGCAACACCTGGTGTCTCAAGAGCAAATTGTACCCAATGCCTACTGTAGGGTTGTCAATGCTGACAACGTAGAGAGTCGTTGTCCAATGGCTCAAGTTCCCTTTGAGTGGGGGGAGGTCTCTGGTACTCTACAAGTCGCTGTGAGAACTGACATGCCTGTAGACTGTCTGCTAGGGAACGACCTGGAGAGCTCCCCTTGGGAAAAGGTGGAGAAGACCACGCATCTGAGGATGGTGGGTCTACCCGACTGGGCGTGCGTGACCACCCGGTCCATGGCAGCCAGTAGGGGTGTTGAGAGGGTCCTGGAGCCTGAGGGAGAGGTCCAGGAACCGGCCTTAGGGAGAAGGCGCAGGAGGCGCGGGAAACCGGCCCCCGAAGTTCCCACGGCCCAGGAGGAAGTAGACCCTGAGGGGGATGCTCTGGAGCCTACCGGGGAACAGATTGCCGAACTGGGAGATCTGCCTGAGCTGACCCATTGGCAGCAAGAAGGAGGTCCCTCCAGGGAGGAATTCTGCAGGGAGCAGAAAGAATGCCCTTCTCTCATTGGTATGCGGCAACAGGCTGCAGACCAGGCCAACGGTGTTCAGGCCAAAACACACTACGTGTACTGGGAGAGTGACCTCCTGTATTCCGAGCCTAAGGCTGCTGAACCTGGGTCAGCCCGTGTGCTGGTGGTACCCCAGAAGTTCAGAACCTTCCTACTGGGGCTGGCTCACGATGTGCCGTTAGCAGGACATTTGGGGATGGACAAGACCTATGACAGGCTTGTCACCCACTTTTACTGGCCCCAAATGCATAAGAATTCAGATTCCTACTGCAGAACCTGTCAGACTTGCCAGGCAAGTGGTAAGAGCGGAGGGAAGCACAAGGCTCCTCTGCAACCTTTCCCTGTGGTCGGTACGCCATTCCAACGAGTGGGTATTGACATTGTGGGGCCTCTGGACCCCAAGACAGCCCTGGGCAACAGGTTCATCCTGGTCTTGGTGGACCATGCCACCCGGTACCCTGAAGCCATCCCTCTGAGGACAGTGACGGCCCCCGTGGTGGGACGGGCACTGATGGGAATTTTCTCCCGAGTGGGATTCCCTCTAGAGGTGGTGAGCGACAGGGGGACCAATTTCATATCCACATATATGAAATCCCTGTGGAAGGAGTGTGGGGTAACGTACAAGTTCACCACTCCTTACCATCCCCAAGGAAATGGGTTGGTTGAGAGATTCAACCGAACCCTCAAAGGCATGATCATGGGCCTGGACGGTCCGATGAGGCGTAAGTGGGACGTCCTCTTGCCATGCCTGCTCTTCGCTTACCGAGAGGTGCCACAGAAGTCTCTAGGATTCAGCCCCTTTGAGCTTCTGTATGGTCACCCGGTAAGAGGACCTCTGAGTTTGGTAAAGGAAGGCTGGGAGCAATCTCCCAGGAAACCTCCCCAGAATGTATATAGTTACATGCTGGCCTTCCGAAACCAGACTCGGCGTTTCAGGCAACTTGCTGAGGCAAATCTGGAAGCCAGCCAGGAGGAGATGAAGCGGTGGTACGACCGGAATGCCACTCTGGTAGAGCTTCAACCTGGACAAAAGGTGTGGGTCTTGGCCCCAGTGGAGCCGTGTGCACTTCAGGATAAGTGGACAGGTCCATTTGAGGTTGTGGAGCGCAAAAGTCCTATCACCTACTTGGTGGACATGCAGACTCCCAGGAACCCTTTAAGGGTCCTACATGTTAACCGCCTTAAGCCCCACTTAGAGAGGACCGAAGTGGGCATGCTGCTGGCCACTGATGATGGAATGGAAGAGGAGACCGAGCCTCTTCCTGACCTCTTAGTGGCCTCTGAGAAAGATGGGTCAGTGGATGGAGTTAACCTCTCACCCACCCTGACGCCCGAACAACAGGAAGACTGCCGCCACTTGCTGGGACAATTTTCCGACCGATTCTCCCTGGTTCCTGGTGTCACAGATTGGTGCGTCCATGATGTGGACACAGGAGACAGCTTACCTGTGAAGCACAAGGCTTACAGGGTAACTGACAGGGTCAGAGCTTGCATTAAGGAGGAGGTCTCCAAAATGCTTGCGCTAGGGGTGATTGAGTCCTCCAGCAGTCCTTGGTCCAGCCCCGTGGTCTTGGTCCCAAAGGCTGCTGCGCCGGGAGCCACACCTGAACTCCGGTTCTGTGTGGACTACAGAGGACTCAATTCAGTCACGAAGACTGACGCGCACCCCATCCCCAGAGCTGATGAGCTCATAGATCGGCTGGGGGCTGCCCGGTTCCTCAGTACGTTTGATTTAACGTCTGGGTACTGGCAGATCGCCTTGACCGATGGGGCCAAAGAGAGGTCAGCATTCTCTACACCAGATGGGCACTTCCAGTTCCGAGTCATGCCATTTGGGATGAAGAATGCCCCTGCCACCTTTCAGAGGTTGGTCAACCAGGTACTGGTTGGGCTGGATGCGTTCAGTGCCGCCTACCTGGATGACATCGCGGTGTTCAGCGCCACCTGGCCCGAGCACCTGCGCCACCTCTGGGAAGTGTTGATGGCGCTGCGCCGAGCAGGCCTCACGATCAAGGCAAGCAAGTGCCAGATCGGGCAGGGTTCCGTGGTGTACTTGGGACACCAAGTGGGAAGTGGCAAGGTGGCACCCTTGCAACCCAAAATTGAGACCATCCTGGCTTGGGAACCCCCCAAGACGCAGACAGCAGTGAGGGCCTTCCTGGGGCTCACTGGGTACTACAGGAGGTTTGTCAAGGGCTATGGAACGATCGTTGCCCCCTTGACAGAGCTGACTTCGAAGAAGCAGCCCAGGAACGTGATTTGGACTGACACCTGTCAGAAAGCTTTCGACACCCTGAAGACTGCCATGTGCACGGCGCCCGTGCTCTTGGCCCCTGACTTCTCCAAGGAATTCCTAGTCCAGACAGACGCTTCAGAGCATGGTGTAGGGGCTGTTCTCTCACAGATGACTGAGGAGGGCTGGGACCAACCCGTAGCCTTCATCAGTAGGAGGTTACTTCCACGGGAAAGTAGGTGGAGTGCAATTGAGCGAGAAGCATTTGCTGTGGTCTGGGCGCTGAAGAAGCTAAGACCCTACTTGTTTGGGTCTCACTTCCGGGTTCAGACGGACCACAGGCCCCTCAGATGGTTGATGCAAATGAGGGGTGAAAACCCGAAGCTGTTGAGGTGGTCCATCTCCCTACAGGGTATGGACTTTACGGTGGAACACCGTCCTGGTACAGATCACGCCAACGCTGACGGTCTGTCCAGGTATTTCCGCCTTAGTGACGAGGAACCCCCTGGGCAAGGGTAGTTCTCCCCACATTTCAGCTGGAGGGGACACGTGTTAGACCTGGCACCTTGGCGTGAGTTTCCCTTCCACTTTTTGATGGTGTGCCTCGATTGTTTTGCTGGTGTTGTCCGCTCAGGGCACTGCGCCACGGCTAATCCGTGCCGCAGTGCAAGTGCTCCCTAGGTAAAGTGTACCTGTAATTGATGTCCATGATTGGTTGATTGGATTCACTGTCAGTCCCCAGTAGAGTGCACCAGGGGTGCCAGGGCTTGTGAATGCCAATGCTGCTGGTGGGCTTGCAGCGCTGGTTGCGCCACCCACGGAAGCGGCCTTGTAAAATGTGTCTAGGGTCTGCCACCGCAGACCCTGTGCGCGGTCCGGGACCGTCGCGCTGACTGCGCAAGTGCCCCCACTTGCCAGTCCCTAAACCTTCCCTTACCTACATATTAGCCACCCCTCTGGGAGGCCCAAGGGCAGGGTGCATTGTAGGCATAAGGTAGGACATGCCCTGATGTGTGTGGCATGTCTTAGTAGTGAATTACCGCCATTTTCGTTCTTCACTATTGAAGGCTACCTGCTCTCCATAGGCCAGAATGGGCTGCCGGGATCACGCCAACGCTGTGACCCCAGTGGACTCAGAGAGCATGGTAGAAGTGTCAAGTTTGGTATGCCTGAACTCAGGATGATAAAATACTTCTTGTAGTCAAGTCTATTTTAATATCCTGGGTTTGTAAATACTACTTTTAGAAAGTTAGTATTTACTGACCTGGCCATTTCAGTCCGCCTCTGCTGTGTGTGTGTGTTCTGCCTAGCAACAGTAAGGAGCAGGGTTGGGGAATCCCCAGAGACAGGTTGGCTGCCAGGTGGTGGGTAGAGAGATGACACCAGGATGGGTGGGAGGAGTACACCTGGACTCTTGAATAGACCTGTGCTCTGCCACCACAAAGCCGGCGCCACCCCCTGTGGGGCGGCTGATGTCTCTGCCCTGCTGCTGAAAGGAAAGAGCAGAGTCACCATAACAAAGTGCTCCAGAACTGGACTGAGCCAGGCCTAGGCCCCCTGGCGCTAAAGAACAAAAGAATTGGTGTATAAAAGTAGGAGCCTGGCTCCTAAGAAATCAGAATCCTGTTTACCACAAAGAACCTCTGCCCGACTAGAAGGAGAAGAAGACGCCGGAGGAGCTGGCCTGCTGCTTGCCTTGCTGAGAGAGGAGAGGAAGAGACTTACTGAAAAGACTTTGCTACTTTGTGCTTGAACACTCTCCAAGGGCTTGATCTGAGCTTGCCCCCTGAACTGAACCCCAGGAACAGTGGGTTCTTTGTGCTTCTTGCTCGTCCTCCAATTCGAGCCGTGTGTGCATCCCGCTGGAAAAGAGACTGCGCCCCTCATCGCCCCTCCTAGGGCCGTGACACTCAGAAGCTCGCCTGCCTCAAACCCGTGAGAGCCCCGCTCCGTCCCGAGCCGCTCTCTGTCCCCGGGCCAGGCCGCCTGCATCCCTGTCACCGCCTGCTACTGGAGCGCGCTGACCGCGCTATCACCCCTCCCGCCGGAAGCCGTCCGACGACTGTGATCTACGCCGGGTCATCCAGCTGCACTGACCGTGCCCTGCGACCCCGCTTCGCTATCCCCGGACATCTCAGGCCGCGCCGCCTCCGCTGTGGAGACCCTCCTGCACCACCGTGCTAAAGGGTCGCTGGCCGCGCCTGCCTACGTGCCCACACCTGCTGATTGAGGACCCAAGAACACTTCCCAAGCCGAGAGTCGCACCGACCTGTGCCGACTCTCCACATCACTAAGGAAGTTCCAGTATCGGGCTCGGGGCCCGCAACGCCTTATTTCCCCGTTCGCAGGAACCGATCTCTGTGAGTACTGGAACTACAAGTAAAGAGACTACGAACCATCCATTTGAAGCTACAAACAAGATCATTTGCCTGCTGTATAACCTGGTGGCCTAGCGAAAACGTTATTGGTCTTGTGATAAGTCTGTTGAGATATATATACCTTATTTTGACATAAAGAATCGTATTTTTATATATATCCAAGTCTGGTGTCCGTTTCTGGGGGGATTGATGTATTTACTGTGTGTACGATTGTAAGTGCTTAACCAACAACGCCTGAGGAATCGCCTTGGCTGCTCACGCCACGCACCTAGAGGGTGAGCAAGGGTCATTCGCGAGGGGTTATCCTGCGCCCTGACGTGGAGGAGAGGGTTCCTGCTTGACACAAGGGCAACCTTGCGCCAACCAGAGATCCCCGACTCTAACAGAGGGTGACTGTGTCGTGCTCTCATTTACTTCTCCCAATCTGGTGAAACTTATTTTTGGGAGAGCCAGCCACCCGTCTCTCACCCTAAAGCAGATTATGGTTTTACCACTTGGCTTTTTCTATCAACCCCCCACCCCATACAACAGCTTCCCCACGCAGTAGGGCCAAATCATCAGGGGTTTCGGCTAGAGAACCAACAGCCAATTGAAACCTATAATAGGTTTGATTGTCTTTAAACATTAAATGGTGTGGATTGACTAAAGAAAACTGTGAAAGTAAACAGGGAGAACCAGAGTGGTTTTGTGACTGTTATAGCGCATGAGAGGGGGCCACAAACGGAGATAGACGAGGAGTCTGTGCCTTCAGAAATTTCCGGGTGCGGTCTTGTGGATTATCCACCGCCTCCTCTGTTAGCAGCCACTGGGGTTAGGACTCCTGCCACAGCCCTCAATGTCCTCTTTTGGAATGTTGTTGGTTGGTGCCATAAATACATTATGAACGATTGGGTTGACTTCAAGTCCAAATTTAACATTCTTTGTCTACAGGAGACTTGGGCAGTTGAGCCAATCCACTTAAATGGTTTTAAAACTTTTCACAGCCCAGCGATAGAGTCCAAGCACGGGCGACCAAACGAGGACCTGTGTATTTATGTCTCTAACATGTTGGCTCCTCTAAATACCACAGCGATTGTAACAAGAGTTTTTTTACTAAATTGTGTCTCTTTCAATCTCTGCACATGCTACTCTAGCCATTGTCAATTTTCATAACAACGCATGCTCATCGGATATTATTACAGCTCTCCATCAATTTGACCATGACCTAGAGATGGCTTTTCCCCCTAATTGTAGCGATCCAATTATCTTTTGGGGAGACTTCAACATACGCACATGCCCTGTGTCAGCTAATAAGGCGTGTGGTATGACATCGTCTGATCACTGTGAGACTACTCACTTTCTTCATTCGGAGTATAGGGGTACTCTAAAGGATTTAATTCTTAAACACAATTTGGGGTTCTGTAATGAATTAATTTGTATACCGAGTATAGTGAGGTGTACTTACAATGGAAGGGGGGACAACAGTGTGATAGACTTCCTATTGTTCCCCCAGCGTTACTCAACATTGGTTTAAAGTTTACTGTGCATGACATAGCGCTCAGCGAACATTTTCCCCATAGTGTCTCCTTGAATTTTGACCTTGCTGGACAGTCATGTGGTGTACCAAAAGTTACTGCACTAGAGGAAATTATGATCTCCCGCCGTAATGGATATGCGTTAAGGTGGTCCCTGGTGGATCCATCTAACTTCCTAGCAAAACTGATTCGAAAAGAGAGGGAGGCTTTTGAAGTTTGCCTAGATGAAACTACAGAGGCGCGCAAATTTATTCTAGCATTCTACTAAATAAAAAAGGGCGTGGGCGAGGGGCTTCTTGCAAAACAGAACACACCAAAGGAGGGTGTGTGTGGCTGGTTCGACTCAGCGTGTACAAAAGCTCACAGAAATTTGAAATCAGCCTTAGTTGAACAACCTAGAACTGTAAGGAAAGTCCGGGAGTGTAGACTAGCATATAAATTAGCCATTAAACAATGGAAAAGAAACGTGAGGGAGGATACGTGGAATAAGTTACTTGAGGCTAGTCTATCCAATGACAAAACCACGTTTTGGCGTGTCATCACTTCTCCTTCCCATAACCACCCAAACTCTCCCCATGCAGAGATAGCTATCACAGAGGCTGCTTGGATAGCTCACTTTACTAATCTGTATTCCCATAAGGAAGTCACTGTAATTCCCCCCCTCAGTGTTTCGACTCATATTGGGCCCGCTCCTCTTGCCAATGCGTCCAATTTCATTGGTCCTTTAAAGGCTTCAAGATATCCAGAGTTTTCCTTGGATGAAGTTGTCCTGGCATTGAAAGACAGTAAGGGGGGTAAAGGCCCAGGGCCCGACGGGATCCCTATTGATCTGTTTAAATATAATATTGAGCTCTAGGGCCCCATCCTCACTTTACTTTTTAAAACTTGCCAAGAATAGGGATTTTTATCCACCTGGCCTGAGTCGCTTATTGTCCCCATATTCAAGAAGGGAGACCGCAACAACCCAGCGCAATACAGGCCCATCTCTCTTTTGGACTGCCTCGTTAAGGTGGCTGGTCGCATGCTTTTAGGACGACTTCAGGATTGGGCTGAAACAAATAATATCCTCTCGGACCTAAAGTACAGGTTTAGGGCTGGGTTGGTAACTGTAGAGCAGGCCATTATTCTAGATTGGCAAATACGTGCACATGAAAGGTGGCAATCTGTTTTTAGTTTTTGTAGATTTATCTTCTGCTTTTGATTTGGTAGTTCACGATAAGCTATGGGCAATCATGGCCAGTATGGGCGTGGATTGCACTATTGTGAACTTCCTTAGGGATTTGTATGCTCAAGGCAGAGGCAGAGTATGTTATGGCCTCAACGGTATTTGTACTGAGCCATTTAAAATAGGAAGAGGGGTACGCCAGGGATGTGTAATGGCCCCCTTCCTATTTAACCTCTATATTAACAGCGTAGGCGATATACTGGCAAGCAAATGTGCTGGCCTACTCCAGGTGGGACACCGGCCTATAGCAGCATTATTTTATGCCGATGATGTGGTGTTAATGGCCCGCACTCCCATTGCCCTGCAGCGTCTGGTGGATGAGTTCGCTCAGTTCATGCTAAACCTTGGGCTAAAAATTTATATAGGCAAAACCTTTGCAATGAAGATGAGGAAGAAGGCCACTCGCTGCTGTGACATCGTTATTGAGGGTTCCACAATTCAGTTTACAGGGTCATTTTCGTATCTGGGCATTGTCTTTAATCAATCAGGGTATTGGCAAGGGGCGATCAAATCAAGACGACTCCATTTCATGAAAACAACAATGGCCCTGTTAAGTTTTGCCAGACAGCTTGGCTTTAAACATCCTAAGGAGATGATGACAATTTATAATGCAAAGTGTAGATCCACTGCTATGTGCGGGGCTGAGCTCTGGGGGCATGGAAAGATTGATATATTACAGCTTGAAGAAAATGTCTTTCTCAGGTCTCTCCTTGCTCTCCCGAAAAGTAGCCCAACCTACGTGTGTTATTCTGAATTAGGTGCCCCCTACATAGCAGACTTGATTAGGATCCAGCCAGTGCTATTATGGCACAAAATATGGTCATCTGAACATACAACTCTAAATCGAGCCATAATTGCTGATTGCCAAAATTACTCAAATGCCCTTACATCCCGTGGCCCAAATACGTGCACACCTTTCTGACAGACCTCGGCCATCCTGAATATTTTAATCTGCCTGAAAGCCTGGTCAATTTGCAAAGGAAAGGTCGAAGAGCCAGGTCTCGAGTCGTCTCCTGAAAGACAGCAGGTCTTCGGTTTGTCGCAGGTCGAGGGGGAGGGTGTTCCAGGTCTTGGCGGCACGATGGGAGAAGGACCTGCCTCCAGAAGTGGTTCTTCGGATGCGTGGGACCGTGGCCAGGGCGGGGTCAGCGGAGCGGAGACTCCTGTTGGGTATGTAGAAGGAGAGTCAACTGTTGAGATAGGCAGGGCCGGTTTTGTGGAGTGCTTTGTGTGCGTGGACCAGGAGTTTGAAGGAGATTCTTTTGTCGACGGGGAGCCAGAGCAGGTTCCTCAGGTGGGGGGTGATGTGGTCGCGGCGCGGGATGTCGAGGATCAGGCGTGCGGAGGCATTCTGGATTCTCTGTAGTCTGCTGATGAGCTTGGACGGCGCTCCGGCGTAGAGGGCGTTTCCGTAGTCGAGTCTGCTGCTGACTAGGGCCTGGGTGACTATTTTCCTCGTGTTGGTCGGAATCCATCTGTATATCTTGCGCAGCATGCGGAGGGTGTTGAAACAGGTGGAGGAAACTGCGTCGACTTGTTTGGTCATGGAGAGTTTCGAGTCGAGGATGACTCCCAGGTTGCGTGCGTGGTCGATGGGGGCCGGAGGGGACCCCAGTGAAGTGGGCCACCAAGAGTCGTCCCATGCGGAGGGGTTGGATCTGAGGATGAGGATTTCCGTCTTGTCTGTGTTCAGTTTGAGGCGGCTGTCCTCCATCCAGTCGGCGACGGCCTTCATTCCCTGGTGGAGGTTGGATTTGGTGGTGAGGGGGTCCTTTGTGAGGGAGAGGATCAGCTGAGTGTCGTCGGCATAGGAGATTATGTTGAGGTCATGCTGTCGGGCGATGCGTGCTAGTGGTGCCATGTAGACGTTGAACAGTGTCGGGCTGAGGGAGGATCCTTGAGGGACGCCACAGATGATCATGGAGGCCTCGGATCGGAACGGGGGGAGGCGGACTCTCTGCGTTCTGCCGGAGAGGAAGGAGGTGGTCCAGTCCAGGGCCTTGTTATGGATCCCTGCATCGTGGAGGCGCGTGCGTAGTGTGAGGTGGCAGACGGTGTCGAAGGCGGCGGAGAGGTCCAGGAGGATGAGGGCCACCGTCTCGCCGTTGTCCAGCAGGATCTTGATGTCGTCTGTGGCGGCGATGAGGGCGGTCTCGGTGCTGTGGTTGCTGCAGAATCCTGATTGGGACTGGTCTAGGATGTTGTTGTCTTCGAGGTGCCGTGTGAGCTGGGTGTTTACTATCTTCTTGATGACCTTAGCTGGGAACAGAAGCAAGGAGATGGGCCTGAAGTTCTTGAGGGCGCTCGGGTCCGCCTTGGGTTTCTTCAGTAGGGCGTTAATCTCTGCATGCTTCCAGATCTCAGGGAGGGTGACGGTCTCGAAGGACAGGTTGATGATTTTGTGCAGGTGGGGAGCGGTGGTTTTGCTGGCTTTGTTGAAGATGTGGTGCGGGAGAGGGTCGGATGGGGATCCGGAGTGGATTGTTCCCATGGTCTTGATTGTGTCCTCAATGCTTACGTTGGCCCAGGTTGTCAGGGTGTCGTGGGCGGTGGGGTGTGGTGGGTTCGGTGCGGTGTGGTCGGCAGGGGTTGTCCGGGGTCTGAAGCTGTCATAGATGTCGGTGATTGTCCGGTGAAAGAAGGTGGCAAGGGAGTCACACAGGACTTGCGATGGTGGGATGTCGTTGGCGTTGGAGCTGGGGTTGGAGAGTTCCTTCACGATGGTGAAGAGCTCTTTGCTGTTGTGTGCGTTGTTGTCAAGGCGGTCCTGATGAGGTGGTGGTGGTTACGGATGGCGTCTTTGTGGGCAGTGCGGCTGTCTAGCGTCTTGTCATTCTGCCATATGTTTCCAGTTTACGGCAGGTGCGTTTGGAGTTGAGGAGCTCCGGGGTGAACCAGCTGACTCTTCTGCTTGTGTCTGTGTTGGTGGGATTTTTCAGTGGAGCGACGGTGTTGGCACAGTCGTTCATCCAGCATTTGAGGGCGAGTGCCCCTTCATCTGGGTTGGTTGGGGTCGTCGGGGGGTTAGTTTGTAGTTGTTCTTCAGTGATTTTGCCCCAGCGGTGGCGGGGGGTCTGTAGGGTGCGGTGGTGTGTGGGCGGTTTACGGAAGGAGAAGTGGATGCAGTGGTGGTCTGTCCAGGTGAGTTCGGAGGCATGGCTCAAGGTGACGTGAGGGCTTGAGGAGAAGATGACATCTAGCATGTGGCCGGCGATGTGGGTCGGCATCGTGATGAGCTGTTTCAGTCAGAGGTTGGCGAGGTTGTCGATCAGGGTGGAGGAGTTGCTGTCGTTGTTGTTCTCCAGGTGAAAGTTCAGGTCTCCGAGGAGGATGTAGTCGGTGGAGGTCGGCGATGGAGTCGCAGAATTGAGACCGGGGTCCTGGAGGTCTGTAGATGAGGGTGCCTCTTAAGGTGGTCTTTGGGTTCGTGTGGATCTGGAAGTGCATGTGTTCGGCGGTGCAGAGGGTGTCGTTGGTGTTTGTTGAGATCTTGATGGTGTTTTTGTGGACGATGACGATTCCTCCTCCGGCCCTGTTGGTGCGGTCTCTGTGGGTGATTTTGTACCCGTCTGGGATGGCTATGGCAATGTCTGGCGAGGAGGTTTCTTTCATCCAGGTCTCGGTCAGGAAGGCGACGTCCGGTGATGTGATGCCGAGTAGGTCCCAGAGTTTGACGGCGTGACTGTGTGCGGAGCGGGTGTTGATCAGGATCCATCTAAGCTGGTTGGCTTCCATTGTGGTGGGTGTCTTAGCGCTTTCGTGGCAGGAGAAGCTGCAGCTCCGGCAGGTGAAGGGGCTATGGGTGTGCCTCGGGGCGGCCTTGCAGCAGGTGTGATTTCTTCCTGGGTTGAGAGTGATGTGGGTCTTGGCGTCGTAGCAGAGGTGGTCGTCCTGGCAGGTGCGGGGGCCAGGGGTTCTGGCGCTGGGCGCGGTCCAGGCGCGGACAGGTGCAGATGGGCTTGCGTCGTGCCAGCTGCGCGCCCAGCTGCGCGCCCACTGCGCGCGGCCGTGCAGCGGGCGCCAGATATGGGGAGGTTGGGAGGGAGGAGCAGCCGGGAGGCTAGGGACGGGTGTGGCGAATGGGCGCGGAGGGGGCGGTGCTGCAGGGGAGGCAGCGGCAGGGACGGAGGATGGGAGACCGGCGTGGGGCACAGAGGAGGGAAAGGTTTACAAAATGCAAAGGGGCACAGAGCAAGCGGAGATCAGGATACAAAATACAGGGGGCACAAAGCAGAGCGGTGAGCGGGGGCAGGGGGCACAGAGAAAAGCGGCGATCAGGATACAAAATACTGGGGGCACAAAGCAGAGCGGCGAGCGGGGGCAGGTGGCACAGACAGATGCAGGAACAAAGCAACGGCAGCAAAATGAAACAGTGAAAAACGAACCTAAAGGCCACCACTGGCCACCAGGGATGAGGCGCAGGTGGAAGCCTGCGAGTGGAGGAGGGCCTCGAATTCACCGGCGGTGGCAGCAGCAGCGATCAGCGAACAGTGACAGCAGGGGTGCAGGCGGAGCTGCAGCGGGGGAGAGCGACCTACCAGGAGGTCAAAGGGCCATTACAGTCACCCCTCAAAGCAGCACCACTTTTTTGGATTTCAACAATGACAGAGGGATCACCTTTCTTAATAAATTCACCTATTCTCCCTACAGTCATATTTTAACTTCACTTTAGGACTTCACTGCCTCTTACCCCCACGCACCCACACAGCTTTATCAAAAGATCTCCAGAAAAATGACCCTTCAGGGGACCCGTAGGGCATTGAAGCGCCGGCCCGACGAGGAGCACCTGCCCAATGAGGAAGCATGACATCCTTCGGGGTGTGTGAGGTCATCATGATTAGGACACACTGTCCTCCACAAACAGAGTAGTAGGACGACCATAGTAACCTTTTTTTCCTTTCTGAGAGGAACAGTGACACTCATTGTTTATAAGGTTCTCTTCGGGAGCACAAGTCTCTGGACCTATAATTAGCTCCCTGTGTCCCCCCTCTTCTAAATTGTGCATACATTTTACATCATTCATCCTGAGGTCTGGCCTTTTCATAATAATCAAAATATTATTTAAGCCTGCTACAAACACATAGGGTTGATTCTGAACTCGTTCAGAGGCCTCCAGAGGGGTTCTGGAACAAGCAACTCTGATTCGGAGCTTATGTTTGTGACAGAATTGTTCCCCATTCTGGATGACCAAGTATGATGCGAATCATTTCCGAACCTGATCCTGTCAGTCCAACTCGTTCACCACTGATTTGTGCTGCGTGATGGAGCCAGCTTCCAAACGAGCGAGTATGATGCATGATTCGAGCAGCCGTACCGACTTGGTTTTGCTGGGACGAAACAGCTGTGGGAACCAGTCTTTGGGGGTCTGTGGTAGGCCCACGTTCACCTGGTGCCCCCCAAATCAGTCACTGTGCACAGTGTGGCAGGCCCCATGAGGTGGCCACCACAGGGTGCACGCTTTACCCCACCCGCCCATTTTGGTAATGGGAGCCTGTGTACTCCTGCGGCACACGGGCTCCTATTGAGTTTGTTTTTTAATTAAGCTTTTAAAATATATTACTGTGAATACCTTCTGCGTGTCCATCGATAGGAAAAGGAGTTTTGAAACTCACTAATAATGCCAATAAGCCTGTAGATTCACAAGACTTATTGTTTTCCTGTATGCATCTTCCTCAAGTAACGCATGGGATATTTGTGGTTTACAGTGTGCCAGATTCTTGTCTGTGGTTGCTAAGTTGGAAAAGCCTGCAATTTGTCAGAGGGCTTAAGGGGTCTCAAACTGGGCCATATTTGATGCCAAAGCTGTAAAAATGTATTTACTTTGTTAAGAAAGTAACAAACCTTTCAAAAGAGATTGGGCCTGATTCTCAAAGGTAAAGTCAGACGAAAGTCTAATTTTATGACTTTCGGTATTCACAAAGGACATTTACTACACTTTGTGAATACTGAACATCGTAAAGTTTGACTTTCAAAATTCACAAAGGGTATTTAGGAGTAGTAAATGCCCTTTATGAATACCGAAAGTTATAAAGTTAGACTTTCGTCTAACATTACCTTTGTAAATCGAGCCCATTATTTTTATGACAAACATTTTCTATTGTTCAAGACTTCTAGACACAAGGTCGGGAAGACTTATGGCCTGATTTAAATGTGGGTGGTAAGCCTACTCCATCGCAAAAGAGTATCCTTACAGCTAAGATAATGGTCCACCAGCTGAAGTTAAATGAGGGCAGACCATAGTTTGACATATGTCCGCCCACCCAATTTAGTTGGGTGAACATATAGCCATTTTTTACTGCCTATCACAGCCAAGAAATCCTTGATGGTAAGGGGTTGTAAAAAACTAAAAATGCCCCCTTCGTCATGGGAGAGGACTCCCATTGTATGGAGCTTATTGTTTTTTTATTTTCAAAAACCCACTTCAAACTTTACTGTGCGGCTGCACGTGTTTGATACAACAAAGTTCCAATACATTCATGATAACCCCCTTGATGTTGGTTCCTATGAACGATAGAAATGTCAGTTGGGCTGATGAACATTTCTAAATTTGACGGGCGGGTACTCCATTAGGGTGACAGAGTAATATAGCCTGTTACCCTAGTGGGGCACAACCGGCCTGTCAAATATGAAATCAGCCCCTAAGTTGACATACTGTTCTTTGCAATTTACATTCATTGCCATCCTTGGTGCTCTATAAAATATAATCAGTAATACTGTCAAAAACCTTTTTGGAACATTATAATCCATCAATAAATCAGGGAAATTTAAAGCGCACTACTCACCCATGAGGGTCTCAAGGCGCTGGGGGGGGGGTGCAGCTCCAGGTTATCCAAAATGACAGGTCTTGAGGCTCTTCCTGAAGGTGTGCAGAGTAGGGGAGCATCTGATGTTGATTGGGAGCTTGTTCTAGGCGCTGGCGGCAATGTAGGAGAAAGCTCTTCTACCTGCTCCGGTTCTGTGGATGCGCAGGGTTTCTGCTAGGGTGAGGTCAGCTGAGCAGAGGTTTCTTTTGGATATGTGGAAAAATGCTATTTCATTGAGGTATTTGGGTCCAAGGTTGTGGAGGGATTTGCAGGCATGGGTGAGTAGCTTGAAGGTTACTCTTTTCCCAACGGGGAGCCAGTGGAGGTCTTGCAGGTGTTGGGTCATGTACTCATGTCATGGGGAGCCAAGGACGAGTCTGGCCACGCTGTTCTGGAGTTTGTGTAGCAGGGATTTGTTGATTCCATCGTAGAGGGAATTTCCATAGCTGAGTCTGCTGTTTATGAGTGTGCGGGTGACGGTCTTTCTGGCTTCGGGTGGGATCCAATTAAGGGTCTTGCACAGGATGGGGGGGAAGTTAAAGTAGGTGGAGGCAACAGTATTGATCTGGTCTATCATGGTGAGAGAGGAGTTGAGGGTGATGCTGAGGCTGTGGGCATGGTCAGTAGGGGTGGGTGGGCGTCCGAGGGGGGCACCAGGTGTTGTCCCAATTGGTGGGGGTGGGTCCAAGGATGAGGATCTCAGTCTTCTCCGAGTTGATCTTTAGTCAGCTGTTGCTCATCCAGGCTGTGATGTCTTTCATTCCTTCCTAGAAGCTGAGTCTGGTGTCTTCTGGGGTCTCCTTGAGGGAGAGGATGAGCTGGGTGTCGTTGGCATAGGACAATATGCTGAGTCCATGCTGTCTGACGATGGCGGTGAGGGGGGCCATGTAGATGTTGACGAGCGTGGGGCTGAGCGATGATCCTTAGTTCACTCCGCAGTTGATTTCTGTGGGTTCAGAGAGGAAGGGAGGGAGTCTTATCCTTTGGGTTTTGCCGGCGAGAAAGGTGTGGATCCAGTCAAAGGCGGTTCCGCATATGCCGGCGAAGTGGAGTCTGGCTGCGAGAGTGCAATGGGAGACGGTGTCGGAGGCTGAATGGTTAGAAGACCACAAACTAAAAACCCTTTGTATCACCGATTGCTTGCTCAGTGCCCACTCACAATGCATCTTGAATCTTCTGGATGCACACAACCACAAAGTTATCTGAGCTAAAAGAAAGGGTAAAACTGGGTGTAGCGTTGTTATCATATACAGAGGCCCTCTAGTGTAATTTGTCAATATTGTTCAACAATGCCTCTTTTACATTTTTTGACATATACAGGCACATGCATCATCATAGGGTTTTGCAATTCCTTAATAGCGATTATTAAGGAATCGCAATTAAGGAATAGCAAAACCATATGCATGTAGGAATCGCTAAAGAAATAGCGATTCCCACAAATTCCTTAATTGCGACTAGCAAATTGCGAGTCGCAATTAAGGAATGTCTTCCCATTCATTCCTATGGGCCTCCAGGCCCATAGGAATGAATTAGAGATTGCGGGAGCAATTTGCGAGTACCAGTAGGTACTCGCAAATTGCTCCCGCAATTTCGATGGTGCAAGGGTGTCAAAATGACACCCTATTGCACCCATGTATGTTCACTCTGCACAAATGTTGCATACACACATGCTCTAAGGGCATGTGTGTGGGCAACATGAAACTTAGTAAAATGCAAATAAGTGCATTTTTCTAAGTTTTCGCAAATTACCATGAGGTCCACCCTCATGGTAATTTGCTCACGCTAATAGCGAAATCGCTATTTTGTAAACTGTAATGCATTGCATTTAAGGAATCGCAATTAGGGATTCCTTAAATGCAATCGCTATTTAAGAAATCACAATAATTTGCGATTTCTTAAATTGCGAGTGGCAAGTTGTTTCATGCATCGCAAAAGCTATTTTTGCGATCGCAAACGGCCGATTTTTGCGATTCGCGCCGTTTGCGATCGCAAATAGCTTTGATGCATGTGCCTGATAGTCTCCACTTCCCATTCAAATACCATAACTACCATTCTCATCCCCCTAAATTAAAAGCCAATTTTGTTGTGCACATCATTGAATATCTAATATTCATTCTCATGCCACCTTTTTCATGGAACTGCAACACTGAAAACAGAAATCCTATCTGGGAATATTTCTGTTGTTCTTCACCATTGAGAACACAACAACTCTGCTCAACCTTTAGCAACATTCCTTTATACATCTCAGAACAAAAGCTAAATCCTGTACCTCATATTCACATATATTCAATATAGCTGAGTTTCCTATCCATTCACACAAATGGACTTAGCAGACTAGTGCTCTGTGCCATTTCACATACTCATGCCTCTCTGTAACCTTAAAATAAAATCAGCCTCCAAATCTCATTAGGCCAATCCTCTAAGAAATCTCTCTTACAAATATCTAATAACATGCCTCTCCCCATAGTAAACCTTCTTGAGAACTCCATGGACATTACCCAGACAGCCAATAAATAAAACATGGTCAGTCTGAAGTAGGCTGATGAACTTACCACGCCACCATGATGACTAAAATTAACTTGAGATTTAATCAGCCTTATTACTCAATCTGCTCCATGAGAAAAAAAATCTAATCATGATCAGTGAAAGCAAGTGAACGATTTATGCATGCCCCTCATCGACTTAAATAAGAATATGGCCCCGGGGATGGGATTCCTCTCTTGGGGAGGATTGATCCCTTGCTTCCATTAAAAATTTAACCCGGGGGCGGGTGTCCCCGGTGTCTGAAAAGAGTTCAGAGGGGGCCCTGTGCTCCCTTCCAATTAATATGAATATGGCCTGGGAGGATGGGGGAAGGGGTACCAGGGGCCTGTAAAGGCTCAGGGGAGAGGGCCACGTGCTGACCTCGCCTTAAAAAAGAATACAACCCCAGGGGATGAGGTCCCTGTGGTGGTATTGGCTCAGGAAGGGGGTTACGCATCCTCCTACCCTTAAAAATTAATACAACCTGGGACTGTGGCCCAGGGCAGTTGATGACTTGGAAAATGGGGCCTCACCCCACTCCCCAATATTTAAAAAAAACTAAAACAAAAGAAACTGAAATATTTTATGGCAATCACATATTAATCATTGCAATGTGTGAATTTATCAAAATAATATTTGATTATATTTAGTGGTGACAATTTGATAGATACAGTATAGTTGCCTTTCTTAAAATCACACCCTTAATATGATTACAGAAGGGGGTTTGGTGTGGAGACTAGCCATAAGCTGTGCACAGCAGGGGGTTGACTACAAGTGCTGCCCATTGACCACACCCTGTGTCAACCCCTTACTGTGAAAGGCTGAAAATAATACAAAAGTAGCATTATAGTTAGCTGAAACTTTCAATGACAACGTAATGTAAAAAAAAACACAGAAGGTCACCAGTTATATTTTTCTCAAGTAACTATAACTTATGTTCTAAGGTAACTATATCTCATGCCCCCTTGAAAAGGACAAGAGTAGAACTATCCACCAGTCAAATAAAGGAGAAAGCATAGTGGTATGGCGCAAGAAGAAATCTTCTGCTAAGGGATAAAGGCACAGTATATTGAAACACACTAACTCAATGGCAAGACCAGGGATTATTAGAATGGGAGGATTTTCAAATCCTCATGTGCTGCCATCACAAAAAACCTATGCTAAATCTGATTCCAAAAATCCATAAATACCCTTCCCTTTAATCCTCTGGGTAGGCATGTTGTATCTTCAATCAGATGCATTATGGTAAGCACTTCCTGTTACATAGTTTACTTTTTAAGACCTTTTGTCATTGCCTTACCTCTCACATTCAAGACACCAGAGATTTCCTGAAAGAAATTATTGACATACATTGAAATGATGAATATTGGTTAATGACCATAGATGCCTGTATACACATGCATCAAACACAACTTAGAAATGAAGGCGTGCAGATATTTTATGAAAGCAAGATTGCTTTCCTTGTTCTTACATACAGAGAAATAACTTGGGGTGACTGAATATTGTTTAATCCATAATCATTTAATCTATGGTGATAAATAATACAAATAAACATAGGGCACTGGGATGGATACCTGCTTCATCCCCATATATATATACTTTTTTTATGGGCAGTTGGGAGGAACAGGTAGCCATTAACATCCATTCAGACAATGACCACATAGTGCTTTGGGTAAGGTACATTGATGACCTTTTTGTAATCTGGAAGGAGTCAATAAGGTCTGAAAAAGGATTTGTAAAAGAATTGAGTGACAATGGTGTGAATCTGAAATTTACCTAAACTCTCAGCAAAAATTAAATTCAATATTTAGGGCCTGATTCCGATCCGGTTAGGAAATCTTCCCATTCGAATCGGTTTGGAAATGGTTTCCGACCCACTCGAATCAGGAGAGTCCGACTGACCAAGTACGATGCATCCAAATGCTTCCAGATACGATTTGGATGGACTCCCATTGACTTCAATGGGAGCCTATGTTCCTAACTGCATCGTAATAGGGCCCTTGGTCGGGAAGACACATTTCCGATCCAATTTGCAAGGAGCAAATACCGTTAGGAGGCCTTCCTAATCGCATCCTAATTGGGCTCTAGGTGGGAATGCTTTCCTAACCGCATCGGAATCAGGCCCTTAGATGCAAAGGTATTCGTAAAGAATATCAAAATGTGTACTAAATTGATTTGCAAAACAAAATCTGGTAATAAACTTTTTCACGCATCGAGTTCACATACCAGAAGTTGGATTTACAGTATTCAGATTGAATTAGTATGACTAAAAAGGAATTGCAGAACTAATTTGGCTTGTGAGTTGAAGAAATATGTCATGCTTACCAGATTCATAAAAAGAGGTGATAACCCCAAAAACTATTATGAAAGATATTCAGAAGGTAGCCCCATAAACAGAGCTACTCTCCTTACATTAGCACAGGCAACTCAGAGAAATCATCAGATTAATTACTCATTATAGCTGTAAAGCAAATAAAGTTAGGCACATATTACACAAATATTGGGCTTCTTTACTGTCAGATGAGGTACTATGGCAAGTAGTAAGTGAACATCCAAAAATCATATTCACAAAATACAAGTCATTGCAAGAGATATTAAGTACCAGCCAGATCTCAAATTCAGTAAAAACACACAATCTAGGGCCACTAGGTTTCTTCAAATGTTCCAAATGCAAAGCATGTAAATCAAGTACCAGTGTAACCACTTCCTGATTCCATATACCAACAAAGTGCTCAGGATCACAAAAACACTCTCTTGCACTCCAGATTACTGTATGTTTTGCTCAGTGTGCCCAAGTGAGAAATTGTATATTGGTAGCACAATTCAAAAGTCTTAGAGAGTTTGAGGGAAATACAAAACTCATGATTCCAATACCCAGTGGTGAAACATTTCCATAATACTCAGGGACACAATACTGATCTTTTAGGTTCATTGTTGTGGATAGAATATCGGTAGGCATTAGAGGTGGCAATAGAATTTTGGCATTGCTCCACTCAGGGCCCGATTACGAAGCGGGCTGGAATGGCACCGACCATCGGTCCGAGCCCTCCTGCCCGCATCGTAATCGGTTAGTCGGATTTCTTTCCTGGATTCTGATTTGGTATTCCAAATGGCCTCCGACGTGCTCGGACTCGGAGAGCCTGTCCTCCATTCGGAAATCCTGCAGTGACCCCTCAGCTAGCTCTTTCCGGCCAAGGGATTACGATGGCTGATTCCCACTGCCTTTCTGTGCCGGCCTTTCTGACACAGAAAGGCATTGGGAATCGGTCTTTGGGGGCCGGAGCAGGTCCCTCATGGGTGCAAGGCCGCCAGATGGCAGCTTAGGGGGCACATATGCTGATGCCTGCACACAGTGGCCCCTTGAGGTGCCTGCAACGTGGTGCAGGAATTAACTGCAACTCAGCTCTTTGCAATGAGAGCATGCATTCTGTTTCTGAATGCATGCTCTCATTGTAAAGTATAGGATTGCGACTAAACAGGGTCGCATCCTTCTTCCTGGGCTGGAACCAATGACAGGAGGTCATTTGGTTCCAGTTGCAAACCGATGTCGGACGGACTCCGGTCCGTCCGTCATCGGAATCGGGCCCAGAGAGTCTATATAATTGATTATGACACTTCAGTGCCACAAGGGTTGAACTCGGAGGAGGAAATGTAGGTCCATCTTGGTTAAAAGTAATCTGAAAACCATTACCCAGATTGTAACGGTATTCAGACAAAATTTCCAAAATTTCACATAGACCTACAGATATATTTAGTTGGAAACATCGTCATGCAGAAAGATCATCTGCAAGAATATCATTCACAAGAATATCTATTTTATGGTAAGTCATATCAATGTTAAAAATATAGAAAATGTTAATATAGATTACACAAAAAATATTTTGTTTATGATTTTGTTGAAAATATTGTTAATACTATACATTTTTTAATTTATTTCTATTTATTTCACTGTATATTTTAATTGTACGCGTTATAAATTGTCTGTTTAAATATTGTCAATGTTGTTTAATATAGTTTGCACATTTTTAGTTGTAAATACATTTAATATAATAATGTTTTGTTATTTTTAGTACTGTAGCAGGTTGTGGGACTTATAGGGGTACAGGGTGGTAGGTAATTTTTTTTATTTAATATTAATTATTTAATTGATAATTATTTATATTATTTATAGATTTAATATTTTTTAAGGTATGTTTCAGGTATGAGTAATGGGTTTCATAGGGGCATAGTGTGGGAAGTAAATTCATTATAACTAATTATTAATTATGAATTATTATAATTAATTATTTTATTGATAATTAATAATGTAAATTGTTAAATACACAAACTATTGTATTTTTGGTGTGTATTTTTGTTTTTGTATGGGTAAAGGGTGTGTAGGAAATAAAGGGGCCGATTATGATGTTGATTGGAAAGCCTCCGACCGCTAGTCAGAAGCCTTCTGACCTTGGTCGGAGGCTTTCCGTCCAACACAGTCGGTTTGTGGTCCGACCACCTGATTATGATGTTGGCGGTCAGAACGTAAACCAACCGGTCATTCCGACTCGGTTTCAATAGGCTCTCTGAGTCAACCAGCTGGTCTGAACCGAGTCAGAATCCCCTAAGACAGCGTTTCCGCCGTCGGGATTACGATGTCGGTTTTTGACAGCTTTTCCATGCCAGTCTTTCCAACACGCGAAGGCTGTCAGAAAGAGACTTTGGGGGTCCCTAGTAGGGCGCTCTTGCATCTGCGCCGTACGGTCGGTCGCTGAGGGGGTACCTAGGCTGCCCCCCTGTAAATCACTGCACTCTGTGGCAGACACCATGAGGTGCCTGCCACAGGGTGAAGGGTTTTACACACAACCCCATTAGTATATAGGATCATGTATTATGGCCGGTTGACAGCTGTAACACAAAATCTCATAGAGAAACGTGAGTATCCGACCGAACAATGTTCGGACGCATTGAATTCAGGTGGTAACCGCCGAACTGAGGCTGGTCGGTCACGAGTCCGAGACGACATCATAATAAGCCCTAAAGTATAATAAGTAATAATTAGTGTTAATTTATACTAATTATTTAATTGATAAATTATTGATTTACATTGTGTAATTAAGATATTGTTTAAGGTATATATTCAGTGTGAGATGTTGCATTTGTAGGGGTAATGTGTGAGAAGTTAATTAAATAGAATTAATTTATTAATGGCTAAATATATTTTTGATTGTTTAATTAATTAAGTTTTGCAAATATTTTCTTTGTTTGACATTACTCAGTATGTTTCTAATCTTGCAAAGAGCACAGTGGGAGTAGTAAATGTTACCCCTTTGCATTCCAACACTTTCCCTAGTCTTGCATTGTAACCCTTTATTACACTTAAAAAAAAAAAAAAAAAATAGACTTTCTTATATTCGAATATTGATCTTCTTCTGGGCAGTTTACAAATCTGGAAGGAGTCAATAAGGTCTGAAAAAGGATTTGTAAAAGAATTGAGTGACAATGGTGTGAATCTGAAATTTACCTAAACTCTCAGCAAAAATTAAATTCAATATTTAGGGCCTGATTCCGATCCGGTTAGGAAATCTTCCCATTCGAATCGGTTTGGAAATGGTTTCCGACCCACTCGAATCAGGAGAGTCCGACTGACCAAGTACGATGCATCCAAATGCTTCCAGATACGATTTGGATGGACTCCCATTGACTTCAATGGGAGCCTATGTTCCTAACTGCATCGTAATAGGGCCCTTGGTCGGGAAGACACATTTCCGATCCAATTTGCAAGGAGCAAATACCATTAGGAGGCCTTCCTAATCGCATCCTAATTGGGCTCTAGGTGGGAATGCTTTCCTAACCGCATCGGAATCAGGCCCTTAGATGCAAGGTATTCGTAAAGAATATCAAAATGTGTACTAAATTGATTTGCAAAACAAAATCTGGTAATAAACTTTTTCACGCATCGAGTTCACATACCAGAAGTTGGATTTACAGTATTCAGATTGAATTAGTATGACTAAAAAGGAATTGCAGAACTAATTTGGCTTGTGAGTTGAAGAAATATGTCATGCTTACCAGATTCATAAAAAGAGGTGATAACCCCAAAAACTATTATGAAAGATATTCAGAAGGTAGCCCCATAAACAGAGCTACTCTCCTTACATTAGCGCAGGCAACTCAGAGAAATCATCAGATTAATTACTCATTATAGCTGTAAAGCAAATAAAGTTAGGCACATATTACACAAATATTGGGCTTCTTTACTGTCAGATGAGGTACTATGGCAAGTAGTAAGTGAACATCCAAAAATCATATTCACAAAATACAAGTCATTGCAAGAGATAGTAAGTACCAGCCAGATCTCAAGTTCAGTAAAAACACACAATCTAGGGCCACTAGGTTTCTTCAAATGTTCCAAATGCAAGGCATGTAAATCAAGTACCAGTGTAACCACTTCCTGATTCCATATACCAACAAAGTGCTCAGGATCACAAAAACACTCTCTTGCAGTCCAGATTACTGTATGTTTTGCTCAGTGTGCCCAAGTGAGAAATTGTATATTGGCAGCACAATTCAAAAGTCTTAGAGAGTTTGAGGGAAATACAAAACTCATGATTCCAATACCCAGTGGTGAAACATTTCCATAATACTCAGGGACACAATACTGATCTTTTAGGTTCATTGTTGTGGATAGAATATCGGTAGGCATTAGAGGTGGCAATAGAATTTTGGCATTGCTCCACTCAGGGCCCGATTACGAAGCGGGCTGGAATGGCACCGACCATCGGTCCGAGCCCTCCAGCCCGCATCGTAATCGGTTAGTCGGATTTCTTTCCTGGATTCTGATTTGGTATTCCAAATGGCCTCCGACGTGCTCGGACTCGGAGAGCCTGTCCTCCATTCGGAAATCCTGCAGTGACCCCTCAGCTAGCTCTTTCCGGCCAAGGGATTACGATGGCTGATTCCCACTGCCTTTCTGTGCCGGCCTTTCTGACACAGAAAGGCATTAGGAATCGGTCTTTGGGGGCCGGAGCAGGTCCCTCATGGGTGCAAGGCCGCCGGATGGCAGCTTAGGGGGCACATATGCTGATGCCTGCACACAGTGGCCCCTTGAGGTGCCTGCAACGTTGTGCAGGAATTAACTGCAACTCAGCTCTTTGCAATGAGAGCATGCATTCCGTTTCTGAATGCATGCTCTCATTGTAAAGTATAGGATTGCGACTAAACAGGGTCGCATCCTTCTTCCTGGGCTGGAACCAATGACAGGAGGTCATTTGGTTCCAGTTGCAAACCGATGTCGGACGGACTCCGGTCCGTCCGTCATCGGAATCGGGCCCAGAGAGTCTATATAATTGATTATGACACTTCAGTGCCACAAGGGTTGAACTCGGAGGAGGAAATGTAGGTCCATCTTGGTTAAAAGTAATCTGAAAACCATTACCCAGATTGTAACGGTATTCAGACAAAATTTCCAAAATTTCACATAGACCTACAGATATATTGAGTTGGAAACATCGTCATGCAGAAAGATCATCTGCAAGAATATCATTCACAAGAATATCTATTTTATGGTAAGTCATATCAATGTTAAAAATATAGAAAATGTTAATATAGATTACACAAAAAATATTTTGTTTATGATTTTGTTGAAAATATTATTAATACTATACATTTTTTAATTTATTTCTATTTATTTCACTGTATATTTTAATTGTACGCGTTATAAATTGTCTGTTTAAATATTGTCAATGTTGTTTAATATAGTTTGCACATTTTTAGTTGTAAATACATTTAATATAATAGTGTTTTGTTATTTTTAGTACTGTAGCAGGTTGTGGGACTTATAGGGGTACAGGGTGGTAGGTAATTTTTTTTATTTAATATTAATTATTTAATTGATAATTATTTATATTATTTATAGATTTAATATTTTTTAAGGTATGTTTCAGGTATGAGTAATGGGTTTCATAGGGGCATAGTGTGGGAAGTAAATTCATTATAACTAATTATTAATTATGAATTATTATAATTAATTATTTTATTGATAATTAATAATGTGAATTGTTAAATACACAAACTATTGTATTTTTGGTGTGTATTTTTGTTTTTGTATGGGTAAAGGGTGTGTAGGAAATAAAGGGGCCGATTATGATGTTGATTGGAAAGCCTCCGACCGCTAGTCAGAAGCCTTCTGACCTTGGTCGGAGGCTTTCCGTCCAACACAGTCGGTTTGTGGTCCGACCACCTGATTATGATGTTGGCGGTCAGAACGTAAACCAACCGGTCATTCCGACTCGGTTTCAATAGGCTCTCTGAGTCAACCAGCTGGTCTGAACCGAGTCAGAATCCCCTAAGACAGCGTTTCCGCCGTCGGGATTACGATGTCGGTTTTCAACAGCTTTTCCATGCCAGTCTTTCCAACACGCGAAGGCTGTCGGAAAGAGACTTTGGGGGTCCCTAGTAGGGCGCCCTTGCATCTGCGCCGTACGGTCGGTCGCTGAGGGGGTACCTAGGCTGCCCCCCTGTAAATCACTGCACTCTGTGGCAGACACCATGAGGTGCCTGCCACAGGGTGAAGGGTTTTACACACAACCCCATTAGTATATAGGATCATGTATTATGGCCAGTTGACAGCTGTAAGACAAAATCTCATAGAGAAACGTGAGTATCTGACCGAACAATGTTCGGACGCATTGAATTCAGGTGGTAACCGCCGAACTGAGGCTGGTCGGTCACGAGTCCGAGACGACATCATAATAAGCCCTAAAGTATAATAAGTAATAATTAGTGTTAATTTATACTAATTATTTAATTGATAAATTATTGATTTACATTGTGTAATTAAGATATTGTTTAAGGTATATATTCGGTGTGAGATGTTGCATTTGTAGGGGTAATGTGTGAGAAGTTAATTAAATAGAATTAATTTATTAATGGCTAAATATATTTTTGATTGTTTAATTAATTAAGTTTTGCAAATATTTTCTTTGTTTGACATTACTCAGTATGTTTCTAATCTTGCAAAGAGCACAGTGGAAGTAGTAAATGTTACCCCTTTGCATTCCAACACTTTCCCTAGTCTTGCATTGTAACCCTTTATTACACTTAAAAAAAAAAAAAAAAAATAGACTTTCTTATATTCGAATATTGATCTTCTTCTGGGCAGTTTACAAAATATAAAAATTATGCATCGGTAAACTTTATTATTTTATAATATTAAAAGACAGGAAACAATGAAAAACTAGTTTTCCCATGAAAATAAATTATAAAATGTAAGCAACTACAAAATATTTCATAAGGATAAAAATTAATCTAACATTTACCATTCTACTCATTTTTCATGATTTATCAGATTGGAATTTTTTGAAATTTCCCATACATTATCTAAACATTAACAGCACTTACATAGGCCTGCCCTGGGGAAAATATTACAACTCATTATAATATATATTGGCAGCAGTGATAGCCCTTCACTATTTAACAAACTGTTACTTTTGTCAATAAGTTGCTCTCTACATTTCAGGAAATTATCATAATTCTACCCTCTATATATACTTCTGTTTCAGAAATAGCTTCATTGTATCCTAAAGGTAATGAAAATCTAATTAAAATTATTATTCTCTCCAATCCTGGGCCTTAATTTGTTGTCAATTCAGTGGTACATATTGAATAAAGTCTGTAATTACCTTTAGAGATAGTTATGTCTCATAGTACATCTAATCCAACTGATACTCAAACAGTCTTCTGATAATGCAATATGGCAGTCTTCTTTGAAATATTTCCCTGAAATTGACAATACATGGCCATGTGAATCTCTTACTATACATTTATTTTCTTAGGTTTTCATAAACTAGATATAGAATCTACTTACTCAAGTCAAAGGCTATGATTGATTCATCTTTCCTAATTAATCAAAGAGAGCCGTTGTTTGAGGAATAAAGGATTTTCTTTGACGAAACCCCACGGAGTCAGTGCCTGTTTCAAGCATCTCTGAACTGGATTGTGAAATATATATATATATATATATATATATATATATATATATATATATCACTGCTACGAAGGTGCCCGGTCAGGTAAGGAGCACTCGAACATCAGCGCTTTGTCTAGAAAGCTTTTAATGGGTATGCATGCTAGTCCGCCTGCAGATAACATTTCAGCACTGCCATTGAAAGTCCTGACGCGTTTCGGAGTCAATTATATTCCTTCCTCATAGGTAATGGCAGTTAAGCGTGCACGTGACATTACCCCTCGATGCTGGATGCAAAGTCCTGAATGGATTCTTTGGCTGCTGGATGGAACCAAAGCTTTCTGGGCATTGTAGTGTCACTTAATAAACTTGCTCAATTAAAATGCTGGTTATAGTGCTGCCGAGGAAGCACCACCCCATGAAGCGTGGGGGCCACGAAGACCGGTATCGTCCAGCCTGTTGTGTGGAAGCATCGGTTACACGGGATCGAGCATGCAGTCGTCAGCGGAGGCCCATCTGAGGGCTCATAAATTGCTTCCAGCACTATAACCAGCATTTTAATTGAGCAAGTTTATTAAGTGACACCACAATGCCCAGAAAGCTTTGGTTCCATCCAGCAGCCAAAGAATCCATTCAGGACTTTGCATCCAGCATCGAGGGGTAATGTCACGTGCACGCTTAACTGCCATTACCTATGAGGAAGGAGTATAATTGACTCCGAAACGCGTCAGGACTTTCAATGGCAGTGCTGAAATGTTATCTGCAGGCGGACTAGCATGCATACCCATTAAAAGCTTTCTAGACAAAGCGCTGATGTTCGAGTGCTCCTTACCTGACCGGGCACCTTTGTAGCAGTGATATTAGGCGGCAGCCCCGCCGCCGAGGAAGCACCACCCCATGAAGCGTGGGGGCCACGAAGACCGGTATCGTCCGGCCTGTTGTGTGGAAGCATCGGTTACACGGGATCGAGCATGCAGTCGTCAGCGGAGGCCCATCTGAGGGCCCATAAATTGCTTCCAGCACTATAACCAGCATTTTAATTGAGCAAGTTTATTAAGTGACACTACAATGCCCAGAAAGCTTTGGTTCCATCCAGCAGCCAAAGAATCCATTCAGGACTTTGCATCCAGCATCGAGGGGTAATGTCACGTGCACGCTTAACTGCCATTACCTATGAGGAAGGAGTATAATTGACTCCGAAACGCGTCAGGACTTTCAATGGCAGTGCTGAAATGTTATCTGCAGGCGGACTAGCATGCATACCCATTAAAAGCTTTCTAGACAAAGCGCTGATGTTCGAGTGCTCCTTACCTGACCGGGCACCTTCGTAGCAGTGATATTAGGCGGCAGCCCCGCCGCCGAGGAAGCACCACCCCATGAAGCGTGGGGGCCACGAAGACCGGTATCGTCCGGCCTGTTGTGTGGAAGCATCGGTTACACGGGATCGAGCATGCAGTCGTCAGCGGAGGCCCATCTGAGGGCTCATAAATTGTTTCCAGCACTATAACCAGCATTTTAATTGAGCAAGTTTATTAAGTGACACTACAATGCCCAGAAAGCTTTGGTTCCATCCAGCAGCCAAAGAATCCATTCAGGACTTTGCATCCAGCATCGAGGGGTAATGTCACGTGCACGCTTAACTGCCATTACCTATGAGGAAGGAGTATAATTGACTCCGAAACGCGTCAGGACTTTCAATGGCAGTGCTGAAATGTTATCTGCAGGCGGACTAGCATGCATACCCATTAAAAGCTTTCTAGACAAAGCGCTGATGTTCGAGTGCTCCTTACCTGACCGGGCACCTTCGTAGCAGTGATATTAGGCGGCACCCCGCCGCCGAGGAAGCACCACCCCATGAAGCGTGGGGGCCACGAAGACCGGTATCGTCCGGCCTGTTGTGTGGAAGCATCGGTTACACGGGATCGAGCATGCAGTCGTCAGCGGAGGCCCATCTGAGGGCTCATAAATTGCTTCCAGCACTATAACCAGCATTTTAATTGAGCAAGTTTATTAAGTGACACTACAATGCCCAGAAAGCTTTGGTTCCATCCAGCAGCCAAAGAATCCATTCAGGACTTTGCATCCAGCATCGAGGGGTAATGTCACGTGCACGCTTAACTGCCATTACCTATGAGGAAGGAGTATAATTGACTCCGAAACGCGTCAGGACTTTCAATGGCAGTGCTGAAATGTTATCTGCAGGCGGACTAGCATGCATACCCATTAAAAGCTTTCTAGACAAAGCGCTGATGTTCGAGTGCTCCTTGCCTGACCGGGCACCTTCGTAGCAGTGATATATATATATATATATATATATATATATATATATATATATATATTGCTCCAACTCGCCTTCACTTCTCTTCCTCAAGAACAAACGAGCGCGGACCCAAGAATTCTGTGCATATTCTTTATTCAGCCAATTCCGCAATTACGCGTTTCGGGCGATCCCGCCCTTGATCACATGACAACTCATTGGCAATTTTCCTTGCTTTTTAAAGTGCAAGTGCAGATAGCATAATCATGGACATAGGGGAAACACTTCCATAATAGCTGTATCCAATGGCCATTAACAAAATACAAGAATGTGCAAACATGACCACTAAAAAACCCCAGCCCTTCCAAATCTCAAAAGGCAAAAATATACATTTAAATATACAATGAATATTAACAGTATAAAAGCATAAATCAATTCAGTTCCTCTCTATGTCCAACCAGTGAAACCTAATAAAGTGCTTAACAAAATCAGTGCAATACAATTCCTAGTGAATCCCATAAAAGACTTAAAAACACTAAACAGTTCCGGATTCCAGTAAGGCGACCTCCTTAAATCTCAACTCCTTAAAGGGCTCACATTGTCTACTACATGATCCTACAATTATCAGTTCAAAGCAGCGCATGTGGTAGACACCACCTCTACTATGAATGCATAAGGTTGTGCACATTGCATCAATCTCTAAAGTGCAATAGGTTCCAGGACAGTAATAAATATAATCAATATTATAGGTAGATCCATCAGAAAATCACAAAATATATATGGAAGCATAAAAATACACTTTCCACTAATGATTCCTAAAATCAATCCTTAAATATCATAAATATATAAATACTATCCTAAAATTTGCAAGATAAAAATTCATGTAAGGTGGAACCAATCAACATTCGTCATATCATAAGGTAAAAAAATATATATATATATCCACAACAGAGATTCAGTGCAGAGCACTGAAGATGCCTTTCCCCTTCCTCTTTTTGCAGCGGTCCGCGGTGAGGTGGCGAGCCACAGAACATCAAACACACGCTGTTTCTTCTCGGAATAACAGCAACCGCGGACTTCAAAGGCTTTCAAGCAGCAGTTTATTTTAAGCATAGAACATCAACTCGGCGCGTTTCGGGACCAACTCCCTTGTTCACGAGTACCGCGGCTTGATTGACATTGTGTTTAAATAAACATGTGGCTCACAAAAAATGATAAAACGTGAAGACAGACTATCATAAAGAAGTTACCTCACTTCTTTCTAACAACTATGCTTTCATATTGCTATCGCAATGCTAATTTCACTTTTCATGACAAGCGCTAGTTCATAATTTCAGTTAGCAGTTACTAATAGAACAATTAATACTTGTTGGCTCATTTAAATGTGCTGCACATGGACGTGAAAGAAAGACTATCATAAGTGGTAATGACAATGGTAAACCGTTTTGTACACTTATCCATCAATAAAATAGCAACAAATGCTCTTACCAGGGAAAGACATTAAATAAACTAAGCAGATTAGCTGAATGAGAATGATTGTTCATGAATGTTTTGCTAAATGTGCATTCAAAATAATGTAGCTCATGTGCACATTAAGACACAATTACTTAACAACATGAATGTCTTGGCAGACTTTAGATACTTGCATAGATTTGTGTTAGAAAGTGCCCTTTTTGTAATGGTCACCCCCCACTTTTTGCTGTAGATGCTGTCTTTATAGAACTGGAAGTGCACTGGGACCTGCTAACCAGGCCCCAGTGCCAGTGTTTTTCCCTTTAAACTTTTGAATCGGTACACCAAATTGGCAAGCACTTATCACTTCTTAAAAGTACATAGTAGATGATTCCAGTGAAACCCAGATCAAGGGTGATAAGAGCAGTCACCAGAGCTGCAGCACTATATTGTGCAATCCTGTGTGACCCAAAGAAAAATGTGTCTGCAGTCCTGTCATTTCAGACTTGCACGAGCAGCCTGCCTGCTTAAGAGTGGCTCTGCACACACCATGTGTTGCAGAGCCACACCACTGCCTTAATGTTAGTAAGTCACTCTTAAGATTGTCCTCCAAAGCCCAGGAGGTAGAGTGCATTATAGTAAAGGTGTGAATATATATGTACCTTCATATATATCCCTACATAACCCTGTAAAGTAAGGTTTTACTGTAAGTGACCGGAGGTCCGTAGAGTCATATGGGCTGGCTACCAAGGAAGCTGGAGATAGCCAGCTCAATTATGGAATAACCACATTGTGTCATGTTTGGTATCAAACACCAACACGATTTTCATGTCAATGGTGAGCTGGCATGATCAGGGGTGCCACCCTGCATAGGTACCCCCCTGGGATACAAAGCTTCAGTGCCTTGGCAGGTTTGCCCAAGCCATTTGTCACCAAAACAAGAGTCGACCCTCCTGGTGGGTTGTGCTAGCACTTCACTAGGATAGAGACAAAAACCTGGGGAGGAAGGAATTTGCATCTTCATCTTCCCAGGATGGCTAGTATTTACAGTCATCAGGTGGGTGAGCCTCAAAAGCTTTCACTGTCATTGATATGTAACTACCTTGCCCCCCACTGAGGACAAAGCCCTTTCAACCCTGCAACTCCGGCAGGTGGAAAAATTAGTTATTCAGGAGGAGTACACTCCCAGAAACCTAACCGCACATTTAGGGTGGGCTAAGAGGTTTCTACAGCAGAGGAAGGGTTCTGCCATTTTGACAGATGCTGAAATAGAGTATTACGGGTAGCATGGTGGCGAATTAGCCACAGGAATCAGTAGCTCATTGGGCATCTACCTCACACCCTTAATGTTTCCAAAACTAGGATTTAAGGGGTCCACTGGCACTAGATCTCAGTTCTAACTTGGAATCTGAGAAGAGGCACAGAGAGGACTCTGCCATCCACAACAGGACTTTGGCAGCGCAAAGAGAGAACACTTAAGAGCTCTGTAGAGATCATATACTGGAACTGTGTTTCGATGTGTGTCAATGGAAAAATCCCATTGCTCACAGAAAAAGAAACCTCAGTGGACGCGAGAAGCAAAAGCAGACTCCCCTGACAGGTGGAACCAGTCACCTGCATCCTGCAGAAGAATCGACGTGGTACGCCACACGAATTGCGACCCACTGGGCTTGTCAAGAGTGAGCCTGAAGAGAAGTTGTGTCCTGCAAGTCTCGAGCCGCTAGTCCACCCTGTCGACCTCCAGCCCCCGAAGTACCTGAGGACTACATTTGCTGCATCCAAAGCTTGGTGATCACCAGTCAGGTGATCGACCCCTTGAGTGACAGCTCCGTCCCGAGAGAAACTCACAGCAACCAACATCGGCAACAACCCCGCTGCTATGTCCCTGCATCCTGAAGTTGGAGTCATCGAGTGTGTGTCAAAGAATCTTTAGTATGACCTGCCCGGTGAGTGACAGCTGCCAGCTACCTCTGCATCCTGAGCCACCGAGCATGGTAGAAGAAATCTAACTGTTGCACATGGGTCCTGGGATCCCAAAGGCATCTACTCTCTGAGGTTAGAGTGTGACTCCATCGTCAATTGCAGTTTAAGCAAGTGCTGCAATTTTTGACAGCTCCTGCAGATCCCGTCAGCACCAAGGACAGCTGAGTAACCTCTGCACCGGACTCCCTGGACAAGGTAACAAAGTAACGACTGTCGAGGCTTGGTCTAGGGACCCACAGAGCCTTAACCACAAGAGAGTTCTGTGGAACCCGTCCTGGAATTATCGTTTTGCTAAGTGTGTTCTCCCCTATTGAATTTAATGGTGAACATTTGACAGCTTTCATTGCATTTCTTGTTTAAGATTTTGAAAAGCTATAACTCGGATTATATGCAGCGTATTACGTTGGTTTAGGTGCCTATATTTTTATAAAAATACAATCTTGTTTAATATATTAGTGTCAAGGTTTCATTTGAGTCTTGTCACTTTCTTATTGTCAATGCTGGTACTGTGAAGTTTGCCTTACTGCTCTGTGCCACACTACCAGGACCAAGCTAAGGCTACCAAGGGTGAATCCGAGGTCCATCTCTGTGTACTGTGCTAGTATTGCATAATAAGGTTTCCCAGCCATATCATATAAGACTTCCACCTTGCAACAATATCAGAAAAAGACAAATGGTCATTACCAAAAGTAGCGCCAACTCGGAAGAGACAATTCACTAACAATTGTTATAGTGCTTAATACAAAACTGGTGTAAAATATATTAATAGAACAGTGAAAGTCACAGAGGAAACACGCTTAATGTTGCCGCACAAAATGAAACATGATTCATTTTCAGATGCCACAGAATTTCTCATTTACAAAGATAGCATTTCATCAAAATTAAATATAAGTTATATATACATAGGTATAACTCATGGTTGTCACAGCCATAATACTGAACAGAAGCACAAAACACTAAAATATGGCTGATCCCCTGTGGTCCATAATACACAGTGCAAACAAGGGATGGACCACATGTGCAAAATGGAAACTCCATATAAGAAAATATCAGTGAGCTTCTATTAAGGCAAGGGTAGAGGGTACCAACCACCTTTAACAGAGAATCCTAGCCTGGACTCCTAAAACAGAAAATAAATACATGATTAAAAGTGATTAAAAAAAGATCATCTACAAACCATAGTTCCGAGAACTTATTACAAAGGGGCAATAGAAATGTACAATATCCGCATATATTTACTCTCCCAAATGTACATTCGGCTTCTCCTCCATATTTAGGCCCTTTAGAATGTTAGTTTCTAACCATAGCTTGCCAGGAAATCTGATTGCTTAGCACTCTGTCACACTTTATAATGTCACAATTGTCTTGCATGATTTCCTTCACCACACTAGATTTTTTGTTTTATATATATATATATATATATATATGTATATATATATATATATATATATATATAAATAGTACAGTCTCCACACTGTCACGAAGTTTCTGCTTTCACAGCTATCCCAACGCGAAAGAAAAGGAGAAACGGACCCTCACGGCTCAGGCAGGAAGATTTTATTTCATTTGACTCTCCCTCTGCGACGCGTTTCGAGCACTGAGTGCCCTTGATCACACACAGGGTATTGCATCCGCCATTGTTTTTACCAATTGCATCATAAATCACGTGACCATCACCAAATAAACATAGTAGAGATACTTCGCTTCTCACATCATGTGTTGTTACGAGGTAGGTGTTATAACATTCATAGGGTAAAACAAACTTAATTGCACTTGTAAGCTGTTATTATAAACTGCGTAAAATGCAGTATTGTAAAATACATTTTTACAGTGGATAATATAAATATAATAAATACATAGAAATATCGCTAAGAACATTTTCTGTATTAAAATATATATATATTTTTTTATATAAAAATATAAAACCACTTAAAACTACAATGTAGGGCATAGTCACTTGTAAACATTCTTAATATCTATGTAAACAAATCATTTGTGCAAAATAGATCAAATGTGCAAAAATTCGCAAATTATGTAACTGCCCCTTTCACATTCTTTGTGCATCAGTTTGTTTCCTTCTCAAATGTAATTTTATATCGGCATTAATGCGTGACACCTTTAACCTCATAGATCAATCTGTTGTAGCGAGATCAACTTCCTAGTTTTATATTTGTGTTTACTTCTTCTGACTAATCTCAAAAACTGTGGGGTATTGTATGTGTAATCGAAAAACTTTATTGATACACATCCCTCACCATTTGATACCAACTACCCTCTCCATGCAGAAAAAAGCAAATAAAAAAGAAGAGAAATATATATGTATTGTGACTATTTGTGAAATAACTAATCATACAAAGTGAAAAAAGATTGTTTTTATAAAGGGAAAAGACTAATATAATATCAGGAATTCCAAAGCTTCCAAAAAATACTCGGAAACAGAAATGAAAATAGTGAGATAAAAAGCACTTATTCTTTAAACTTGCATAATCTAATCCTCTGAATATTCATCCATTCATCTTAGGTAGCTACATCAGTATTCTGTTTTTTGTATAGTTTATAAAAAATTATACATATCTTCAGTAGTGTTTAGCCCATTTGGATTTTTGCTGTCCAGTTCTAATATCATGCGTGTTTCTAACTTCCTTAGAAGTTTTTCTCTGTTGCCTCCCCTTCGTAAGGGACCTACTGCATTGATGACATAGTATGATAGACAGTTCAAATCATTGTTGTGGACTGACTTGAAATGTCTGGCGACCGGGTATGCACCATCGTTATTTACAATGGCTCTGAGATGCTGCAAGATTCTGACGTGTACCTGCAGCTTGGTGCTACCCACATAGCGTAAGCCACAAGTACACGTCAGAACATATACAGCATACTCCGTCTTACATCCATAACTACCCTCAATCGCAACCAGAGCATCAGAGAAGGGAGTTGTGTAGTGTGTAGTATTAGTGCCAAATTTACAGGCGCGGCATGATGGGCATTTAAAAAAACCTGTTTTGGGTTTCAGCCATGTAGTTACCATATTGAGTTCTGGACTTGTTTTTACCAACTCAGTTCTCATAGATCGGGATTTTCTATATGTAATAGTGGGTAATTCAGGTAATCTACTGCCCAGAACCCCATCTGTAAGAATAATGGGCCAGTTCTTTTTGATGATTGCTTTTACTCTTCTTTCTTGTTTACTGAATGTGGTGATGAAACGTGGACATTCATCATCATTGTTAGCAATAGGTTCTTTGGGGGCTAGTAGTGATTCTCTAGATCTTTCATCTGTCTTTTTGAGTGCTCTCTTAAGGGTGGAATCACTGTATCCTCTTTCTCTTAATCGCCCTATCATGTCTTCTGAGCATTTTTTATATTCCTGTTGGGAACTACAGATACGTTTCAGTCTTAGTAGTTCACCAAATGGGATGCTTTCAATGAGGTGTTTGGGATGTTTGCTGCTCGCATGGAGTATACTATTACCAGCAGTCGGTTTTCTAAACAATGTGGTTTCCAATGTACAGTTACTAATTGATACTTGTACATCTAAGAAATCTACTCTGTTTCTACTAATGTTAGAAGTAAATTTAAGATTGCTAGAGTTGTTATTGATTGTCCTAACAAATTCTTGTGCACTTACTTCATCTCCATCCCATACACAAAAAACGTCATCGATAAATCTAAGCCAGTGATGGACATGGTCTATGTTAGGTATTTTCCTTAGGACCTGTTCCTCCCACCAGCCAACATGCAAGCATGCGTAGCTGGGGGAGAAACAGGACCCCATAGCCACGCCCCTTTCTTGTTTCCAAATGGTTTTGTCAAACATAAAGAAATTGTTGTTAAGACACCAGGCAATCAGTTTGCATATCATTTCATTATGACTAAGATATTCAACTGGTCTTGTGTTGAGAAAGTGACTGATGGCTTTAAGGCCCGCTGAATGGTTAATGCTGGTATACAATGATTCAATGTCTAATGTTAATAGACACCAGCCTTCTTTCCAACAAATTGAATTTATCTTGCTCAAAAAGTCACCAGTATCTTTCACATAACTTGGCAAACTTTTTACTAAGTCCTGTAAGTAAAAGTCGATGTATTGTGAAATATGTTCACTCATACTGTTGATTGCAGATATTATCGGTCTGCCTGGTGTTGGGGTGACCATTTTGTGAATCTTTGGTATGAGATACAAGATAGGAATTACTGGATGTTCAATGTGCAGATAGTCAAATTCGGCTGATGAAATTAAACCTTGTCTTTTATATTGAAACAGTAATTTTTTGATTTCTTCTTTTGCCTTCTTGTATTCACTTCCATTGGATTTGTGGTAGCATTGTTCGTCATTTAATTGTCTCATTGCCTCTTTGATATATTCTTTTTTAGGCCATAGTACAATGTTGCCTCCCTTGTCCGACTTATTTATGATCACCTCTTGATTGTTGCTCAATTTCTTCATCAGCCTTATATATTGCGTAAGGTTGTAGTTTTTCTTGCATTGACGTTGTTTGGTGACTGTTCGATTCAGTTTTTTCAAATCTTCAATTACGCATTCGTGGAAAATATCAATTGCGTCTTTGGGCATGATAGGAATAAACGTACTTTTTGATTTAAAGGGACTCTCGCCCGCTCCTTTTTGAGATATATTGATTTTCTGCAATCGATTTTATATGCTGTTTTCTTCCCTATCATTTGATTGTGACAGGTTAGAGCATGGAGTCCCTAAGTCATGAAGGGTGAGAAACAGTTCAGCATCAGATGCTGGAACGACTGGGTATGAGATGGTATTTATTTGTTTCTCTTTTTCTGCGTCCGTATTTGCATTTCCTGTTTTGATGGTAAAAAACTTTTTGAGTTTCAATTTTCAAATAAAGCAAAAAATGTCGATTCTGGTACTGGCATAATTAAATGAACTTTCAGGACAGAAATTGAGACCAAGGGCAAGAAGTTGATTTTCAGCTGCTGTTAATATAATGTCAGATAAATTAGTAATTGTTAAATCCATTACCGCTTCTTTCTGTACCACTGCTGTTTTTTCTTTTGTTGTGGTTTTGTGCTTCTTTCTCCTTGCTCTTCGTCGTGTGTTCCGCAATAGAAATGTACAATATCCGCATATATTTACTCTCCCAAATGTACATTCGGCTTCTCCTCCATATTTAGGCCCTTTAGAATGTTAGTTTCTAACCATAGCTTGCCAGGAAATCTGATTGCTTAGCACTCTGTCACACTTTATAATGTCACAATTGTCTTGCATGATTTCCTTCACCACACTAGATTTTTTGTTATATATACCACACGCACCTGGTCGCTGAGCCTATCAGAGCAAAGCAGGCACCTTTTTGAATTGGATTCCGGCGGCACTTTTCAGTCGGGAAAAGGCATCTGACGAAGGAATAACTCCGAAATGCATCATGCCATTTCCAATAAATCTGCTGGTTTGAAAACGATCCTGTGTGTGTGCCCGGTTCTTCATGTTGCGTGAGGGGCCTTTGGACTGGATATTTAGGTGCGTGGCCACTATGCACCTGGGCGCCCCACCCTACAAGCAGCGAGGCAGCGAGAGTGGCAAGTGTTTTGGATTTTTTTCATTGAACTGGAAACGCTGCTTCGCCGCCGCTTTTTTACTGGACTCCGTTACGGGACTTCCCCAGGAGCTTGGAAGCGGCAGGGTGATGGATTGTGGGGCCGGCAGAGAGTTGCCTGACACAGGTGCAGGAGGTGGGAAGGAGAGCGCCACCCACATGGGGGAGTGTACTTACCTAATGTGCTCTAATCTCCACCACACGCACCTGGTCGCTGAGCCTATCAGAGCAAAGCAGGCACCTTTTTGAATTGGATTCCGGCGGCACTTTTCAGTCGGGAAAAGGCATCTGACGAAGGAATAACTCCGAAATGCATCATGCCATTTCCAATAAATCTGCTGGTTTGAAAACGATCCTGTGTGTGTGCCCGGTTCTTCATGTTGCGTGAGGGGCCTTTGGACTGGATATATATATATATATATATATATATCAATAGTGCACTCTCCACGCATCCACCTTGCTTTTGCTTTCCGGCGGGAAAAAAGGAGAAACGGACCCTCACGGCTCAGGCAGGAAGATATTTAGTTCAATGATCTCTCCCTCTGCGACGCGTTTCGAGCACTTGATCACACAAAGAATGTTACGTCCGCCATTGTTTTTAACTATTGCATCGTGAATCACATGACCATCACCAACAGACATAGTAGAAATACTTCGCTTAATACAGCATTAATTGTAGCGAGGTTGATGTTACATTCATTTGATGAATCAATTAATTTGTTGCGATCGCTTGTTGACATTTCTAAACTGCATAAATGCAATTTTGTGAAGCATATCTTAGTAGGTTATATAAATATATATAAATACTTTAAAAAATATATATAAAATATTTTGTATAAATTATTATTATAAAACCACTTCAAATAACATCATAGGGCATTGCCGCTTGTAAACATGATCAATAAATATGTAAACAAACTACTGTGCAAAATATGGCAAGATGTGCAAACTTTTGCAAATTTAGACTGCCCCTATCCCTACTATTGTGCGCCAATATGCTTCCTTCTTTCACACAACTTTATTTCTGCATAAATGCTTAACAGATTCGACCTCGTTAATCAACTTATTGTAGCGAATTCGAATTTCTAAACAATGTCCGATTTTGCTTCTTCTAGCTAATATCAAAACAGTGAGTTAATGAATGTAGTGGTATGGTATACCATTCATTCTGAAATTAGAATTTTTTTTAATTTCATTAATATTTTTATATTTTTACTTTTTTGTTGTCTTTATTGTATTTTTATGTGTGATCAAAATTTAATTTGTACACACCCCTCACTATTTATTGCTATATCCCCTTAATGTGCAAAAACAATTTTTTTAGATCATATAAAATACAAAAATATTTTTATTTTTTTATTTTTTTAAATGAATTATTAAAAGTGAAAAAATTATTATAGAGGGGAAGGATAATGCAGTACTTGACTTATAAAATGTTAAAAAGATAAACAAATAAATGAATAAGTGAAATGTATACCATCTAAATCTATGGCTTTTTAATGAACTGGGTACTCATCTAGTTAACTTAATCAATTAGAACTTGATGCAGCAAGGTTTTCTATTCATAGACATGTTATTACACCGATATCTCATTTATACACCACTTATAAATAGTTGTACATGTCTTCAGTGGTGTTCAACCCATTTGGACTTTTGCTGTCCAGTTCTAAAATCATGCGCGTTTCTAGTTTTCTTAAAAGTTTCTCTCCATTGCCTCCCCTTCGCAGGGGGCTTACTGAATTAATGACATAGTATGAGAGACAACTCAACTCATTGTTGTGAACAGATTTAAAATGTCTAGCGACTGGATATGCACTGTCATTGTTCACGATTCCTCTGAGATGCTGTAGAATTCTGACATGCACCTGCAGCTTAGTGCTACCCACATAGCGCAAGTCACAAGTGCACGTCAAAACATATACAGCATACTCAGTCTTACATCCAAAACTACCTTCAATCACGACAGGGATATCGGAAAAAGGAGTTTTGTAATGAGTTGTATTAACGCCAAATTTGCATGCGCGGCATGATGAGCATTTATGGAAACCTGCTTTGGGTTTGAGCCATGTATTGGCCATGTTGAGTTCCGGACTTGCTTTTACTAGTTCAGTTCTCATAGATCTAGATTTCCTATATGTGATGGTAGGTAACTCAGGTAATCTACTGCCGAGGACCCCATCAGTGAGTATAATGGGCCAGTTCTTTTTAATGATTGACTTTACTCTCCTCTCTTGTTTACTAAATGTAGTAATGAAGCGTGGACTCTCTTCTTCATTAATAACAGTTAGTTCTTTAGGGGCTAGTAAAGATTCTCTGGGTCTATCCTTTGTTTTTTTCATAAATATATACTATGTGATCAAGGGCACTTGATGCCCGAAACGCGTCATGTGAGGAGTGAGAGAAAGGAGAAATAAATTTGCCTGTCATTTCAAGCTTCCTTGTGGGTCTGTGATTTCCATGTTGGCCGTAAGGAAGTGCTGGAAGTGGTTGCCGATAGATAGTTATAGTTAGGACCGTGTTTCCATAGGAAATCTGAAAATTCTATTTTGAATAACTTTGGCACCGGTTGACGAATCCTCGCGAAATTTTCAAAACTAATGGGGCGCTCTGCTCAGCTCCTACCCTGAAAGTCTGGGGGGGGATTCGTCAAGCGGGGCGAGAAAAAAGGGGGGTCCCAAAACGCCTTTTCCCCATGCATTTTCCCATAGGACCTTTAGTCAAGGTACAGCCCGAACGGTTGAACAGAATTACTTGAAATTTGGCAAAGAGGTAGTCCTCAGGTCAGGGATGTGCCTTTTGCATATATGGAGTCAATCTGTTCAGTAGTTCCTGAGAAAACTGCAGTTAAAGCACATAAATATCTATAGCCGCGCACCATGCGCACACCGTGCGCACACCCTAACGTGCGCGAGCGTAATTCTGATTGGTGGTTACATGTCAGTCAACATTCGAATCGGTCGAAATCAGGAAGTGTCGTCCGCCATTTTGTTTGTTTTGGGTGCGAGAGTGAAAAAGGAAGGTGGCGAACGTGAAAAGGGGGCAGGGTAGAGAGTTCCTGACCCCCTAGCCTTTGCCAGGGGGTCCATGAAGGACCCCGAAGGCAGAAAAAAACATTATAATTTTTTTTTTTAAATCGTGGGGTACGCGCACCGTGCGCGCACCATGCGCGTACGGTGAAAAACCATTAAAATAGGATTTTTTTAAATGTAGTTTATTGTAAAATAAATATATAAAAAATATAATAATAAATACATAACTTAGCATTTAAAAAACCGTACAAATTCACTGAAAAAACCATAGGTTTCACACACGTTATAGTTAGGAATTAGCATTTAAAAAATCTTGCAAATTCACTTAAAAAACCATAGGTTTCACACATGTTATAGTTAGGTGGACATTTCACTCGTAAAAAACCAATGAAATTCCCCCGTTATAGTTAGTTGAGATAACTATAACTCGCGCGACCGCCACTCTATCACAAGGATGATGTCATCAGTGATGTCATGAGTGATGCCACTGACCATGTCATGAGTGATGTAATATGTGACGTCATGAGCAGAGGATTGCGGGCGCGCGAGTTATAGTTATCTCAACTAACTATAACGGGGGAATTTCATTGGTTTTTTACGAGTGAAATGTCCACCTAACTATAACATGTGTGAAACCTATGGTTTTTTAAGTGAATATATATATATATATATTCATACATATTTATTGGATGAGCATTCTTTCTTTTACTAATAACATTGGTGTTTTTTCACAAATCTTCACTAAACATTCCAAAAACAGTTGTTCATGCACCCCCGGTCTTTCCTGGAAAGTTTCAGGGTGTGCACCAAGCTGGGCCAAGAAAAAGGGTGGATCCAGGAGCATAGTTTTCTGATAGTAATTCCATAGGGAATTTAGGGAAGTGATATTTGGTGTAGATCTATTCTGTTGTTTTCAAGAAATTTGCATTTAAAGAGGTGCTCTGGCAAGTTTGTAAGGGAAAAAAATAGGTATTTCTCGAGGGTTAGTCACAGGAGTCTCTCACAGTACAAAAAGTGTTGCAATCTAATTTACCACCCCTGCACATGGGCAAAGATGTGTTCAGAATTCCACAGGGCAGTCTGGTGGTTAATATATCTAAAAAAACAGATATTTACTGAAAAAACTGAAGGCTAATGTGACTTTCTAGTTGTTATAGTAATAGAATCTTACCTTACATTAAAAAAAACTCAGAAATTCTCAAATCGAGGATTAAAACAGACTTTATAGTTTAGTAAAGTAATATGACTTTAGCTTACGTTAATGAAATCCCATGAAATTTACTGAAAAAACATAGGCCAAAGTAACATTATAATTAGGTGTTGATACAATACAAAAAAAAAAATTTTTAAACAGAAAACACTGAAGTTCATTAGTTATATTTTACTGAGCTAACTAACTCTAATGATGACAGGTGTAACTTATTGAAACGAGCAGAAGAAACAGAATATGAAGAATATCAGTGAAATCATCTCTCTTAATTAGAGATATGACTGGTATTGAGGAGTGTAAGAAACGTAATGGTTCTGTAGACATTAATGAGACCAGCAACATTTTGAACCTTGAATATCATTCAAACACTGTATAATCATTAAGGTAATATTTGCTTTGTTCTGTGAATAGATATACAAAGAGATGGAAGCATCTAAGTCTAGTTTTACATGTAAATCTGCACTTGGAAATGGTGAATAATAAAAATAGTATAGATTTACTCCTAGGTGATGTATCAGCTTTATCCTTCAGAAAATCTACATGGTTTAACATATTTTGTGAATTAAGCCCTATATTTTTTGACTCATTTTTTCCTAGCGACTTTCTGCTTAAAATAATTTAATTTTCTCAGGTACTTGTATGGTTAAGTGCTAAATTCCAAACAAGAACACACTGTTGCTTCCATGTGTACTTTTTTGACAAGCACATGCGATAAAATGGTGTTCTTCAATTGTTACATCACAACTTGCATTCAATGCACAAACATCTAAATTATATTTGTATTGTTTCCTGGCCACTTTCTGAGGTTAGATTAATTTTGGTGAATATTTAAGAATTACATCATTCTCGTTTTAGCTGTATTTTGAATAATCTTAATTTTCCTGTTTATGTATAGCGTCCAATACCTCTGTTGGGAACCCTATCCCCTTCTGGCAAACTATTGAAGTGCTCCCAGGAGTCCTTCTTGAAACACTTTTTTATTGTAGGTGCCAGAGTATTTAACTTTTGGAAGCTCTATCACTCTCCCCAGTTTTCAATCCAGTTTGTACTGCATAATATTACGTTTGAGTGGTTCTAAGGGTGATATTGAAAAGTTATGGTTAGAAAGTACAATAGGTAAAACTGATCTGATCTGGAATATTCAAAATACCCGCATTTGAAATAAGAGACTGGCAAGATATCTGGGTATCAACAGTGCAAGAAACAGCAAAGAATTGTTTAATATTAAAATTATGGTAAGGTTTTAAAAGAGAAGATATATGCTCAGAAGAGGGCAAAATATTCTCTTGAACATCATTGGTTGCCTACACGTTATGAAAATTATGATTTTACTTCCCATTCTGAAGACATTATTTCAGGATTATATTTCATATTTTCAGTTGATAGTCCGTAATTTCTTATAGAATAATAAAAAGCAATTAATCAAATGGAAGAAATTATTTAGAAATTTGAAGAACGGAGGGTGACTCTGTCAACATTACCATATTAGTATTAGATAGTATAAAATATTAAATTGAGGAATTTATTGTACGAAATGGCAACTGTAAATTAGGAGTACTGGCTCAATCAATGGGTGTAGGAAATTAGTTCATCCCATTTAATTCCCCTTAATTTTCTTCTTTTTGATTACCTAGTTTTGGAATTTACTGTGAGTGGGTCTCACCAACTGAGTTTCATTCACAGAAAATTCTGTGGAAATGGAGTGAGAGCGCTAACTGCCAGTGTTCACCTTTTAAGAGAAGGCCGCTACATGGAGCTAGGTTAGGACGCTCTGAGTTGGTTACACTGGAACAAATGCATGTGGGCATGTGATCGAGCTGCGTATATGAGACTACTATCTAGCACAGCTCAATTTCCCTACACAAGTACCCTGCCACAGAAAGGTCTGCTCAAGGATTGTTGGTAACCTGAGGGTGGGCCTTAGATTTGGGGGTGGTCCTTCATAGTGTGGGTGTTCAGTACCTACTGAAAACTCCTTGGTGTTTAACTGAACATTATGGTGCTGATTCCGATTCTGTAAAACCCAGGTACAAATGGTCGTACGGAGCGTTTTCTCCGTACGACTCGTACCCGGGAATTCCACCCTACAAACCAGCAAGTACAATTCGTACAGAAATACCATTTCCGTACTAATCGTAAAAAACACCGTACGGCAAAAAAATACATACTATTCCGATCCTGGACAGCGCATACGCGATGTCCGCAAGGAGTCAGGCAGCGTTTTACGGACCAGCAAGTACGATTCGTACCTACAGCACTCCGCACGGCTATATTTTTACGGGAGCCAAAAAGTGCCAGGAAAGTTAAGTACGCTGCGATGCAAGAGGAAAAGGGGGCCCGCTACGCGACATACACGCCATCACCCACATCGTATGTGTCATCATGTACGGTGCGTACCCCAACATTGCATATGTACGGCCCATACCCCCACCCCCCATATGTACGGACCGTACCCCCCACCCCCCGTATTTACGAACGGTACCCCAGGCATACCCCCCACCCCGTATGTCCGCACTGTACCCCAGGCATACCCCCCACCCGCGTATGTCCGCACTGTACCCCAGGCATTCCCCCCACCCGCGTATGTCTGCACCGTACCCCAGGCATACCCCCCACCCATGTATGTCCGCACCATACCCCAGGCGTACCCCAATCCTCGCGTATGTACGGACCGTACATACGCGAGGATTGGGTATGCCTGGGGTACGGTGCGGACGTACGCAGGTGGGGGGTATGCCTGGGGTACGGTGCGGACATACGTGGGCGGGGGGTATGCCTGGGGTACGGTGCGGACATATGCGGGTGGGGGTACGCCTGGGGTACGGTTCGGACATACATGGGTGGGGGTACGCCTGGGGTACAGTGCGGACATACGCGGGTGGGGGGTACGGTCCGTACATATTGGGGGTGGAGGGTACGATCCGTACATACAGGGGGGGCAGGGGATACGGTGCGGACATACATGGGAGGGGTGGGAGGCTGGGGGGGCCGTACGACTCGTACCCTGGGCACAAGTGTACTTGGGGTAGGGGTCGTACAAAGTTCGCTCCGTACGGGGCCTTTTCCATGCGCTTGTGTTTTCGGACGGGCGGTACGGATCGTACTTGCGCGCTCGGACTTCAGTTTTATGAGTTGTAAGTAAACCTGTCTGGGGACATCTCGTAGACTTTTCCCGAGGCGATTCGTATGTATTTTCCACGTACGAATCGTACTTCACCGTTTGTACAGGACTTGTACGATTCGTACGTAAAAAAATACGGATACGAGTCGTACGGGAAAAAAAGATCCAAGATCGGAATCGACCCCTATATGTAAAATCTGCACCAAAGTGCATTTTCACTCCATGTAGGTCTGCAGGGTCCAGTGAGGTATCATTCACAGTGTAAACATGCATCCCAAGTGAGGATGTACAATAATTACTTTAGTAATAATTACATTTCCTATGGCACTTTAAGAAATGTCACATTTTCCAGCCTCAGCCAAAGTCAGATTGCAGGCTCTTGTCCCCCATACAGTGTGCAGTTAATTACTCTGCTGGCCAGCAGGAGGATCAAATGTCCCCCACATTATCGTGCTGGATACAGTTCCTGGGAGAGAAAGGGGTAGGGACAAAATCTGCTTGTGTTATTTAAGTCCTCACATTGCACCTGGTCTAGACAAGAACAAGACCATGAAAACAAAGGAGGGAGGCCAGAACACTGGAGACAGAGGAGGGGCTCCTCTTAGAGGTTTAGTGGGGAGAGATCAGATAGAAGTGTTAGATGGGGTTGAGTTGAGGCTCACAGGGAATTAACTACCATAGGCCGCTGTAAGACACAATATTAAAATTAGGGGCCTGGGTGATATTTTGATTACTGTGGTATAATTGGGGCAATTGTGGCAATTTTGCACATGGAAATGTACATGAAATTACTGAGATTATACCATTACATTACAATCTGTAATGAGTCTTTCATTGCGAAATTGTACTATGAGTTGTACTGTTCGGGTAATTTCTGATCACACGCATCAGTGTTTGATGTGGGTGATCAACAAACATTTAATTTTTTACCTGAGCAGACCATTTGTGTCATTTCTTGAGTTAAATATGCATTTCAATAATGCGTTATTTTGTATAATATTGCAGCAATTTCATGCAATTACGCTACAGCAATTTATACAGGTTTTACACACTCTTACCTAAAATGTCCCAGAATGTTGTATAGAAGAGTTGGGGCGGGGGGGAGTAATTTATGTGCCACCCAAGGAGTGTCTAGGAGTGTCTGACTTCTAGAACTTTCCACCCCCAGCATCTCCAGCCCCCCCAGCAAGAGAGAGCATCAAAAGTTTCCAGCAGAGGACATAACTGGACAAGGGGCAACTAAATCAAGCTCCCCAACAAAAGTATTCTTTAAAGGCCTGTTTGTGAAGAAAATGCTGTTGAGGATAGAGCTGGTCCTCAGGATTTAAAAAAAACCTTCTTCTGAAAACTGACCCTAGAGGGCAATAGAAAAATATAAAAGTCTCTTCCATGTGGGACCTGGTGAAAAATGGAGTGATTAGAGCACTGCTGTAGTATAGAAGACCCACACCTTTCACAACTAAAGCCCCAATTTCATATACTGGTTAACCCAAGGAGATCTAGAAGGTATGTGAGTAATTCTGGTAAGTTTAATTGAGACAGTGAGGAATCATTTTAGATTTTAGAATGTGAAGGGCCTGATACAATATAGGGTCCTATTACAATGTTGGGCGGACTCGCGTCCCCCCAACACTGTCTCAGACCTCTGGTCGGCGCATCCGACTTCCCGATTAGGATGCGACCAGACACTGTTCTGTCGACCGAACACTGATCGGTCACATTCCAACAATTTCCAATGGAAGCATGTATTATGGCTATACACCGGCCGTACTACATGCTCCCATAGGGAAATGGGAGGTGGGGTTAATTCCTGCACCCTGTGGGAGGCACCTCGAGGTGCCTGCCACAGGCTGCAGAGATTAACTGAGGGGCACCATATGTGCCCTTCGCATCTAACTGGAGGCCACGCGCACAATGAGGCCCTGCTAGAGGCCCCCCAACATACTTTCCGACAGGGTTTCTATATCGGTAAGGCCGGCATGTAAACCCTGCCAGAAACCGTGCATTGAAATCCCAATGGCGGAAAGAACGCACTTTGAGATTTTGGATCGGCCTCCGACTGGCCGACGGGCTCCTTTAGGCCATTGGAAGCCAGCAGGAATGACCGACCAGTTTAGTTTTCGACTGCCTGCATTGTAATGCGGCGGTTGGAAAGAAACCTGAGATGCGGCCCCTAAATGTTTTGCATTATGATTTTGATTAAAGCCAAACCCAGACATGTCAATATGTGTTAGAGATTATAGAATACAAGTTATTTTATTAAGAAAATAGTATTTAGAAGAAATATTGTGCCAAACTAATTTCAGAATTAGATGTGCCATTGTACATTACATATACCTGTCAATTTTCATGTGAATAGAAGTAGAGATATTAAAAATCAATTACATATATTTATCTAGAATTTAATAAGACAGGGTCTCTAAGCTTTTGTCATGTGGCTTCTTAGTTTTGGGTCACTGGAGACACTGAAGTAAAAATGCTGATCCTGAAGAAGCACTTTCATGTTTTTTTGCCATGGCTAAACAGAAAGCCCGAAAAGCTTCAATTGGAAAAAACAGCATTGTTTTTAAAAATAGAATAAGGCTGCCAGATCTTTGTGCCCACAGTAAGTATACCTTTAGGATAATCGGTATCCCACTGTAGATAGGCATAGAACAGAATAGTGTCAGGCCTGAACATTACATAATTTTTGTTTGCACCTAGGTTAATGTTTATTTTCCTTTGCTGAAGCATATAGAAGAATACGCAAAACATTGCATATCTTATTAACATCTGGATGAAGAAACATAGTGCAGCAAAAGCAAACATTTGAGGGCATGACATAGTGAAAATAGCATCCTTATATCCATAGAGTGTTCTTGTCTCTGCCTATACGTATGTTCATAATGTTTTGCAAGCAGAACGCGTTTTGAGCATACATTTCTACCTTTCCCTGTTTCTTTGGATAACAGCATACTGACAAAAAAGAAACAGTGTAAAGCAAGTATCCTCTAATTCTTAATATTTTGGTAGGTATCAGACCATGCTCGGACTATCCTCACCCTGTTTCCATCACCAGCAAACTAAAAAAAGGTTTCTTTGCACAATCTCTAAGAAATACCCTAAAATACATCTCTTTCCTGCCTGCCTCATGCAGGCACTGGTCCAGTAAAACATTGACCTGTCAAATCTATCTTGCTTTTTTCCTACACTGGCATTCAATCTTCCCTACTGCATATAATAATTCACAACCTCAAATATGATGTTGTCCATTACATAGCCCCTAGCTATCTTTGAAGAACAAGGAGAAAATCTCCCGGCATTATGGCCCCCGCACCCATGAACAGATTTCTTATTTTGAGCACAATCAGAAAATGCTTAGTTAGTCGTATTTGTCGTGTTTTACCGTGTGCATGTAGTTGTTCACTAAAGAAGCATGGGGCATATTAACAAGCGGCAGCGATAATTATCGCTGGCCGCTCCTAGCGAGATTTTTTTTATCGCCAGCTATCGCAGGAAATTATCGCCATGCTAGCGTTGTATTAACAATGCATAGCGCAATGGCAATAATTATCCAGCGATAGCGATGTTTTCCATGGAACATCGCTGGTTTTCCAGCGATGTTCCATGGAAAACGGCAATAATCTTGTTGATACGACTCTGTGGTCGTATCAGCATAATCCACCCCCACTGGTAAGTATAGCTGCGTCTTCATTTTAGCAGACGTTAGTTTTTGGAGAAAACAGCTGTTTTCTCCAAAAACTAACGTCTGCTAAAATGCGTGGGCAGCCTTGTAAATATCGCGATTAGAGATGCAAAGGGAAGCGTCGGGTAAAAGGGTGCTAACATCCGCTAATGCATGTTATCACCCTCTTGTAAATAGGGCGATATTTTTATCTCCACTTTTTTGGCTTTAAAAGCCAAATAAGCGGAGTTATGGCCCTTGTAAATATGCCTCCATGTGGCTGGGACCAACGCAAAATATTTCTGAAGAAACATTAAAAGGTGACGTTTTTATGTTAAGGTAGAAGCCAGAACCTGTATCCGAAACAATGAGCTTAACAATTCCACCTCAAATGTGCTGTGTGAAATGCAGGAGTACTTTCATTTATTTCTGCCATAAATTTAATTTTTTGTCATTCAAAATAGAAACGAAAATCGAGTTATACATGCCAGCAAAGTTGGGTAAATTGCTCAATTTGGTACCTAGATTGAATTCATACTTTGAAACCTTTACAAACATGGGGCAGATTTACAAGCACTTTGCGCCACTCTTCGGTCACTTTTCTCATGTTAAAAGTGACGCAAAAGTGGTACAAGGGGCTTGTAAATCTGCCCATGGTGTTATTCGTGCCAACAAGCTTTATCACAAATTGCCTGAAGAGTAACGTGAAAGTATGTTTACATTTTAGTAGTGAAAATGAATCGTAATGTACCAATTTTATGTTGTTTAATTAATCGCCAATCACTGTTCTAAAAAGTTTCAACATTTCATATCAGTTCACTTAATATATGCAGATATCTTGAGCTTTAATGTGGCTCGGCCGCTATTACGTCACTTACAAAATTAGCTATAATTATATACTACAATGAAAACAGAATAGGACCTAATGACAGTCCAATCTTCCTAGTAATAATGAGAAAAATATAAATCTAGAACTTCTGAAAAGAGAGTAATTGCCAGTGATTGAGATATTATGGGACATGTCATGCAGCTGTAGCAAAGAACAGCTGTACATCTATTCCTCACTTGGCCCCGTTAAACCAGCAGCAGAGAGATTGTAATTAACGATTTCTCTTTTGCAAAACTGAAAAATGTCTCTTTTTTCATTTGCAGTGCATCGCCATGAGAGCCATAATGCACCCATGTCCCAACTCTAAATGAAGAAAGCATGGTTTTGAGGTATTAGTGTGAAGTGGTGGTCATAACCATAATTTGCCAATTTCAGAGACTTTTATTGTTAACAACATACCTTAACCTTCACATGTTTAAAGCTAGTTTATTGTGAGCATTCCTAAGTGCAATTATGGTTAAGCCTCACCTCACATTGAAAATGTACTTGTTTGCTAATAATGTTGGTGCCGTTTGACAAATGAGTGTAGATCTGTCCAGGAGGCAAACGTTAAAGGGAGTATCAACAACATATAACTTCCCATTTTATGACCCCTTAGTACTCTTTGCTCTAGCCATGGGAAAAATTGTTGATTGTAAATACACCAAGATTCGAGTTTTTTTTAGCAAATGAACTTCTCGTGGTTTAGGGCATATGGTATAAAAGTACCACCTGACGTAAATGACAAGGATATTGCAAGTCACTGAGGCACTCCATGACAATAGAGAGGAACAAGGCCAAAGGCTGAGTTCTTTGTAAGGTCATGGAACTTCTTGATGACTTCCAATATCCTTATAATGCATGGCAGAGGGTACAATATTCCTTATATTAAATGGTCACCTCATAACCCTTCCCACAAGCCACTTGTATCCTTGGTGTGGTGCTCTTTTGTATGACAGAGACAGATGAAAAATCAAATTTGAATCTCTAGTACAAAATTAAATACACCAAAACGCAGTTAGATATTTGTCAGATTACAAAATACACAGCAGTTTAGAATGCTTTAAAATCTGCTTGACGGTTGGATTTACGAACACGGAGTTATCCCACAGGAAAGACAGTCACAGGACAGCTTATAAGTAAGTGTTGCCCATCCACACCGCTAACGTCAATCGGCAAAGTAAACAAGCAGATAGCAAATATATTTCCTTCTCTTTTTTAATCTCATAGATTGACCCCACGCGTTCCTTGAGAAACGCGACAAGTAAAATCAGCACACACGGATATACACACGACCAAAGTAAGTGCCTGCACTGGTAGCGCCTTTGAATTAAAAGTCTTTTGACTCACAGATCGCAATATAAGTCACAAGTTAAAAAATAACATAAACATATTGGGGCAGATCTATGTCGGAGATGCGCCACTTTTACGCCGCCGTTGCGTCACTTTTGTGACGCAGCGGCGGTGTAAACCCTGCGCCACGTTGCGCCATATTTACATCGTGACGCATCTATGGAGATGCGTCACGATGTAAAGCCCTGCGCCACGTAAAACCTGCGTCAGGTTTCACGTGGGCGTGTCGACATAGGGGGGGGCGTTCCGTCGCAGGAACGCCCCTGAAAAGTGACTCAGTCAAATCTATAAGGTTTGACTGAGTCACTTTCCCAACGCTGATGCGCCAAAACCCTGCGCCTGCTTGAAGCAGGCGTAAGGCTTGACGCACCATGTTAGGGATAGGGTTGGTTGGAACAGTGCTGGAGTTGCGTCGCGCTTGCGACGCAACTGAAGCACTGCGCCAACCTTACGCCATTGGATGCGTCACGCATCTGTTTATCCCTGCGCCATGATGCGCCGCATTATAAATGCGGTGCATCATGTGTGGCGCAAGGGTAAACTTGCGTGACGCATCATTCCTGGCGCATCCTTGCTGATTTGCAGGGATGCGCCAGGCAACATAAATCTGCCCCATTATTTTTACTTTTGATTCTCTTGCCGCTAACGCGATAGCATGGCTGCTTATTCCGTACTTTTGAAACAAAGTATCTCCTTACAAAAACGGAGCCACTTGAGAATTGTCCTTGACTGCATTAGCTCGTGAGTGGTACAATTATATATCTTGATACCTTCGATTGAAAATATATTATACACAGCTATTTTGACTCGAATTCCCTGGTTTTTCAGGTCCAGCTTATAACAAAAACTTTCATAATTAAGAAATATAACAACCTCACTACAAGTTCAGGTAAAATCAGACCTAACTTAAACTTTGCTTGCATACATATGGAAACGAAAGGGACTGATTTAAGATAATTTAATTTTATTACTTTACGATGCAGGTTGCACCATGCTTTTAGCCCTGATGAAAATCCCTGATTGATTTAAAGGGATTGGAAACGCGTCGGCATTTTCCATCTTTTCAAGCCACCAAGGACACACAGAGTTGTTTCTGATCTCTGTTGAGGGTTTTTGACAATAAATATATCCCACGGAGTCCTAATTCATGCTAGTGTGGCAGCAGTTCCAAAGCTCTTTCTTTTTCTGGAATTGCCTTGTATTAGTAATAGTACATGAATGTTTTGCTGGTGTAATTTTTGTAACAGCTTTACCAAAGTTTTGTTTACTTGCAAAGTTTTGTTTACTTCATTGTATGTGATTTACATATGCTTCAGTTTATATTACTTTGTGTATTGAAATGTATTTCACCTAGACACAATTGAAAATGTTTTCTTAAAAGTTTTGAAATTTTCCAAAAGAATGCAATTAACGGCATTCAGAGCTTCAGAACTGCCGTAGCTCTAGTCTGCATAAATAAAAAGCGGTTTGTGAATTAGACAGCCAGGTTTCCCTTTTCTCTTGTTGTTTAAATATACGTCCATACCTGGCGTCGCATGGACGATAACCCCCATGTTTAGCCCTTAAAGTATGCTACAGCATGTAAAAAATAAACATGTTGCCATAAACATCTCCTTTTTACTTATCATTGTGCATCTAGAAAATAGAGCAGAAGAAGGAAAAGCCATGTTTCGGTATTGTTTTTGAAAGAGCAGCTTTATTAGTATTTATTTAAAATGATTACAGTTGAGCGGCAATATCATTGCATTACAGGCTACCAGAGCTATCACAATTTACCTGTCATGAGAAAACTAGAGAAAGGAATTTTATAAAAGTATTAAAGGCTTCCATATATTCTAAATCCAGTCAACTGTTTTGAGATATTTACATTAATAAATGTGTCAGATAGGATTGAAAGAGTCAATGCATTTTATAGGTTGACTATTAATTCACTGACCAAGTTCATCAGAAAGGTTCTGCATACCCCCAAATTTGAGAAATAAATGAATCTCACTAGACAAGGGAGAAGTTGCTCCCACCATCCAATGAGGGATTTCGCACCAGGTTAGAATCTGCAGTCCTGAGTGATGTGAATGACTGGGCGCAAAAGTACAATTTCTCTTATGGGCTCTATTAAGCCTTTTAGGTCTTACAAATAAGAAACAAAGGCAAAGGAGAGACGGGGGACAACGGCGAATGCTCTGTCCTCCATGACCATATGGGGACGAGAAAAGCCAACCAATCAGTAGCGGCTCGTGGAGGGAGTGCTGCAGGGTGGTGAGGCGTTGCGGGGGAGGAGCAGCATGGGAGTAGTAAACTACAGCATACGGCCGAACAAAGGTAAGTAAACAAATACATAAAGAAAATTAATTTCATTGCGCGCCCTGCATTGCCAAATGCCCCGCCCACCGCCCCGCAGCACTCCCTCCAAGAGCCGCTACTGCAACCAATGCCCCTAAAATATTTTAAAAACAAGGTTTGCATTGCTGCATCTAGAAATCATAAGTTTGCTTCTTGGATCCAAATTTGCATTCAGAGGAAATGTCGCCCTTTGAGGACCTAGTCCCAGGTAAGTTTGTACTTAATATTCTGGTATACAATAATTTGATATGTCATTACTTATATCTTTGATTGTGTCATATGAGATGTCATCAGGAATTTCATGTGTGCGGCCATGTGCAGTGGATGGAAGGGGTGAGAATTATGAATTGAAAGGCTTATCATATTTGGAGAATTTCCTTTGTATTTCAGTTTTGCATTGAATCCACTACAGTGTGTGTGTGTGTGTATATATAGTATACATTAATATAGTTACAAACAGAAGTTCACTTAATATACTAGAGTTAAGGTAAAGCTATGATTACAAAAAAAAACGCAAGTCACGCTGTTCCATTCGATGTTCATACCTTCATACCATCACATGACATCACTGGTGACATCTCAAATGGCACAGTCACTAACATCATTGAAGAGATCACAAATGCCCTCATAAATCATCAGTTAAGTAATGAAGGTTTTCTCTCTGATTCTTTCTGCTAAAGGTTTAGAAAGAGGATATAATAGCTTGAGACAATATTGAGACAGTAAGGTTTGCTTTTCTTTCATGTTCATGGAACCTTCTCATTTATTTCTGCCAAATGGCTCAGTAACAGTGCCCTCTGGAGGTAACCTCTCGGTCATCGGTTTGGATTTTGGCATAGCCATCTAGGTTGCTCATCTTTCCGAGGTGATAACGGGACAATCAGTGATCTTGGATAAGTTCCCCAATTGGAAGCCATATCTATATTATCATCATCAATTTCATGTGTCAGGATTTTTTGGGTGCTGAGGTTTTTGTGTTGCCATGAAAGTGGCTGATCCTGGGCAGATTTTATGATGTTTCTTTGTCTACATCACAAGGAGAGCTTCAGGGAGCTGACCTTGTTTTACATGCATGTTGTTTTGGCAATTGGCGTGAAGTACCCTAGCTTTATCTGATGTTATATCCTTTGATTTAAATCGCAGTGTTTTAGTCTATATTTGATGATTTAATTCACTGTGCTGCAGACCCCCCACGCATTGGGCAGTAGGCGCAAATGTCTGCATCTCCTTTGTTTTCCAAAGCTATGCATGTCCTGCGAGGAATAATCTGCTCATGGTTTCCCGCACAGCAATATGAACCAAAGCCCTGGGTGCTATGGTGAGCACCAATTTGGAAGTTTATTTTGCCTTTAGAGTATTAGGTAATTGGGCCTAAAATTAATTTTCGTTAAAAAGATGAATAAGGCTTGGCACCTCATTTGTCTGATTCCAAGTGATTTTTCACAGAATGGTGTGGAATTTTACTGCTCATCCCCTATGTCTTGCTGCTCTGGCACATCAAGTCGGTCTGAATAGATTCACTGTGTCTCCCCCGCATCGCTCATCCTGCTCTCCTTGTTTTGGGTGCTACTCCTTCCACACCTGCTGAAAGTTTTCATTAAATCCTGACTCTGGAGTCCCATCAGCATTATCGTCATTCCTCTTTCTTCCTGATGTCACCTACTCCTTCTGGGAGTCGGAAAGTCTTTCTTTTCTTTCTCCTTTTAATCTTAACTATTATTTCTTCCTGTTTACTTTTGTGTTTCTTGCTGTCCATCCCTGCAGTGTTTCTTCACCTTTCTCCGGTAGTCCCACTTTCCATTTTATTGTGCTTTCTCTCTCTTTGGGGTCCCACAATAAATAGAGCTGACCCTCTTATCCTGACATAGAGTTTATTCACCCAAAATATCTACCCCACGACTGTGCGCTTTTGTTTTGCCCCTTGCTCGTGACTGGATGTCTTCCTTGTCTATTTAAATTCTCTGCTGCTGTGTTTGTCTAACCACTGGACTATTTAGGTTTCATTCTCATTTTTGATTGAATCGTTCATTGATTCTTTGAACTGCTAATGTCAGGGAACTATTGTGAGATCAAATGGCCAAATTACTTTTCCAATGCTTGTCATATTTCGAGGTGGTCCAACAAAGTAACTGTTTATTATTCTGAAATACTTTCGTGTAATGAGGCTCGATTAATAATCATTTGTCTTAGTTAAACTTTCTCTCAAAGAGGGCTAAGTTGCAGGAGGTGATTTGCCTTTTGGTTTAAATCACAGATTTTTTGCAGTGGTCTTTTTCTGAATTGACATTTCTCAGACGATGGTCTCTATCTCGGAGGATTTGCTCTGGTCTGTGGGCTTCAAATGCTGAGTCCAGATAGGTGAACTAGTTATCATTTAGTGACAATTATTCTTTTCATAAGGTAAAACAGTTTTTCTCTGTTTTCTCTTACCTTGGCTCCATTTGTTTTGGGGGTTTGTCATATTCTGTCGAAATCTTTTATTGGAGTCTCTGAAATTCTAGGGTATTTACATCTTTCATCGCATTTCATTTCTTCATTTTGATATTACATTTTCTTAGACACTGATGACCACTTTTTGAGAGGTTATTTGCTTTCTTCGTAGGATGGCGTACGTCCCTATTAAAAAAAAAGGGTTATGTTTTTTCTATTGATGGGCAGCCTTTTGATTTCCATGAAGCTGTTCCTTTATTGTCCCTCTGTGGTCTTTCCAATGCCAATATATAAGGCTAGATTAAATTTCCATGTTTGAGACTACATGTGTTTTATCCTATTGTTCTATTTTGTTGATTGACTTAAGAAGGTTGTTTTGTGTATTCAAGTCATCTATGTCTTCACTTGCTCATTATACCAGTGTATTTAATGTGTCATTTGAAATGCAATTAGAAACTTTTATTTCAGATGGTTTTATTGTTTTGGACTTAGACTCAAAGTGTAATGTTGTTTAAATCACTAAATTAACCTGAGCTTAAACCTTGGTGGGTATGGCACAGAGCAGACAAGCTTATTTGGGGCAATTAGCAATTTTTTTATGAAGTACTAAAATAGTAATAAAGTGAAAAAACCCAAATATAAAAATCCAAATCTGAATTAGAAAAATAGAAAAATATTTAATGAATAAACTTACACCAAAATGACACAAAACCAATAAGACGAACAAAAGGTATACATTTTTAAAGATTTAAGTGTGAATTGTGCCAAAATGTACAAAGCGCCACTGGTAATCAAAGGTTGTGGTTAACTGGGACCTTGGCGTGAATTGATGCCAACCGTTATGGGGCCATAGTCCGATACACTAAGTGGATTAGTCCTGGTGAAAGTCTGGAAATCTAAAAATTTGGAAAAGTTTCAAAGTCTAGTTAAATAATGGACTATGACATTTTTTGCAGAGAAAGCTGTTTCACAGTGGGAAGAATCTGAAATTGTAGTGACAGCTGTGGTATTGCTGGTTGAGTACTTGGCTCATGTTAGTCCCATTGAGGTCTCAACCTTTCGAGGTTTTTGCTTGAAAATATTTCTAAGTCCCAAAACAGAAAGGGATGGTGGTATCCAAGGAATGAAGAAGCAGAAGACCTTGTGGTGAAATCCAAATGATTTATTGAAGAATCAGAGATCCATACAAAGCCCACAAAGTGCAGGCAGGAGCTGCAGGAACAGCAGCCATTCAGCTGAGTAATCCAGGTAGAATGCCAGCTGAACGACCACAGCAACAGAACAAATGATAAGACACTTAAAAGCTCCCTTTCTAAAAGAAAACAAAAGAAAAGGAGAAATAATGCAAACAAAAATATCAAAACAAATAATAATCCTTGTACTTTGCAGGCAACACAATATTCCTGGTTAACAGTGGAACAAGAGTTGGATGAAGAAGGAACAATTCTGGATGAACCTATGTCAATATTAGGAACATCATCTTCAAGTGTAGCCTGTAAACTACTACTACTAGTGCACACACCTGAATAAACTGTGGAATCCAAAAGAACATCGACTGGATTGAGCACATGTTAATTTTATTCAAATTCCCATGCAGCACAACTTCCTTCAGATTCCCCAGCTCCGTATCACTTCGTCTTCATATATGTTTTATAAGGCTTAATACTCACAATTGCTCCCTTATTCCACCAACCAGGGTATTTTATCAAAACTCCTGAGCGTGAAACACTAACAATTTGTGCTGGGTCAGAAAAATTTGATTCAACCTTAACACCATTCCTGGGTTTCTTGACCATCACCCATTCCCCTATCCCAAAATATTTTACGTTACGAGCTTGTGCCTTGTCAAACGACAATTCCACATTTTTTTATCTGCATGCAAAACTGTTTCTAAAACATTCATCACTACTAGCATGATCCATTAAAGTTTTATAACAGGGTGTGTGATCATTTCAACATGGTGTAAGGCTAATTTTGGCATCTCTTGCCTTTAGCAAAAAGAAGGGAGAAAACTCTGTGATAGAATGTGGTGTGTTTCAATAACTTCAAACTTTTTCCTCAAATACGAGAGCATGTCCAAGTTGGAAGCTAATGCAGTTCTTATGCCCTCCTTGAAATATGTATTGCACCTTTGGAGTTTTCTCATTTTTAATTTCATGTTTAAGAAGAAAATCTGTCATCTTCTTTGGAATAAAATGAGTGCCGTTCTCACAAACCCAAATCTAAGGAATTCCTTTACGGACAAACACCTTCTGCATAAGATCTATGACAGCATCAGTGGTTGGCAAAGGCACACAATCATAAACCATCCACTTAGACTTATAGCCCGTCATTACAATCAAATATTTCATATTTGTGGGTAACCTCTGAAAAAGTCCAGAAAAAATAAATGGTTAACTTAAGCCATGGCCCTTCAGGTAAAGGATTTCCGCCAGTAGAGCATTTGTTACGTTTCCAGTGCTTGTCTAAAACAAGACATTCTGCACAATTGTTCACAAACTGCTCAACGCAGGCATCCATGCCTGGCCACCCATAGTATTTCCTCAACAATTTGTTTGTGCCAGGCATGCCAGGGTACCCCTCATGAGCAAAAGACATAAACCTATGTTTCAAGTTATCACGGGGGGCAAACAGACCAGGCCTGGTAACTAACCTATTTTCTACAGATAACGCCATAGAGACTTGCTCAGAAGGAATCAAACTCTAATTAAAATTTCTGACTGGTCGCCATCCACGCAAAATATGGTTCTTTACTTCTGATAATACAATATCACTGTTTGAGGACTGTAACCAGTCATCCTCACTGACAGAAACAGAAGAGAGGACAGATGCATCAATGACAGAGACAACACACTCCTGATCTTGATTAACTTAACAATCCAAAGCATTCTTCACTGGCATGAATGATAAACTATCTGCTCTATAATTCTTACCCCAGGAATATATTTAATGGAAAAAGTATATTTTTGTGATTTAGACAGGAGTCTCGCAAGCCTTGCAGAAGCTGCTCCGGCACCATTATCACTCATAAGATATATAAACAATTTTTTATCAGGGAGTAAGTAAAAGTGTGTTCCCAAAAGATGAGATTACAATTTTTCAACAGCCCATGCACAAGCCAAAGCTTCCCTTTCAGTTGTGCTGTAATGAAACTCACATTTACCAGGACACCTAGAGCTAAAAGCTATGGTAAGCTCTTTGCCATGATGAACTTGAGTGAGTACAGCACCTAATCCTATAGAACTGGCATCCACAATAACAGCACATCTATCAGTACTATCGAAAGGTTGTAAGGCAGGTGCTTGCAAAAACATATCCTTGAATTCACTAAAATATGTAGCCGGTTCTTTCAGTACATATAAACTTTTCATTTTTTCTGATAAGATATCTTAGAGGTTTCTCCAGTCTGGCAGATGCTTAAACAAATTTTGCATAGTACTTGCTTAAACCTAAAAAAGACCTTAATAAGTCTTTAACAGTGGGTGCATGTGCTTTGCTGATGGCATCAATCAAAGCTTGCTTAGGTTTAATACCCTCTGCTGTTATAGTGTGTCCTGGGTAATCAAGCTTCTTTTTCTAGAGACTCGCAAACCAAAGAAACAGTGATGCATTTCATTACATGCAAACTAGTTTAAGATGGATGCCAACTAACGTAGCAAAAATATATACCTAACAGGAAGTGCTTTCTCTATGTTTGTTAATATATACACGTCATGATTTTCCGATGAGATCGTGTGATCAAGACACTCTGTGTGTCGAAACGCGTAGCGATTGTCTAAAATAAATACCTGTGGATGCAATGGACTCCTGAGTGTGCATCGTTATTCGAAGAAACATTTTGATACTTATTTACCGGCTTGGGTTTCTGCCGGTCGACGCATCACCTGGCGAAGGGACTGATCTTGGAAGGACCCGTTTTTCTCTTGGAATATATATATATATATATTACCTACTGGCGGTCGCCAGTAGGTAGTTATAGTTAGGACCCTGTTTCCATAGGAAATCCGCAACATTCTATTTGGAAGAACTTTGGCGCCGGTCGACGAATCCTCGCGAAATTTTCAAAATAGGTGGGGCGCTACGCTCCGCTCCTACCCTGAAAGTCTCGGGGGGATTCGTCAAGCGGGGGCTGAGAAAAAAGGGGGGTCCCAAAACGCGTTTTTCCCATGCATTTTTCCATAGGACCTTTAGACACAGCTACAGCCCGAACGGCTGAACAGAGTTACTTGAAATTTGGCAGAGAGGTAGTCCTCAGGTCAAGGAAGTGCCTTTTTTAGGTCTGGTGTAAATCTGTTCAGTAGTTCCTGAGAAAATAGAATTTAAATCAATATATATATCTGTGGCAGCTTACGGTGCGCTTACCGTGCGCTTACGGTGCGCTTACCGTACGCGTACGGTGACGTGCGCGAGCGCGATTCTGATTGGATGTTAGATCTTAGTAAACATTCGAATCGGTAGAAACCAGGAAGCGACGGCCGCCATTTTCTGTGGGGATTAAAAAACAAAGGACCAAAACATGTAAAGGGGCTGTTTAGACAGCTCCTAAGCACCTAGCCATATTGGGGGAGTCCCCAAAGATCCCCCAAGGCCAAAAACGGAATTTTAATTTTTTCGATAATTTCGCCGATTACGCTTACCGTACGCGTACGGTAAAATAAAATTTTTTACAAAAATTATCCATACTCTCCCCACCCCATGTGCAAATGGTGGCCGAAGGGCACCATTTGTGCATGGCATATCACAGATGTGAAAAATTAAAATATTACTTTCACAACGAAGCGCATCATATGTCCTCCATGTGCGCACGGTGCGCGAAGCGCATGGTGCGTACATGGCCCATCTAGCGTAACGTGGGCACGCGGTGCGCATAGCGCACCGCGTGCCCACCGTGCGTGCACGGCACTAACTGCGTAAGGTGGGCGCGCGGTGCGCGAAGCGCACCGTGCGCGCATGGAACGAACTGCGTTAAGTGGGCGCGCACGCCACGAATGGGTGCGCACGCCGCGAAGCGCATCGTGTGTACATGGCCCATCTAGCGTAACGTGGGCACGCGGTGCGCGTAGCGCACCGCGTGCCCACCGTGCGTGCACGGCACTAACTGCGTAAAGTGGGCGCACACGCCACGAATGGCGTAAAGTAACTTAGCATTTAAAAAACCGTACAAATTCACTGAAAAAACCATAGGTTTCACACACGTTATAGTTAGGAATTAGCATTTAAAAAACCTTGCAAATTCACTGAAAAAACCATAGGTTTCACACATGTTATAGTTAGCAGAAATTTTACTGATAAAAAACGAATGAAATTCCCCCGTTATAGTTAGTGCAGGCAACTATAACTCACGCGACCGCAATCTTCTGCTGATGACATATGTGTCTTTATGAAAAAAAAATATTTGTAATATATGTATAGCTAAAAATTTATGGAAGAAGACATGGGCAAATAAGTGTCTAAATACAGTATTAGCATCAGCAGAGGATTGCGGTCGCATGAGTTATAGTTGCCTGCACTAACTAAAACGGGGGAATTTCATTGGTTTTTTATCAGTAAAATTTCCGCTAACTATAACATGTGTGAAACCTATGGTTTTTTCAGTGAATATATATATATATATATATATATATATATATATATATATATATATATTAAATAAATTAAAATACTAAAATATGTTTATTTTATTAAAACTACATTAGACCCTACATTAACTGCAACAGTAGGTAAAATGTTGGATAGTGGAGGGGATAAAATTACTATTCCCACTCCAGCAAGTGTAACAGTAGGGAAAGCGTTGGATAGCGGAGAGGAATAATATACTATTCTGACTCCAGCAAAATAATTAAAGTTAATGAACAAACAATGAATTAATTAAAAATAATTTACCTCCCACCATAGTCCCGTATAAATGACACCACCAATGTTGTAAAATATTACACAATTAACATAATTAATTAACAATTAATTAATTAATAACAATTACCATGCAATTTAAAAACAATTAGTACTAAATTAATTCACACAATTAACACTATAAAGCAACTTAAAATAAATGTTATATAATTTTTTATTTTAAATATATTTAATTTAAATTACTTCCCAGATCAACCCACAACCAGCTCTTAAAAAAATTACACAAATAATATAATTAATAAATATGAATACCCAATTAATAAATAATTAATAATTAATTATTTACCACAGTTAACAATATAACATGTAAAATACATTAATAGTAAATAATACAAAATATGAATTCATAATTATTATTAATTTACTTCCCACCCTACTCCCCTATAAACCCACAATCCGCTCCTAAAAAAAATGACACAATTAACATATTTACTAATTAATTATTAATAATGAACACCCAATTAATAACTAATAATAATAAATTAATTTCCACAGTTAACAATATAAATATTAAATAGATGAGTATTGATTATTTAATTATTATTACATTTCTTCTCATCCTATTCCCCTATAAACCCACATCCTGCTCCTAAAAAAATAACACAATTAACATATTTTCCAATTAATCATTATTATTTCATAACCAATTAATAACTAATTAACAACAAATTCATTACCAAAATTAACAATATAAAACATTGAATACATAAATAATAATTAAATACAAATATGAATTAAATAATCATAATTAAGTTACTTCCCACCCTATTCCCCAATAAACCCACAACCCGCTACAGAAAAAAAACGCATATTTTAATTAAAAAAAATTAATAACTTCTAAAAATTATTAATACATTTATTATAATTAAATTATTTCCCACCCTATTCCCCTATAAACCCACAACCCGCTACAGAACTAAAATGCTAAATTTACGTAAAAGAAAATTAATAACTTCTAAAAATGTAACACATAATAAAAACAAATGCAATACTTACATAAAAAAAGAACATATACATTTAAAATACACACTAAAATACAGAACACTAACTAAAACAACGATATTTTTAGCAACAATATTTTTGCAAACGATATTAATTACTTCGATAATTTTAAAAATGATATTACTTACCTTACACTCAATATTCTTGGCAACGATATTTTTACAGTCGATATTTTTGTACTATGATATTTTGCACTTGATTTTAGTGCAAGTCGACATTTACAACTTGATATTGTGTCTATTTACCGTGCAACCCAACAGTGTTTCTGCCCTCGGAATTATGATGTCGCTTTCCAACACCTTTCCGCGCCGGCCTGTCTGACACGGAAAGGTTGTTGGAAAGTGACTTTGGGATCTCTGGCAGGGCCCCCTTATTTCAAAAATGGTATTACATTCTGGCTGGGGAACTACACTACCGAAACACTGGTATCTCTATGTGGAAGAGGAACCCGAACTGAGTGATTCAATATGGGCGAATCAATACAATTATTCCCCCTCGTTTTGGTTAAAAAAAAAAAAAAACTTGCAGCAAAAAATTCTTTAACAGAGAACAACCCCGCATATCATTTGCCAGAATTATAGGTGAATACCCATCAGCAACAATATTCTTTTACTTGTAGGGATTGCCTATCCATAATTGTTCCCCACACTTTAATAACTTTTTAAACATTGGTTTGATATACTTTTTCGATCAGCATACACAGGACTTCAATTCCCATGATGCTATCACATTATAGCAGGCGCACTATCACGTTGGCATCCATAAGTGATGACGCGCCCACCTACGAATTTGTATTTCACCAATTGAATTCATGAGACTATACCCCCAAAGATTCAATTATGTTATGTGAGACGTGGTGCAGATGCTGGCGGTCAAGCGTTAGGACACGCCCGAATGGGCATGCCAGTTTTCTGTTTATCCGAGAAAGTCCCGGCATTTTAATCCGACACCTCCCGAAAATCGAGGCGCAAGCCAGAGTACTCGGATACTATAGGTAATAACGCGGGGTAGGACCCTTGATGGTGTAAGTATATGTGACCACTAGCAACTTAACCCTCAATACAGGTACGGCGTGATCTAACTTTTGAATACAAGGCAATGCATTCATGCCATTTTTTGTATGCCGTTTTTTCTCCCATGCCTACGCCGATCACGTTTTCCTTTGGGGTATGTCTTCAATATCAACAACGTTTGACTATAGGGCTACCCCTCTTGATACTGGAGTTCTCTGTGACGAACATTCTCTTCCCAGAAGGGTAAGGGAGCAAGTTGTGCATGAAGTGTATGATTGAATAACCATAGAGATTGATTTTAGCACGATGTGGTTTGTTTCAGAGTGACACAAGAGTGAGTTTCTTATATGACAACGCACGCACTGAAGTGTCAGTACTGACAGATTGTGATCTTTATCGCCACATCACTATATATACCACCTAGTTACGTATGGTAATGTTATATGCTACTGGAAATACACACTGGGTGGGTAAGCTGAGTGTTGTTACAGGCTCACCCTATTGCCCTGTAGACACTGGTGTTACCACTAGCATACGATAAATGGGAAGAGTTGAGAAGGTACTATACCAATGAAATATTACACCATGATCTCCTCTTTTTCTTTGATTTACAGGTGGAGTGAAAAAATATCTTTGAACAAAGACCAATTGGTCAGTTCATTCTAAGGAGCAGCTTTCTGGCCTTAGAGAATATACGTCAAAAAGGGAAATTCCCTTTAAATCCTAACCAGGGAGGATATCCCTCGTTTGCCCTGATGAAAGTGCAGGACCTTTTGGCCAATAAGGACAGAAACATGTTGGCACTTGGGTCATAGGACCATGAAAATGCTATTGACCCCCATTTGTTAAGCATTTTAATATCCCTAGCAGATCCACGAATAAAAGGATACCAGGATTTTGCTGGCGGATTTTTAATCTTTAGTTTCCCCTGGCTGTTTTTCACCAAGAGCTCCCTGGAATACGGCCGAGCCCACCCTTACTTATAGGGGTCAGGGTGACGCGATTATGAAGCATGACACCCCTAGGGTATGTGAGGGTAATATAAACAAAAGGAAGTTTTTCCTTTCCCACTCTCTAGGAGGCAACAACTAATATGCATATAGGATCTTCCCATATTCATCTGTCTAGAGATAAGTATTAGAACCAGTGAACATTGCTCACTTGATCATGGGTTACTTTCTGTGGAACAATATTGAATGCAGCCACAAAGATCAATGGATAATTAACACGTCTCTGAAAAACACAATCCCACAGGGAAATGTCAGTGCTGTAAATCATTCGCCCAAAATGTGCAAATGATAAACAAAAAAATCCTGGAGAAAGCTGTTTTTGGTGGGGTTGACGTATGAAATACTCTGCATGTCACCAAATAATGTGGTATCCAAGGAATGAAGAAGCAGAAGACCTTATGGTGAAATCCAACAATTTATTGAAGAATCAGAGATCCATACATATGCCCATGAAAGCTGCAGAAACCACACAACAGGGACTTTGTTGTTTTTTCAGAGATGCTGGAGCCTTTAAGAGTGACAAATCTCAAATTCAGTAGGATGCCATGGAACTGCTGGGCTGCCACTTATTGTGGTAGGTCCCCTTGGATATGGAGCACAGGTTTTCAGATCTTTCCATACTTTTTACTTTTTATGTTCCCGCTGCCACACAGGCACCCAACAGACCCTTGGAGTCTACTGCTTTGTCTGGATACAAGGGGAGCAGGTCCAGTCCTGCGGAGCTCCTCACAGGTCACAGACAGCAGATCTAGGCATCTTCTGTTTTTCTGCAGTTTCAGAAAGTTTTCTGGTGAAGTTCCGTGGGAAACCGTTTTTGGCACTAGGTTGTAAGTGGGGATGACTCCTGAGCAATCTCTAACCAATGGGGTTAAAGTTCCCACAGAAATTCTACCCACTTTTTTCAGCAGTTCCTGTTTGTCCTACTGCAAACAATCCCATGTTGCCCCTCACCCTCAATTCCCAGAGTTGTGGCCAAAGTAATGATCAGTCACCTCCTCTGTGGTCACTCAAAACCAGTTCTGGAGGAAGCTTTCCTCTTACTGGATTTGATGTCAGCCTGACTAGAGCGACAAATGATGGGGCCTTTCCAGCTGTCATCCAACATTTATTTGTGACAGTATTTGTGACATTTAAAGTAATTAAGTTCCTGGGCCCAGCCCAACAGTGCTTCCTGTTTCACACCGTACTCACACCTAATTCAGTCCAGGCACTAGCTGGGCAGCTGTTGGAGAATTAGTGTAGATTAGCCTCCTGCAGCTTCAGACAGGTTAAAGATAACTTTCTAAAAGTTACATTTCCCCCATAGTTCATACAAATCTGCCTTCATCATTAGACTGTATTTTATAAAATATAAAAAAAAGGTCTTTGTTGCAGTTTGGTTCCTCTATTTCAGTCCGCCCAGATTTGTTGCCTGTTTTGGAACACCTGGTTTTAGACTTTTTCCTATTGGTGAGTCTCACTACATGCATCTCACCCATGGTCATCACATGGCAAATGGACTGCGAGTGTTCACTGCCAGTGTCAACCTTTTAAGTTAAGGCTGCTGCGACTCAGCTAGGGTAAGGGGCAATTGCACACACCTGCGGGCTGCACATGTGAGACTACCATTGTAAGCAGCCTGATAACTGCACACAGGTAGCCCGGCGCAGTGCAGACTTCGCAGGATTAGATATTGACCGGGGGCAGGCCTCATAATGTTAGTGTACACTCATAGAGAAAGTCTATGGTTTTCTGTTTTGTCTGCAGTACCTCTTTATTATACACATGGGGGAAAAAACTGCCTTTTTTGGGTAACTTTGGCCTACAATATCCAGTGACATATCAAAATGGGATGAAACATGTGCAACAAAATCAAATCTGTGAGTTCCAAGAAGGTATCTGTGGCTCTTATGGGTCATCCAGGACTATCATATTTCTCAGGCTTAGCTCAGGATCAGAGCTCATGCTTTTTTATCACTCTGCTGGGCCAAGCTAATTACATTTCTCTCCAGCAGCAGGAATAAAGGCCTCCCCATTCAAAATGAGTAATTAGCAGTGCTCCCCTCAGCTCCCGAGCAGGAAGGAGTCAGATGCAAATCTGAACCTGTTATATCCTGTCACACTGTACCAGGGCTGGGGTCAGCCCAGGCCCAGTAACAAAAGGAGGGAGCCCAGAGAGCTGGAGCCAAAACAGGAGGGGAATCCTCTTTGAAATTTCAGTGAGAACGTCCCTGGCAGTATTGTCAATGAGGGGCAGAACGGAGACCCGAAGAGAAGATGTGACTAGTGACTCCTGGATGATGCCATCCTGAACTGCCCACCATGCTATGCAGGAGGGTTGGGACAGGGGTGGAGAGGTAATGTAGCACCCAAGGATTGTCCTCGGTGCCTGGCTTCCAGAACCTTCGACCCTTGTTAAAAACTGTTGTGCAAGGGAGAGAGAGTGAACAGTTGATGTTTTTCTGCTCTTCGCTGCTGGTCACTGGAACTGCAACAGCAATGGACAACTGGAAGGAGAAACCCCCTGATGCACAAAAGGACTGAGGACTCTGTCTTCAGTTGACCACAGGAGAAGTGGGTCTCTCCAAGGGCAAGTGAGGCAGGCCGAATTACAACCTTTAAGGACTTGTTGGAAGAACAATCTGCACTTCTGGGCCTAGGAGCAAAGACGAAGAGGAGAGTTAGCACAGGGAGTCAGTAAAACCAGCTCCCTGCAAAGTAAATCATATTGGAGGTAGGTAGGACTTCTAAAACTGTTCCTGGTGATGGGAGTTTGCCACTAACAGTAAACCAAGCCTCAGTTTGCCTAAATCAGACCACTGAGGCGCACGTTATGGCTTTTTGAAGGTTGGCAACCTTAGACCTTTTTCAAAAAGGAAGCACATGGGGTCCACTGCATTTCCTTTCAATGTGCCCTTGGGTGGGCTAGGGCCTGGGGTTGGTGCAAGAATTATTTAGAGGAAGGGAACTTGCATGGGGCTCCTCCCCCATTTCAGGTTTTGGCAAAAGCACCAGACCTGTGATGCAACTGTGGGTACCAGCACTCTAACAGAGAATGGGGAGCACCATTGCACCCCCCAAAAAGCAGTAGCCTTGACTGCATTCCCCATGCCCGTGTCTGGGGGGAGTGGGACAGCTACTTCAGGACACTGCACCCTGTCCGCATGAAGAGGGCAGGGAAAGGAAGACTGCTGGACCACGCTCTGACAACGGTGAATCCAGTCACCCAGGGAGCTGGTTGGAGTGCGCAGGAATGGGCTACCGACACAGACCCAGCAATGAGCACCACAGATGTGTCTGGGTGGGACAGGGCAGCCCACTCGACAAAAAAACCCCAAAAAAACAAAAAGCTACACAGCTCTTCTCAGCCCAGGGAAAGATCTGCTAATAAAATAGTCACTGCTCCCAGCTGGAGCGCCCCTTAATGCCCTGTGAAGCTTGCTATTTTGCATATTTTTCTTGCCTTCTGGTGGCCCCCGTAGGACAGGGGGCACCATCAATGAATTTTAAAAGTGTTGTGGGAAGGCAGTAGTGACAGTAGTCCCCTTTTTCTGGGTGAAGGAATCTATGACCATCCGGGATTTTAGCACACTTTTTAGGGCACTCTAGGGTGGAGCTTTTGCTTTAAAGCTAGGAGTGCAGCGCCATCTAAGGGTTGGTTATATGGCTGCATTTTATGTTGTCAGAAAGTGGTACCCTCAAGGAGCTGTTTTTATGGTTGCATTTTGTGTGACTTGAAAGTATATAATTAACACAGAAGCATATTATGTTTAAGTGTAAAATGTTTTATTAATGTAATAATACTGACAATGATTACTGATGAAGGTTGATATGCTTTATTAACATTAAAAATGTCAGTTACTCATGGTTATTATTGCTTTTGGCATTTACGCAAAACATTATGGTGTTTTTGACATGTAGTTTGTTGTTCATCGAATACGATGACCCTTGATGGGGCAAATTGAACTGTAAACCTTCTGCTGCAAGGCTACACAGACTAGATGCGAAGATATGCTTTTCACTGCCACTGTAGTGGATAGCACAGTAGATTTTCTGGCCATGGATGTAATACTGCACAATATACTATGGCCTTACAATAAAGTTAAATGAGCCAATCGGGGTCAATCCAATTTTCCCATGTATAAAGGGAGGGGACAGGCCCTTTACTCCTGGTTGAAAGGGATTATTGTGCACAGAGTTGTAAAAACAGCAAAAACAAGATCCAGAAAAAGTTGAAAAATATAATGTGATGATGCAAAAATAGGTTTTAGGTTTTCTAAGATTTCATGCTTGGTTGATAAGATGGGCATGGAAAATGTTTTCATAATTGCTTGTTTTGTATGCTTGAGCAGTCGTTATCTCTTTACAAACCTTACATGGGTTACTCAACGGTAAGCACAAGCAACTCCCATAGCCCTCTTTCAGAAACATCCATTCACAGCTTCTCGTCAGATTTTCATCTGATCTCTTGCGGCCAGGATCTTGATTTCGTCTGTAATTGTCCTATATGAAGGACCAGAGGATCCAATGTTTACTGTTGTGAAAACCAGCAGACAGAAAAGAGATCAGAGATCAGAATCACTTGCCTTTCTCCTTCTTCTTTATCATGGTTGCTTACAATACACTTCCATATGATTTCTCCTTTCACCCTTCCCATAATAGGAGAGTGGTTAAGTGAATTTAGACTTCTTTCTGAAATCTGAGAAGTATATGTCACCTCTCTATGGGCCTCATGTACGTAGCCGAATACCGGTCGGTAACGGCCGATTTTCGGTAATTATACCGTTACCGACCGGTATTTAGGCTTTTGACATGTAGGGGGCTCATTTCTGTATTCGGTAATTTACCGAATCGGTAAAATTACCGAATCGGTAATTTTACCGATTCGGTAAATACCGAATACAGAAATGAGATGTAGGGGGACTGTGTGGTGGGTGTGGGGATTCGTTATTTACCACCAACTAATAGTTGGTGGTAAATGACGAATATGTGTGAAAAGTGCATTTTAGTGCACTGTGAGGTGTGCAATGTGGCAGACATACATGCCCCTAGGGCATGTATGTGCGCCACATGTGCACACATGGACGAATCAGGGGTGCAACAGGGTGTCAATGTGCCACCCTGCCACCCTTGTATGTGCTCCCCCCATTACCGAATCTGTATTTACCGATTCGGTAATGAGGCATACCTTCCCATTGATTCAATCAATGGGAAGGTATGCCTCATTACCGAATCGGTAAATACCGATTAGGTAATTACCGACTTACTCCGATTCGGTAACATTTACCGAATTATTACCTACATACACTTTACCGATTCCTAAATACCGAATCGGTATGATTCGGTATTTTAGAATCGGTAAAGTGTATGCCACCTACATGAGGCTCTATGTCTCTGGATTATGTGTTACCTCCAATGATATGCCATGCTCCTATTATCTTTAACCATTTGGTGTTCTGGGCAGCATCCTATTACCATTCCAGTTACTGGCCTTGCTGTAATGCAGTTAAATGTTTTTCGTGCTAGGAGAGTCGATCCAATGGATTTGAAATGTATTCAGTTAGATGATTGCTGTGAGTTTTTAGTTAACATCAGGACATCTAATGAAGTTATACAATTTTGGATTGTCAGTTTAAGAAATGTTAACACATTGGCCACCAAACTAAATCTTTCTTTGATAGCTTTGTCATTGGCTATTGAATTGAATCACTCATTTTTGTGTGCCCTTCAAACAAAAGTTGAATATATGTTCCATACATTTTAGAAATGTTGGTTCCATCAGTTTGTCAAGATTATCGATGTCTAGGTGCAATTTCATGAGTAGCCTAGCTGTTTTAATTTCACTGCCAATTTCTCCTACCGATCTGAACATTGGTATTTTCAAGAGTAAGCAGTAGATGGCTGGAAGAAAATGGATTATTAATCTGCGTGGATGGCAGTCCATCACAAGGAATAAAGACACAACTTGTTGAGGTAAAATACAGTTGCAATAATGTAAACCCGAGTTCAACCAAGTCTCAGCTATGGCACAGAGCAAATAGGCTTAAAGTAGGTAAATATGTAGGTTATATAGCAGTATTAAAACAGTTAAAAAGACAAAGCATAAATAAATAAATAAATATCTCACAAGCAATTTATAAAAACATATGGAGGCATTGCATGAGTTAACTGTCATCAAAATAGAAAAAAGCCAATAAGGGGAATCAGGAATATTCAGTTTTAAAACTTAAAGGCAAAAAATGCCAAGAAAAGGTAAAGCACCAATCAGTAGCCACTGTTCATGGTTGGCCTGGATTTAGATATAATTTCAGGTCAACTTCAATGGAAAAAGAATTGGATGCACCAAGTGGGTTTGTCCCAGTCAAAGATTTTACCTTCTGACTAAGTCTCTGAAATTAAGTAGAAATCCATCAGCAGGGCAAGGTTGCAGGCTGTATCCCTTAAAGTCCTCTCAAAGCTGATAACTATTGGATGTGGTTGTGCTAAAGCTATTTGTTTTGATGAGAAAAGCTCCAAACAAGAGAAAGTCAAAATGTGAACCTTCCCTCCATCAACATTTATACCTTCTGACATAATTTTTTTTATGGAGCTGAAAAAACTCCAGTGGAACAAGCCTGTAGCTTTAGCCAATGAAATGCCTTCCTAATCAGACATCTTTGCTATGATCTCCAACTGATGCTCTGTAGGTCTGTGTGAGAAGTTGGCCTGGTATATGCTGTTCACTAGTTAAAGTGGACACCTTGCACCAGTACAATTCGACTCTTATGGTAGTAGGTTTAAGACAACCTTTAAAGAAAGCTATCCTAGTGGTAGCTGTGGAGAGCAGCCTTCAGGCTAAGTCTTTAGAGAAATGTAAAGCAGCGTGTTTTACCTTATAATCTCTTGAATTACTAAATGAAAGGACACCACACAGGTATATATATCAAATATATATGTATTTATTACTAGACACACTCTACTAATCTCTTTATGAGATTAGAAGTCAGGAACATATGCACAAATCAACGTTTCACAATAAATTAAGCACAAATATGGCTGGGGCCCTAGGGGTGTACCAGACCATATACTAAAAAAGAGACTTAAGAACAACGACTCGAGAAGGGACAAGGCCTAGGGCCTTCAGAAGTGCTGGGGCCTCACTAATCCACCCAAGGCAGGTAAGTAAAGGACCCACAGGAGACGCCTGCAGTGTGAGAACACAGCCGCGGATCCCAATTGACTTCAATGGAGCAAGTCGCGGTTGGAATTTTAGAGTTTTAGGATACTTCGGGAGAGTCTACAAGCAAGTCACTTACAGGGTAAGTAGTTCTAGAGCCAACACACACAGGAGGACCGTAGTGCTGGAGTTAACTTACCCAGGGAAGCCGGGTGCATAGGTGTCTTTTCGTGTTGGGTCGCGGCGTCGTTTTCAGTGGGAGGCAAAGAAGACTTGCTGCTTGTGAAGACAGGAGAAGTGTCCGATGGAATCCAAGGCTGGATTCAGAAGAAAGAAGACCTGAAAGCAGAGGGGACAGAGTTCAAGGAAGCTGGATGCCCACAGTCGTTGGATGATTTCAGGTGATCACAGGTGTCTTGACTCTTCAGCCACGAGGTCCAGGAGGCATTGACGACAACCAGGAGTTGAAATCAGCGTGTCCCACAAAGTCTGCAGCTTACTGCGGTGTCGGTGACCAGATTGGAGCCAACAAGCCTTGGTAACAGCAAGTCTTGTGGAAAGTGTAAAAAGTCAGCGGTGCAGACCAGCAAGGTCTGAGGGTCTCACCCAGCGAAGGTAAGTCAGGGCAGGCCTGGAGCAACCAGGGGAGACCTTTGGAACAGTAGAAAAGTCTTCTGGGGACCCACAAGCCAACCGGAAAGGGATTGCAAAGACACCTCGGGAGGATTCACTCAACAGGGGCCCACGGTCACTCGGGATGGGTTAGGCCTCTGATTTTCAGTGGAAAGCCTGCTGGATGCTTGTACCACACGTGGTCCAATGCACAAGTTCATAGAACGTCATGAAGGGGTTGCAATTGAAAATAGTGCACGGTACCCAGGGATTGCGGTTTTTCGTCACTCGTGGGGTCCACTTGCCTCAGCGTCGCTGGGGACTCACAATGGCTTTGGAGAAGTCAGGAAATCCTCTTCCTGGGCTGCAGAGACTTCGGACTCTGGAGGGAGTGGGAAAGTTTGCGACTGTTGATGCAAAGTTTTGGTGCCTGCCAAGCAGGGGAGTCACTCCTTGACTCCAAGGGAGATTCTTCCATCTTCCAGAGGTAATGGTACGTCGAAGGTCCAGGATTCTTCTTCAGAGCATCGCCCAGGGATTTCTAGTTTGCAATAGCAAGGGTTCCCTAACTTATACTGAAAGGAAGGGAGGGACTAGCTCTATGACCCCTCCTATGGGAGGGTCAGGGGAGTGGGTGGTTACATCCACTTCCCTTTGTCCAGTTTTGCGCCAGAGCAGGGGTAGGTAGCCCATGAGCCGGTTTGAAGTGGCATATGCACAGAGGAGCCTACTGCTCCCCCAGTGCAGGACTTCAAAGCACTCTAGGAGTGCACCCACCCAGCCCCAATACACTAAACCCTGTCTGGGAGGTGGTCACACCTCCCTGTGACAGGATACCTATTGTTGGGCCTCCTCCACTGCGAGTTTCGGTCATCAGCAGGTGGGCAGCCCAGTGTCTGTGACTGGTGGCATCCATTTTGTGATGCCAGGGCTCTTCAGGATTCTACCGCGTTTCCACAGTAGGTACATGTCTATCCCTCAAGAAGGGTGGGATCATACTCCCACACCAGTTACTGGTGTGGGGGTATGATTCAAAGCATTTGACACCAAACACAACATGTTTTGATGCAGCCATTCCAAAGTTAGCATTAACCGCGAGGTTATAATGCACTTAAGAGCATATGGTTTGACCGCATTCACAAACAGCCCCATAGAATAGGTTGTGAGAGCTGCAGAGGGGCCCTGCTCAGGCAGAGGCAAACCCTCACATGGAAACCAAGCACCCTGCCCTCAGGATTGAAAGGGCCTGCCTTAGGGGTGACTGATAGGTTTAAATGTGTGTGCAGGGAGAGCTATAGTGAACCTATATCTCAGTGAGGAGTGCTAGCACCACCTCACCCAGGCTGCAGTCGCAGGCCTGTGGTGTCAGATTTAGTCTGCTTCCCAGGGGTGGCATAATACATGCTTCAGCCCCTGGCAGGCCTGTGAAGTACCTATGCCCTTGGTACCTAAGGTACCATGTACTAGTGGCTCATAAGGTACCACAGTATCTAATCACTAGTGCATCTAATATGCACTCCAAGTTGTTTAGAGAGAACAGAGAGGCTGGGGCCCTGATTAGCAGGGTCCCAGCCAGACTATAGCCAGAAACCAGTGTAAACAACAGAAAAGAAGTGGGGGAAACATAAGGTGCAGATCCTACTCTGCTACAGTCTGGGAATCCTAACATTTTCTAAGGCTCAACTTTTCAGTTTCTGGAGAGGTTCCTCTTCATCACTTTCATGGCTCCCAGAAGCTCTGTGACACCAATTAGGGGCCCGGATTCACTTTAGCAGATGTCACTAGCAGGATCCAGTTCAGATCAATTGCTACTGGTCAGCTGAGCACTTCAGTAAAAAAACTCTTGCAGCTTATTGTGGCCCTGTAGCCACACAGGAGGTCTGGCAACTGACCCTTGCTGTTCACATCTTAGTCTTTGGCACTAGTAGGAGCAGATCCAGCCCTTCACTTCTACACAGGCTCACACAGCAGATCTAGTCCTGTTCTGTTCTTCCACAGGTCCACAAGGTGTTCTAATGTCCTGTGAGTAAGGTGCCACTTTTGTAGGATTTCTGCCTTACTGCAAACTCTCTCACAGTGCACTAAGTAAATTCCAAGAGGGCATAGCCTTTCTGTCCTTGGTGGTGGGTTATATGGCAGCCAGGGGTGTTTTTAGGAAATTTAGACTTCTTCTCTGCTGCACCAAATTAATTATAGGACCAGTTCCCCTTCCCACTGGGCTTGTATCAAACTGGCTACAGAAAAACTGGGGGCAAAAGGATTATCTTACATGGGTTTACCTTTACACTTAGCTACAAATGGGCGGGCCTCACCATGGTTCCTTTCAAGTTAATGAAGTTACTTACCATCTCCCCATCTGCCCTTCACCAGCTGATATATATCACATATCTCACACTGAGGTCATCCTACCAATTCGCCATTGATTCTGCTTTGAGAGCAGTTTTCTCATTAAGCAGAACACTGACAAGCAACCTGCTGGCAGACTAATGCTAATGAGCTGATTGCAGGTTTAGGGGACAAAGTCTAAGTTTGTAAACTTTTTTTTCCTAAATACTTATTAAAAATCCAACTTCTCCGCTGATTTGAATTGTTAATAAACATTAAAGAGTTTGAATAATTCTGGTAGCATGTACCAAACCAGAGATGGCAGAATTATGATTTTATTCTGAACCTTAGCTATACTCATAGGACAGCTACAGCCCTCCACAGTTAAAATAGCTTTTGGGGCTAGTCACTGAAGGTGCATCACAATACTAAACACTTGTCTGTAGCACTTTTAAAGACTAGGCACCCTACCCTGTGGGCTACAATGTCTACTTAGGAGTGACATTCAATATTTAAAAATTGAGATCTTTCCAGTCAAAAGGGGTTATTTTGACATGTTTGCCAACAGGTTTAAAAGCTGCACGAGTCAGGCTACACAAGTAGTCCTAAAGCTATGGTTCCTTTGTCAGTCTAGTGGATGCACAACATGTGCTGGTGTCCACACATAACAGTCCATTTTCCATGCCACAGGTGTATTTCCTTCAAAATATACTATTGCCTTATTTGGAATGTAATTATGTAATGTGGGTTAGCAAATTAGCCAATTTTGCCACATTCTAGTTGTCAGAGCACATACATGGGTGCCTAGACAGCAGTGCCCCGGTGTACAGAGGTAAAAAAAACAGCACTACCAGTCATTAACAAATGGGGGTGAGCACGAAAAAGAGGCACTTTCTCACAATAGCTTGTCAAATAATTGCATTGTTTGCACATGATTTTGCAGACTGTTTGTTTATGCCTTCATGAACTGATGTGTATGCTTTACAAAAGCACAATATGGGCCTTTTTACATAAAATGAGGATTTTTCAAATAGTTCAGTTGTAAAAAAATAAATATTTTATTAATGACAAACGGGTAATTTAAAGTTTGTTAGAATGGTTTAACTTCCACAAATTGGTGGTATCATTCCATGTCAAACTCAATAATTGCCCATCTCATTTAGAGGTGAGAATACCGCAGATTGGCTGATGTTTAAGACACAAATCAAAGTTGGAAGCCTGTCCACCAAAGAGCTGCTGCTGTCTGTTATACATTGGGAGGTCTCTCTGTTTAGAACAGTCCTATGGGGGGGGCGTGGTCTCGCGGCGTAAGAAGATGGCGGCTTATCGGTGAGCTCCGTTCGGATGCGGAGCCTTTGCTGACATTGCAGCCTGTTCTTGGACTTCGGAGACTCGCGGGTGCCGGAATCCTGAAGATGAAAGATCGGAGCGACGATTGGAGTCGTTCCGACCGCGTATAATATATTTTTGGACTCAGTGGCAGTACCGGTAACTTCTCCTCAGCAAGATGCGAGCGGCGGCCATTTTGTACCGGCTGTCTGCATATTTTCTCCAGCTATGAGGTAATCCGGCGTTTTTCATTATAAACGCGCGGCAACGTTTTTGTTTCCTTTTCTTTACCCACATCTTCATGTAGTATGGCTAATTCTTCTCTGCAAATGGATTCGCTGGCCACAATATGCCCTGCAACAGCTGGTGAATTTGTACTTTACTTTTCCTCAATTCAAATTCAAGATTCAACGTGTACTCTTTAATTTGACTGTGACTATACCTTAGAGGTGCTAAATAAAACATTTTTGTATTTTTTTTATTCTTAGCATGCGCATGCTTTAATCCTCCTACCACATTCACGTCACACTTCCTAGCCTCCTGTGCACTTGACCGTCTACTTAAATTGTGCCGTTTTTTCATGGATATTTGTCAATTAGTGTCGGAGTGCTGACGGAGGGTGACGCCTTTTTCTGTTTTCACTGCACATGCTTTCTTCTTTAGTTTTCTTTTTGGATGTCTTTTTTTATGGAGCCTCGTTGAGTAGTGATCTGTGTTCATCAGGCCTATGGGCAGACAGAAGTCTTTATTGAGAATCACTTCTCGACCTTCGCATCTTATCAAGATGGCTAATGAAGCTCCAATCTCGGTCAGAGCCTCGTCATCAGGTACCAAACACAAGAGAGCCAAAAATTATCCTCCCTCACCCATATTATCCTCTCAAAATCCTTTTCTTGATACTATTTTGGATGAGGTGAGGGGTCTTAAATCTTTCATGACCACGACTAACGAGAAGCTCCAACTAATTGAGGACAGATGGATCAATATGGAAGCTAAAGTGTTAGATATGGAACAACGCATCAGTGATGTTCATGATGTTACTACTAAAATTCCGATTTTGTAACAGGAAATTCAACGTCTCAAGCTTCACACTGAGGACCTTGAAAATCGTAATAGACGTAACAACCTCCGCCTTTATGGTCTGCCGGAAAATCTTGAGGGTCCAGATCTGCTTCTCTTTCTAAAGAAATTCCTGACAGAACTTTTGGGCCTTCCTCCTGAACCTCCATTAAATATTCAACGTGCTCATAGACTGGGTCGTTTTCAACCTAATGCTTCCAAACCTAGAGGTATCATTATGTTGTTTTTGGAATTCACTGATTTAATGAGAGTCCTTTCTGCAGCCAAAGCAAAACCTCACCTTAAATGGTCGGGTCATAACATTTTCATATCACAAGATTTATCCAATGCTACCAACGCAAGAAGGAAGGAGTTTTTTGCTCTTTGACCTCAAATGAGACAGTTGAATATTCGTTATGGCATTCTCCATCCTTGCCTGTGTAAAATTACTCATGATGGCTCCACTCATTATTTCGATGACCCGCTTAAATTGAAATTGTTTCTTCAAAATCTGTCTTCAGTTTCTGCCACTGGTCCGTCTTATCTCCTTAATGTTTTTTTTTTTTTAACTATTTCATTTAGTATGGCTGTTTTCTATTTTTCTATTTCTTATTTGTTTCTCTGTCGTTTCATCTCTCGTCGGTGCTGTTACGCCCCATGCATCTGTCTTTGTTGTTTTCTCTTAGATCTGGATATCTTTCCTTGATCTATCTTCTTCTTTTTCTGTATCTATTTCTTCTCTCTTTTTCCATACTTATGTTTTTTCTTTTTATTTGTTTCCTTTTCTATTCGATAATGTGCTATGCATTGCATGTGTCCACTAGTAATATTTGTTATTGTTTAGTCTATTCATTCTATTCGTCTCATTTATGACGTTTGTTTCTTTTTAGCTGTATCCCTGAAGTGTATCACCTCCTTACATGTATTGCCCCTCCATCCCTTCATCATGTGTACTTTTGTCATGTGGAATGTTCGTGGTCTTGGAAACCCCGTCAAACGTCAGAAGGTACTTTCTCGTTTATCCAAATTAAATTCTCAAATTTCTTTCATTCAAGAAACACATTGTACTGAAGCAGAGTCACTTAAGTTAAAAAGCCAATGGGTGGGTCAAGTTGTATACTCTCCTGCTTCTGGTAAAAAAGGGGGTGTTGCTATATTGTTTCATAAGTCATTGTCTGTACAGATTTTATCCACGTAAAGTGATGTTGATGGACGTTGGGTAATGGCCAGGGTTGTTATACAAGGCAGGGATTTGGTATTGCTGAATATTTATGGTCCGGTTAAACCAGATACCAAATTTTGGCATAACATTAAGATTTTATTGTCCTCTATTGACTGTCCTAATATTATTATGGCTGGTGATTTTAACCACTGGATTGACCCCTTTTCTGATAGGCAATCTAAGTGCAAGGTTCAACCAGACAAATCCCATAAAGTTTTCCATTCGGCCATTACCTTTCGTCCATTATTTGATGCTTGGATAACTTGTAACCCTGATTCCCTCGAGTTTACTTTTTTTTCCAATGTCCACCAAACACGGTCTAGGAATGACTATATTCTAATTAGTAAACCCCTACTCCCATCTATTTGAGTCATCGGAGATTGGGTCAATTTTTATCTCCGATCATGCACCAGTCCTTACTGCCCTGGACCTTTCATTAAGCGCCCCTAAGTTTAGCCGCTGGAAGCTCAATAATATTTTATTGTCAGATACTATTTTCATTACAGAAGCCACTGCCTTCATTAATGAGTTTTTCATGTTTAACAATCCCATAGACACCTCTATTTCCAATAATTGGGATGCCTTTAAGGCTTCTTTTCGGGCATTTACTATTTCTTACGTTTCTAAGAAGAAGAAAATTGCTCGGAACAAATATTCAGCTTTACTTCAACAACTTAAATTATTGGAGCATAATTATTTTACTTCTAAATCAACCTCAGTCCTTCATGAGTTGATTAAGGTCAAATCTGAACTTAACAAACTTGTGACAATAGAAGCCTGCAATATTCTCCTTAAAATCAAATCTAAATATCATGGTGGCCAAAATAAAGCTGGTAAGATGTTAGCCAACTACTTAAAAATCAAATCTGAACGTAAAAATATCGGACCCATTTTAAAAAGAATCCACTAAACGCTTAACGTCCTCAGATGAAGATATTGCTGATATTTTTCATGAATATTATTAATTTCTTTACTCTGATGACGCAAATCCTACTACTCTAAATGTAGATATTTTCTTTACGGGTCTTCCCTCTCCTCCATCTTTACCCAATGAATTTAACTCGTTGGAGGGTGAAATTACTGCTCAAGAGATAACTAATGCCATCAAAACTTTTAAAAAATCAAAAGCGCCTGGGCCAGATGGCTTTTCGGTTGAACTCTATTCTACCTTTGCCTCAATTTTTGTTCCGCAACTTTTGACACTTTTCAACTCTTTTATTGATGCTGCTAAGGCATCTGGATCCTTTATGGATGCTCTAATAATCCTTATCCCTAAACCAGACAAAGATCATTCCCTCTGTAAAAATGATCGCCCTATATCATTAATCAACTATGACTGTAACATTTTTGCCAAGGTCCTTCCTAACCGACTTGAAAGTCTTGTTCCATTATTGGTTAAGACTGACCAAGTTGGATTTGTTAAAGGTAGATTAGCTGCAGATAATGCTCAATTGTTTGCAAATGTTATCTCTCATGCGAAAAAATTCCAATCTCCTGTTGCAGCGCTGTCTCTTGATGCCGAAAAGGCTTTTGACCATATTAATTGGCAATTTATGTTTAGAACACTCCAATGGTTTGGTTTTGGTCCAACTTTTATTTTCTATATTAAATTATTATATTCCTGTCCGTGGGCCAGCATTTTTGTAAATAATAATTTTTCTAAATTGTTTTCCTTGTCTCGAGGTACACGCCAGGGTTGTCCTCTTTCCCCTTTATTATTTGTTCTTTGCCTTGAACCCTTCCTTGAGCGTATTCATGTTAATGCTCATATATCTGGTTTCACTCTTAACTCCTTAGTAATTAAATTATCAGCTTATTTCAATGATATCTTAGTTTATATGTCTAATCCTCTTAGTTCCCTTCCCCCTTTCTTGGATGAGGTTCGGCTACACTCTAGTATTTCTGGGTTAAACCTATCCAATACTTATACAACTACGACAAAGGACAGAAGTTTTACCTCTGAACTCTATATGTTATCAATATATGTTTAATAATACTAATTTCACTTGGTGCCCGACAAAAATTAAATACCTTGGTATTTGGTTCTCTGCTTCTTTACCTACCACAATTAGATATACGTTAAATGCCTTAATCACTAAAATTCAATCCCTGCTTCTTAATTGGACCCCCCTCTATCTTTCTTGGTGGGGTAGATTAGATAATATCAAAATGATGATTGTACCCCATGTCCTCTATACATTATCTATGCTACCTATGCGAATTCCCATTTCATATTTTTCTCAAATTAATTCCATTTGTATAAAATGTTTATGGAATAAGAAGCACCCACGAATTGCTCTTACAAAACTTAAGCGCCCCAAATCTGAGGGTGGAGTACGTTTTCCTGATTTTAAAGCCTATCACTCAGCCTTTTTAATTAAATAATCCTTTGCCTTATCTTTTGAATTTACTGATATCCCTATACCTAGATGGATTGTCTTGGAACGCTCCTCTTTAAAAGATTTTTCTTTTCAGAATGTACTTTATATGTCTAATTGTACTTTTATTTCCACTAACCCTATTTTAAAATATTCCCAAAATGTACTATATAATATATTTACCAATGGTTTATCTCCATTTCAATGCTTTCTCTCCTCTACTATTTGGTATAATAAGTGTCTTAAATATAAGGGTAAATCATTCTATTATAAACATTGGAAGGAGAAGGGTATTCTTTTTGTGCATCAATTAATTTTGCAGCACTCTGTTACCCCCTTCCTTGACTTGCAAACACGTTTTCATCTTCCTGACACCTCTTTTAATGAATATCTTTTAATTTCAGCTGCTTTACAATCACAGTTAGCTTCTGTTGATCTCCCTGATACCCTACCGTCACTCACTCCTCCAACACCTTTATACAGTTTATTTCCAATGAATAGACCTAAAGCCGCTTTTGTTTATAGACTATTGCAGTTGCATATAATTGAAAGACCTAAATCCTCTATTGAACTTGCATGGGAAATGGACTTGTCCCTTTCACTCTCTATCCCTGTTTGGGATAAATTATGGTCTAAGTTGTTTAAAATTTCTGCAGCTGCTCGGATAACTCAATCTCTATATTTTATTTATAATAGAGCTGTTATTACCCCTGTTTCTATATCCAAGTTTGCTCTTTCCTCGTCTCCACTATGCTGGTCGTGTTCTAAATATACCAGCACTTTGAGACATTTAATTTATGACTGTTCAAATGTTTTGAATTTTTGGGAATCTGTATGGTCTACTTGCATGAATATTTTTAATTGTAATCATACATTATCATTTCATAATGTTTTTCTGGGCTCCTCGTCACCTGATCTAGATGACTCCACTTCTGTTTCTTTATTGTTTGATCTTGTTATTGCATTCGAATATATCTTCAATGATGTGGTGGAATTTTATTTGCGATGAGCATAGGATTGCCAATGTCTCTTTTTCTATCCTGTCTCAAAAAATAAAATCTGATCTTCTCTGGTTACCCTTTACATCTTATCTTTCTACACATGCTCCTATGCCCTAAATTGCTTCTTCACTATTATCTTATGTGGTCTTAGGACATTTGCTGTTTTATCTATTAATTATTCATTTTTCTTATTTCTTTTCCTCTTTATTTTCTTTTCTCTTCCCCCTTTCCTTGTTCTTTTTTTTTTTTCTTCTTACTGTTTTCTCATCTATGGTACTGCTATATTAATTGACTATTTACTATTTGCAAATATGGTTCTTATTTCTTGCAAGAAATGCGCATGTGCGGGCGTCCGCGCATGCGCATTTGTCACAAGAAGTTGGAAACGAGAAAGAGGGAGCCCCGGAGACGCCGCGCTGCAGGTAAGTCTTTACATTTAATTATTTTATCATGCATGATATTATGTTAAAAGGAGGGCGGGCGGGAGGCGGGTCGCGGGTGGCAGGCAGCTACGCTTCGCCCTGGCATGTGCGTAGCGCTGCCTGCTTCGCCTACTTCGAAAACTGCGAAGCAGGCAGCGCTACATATACTACGTTGGCGAAGCATAGTATAACGCCCAGGGTTAGAAATAAGAGTGTGGATGATGGTGGGTGAGGTGATCAACAATGTTGAATTTGATTGAAAGATCAAGCAATATCAGGAGGTCATCGTTGTATGTGGTCAGAAGATCATTGTCCATGGTTAGCAATGTTCAATTCAACAGCATGACCAGATGCTGGATTGATAGTCACGCAAGAGGTGGCTGATGTTGATGTGACATTGGAGTTGTGCATTAAAAGCTTTTTTAATGATCTTGCCAATAAGGAGTAGGCGATAGGATGGTAGTTGTTGAGGTCATCAGTGTCTAGTGTGGGTTTATTTCAGATTGGGTGGATCTGCCTTGTCTTGAGGGATTTTGTGAAGATCCCTGGAGTGAGAGATATATTGAAAATGGTGGGTACGCAGTGTGCTGACCTTGGGAGTGCTGTGTTTAGAAATAACTTATGGCTTTACAAGCACCTGCTGCCGAGGTTCCTGCATATCCAGCAGAATTCAGGCAACAACAATAATGTCAGGATAAATATGGTGATTAATCTTTCTACCGGAGGGAGATCAGAGCTTTGTCTGGTGGCAGTTTGACTGACCATAAAGTAGCAAAGAAATAGCATCTACTATGCAGATAACAGATTGCTATTTTATGTTGATAGCCCAGTAGGTTAATGTTTTTGTTACAGAGATCCTTTTGTTACTTGTAGTTCATAAGTTATATTTATACTATACCACAGAGACTTAGGAATTGTCAACAAAGAGCTGCACAAACTGCATAGTATAAGTTATGATGTTATGTTTTTCCTTAGCCTTTTATTATCTGTTCCTAATGTTGCTGAAAAGGTTTAATTTGGATAGAAAAACATCCTTATTTGTAAAGCCAACCCCAAACAGTACTTTAAAACAAATTAAATGTATGAGAGAGAGGGGCTATAGAGAGATGAGGGGCACTAGTGGAGGATGGCAGTGAGGGAATACATTGAGAAGTAGGTCATGGGGGGGAGGCGCCAAAGAAATTTTTGCAATGGGTGCCACCAGCTCTAAAGCCGGCCCTGTGAACGGGCATGAGAGAGCTTCTTCAAAGAGAGCTTAGATGAAACAACAGGGTAATACATCATCTTCATAGAAGGTAGATTAGAGGGACCTTGGAATGTCATCAAAGTCTGTTAGAGGCAGGGTCTTGAAGGTTGATTATAGTGGGATGTAGCACCCAGGGATGGCTGTCATGGTAGATGCCGGCTTTGTGTTGTTGATATGCTGTCAGATCTTTGGATTTTTTCACTGAAGAAGAAGTTGATGGTATTGCACATGTGTATGAAATGTTGTATAAGACAAGGGCTGATGCTTTGCTTCATTGTTGTGAATAGTTGTTGGCATCTGTTAGAAGCTTCACTAAAGCTGTTGATGTAATATTTAACTTTGGCTGATGTGATCAGTTGTCATCAAGTTTTGAGGTGGGACTTAAGTATTGTGAGATCAAAGGGTTCTGCTTTTCCTCTATTTTCATATTTGTCTGCAGATGGAACATTTGTTGTCTGTGATATCTTTGGTATATCAGGGTGCTGAATGTTTGCCATGCACCGGTGTATTTTAGTTGGAACGTGGGAGTTCAAATGGTTTTCCAAAAATGTGGTGATGTAATTTAAAAGTAGTGGGAGGGTGAGAGAGGAGTGTGAGCTTCATGTTTTTGATAGAGACGTCTTTGAAGGATTTGTAGGTGTGTTGCTCACTTTTGGGTTGACCTCTCTTTGTGGTTGCATCTGTTTATGGTAAGGTGGTCGATCCAGTCCTTAAATAAGAGAGTTATGCATTGGTTTGTTTGTAAAAATATTGACAAAATGCAGGGTAATTTTGAATCAGGGCATTCATGCTTCTGGAGGTGTTACATTCTGTGCATTCTAATTCTAGAATGAAAGGGAGGCTGCCAGTGACAGTTACTGCCAAGCTTCCTCCCAGTCGGATGTAAATTAATAAAGCAGTCACCGCACATCCTTCCTTGACCCCACGCACCTCATTTCACTGGCAATGAGGAAGCTGTGACCCACTGTCATTGGGAGGAGAGCCACTTAGGAGGCCGGTATTGATATTCAGGCAAGTACTGATTTATCCCTCATTTTAGCCACATAGAGGACAATTGCGGCAAAGTGGACAGCACAGCATGGTGATGGTGTAGTTCACTGTAGGTTCTTGAGCTGAAGTGGCTACATTTTGTAGGGGAAGTTTTGAAGCAGACAGAACAGAGACAGCATGAGCCCTCACTTGCATCAAGGCAACGTGAGGCTCTTTATTGCGATGTCTTTATCAATGTGAATGTGAACAGTAGCATGCCAGCTTATGTTGCCTAGTAGCAAGGCTTAGGGTGCCCCAAGACTCTCATGTGCAGCAATGCACCTCAGGGCTCATGCACCTGGAGTCTTCAGCAATGTGTGTGCTCGCCCCAGCATGCCAGTTCTTCTTGCCTAGCAAATTAAGGTAGCAACTCAAACCCAATGCTAGAAGTTCCTGAACGCGGACTACAGGGGTGAAATTGAAGCAGTGAGCTAAATGAACAGCTTGAAATCAAAACAATTGAAGAAACAAATGTAATTAAAGTGCTGCACTAACATTATTGACATTATTCAAAGCCTAAAAAACAGAAACTAAGTTATTAAATGAACCAATGCAATTTAAAGCAATAAACAAAGAATCAACATCAGTCAAAGCAGCAAAGCAAAAGCTGTGAACAGGGGTGAATTAAATTAATGGGGTACTTCAGCTCTCATCCTGCCTTTGAGATTTCTAGGTAACTGGAATGGGAGAATTTATAGCTCCAATATTTTTTTTTTGCATACGTCAGGTGAACTCATTGTACCCTTGCAAGACTGGAAAGATATGTGTGGGGAACCGACTTTATAGTTTGCACGGTTCACAGGCCTTTGGTGGGTGTGTTTTCCAGCAAGGGAAGAGTCAAGTCATCTGCCAGGTTAGCACATTGGGCCATGAGGTTAGAGGAATATAATTTCAGAATGGAATATGTCCCTTGAAAAAAATTGTTGTAGCAAAGGAGACTCATGCACGAGGAGTAGAAGAGTACAGTGTGCGGAGATCAAGTTATGTCTCAAGTGATTTATTATATGATGGTTGGCTGGCCTGTGAGAGGGAAAGCTCATGAAGCTGTAGAGTTTTTTGATCAGGTGTGTGGGGAGTTTTCTGTTGCAGATGGGGTTTTGTATTGTGGCAAGTTGCTAGTGGTATAAGAAAGCACATTATGAAGCTTGGACACATCGGGATGACTGCAGTTAAAAGGCAGATAAGAGCAAAATATTGGTGGCCTGGAATTGACCTTGAGGTGCAGTGGAGTATATAGGAGTGTGTACCATTTGACTGCAGTGACAAATCTCAAAGGACTGTCGGATATCCGCCTGTAGTATCCGATAAGTCATAACAATTGAAGAAGATTGTCACAGATGTCACTGGTCCATTGTATGTTTTGAGAGAAACTCCCAAATATGCTGTGGTGGTGGTGAATTATTTTTCACACTTGCCTGAAGTTAAGCTCACCGAGCGAGTCAATGTAGATGTTATGATTGATTTCCTGAATGAGATGTTTGTTAGAGAGGGTGTGCCTGAGATCCTTGTGTCTAACAATGGAGTTCACTTTATTTTGAAAGAAATTAAAGGATTTCTTAGGAAGTAATGGGTGGATTGTGTGTGGTCATTAGTTTATTACCCTCAAAGCAACAGTTTGGTTGAGAGGCAGAACATGACTCTTAAGGAGGTTCTGCAACTGGTGCTGAGTGGCGGAAGCAAATGAAGAAAGGCAGTGGGAAGTTAGTTTGGTCATATCGCACTCCGACTCATTCCGTGACTTTTAAATCTCCCTCTGAATTGATGAGAGGGTGCAAGTTGCGAGCACTATTGTCTAAGGGGATGGAGAAGAAAGAAGAAGGTGCTTGTGGAGGATGATAAAAAAATCTGGGGAGTATGCTGAAGGAGATTGGGTGTGCGTGTTGAAAGGGACGTAGGGTGAACAAAGTGAGTCAAAATTTTCTACTCCCCTTTAGGTTAGAAAGGTGAATACATTCACATTGCAGCTGAGTGATGCCAATGTGTGTAACTGAAAAAGAGTAGTGAAAGTTCCATATTGTGTGAGGCAAAGAGATTTGTCAAGGACTGTAGAAAGGTTGGAGGATCTGAATGAAAGATGTATGATGTTTCTTGTTCACAGGGTGCTCTACCGTCCAGAGGAATATAATGATTTAATATTGCATTGATTGGTTGTTACCTTGATTGCGAGTTGTTTAACCATCCGAAGATATTGGTGATTTCAAATCGTATTGGTTCATTGTTACTCTTGTGGTTTCCTAATATTGTTTGAATTGCTCTGCAAATGAGTTAGTGTTATTTATTTTGTTGTTTTACTGTTTTGTGAAGAGGGGATGTGTTTCATTCTGCGCATTCTAATTCTATAATGAAAGGGAGGCTGCCAGTGACAGTTGCTGCCAGGCTTCCTCCCTGTCATATGTAAATTAATAGAGCATTCACTGCACAGCCTACCTTTGACATCATGCTCCTTATTTGAGTAGGCTTATTCTTTTTTTCATTCTCTGTCCTATTCTCTGTTTTCCCATTGAAAACCATCTAAAAAGCCTAGGGGCATATTTACAAGCCCCTAACACCACCGGAGCGTCACGTGTATTGATGCTATGCTGGCGTTGCGCCATTCCCCATATTTACATGTTGGTGCTAGGCCACTTAACGTGGCTTAACGCCACCTTCTAAATATGCCCCTAACCGCAGCAGTCTGTTGTGTCAAAAGGGCGGGCGGGCGGGCAATGGGTGTTAACAGATTTACAAGGCTGGGGCAGCGCAAAAATATAAGGCTTTATGAGGAGAAATTATTAATTTTTCTTTGCTTTTTGCTCTTTCTATGTGTGCAGCAATCTGCAGCACAAATAGAAGGAGCAAATCACCATTATTGATTGTTTATGTGCAGAAGATGTTCCTTCCAAAAATATACAAAGAACCCCCCACTTGACCAACAATTATTTTCTGTATGGCTAAAGGTAGCACGTACGGACTATCCCTTTGTTATAGATATGACTAAGTACAGCATCAATTCATTAATTCATATGTTTTATTTTTGTGAATAATCTTTTGTTATAATTTTATTGTACTAAACATTTTTTTTTCCAATTCATGTTTTATTTTTGTTTTTAATCTTCTGTTATAATTTTATTCCATTTGTATTTTTTGTAGTTTAAAAATCATAAACTTTCTGTGTTCTTATATACAGTGCAAAACATACATAATTCAACAAAAAAGAACATTTTCCTAAAATGTACAGATAAAGCATAATTGTGCAATATTAGACATAAGAATTGTCATGTTGAAGTGTACCCCCTTACATCATCACAAGTGAACTAACCTCACAAACAGTCATCATGTCCCGATCATACACATTCACACATCACATTCCTAAATTTCTAACCTGAAGGGGAGTAGAAAATTCCAACTTAAATTGCTTGCACAAAATAACTTGTGGTGAGAGTCCTTCTTTGCTTTCCACGTTTATGGCGCCAGCTGGAAAGTGATCAGGTCGTAACACGTTTCAGTGGATTATTAAACTTGAGACCACCTTCATCAGGACCGCTCAGTTTAATTAAATTATAGCAGCGGAGGTTGTAAGGGGAGTCTAGAAGTACAAAGATATAAAAGTCAATATGAGGTGCCCTATCAAAATTTCTTTTAGATATTAAATGGCAACTACTGCTCTGTCAAGAAGGTAATTGGAAATATAGAGAAAGATTGAGTCATGCTTAGCATGCCAACACCCTGTATCAAGTAGAAAACGCATAACGTTTGAAAGGGTAGCAGTTCTAAGGATTCAAATATACTCTTACTTACATGCGTTTAAATTTATAATATCCTACAGACACAAAGATTGTACTGATGTGAAAGACACATTATAACCCACTTTACAGTTTGTTATATATAGAAGTGTGGCTATGATAATATGTCTGACCAGTAGGGTAGAATCTAGTCGGTTTCGTACAGCCAATAGCAGGACCAGATGTTCAATTTGGGCGCCTCTAGAGTTATTTTCAGTTTTTGAGCATGTTCACATATGTTGTGTGAGTTCCAACTGGAGTATTTTCTATAACAACATAAAAATATAACAATCAGTTACCCTTCTATCTGATTTGTTATTTCTGACATGTTTTTTGGGAGTCCCAATATATTATTTTTTACCTTATTAGATTGCACCGCTCTTGTAATGGAGTGGCTCCCTATTTTGTGAGTACTGTCCACTCTAGAATTAATTGGCCATTATTTCAATATGTAGCTGCTGTGGTGAATCCAATTGTCCTCATTGCACTTTTGAGAAGGAAGAGTAAGAGGACATGAATATTGTGTTTCTACATAGGAACCAAACTCTCTTACAGTCATTCTGGCCCTCTTTTACTACTCAGAAATGGGCATGTATTATTGTATTAGGGTTTCATCGCTTTTTATTGGATCTGTTTTGTGCAGTGATTTTAAATGGGGCATGGCACGTATTAGATGACGAGACACCTGATAACATAGGGCCTCACATTTAAATAAACTTGAGGTGAACTGAATACGTGCATGCTCACCCAGCTCATAAGAGTTGGTATCGGAGTCCCACACATAATTGCATAGGCTGGGGACTAAAAGGATCTCTACCCACGGTGAGAACCTAAACACCCTTGGCCGCCGACCACTTAAAGATCTTCAAATAGTGTTTCCTCTTTATTAATTCAAAAGATACACGTGCTGCTATGTTAATAAAGCTGTTTTACCATTACACAAGACCAAGAAAGCTCACCAGAATGCCCCAACAACATGAGGTGCTGTGCACAAATCGCGCTCCTGTGAGGCTATGATTCTAATATATCGGGTCTGTTTTTACGAGGATAAGGAAAACAATAACTGCGAGCTACTAGCTAACGAGTAAATCGAATCAGAAAGGCTGAGGCGTATTGCATTTCTCATTGTCTTGGCAATCCTTGTTCTAAGAAATGCTGTACTTATTTTCACTGACTTGGTGCAAACATGAACTGATGGGTGAGCTGTAAGAATACCACCCTTACTTTGGAAGTGGGGAAATACTATATAGCATGACTAAAGGAAAATTAAGTATGCGTCTAAATACCTTGATGCTTGTCTTCATAAACTTCCTAATTTCCGTGTGGCACCCGGCCAGCCTGCTCAGAAGTCGGAGAATGTGCGCCATTACGCATCTTCATCATATACGTGTTAGAATCACTTGTGGTGTTACGTCATAGTAATGTGGGTTCGAGACCCAAATTCTCACTGGTGCCATCTTTATCTGGATACATCTGTATAGCTCTGTATTGCTATTAGGCCTGGGCGGTAAATTTCGTTCCGCTCGCGGAATTTGCGATATTTTGACATTTTCGCGTTCCGCGGAGAGCGTGAAAATGTCAAAACTTTCGCAGCCTGCCGCGAAACGGAATTATTGTTCTTGTTCGCGCTTTAAAAATGCATTCTCGCTCGCGCGGTCGCGACTTACCAGGTCCCTACGTTCGCCGACGAGTTTTCCTATCCGTTCGCGCGCGCCACAAGATGTTGGATTGTTGGTAGCCGGTCGCGCTATCCCGCGAGAGTTTGCGATCGCGAACAGGAAATAAGCATTGCGAGCAAGATGGTCGCGCCCATTAGCGACCGCATGGGCATGTTGGAGATATATTTCCCCGCGAGCACGCAAAAACACATCGCGAACGGGCGGGAAAAGCAATCTCCGCATCTTCGCGAAAGTTTCGCATGCTCGTGGAGATTTTGCGCAATTTCGCAATAATTTTCAAAAGTCAATTTCGCAAATTCCGCCCACTCTTAATTGCTATTGTTGAAATTTAGCTGTTATATCGTTCCCATATGCGAGCTTGAGAAATGAGACAATGTAATATTATTCATTTTCTCAATTTCCTTTGTCGCCACCGAAAAGAAGTATTCAGAGCTGTCTTTTTACACTGGCGGCATGCTTCTGTTATAAAATAACTCGGAGTGGCCATCATGGTGAACTCAGTATCAGAAGATGGCATAATCCCTGTGTATACAGAAGCGTTACTCGCGTATCAACATGGTAAAAAACACCAATGTGGCTCAAACGCCATCTTTCAGTGTGTAGCAGATATCACTGAATGGTTCTCAAGCTACATGTTTAAAAACCTTATTACCCCATTTTATTCAGATCGAAAGGTAGAAGAATAAAAAAGAATAAAAAATGGTCCAAGGGCACACAGATAACACTAATGAGGCGTGGCAGAGGAAAGATAGTAGTTTTTCCCTGTTCCAACAGCTCAGTGTCTGTTAGGCCACTTAACTACTTTGACATTTTTATGATGTATGTGGATGATAACATTATGGTGATTTAGTGACAATAATAACAACAATAGTTATCTTTAAATCTGCCCTTTCGTAAGCAGCTTGAACAGTGATATTATCTGCCTACTGAGTTAATACGCATAGGATACTACTTGTTATTGCTTTAACCTGAGAATTGTTGAGCCCGAAGACAAATTACATGTGATTTCATTTACTTGGCAAAGGGAAAAATTCTGTTAGGCGGACATATGGTGTTACTTACTGGGACAAAAAACCCCTCTGGAGATAAAAGGGAACCATTTGTTGTAATCCTGCTATGTTTGTTCAGCTAATCTTCCAAATTATTTCCTCGTTGAGGCCATCATTTACAGTATTTAGAGTGTAAATCCAATATGTCTCTTTATGTTTGCGGACATCTGTCTCATTTTTGCCAGGTTGTGGTTTAACCTTTTCTAGAATCACCCCTCGTGGGTCTTTATGTGTGTGTGAATGGTCAATGCAATGCTACACTAAGGGGGATGCCAATTTCTTTGTTCTGATGGCCGATCTGTGCTCTGTGTTGTAATCAAAACTCTCTTCCTGTCTCTCCAACGTAAGTCCAGGACTCTGTGACTATAGCTGTGTCACATGCCATACAGGTACCACATCGGTGGTAACCTCGTATCACAGGAAGGCCTGTCGTGGACCTATCTAGGATCTTCTTTTTTGGAACTTCCCTAGAATGAACCAATTTTTTTTCAGATTGGCATTCCGGCGGTATGCTAATATGGGCCTTTCTAGTGTGTCTCATTCTTCTCCACCATTGAGGATGTTCAAATTTTTATCTGGTATCTTTTTGATTTTAAAATTTAGCGGGGAATGATTAATGACACATACTAGTTTGTCAGTTTTTTTGCGCGCTGAACCAGTCAGTAGGGCATCACGGTTATAAAAGCGGGCTCTCTTGAAAGAGTTCCTGACTAGATGTTTAGGGTAGCCTATCAAGTAGTCTTCGCTTGAGTTGTCCTCCATTTTTGTTGCATTCTGCTAAGTTAGATCAATTGCGCCTAACTAGGAGGAACTCCCCAAACGAGATTGAATTGTTTTGACTATTGGGGGTGATAGCTATCATGCTGTAAGATTGTATTTTTGGCAGTGGGTTTCCTAAAGAAACTCACCTCCAATGACCCTGAGTTTCCCAAAATGACACATCTAGGAATTCTACCTTTTGATTACTATAGTTGGCTGTGAACCGCAGGTTCATGTCACTTGAGATTAGCTGCAAGATGATTTCTTTGAGGGCCTGTTCTTCTCCCTCCCAAATAAAGAAGTTGTTGTCTATGAAGCTACGCCACATCTTTACATTTTCAAAAAAGGGCGCCGCTTTATTAAAAATATGCTTACGTTCCCACTCTCCCATGAAGATAATCACTACACTGGGGGCACATGAAGCCCCCATGCTGGTCCCCTTTACTTGAGGGAACAGCTCATTCTTGAACTCAAAGTAATTATTGTATAACACTAGCTCGAGGCACTACTAGATGAATCTATCAGGCCTGTCCCCAGCTGTTCTGCTAAGAACGGTTGCTACTGATTCCACCGCTCTTCTTTGGGGTATGTTTGTGTATAGCGCCTCGATGTCTAGTGTTACAAGGATCTCACACTCTGAGTTGAAAGGCGTGTTTTCAATTTTGTTTATTAAGTCTCCTGTATCCTTGATGAATGAAGGATAAGTGAATGTAAGGGGACATAGAAAAAAATCCACATATTTAGATATGGGTTCTGTATTGGAATTTATGGATGAAATTATGGGACGAAGCGAGGGGTCCTGTGTATTTTTGTGCGTTTTCGGTACTCCATACATGGCAGGGACCACTGGGTTGACTTTATTGAGAAACGTGTATTCTTTGTTACAAATATGTCCGTCCTCTAAGGCTTTTTGAGTGATGGTCCCACTAAGAGATGTCAGTTTAGAACGGGTGGCGGGTTGGTAGTGATCTGGCACTTGTAGCATTTCTTGGACTTTCCGAGTGTAGTCCTCAGTATCCATGACTACTATCCCGCACCCTTTATCACATGGCTTAACTATGATGTCAGTAGTGCTTTGTAAGTTTTTAAGCGCCTCACTTTCTTGTCTAGTCATGTTGTAGTTACTTTAGTAATGATATTTGGTGACCTTTTGGAGATCTTTGAGTACTGATTGTTCGAAAATAGCTACTTCTGGACCTATCATGTCTAAAGTCAGGGTAAACGTAGACTTAGGTTTGCATCCAGACCGATTAACCTCCAGTTCTTCTCCATTGTTAGTACTAAAAAACATTACTTCCTCTTCCTTAAGTTGGTGTTTTGAGAGGTTAAAAATAGGGATGGCATGAGTTTGAGGGGTGATGTGATCATTTATCACCTCCAATATTGTTGATTTCAGGTTCTCATATACAATTGTGGAGGTGGTAGCTCTGTTTGGCGATAGTTCCCTCTGGTTGGTCTCTGGTATCTCATCCTGCCTCTGTTCTGTCCTCTCCCTAAAAAAGGGGACTGGTTATGTTCAAATTGTCTGCCTAGAGTCTGAAGTTGATGCTGGTAATGTTGATTAAATTCTGCTTGTCCACCTCTTCTAGATCTGAAGTTGGTGCTAGGTCCCTCCGGTGTGGAAGAAGTGTCTCCTTCTGAATCTGAGGAATATATATCTGAGAAGGTGATTAATTACCTTCTGGGTCTATGTTGGTACTGAGTTGTTTGCTCATATTGCCACTCTTGATAATAATTATGGCTTAGATATGGATATGCCTTCCCTTGTGTATACCACCTTGTATCTTTCTTCAACTTGTCTGTCTTCTTTTTCATCAGATATTCCTCAAAGTCCTGTAGTTCACTACTAAGACTGTCCAGTTTCGCTTTGGCGTCTTCTAACGCAGTCATGCTTTTAAGTTTCTTCTCCAGGTCCAGGATTTACTGATTGAGGACAACCACGATCTCACTGGCTATCTCTACAATCAGGATCATCCAGTCCCTGGAGCAACTATTTGATATATGGGACCATTTCTCAAGAAATGTGCGTATTTCCGTAAATAGAGCTGGAATATTTCGAACTGTTAGGCCTGATGGAATAAATCCTGACCTTAGGTATTCTAACATGAATAAGGCATGAGATTCAGTTCTTTTCGCCTTTTTCTTTAAGTTCATGAGTTTGGTCCATTCTACATTATCCACATTGGACAACACTACTTTTTTATTTGTTACAGGTAACTCTCCTATTAAAGCAGAGAAGTCCTCATCGGAGAAGCCGAAAGTTTTGAGGGCTCCCATGATATAAATTGCTGTGAGGATGTTGGTAGTAAATAATTGCACAAACATAATTGCATAAATAATTGCTCCAGCAGCACAGGTACCCTTGCAACATGTCGCAAGGGTGCCTGCGCTGGTGCTGGGCAGATTTTTTACCACCAGCGCTAGGGGAAATGCAGGGGTGTGCTGTATGTTTGTCCCTGCGTTTTGAAAATGTCATAGTGCAGTGTTGCCAAGTTTGGCTTAACACTGAGCTCCGGCATTTTTTTGTAACTATCTCCCTTGGTGTTCATATGGGGAAGTTGAAATAGAATCTTCTTTTCCAGGTTTTATGAGCTTGAGGAAGGTACTATTTTAGTCATGCATTTCAGGTGCTCTTGCAAATTCTGTCTTAAGGCTCTTCCGCTTAACTTGGTTCCTCTACTAATTAAATAAAGCAAGGTAAATAACATGATTCATGCCCCATTGTCTTTAATATATTAAAACCGCCCCTCAGTGGATAGTCAGGCTACTCTACATTTTGACTGAACAAATAAGGCACATGCGCATAACATCCATGTGTGAAGAAAGTAATCCTAAATTACTGAATCAGTGTGCACATCATAACACTACTTATGTTATTTGAAGATTGGAGTAACATTTGTCGGTAAGGAGGAACCATAGGGATAAAATTACCACTGGATGTTACCACTCACTTACTAAAGTATTTACAGCTTTATGCAACTAATCACATAAACGAATTAAGTTCTTCTCTCATACATATGTTTGATCATTGTTTGCTTTTTGTTATCTCCCACAAAAATGCTGGTGGTCACAGCAGAGAGGCACTTGCAATATTCCCGGAAATGTCTAAGAATTGTTTTGTTCATAAATGTAAGAGAAACTGATTTTTACTTGCTTTGGCCCAAGAATCCATTAGTACAGAAATCTAAATTAGGCTCATAGTAAGTACATACACAATGGTTCTTCTGTGCTTTCATCATCAACAATCCGGAGGAGGGAGGCTCTGATGAAACACATTTGAATGTTTTATTTTCCGAAATATGTGGCTCTAAGTCTTTTGAACATGAAAGACCATACTTTGAGGCGTTCGGTGCCCTTTCCTTTCAAAACACACTTTAATGCCTTTTTACAACGCGAAAAACCATGCTTTGAAGCTCTTTTACACAAGTGCATCTTTTATTTAATTTAACAAATGCGAGGTTCCGTAGCCTAATGTAACACCACTGCAAACTGGGTATATGTTTCACACTTCGTGTACGCTGTAGCAGTTAACTTGCTTGTAGCATTAGCCTCCCAATTTTTTGGGGTGACATCTTTGCTATAGAAGTTGTTAAAACGAAACTCGTCACATAATAAATTATAGTATCCTACTGTGTTTCATTGATTTCTAACTTGGCGAAAGGATTCCGGCCATTCTAAAGCCATTTCTTCATACCACAGCTCATGCTACACACTTTCCTTTCTATATATCTGAAACTAGCGCAATGACCCCTTCACCTTGGAGGTAAAACAGATTTTGTTTGCATTGTTGTTCTCTATGCCCCCAGGGAACATACAAAGCCGTTATACCAAAATGGAAATGATAATGGAAGCCGTTATAGACTATTTTGGAGCTGAATGACAGTCCACACTATCCCTAATAGGCATTTTATATAAAAAGAGATATTTTATTTCAGGCCTGAATGCACAGCGAAATTTACCAAGAATTTAACTTCACAATAAAAATGGCTCAAATTGCCAGCCATTTAATAACGGCACTACAAAGTCATTTAATGGTATTTTCATTATATGACTATTCTGCAGCCATACATGATAAACAGAGATGAAATTGCTGCGAGAATGCGTTACATTGTAGATAAGATTGCTAACTCGCCATGTAATGAGCTTCCTGTCCACTCTAAGTATGAGAAATACATACAGCTCTCAAGTATTAATGCATCAACTAGATTGCAGGATTAAGGAATGCAGATCAGTACCCTGACAATGCTTAGGAATAATGACAACTTGACTGAAACAGCCTTTATGGTGGCTACTGCATGGCATTTTATAAAATCGGCTTTTAAGCATGGAATGCACTGTATTGTGACTCCAGAGCCTGCAGAAAAGCTTTCAACATTATGTTGCATTATGTCTTTTATAGTGCATATTAGTCTCAGACATCTTAGTGCTAAAGTAACATATGATTATCACAAAACATCCAAGGTGTAGCACCATGATGACACTTGAGTAAACAGCATGCACCCCTCTATCTCCAACCAAGGACTCCCAGAACCTAGCTGCATCTTCACACCCACTATATGAGATCCTATAGCTGGGCCAAGTGCGAAGGTCAATACAATGGCTCCTCCCTCAGTCACAATCTGAGATGCTAATGCCCTGCTGGCATGGATACTCTCTGGGACGCAGGCTAGTGTCCAAAGAAGGGGTTCTCAGTGCTCTCCTGTCCAGTGTGCGCCATGCTTCTTGTCACTGGTTCTCTAACGTGGCTTGCCAGCGCTCTCGCTATAGTGCAAGGTTTCTACATTTTGACTGGTTAATCGTTTGCACATTGCAAAATTCAAGTATTTTTCCAATTGGTGGATGTCAGCCTTAGTCTTGACCTTTTAAATTCATAAGTTACAAATCTAGCCATCACTTACTACACACCAATGTCATTTTCAGACCATGCCCTCATTCACATAGAAGTAATATCATCAGGCTCATGATCTATTTCTGATCTATTCAAAGAGAAATCTGAAAATATACATTCTATGAGGTCTTGTCTAAGAGAGATGGGGTCTGGAGGAATCTTCTCAGATTATGTGGGGTACACAAACTAACATGTGTTCTATTGAGTCAGGTGGATTCCTGTTTTAGCCTGTGTGAAAAGGAATTGTTCATTATTGCAGAAACTATCCCCAAATATCTTTTTAATAAGCCCTGAGGAAAATATCACCCCAAATATAAGCAGAGTAGCTATAAGTAGCTGTGGAGTCTTCGTTCACATTTTAAGGAAAAAATGGCCAATTTACAATTCAAGTTTGACCCTGTGTGTGGAATAAAAATGATTGTAACAACAAATAAAACAAGCAAAGGAGCCCATTGGGGCAAAGATCAAACGGGATAAATTGTCACCTCATTAGTTGGAGCATAGGAATTACAGGCAAAAGTACATCAAATTAGTAATGTTTCATTGGAACTAAGAATACTTGCTATTAGAACTGGGGTTTCTGTTTCTCAGAGTATATACCCTGTACAAGCAGGAACCACCACTCTAGTCGGGGTAAGCTAGATACATACTAAAAGATAACCTGTGCTCACCCTGTGGTAAATTGGCACAGAGCAGTCAGGCTTATCTAAAGAGGCAATGTGTTAAGTATTTGTGCAACACACATGCACAGTAACACAATGTAAAAAAACAGAAAAGCTGCACACAGGGTTAGGAAAACAGAGTATATTCTTATGAGTAAAACAAGACTGAACCAACAAAAGTCCAATAAGTAGAACCAGAGTTATGAATTCTTAAAGATGAAATCAATATCTAGTTCTTAGAGTCAAATAGTGCTTAGGGGTTACTTGAGGTCATGCTGGACCGAGGTGAATCCTAAATCCAAAGTTTCAGCCAACCGCGATGGAGCGCAGACTGGTTACAGGACTCACCCATGCCCTGCTAAAAAAGTACCTTGGGTACAGCAAGCGTCGATGTTGAAGACATGATGTGTCAGTTCTCATCAGTGCAGGTGCTAAAGGCTTTGTCCATGAACCCCTTTACCATGCAGGCACTGCATTAATATTGACCCATGCTGTCTGTCGTCGACGAGCCGCGTAGTCTCTTGAAGCAATGTCATCGATCGTCTCCTGTATTGGAGTCGAAGCGCAATGTATTGGTTCCAATCAGTGTAAAGTCATCACTGCTTCGATGTTGATGGTTCTGGACAACAGAAATCACCTTTCAAGGGCCCAGGAGTAGATCAGCACCACTTTCAGAACAGGGCTCACAGATGTAAGAGTCCAGGTGCAGTTGCAGAGTTGAAGGAAGTCTTTGATGGCCCTGAGACCTCAGACAGGGGGCAAGCCAGCAAGTCCTTTGAGTCACTCTGGGTTCAAGTGAGATGAGCCCAATCCTTGTTCTCAGCAGGGCAGAGATTAGTAGGCAACCGGGCAGCATAGCAAAGCAGTAAAACAGTTCTTCCAGAGCAGCAGTCAAGCAGAGTGGCAATCCTTGTAGCACAGCAGTCTTTACTCCTGGCAAAGTTCTTCACAGGTCCAGTAGTGTTTTGTCTTGGTAGGGCCAGAGGGTCAGTACCTATACTCAGTTGTGCCTTTGAAGTAGTGGTAACTTAAAAGCAGGCCCTTGAAGTGCACAGGTCCCCTTTTCTTTTCAGCTTTGGCTCCAGTCTATAGTAGTGGGCAATCAGCCCTTTGGGTGGGAAACTGCCTATTCATGTGTAAGTTTCAGCACACCTCTCTCTACCTGCCAGGAAGAGCTATCGGAATGCAGGTGAGTTCTCTTTCACACTGACCCCTCCTGTGTATGTGGATGTCTAGAGGGAATACACAAAGTGTAGCTGTCACCTACCCCAGACGTGTATTGGGGAGAGGCTGCAAGGCATACAGAGCAGTACGAACAGAGAAATTCCTGCTTTCTAAAAGTGGAATTTCTAAAACAGTAATGTTAATCCATCTTCAACATTAAAGAGGATTTATCATTATCTTTCCAAAGATATAAAACAAGATGCAGCTTTCTGATCAGGAATTGCAGCTTAAAAGTGTTTTCAGGAATTAGCAATGCTAGCCTATGAGAGGAGTAGGGCTCACAGCAGTGACAAAACAAATGTATCTGTTTGTCAATACCAGGACATCTAAAACTTAAACATACATGCTTTATCTTTTAGTTACACATCACCCTCCCCTTCCTTAGGGCTAACTAGGGTATATCTTAGGGGTGACGTATGTGTAATAAAAGGGGAGTTTAAGGCTTGGCAAATAGTTTTAAATGCCAAGTCAAAGTGGCAGTAAACTGCACACACAAGCTGTGCAATGGCAGGCCAGAGACAGGTTCGCAAGTCTACTTGTGTGAGTGGCACAAACAGTGCTGCAGGCTCAATAGTAGCAATTACATTACTGGCCCTGGGTATATGGTATACCACTAAACAAGGGACTTACAAGCAAACTAAATATGTCAATCATATATACACCAATGTTACCATGTTTAGCTGAGGGGCACATGCACTTTAGCACTGGTCAAAAGTGGTAGAGTGCTCAGAGTCCTAAGGCCAACAAAAAGGTCCAACAAAAACTGGAGGTAAGCAGGAAAACAGTTTGGGGGAAGACCACCCTAAGGATGACAAGTCTAACACCTGCTTCCTTTTAGGGGCTACCTACTAATCAATAAGTCGGAAAATAGCTGAATTGACCCATGAATTAGAGGATGTTAACTGGGTAGGATATATAAACCAAAATGACATATTTTGCCAAGAAATCTGGGAAGTTGAAAGGATCATATAAGGTGAGCTAGGGATGTATTCTGAACAATCAATAAAGTGCAAAAAAGGGAAGATGATGGGTGGACCCTGGATTTCAACAACTCTGAATGTTATAGTTAGAAACTTTCCATAGAATAGCACCAATATAAGCATAATAGATGAGAAGGTGGTGGCACCAAAATGGATATCTTTAATATGTGAAACACATGATAAACCCAGCATAAGGGATTATTTGATGAGTTCTCTTGAGGATATTCAATAATGGGGTTAATAATTTGGGAGAGTGTTCACGTACTAACTCAATAAACCCACTCTGGATAGGCCAGTATACAGTTCTGAGAGAATCTCTTTTCTACCCTTGGCGGCTATGACACAAGCAGCAGTCTAGTGTGTGGAAAGTTCCAGCAGTGGCAACAATTTTTCAGTAAAGAACGCAATATGATACTATTCCCAAATCAATTTAGAAAAGTCATGAATAGTTCAATGAACAAAAAGAACGGGTGTGGGGCAGGTGGAACACATTCCGAGGTGTTATTTGCTCCCCCCCAGCTGAGGATTCCGACCCAGATCTAAGTGATTAACTCACACAAGCCGTCACAGGACCACAGGGGCAACCTAGGAGCAAAAATTTTAAGGACTGATGTTTGGGAGGTTGGGAGATAAATCATGTCTGTTATCTGTGCTGTTTAACACGCTGCCATGTAAATATACCCAACAAGATTTGTAACTGTCATACGATATCAGCAAGCTTGTCAACATATTTCAATATAAAAAAAAATTGATCAAAAAGAAACAATGAGCATCAAAATAGTTTAAGGGTACCTGAAATAATCAATTGTTTCTGTTCTAAGGCAAAAAACACCTAGATAAATTTAAACATCATGGGAAAAGGACAGTTCACAGTGCGCTGGGACCTAAGTGCCATTCTAGAGAGACCCGGCTGAAGCGGAGGTCAGATACACCATGCTGGCCATTCCAGTCATAAGAGTTACGTTCAGAGTTAGTCTGGGAACCAGGTTTCTCTCCAGCCAGGTCTCCTGCAGGGTTTGCCCTCTTTAGTCATCTGGGGCCATATTACCAGAGAGCTCCACGGGCGCAACGGGCATTTGCACCTGCTTTGCATGCCAGAAGCACTTTGGTATTACAGAAGGGGCCGCAGACGCTTGTGAGTCCCCTTCAATAATACCGATATAGCTGATGCACATAAAGCACCAGTGCTTTCATCAGAGGGCATTCCCTCATTGCATTGGGGTGTGGCCCCATGCAAATGAGGGAACCCCTTTGCCTCTGTGAACAAACCGTATTACAAAAGTGGGCACAGAGGCAAAGATGCTGTCAGGCGGCACATTGAGAGTGCACCACCTTAAAGTGGTGCACTGTCAGTGTGCCACCTGATGGCAGCCATCTGGAGGGGGGGGAGAGGGTTCCCAGGACCTCCCATACATTCCCTTGCACGCTGGTCGTTAGAATCCGGGTTCTCTGGTTGGCACAGTTAGGTACTTGTGACAAGCAGGGAACCTTTCCTCTAGTCAGGGTAAGGGGTTACACTACTAAAACAACCCCTGCTCACACTCTAGGTAGCTTGGCGCGAGCAGACAAGGCTTATCTGAGAGCGTTATAGGTTAAGCATTTGTGAACACATACAGTAACCAAGTGACAACACTACAAATGGACACCACACAGGTATTTATATTAAAAATAAGGATTCTTTATATAGGATTATCACAAGACCATTAAACGATTAAAAATACACAATACGGTTGCTAGTTGGGAGAAGATTGCTTAGTTTCTCTTAAGTTGTTCAATGCGACACTTTAAGTCAATGTACCTTAGATGCGACATGCAGGGCAACGAAAGTGTTGCAGCGATGCAGATGCGTTGAAGTTCTTGGTGCAAAAGAAATAAAGACGGGATCTTCCAGATGCATTACGCTTCTCCGATGTTGCGAGAAGGCTCGACTCGATGCGTCAGCTACAGCGGCGTCACCTTTGGCGAGATGCGACGACAGCGGCCTTGGCAGCGGCACTCTTCTCCGACGCTGTGAGACGCTTCCGCTCGATGCGATGCTGCAGCGGCGACACCTATTCTGCGAGATGCGATGACAGCAGCTCCGACGGCGGCACGCTTCTCTGTGGATGCGAGGCGCTTTTCTGGATGCGGTGCAATGCGACAACTACGATGGCTGCGATGGCGACACGCTTCCTCCTCGATGTGAGACTCTTCTCTCGATGCGGTGCAATGCGACAGCTATGATGGCTGCGATGGCGACACGCTTCTTTGGCGTTGCGAGACACTTCCAGAATGATGCGAGACGCTTACCCTCAATGCGATGCTGCAGCGGCGACACTCTCTGCGAGATGCGACAGCAACAGCCCGATGGCGGCACGCTTCTCTTCCTTGCGTCGCGCTTCCAGCTCCTTGCGACATGCAGTCCCTCAGAAGGCCCAACAGCAGCAGCAGACACTTCCAAAAGGCTCTGGGGAGCTGGGGGTGAAGTCCACTGGTCCTGGGACTTCGTTCAGGGGGCAAGGTCAGTTCAAGCCCTTGAAGATCTTTTCCAAGCACAAGTTGAAGCAAAGTCTTTAGTAGTCTTTCTCCTCTCCTTCAGCAGTAAGGCAACCACTGCAGGCCAATCCCCCAGGCCAGGGACAGTACTCCTCCTACAGCTTTCCCAGTTCCTTCTCCTCTGGCAGAGGTTCTTCTTGTTTCAGCAGGATCTAATTTCTTGGGAGCAGAGTCCCAATACTTATACCCCTAATTCCTTTGTTCCTCTGGGGTTGAGGGGCCTTTGCCCAGTCCAAACCAGTTCTTGAGCACTCTGTTGACATGACTCTACCTTTCTATTCAGGGTGCAGGGCAGAGTCATCAGCCGCTCTGCAGGAGGTGGAGCCAGCCTTGTGGTAGCAGAGTACAACCCTATTCAGAGCCAGGTGTACTCCTCCCACCCATCTGACTGCCAATCTTCCTATTCACCACCAGGCTACCTAGCCCTGCCCCTCTGAGTTTCCCCAGCCCTGTCACTCACACAACCAGACAGGCAGATACACATCATAGCAGAGGCGGGCTGAAATGGTCAAGCAAGTAAATACCAACTTTCTAAAAGTGGTATTTGCAAACACAGAATATTAAAATAAACTTTACTAAAAGATGTATTTTATTATTCTGAGTTCAGGCATACTAAACTTGAATTTCTACCATGTTCCCTGGGTCTGTTAGGATCATAGAATGCAACAATTCTAACAGCCCATTCTGGCCTATGGAGAACAGGTAGCCTTACAATAGTGAAAAACGAAAATGGCTGTAATTCACTATTAGGACATGCCACACACATCAGGCTTGTCCTACCTTATGCTTACAATGCACCCTGCCCTTGGGCCTACCATAGGGGTGACTGATATGAAGTTAAGGGGAGGTTTAGGGACTGGCAAGTGTGTGACTGGCAAGTGTGTGCACTTACCCAGTCAGCATGACAGTACCAGACTGCACGCAGGTTCTGCAATGGCAGACCTTAGATACATTTTACCAGGCTGCTTCTGTGGGTGGCACAACCAGTGCTGCAAGCCCACCAGCAGCATTTGTATTTACAAGCCCTGGCACTCCTGGTGCACTTTACTGGGGTCTGACAGTAAACCAAATAAGCCAATCATGGAATCCAACCAACATATACATTTTAAATAGGGAACACTTGCACTGTGGCACTGGTTGGCAGTGGCACAGTGCTCTGAGCAGCTAACACCAGCAAAACACATGAGGCACAGTGACAAAAAGTGAAAGGGAGACTCACGCCAAGGTGCCAGGTCTAACACTGGTGCAGTCACTCTCTGCACCCACCTGCAAGGAGATCTCTAATCCACCTTCAAAGTGCAGGCAGGTTTCCATGTGCACTGTCAAACATGGAGCGGCTTCAAAGCAGCCGCTCCATTTTTCACCAGAATGTGCTGTCCCCAGGGCAGCACAAGTTCACGGCTGCCCTGTGGTCAATGCATTCACTATAATGCTGCTCATTTTCCTGGTTAGCGCTGGACATATATTTTGACAGGTGCGCCCTGTGCTTGCGAGGAAAATGCGCTGCATACCTAATACGGCCCCTGGGCACTCTTGGAGTCAGGAGTTCAACATCAGGAGACCTCCACTTTTGTGTCCCTGAAATCAGTAAACAGTAGGCCAACCAGTTTACCTTGTTTACCCTTGTAGAACAGTTCCAGTCCCTTGGTGTCAACAACAGAATTCAGGAGTCCTTAATTAGTTGTCTGTTTGTTTTCCTATTCCACAAGGGACTTTTTCTTCAGGCGGAGCATTCCAAGGTGTAGAAATGTTCTTGGGAGGTGCTTTGTGAGTACTTTCCATACTGGTAGTAATGCCATAAAGGAAGTCCTTCACAGTGGCATTTTGTGCAGGATACCCTCAACTGTAGAGATCCACTAAATTGCTCTTTTGAATGAGGGCCTAATATAAGAGCACTTCCCACACCTGTAACTCCCACAATACAATCACAAGAGTCATTGTAAGTGTGGCAATTGGAGAGCATGTAAATTCTAGCCTGGTTTTTAGCACAAAAATGTCAAATGTTGATTACGTTTGTTCACTAACTGCAATACCAAACCAGTGGTGGTATTAATGAGATTTGGTGCCTTTATCTGAAGATCTACATTGGACAGACAGCACAAAAAGTTACAGCATGGATACTGCAACATCAAAGTAGAATCCAATTACATAACTTATGGAGCTCCTTTGGTAGACCATTTTACACAACATGACCATACAGTAGAAGACGTCAGGTGGCATGTAATGGAGTCACCAAAATGTCCATGTGGGGGCAGTTTCACTACCAAGCTCCTAACACAGGAATTCAAGAGGATCAAACAACTACAGTCTATGTACAACGGACTTAATATACTAGATGAATGTTGCCAGCTTCAACACTAATGTCTGGTTAACGTTTTGATGGGACTCTTATGTTTGTTCTGATTGCCACACTCCCTTTTATCATCATAGATGAATTTTCCTATTACTGCTCCATTAAGCTATGCATGTTCATTGCTACATGATACAGTGAAACACATTTTTATATCTGACAATATTCTTTGAGGTTACAAGAAGATATTGTCATAGTTTTAAATGCATTTTAGAACTTTTTGTTCTATGCCTGCCACACAATAACAAAGTTAGAGAATTTTGCAATTGTGAGTTTCGTGGAATCTACATGTTGAGACTATAATTCTCAAAGTAATTTTTCGCATTGCTAGTTGGGATGCACTTTTCAATGTATACGAAATGCTGTTTTTGTAGTCACCACTAGCATTTGTCCTAACTGGTGAGCTGCCATCTTGTGTTTGATTCCCTCTTCATCTTTTCGCTAAGCAGGTGCATTAGTTTATCTTATCATTCACCAACTCATGCTGTTTTGCAGGCCTGCAGTGCAATCACTGACACACTATGGTAAGGAAACCTCCTCTGTTTTCCTTTCAGCCCTACTCATCAGCTTTCTTTTTATGTCACCTGATTTTGATGGTGGTATGATATTTATTTGTAGTGAGCCAGGGAAAGAGATTGAAAATATAATTGAGGTAATTCTACCTAGGGCACATGTGGCGCTTTGTTGTTTTTTCGCACTTGCGGCTCTGATGGTTAGGATATTGCATGCAGGATTCTGACACTGCTGATTGTCTTTCACTCAACCACATTTAGTCTTTCCCGGCATGTGCTACTATTGTGATATTCACATGGCATTGCATCCTTAACCTAACTTTTATGGCTGAACTTTCAGCTCTTGTAAATGAGTCGGGCTCTACTTGGACCTTCGAGGCTATTGTTTCTCTGCATATGATCACATTGCTATGACACCTGCCGCTTATTTTACTCAGGTCGGGTCAAGTCTATTTCCATTATAAGTGCACTTGTGACTCTGACAAAATCACTGACCTTTCACAAATGCATGCATCGTGTTGAGCATTTCACTTTTTGATCACACATTCACTCTGTGTGAGGGTGAATGCTTGATAGAGTTTGATTTTTTAATCACGGACAGAACTGCATGGTCTCCAACTTTTTTGGGGGGAACCTGTTTTTGGATGTGTAAACCATGTGACCTGTCCTCTATTTATATGACCCATTTTATTTTTTACTTAACTTTAGGTCATGTTGATGGGTTCTTGGATGTGACTACACCAGAATTCCATTTTAGAAAAGACACCCGAGCACACCACACAGTAGTTACTTCTATCCTGCGTGCATTGTGCACCATTAAGAGCAATGACATCACACACGAAAGAGTCCCAAAAAATGTTTGGTAACCGTAGCTGTAGATCTATTCCAAATTAAAATTGTATTTCTTTATATAACGCAGCAGCCGATGCGCGTTTCGCCCTCCTGGGCTTCCTCAAGGCTCACTAATGTAGTAGTTTTATCGTTATGCCTCCAATATACCCAGAGCGTTGTAAATAATTCCAAATTACAGTCACACGGACCAGTAATGCTACAATCTCATAATCCTCTTTCTAAAGTCTTTGATGCCAAGGTTAAAACCAACACAATCGGTGTATATTATGATTCATCCTTTCCAAGTCTATTGCATTTGTAGAACCATGATACATTCCATCGGGAGTTCCCGTACGTTCCAAACAGCATGGCCACACCACCACGACCTGTTTACACCAGAATTCCATGGTAAGGTAAGCAGACATTCTTATTAACTCATCCCTGGTTGCGCCACATGGGTTGTGGTTACTGACAGTTCTTTTAGGTTGCTACTTCTTTGTTCTGTCCTGAGGTAGACCCAGTTTAAATCCCTAAGCTCCACATGTATCAAGTTTTTTTTCCAATCGCAAACAGGTAAAAAAAAAGCATTTTGGTATGTAAAAACCCAAACTGCTAATTGGTAGCATGTTACTGAATTGCATTTAGGGGCCAGGTGCATGAAGCATTTTTCCAGTCGCAAATGGCCCGATTAACAGAATTGGGCCATTTGCGACCGGTAAAATGCATTTTGGTATGTATCATTCCCAAAGTGCGATTCAGTAACATGTTGCCGAATCGCAACTTAGAATTGCGGATACATACCGAATTGGTATTAGGAAGGAGAGTGTTCGGGGCATCCCTTCCTAATACCGAATCGCAGTGGTATGTAAGAATGTTAAGCAACTGAAATACGGTTGCTAAACATTTGCATTTTACCACCTACTTCAAGTGGTACCCGTTTGCAAACGGGAAGGGGTCCCCAAGGGACCTCTTCTCCTTTGTTCATGTGGGCACCAATATTTTTTAAGAGCAGGCAGTGTTTCATTTTTCTTTTTTAAATGCATCCCATTTTCCTTAAAGGAAAACAGGATGCATTTAAAAAAATAAATTGGTTTATTAAAAGCAATCACAGACATGGTGGTCTGCTGACCCCTGCAGGCCACCATCCCGATTATTTTAGCGATTCTGAATGGATCACAAATTGCGACCTACCTCACTAATCTTCTTGAGTTAGGTTGATTTGTGACCCACTAGAAAGGGCTAAATGAAACTCGATGAGTTTCATACATTAGGAATAGCGATTATCTTATTGCGGTTTGCAAAAAATTGCAATTAGATAATCACTATTCCCAAAATGAATACATCTGGCCCTTGGTTGATTACCAAATACTGATTCGGTATTTGGAAGCGGCATCCCTTCCAAATACTGAGTCGAAATGTGATGTATTAATGTTTTGCAACCGAATTCCAGTTGCAAAACATTAATAATTTACCGACTACCGAAGTGCAGTGGTAATGCATTCTCAAATGAGAAGGGGTCTCGTTGGCACCCCTTTCCATTTGCGGATGTATAAAAAAAGGTTTGCTTAAGAGAAGGCAATGGTCCATGGGACCACTGTGTCTTCTTAAACAAACAACATTTTTGAAAATCTTTCCTTTTGAAATGCATCCTGTTTTCCTAAAAGGCTGCTTTATTTAAAGGCAATTACAGACATCAGCTGGCCACCATCCCTGTGATCTTGTTGATTCCGAATGGGCTGCAAATTGCGACCTACCTAATTACAATTAAAGAGGAAGGTCGATTTGTGAACCACTAGGAATCACAAAGTGAAACTCAACGAGTTACATACATTAGGAATAGTGATTTCCTAATTGCGATTCACAGGCATTTGCAATTAGGTAATTGCTATTCCAAATATGATACATCTGGCCCTAAGAAACATTGACTTTTTTGTCCTTACCATTTCATACAATGCTGGACTCTATGAAATCCTGAATGGCTATTTGTCTAATTTCCCAAAAAAATATGTCACCAGTGGGTGGCATTTCTGTTTTTAGGGCCACATGCATCAAAGTTAGGAATTGCGATTCCTAAATTGCGATTTTTATGAAATCGCAATGTAAGAATCGCAATTCCTTATGCATGTAGGAATGGCAAAGAAATTGTGATTCCTACATATTCCTTAATCACAAATAAGGAATTGCTTCTCATTCACTCCTATGGGCCTAGAGTCCCATGTGATTCAATGGAAATTGCATGCGCAATTTGCGAGTACCAAATAGGTACTCACAAATTGTGTATGCATTTGCAAGGGTGCCAAAAGGACACCCTGATGCACCCCTGAAATTGCAGTGTCAACACATGTTACACACACATGCCCCAATGGCATGTATGTGCGCAACATAGAACTTTGAAAAATGCACTTTTGTGAATTTTTCAAAGTTTTTGCAAATTACCATCAACTTTGAGTTCATGGTACTTTGCGTTTCCTAATTGCAAAATCGCAATATTTTTTGTTGTTGTTGCATTGCATTTAGGGAATCGCAAATCGCAATTTAAGTAATAGCAAATTTAGCGATTACTTAAATAGCGATTTTTGCATTTGAGATGATTCATCCCAAATGCACAAATAGCGGTCGCAAAGGGGCGGATTCTGCTAATCTGCCCTTTTGCGACCGCTATTTGCGATGATGCATGTGGGCCATAGTGCCTGTGCACTGTCTGTAATTTATTGGTTCACTATTTTTCACATGCATTGAGCCGTCACAAAGAGCACCTTCTTATTTTTGAACTGTCTAAATGTCATGCATTTATGAAATGTTGACAATATAAAAGTATATACTTGTTTGTTTAGTTTGGTTCACATTTATTGTGTTCAGATAACAGGGGTGACATTAGTTGTAGTTCCTTGCTGATGCTTGAGATAATGTTTTAATTATTCCTAGGGGAACATTGTTTTTCTAAATGTTGAGTGGTAGAACTAGTTCAAATACCATTCTACCTCAAGCAACCTAAAGCACAGTTTTCTAAAGGTACTTTTGTGTTACAGTTATCAAAATTATGATCTAATAATTAAATAAGGTTTTAGAAACTAAGGGCCATATTATCAAGAAACGGCGATAACATTATCGCCGCTTTGGTGGCAGGAAACTGCCGCTAAAGCACCGATAATGGGCTTGATAATATGCCCTAGAGAATTCCAATAGAAGCCCAGGTTCACACCAGAACCTGGGCTTCTATAGGAATTCACAAGGGAAAATTATCAAGCCCATTATTGCCGCTTTAGCGGCAGTTTCCTTCCGCTAAAGCGGCGATAATGTTATCGCCGTTCCTTGATAATATGGCCCTAAGCAGGGAACAATTCGAAAAATTGCGTAGCCTTTTTCTAATCAGAGATCAGGAATTAGGATTTTGATGCCACTTAAGCTTAGTTAAGGAAACGTCTACTGAGGCCTACATAGTAAAATAGCTTTTGGGTTATAATTTTCTGTGAGCGCATATAAACCCCAATATGTAGTGTGCCCTGTTTTACCTATATTACCACCCAGGCCTTAAAAGGTGCACTGCAGGTATAGCTTATGAATACATAAAACATAGGGTTTTTCTCCATGTCAAATGATGTTTAACTGGTGTGTGTCACAGTAGTGGATTTAAACTGCAGCCCAGCCAGAGAACAGTGGTGTTCCAGGAAGACATATATTTTTCTCATATATGTGGGTGGTGTAAATGTATATTGCAGTGCACATAGGACATTTAACTTTCTATGCTGTAGGTACACTTAGGCACCATTCGAAATGGATTATAAGGAAGTTAAATAGGGGGTTCGAATGTACATCACATTTTTTAGAGCAGACATGTTTACTGTTTAGCAGTGGTAAAGAGCATATATTACTAAAGCCAGTAAAAATAACTTGCATAAAAAGCCAGAAAGTCTGGGATAATCAAGCAAACGATGCAAATTTGCTTCAAGGATTAAACAACATAAATAAGAGTTGAGAGAACGTCAAACAATAGCAATAGTTTATTGAAGAGTGAGTGTCTCAATATCCAAACTGTACACGGAATGCTGGAGAGAGATAATCGAAGAAAAAGGTGTATGTGGATTACATGAGGTCATTATGCAATAAAGCAAGATCATCCAGGAACTGAAATTAATTTACAGCCATAAGGGTTACAAGTAGTTTAGGGGCCGGATGTATGGAGCATTTGTTGCATTCACAAATGGCCCCAGGCATGCAGAAGCAGCCCGACCAGGAGCCTGTCTGGCTTGTGGCCTGGGTGAGCTCCCTTCCTGCACAACACCAGTTCAAGCTCCCCTCCCTTGTACCTCCCTTGTACCATTGGGGTTCATTCAGTGCCTCCCGATCCTCCAGCCCCTCAGTCTTCGCTCACTAAGTTGACTTCGCCACTACAGAACAATTGATATTACCCCATCAACAGACATCTTCCACCTGCCTCCTAGCCTCTCGTTATCATTGCGTCCTTGTGCCCCCTCTTTCTGAAGTAAGGCAATCACTCCATGGGAGGGGCGAGGCAACGTAACACGACAGACTTAATTCACAAGCTGCTTACTACCTCAGAAGTGACAGTAACAGCACCTGCTATGGGACTGCATGATCATTCATTGCTAGCGTGCTTGTAGACCCTTGCCAGTCGGCAACTAACAAGCAACCTTCAGTCTGCCAGTCTATAGACTTTTGTGCCTTCACCAGCTTCCTACTGCCATTCCTAGTCAGCCATAGCTGCTCATTTCAGTAGATTGCCTGCAGACTTCTAAAAAACTGTCCCCTCACTATACATCAGTGCACAATAGCACTGTCAAAGGCCAGGACAAAATTGGCAGTGGAGAGAAAGATCACCCAGTGAGCCACAGCAAGAATGAGGACACAAAGCTTCATGTCTGTCCAATTACAATGCATGGCAACGACCTCATAAAATAGCCAAGAGGCAAAAAGACAAGCTCATTTCACCTAGAAAAGGGTATTCAGAAAATGCCCAAATAGTCCGCAGTAAAGAATAAATCATAGCCTAGTCTCAGTTAAGGGAGACATTCCTCAGGATCGCAGGGAGGGTGGTCCACCCCAGGACAGCACAGGAATGATATCAGAGAGTATTTTGCACTGGACGCCAAGGCCAAGATAAGTATGTCAACCCATGCAACGCAAAAAAGAAAACAATGCATGCAAAATGGAAGGCATGTTTGGTGTACCTAGAGTGAGAGGAAAATACCAAACCAGACATCAAATTCAGCTGCAATATCAAGACCCCACAACCTGAACTTCTCTTGGGCCAAAAACAGTGCACCTCACAAGGGCCTATCGCCTGACACAACTCTAGTCTCACGTTGAGAGAACGAAGAACCTATTGAAGAATCTCTCAGCCAACCAAGTGGCAGACCGATACCACTCATCCTGAAGATAATATTAGCAGGGAAAGGGGAGGCAACCACAGCAGATGCAATAATGTGCCCCTTGGAGATACTGGCTCAGGTTATCTCAAACGGAGAAGCCTAGGCACAAACTCAACATCTACAGTCATGCTCGCTGGCCCAAGGCCCTTGATCTACAAAAGGGGAAGGTAGGCGGAGGAGATGTGAAAGGTGAAAAAGATGGGAGAGAAGGGTGTGAAGTGCAAGATGGCTTGTGAAGTCAATAAAATCAAACTACAGCCAGTGGGCCTCCACAAGCCAGAAAATGGGCCCAAGATTCGGCCCAAGTGAGTGGTCTGGATACAGCTCTAACGCAATGAGTCCAGTCCAAGTCATTAGCCCATGCTGAGGCTTTTGCAGAGGCTCCCCTCACAGAGGCAGTCTGTGCAACTCAATAAGGAGAGAGGTGCTCACTTTATCAGGCCATAAGAGCTAGTCATGACCTCACACTTGGAGAAAGAGAGGCCTGTCACACTACAGCAAATAAGGGGGCTAGCAAACATCAGTAAAACATTGAACACCATGGCCAACTCAGCATTGCTGCACCCAGAAAAACTAATAGTGCATATCTCCGGAAACAAGCATCCTAGGACAGGTTTCGGGGTTTCACCCCTCAACAGCCCGGATAGCATGGTGAGCAACAGAATGATGGATTTAACCCAGATCTTTTGACTGGAGGTTAATCTTTAATTTGTTGTGCATTCCGCAGATCAATTGTGTGTCTTTTGCTTTCTTGCCCTAAGTGTGTCTGGTATGCCCAGACTTGGGTCCCGGGCTCACTGTGCCACTGGATTTAAGCTATCCTGGCTGATGAGGGGTGAAACCTCAAAACTGGTCCTAGGATGCTTGTTTCCGGTCCAGGGAGGACCTGTCTTGGCAGTTTGGCCTGGACTATTCCCATGAGTCACATGGTCAAGACTGATTTGCATATGGTCAGGTCTAAACTGGGGTGACATGGTGAGCAAACGAATGATGGATTTAACCCAGATCTCTTGACTGGGGGTGAATGTATTGATTTGTTCTGCATTCCATCCATCAATTCTGTGTCTTTTGCTTTCTCGCCCGAAGTGTGCTGGGTCCCAGGCTCCCTGTGCCACTGGATACAAGCTATCCTGCCTGATGATGGGTGAAACCCTGAAACCGGTCCTAGGATGCTTGTTTTCGGTCCAGGGAGGACCTGGCTTGGCAGTTCAGGATGGACTGTTCCCATGAGGCACATGGTCAAGACTGATTTGCATATGGCCAGGTCTAAACTGGGGTGGCATGGTGAGCAAAATAATTTAACCCAGATCTCTTGACTTAGGGTGAATGTATTGATTTGTTCTACATTCCGTCAATCAATTGTGTGTCTTTTGCTTCCTCAAATGTAAAGCACAGATCCTTCAACCTGGCTGCCCCAAAGTAAGCCTTATTGGAAGGCAAACACATCTTGAGCCAGTCAATAGACTAAAGAGGAACATGTAAGATCAAGATGGGCTAAAAGCACAGGTGGACCAGTTTTTAGATGTGACCTTGGAAGCAAGCAATGATAATCTCAACTCAAACATCTGGGGGCTCTTGGTCACCCACTTAAAGTAGTGTGAAGAAATCTCAGCCAGTGTAGATTAAAACTGTAACAAGCTGCAAGAACCAAACAGCCATCTTAAAAAACCAACTAAACAAAGCTCTGAAAAATCACAGCCAGGATAAGGGGGAGAAAAAGTGGTGCAAACCCGAATTGCCACGATAAGGCTAAATAATGGAAATCTGTCCAGGCTCAACAAAGAGAGGAGAAAGTCAGAAGGTGGGCTGAGTCACATGAGATAATAAAATCTAAGGACCAGAGTAAATTCTGGCTATGGATTAACAAAAGCTCAACCCTAAAATGTCAGGCGACTGCAGTCAATTTTGCCCTGCCGAATGAGAATCCCATATTAAAGGCCTTTACGTAGATCACGTAGTGGATGGCTGTGAGATAGAGGCACCTCAACATGGTACCAAGATGCCAATTACATCATCAAGCCTGGTCCATGCTGATATGACCTCAGTAAGCCCGGACAAAGTGCCAACAGCCATCAAAGCTATGCTCCCCTGTGGAGCCCCAGGGCCAAGTGGCATCCCAGTTTCGATATACAAATGGGCCCCAATTCGATAATGCTCAGCAGTGGACCCCTATTACAAGAATCTTTATTAGGGGCAACTATTTCAGAGCCATGGAGTGGCTCACTATTCGTTCCATTACACAAGAAAGGCTCCCGATCATGCCTGGGAAATTGTCGCATGATTTCGCTCCTTGACACGGTAGGTAAGTGCATTGCCAGCGTTTTAAACAGGGAGCTTTACACTTGGGCAGAGGAAGCAAAGCTGATCCCATCAAGCCAAACAGGAATTCAAAAGGGCTGCCACATGGGAGACTGCCTAACCGGTACTGCCTACCTGACTGAAGTAACAATGCAACAAAGGGCAAGGCCTTATACGCTGGGTTCATAGACTTCCAAACCGCATTTCATAGTGTGTCAAGACCATGACTCTGGTCGAAGCTGAATACCTAGGGCATACCACATAATCTGCTGAAAGCCTTTATAGCTCTATTATTCAACACCTGGGTTAAAATAAAAGTTAGTGCCGGATGGCCCACCATGGCAAAAATTATGACAAATAAAAGCCTAAACAAGGTTGCATATCGGCACCACTATTTTTTAACCTGTACCTGGCTGACCTGACAGACCATCTTGAGACGGAGAGGGCATTTCCTCCAAATGTTACTGACATTTGAGTCCAATTGCTCCAGTATGCCAATAACACAGTGTTTTTCGACATGATACCAATTGGCACGCAGAGATTCTTCAATGCACTCGCCTCCTACTGCAGAGTTAACAACGTGAAGATAAATGTGGAAAAAAACAAGGTTATGATAATCTCATGCAAATTGAAAAAAAGGGAGCATGATTCATCAAAGGGAGTCCTGTCAAAGTTGTTGATTAATACAATACCTGGGGGTATGGTTGGACCACAGGGGCTGAATGGTGCTGCACATTCAAGCCCAGTCAGTGGCTGCAAACTCCCTGAAATGGGACAAGTTGTGGAAATCACTAGTGAACCCTGCCCTATGGCCCATTTTGAAGGTGATAGGCTGCAAATTTCTTCCCACTAATGGATATCATCCAATAACATCCAGAGACAAAATGGCTAACTAGCTATACAGGGTGCAGTCCATCTGCTATCGTAAAGTATTCTCCCTTCCAAATTGTACATCACACCCCCAAATCCGACAAGAGTTTTGCCTATCCTCACAGCACTGGGTATTGAAAGTGAAGTTCCTGGCTTAGAGCCTTAAAGCCAAGCAGGCGAAGAAAAATATGTTAAAAAACATAATTTGAGAAGTAATAACAACCCCCGGACAAGTTGGCGTAAGTACCTAAACCTTTTCCTGAATGCACTGGAGGCACAAGAGAACAGGTTGAGTGGCCTCCCTGTGTCCTTAGATTCCAAACTACTGACTAAGCAAGCAAAACTAATTTCAAGGGAACAAGATGCACAGGCCCTGCACTTACTCACACATTCAGCACTGCACCTCATTTTTGTTAGCACCCCACGCTCACATAGGGTTTTTAGGACAACCCAGGTGCCATAAAACAAAACATTCCTGAGCTCCCTCCTCCTAGAGAGGAGGTTGTAGCCCGTGCCGCGACTAGGTACCGACATGAGGAGGTATCGCTATGATGAAGCATGACGCCTCTGGGTGTGTGAGGGGAGTTGTCCTTTAAAAGGGATAATCCCATCTTTGTCCTGTTTGTTGTTGGTTATTGTGGCTCACACTATTTTCTTGACTGCTTACTTGGACCCGTGGGTTCTTTGTGTTTTCAACCTATTTCCATGGCCAGAAGAACCTTGACGACTTTGATAGACAATGCCCTTTTTGTGCAAAAGAAGAGAAATCACTGACACACATTTTCTGTGTTAGAGCTGGTATCATTTGGCATGGTCTCCCCAGACCATTTTGGCACCAACCTCATGTTTGGGCCTTGCTTTGCTGCCATTCAGTGCCAAAGCACTGTGCTTGCCAGATACAAACTGGTGATTGGTATATATACATGATTGACTGGTTGGAGTTAGCTGTAAGTTCCTTGTCTAGGGGTGACATATACCCAGGGCATTTACCTCAAATGCTCCCCCATGGGCGCGCAGCACTGGTTGTGCCATCCAAGGAGGTAGCTCAACTATCATGCCACAGGCCTGCCCTTGTGGGGACTGGTCCACAGGTTACTGTAAGTCAGCTTGACATTTAAAAAGCTATGTGCCAAGGTTCTGCATGTCTCGTGCTATGTCGGACTTCTCCCTGGTGACACAAGGGTAATGAACGGCACCATTTGGTGTGTTCAGTATGACGGGGCCTGCATCTCACATTGGATTAGCATGGGGGAATGTAGGGAAAGGCTATTGAGCAATATTTCCTATGTGCACAATAGTAGCAGTATAGTGTTTGATATCAATGAGTTCGGAATGGCAAATCCTTTCTGGTAGTGCGAGTGGATCCGACAATACATATGTGGAAATTTTATTTTGGGAATGGGGGAATTTTGAGGCTCATGGATCTGTGTGCCTGTCTCCAATTCACATCTTGGTTTTGGGGGAACAGCTACATCTGTACATTCCTGATAGAAGGCCTTAAACTAGGAGATCAAGGAAAGCTGTAGATCTCAGACTCTGAGGGACCTTCCTGGGATGGTTACATGGGCGTGGGATTGGCCCCTGCATTTCAAGGGACTGGATCGTGGCCCTCCTAAAGATAATGGTCAAACTTCCCAGGGTAGGATGGCAGACAGGACAAAATTTAGAGAGGGCCTGTGCATTTCAAAGGTGCCCTTTTGAACTGATCTTACCTTCAAACACCATTGTGGGTATACCTACTGGGGCTCTGGCCACCGAAAGTACAGACGCTTTTGGATTTGGAATCATACAACGCTGGTTTGACACCGGGACATCGACAAGAGGAATCATTAGGGCAAGAGGGACTGCAAATGGAATATCTGCAGACTTGTGGTGGCCAGGAACTTGTCGTAATCCAGAAAAGGGACTATCACTTGGTGGATTTTGCCTGGACGTAGCGAGTCTGCAGCTAAGTGGCAACTTTCGTAGCCCGGGTCCTTAATAGGTCCGGGTGGTAAATTCCGCTCCACTCACACAGTTTGCAGAATACGGCCACTCCGCACTCTGTGGAGGATCCCAGATTTCCTTAATTCCACCTTCCTGGGCGCAAAGTGGAGTTTTATTCCATTTGCACGTTTGAGATTTGATTTGGTGCTCTCTCGCACCACAATGTTCTCAGCCCCGCTAGCGAACTTGCGCGTTACTTCACGTTTGCTTGCATGCAGCCCCAGTCCATGCAGATAACAGTGGTGGGGCGGTGGGGCTGGGTTAGGGGGGATTTCGAGGGAAGATGCAGAGGGAAAATTAAATAAATAATTAATGTTACCTCAGCATCGCCCCTCAAAATCCCCCCTTACCTGGCCCCACTGCCCCACCGCTGTTACCTACACAGACCGCAGCTGCTTGAATGGCGTCCGGCTTCTACTGCGCCAATGTAGTACTGATCACAGACACACTGCTCAAGCAGGTTTTGCACTCGAGAAGAAGCTAAGAGGATTTTCAAATTAATTTTCTTCTGCAATGGACCATTGGAGTTGTTTTTTCGTTTTGTGCAAAAGATTTGGAGCTGGAAGGATCACTCTGTTACATATGTACCATTAGATTTAAGGAATTTGTACTTCAGATTTCACAAGTTCAACAACTGTACAAGGGTGTTTCTTTGTTTGATTGGAAACACAAAGAGATGATGCATGGAGTGCTGAAACTTTTCAAACACTCACCCCCAGTCACATATCTGGGTTAAATCCTTCATCATTCTTTAGCTCACTTTGCCACCCCCGTTCAGACACAGCTATATGCAAATCAGTCTTCACCCTGTGCCTCATGGGAACAGTCCAGCCCGAACTACTAAGCCATGTCTTTCCTGGACTGGAAACAAGCATCCTGGGACCGGTTTCGGGCTAACAGCCAGGCTAGGTGGAATCCAGTGGCAAAGTGAGCAAGGGACCCACGTATGGGCATACCCTGCCAACTTAGGGCGAACAAAGCAAACACAAAGAGATTGGGGACATGCACCAGGAGTTTTTTTCATTTTTTTAAATTTATTCCGGTGGGTGGCCTGCTTTTTCAGTAGGGGCCTAGTTTTTTTCATGCATTTTTTCTAATTGTAAAAGAAAATGTTGAACAGTTTAGTGCATTTTCGCCATCTTTTTTAATACATTTGCAATGTTTATTTAATTCACTATGTGGGCTATCCTACCAATGGGCCTTCCAGCCAGTAGGCCCGGTACTTGTCATGGCTGCATGAAGCAACAGTTTCTGTGGTGTCTGTGGAATTGAAACATCATTTAGGTTATGGATGGCATTTAATTAAATTACAAAAATGTATTTATCTTGCTTATTTAAAGTTTTTTTCTGCAAACAGTGTATAGGTGTATATGTATATGGGGAGAAGAGTTGGCCTAACAGCTAGGGCGGTCAATCTCGTATCTGGGGAACTGGGTTTGAGTCTCAGCAGCGACACTGAAAAGCCTGTGTTTCTGGGTGAATCACCTAATATTCCCGTGCCTAACAAAAACATTTTTAAAAAAATGAATGTGTCCTCATGTAAGCAACTGGTGCTATGTAAAGCGCTCTAATACCCGATACCTTTGGGTCAAGTTTGCGCTATATACAACTCTGTAAAATAAAAAATAATAAAATAGGTGGGGTAATATAGTTGATGCCTTTGGAGGATGTGTGTTGTTGTAAAATATTTTAGCCCAGTTAATTTTAGTTTTTGACATTACTGAATTAATGCTGTTTTCTCCTATGTTACCATGCCTCCTTTGTCTGGCCAGTGAGTGAATGTGTTTGCCATAGGACCATTTTTTTGTATAGTCAGTGTTCATAGGCCTGTATGTGTTCTTTGTATTCTATACCTCCTGCTTTTTGTATGACCATGTGCCTGGCAGACATTTTGTGTAGCCAGCCAGTGTGCTTTTGCCTTTGCCATAAGCCTGAATGTCTTCTTTATTCCCCATGCCTCCTGGCTCAGTGCTGTTGTTTGACCATGGGGCACTGGCTGGCATCCATTTTGTGCATCCAGCCAGTGTGCCTTTGCCATAGACTTGCATGGATGGATGAGATATCAGTTCGATATTATGCCTGAGGATCATTGTAGTATGCATATTAAGAATATTGCTGTGATGAACAGTGATTAGATTACATACATTTTTTTTTTGTTTTGCACTTCCAATAGGTTTCTTCTCATCCTCCCATATAAAAATCGGCAATTATTGATTTTTTAATTATAATTTTTATTTGATCTTTTTAAGTTTTTTAACTTTTTTTATTCTTTATTTTATTTTTTTATTTCACTTATTTTTCATTTTTTTCATTTTATTTTTTTTTCATTTTATTTTGTAATTGAATTTGATTTTGTATGCAATTATTTTCTCCATTTATTTTCCATTAAACATTTTTAATTTACATTTTTTTACTTTTAATTTTCTACATTTGTTTAATATTTTATTTCTCCATTGTTCCTCGGTCAATCCATCAGCCATCCACCATAGGAGCACAGCTATTCAACAGCATTAAGTTTTTAGGTATATAATTCCATTTCCTCCTGGACACCCTGGCTATGGTGCATGGTCATATCTGCATCATTCATTTGTGTAATGATGATTATTCCATTTTCTCCTGGACCACATTGCCTGCCATAGGCAACACTAACCTCTATTTTTTTTAAGATTACTATTCCATTTACCCATTTAGTTCCCTGAGTGCCACAGGTGTCTCCTTTAGAATATTTGGACATAAACGAAAGAGCTCTATCATTCTGTATATTGGGTGTTATTCTGAGGGGTAATTACATTTTATTGTAAGGTGATGTTTGACTTTAAAGTGGTTATTATATTGCCTAACTAAACAATCACACTGATTTAGCCTTTGTACTAATTCAGACTGTAAACAATGCCTTGTTTCACACTAAATGTTTTTCTTGCTTTTCTGCTTTTAGGTGCACACGAGAAGTACTGCCAAACAGAAGGCCTGTGCAATCACACATCAGTCCTCTAATCTCTTTTACTTGTGCAGCTCAGTGCAACTGTCAACTGAGAGTTTTAAAATGACCCCAAAGTTGGACGCTTCCAAGAAAGTGGTCAGTGAGAGCAAGCAGTTTCTCACCAGTGGCATGTCACCCCAAATCTTGTTTGCACCACCATGTTGAGTGCCTGCCAGACCCTACTCTGGGGAGCAAGCTGAGAGCAGCACTCATGCATCAACAGCAGCACCCCAACCTAAGCCCAAAAAGACCATTTCTGTCAGTGAGGCAGCCACTGCAATCATTGCAATGCCGACGAACAGTGACACTGAATTTGATGTGTACCTTTCACAAAGTAGTACCTAATCATTTCAGGGAGCAGAGCAAAGTGGACAGCAGCCACATCCAGCAATCATGCATCATCCTGATGTTGGAGCAGAACAGGAGGTTGAGCTTCCTTCTGAGCAAGAACCTCCCCTTTTAGAAAAATTGGCTCCTAGATCATCAGCAAGGAAAAGGAAGGGTACTACCCCACCATCTTCTACAAACACCCCTTCTGATGATGATGATGAGAGGGTCATGGAGTGGACCTCGTCTGGGTCCAGGAGGTCCCAGGAGAATCAAGGAAAACAAAAAGTTCCTGAAAGCCTTTGACTTATGGAAGGGGATGATGACGAGGCAGTCACTGTGGTAGGTGATGCAGAGGAGTCCGACATTGCTTTTCACCCTGCTCAAAGGGATGCGGCATAGGTAGTACCGCCAGCTCCCATATTTCAAAATCTCCAGCAGAGACCTGCACTAGTAATCACTACCTCAGCAGAAGTATGCACTTCAGAGAGGCAATCAACGACATGCCAGCCTAACTCCAGTTCTTCTTCAGGCTTTGGCAGTAGTGCAGTAAAACTGTAGTACACGTCCCCAGTTTGCGATTTTTTATGGCTATCAAAGAGCGAAGGAACATTGCAGTATGCACCATTTGCCACACAAATGTTCGTTGAGGTAAGCCTGGTGCACATTATGGTACTGGAAGCCAAACGACCCATTTGAAAAAACACCACAGAATCAAGTAGGAGGAGCACCTTTAAAAACATTGCTGATCATGGTGGTGAGGGGGAGGAGGAGAGTCAGGGAACAACAGCTACAAGTGCAATCACTGTTGGAGATGATGATGATGAGGAAGAAGAGGGTGGAATCCTCATGCAAAGCTGCCCTGTCTCCAGCAGTGCACCAGCAGAATCACCCCCCTCAGCAACTTCACAATGGCAGCTGCAGTCACCATGACATTCAGTGACTGCCCCAATACGATGCACCCTGAGTCTACCACCACCACCTACTTCTCAAAAGTAACCTGTGTCAGTGGCCCCAGAAAAGAAGAAAATAATACAGGAGGGGTCCTATGACCGCAACCACCCAATGGCACATTTCACAATGGGAAGCTGGCAAAAATGTTAGCTCTGGACTTCCTCCCTTTTTCTTTTGTTGAAGGAGTGGGATTCTTAGAATTTGTGGCAGCCATCTGCCTGAAATTACATTTTTCAATTTGGATCTATTTTGCTAGAGTTGCTATTCCAGCACTGTATCACAATGTGCTGCAATTGGTTGGACAAGCTTTGCAGCAAAGTGTTGTTCACACTATTGACGAAAGCAATGTGGACCAGTTGCCAGGCAACTGATTACATGTGCATCACTGCACACTGCATCCCGTTTGCAGGGGTAAAGCAAAAGATATCTACAGGTCTTGGACCTCAAGAAAGTTATAAGAGCGTTCAGCAGCATGCAACAATGGCCATGTTCGCCATGGCGAAATCACATACAGCTGTAAAGATCTTGGACAAATTTAACAGCAAAATGTATGACTAGCTGTGATCCAAAGGTCTCAGAATTAGGTTTATTGCCACATACAATGGCAATAACACAGTCAGGGCCATGTCAGATGGTGGCTATTTCAGGGTCCTGTGTTTGGCATATTGCATCAACCTGGTGGTGCAAGATTTTCTCAAAAAAGAAGACATAGTCAGCAACATACTGACCACTGCAGAAACATCTGTACTCATTTCAGCCATTCTTATAAAGCCCAGGAGCAGTTGCAGATTATTCAGCATCTTACTAGAGCACCAGTTTAAGCCATGATTCAGGAGATCCCAACATGTTGGAACTCGACCTATTACATGATGCAACATCTGTTTGAGCTGTACAAACAGATCATTGACTTTGTCATTCAAAGAAGAGGAGATGCAGTTGGGAAAGCTATGACCATGGATGCGGACAAACGGGGCCTTATCAAATGCCTGACACAGATGCTACTCCCTTTTGAGGTTTTCATGCGGGACGGTAGCAAGGAGGACAGTACGATGGGCCAAGTTATCTTGTTGTTGAATCTGCTATAGGACCAGGTAAAGAAGGTGTCTGAAAGGTTCGCCCCCGCAGGTGTGAATGAAAACACAGAAGCGCATGCCTTGGTTGAGAACTTAATCCTTCACTTGGTTTGCAATACACGGCTGCAACCGGATCTCATCTCATCCAAACAGTATATCTGTGCTACAGTACTTAATCCACTGTACAACAAATTCTGCCCACTTTCACTGCCTTTTTTGAGAGATATTTCAAAATATAAAAGGAGGATTGTTGAGACCTTTAAGAAGAATGGCTGGGACATAGGACCAGATGTACGACCAAGGCTCTAGCGAATCACAAATTGAGAAAAATTGCGAGTCACAATTTGCGAGTCGCTAATGCCAATGTACAACAGTGTCAGAGACACTGTTTGTGATAATACCAATGGGGCCTATGGGAATGGTGGCCCTCCCAGGTATGGTGGGCAGCTGGGCTCAGCAGACCTCCATGTCTTGGACTGCTTTTAAATAAAGCTTTGTTTTTTTTAAAATGCAGCCCGTTTTCCTTAAAGGAAAACGGGATGGGTTTAAAAAAAGAAAAATTAAACGTTTTCATTTCATTTTTTAAGTAAACGTAGGGGACCCTGGGAGCACTGCCTGTCCCTAAAAAATATTTTCCCCTGCATTCAAAAAGGGAAGGCGGTCCCCTGGGGACCCCTTTAGTTTTGCGAGTGCTTTACCACCTTCTTGAAGAGGGCAGTAAATTGCGAGTGTTTGGGACCGCAAATGTGGTCGCAAAACATTGTTACATAGGGTAACGAGTCGCTATTAGGAAGAGACGCCCTTGAGACGCCCTTTCCTAATAGCGAGTCGCAAATCCTATTTAGCCTGTTGCAAATAAATGGTGACTCTCTAAATAGGGTTTGTACATGGCCCATTGGTATATTCGCATGTGTAAACGGGTTACAAACCCGTTTGCCCATGCAAAAATGGGTTGTACATCTGGCCCATAGAGGCCCAACACGCAGTTCTAGGGTGCCACCTTCAACTTCCAGAGAGGGCAGTCTTGTCTCACAGCAGCCAACAACACCATCAACCAGAACAACGGTAACAGCAGCAACAGAATGACCTGACTCAACCTCTGCATTGTATTGGTTCAATTGGCAGTGCTTAAGTGCAGTGCAGAGGTGATGGCTAAAGACGATGAGCAAGTGGCAGCACAAATAGTCATCCTTCGTATGTTCCAGAAGTATCTGGATGATTCAAAAGAGGTCTATGTGGATCAGAACCCATTGATATATTGGTATGGGAAGATGCATCAATGGCCAGAGCTCAGCAGGCTGTCAATGAAGTATCTTGCTTGTCCTGTAGCCAGTGTGAGTGCTGAGTGTGTGTCAGTGCAGCTGGTGAGATTGGTACAGTAAGAATGACCAGTCTCTTGCCTTTAAACATGTAGAGATTGACTATGATCAAAATTAACCAGCATTTCATACCAAACAATTACACCATTCCTAAAGCAGAATTGAGCAGAATCAAATGTTTTAACAGACCAACTTCTAGGTGAATCACCTAAGTTTGTGGATGAACACTACTTCCCTGACTGAGTATGCCAGTGCCCATAGAACGTTTTAATTATTTTTAATTGAGCTCTATCTTTGCCCCAAAAAAAGAAAGTAGCTAGCGGATCATCATAAGCTTTGTGTCAGATTTATGCTGCCCCATCATTTTTTTGTCACATATGTATTGGTGGATTGCAATTGGACCAGAGTGCATTGAAGAAGCCTTCACAATCCCTTCATGATATCGGAGACAATGCCTGCCTCCCTCGCATGTCTATCCTTTTTTGCATCACTTAGCAAGGTTGCACCAGAAGATCGTTGATTTACCAGAGTGCCAATACCAAATTCCAATGTGTTGCCTGTGTCAAAGATGAATAGTGTACCTACTACCTATCTTACCTATGCTGGAATTGGAAGAGGTAACTACAACTATTGCAATGGTGAGTGAGTGATTGTGAGTGATGATTGACAATTCATGTGGTAGCAGACAGTGAGGGAGGTTTTTGAACTGTTATTTGGAACATGCTTGAGATGATTTGCAATGTTTGGGGCCTGAATGATGGTCGATCTTTTTTTCCTGTAGGTGATTGGCCTTTACAAACTTCCTTAGTGAAAATGAACCTGTACGCTCCACTTCTATGATGCTTCTGTTTTTTCACCACCTAAGAGGGCTGCCCCAGACAATCATTTGACTTACAAGACTGCAAAATTCTGATCTGTTGCGTGCATCAAAGGGGAGATAGTGTACATACCACTGTGCTTGAATTGGAACAGGTGAACATTGCACCAAGTAATTATTGAGTGATTTTGAGTGATGACTGATGATTCATGTGGTGGCAGACAGTGAGTGAGTGTGTTGAACTGAAATGGGAACGTGCTTAAGATGATTTGCAATGTTTGGGTTCCGAATGATGGGTGATCATTTTTCCCTGTAGGAGATTGGCTCTTTCGCACTTAGCCAGACTTACTTGCAGGGTCCTCTCCATTTTTCTGGTTCTTCAGAGACTAGAACAGTCACTTTAGTTAACAAACAAAAACCTATAAAAATACTGCAATACTGTTTCTCTACTTGTTCTTTAAAAGCAGTCTATCTAAGCGTCTATCTTGCTTGGATCATGACTGGGATGGAGTTACTTGAATTAAGGACGAGGATGGAGGAAGCAAGAAGTTATTGACTTCAAAGAGAAACCATGACTCAAGGATTTCATAACTTTAGTTTTAATTAAATAGTAGCTCTGCATTGCTCAAGATACAACTAATGCTATTTTCTGTTATTTTATCACTATCAGGAATTCTTTGTTGTGTCATCATGTAGTAGTCTGGTCTCAATTCATTGTAAAGTTTTGATATAACCCACTAACTCAGTGTTTTTATTTCCATTTAGTTGCCTGCGATGGATAATTATTCCAAATAATTCTACAGTTGGAGCTCACTTGTTTGCGAGTGGGACCTCGCATGTGAGGTTGTGATGACTTCCTTGTTATTGCTTCATCTATATTCAGGTAAGACGACTATGGAGTGAAGTGAACTAGTTAAGTTCGTAAGTAAGTAACTAACTGCTACTGCAAGTAATCATTTATCTAGGTTGTTGTAGATAATATAGGTCATGGCAGTTTCTCCCCTAATGGTCAAGATAGTTAGAGAGGTATAACTACCTATAACTAAGTGGCATCATACACTCCTTCAAGCAGATAAACAGGCTTTGTAAAAACTAAAGGCAGCAGTGCACAGTAAAAGTATAACACAAAAGAACTAATTTAGGCATACATTTTGATGAAATATATTAATGTTCTCCTTTATTTTTTTTACAACCAATCCTCATCTCTATCCACCACAGGCCCACCCTTCTCCCCAAACAAATTTACCCAACCACCAATGTCCCAAAATTTCCAACAAATATAACAAAAATTGTTCCCAACTCCCTTTCTACCCTCTCCACCCACAAAAAGTCCCTCCATCGAAACAAAAAATGTAAAAAGGACTAGAAGAGAGCGTTGTCCATTTGGGTCCAGAGCTGGTCCAGGCTCTGCTCCATCATGATGAAGTGGTTCTCTAAGGTTGCCATCTGCTGCAGGATGTGCTGTAGCAATAGCCTGCTGTCAGGAAGGGGCGGCAGCAGTTGCTGTCTGATGGTGGTGGAGCCAGCGATGGGATGTCCAGGAGGCTGGAGGCTGAGCAGGACCGGCTGCACTGAGGCCTGGCTGTGTAGGGGATATTTCCGCCTATTCTTCTTCCAGGACTACCAGATACCAGTATTTCTGCTGGAGATGGTCCAGTCTCTGCCACCGCCGACTGGCCACTATTTCCTGCCTGTTGGGTGCAGCTGGAGTAGCTACAGTGATGGAGAAAAAGACAAAGGTGCCGATCACGATCCGGCAAAAACCGGGTACGAACCGTCGGACGGAGCATATTCTCCGTCCGACGCGTACCCGGTCGTAAAAATATACAAACATGGAATTACGATTCGCACGGAAACACCATTTCCGTACGAATCGTACAAAACCCCGACCGACGAAAATAAACATACAAATGTGATCCGGGAAAGCGCCGACGTGACGTCGGGATGCACGCAGCCTGCCATTCACGAACCAGGAATCACGATTCGCACCGACATCATACCGCACGGTGAATATTTTCCGGCAGCCAAAAACTGCCGGGAAATCAGGACGACGAGAACAAGGAGTACCTGTACGCGACGGACAGACATGGACCCGAACCTACGTGTCATCCCGGCCCTCATAGCAGTCGACCTCCTATACAGGTTCGGACGCAGACGCCGCAGAAGGTCAGAACAACAAAGGGAGGGGGGAAAGGGGGGGGGCAGGACTAGGGTCAGGCCACAAAACTCCCACCAAAGTCACACAGCACACATGCCCTGGACATACCTGACCCCCAGGCCCTGGTCACTACGAGGGGGTGGGGGAATGTCCAGCAAAGCCAGCGTCCGCCACAACGGAAGTGCTTGACGACGCGAACCGGCAACACAACAATACAGGTACGTCCCGTACCCACGCCTTAAGAGCGTGGGTACGAGTCGTACCATGCCCACACCTACGTCATCCCAACAATGGCGGGACGGCTGTACCCACGTGGCAAAGGCCTGGGTACGGGCCGCACAAGCATCACATAGCGTGGGGACGCATATGTACGGACCGTACCCCCACACCCGTGTGCATGGAGCGTACCCCCAACTGCAACAGTGTAAGTACAACCCGTACCCTCACCCGCGGACGTATGGAGCGTACCCCCACCCAAACAGTGTAAGTACGACCCGTACCCTCACCCGCGGACGTATGGAGCATACCCCCACCCCAACAGTGTAAGTACGACCCGTACCCTCACCCGCGGACGTATGGAGCGTACCCCCACCCCAACAGTGTAAGTACGACCCGTACCCTCACCCGCGGACGTATGGAGCGTACCCCCACCCCAACAGTGTATGTACGACCCGTACCCTCACCCGCGGACGTATGGAGCGTACCCCCACCCCAACAGTGTAAGTACGACCCGTACCCTCACCCGCGGACGTATGGAGCGTACCCCACCCCAACAGTGTATGTATGACCCGTACCCTCACCCGCGGACTTATGGAGCGTACCCCCACCCCAACAGTGTAAATACGACCCGTACCCTCACCCGCGGACGTATGGAGCGTACCCCCACCCCAACCGTGTATGTACGGACCGTACCCCCACCCCAACCATGTATGTACGACACGTACCCTCACCCGCGTATGCATGGAGCGCACCCCCACCCCAACCGTGTATGTACGGACCGTACCCTCACCCGCGGACGTATGGAGCGTACCCCCACCCCAACAGTGTAAGTACGACCCGTACCCTCACCCGCGTACGTATGGAGCGTACCCCCACCCCAACAGTGTAAGTACGACCCGTACCCTCACCCGCGTATGCATGGAGCGTACCACCATGCCAACAGTGTACGTACGGACCGTACCCCCACCTCGTATGCATGGAGCGAACCCACACCCGTGTATGTTCTAAGCATACATATCCTGAAATAGGAGGGGTGGGTGCAGAGTCCTCCCAGCAGTGCCCAGAGACAGGAGGGGGGGTGCCTATCACTCCCAGCAGTGCCCAGAGACAGGAGGGGTGGATGCAGAGTCCTCCCAGCAGTGCACAGAGACAGGAGGGGTGGGTGCCTATCACTCCCAGCAGTGCCCAGAGACAGGAGGGGTGGGTGCAGAGTCCTCCCAGCAGTGCCCAGACATAGGAGGGGTGGGTGCAGAGTCCTCCCAGCAGTGCCCAGAGACAGGAGGGGTGGGTGCAGAGTCCTCCCAGCAGTGCCCAGAGACAGGAGGGGTGTGTGCAGAGTCCTCCCAGCAGTGCCCAGACACAGGAGGGGTGGGTGCAGAGTCCTCCCAGCAGTGCCCAGAGACAGGAGGGGTGGGTGCAGAGTCCTCCCAGCAGTGCCCAGACACAGGAGGGGTGTGTGCAGAGTCCTCCCAGCAGTGCCCAGAGACAGGAGGGGTGGGGGCAGAGTCCTCCCAGCAGTGCCCAGACACAGGAGGGGTGTGTGCAGAGTCCTGAAAGCAGTGCCCAGACACAGGAGGGGTGGGTGCAGAGTCCTCCCAGCAGTGCCCAGAGACAGGAGGGGTGTGTGCAGAGTCCTCCCAGCAGTGCCCAGACACAGGAGGGGTGGGTGCAGAGTCCTCCCAGCAATGCCCAGACACAGGTGGGGTGTGTGCAGAGTCCTCCCAGCAGTGCCCAGACAGGAGGGGTGTGTGCAGAGTCCTCAAAGCAGTGCCCAGACACAGGAGGGCTGGGTGCAGAGTCCTCCCAGCAGTGCCCAGAGACAGGAGGGGTATGTGCAGAGTCCTCCCAGCAGTGCCCAGACACAGGAGGGGTGGGTGCAGAGTCCTCCCAGCAGTGCCCAGAGACAGGAGGGGTGGGTGCAGAGTCCTCCCAGCAGTGCCCAGACACAGGAGGGGTGTGTGCAGAGTCCTCCCAGCAGTGCCCAGACACAGGAGAGGTGGGTGCAGAGTCCTCCCAGCAGTGCCAAGACACAGGAGGGGTGGGTGCAGAGTCCTCCCAGCAGTGCCCAGAGACAGGAGGGGTGTGTGCAGAGTCCTCCCAGCAGTGCCCAGACACAGGAGGGGTGGGTGCAGAGTCCTCCCAGCAGTGCCCAGAGACAGGAGGGGTGGGTGCAGAGTCCTCCCAGCAGTGCCCAGACACAGGAGGGGTGTGTGCAGAGTCCTCCCAGCAGTGCCCAGAGACAGGAGGGGTGGGTGCCTATCACTCCCAGCAGTGCCCAGAGACATGAGGGGTGGGTGCAGAGTCCTCCCAGCAGTGCCCAGACACAGGAGGGGTGTGTGCAGAGTCCTCCCAGCAGTGCCCAGACACAGGAGGGGTGTGTGCAGAGTCCTCCCAGCAGTGCCCAGAGACAGGAGGGGTGGGTGCCTATCACTCCCAGCAGTGCCCAGAGACAGGAGGGGTGGGTGCAGAGTCCTCCCAGCAGTGCCCAGAGACAGGAGGGGTGGGTGCCTATCACTCCCAGCAGTGCCCAGACATAGGAGGGGTGTGTGCAGAGTCCTCCCAGCAGTGCCCAGACATAGGAGGGGTGGGTGCAGAGTCCTCCCAGCAGTGCCCAGAGACAGGAGGGGTGGGTGCAGAGTCCTCCCAGCATTGCCCAGACATAGGAGGGGTGGGTGCAGAGGCCCCCAGCATTGCCCATGGAAAAAAAGGGTGGAGTACCCACAGATCCAATTGCCACAATTGTCAGTCAGGTGCACAAAGACCCTGCAGTACATGTAACACATGTGTGCGAGGCTGGGAGTACACACATGCATACAGCCTAAAAGGGAACATGTCCACATGAAGTCATGTCAACAGACTACATACACAAGTACAGTGATCACCAAGGATGCCACGAATGATGGAGGTGGAGACATCGCTCTGCATGCATGGCCAAAGTTGAAGGGCTCCGTCACACACCCAGCTAATGTAGACACAGCTCAGCGCAAAATATTGGGAACACCCTGCAGGGAAGATGTCAGGGTACACAGAGGAAGGAATACACCTTGGGACAATTTCACCATGCAGTAACTGCTTACATGAACTGAGAAACCTAGCTAACACCTTGTGATGGCACACAGATACCAGGGTCCCCCCTATGACCAGCACACTACTACATTTCCCACACAACCAACACATGATCACCACCCAAAATCATGTAGCAGCCCCACCAACAGCAACACCACAAAAGCAGTAGTGTTCTAAGGGAAAAAAAGGCTTTATTCAGCATTTCCAAATAATGTGTGTGTGGATAAAGTTCAATATTTACAAAGCCCATAGGGCAGTCCATGAGTCACAGCTGGATGGGGGACACAGTGGGACGCGTGTCCCCTAGCTTGCCTGCACAGTCAGACTCCTTCATCTTCCACAGCGGGGAGGGCATCATGTGGGGGGGAAGGACCAGGCACCGCAGGGACACGAGGGCGAAGGGTAGGTGTCGTGGGTGCAGGGATGGAGGACTCCACCACAGGGGGTGGGGCAGGGCCAAAGGCGGAGGCCAGGATGTCGCTGCACACCTTAGCAAGGTCCTCCAGCGTCTCCCCTGCACCCGAAGGAACCACAGGCCCCAAGGAAGGGGGGGCGGAGGGATGGGTCGCAGCGCCACTGGGGGAGGGTGTGGACAGAGGGAGGGACTCAACCACCCTGACCGGGGACTCCCTTGACCGCTTGCGGGGTGGTGTCACAGTGGGGCTCAGGGACAGAGCAGCCATGAAGGAGTCCTTGCCGGATTTGTGGCCAGGAGAGCTGAGGGGAGGGGATTTGGAGGGAGTGGATTTGGTGGAATGCGGACTCCCACTCTGGCTGCGTGACTTACGTTTGCCCCCCCAACCCAGTGGGTGTGCCTACTTCACCCTATGTGTGCGTGCCAGGAGATGTGCGTATGACCTTCCCTGCTGGTGTGGTGCCTGTGTCTGTTGTGGTGGGTGCATGCTGATGTCTGGGTGTACGTGGGACAGGCATGGGAGGGGGAAGTGTGGATGGGGCAGGGGTAGGGGGTTGTACGTAGCGCTGCAGGAGACCCACTGCTGCAGTCAGTGTCGAGTCAATGGACCTCAGCAAGTTGCGTTGGTCAGCCTGCGATGAAAAAATGCCCTCCAAGTATGCCTCCATGTTGTGCAGCACTTGGCTGTGGCCATGGAGGACATTCAGGATCGCAGCCTGACCAACCTGCAACTGCCGCTGGATGTCCACAGACTCGGCATTGGCGGCAGCAGTGGAGAGAGGGGCAGGGGGGGCGGTGCCTGGCAGGAAGGAGACATGTGGTGACCGGGCACGCTGGGAAGGGACACGAGCAAGTGGGAGGCGGCTGATGGCAATGGAGGGGGCGGGGTGCGATGTTGTGCCGCTGTCAGCTGCTGGTGCAGCCTCCGCCCACTCGGAGAGATCATCCTCGGACCCGTCAGCTTCATATTCAGTCGTGCCAGTGGACAGGTCCTCGGCCTCACTCTCCTCCGCCTCAGTACCACTCAATGTGCCAGCCACGATGTCAACGCTGGCACTGGTGCTCGGTCCCTCCGCTCCGTCTGTGCTCATGTCTCCCTCCGTGTCCCCCGACGATGCTGTGGGCAAGGTGAAGAGACAGCAATTAATCACACACATGTATACATATGTCACATGAGTCCAATCTACATAGGTTACAGTGCATAGCCTGCAAAGAAAGATCAGTAACATCTACAAAACAAGGTACAGATGTAGGGCATGCAACACACAGTTGGTTGACCCACCATGCCACAGAAGATCCATGGAGAGCATGACACAATAGCAAATGACATGAAATGGAGTTTGACATAGGAGCCAGGCCCTGGGGACAATCCAGCACAGCATCTGCACCACACAGCATTCCCGAAAATAGGGATGAGCAGGGACTATATCCATGAACTTGAGGCACACGCTGCATAGGTAATACTGAAAACATGCCCACCATGACTGGCTCACTGCACCTTGAGTGTATGTCCAGACAAACATCACACACTGGCCAGATCTAGAAAGGAGAATTCTGGTTTTGACATGTCGGCTTTGCCCGCACCAACCACCCCCTACATGAGACAATTTGTTGAGACACAGGTGGCACTTACATCTCTTAGTCTGGGTGAAATACACAGGGGCTGCATAAATGCAAGATTGGACGCCAAATACCCAAGGTGCGCCTGTCCAAATAATCATGTACAAATGGCCATCATCAGATGATTGTAACAAGACACACAGGCACTGGCCACCGTGAGTATGAACAAGGAAAATCAGGTCAGGCTGTACAGTGGACACTTGTACTACATTTTACGTCAATATACATGGTGCCAGGGGACAATGGCACAGAGCACAACCTATGCTGTAGACACTGAGAGTGTCCACGTTTTGTGATGACACACATGACACCTATGAAAATATGCCCCAGGGGACAGTAGTGGCCACACAACTCCATGGTCCTGAATGGGAATGACTGCAACACACGCCACCATCCCTGCACTATGCGTATCGCACACTCATGCACATCATGTCACAGGCCACAACATAGGACATGCGTGCTGTGAGGCATGACACTTGAGAGACTAACTCCCATGTCTGGACTCAGCATCAGTGCCAACTGACATGGAACCCACATGTACTGAACTGGACAGGGCACAGGCAAGGTCCCAAAACCTGTTACACACCACCCCCACACATGATGCTACAGGCATAGTTCACGTGGAGAAAGCGCCAGCCTACATTACCTTGTGAAGGAGTGACTACACACAGACCAGGGAACACATTGCAAGGAGGGGAAGGGAGGCAGGAGAGCACAGCTATACTGTGGGTAACTGGATATGCACAGCACCTTTACACCCTGGCAGTGTATCCATGCAACTGTGCACTTACAAATGCTGGTGACACACAACAAACACACATGTACCTACCCCCTTCCTGCTGCTGCTTCTCCTGTAAGCGCCTCTCCAAGTCTGGAAATACCACCGCCAGCACACGCTTGTGGATGTGGGTCAGTCGGCGGCGCCCGCGGTTCTTATGGGTCTCAGGTGAGTCCCCCAGGAGGACCCGTGCGATCCTCCGCGTCCAGCACTGGATATCCTGCCAGCGTTTCCTCACCTGGGCCAGGCGCCGCTTGCGACCATCAGCACCCCTCACGGCACTGACGGCGGTCAGCCATATCTGCTTCTTGGCAGAGGCGCCTACCTGTGAGGATGAACAAGTGACACTACATCAATACACCAGGCGCATGTCACAGAGAGACATATTAGAACAAATTTGCTGTTTACAACAAGGCATAGTATGCATCCAACGCATTGCACCTTTGTCATAGGGACATGATCCTCTGGGGAAGGGCAAAAGCAGTACGTGCCATTGAAAGTACACAGGTGGAATGAGAGCAACTACACAATCAATGATCCAGGCTCACACTGTGCATCACAAGCTACACCAGGATAATGTGCAGCACCTCTAAGCAGTCACATGCCACAGGCCACTGACGCTACCGCAGCAGAGTACACAGACACACACAGGCACAGGACATTCACCTGCCATTGCCAAATGCAGCGACATACCTCACTCTGCACATGTGCCACTAGACGGGAGGGGCTCATAGGTGTGGGGCTGGCTCTACACGTCAGACACACAGCACTGCTCCCTGCTCACATCAGATGGGCAGGGTATATCCATCCCTCATGCAGCCCGGGTGCCACACTCCACATATGCACCCACCCACATGACAGGGGACTTACACACACACCGATGTCCAGGGTACGAACACATCATGTGGACACTCTCAGCACAGGTACACAGAACTAACACACATCTGTGGGTACAGTCACCTGTCACACTGGGCTGACCACATAATCACATGAGGACTGTAGAGGCTACATTCCCAGGAGGACAAGACAGGCAGAATGTGGCATGCACCATGCAGTGATTGTCACAGTAAACACAATGCAAGTGAGGACGGCAGTCATGCACCACAGCATGCTCTGGCTGGGAGACATCAGGCATTCCCCCACCCTGGGACCCCTCCTACAGTACATAGCATGTGTGTCACACCTGGACACAATGGCAAAAGTCACACTCACAAAAAAGGGACACAATCTGTGCTAGTGGACTCTGCACTCACATGATACCCTGGTCGCCCATACAGCAGGGGGTACTGTGGGAGGATCACATCCAGCAAAGCCAGGTTCTCCTCCAGGGTGAAAGGCTGTGACCTCTCCACAGACTTTGACATGGTTCCAGGGAATCAGTAGCAGCAGCTGGGTCGTCGAATACAAAGATGTGCAGGCAAGTGCTCCCTCATGGGACCTGGCTGCCTTATATCTGCCTTGCTGGCCTGTTTCATGCACAGGAGTACAGAGTGATTGGTCACTCACATTTGCATCCTATGTTTCCTCCAATCCCTTCAAACCTAGCACAGTCAGTGGGTTCTTATTGTGTTTTTTTCTTCAGCATGATGTCAACTCCAGAACCACATTGCAACAAAGTAGATTCATTCAAACTGACTACTGCTGTGCACCTGCTTAAAAAAATTCAAACTTTGAACTCGGTCTCCATGACAACCAGCATGCATGTAGGCCTTTATACTTGTCCCTCATGTGTCCCCTATGTAATTTGGAGCTTCACACACAGGAACGGTGCGTCCCGGGGCCCTAGGGCACCCCAAATGCATACCAACGGCCCGTACAGACGTGTGTACGGTCCGTACTACTATGAGTACGCATACGCGACAACACCCATAGTGACAGTGAGCGTACATGCGTGTGTACGGTCCGTATCACTATGGGTGTTCTCGCGAATGCGTACTCATAGTGATAGTGAGCGTACAGGCGTGTGTACGGTCCATCTCACTATGGGTGTTCTCGCGTATGCGTACTCATAGTGATAGTGAGCGTACAGGCGTGTGTACGGTCCGTACCACTATGAGTACGCATACGCGACAACACCCATAGTGATAGTGAGCGTACAGGCGTGTGTACGGTCCGTACCACTATGAGTACGCATACGCGAGAACACCCATAGTGAGACGGACCGTACACACGCCTGTACGCTCAGTATCACTATGGGTGTTGTCGCGTATGCGTACTTATAGTGGTACGGACCGTACACACGCCTGTACGCTCACTATCACTATGGGTGTTGTCGCGTATGCGTACTCATAGTGGTACGGACCGTACACACGCCTGTATGCTCACTATCACTATGAGTACGCATACGGCAGCACTCCCATAGTGATAGGGAACGTACACAGGCCCTCTTAGCGAAAGTACGGTGCCTTTCACACATCACAGTGGTGACACGCAGCACACAGGAAGGAATAGGGCTGACATACTTGTCCATGGATGGACATCAAGGCATTGTCTGGGCAGTACTACATGTGTGGGGCACAGGTGTGAAAGGCTGTGATGTGGCACATTACTCCTGAGTCGAGAAGGCACCAGATGTATGATGAGATGTGTACAGATGTTATGTGTGACGGTGCAATGTATGCCAGGCATGCCCTTAACTCCTTTGACATGTGTGCATGTCGTACTGCACACTTGTGATGAGCGTCACTGGCATGGCACGGTCAACAACACATGCAAGTGTCCCCTGATGCCTGCTACAGGGGTTACCACACCAGACATGTCACTACCCACGGTGCACGATTTGACTATGTCATGTATGTGTGGGGGGTTCCCATTAGCTTGATGTTGGAGCTCCCTCAAAAGCATCAGCTGTTGCAGCAACCAACATGTGTCTGTGTGTAGATGGACATGGCACACTGTTCCGCACACCAGGCCACATGTGGTATCGGATGTGAGGTGCGTATGTATGCATGGGACACGGAGTAGCGGAACAAGGACATGTCTGCATCCTCTCTATGAATGTGTGGTGAGTCATTACATGTACACCTTCATAGCAAGGTGTGTGGGCTGTCCTAGTGTAATGTCATGTGACCTGTGGCTCTAGTGTTCCGCTACCTGTCTCTGCAATCGACATCCTACTTCTGCTGATGTGTGGATGTATGTCACTCCTGTGTTGCGTCTGGCTGTTCACTTATACTGGGACACAGCTAATCCCATGCCATGGCATGTGGAGGTTCACAATCTCCGTGTGTAGCTGGGTCTTGGTAGGAGTGTCACCTGGCAGCCATACGTGTCCAGGGCATGTGGCACATACCTGACTCCGTATGTCGCATATGTGTATTGACAGATTAACATGTGCTCAGTGCAAATCAATTGTTGTTGTAGTGCACTCACTCTTCCTTGTCACTTCCAAATTACTGCAGAGCGCCGCCTCTTCCCCGAGCAATTCCAGACTTGCCTGACTGGGAGAATGACTGTATCCGGTGCTACTGCTTCCCCCAACCGTTGATTCTGGAGTTGACGGCGAGGCTGGCACCACACCTGCAACCGCTGCACAGGTATCCTACGGCACTGACACCCAAGCTGAAGGTAATGGCAGCCCTACATTTTCTTGCCACGGGGACCTTTCAAAATACCATAGCTCATGTTGGTGGCATGTCCCAGAGCATGTTCTGCCGTGTGCTGCATGATTTCTTAGAGGCCATGTTGCTTCACCTGGATGAGTTCATCCATTTCCCAACCCCGGAAATGTTGACTGGTGTCAAGCATGGATTCTATGCCCTGGGAGGGATGCCCCATGTCATTGGGTCCATAGATGGGACACATGTGGCTTTGGTACCACCACAGGCACAGGAGGTAGCGTACAGGAATCGCAAGCACTACCACTCCATCAATGCCCTTGTGGTGTGTCTGTCCAACATGGTGATTTCACATGTCTGTGCTCGTTTTCCAGGATCAGCACACGATGCTTACATCATGAGGCGTAGCAGGGTGCCTGAAATGATGACGCAGCTGCGCAACGAATGAGCATGTGTTGTTGGTGGGTACACTCTGTCTGTCCTGTATTTAGCGTAGACTTCCAGCACGACCGCTTCTCCTGTCCTACTTATGTCCATGTGGTTTCCATGTAGGGGACGCTGGCTATCCCAACATGCCATGGCTGATCACACCTCTCCGCAACCCCATCACGCCGGCCCAGTTCCGCTACAACACCGCCCATGGCCGGACAAGGCAAGTGATCGAGAGGACATTTTGCCTCCTGAAGAGCCGATTCCGGTGCCTCCACAAGACCGGCAGCGCCCTCCCATATGCCCCGGCGAAGGTCTGCAAAATCTTCATGGTCTGCTGCATGCTGCACAACATGGCAGTTGAGAAAGCTGTGCCACTCATCCTGGATCAAGATGATCAGGACCATCCACCCGTGGAGGACGAAGGTCTTGGCAATGGGGCTAGTGATGTGGAGGATGTGGTTCCGCAAGAGGACATCCAGACTCGGCTCATACGCGACTTCTTTGCTTAGTGGTGAGTACCAGTGTCTGTGTGTGCACGCATTGGTCCCCATGTGGCATGTGTTGCGATGTGTGTGTCCATCTGCATGTATGGCACATGAGTCAGAGGTGTGTGTGGATGTGTCACTGGAGTGATGGTGCCAGTGATGTGTATTTCCCCAGTCATAATTGTGACCTAGCATGTTGTCATCCTTACATGTGTCGAGTACATGCACATGCAAGTGGCTGTGTTTTTTGTGGCTGACTTCTTGTGCGTCTCTCTTCCCCAGGTACTTGCGCATGCCGTCTGCTGCTTGCATTGTTGTGGCACTGCTATTCCTCATGGACACGTCATCGTGTGCTGACTCAGCGTTACATGCATGGACACGTTTGGAAGTCTCCTTAGGGTAAGGGATGCATCAGGGGTGTATTGGGTGTGGCAGTTGTTTACGATGTATGCACACTGCCCCTGTGGATGTTTGGTTCCTCTGCAGACATGTCGCATCACCATGGTACACATGACATGCAGCTGGGTACACTTGAATAGATGGTCAGACTTGTTGACAGTCATCTGTGATGGGATTGTGGAATGTGATGATGGCATCAATGTGTGTTACACTGCCCTCGGACACATACGGTTTGCATTGGCTTGACATGGTGTGGGACTTCCACATCAGCGGATCAATGGTGTATGGCAGTCTCTCCGTGAGCAGCAGGGGGTGTTTAGCTGTTAGCCGACACTTGTGTGCCAGTTCCATGGCTATCACGCCTTTGTGCTGCAGAAGGGGGTTCCAGTGTTGGACCCACATGTTACTCCACATGACCCTTTCATGTGTACTCCGAGTTGCCTCTGCAATCCAGAATACATGACTAATAAAGGTGTCCCTATGCCTCTAAGGTGCCTCTTCTCAGTCAATGCTGGTGTGTTGACACGGTGCATCCGGCATGTCTGGCATGGTTTTCCGTGACAGTGGCTATGTGTCTATGTGTCGAGTAGCAAGATGCAAGCTGTTTGTGTGGGATTAGACTGTGTATTGTGCATGATGTCCATGACTGTGTGGGCATTGTGACATGTGCCATCCCCATGCATCCAACGTTGGCCAGGCCACCATTCTCTGCATCCACCTGACTCAAGCTTGCAGGACATGGTTCTGCCACCTGTCCACACATACCTGGGTGCCCCAAAGGACACTCCACATGATCCCTGACCACTGCGCATGGCTGTCGCTGTACTCAAAATGTCTGTCGGCACGGTTGTGCGGCCACCCCCTCAGCTGGTTGGGCCCATCACGGGTGTGTATGGTGCTCCATGTCTGTCTTGCCTAATACAATGTGACCCATGTGTTTCCTGTGCCAGACTCAGGCCCCAGGGTGTGGATGGTTGAAGTCAAATGAGAACTCAGGCATGGTTAGACTTTACAAGACACATGTAAGGTAATAATGCCATAAGTAGGCATCTTCTCTTTATGGTGTGACGTTTTATTTTGGTTGGGGTAGGGGGGGGGGGTTTGACATGAGGGGCTTTCCGGAAGTGTGGAATCCAAAGTTCACTAGGGGAGTTGGTATCCTTGCCATTTGAAATCCTCAGAGTCCATGCCACAGTCTTTGTCAACATTGGTCAGACAGTGACCAGCAAGTCCATGTGGCAGAGAATGTCTTTTGCTGCTGTGCTGCTGTTGCTCCAGTGGGCCAGGTGCCAGGCCAGGTGTCCTGGGAGATGGTGCTGTTGCGCCAACCCTCACGGTCTTTTCCGTGGACGACCCGCCCTCCTGCTGGGACCCTCAGAAGCAGGCCGTGACGATGTTTGGGATGCTCCGTCGGATGTCTCCTCCTCCTCCTCCTGATCCCTCCCTGTGGGTGGTGATGTTCTACGCATGATGGCACAGGGAGGGTTGCCCATGTTGTCGGCCATCCGACGGAGTGTACTGTGAATTCCCGTGAACACCGTCACGAGCTCAGCCTGTCTGTCCTCCATCCGCCGTTGGTGTCGCAGTAGACAGGCATGTTGCTCCGCATGTTGCTGGGCCTGCTGGGTCTTGATCTCCTCGAGGATGGACACAACCTGGGCCATGCCAATGGTGTCCTGCCGGTATGTGTCCAGGATGTTTCGGACATGGGAATATACCGGTTCCCCAGCCAACAGGTCAGGCTCGCGCCTCCGCCGTCCTCCACTCCCACCACCCCTGCCCACTTGCACCTAGCCTGTCCTTGTGGGCACATCGGGTCTCCGGGACCCCTGAGGGGTGGCATTGGCGTTGTCGCCTGCCTCCTCCTGGGTGCCCGGGACACCGTGTCCCTCCTGGCCAGCCTGGCTGCATTGTGGTGGTGGGGCAGGGATCCTGGGTGTCTCCTGGGATGTGGCAGGAGTGGGGGTGGTGGTTGGCCCAGTTGCACCTGACGCAGGTGCTGCAGGTCATTGGACACCAGAGGGGCCAGGTTGGTCGGGGTCGGGTTCGTCCACAGAGTGGTGAGAGTCGTCGCTGCCGGTGGGTCCGTCATCCCGCCGAGCCGGGTCCTGTGAGTCTTCCCCCCCAGTGTTGGGGGGTGATCCACGACGTTGACCTGTGTGTGAGAGAGACAATGTTAATTTTGTTCCATGCAACATCCATCTTTCATTGGTTTCTAAGTTGGCACATTTCCTCTGGGAATTTGGATATGTCTTGCATTCCACTCACAGTGCACTTGTGCATGGGTATGTCCCTTGGCCACAGCTTTTGCGACTTTACCTATGTGTGGCACAGTGTTACTTGCTGCGTCAATTGTGACTGCAGTCAGCAGTGGAGTGGGCAGGTGTGGCGAGCCATGCATTGGCGCCTTCCGTGTTGCACTGTACGTGGGCACATGGAGTGGTTCCACACACTTAGATAATGCAGGTAGCTGTCGTTGTGCTCGTGCACAGGTTGTGATATGGCCCTGTGTTTTGCCATGGAGAAGAGGGGGGGTTCTGGCACTGGCCACCCTTGTCTACATGCACGCAGTCCACCTGCTGACGAGCAGACATTCCCACACCCCACAAGGCTGATTTGCTCTCCCTGTGTGTCCCTTTCTCGCTCCCTCTCTGTCCCCCTCTCCCTCCCTCTGTGTGTCAGCCTCCTCCCTCTGTCCGTCTCCCTGTGTCTCCCTCCCTCTCTCTCCCCCTCTCCCTCCCTCTGTGTGTCACCCTCTGTCACCTCAGCCCAGCTTCCTAGGCACACACTTTTTGCAGATCTTTGAATGGCCCTTGGCTTGTTGATGTGAGTTTGTTTCTGATCTCCAGGCAGCCATTGGGTGTAGTGTCTGTGTCTGCGCTGCTGCTGTGGTGGTGTGTGCTGCCACTCTTTCACAGTGTTGGCTGTTCATTAGCTGCTGTCATGTGCAAAAAGTGCCTTCACCCCATGTGTTAATGCAAGGCATGCGCCATTTGCTGGCAAGTCTTTCCTTTCTGGGGACACACTGTTTGTCTGGCTGTGACCTGGGCCATATGGGCAGAGGGCATTGTTGTCTGCTTCTGAGTTGCACTATGTGATTTTTGGGGCCCACACTCCCGCCATCCGGGTTACCGTGTCTTGTGTTGGTGTTTTCTGTGGCCTGTGACTTGGCATTGTCCAGCTGGATGCATGGGGCATGGTGGCGCCAGTGGCATGTGCGTGTTCATGGAGTGTGGTTGAGTCATGCGATAGCTTGGGGTGGTTGTGTGCCTGTTTGTGAGTTTGGTTGTGGATGACGTTCCCCCCATGTGAGGTGAGTTGTTTGTGTACTCACCCGGGTCTCGGAGTCCTTCTAATCCGTCCACTGCCACCACCGGCAGTATGGCCATCACCCTCTCCTCCCAGGGATGGTATTCTACGCGTCTGCGGGGCGGCCCTCCTCCAGTGACGTTGGCCTGGTTGTGTTCGTCGGTCATTTTGGCTCGGACCCTCCTCCGCAGATCGTACCACCTGGCTTGGCATTCATGCCTGGTCCTTCTGGTGTCCGCAACAGCATTCACAGCATCGACAATCCTCTGCCACATGGCTGTTTTATCGGAAATGGTGGTCTGTCTGACCAATGTTCCAAAGAGGTGTGGCTCGACTCTGAGGATTTCGTCGACAAGGACCTCCAACTCTCGGCTAGTGAACTTTGGATTCTTGTTAGTGGGCATGGTGAGGGGTGTGGGTGTGGATGGTTGGGGGGGGTGTGGGTGTGGATGGTTGTGGGTGTGTGTGTGTGGTTGTGCAGGTGTGTGTGTGAATGTGATGAGGGGGTGTTTGTGAAGGTGTGTGTGTGAAGGTGTGTAAGTGTAAGGTGTAGTAAAGGTTCAAGTATGGTGCTGTAGGTTGTCTGTGGGGTCTGGCAGCAGTAAGTCTGTTGCAAAGGCTCATGGTTTGTGTGTGTGGGCCCTTTTTATTGGTCCATTGGTGGGTGTGGCTGTGTTTGAAGTTTGGGTGGGTGTGTTATAAGGAGTGGTTGTGTTTTGGGCCTCTGTTTGGGATTTTGGCAGTTGCAGGTCAGTGAATGTGTTGTATTTGTGCTTGTTGGACATGTTTTGTGGCTTTGTGCCATTCGAATAGTGTATTCTTGTGTTGTTTTGCTTTGTCCTGGTTGTGTACGTGCGTTTTTAACGTGTGTACGGTGTGTACTTCGGGCATTTTGTTGTACAGTGCTGTCCTTGTGTCTGGCTTGGTACGACTCGTACATGCGGGATGTTGTGTGAAGGTGCTGGTGTTGGGGCCTGGGGTGTGCTCCATGCATACGCGGGTGAGGGTACGGGTCGTACTTACACTGTTGGGGTGGGGGTACGCTCCATGCATACGCGGGTGAGGGTACGGGTCGTACATACGCGGTTGGGGTGAGGGTACGGGTCGTACATACACGTTTGGGGTGGGGGTACGCTCCATACGTATGCGGGTGAGGGTACGCGTCGTCCATACACGGTTGGGGTGAGGGTACGGGTCGTACATACATGGTTGGGGTGGGGGTACGCTCCATACGTACGCGGGTGAGGGTACGGGTCGTACATACACGGTTGGGGTGGGGGTACGGGTCATACATACACGGTTGGGGTGGGGGTACGCTCCATACGTACGCGGGTGAGGGTACGGGTCATACATACACGGTTGGGGTGGGGGTACGGGTCGTACATACACGGGTGAGGTGGGGGTACGCTCCATGCATACGCGGGTGAGGGTACGGGTCGTACATACGTGGTTGGGGTGGGGGTACGCTCCATACATACGTGAGTGAGGGTACACGTCGTACATACACGGTTGGGGTGAGGGTACGGGTCGTACATACACGGTTGGGGTGGGGGTACGCTCCATACGTATGTGGGTGAGGGTACGGGTCATACATACACTGTTGGAGTGGGGGGTACGCTCCATACATACACGGGTGAGGGTACGCATCGTCCATACACGGTTGGGGTGAGGGTACGGGTCGTACATACACAGTTGGGGTGGGGGTACGCTCCATACGTACGCGGGTGAGGGTACTGGTCGTACATACATGGGTGGCGTGGGGGTACGCTCCATGCATACGCGGGTGAGGGTACGGGTCGTACATACACGGTTGGGGTGGGGGTACGCTCCATACATACGCGGGTGAGGGTACGCGTCATACATACACGGTTGGGGTGGGGGTATGGGTCGTACATACACGGTTGGGGTGGGGGTACGCTCCATACGTATGCGGGTGAGGGTACAGGTCGTACATACACGGTTGGGGTGAGGGTACGGGTCGTACATACATAGTTGGGGTGGGGGTACGCTCCATACGTATGCGGGTGAGGGTACGCGTCGTCCATACACGGTTGGGGTGAGGGTACGGGTCGTACATACATGGTTGGGGTGGGGGTACGCTCCATACGTATGCGGGTGAGGGTACAGGTCGTACATACACTGTTGGGGTGGGGGGTACGCTCCATACATACACGGGTGAGGGTACGCGTCGTCCATACACGGTTGGGGTGAGGGTACGGGTCGTACATACACAGTTGGGGTGGGGGTACGCTCCATACGTACGCGGGTGAGGGTACGGGTCGTACATACATGGGTGGCGTGGGGGTACGGTGTGTACTTCGGGCATTTTGTTGTACAGTGCTGTCCTTGTGTCTGGCTTGGTACGACTCGTACATGCGGGATGTTGTGTGAAGGTGCTGGTGTTGGGGCCTGGGGTGTGCTCCATGCATACGCGGGTGAGGGTACGGGTCGTACTTACACTGTTGGGGTGGGGGTACGCTCCATGCATACGCGGGTGAGGATACGGGTCGTACATACGCGGTTGGGGTGAGGGTACGGGTCGTACATACACGTTTGGGGTGGGGGTACGCTCCATACGTATGCGGGTGAGGGTACGCGTCATCCATACACGGTTGGGGTGAGGGTACGGGTCGTACATACATGGTTGGGGTGGGGGTACGCTCCATACGTACGCGGGTGAGGGTACGGGTCGTACATACACGGTTGGGGTGGGGGTACGGGTCATACATACACGGTTGGGGTGGGGGTACGCTCCATACGTACGCGGGTGAGGGTACGGGTCGTACATACACGGTTGGGGTGGGGGTACGGGTCGTACATACACGGGTGAGGTGGGGGTACGCTCCATGCATACGCGGGTGAGGGTACGGGTCGTACATACGTGGTTGGGGTGGGGGTACGCTCCATACATACGTGAGTGAGGGTACACGTCGTACATACACGGTTGGGGTGAGGGTACGGGTCATACATACACGGTTGGGGTGGGGGTACGCTCCATACGTATGTGGGTGAGGGTACGGGTCATACATACACTGTTGGAGTGGGGGGTACGCTCCATACATACACGGGTGAGGGTACGCATCGTCCATACACGGTTGGGGTGAGGGTACGGGTCGTACATACACAGTTGGGGTGGGGGTACGCTCCATACGTACGCGGGTGAGGGTACGGGTCGTACATACATGGGTGGCGTGGGGGTACGCTCCATGCATACGCGGGTGAGGGTACGGGTCGTACATACACGGTTGGGGTGGGGGTACGCTCCATACATACGCGGGTGAGGGTACGCGTCATACATACACGGTTGGGGTGGGGGTATGGGTCGTACATACACGGTTGGGGTGGGGGTACGCTCCATACGTATGCGGGTGAGGGTACAGGTCGTACATACACGGTTGGGGTGAGGGTACGGGTCGTACATACATAGTTGGGGTGGGGGTACGCTCCATACGTATGCGGGTGAGGGTACGCGTCGTCCATACACGGTTGGGGTGAGGGTACGGGTCGTACATACATGGGTGGCGTGGGGGTACGCTCCATACATACGCGGGTGAGGGTACGCGTCGTACATACACGGTTGGGGTGAGGGTACGCTCCATACATACGCGGTGAGGGTACGCGTCGTACATACACGGTTGGGGTGGGGGTATGGGTCGTACATACACGGTTGGGGTGGAGGTACGCTCCATACGTATGCGGGTGAGGGTACAGGTCGTACATATACTGTTGGGGTGGGGGGTACGCTCCATACATACGCGGGTGAGGGTACGGGTCGTACATACACGGTTGGGGTGGGGGTACGGGTCGTACATACACGGGTGGGGATTCGACTCGTACATAGGAGGGCTGGGGGTTGTTGGGCGCGTATGTGGGCACATGTCTCCATGGTTGCTATGGGAGTTCGGTGCAGACGGTGTTTTTTCCATACGGTTGTAACATCGGACGCACGGGATGGATCGTGATTCCGCGGTCGGACTTCACTTTTCACATTTGTACGGTAAATCGTCCGAGGACGTGTCGGACACATTTTCCGACCCGAGGACGTGTGGGGAATAATTCCCAATGCGGTTCGTATGGACTTTTTACCATGCGAATCGTGATTGGCAGTTTGTACGGCACTTGTACGATTCGTACGGTAAAAAGACCGGATACAAGTCATACGGGCAATTTTTTTACCGGATCGTGATCGGCACCAAATTGTAAATAATGCTCTGTGCAAACAATTGTTTGAAATTGGTGGATGGCACAGTAGCAGTACATTGCTGGTCCCCTAGGGCCATTGGAATTTAATGTGATTATCATGAGGAGAGTTACAAGGCCAATGTTATGTTTTACCCACACATGCTTCACATAAAAAGCATTAACTGTGTTGCAGAAAAGTATTAATGTAGAATAAGAATAAGACTGGATTAAAACACTGTGATTTGATTTTTTTTCTTCTAAAGGCTTTTTAAGTAACTAAATAGACACTTTGAGTGGAAAAAAAAATTACCTCTCATTAATGAGTAATGCATTATGTACTATGAAGTATAAGTTGTGTGTTGTGCTACATTAATGGAGCCATGCTCATTGTTAGCCAGTGCTTTAAGCATTTTGCTACGGTCTGGACAAATATCTATTTTTAATTCCAATGTCCCCGCTCTTTTCCAAATGCCTTTCTCTTTCTACCCTGACTCCAAAGAGGCAGACGTATAATAAATAAGATACTACGTGACACACCTCATGCATGAAATGCGGATATCGCCTGTCTGCCATAAGAAGACGTTGGGGAAAACAATGCACTACAGGGAAAGGAACAGGCTATATTTTATTTTATTGTATTTGGCACACTCGTCACAGCGTATCCCATGTGTCAAACTTGACATTAAATCATGCACTTACTCCCACTTTACTCACTAGCCTTGTGTACCACCACAAATTATTTCCAACAAATTCATTTGCTGGTCACTAAGGAAAGGAAACTTGATTTACTCTACTGCAGGGTAGAGAAGAGGAATTAGTAAGGTAGGGTACAGCTTTTGATGTAGAATAGAGGGGTCACTGTCACTACATGGATCATCGATTCATCATCTTTGACTTATTCAATCACTGTACTAGTCAACGGAAGTCAGAAGGGAAAATTCTTAACAGGCATAAAATAAATCTCTTATGGGAAAAAATGAAATACATTTCAGAATCACTTCACATGGCTATAAAATCAAATGTGCCACATGCAAACTATGGATTTTTCCATTTTTGGGCAGGCAGGGATGGAAGAAGTTAGGAAAAAATAAAGGAGTAAAGTACTAAGAGGTGGCCTGAGTGGGTGAAGGAAAACACACCTTGTATGTTCACTTTGCAATACATTGAAAACTTTGTAAATGCTGCATTAACTGAAGCAGATGCACATTGCACAGCCAACACTGCATTCACAAAATGAACCATACTGCATTTCAGTCATGGGTGGCAAAATGCCATGGGTGGGGATGGGGGTTATGAATGATGATGGGTGGAATTAATCTACCTCGCTTAACAAATACAGTGAGTCAAGGGAATAAAACAAACATGTAAAAATATCCCCCACTTTGAATCATAGCTTTGATGACCCTATATACACAAAGTAAGCAAAGTAGGTGAACAGCATGCCCCTCTCCAAAAGAAGAGCTGCCTTTCTAATTCATTCAAGTAATACAAATATGCCTTCATCCTTAATTTTATTTCACCCATAGCCGCCATGATTTTAGCTTTACTTTCTCTCATTCAGTGTTTCACCAAAATTTCCAATCCATTATCCATCCACTCAGTATCAATATCCACCCTTTCTTCCAACCATCCTTTCACCCATCCATCTCTTTCCCACCCACGCACCCTATCAGTCATATTAAACACCATTTTCAACCATCTTTTCTTTTAACCTTCCTATCTTCCACGTTTCCCTCAAGCCATCAATGATTATTCTGTGAGCTTTTGCTGAGTTTCAGAAGGAAGAGGCCATAATAACTCAAACACCGCCGCAGCTAGTAAAGTTGACAACACACTAGTACTAGCTAGTGAGTATAATAGTAATTGTCAATAGACAAGCCCTTATGTGACTTACCAGTGCCTGTCCCTGCTGCCGCTTCTCCCCCTCCAACTGACTATCACCCTCCTACAGCGGCACTTGAGCACACATCACTGGTGGTCTGTGTGTCTAAAATAAAATATTATACATATTTTAGATGCCAGATACGCCTCCCCAAAAATACAACTGCAATACATCACTACAGTTCAGTTAGCACTGCAATATCTTCTAACAAAAATATCACTCTGCTTTTGATTATTTCCCAATATTAGACAAGCCATGTAGGGAAGTCAACCAAAAACGCTTTGTAATAGAAGGGCAGAGCTATGGCCCATGATGATTATGATGACTTAGACATTGAAGAACAATGAAGGGGTGGAATAATAGTCAATGAATGACATATGGTGTTGGTTGGCAAATGCAATGGGACCTCATACTTACAATCTACGCTGCACTGTCATGATAATTGCTGGCACACTATATAAATGAATTACACAACACACAACATTGAGGGTGGAGTGGCCCATTACCATGGCCACTCTCTCATTAACTCAACTGTTAGAGCATGTGCAGGGAAAGGAAAGCCTTCTCAACAAACATACATTGTGAATAATATATATAATATTAGCTTACTTGTGCCTGCAATCTTCATGTTAGACAGTAGAGTACCAAAAATGTGTTCTCAGTCTTGCAGTACCACAACTTATATAGGAGAGGGGGAAGATTATACCAACAAAGCAGAAGATAAGTGAACTAGAGACTAGTATAGACTGGAAAAGACAGCTACCAAAAAAAGAAAAAAACATGTAATAAGGAAAAAAAGATAATGCAGGGATATCAGGAATTAAACAAAAATTGAATAGGGGAGTTGGAAAAAAAGGAAGATAGTATAAAAAAATAAACAGGGCAACATTTGAAAATAGCATAGTGGGCAGAGGAAAAAGAGTGAATCCATTGTGCTTTGCACGATTGGGTTCGTATCCCGTCCTCGTCGCCACTGTAAAGAAAGATGGCAAGTAAGGGTGTCAGGGCAACTTTATTTCTTGGCAGCAACACCAGCCTCCAGGCAGAAATTCCTGTCCTGGAACCCAGCACCAACATTCCAATACCCCAAGATTCTACCCTAAGCCCACGACATTCATAAAACCCGGCATTAGGGAAATTATAATAAATATTAGAACTTACTGAGGTTAGCATAGCCCTCGCAGCAGTGACGCTGGTCGGCACCACGTGCTGACCAGCCACTCCCAGATCCATCTCCACAATGTCCCTCTTGTTGCCCTTGGGTGCTGATGTAAGAAATGAAGAAGATAAAAAAACAAAGAGATTAGTGACTTAGTTAATCTCCACAAAATTATTATGACAGGTAAACACAGTCACATAGTACTGCTCTAAAACAGATCACCTGTAGTACTAGTTTTGAGTCTATCGACTATCATTGAGTTGCCAATAATCATCCTAAAATCCCTATTCCAAATCTCCTTAACAAAAACTACATCTGGAACTAATGCTTGCATTGAGCAATCTTTGATTATATTCTCATTTCTCAACCACCTTGGAGGACCAACTCAGTCTCCCTTTTTTGCAATGCATAGATGCATACTACACAACGATGTGGAATAGCTTGAAACTGTACGATCTACAAAAACAAAGTCACAGAGAAAGCTAACTCACTGATTCACTATGGTGACAGGAGGACAGAGGAGTCTGCAATGGCTTCTTAATTAATCTGCCAAAGTGAGTGCCAATGATGAGTACAATTAGGTAGCCCTGAGCACCTGTCTAGCAGAAACTGGCTCACAGAATAATAATATTCTTAATGTAAACTAAACATAACTTACCTCGGAGTGTGAGCTGCTATTCAGACTGTTTTTGAGCATTGTAGAACACAAACACAAAAAATAATTAATACTCACCAAGCCCCTGCATCTCAACACTGAACAGGGCGAGAAGGTCCTGCTCCTATTCAAGAATATCAGCCCATCGGTGTGTCAGCTGCTGGATGGTGCTCCGAACACGGCTGGTGTGCTGCACACACTGGTTCTCCCTCCCCCAGTGCAGCCGTCACTCCCACAGGGGGCATCCACTGCCGGCCCAACCGCCTGGTGCCAGCATGAGGGGGAGGTGGTAGATCGAAAGAAAAGTAGTACTGCCACCTCCTCCTTGCTGAAGATTGCCCACGGCTGCACACCTGTGCAGTGGTGCCACCTGCAAGATAGTGGACCCTGCTCTGCCATGGCGCTGGGTGGTGTAAACATTTAAAAAGAAACAGTAAATGGAAGGAAAGGAAAGGAAAGAAGAAATAAGGAATTACGGGGAGGAATAGACAAAACACAAAAAGTCAAGAAAACACAAAAAAATAAAAAAACATAAAATATACGGACACAGAAACACACACTAATACAATAAATAAAAATGAGAGGTAGATTAATTAGGAGGGCGGAGGATTACAAAGAATACAAAGGGATTGAAAATTAGGCCCAGCACCATAAACAAGATGGCCACCCCCATGTGAATCGCGTGGTGGCGTTCGCACGCGATTTGGAACACGAAGATGTAATCTGCATTACATTTGCTGGGAAAAAACAATGTAAATGGGCATGCTGGAAAACTCCGCCCATAGCAGGGTGGAGTTTTGAGTAGCATGACTCTGCAAATGCCACCCAGGCCTAGTCCCTAGGTACTCTCCAAGTACCAGTTGGCTGTCCTCCTATCCACAAGGTCTCAGGAAATCAAAGGATCTCCCCATTTCCACAAGATCTAAGGACTGAACAGGATGGGGCAGAAACAGGTGGGAGTGATTGTTGGTGGGGACAAGGACCACCCTGATGTACGCCCTCATCACAATGTGCAGAGTAGTGTGAGAGATCTGCAGCCCCCTGAGGTGCCGGGACGTGAGGAGTTTGAGGAGTGTAGATGGAGCTTGAAGAGTATGAGGGACCAGTGCTTGCAACCAAGGGACCTGTGATAGCTTGCACTCCTGAGCATTTGGTGCCCAAAGGGTGTTGGGGGACCTGAGTTGGGAGCTAAGACTGTCTTTGACTGCCAGATTGGAAGCATGACAGGGTCTGGCTCCATCTTCCTGGATCCATACCAGAAGGTACTTTGTTGTGGAGAACATAATGCGAGACACTGGGCGTTCGTTGCACTTTGTGGGCACCTACGGCTGGCTGTCAGGAGCTAGGGCAGCTTGTACCTCCACCTGAGGGGAATCATTTCTCTAGACTTGGAAGCGTGCCAGCTTCCTGGTTCACAACATTTTGTCCACAGATGCAGCTAAGGGCCTGAGTTCTAATCCGGATGGACAAAACTAAGTAACTGTTTCTTTCTGTTTTGGTAGTTCTGGCAATCTAATCAATGTGGCGCCAGCAGAGGCAATGCGTATCATTGGCTGGTGTAGTCATTTGACTGAAGGGCTGGGTCATGAGGCATAGTCAAAGACTTGTGATTGCTTGAGCATTGCAACTGTCACATTATGCAATCTTGGGGAATATCGTGCAGGATGAATACAAATGCTAATGGGATAGTTTGACAATTGTATATGACTGTAAAGTGTATATACAATGTGTATCTCATTTTGATTCCAATGTCTATGTAATACAAAGACCAGTGTTTTATACATAGGTTGTGGAGTCTTGTTGTGGTGTACGCAGTGTGTTACAAGGGTGGTGTTGTGCCAGTACTTTACACTTGGGCCCTGAGGATAAGCCTAACTGCTCATTGCCAAGCTACCCAAGGTGGAGCACAGGTATAAGCCATTTGTATCATATTCATCCTATCTAGAAAAGTGGATTCTGGTTAATATGCACCTAACCCGCCCGGAAACTGCTCAGTCTAATATTTGGTTATCAGTGTCATGGACAGCCCTAGCAACATAGTGGTTCACTACAACTCCGGTATACAATATCATTTTCTTGCCTTGTTTTTTTCCCTGTAGTTTGCCATTCTAGGTTGGAACCCTTTTTGTGTTCACAACTGTCATGTCTAAGCCAGGAGAGCCAGCAGAGGTACTTGCAGTAATGGATTTGAGCAGCATAAGTTGGAGACTTATACAGTTGCCCAGCTCAAAGTGTTCTGCAAAGACCTGAAATGTTCGTTTTAAGGCCTCAGTTGAAAGGAGGAGCTGAAAAAAGGCATTGAAGTTCTGGCTGGAGTCCAGAGGTACAGCTGGTGACCCCGGAAAGGGTAATATAATAGATGCTGGGGAGCAGGAACTGCAGGAGGGGAGTGTTGTGCCCTCCCGGTCAGGCAGTAGTGGTTCCTCTAGGGGTCTGTCCCCAGAAGAGCTGACAGACACGCAGGAGGAAAGGCAGCTCAAGCAAGAGCTGGCCACACTTAAGTGAGAAAGTGAGAAGGTCACAGTAGCAATGAAGGAAAAGAAAATTATGTTGGCTCAAGAGTTGAGCATGAGAGAGCTAGACTTAAGAGCCAGGACGGCTGAGTCTAGCCCAGATGGTGGCAGCATTTCATCCGTGTCTTCCGACAAAGAGTTCACATACCTAAGGGTCTGCTACCTGATTATGAAGCGAGGAATGACAAAGACCGGTGGTTTGGGGCCTATGAAAAAGGTTTTCAAATGCACAGGATCCCTGAGGAGGATTGGGGGGAATTTTTGTGGACACTTGTTCCACCGAAGGGGAGGGACACCTTGTTGACCCTTGAAGAGGGTGACAAGGTGAGGTATTACACCCTGAAGGAGGCCCTGGTCAGGAAATATGGACTGACCCCTGACACGTACAAGCAGATGTTTAGGGACAATGTAAAACTGACCCACCCAGACCTTGGTAGATTGGATTCACTTTGCAAGGAATTGGATGGTTTTTTGAAGGGCAGTAAGGTTTTGGACTACAAGGGGCTGTACAGTTTGATTGTGCAGGAGCACATGATTATCTTTTGTTCTACCCAGCTGCATCAGCCCTTGATTGACAAGAAGCTTTCTGATCCCAATGAGCTTGCTGAGGAGGCGGACCGCTAGGTTAACATCCGGGTCAACAAGAAGGGGTCTGGGGTAGATCACACCGAGGGTGGGCCATGGACCCTCGCAGAAGAAGGAGAATGGACTGGAATAAAAGCAAGCAGGAAGGGCCCCACACTATGTCCCCAGTTAAGGATTACCAGCCCCCTGTTGATAATAAGAAGCAGTTCCTTACAGGTAAGCTTGCGGGGAAGGGCCCCCCAGGTGCTATGCTTGTCAGCAAAAAGGGCACTATCAGGGGCATCCCAAATGTCCTAAGTGGGCTCTGTCCCCACCAGTGGGCAGACATTAGGGGGGGGCGGGTTTGCGCTTGGGGTGGAATTGATTCCAGTTGATAGTGGGAATCTTCTGGGATAACCCCAGTGTCTCTGTATGAAAGTGAAGTAGTCCAGAGTTTTCTTGTGCCTGATAATACTAGGAAGTACAGGCAATGGGTGACCATTAATGGTCATAGGGCACAGGCTCTGTGAGACACCGGGGCTAGTATGATGACCATCAGGTGTCATCTGGTGTCTGCAGAGCAGGTTGTTCCTAACGTGGTTCACCAAGTGGTTGCAGCTGAGAACAATGGGAGCCACTGACTAGTGGCACAAGTTCCATTCCAGTGGGTAGGTCTCCAGTTCCTTGAGGGTAGCTGTGAACCCAACCATGCCTGTGGATGTCTGCTTAGCATCAACCTGGAACATACCTCCTGGAGGGATGTGGACCTTCGATCGAACTTAGTAGTGTTGGGACTGCCTGAGTGGGCATGCCTGACCACATGGTCAAATGTGGCATGGGAGAATGATCAGAAGAACCCCGAGACTGAAATAGTGGCCCAGGCCCCTCCCAAGAAGAGAAAGGGCAAGGGTGCAGGGCAACCCACTCCTGAGATTCCCGCAGTCTGGGAAGTGGCTGACCCTGAGGGTGAGACTCTGGTACATACAGGTAAAGATTTGGCCGACTGGGCAACCTGCCTGAGCTAACCAATTGGCAGCAGAATGGAGATCCCTCCAGGGAGGAGTTCTGCATGCTGCAGAAAGAGTGCCCTACTCTCATTGGTCTTCAGTGGCAGGTTGAGGCCCAGGCAGCTTGTGTCGCCTCTGGAACTCACTGAATTTATAGGGAGAATGGTCTCCTGTATAGTGAGCCTAAGGTTGCTTACCTGGGTCAGCATGTGTGTTGGCGGTACCCCAGTGTTTCAGAACCTTACTATTGGGTTTGGTTCTTGATGTGCAGCTGGCAGGTCATTATGGGCAGAGCATGACCCATGACAGGCTTGCTGTCCACTGCTCTTGGCCCCAAATGAGAAAGGCCTCAGATGTATTCTGTCGGTCTTGTTCGACCTGCCAGACAAGTGGCAAGATGGGACGGAGGTGCAAGGCCACACTGCAATCGTTTCCTATTGTGGGCTTCTTTTTTGAGTTAGTGGGCATTGACATTGTGGGTCCTCTGGATCCTAAGAATGCCATGGGCAACAGGTTAAGCCTGGTCTTGGTGGACCATGCCACCCGGTACACAGAAGCGATCCCCCTGAGAATGGTGATGGCACCAGCTGTGGCCCTGGCACTGTTGGGGATCTTTACCCACACAGGCTTCCCCAAGGAGGTGATCTCCGACCGGGGTACCAACTTCATGTCCTCGTACATGAAGGCCATCTGGAAGGAGTGTGGGCAACCTACAAGTTCTCCACCGCTGCCACCTTCAAACCAATGGGTTGGTTGGGGGTTCCAATCATTCACTGAAGGGCATACGTATGAGTCTTTCAGATCCCATGAGGTATAAGTGGGACATCTTCCTACCATGTCTTTTGTTTGGCTACAGTGAGGTGCAGCAGAAGGGGGTTGGCTTCAGCCCATTTAAGCTTCTTTATGGCACCCTGTGAAGGGTCCTTTCAGTTTGGTGAGGGAGGGCTTGGTGCAAGCTCCCGAGATGCCACCTCAGTATATATCAGTTATGTCCGGGTCTCCTGTAACCAAACAGCCCACATCAGTAACGCAAGCCACATTTTAAGAGGATCAACCATGCTATTGGTCATGGATAAAGGGTGGAAATGGAGATTGAACCACTCCCAGACTTCCTGTTCTCCTTGGAGCAGGATGGGTCAGTACAGGGGGTGAGTCTCTCCCCTCTTCTGACCCAGGAGCAACAGGGAGATTGCTGCTGGTTGCTGAAGAAGTTTACTCCCTTGTTCTCACTCACCCCCGGGGTCAACCATTGGTGCATTCATAATATTGATAAGGTAAGGATTGACATCTGGAAAGAGATTTTCAAGATGCTAGCACGTGGGGTGCTTGAGCCTTCCAACAACCCTTGGTCTAGCCCTGTGGTATTGGTAAAAAAGACAGCTGTCCCGGCATGACACCTGAATTTTAGTTTACTGTGGACTATCGGTGGACAGTCATGGGCTCAACGCCGTCACTCAGACTGACGCACACCCCATTCCCTGAGCAGATGAACTCATTGATCGGCTAGGGGCTGCAAAGTTCCTCAGTTCCATTGATCTTACATTTGGGTACTTTGTTATGTTATGTTATGGGCATTTGTATAGTGCGTGAATCACCCGGGGGCATCTCAGCGCTTGCTTTGTTCTTCCCAGAGGACGAGCGAGCGGGAAGATGGTGCATCCTTATTTACATTATGGAGCAAGGAATAGCAAGGTTTTCAGTTTTTTCTTGAACGTGGTGAAGGATGAGCATTTCCGAATGTCGATTGGCAGCAGATTCCAGTATCGAGGCGCCAGGCAAGAAAATGACTTTGCTCCTGTGCGTGCTCGCAGAATTCTAGGTGTTTTCAACAGTTCCAGAGTATTGGAGCGTAGGTTTAGAATCGGGGTTCTGTTCATTAGTTTATTGGCCAAATATTTACGGCCCAGGCCGTTTAGTGCTTTAAAGGTGAGGCAACAGGTCTTAAATTGGGCCCGCTTCCTGATAGGCAGCCAATGTAGTTCCGCTAGAATGGGGGCTGAAGACGAGCCGGGCAGACGGTGCAAAATCATTCGGGCAGCCGTGTTCTGAATGACTTGAAGTTTTCTTAACAGGGAAACGCCGAGTTCGGCCAGCAATGCGTTGCCGTAATCGAGGCGACATATCACCATCGCCTGAACTAATGTTTTCCGGTGTTTAGTGGGAAGATACGGCAGCATCTTTCTCAACAGCCGAAGGCTGTAGTAGCAGGAGCTGGAGATTGAGGCAATATGGTCTTTCATGGAGAGGGTTTTGTCTAGTATGAACCCCAAATTCTTCACTCTATCCTTCGGTGTCAGGGCCGTGCCCAGGTCTTTAGGCCACCAGTCTGGGGACCAAGAGAGAGAGGCTTTTCCTACCAGTAGTATCTCTGTTTTGCTTGGGTTCATCTGGAGGAGGTTGTCTGTCATCCATTTGGAAATGGCAGACATTCCTGCTGAAAAACGTACGTTTTCAGTTGGGGAGTTTGGCTTGATTTTGAAAATGAGTTGCGTATCGTCCGCATATGAAATAATCTCAAATCCATTTGCTTCCGCGATTTTGGCTAGTGGGGACATGTAGAGATTAAACAACGTTGGGCTTAGGCAAGATCCCTGAGGAACCCCTTAATCAAGCCCATGTTTGCCAGATTGCCTTAACTGACGGACCACAAGAGGTCAACCATCTCGACGCTGGAAGGCCATTTCCATTTTTGAGTTATGCCCTTTGGATTGAAAACTCACCTGTCACATTTCAGAGGCTGGTCAACCAGGTCCTTGCGTGGCTGGAGAACTTCAGTGCCGCCTACCTTGACAACATTGCGGTTTTCAGGTCCAGTTGGAAGGATAACGTGAACCACCTTCAGGATGTACTGAGGGTATTGCAGCATGCCAGACTCACTACTAAGGCAAGTGCCAGATAGGGGAGGGGTCTGTGTGTTACTTGGGACACCAGGTAGGGGGTGGCAAGGCGCCACCTCCCAAGACCCAGATGGAGCTGTAAGGCTTTTTGGGCATTGCTGGATACTACAGACGATTTGTCAAGCGGTAGGGCACCATTGTCACCCCCTTCACAGAATTGACTTCGAAGTAGCAGCCGAGTTGAGTGATCTGGACAAAGGCTTGCCAAGCGGCCTTCGACATTCTGAAGGAGGCCATGTCCACGGCCCCATGCTCAAGGCTTCTGAATTCTCCCAGGAGTGTCTGGTACAAACTGATGCCTCTGTGTATTGCGTGGGGGCTGTGCTTTCACAGCTCAATGAGGAGAGCCTGGATCAACCGGTAGCCTTCCTTAGTAGGAGGCTACTACCCATGAAAGAGAGATGCCATTGAAAGGGAAGCCTTTGCTGTGGTCTGTGCACTGAAGAAATGCAGGCCCTATTTTTTGGGACTTGCTTCTGGGCTTAGACAGACCATAGGCCCCTCCGATGGTTAATGCAGATGAGGGGTAAGAATCCTAAACTGTTGATGGGATCCATCTCCCCACAAGGAATGGATTTCATGGTGGAGCACAGGCCTGGAACCAAGCATGTCAATGTGAATGGTCGTTCCAGATTCTTCAGCCTTAGTGATAAGGATGACCCTGAGGTGGGGTAGTTCGCCCACCTTTGTGCTGGGGGGCTGAGTGTTAGACCTGGCATATTTTGGCGTGGTCTTTCCTGACCTTTTTGTCTGCCGATCTCATGTTTGGGTCTAGTTTTGCTGACTTAGGAATTTGAGCCCGTTTGACTCTGCCATTCAGTGGCAAAGCGCTGTGCTCGTCATATAAATACTGATGATAGGTGTATACACCATTGGCTGATTTGAGTTAGCTGTTAGTCCCTTGTCTAGGGATAAGACATATGGTGCAGAGCAGGAATATCGCTGCAAAAATATCGTGAGACATAAATATATCGCCGCAAAAATATAGTGGAGAAGATATATCGACAACAAAAATATCGTTGACAAGAATACCGACTGACAGGTAAGTAATATCGCTTACAAAAATATCGACGTCTTAAATATCGTTTACAAAAATATAGTTGACAAAAATATCGAATTATTAATAATGTTATGTATTTTAGTGTTTTGATGAGAATTGTTTATTTTATTATATGTTTTAAAATTTTACTAGTTATTAATTTATTTTAAGTTTTATTTTGTGTTTTTAGTTCTGTAGCTAGTTGTGGGTTTATAGGGAAATAGGGTGGGAAGTAATTTAATTATATAGATTTAAATTATTGTTTTTATTAGTTAGTAATTTTTTATTTATTGAATTTTGCGTTTTTAGTTCCGTAGCAGGTTGTGGGTTTATAGGGGAATAGGGTGGGAAGTAATTTAATTATATGAAATGTATTGAATAATTAATATGTATAATTGTGAATGTATAGAGTTAAATGTGTTAATTGATTAATTAATAATTGTTTGATAAATAGTTGTTAAGTAATTTCACTTAATCAATTAACAATTAATTATGTTAATTGTTTAAATAATTTTGTGTGTGTGTTGTGGTGTTTATATGTGTAAACGGTGTGAAGGGTGGTAAGTAATTAATTTATTAATTATTAAATATTTTAAAATGAATTTCCATTAATTAATTAGTAATTATTAGTTGCAATTGTGTAATAAATTTTAGGTGTGTGTTGTGGATATTATAGTGCTAATGAATGTTTAATTAATTAGTTGTTATTATGTTTGTTAATATTAATATATCTACATTTAAATATTAATTATGTTAATATTGGACATTAAATTTAATAAAAATGTTGATGTTTTGGTTTTTTATTGTTGTGGGATTCAGCACTTTCCCTACTGTTGCACTCAATGGAGTGGGAATAGTAATTTTTACCCTTCGGCTATCCAACTAAGGGTGGGCAGACAACTCTGTTCCGCCCACAGAATGTGCAGAGATTTGCCCTTCCATCTTCCGCGATAATAGGCGGAGAAACAGGGCAAATCTCCGCACACTCAGGGCAAAACGGAAGTTGTCCGCCCGCCCTATTAAATACATAAAAAAATACATGTTTAAATAATCTTACCTGATCAGCGGCGTCCGCGGGCTTCAAACCTCTTCCAGCGCGGCTTCTTCTGAGAACTGCGCATGCGCGGGAGCCCGCGCATGCGCATTCCTGCCGCTGGAAGAGGTTTGAAGCCCGGGGATGCCACCGATCAGGTAAGTTTATTTAAACATGTATTTTTTTATGTATTTAATGGGGTGGGCGGGAGGCGGGCGGGAGGCGGGATATGCGTAAGGGAACTATGCGGAGAGTGCGGAGATTGGTTCCATCTCCGTGCCTCTCTGCGTAGGTCCCTTACGCATATTACGCCCACCCTTATATCCAACGCTTTCCCTACTGTTACACTCACTGGAGTGGGAATAGTAATTTTTACCCCTCCCCTATCCAGCGCTTTCCCTATTATTGCACTCACTGGAGTGGGAATAGTTATTTTTTCCCCTACGCTATCCAACGCTGTCCCTACTGTTGCACTCACTGGAGTGGGAATAGTAATTTTTACCCCTCTGCTATCCAGAGCTTTCTTTATTTATTTATGTGTATATTTAATTTTTATATAATTTAAAAAGTTTAAAAATTAAATAAAGATAATAGTTAATAAAATGTATTTAAGTAAATATATGTATATGTACACATTTCTTTGTGTTTATATTTATTAAATTAAGTTTATTTGTTCTAATTAGTTAAAATATATTACATTTAATTAATTTTGTTATTAATATTGATATTATTTAATTAATTTTAATTAAGTTAAGTAAATTTTTTAAGTCGATATTTTTTGCTTCTATATTTTTTACATCGATATTTTTGTGTCGATATTATTGTACTTACCTGTTTAAGTATAGAGAGTTGATATTTTTGTTATCGATATATTTACATCAATATTTTTTTCTTCTATATTTTTAACATCGATATTTTAACATGGATTCAGACATATACCCTTGGCATGTACCTCGAATGCTCCTCCGTGGGGCTGCAGCACTGGTTGTGCCATCCATTGAGGTAGCTCATTAATCGTGCCACAGGTTTGCCCTGGTGGGGCCTGAGTGCGCAGGTTACTGTTACTTGGCTTGCCATTTAAAAAGCTAAGTGCCAAGGTTCTGCATGTCTATTGCTATATTGAAGTTCTCCCTGGTGACAGGGTGCGGTGTTGGGAAGAGGTAGGGCATGTGCACATGTGCATTCCATGCAAGTTTCATGAATTTCACTGGATGGTGTGTTCGGTACGACGGGCCTGCTTCTTGCATTGAATTAACATGGGGGAATGAAGGGAATTTTCTATTGAGCAGTATTTCCTTCTGGCATAATAGTAGCCGTATATTGTTTGCTATCGTGATTAGCAATGGTGAATCCTTTTCAAAAGTGCGAGTGGATTCTAAATTTACATTTATGGAAATGTCACTTTAAAAAAGGGGGCATTTTGATGCTCATGGCTCTGTGTGCCTGTCTTCAATTCACATCTGGGTGCTGGGGGGACAGCTACTTCTGTACATTCCTGATAGAAGGTCATAAACAAGAAGCTCAAAGAAAGCTTTATACCTCTGACTCTGAGGGGCCTTTCTGGGACAGTTACGTGGGGGTGGAACTGGCACCTGCATTCCAAGGAACTGGGTCTTGGCCCCACTATAGATAGTGATCAAACCTCTCGGGGTAGGATGGCAGACAAAATTTAGAGAGGGCCTGTGCATTTCAAAGGTGGACTTTTGAACTGATCGCATCTTCACTGATTGTATTGGGTATAACTACTGGGGCTCTGGCCTCCGAAAGTAGAAATGCTTTTGGATTTGGAACCATACTACACTGGTTCAATGCTGGGACATTGACAAGAGGAATCATTAGGGCAGGAGAAACTGCAACTGAATTATCCATCTCCTTGTAGTGGGCTAAAGCTTGTCATGCTCCAGGAAGTGGCCTATCACTTGTTGGAGTTTGCCTGGACGTTGCTGGCCTGCAGCTAAGTGCCAATTGTCATGGCCCGGGTCCCTAAGTACTCTCCAAGGGCCTGCTGGATGCCTTCCTGTCCACAAGACTCCAGGGACATAAAGGATCTTCCAATTTCCACAAGAACGTAAGGACCGTGAAGGGTGCTGCAGAAACAGGTAGAAGTATTCATTGGTTTGGGCAAGGATTGTTCTGATGTACGCCATCATCACACTGTGCTAAGGAGTGTGCTCGTAAAGATCAGCAACCACCTGAGGTGCCAGGACCTGAGGAGTTCGAGGAGTGTGGGGGGAGCTTGCAGAATCAGAGGGTGTGTGCTTGCAACCAGGAGACCTGTGCTAGCTTGCACTCTGGAACGTGTGGTGTCCGAGGGATGTTTGGGGACCTGAGCTGGGAGCTGAGACTGTCTTTGACCTCCAGATTAGGAGGACGACAGTGCCTGACATCATAGCCTCCATTCGAGGTTGCTGGCTCCCTCTCCCTGGACCCATGCCATAAGGTACTTTGTTGTGGAGAACATTATGACGGGGCGCGAGGGGTTTTGTTGTGCCTTGTGGTCACCTATGGCTGGCTGTCAGGAGATACAGCAGCTCCACCTCCACCTGAGGGGAAACATTTCTCCAGACTTGGAAGTGCACCAGCTTCCTGGGTCACAACCTTGTGTCTCCGGGGGCATAGTGCCACTGGGTGCCTGGAGGTCTAATCCAGATGGGCAAAACTAAGTAACTATTTATTTCAGTTTTATGTGGTTCTGACAATCTAATCAACGTGGCACCAGCAGGGTCAATGTGTATTACTGGCAGATGTAGTTGAGTGATTGAGTGGTTGGGTTACGGGGCATAGTCACAGACTTGTGATTGCTTGACCATTGCAAATGTCGGGGGTATGAGATATTGGGCAATGTTGTGTAGGACGAATGCATCTGATTAGGGGATATATGTTCTAGCCATTCTGCAGCTAATGGGAAAGTAAGACTATTGGATATAACTGTAAAGGTAATGTACAGTGTGTATCTTGTTTTGTTTTCAATGGGAAAGATCAACAATTGCATATAACTGTAAAGTGTATATACAATGTGCATCTCGTTTTGATTTCAATGTGTGTGTAATAAAAAATACCAGTATTTTATACATAAGGTTTTCACTCTTTTTGTAATGTATGTGTATTGTATTAATCCTATTTAGAACATTAGATTCTGACTGGCCTCGAAGCGTCACAGCCGGCCAGAAACCGCTGGGTCTAACAATGCATCTGCGAAAAGTTACTCCAGCTAAGAAAATTCTGGCTGTGACCAAAATGGCAAATCTTAAAGGTCAGGACTTGCCCAGGTGCCGTGTAAGCTTGCCTGAGAGGCAACTTGTTGCAGTTAGCATCTCGATTTCTGAAATTCATGAAAATTACACTAATACCACCTGTACCTGCACTGGTCTCTGACTCTTAATGTGCTGTGAAAAATTAAAGCCCTAGCGCACTGCACTGTATATATACCACCAGAGAGAAGGACATTTCATCTTCTCCTGCAGGCCTTTAAACCTCATAAGACAGTCAAAACTTGAAAGCACCTTCATTTAATGCACTTTAACTTGGCTTGGTACTAAAATGCATAGTGGGGTGAAAGGGAACATTACGTAAACACTTTGGGGAATATTTCCAAGGGGACCGAGCCAGCTAAACGTCACTTTTACCGAAGTTCCGGTGGTGCAATGTCCTGCACCATATTTACAAAGTGGTGTTAAGTCACGTTTTGTGGCTCAATGTCACTTTGTAAATATGGTACCCTTTTAATCAGATGTCTGCATAAAAGGGGCATGCCATGGGTGTTGATGTGGGCATTTCACTGCAACACCCATTGCTTTATGATGCTGCCCCAGATTTACAAGGATCTGTAAATCTTGAACGATATTCGCTCCACGCTCAGTAAAGTAGAGGCCGAACTCAAACAAACAGAAGCCCTGATACAGAGCACCCGCACCCCAGAACTAAAATCGCGAGACCTGCTCTGTGACTATCAAGAGACGGCGGAACAAGAGTGTAAATTTAAGGGGAAATATCACCAGGCGTGCCGATATGGAGAGGGGAGAGACCGGGAAAGGCACTTGCAGCACTAATTCGTCCACCCAGATTCTCTAACACTGTCCTTGAGATTGCGGTCACAGACGGTCAAATACACCGGGATACCCCTGAGATTGCAGCAACCTTTTGAAACTTTTACAAAACCGTATACACATCACGCAGGACACACCCTGCCGACTTTACCTCCTTTTTTGACGACACCGCGATTGCTTGGCTGGGGGACACCCAACGGGAATTCCTCCTTGCACACCACGGAGGTGAAGACATTATAGCGGCTATAATGCAGCTACAATCGGGGAAAGCCCCTGGCCCTGACGGCCTGCCGGCCGAATTTTACAAAATCTATCGCCACTTACTTATCCTGATACCGAGGCCGGTCTTTGAAGAAGCTCGTGAGACAGGTATACCACTACAGATAATGCAGGAGGCACTCATAATCTCCATCCCGAAGCCCGGGAAACCGATGACACAATGCGACTCATACAGACCGCTCTCATTTATAAATGTAGATGCCAAGATATTAGCCAAGCTGATTGCGAACCGGATTAGCCCCCTTATGACAGCCCTGGTTCTCCCTGACCAGTCTGGGTTTGTACCGAGCAGAGGCACATCTCACACCCTGTGCACCCTATAAGCCATCCTGCGAGACATTGACCCTGACACAAATGCAGTGGCTGTCTTCCTAGATGCCACCAAAGCATTTGACACCCTAGAGTGGGACTATCTGGCGTATGTCCTCTAGCGTATGGGATTTTCCGCCCCCTTTCTTGCATGGATAAACTTGCTCTATATGGGCCTACAGGCCAGCAGCCTTGTCAATGGAACTAGATCCTCTCCCTTTGCAATCCCCAGAGGCGCCAGACAGGGGTGTCCCCTCTCACACATCCTCTTTGCCCTGGCTATCAAGCCCCTACCTGCTAAAGTACGCCAACACTATCGGGATCATGCCCTTATATGCCCTAATAGGCAAGTCCTTATTTCCCTATATGCCGACGACCTCACCCTCTACCTCCGCAATCCAGGAGAGAGCCTCAACCCTATCTTATGGCTGCTTATCCTCTTTGGTCACCTCTCTGGGGTCAATATTAACAGGGGGAAGTCCCAGCTGTTTCCTCTTACGGACGCTACTCCGCGGTACATCCCCGACTACCGTCTCACGTGATGTGACGACACAGTTAAATACCTCGGTATAGTCATCACCCATAATCGGAACGATATGATGACAGCTAACTATGGCCGCGTTCTCGACTTCCTCACCGACAAGATCACAAGATGGATTGCCATGCCCATCTCCTTAGCAGGGCGGAAATCATTGATCAAAATGGTCATCTTGCCTAAATTACTCTACCTATTCACTAACATCCCCTACGCTCCTAGCTGGCACTTCAAAACCCTAAAAACTCAACTCATACGACTCATGTGGGGAGGGAAACACGCCAGGCTTCAATGGGACAATTTCACACGACCTTTTGATGATGGTGGCTTTGAAATCCTGGATTTGGAGTTATATTTTAGCTGTGCCCAGGCCCACTTCGCGTCATACAGGATAAACCCCCCTTACATGTCGCATATCGCAGTTGAAGAGGGCCATATGAATCCGACCCCCTGTTCTGCATTCCTCAGCACCTCTGACACCCCTCATCACTTGGCCTCCACTACAGTGGAGTGTACCATCAGCTCTTGGTGGGACTTGGCCCGCCGCCTCCATGCACCCTTTTTTTACTCGGCAAGATGTGAAAGCCCTCACCCCATGCTTCCCATGGGAGCCCCCTATCATGACCCCCTTGTATGTCCTCCTCCAACAAACGACCCATGCGGTCTCGTTGTTATACTGCACCACCCAGCAAGACAGCACACGTGGTCCCCCTCGGGCTCCCCTATAACTGATGACCAGTGGTCCTTTTGCTGCCGGCAGACTGGGAAAATATCTGCCAACAGCAGACTGCGCATCATACATTTTAAATATATTCATAGGCTCTATTACACACCTGCACGCTTACAACGCCTACATCTCCGCGACAGTGATCGCTGTGACCGATGTGGCTGCGAGGGGGCGGACTTCAGGCATCTAGCCTGGGACTGCCATCCTAAAAGAAACTACTGGACCGAGGTGCTGGCAGCGCTTGACCAGATGACTGGGGTACATGTTCCTGATGACCCCTTGATAACACTCCTGGGTCACACCGCGACACTAGCTGCTTCGATGCAGCGGCACATCTCCCTGGCACTTCTTCTCGCAAATGGGGCAGGGGACGGGCACCTAAATTTAAAGAGTGGCTGTGGGACCTCCTATATTGCCATGTACAATTGACCACATACGTTGAACTTCGGCCGCCTTCTTCCCGGCCACGGGACATTTGGTCCCCTCTCCAATCCTATCTCCTAGAACACACTGCCACTGATGACGCGGACACCGAGCCACGTACTGAGGGGAATGGGGATAGGACATGAGATACTCCCTCTCGCCCTCCACATACAGGTCTACTCAAAGGTTGCAGCCTCACACACCTGGGCACTTGGGCCTATGGTCATCTCCCTCATGGGTGTAACAGCATTTGTCACGATGGTCTATCTGCAATGTCATTACTGTGAAGTGGTATTGTTTATTTCTGTAAGTTGTTCCTTACAAAAAAAAACAATAAATAAATAACAAAAAAAATGACCTGTGAATCTGAGGCAGTGCCAAAAACTAACACCATGCAATAACAAGCGTTAAAATGGAGCTAAAAGGAGAAATACCTTTATTTATCCTAGTTTTTGCTTTTTCTGTGTGCCGCATTCTTCACTTTGGAAATGGCGGAGCACAATGCTGCGAAATTTGCCACAACGTAATGCACCGTCATTTCATTGTAAATATGCCCCTTCGTTCTGTGGTGGGCAAGCCCTGGAATGCATATTTGTGATTCAATTAGCACTTTAGACCTTGTAAAGCACTTTCATTTAATTTAATTCACCTTTGCTTGGTTTGGCACTGAAATTTAGTTTGGGGATAAAGAGATAATTTCAGACAGTTGAGAGAAAGGCCCCTCTCTCTCCCCCTTTTTAAATGGTTGTTCTATAACTGTTATTTTCATGTCTGCCCATAGCCCTCACTTGTCAAGCATTTAGTACTCTTCCTTTTTAATTGTTGTTTTAATCTGTTAATTTTTACTTGCACAACCTTTTAGTATTTTATCTGCTAGAAATAAATTATGTTCTGTGCTTGCCAAGAATCTTGGAGCTCCATTGTATTGATTTTAACTAATCACACAATAAAGGGAGAGGTGTGACGCAGCGGCCAGGGTGGCTGACTACGGAGCGTGGGGCTCAAGGTTAGATCCCCGGCGGCAGCTTAGTCCAGCACCATGTGACTCTGAGCAATAGTTTGCTTAATCTCCCCGATGACCCCCAGCGCCTTGAGACCCTTAGGTGTGATTAGTTTGTGCTTCACAAATACAAGGTTTATCTGTTTCAATTTGTGACCCACTGCGAATCACTAATGAAAATCAAAAGAGTTTCATACATTAGGAAAAGTGATTTCCTAATGGCGATTCACAAAAAATTGCAAATAGGTAATCAATATTCCTATTTTTGTACATCTGGCACTTGAACCTTTAAACAGCCGAGCCATGCCTATAGTACCAACCAGCAGCACTGATAGGATTTATATTAGATTCAGTGTTATTTAAAAAAGGTCCATGCAAGAATGATAAAGGCCACTAGTACATGGCATGATAGTGGAGTCAGTGGTGTAAAGTGTGGCCTAAGGACTAGAGTGGTGGACCTCGAAGCTGGTGAACCCGGTTCCACTCTTCACAGGGACGCTCAAATTCCTGTGATTCTGGGCAAATCACTTAATCTCCACCTGCCTAACAAAATGAATGTGCCCATCTGTAACAGGACTGGTGCTCATGTAAAGCGCTGTGATACCTGTGGGTCTAGTTCATGCTATATAAACCTCCAAAAAACAAAAAAAGGGACCAAGAGCCTCTGATGACGTGCTTAATATTTGCACAATCCAAGCGAGTTCACTCTATGATTAAGTCTTTGCTATGGGCAGCTCATATAGGGGAAAATGTACAACGAAGTGGCGGAGCGTGTCGTTAGCCTCCTGGGCTTAACGACATGCTCCGCCACTTCGGAAACGCAAGGCTGCACCATATTTACAAGAATGTGGTGCAGCCTTGCGTTTCCCCCTGCGATGGCGCTAAGTTTAAAAACATAGCACCAACGCTGGCACCCTTGCACCAGGGTACAAGGGTGTCTGCGTGCAGGGGAGGATTGGTTATGTGTAGGAAGGTCTCCCTTCCTGTACATAAACAACCCTTAAATGCCATTTTGTAACTTTGATGTGTGCTGCTTCATGCAGCACACATGAAAGTTACAAAATGGTATTTTTTCAAAAGGTTTGTTTATGTACAGGAAGGGACACCTTCCTGTATATAAACAAACCATGGCATTTTGCTTTTCCCATGTGTGCTGCACAAGGCAGCACACATGGAAAAAGCATAAACGAGGAGAAATAATGCATTTCTCCTCATTTCGCCAACTTAAGACCAGGCTTTCCCTGGTCTTAATGTTTGCACAGCCTCCTATGTACGCCACCCTTGTACATAGGGGGCAGCGTCAAATACAATGGGTGTGGCGGTGGAACGCCCATCACAACATGCACTGCATGCCCCTTTCACGCTAAACATAGATTGAAAGGGTGCCTTGTACATAAGGTAAGGCCTCTTTCTCACGAGAACGTCACAAAAACTGACATTCCCGTGGCGATAGGGGCTTGTACATAAGCCCCGTAGTCCTCTCTAATAATCAAGGGCCCGATTCACAGAACTAACTTAAGACAAAATCCTAAACTTACTACCATTTTGATATTCACGGAAAGGCCCTTACTCATCTTGGTATTCACAGATGTTAGGAGTCCTAACTTTAGGACTCCTAAATGCCTTCTGTGACTACCAAAAGTCCTAAAGTTAGGATTTTTTTCAGTTTAGGAGTAGTAAAGTTAGGACTCCTAACTTTACTACTGCTAAACTGAGAAAAATCCTAACTTTAAGACTTTCGGTATTCACAGAATACATTTAGGAGTCCTAAAGTTAGGACTCCTAGCATCTGTGAATTCCGAAATGAGTATGTGCCTTCTGTGAATACCAAAATGAGTAAGGGCCTTCTGTGAATATCAAAATGGTAGTAAGTTTAGGATTTTGTCTTAAGTTAGTTCTGTGAATCGGGCCCCAAGAGTCTGTTATTGAAACTTAAAAACTTACCCATTGTGGCTCCATGAACAATGTTGCTGGTAGAACAACTCTTGAAGGATCTCGTCATTGCCAAGGTTATGAGGGGAAGTCTAGTTGTTGAGCCTTTCGAACAGCTGGACGAGAAAGTTGCACTACATTTTGTTGTAACGGGGGAGAGCAAGTCATAAAACAACGTATAATGGTCTGACAAGACCCGTGCTTTTAACAAACAGAACACAACAAGAGCTCTGAGGGGATGCCAGGCTTAACAAGCGAGGAGTTCTATTATGTCAAGTGGAACATAACATCCTTCTGCAACTTCCAAAAAACAGCAGGACTGCCAGAGAGCACGGGAACCTGTGAAAACCGAGCAACACCAGATTAAAAACAGTAAACAGCAATGCAAGCTCGTCACATGGTCCCTTGACTGTGAGATAAATTGCTTAGAGCCGGTAACTGGAGCAAGAGAGTTGGAAACTGATTTCAGCCAATTATAAAGGCCTTAATTTGTGCTCCAGTTATTTAATTGTGATATGCACAGCCCTACACTTCTTCATCACTAGATAGAATCTGCCACCGTGAGGCAAAAACTGAGTGAGGCCTAGGTCCAGCTAAAGCTCTGATCGATCTTTACTGTACTGATGTACAAATGTGGGACCCAGTCCTGTGTCCTGAGCTTAGTGCAGTCATTATTGCAGGTATTAAGTGGGTATGCAGCCAGGTCTTGGAGATCAGCAACAATAATTCCTTTGGTAAAATAATGCTCCTGCTCCCATGATCACATGTAGTTTGCACACACACATATTGCGTGTGGATAGATATTTATTTATTTGCAATATGTGGCAAAGCACGCTCTTGCCAGTAAGGCATCCTGGTGCTGATTAAATACAAAACTAACCAATAAACACCTTTACAACCGATATAACCATTTGTTTACTAAACTTCACGAAAGTGGACAAGTATCTCAATTCTAGTAGCATGGTGTTCATGGGTTTAGTCTCGTGATAAACGCAGGTCCTGCACCCTGATAGGATTCCTTTATCTAAAGGACCAGTAATACAGAGGCTGAAGATGAGTGCAGCATCCGGAGGGGGCAGGGGAAAATGTTGGTCAGATAAATGGAGGACCTGAGTTATGAATCGCCGTAAAGCACATACAAAGTCTGTTAAATGGAATGTACGTCTGCATTGGAAGCCAATTTAGACTCCACAGGGCTCATTTATGATATTTTTGATGCAGTGCAGCGCAGCAAGTTAACTTGTTGCGCTGCTCTGCGTGACAGGTAAATGGCAGGAATGCATTATATTGAATGGAATACAGCACATTCCTGTCTTTTTCCATGCACTGGCACTCATGGGCTGCCTAGCGCCAATGCATGCACCCTTGCAGCATGGTGCAAGGGTACTTGCGTTGCATGCAGGATTGTTTTTGTGCAGGAAGGGACACCTTCATGCACAAAAACAATCCTGGGAGGCATATTCCTCTTTCTATGTGTGCTGCAGAATAGAGCACACATAGAAACAAGCAGAAATAGAGATATTTCTCCTCATTATGCCTCCCCTGAGAAGGTGTAGGATATTGACGCATCCTCAGGTATGCAAGTTCTTGTAAATCTGAAGATGCATTAAAATCCATGGGAGTTGCTTGGAACACCCACACAGCGCCCATGGAATGCCTACCCAGGGTAGAGTAATGCAATGCAGCGATTTGCACTGCGTTGTATTACTTCAATTTTGTTAAACCCCTCCGAACCAAGCCTGGGCATAGTTCGTGGAGTTCTGCAACATGGAACTCCGTGAGGTGCAATAAAAACTCCACGGCTCCACGCGCAGCTCTGCGAGCGGGGAGTGCGTTAGATAAATGCCAGTGCGCTGTGATTTTCAGTGCCGGGTGCTTGTCCGCACTGTGCAATCATTGCGAACGGCACAATTCACATCGCGAGCGGGCGCTGTTTCCTTTCTGCTGCTCTAGTATATTTTTATTTGAGCGGCAGCTTTCTCAACACGAACGGATGGTTTCTCAATGTGAGCGGTCACAAACATACGTGACTACTCACAATGAGAAATTTGACTACCCGCATTGAGAAATCTTGATGGGAGTTTGATTTTTCACGCTCACGCTCGCCAACTTGATGTTGATGATCGCAAACAAGGAAAAATCTTGCCGGGAGGGGGATTTTCCTCGCTTGCGCCCACCAACTTGACATTGACAAACTCAAGCGAGGAAAAAAGCTCCGCTCCGCAACGCGAAGCAGAGTTTTTCGGAACTCCGCAAGCTCCGTGTAATGCCGGGTGCGGAAAACTCTGCAAACTCCTCGAGCGGAGCGGACTTCACCACCTAAACTTTCTCAGAACCACTCAAAGTGGCTTTGCGTGGCTTCAAAAATTTGACTTTGCATTACACATGTACAATGTTGTGTGCTGCAAACGTGATGCAAGCCTCTCATAAATGAGGCCCCATCTGTGTCCAGAGATAGGAACATAGCATTGTAAGGGAAGTAGCAGGTGTGTGGCTGCATTCTGTGTCAACTGCAGATGTGGAAATTATTGTCAGTAAGACAAAGGAACAAGGCACTGGAATATTCAAGTTCAACAATTCATATATTGAAATCATCTAAAGTGCTACTTTTGAAAGCCCTCAGGACAAGAGGTAAGAGGCAATGAACAAAATTAGATCAAGAGTCTGCTGACCTGCCTGAAGGTTGATGTAAAAGTATTTCTAAGAACGCAGACATTGCGTAGAGGAAAATAGCGAAAGTTAGAGACTCTGCAGAAAGAGAAGCCAACAGCAACTGAGGTAACTTTAATGTTAGACACTTGTGAAAGTGATATGCCTGTAAATTGTATTTGCAAATTCGAATACAGTGATCATTTTCTGGATATTTGGCACATTGCAAATGAATAATACTTCCAGCACTGCTGGGAGCACTCATGTACCCTTAGCAAACAAAACCTATGACTGTGGAAAATCCTCCTAAACTTGCACTTTTCTGCAGCAGTGAGTTGAATTTGCAGGCAAATATTCCTGCAGCTCATTATTCTGTCAGTTGCAGTCATTTGCATTCGTTTGCACTCACTGGTTACATGTTTTTATCATGTCAATTGAGGTTCCAAAACTATTTTGTGAATCAAGACTTCAATATAGTGCTTCTATAAAATAAATATATATATATATATATATATATATATGAGTTGTCAGTATCAACTTAAAGGTGAGCGTTTATGGGCCTCCCATATTTTGTGAGGAGTAATGTAATTTCTTTCTGTTTACACTTCATTTTCAATATGTAATCTACTGAAATCGGGAGCAAAACGAAAGTGGCAATGCCCCCCCCCCCCAATGATACCATCTGCTCCATGTGTCCTTTGTTTAAGTGTGGACTGTATGTACAGAAAAGTGCATACATGTTGTTTAATTAATTTTCAAGGAATGTCTTCAGGAACTTAGGACCTGATGTACAAAATGGGTTTGGAAATCAATACTAAATCACTATTTGGAAGAGACATGTTTAAGGCTTCCCTTCCAAACTGCGATTGGCTAAGATATGTTACTGAATCTGGGGGCATATGTATCAACCGAATTTTTAATCGCAAACGCTGCGATTCACAAAAAACAGCGTTTGCGATTAAAAATTAGCAAATGGGATGTATGAGGCAAATTCTCATCGCAAATTTAAGGAATCGCTAATTTAGCGATTTCTTAATTTTGCGTAAGCATTTAAGAAATCGCAAATTGCGATTTCTTAAATGATATGTAACACGCACCAAAGCATTGCGAATTATCCTTAAGAAATCGCAAATTACCACCAACTTCTAGTTGGTGGTAATTTGCGATTTCTGTTAAAAATGCACTTTTTGGAATTTTACAAAGTGCCACGTGGTGCACATACATGCCCTTAGTGCATGTATGTGCGCCATATGCACACACATGCTCATTTCAGGGGTGCATCAGGGTGTCATCATGACACCCTTGCACCTTTGAAATTATTCTCAAATTGCGATTAGCAAATTGCGAATCGCAATTTGAGAATTACTTTCCATTCATTCCTATGGGTCTCCTGGCCCATAGAAATGAATGGGAAGTTATTCCTTAATTGCGATTTCGCAATTTGCTAATCGCAATTAAGGAATTTTAAGAAATCGCAAAAGTTTTGCAATTTTTTTATACATCCCGTTTTGCAATTCTCAAATAGCGATTCTTTAAAAATCGCTATTTGAGAATCGCAAATGGAGATGTTGATACATATGCCCCCTGGTCACAAAACATCGACATTTACTGACATCTCAAAGTAGGTGTTAACCCATTTGCAGATGGGGAGAGGTTCCTCTTGGGTCTCCTTCCCCTTTGTAAATGTTAAAAAAAAAAGTGTGTTGACCAGTAGACTAGTCCAAGGAGTAACTTGCAACTCTGAAACAAAAAAAAATCCTTTTTAAAAGAAGCCCAGAATTCTTTAATGAAAACAGGCTGCATTTCCAGCAAAACGTGGCTTTGTTAAAAATGTGATCACGGACATGATAGTTTGCTGAAGGCAGCAGACCACCATCCCTATGATGGCATCCAATTGTAGTGAACCCCAATTTACGACCTACCTCATTAATATTGATGAGATAGGTCCTTTGACTGACTACGATTTGGAATTGTGTGACCCAAACTATTACCATAAGCATCGGTTCGCAAAATTTCTTTCCATTCACAAAAAGTAACTGCGCAATATAAAACCACCTTTTGCAAGTTAAAATTTTGTACATCAGGCACTAAGGGGCATATCAGCAACAACCGGCGATAATTATCGCTAAGCACACTTAGCGCTAGGACAATTATCGCCGGCTAGCGTGGATTTTTATCGCTGAGATAGCGTGCTATTACCAACGCTTATCTCAAAAGCAATAAAAATCCTAGTGCTAACTGCCAAAAGTGAGATTATCGCTGGAAACCCAGCGATAATGCCACGAAGTTTGGCGATAGCTTGCTGATAGGGCCTCACATACTTAGCCATGATATCCACCTTCCGTAGGATATCATGGCTAAGTCAGTTTCAAAGCAGGCGTAAGGAAAGTAGCGATAACAGAGATTATCTCTACTTTTCTTGTCGCTATGCTGCTTTGCGAGAGGCTTGATAATAGGATAAATACGCTTAGCGACATTTCTCCCGTTATCCTGGGGAGGAACGCCCACTTTGCATCTCATTAGAGATGCAAAGATGGGAGTTAGGAATTCAGGCGCTAAGGCAAGGTTTCACACCACAGCGTGACCTTGCTAAAATAGCGATAAAATAATCGCCGCTTTTCGGCCGAAAACGGCCGCAAAAGCGGCGATAATTTTATATCGCCGCCTTGTAGATATGCCCCTAAATCTTCTGATAATAGGAAGGAAATGGAGACAAAGTAATATCAGTCAGCAGATGACATAGTTAATACCACTTTTCTTTCACAGTTTTGTTTTGTATTTTGCTAGGGTAACTTTTACCTAGCACTTTAACCCCTTCAGCGCGGCGGGAATTCCCCCGCGGTGCTGAAGGGTTCGAGCGCGGGCGGGGCCATGACGGAACGGTTCCGTCATGAGCACAGCGCAACCGATGCTCATGACGGAACCGTTCCTTCATGGGCATGGAAGGGGTTAACTAGCACTTTGTCGGGGTCAGTAATATTGGACTACAATGATATCATATCGAGACCATCGCCTACCACTATATCATCGTGGATTGTACATGAGTATTATTTTTACCTTCGCGTCGTCTTCCCCCACCCTAGCGCCCTCTCTATTCACCTATTATACATACCTACACTTGGGCTACAGTAGATGATGAGGGACATGAGATCGAATTGTCAGGCAGTAAAACGTATGTGATATAGTGGCGGTTTCACCCACAGTGTTTTCAAATTTTGAGACGGGTGCTTTGTTGCGAGTTGAAAAGGAGAGTAAAAGGGCACATGACATAAGCCGTCGTGCATAGTAGATATAATGATCCTGAAGAATGCTAAACCACTCGGACGTCAAATCGTTGCACAGTGTACCTTATGCTATCCAATATATTATCGGCTCCTTCATTGAGGGTGCTTCAGTTTGACACTCCATTTATCTCTCTTGCTGGAAAGCTGGCACGTCACCAGCTCACTTGAGAGGCAGCAGCTATTTTAAAGCCCCTAAAACAACTACCTACATTTGTGAAGTGTCCTCTTAAGTGAACCCATTTCCCAGAGTTTCTCTTGATTAGATCAGGGTGTAAGACATGGCAGGAGATTGTTCTACTGAAAATGGCAAGCTCAGGGGATATAGCTTCAGCTAATGCATTTAATGTGCTGCATTACATTGCGATTTTAAAAAGTAAGAGTACCAGCCAAAGCCTCTTAAATCCAAGATGGATATACCAGAGCACTCTATCTGATTGAAAAAGGAAAGCTGTTTAGGATGCACCGAAATAGACGTAGGACTGTTACCTGACAACTATATACAGAAGTGTATGTCTATCACATGTTAAGACAGAGCGCCACATTTAACTAACATCCATGGCTTTAAAGTTTTGATCAAATTTCAGATAACCCAAGCATTCTTAATAACTGAGCTGTGAAACGGAATAATGTTTTTGCTTATTACTTCAGAAAGATTTATATCAGGTCATTGGCCATGTCTGCCATTTCATTCCCAGTGGGCAAAATTTCACTTTGTGAAATTATATCCCATAATTCAGTACTGATTGTACTGCTAGAGTAGAAAGTCCTTGGGGTCAGAAGTATGAGAAGAAATATTATTTTACCACAAGAAACGAAGCTGCGGTTATTTAAGGCCGAGGATTGGCCAAGCGACGTGAGCCAGTTGCTCTGTCAGAATGAGTTTCTATCTCCATCTGACAGAGTTTCAGGCATTTTCGCTGTAATGAAACTGTTTCAATTCCTAATGTTAGCAAAACTTCACCTTCCACTGCTACAACATCTATTTCGTGTATGTGCAGCAATATAAATCTTCTAAACATGAACGCTACAGAATTGATGAGATTTTGAAAGAAAACTACGACTGAAAGGCATAGCTTTCTTTCCCCTGTTTTCAAACAGATTGCTTGTTGTTTTGCTGGAATCATCAGCATGGTATTGGCTTATTTAAAGCGGATGCGGGTGGACATTCTGATGATAAAGGGCGCGGGTAATAAGCTGAAATTACTTTGCATCAAATGTGGTTCCTTGTCATTGGAGTTAAATAACGTTCATATATTTCTCTTCAATAGACAGCTTATGGTGTTTTCATGTAAACGTTTTTTGAACCTACCAATCTCATTTTAGGTGCCAATAACATTTTGCCAACTCCTAAAATGGGATTGTGGCAGCCAATACAGATTCCGTCATTGTTAGACTTGGCCCTTTTTGCAGGGTTTTCCCAAAACTTTCTGCTTCTTCCCCCTATTTTTTCTGATCTGTTGTTGATGGCTATAGGACTCTGGGGACTTTACCACTGCTAATCAGTGCTAAAGTGCATATGCTCTCTGAGTAAATTGTGTTTATGGATTGGGGTTTCCATGTTTGGCTATTTGGTTTATTGATAAGTTCCTAGTACAGTGCATTGTGTGTGCCAGGGCCTGTAAATCAAATACTACTAGTGGACCTACAGCACTGAATGTGCCACCTACTCGAGTAGCCCTGAAAAGGTGTCTCAGACCTGCCACTGCAGTGTCTGTGTGCAGTTTGTTAACTGCAATGTGGACTTGGCAAGTGCGGCCACTTGCCATGCCCTAACATTCCCTTTTCTTACATGTAAGACATCGCTATGGTAGGCCCAAGGTACCCCCATGGGCAGGGTGCAGTGTACGTGAAAGGTAGGACATGTACTGGTGTGTGTGACATGTCCTGATCATGAAATACTGCCAATTTAGTATTTCACTATTGAAAGACTATCTGCTCCATAGGATAGAATGGGAAATACTTTGTATCATCTTACAAGTATAACTTTCCATTGGGTCATGATGCTGAAATAAAGTTTAGGCTCTCAGTATTCAGAATTTAATGCAGATGATTTTTTTAATTTTGTGTTGAAAAAGGCCACTTTTAAAAAGTAGGCTTTTTCTTGTTAAACCATTCTGGGTGCCACACACTGGTTTTGAAGTGATAGGCTCTGGGGATGTGCATTGGGATGTGCATTCACTGTAGACAGCCACTGGGGGAATGGGGCAATGACTCAGAGCTGAGCTGAATGGGGCTTGGTTGTATTCAGAGTAGTGGGAGTAGATTTCCTTGCACCTTAATGGGGCCTGTATCCCTTGCACAATGCTGTCTCCATCCCCTGTGGTCATACTGCACCAGTGAGGACAGAACTGGTTTGGACTGGACTCAGAGACCCTTGCACAAAGAGAACAAAGGCAAAATGGGGTATAAGTAGTAGACCTTATACCTCAGAACCTCTGGACTTAAGAGAAATCTTTGCCAAGGAGAAGAGCTGAAGAGGGGTGAGGAGGAGTACTGCCCCTTTGCTGTGTACTGTGTGGGGTTCATTTGCAGTTGCTGTTTCTTCCAAGAAAAGGACAAAGATTGTAATATTGCTGTGAACCTGCTTGAAGAAGAATCTCCAAGGGCCTCTTTGTGCTGGCCTCCTGCTCTGAAGTCTCAGGGACACAACAACTTCACCCCCAGCTCCCCTGAACTATGCTGCTGAGAGTTCTGACCTGCCTGAAGGTACTTTTCCAGTTTAGGGCCTCTGGAGGTTTTTCCTTCTGTTAGGAGCTGGAAGAAACCAGAAGAGCTGAGAAAATGTACACATTGGCCCCTTCTTGAAGCTGTTTTTCCCGACGCACGGACCACCGAGCCACTGTAGAGATGAAGCAGCGCCTGTCACGGCTGAAAGAACCATCGCATCATGGGATGGCAGCTGAGGAAACCGATGCAGCACCGCTTGCCGCTGCTGCATCGATCACTAGCGTATCCCGGATTTCCATGCTTCGCACCTGTGCAGCAAGTTTTTCCGACGCATCATCGGCGGACCAGAACTATCTTGGAGTCAATGCATCACGTCCCCCTAAAGTGTGGATTCGATGCATCACTTCTCCTGCGTGCAGCAGAACTGTTGCATCGCCTCCCCAAGGACTCAGGAATTGACACATCCCTTTATTTCTCAACGCTTCCCTTCTCTACGGCTGTTTGGCCTTGTGAATTTTGATGCATCTACAGGTACTTTTTGTAGAATCACACATCCATAGTTTTCTATGGACCCAGTTGCTTGAAACCTTTTAAAAGTCATATTTTTATTACAGGTATGTTGGATTTTTGTCGTTATGATCTTGTTGAGTTTAGATAAAGACACTACGGGCCTGATTCACAGAGGTAAACTTAGACCAAAAGTCTAAGGGCCTATTCATAAAAGTAAACTTAGACCGAAAGGCTAAGTTTAGACCTGAAGTCTAAGTTTAGACATAAAGTCTAACTTTACTGCTAGTAAAGTTAGACTTTTGGTCTAAGTTTGGACCAAAAGTCTACCTTAGACCAAAAGATTAACTTTAGTGGTAGTAAAGGTAGACTTTTGGTCTAACTTTAGTAGTAGTAAAGTAAGACTTTAGGTCTAAGTTAGACTTTTGGTCTAAATTTGGACAAAAAGTCTAACTTAGACCAAAAGTCTAACTTTAGTAGTAGTAAAGTTAGAATTTTGGTCTAAGTTAGACTTTTGGTCTAAACTCAGACTTTTGGTCTAAGTTTACCTTTGTGAATCAGGCCCTTTATTTTTTTCAAAACTGGCATGGTGTCCATTTGTGGTGTTATCACTGTATTACTGTATGTGTTTTGAGTACAGATACTTTACACATAGCCTTCGGGATAATAAATCAAACCAATGACCAGTATTTGGGTACCTCTCAGTGTATTTTCTGTTACTGAATCTAAACATATAACACAACAATGAACATACACAAAATATAAGCCAGACCTATTGGTGTTGCCAATATATTTTAGCAATATCATCCAAATGAGGAATAATAATGATGTTGTTGTGAAAATACTTAAACTCTATAAATATTGGACTTTGAACTAAACATTACTAAGGTCCGTGGAAGAGGTATTAGTCTGTGGAGTGTCTCCCATTCTTACTACTATGTTCTGCAGTCTCTCTCTTTATGGTAGGTATTGATGCTCTTTTTCTGTCCACTTCTTTAAAAAATTTGCCACCTGGATATCTAACATATCACCTCATTTCTCCTTATCCTCTTTTCACACAGTCCTTGATGCACTTTCTTATTTTTCCACTTTCACCATACACCCACCCACTTTCTCTCTCATCACCTGTAAACACACCATTCATGTTATTTATCTTTGGCGCTATAAATATTTGAGTGAGTTGTGTTTGGTCACTCTGACATGCTTTGGGCAACCAACTCTGACAAGGGGAATGTCAGGAGAGGGGTAATAAAGAGTAGTAGGACGGTTATCTTGTCACCAAAGTAGTCCAGTGTCAGACGCTAAGGGCGACCTGCCATAGACCTTAATGGAGTTGCCCAGATGCAAAGGATATGGGATGATGAAGGTGATGTGAGAGTTTGATAATGCTGCCACTGGACTACTGGTCTGCTGTTACAGCAAAAACAGCTGTTCCCTTTGGTGAAGGCTAGTCTCCATCTTGCACCGCAGGCACAGTCCTCTCTTTGCTGGTCCAAGGATCAATGGGTACAGTCCAGCAATTGGTGCAGTCTCTCTTGCTAGGTCCCGAAAACAGCAAGGCAGCCCTTCTTTTTATCCTTTCTCGAGTACAGATGTGATCTGAAATCTGGGTGCCAGTGTGCCATATTTATGTACAGAAAATTCCTTGGGAGGATGTGGCGGTCACTAGCCAATGGGCTAATAGGAGCATTCTGACCACTGCGCCTTTCAGTAGGCCTGGTCACCCCCCTGACTCCTGCCGCTACCTGTCCCTGCTCCTGCCGCCGCCGCTGACACCCCTGATCCCGAGCGACCCAGCCACAGCTGAGCCGCCCGGCCGCCAGTTTTCCCGCAGCTGACCACTGCGGACACGCCCACCACCAGCCCATTGGCCGCCCCGCTCCCGCCAACCCAGTGGACCCGCCCTCTCGTCCCCCTACTTAAGGAGCTCGCCGAGTGTACTCGGGAGTGACCACTGCGCCTTTCAGTAGGCCTGGTCACCCCCCTGACTCCTGCCGCTACCTGTCCCTGCTCCTGCCGCCGCCGCTGACACCCCTGATCCCGAGCGACCCAGCCACAGCTGAGCCGCCCGGCCGGCAGTTTTCCCGCCGCTGACCACTGTGGACACGCCCACCACCAGCCCATTGGCCGCCCCGCTCCCGCCAACCCAGCGGACCCGCCCTCCCGTCCCCCTAGCTATGACGCCCCCGGAGCAACCGCGCAGCGGACGCGCGCAGCGGGAGCGCCGATTGAGCGCCAAAGGTGCGCCAAAGGTAAGCCCGTCTGCGCCCGTCTGCGCCCGTCCGCGCCTGGACCGCGCCCAGCGCCAGGACCCCTGGCCCCCGCAGTCACCAGCCCACCCTCCGGACCTACAACGCCACCGACCTCAACGCACTCAACGCCGGCCGACTCCCGGGATGCTACCGAGCCACCCCTAGACGCACCCACGGACCCTTCTGCTGCCGCTCCTGCGAGTTCACCTGCATCCGGACCTGCACGACACCCGCACCCACCAAGACCAAGACGAGCAACAACAGCAGCCGCCTCAAGTGCATCCTACTCAACACCCGCTCCGTCCACAGACACGCCATCAAGCTCTGGAGCCTGCTCGACACCACCTCACCAGACGTCGCCTTCCTCACAGAAACCTGGATGAACGCCTCTTCAGCGCCCGACATCGCCATCGCCATCCCAGACGGCTACAAGATCATCCGAAGGGACCGCATCAACCAGACCGGAGGAGGCATCGCCATCATCCACAGGAACACCATCCGCATCATGACCAACACCGACGACATCCTGACTACCGCCGAACACCTTCACTTCCAGGTCCACATCAACCCCAAGACCACCCTCCGAGGCACCCTCATCTACAGACCCCCGGGACAACGCACACAATTCAGCGAAGACATCGCCGACTTCATCAGCCCGCACGCCCTCCTCTCCACTGACTACATCCTCCTCGGGGACCTCAACTTCCACCTGGAGAACAACAACGACCGCAACACCACCACCCTGCTGGACAACCTCGATAACCTCGGACTCAAGCAACTGGTAAACACCCCCACCCACTACGCCGGACACACACTCGACCCAGTCTTCTCTTCCAGCAAGGACATCGCCTTCAGCCACGCCACCAGACTCCACTGGACGGACCACAGCTGCGTCCACTTCAGCTTCGGAAGGACCACGATCCACCACCACCAGCAACAGGTTGCACGCAGGAGCTGGAACAAGATCACAGCCGACCAGCTCGAACCTCCCTGAACATGAATCCTCCCACCAGCACAACGAACCCTAGCCAGGCGGCCACCAACCTCATGAAGTGGATCAGCGTTTGCGCAGACGAGCTCGCCCCCCTGAGGACCCCACCCAGCAGACCCGGTAGCAAGAAAGCCCCATGGTTCACCGACGAACTCAAGAGCTCCAAGAAGAACTGCCGAGCCCTCGAGAGAACCTGGCGCAGAGACCCAACACCGAACAACATGACTGCCCTCAAGCGTGCCACCCGAAAACACCACCAACTCATCCACGCCACCAAGAAAACTGCATTCAAGGAACGACTGGACAACAACGCACACAACAGCAAGGAACTCTTCAACATCGTCAAAGAGCTCTCCAACCCCAACGCCGGAAACAACGACATCACCCCTTCGCAAGACCTCTGCAACTCCCTCGCCTCCTACTTCCACAACAAGATCGCGGACATACACAACAGCTTCAGCACTCAACCGACGAACGCCACGACCGAACCACCACCCCCCACCACCACCCTCCGCGCCTGGACTCCGATCAGCACCGAGGACACCGTCCGCACGATGAACTCCATCCACTCCGGGTCTCCGACCGACCCCTGCCCACACCACGTCTTCAACAAGGCTGACACTGTCATCGCACCCCACCTGCGGGACATCATCAACACCTCCTTCGACACCGCCACCTTCCCAGAGAGCTGGAAGCACACCGAACTCAGCGCCCTACTCAAGAAACCATCGGCCGACCCCACCGACCTCAAGAACTACCGCCCCATCTCGCTGCTCCCTTTTCCTGCAAAAGTCATCGAGAAGACCGTCAACAAGCAGCTGGCCGCCTTCCTCGAGACGAACGGATCCCTCAACCCCTCGCAGTCTGGCTTCCGGGCCAACCACAGCACCGAGACCGCCCTGATCGCAGCCACCGATGACATCCGAGCGCTGCTCGACAACGGAGAAACAGCGGCCCTCATCCTCCTCGACCTCTCCGCGGCCTTCGACACTGTCTGTCACCGTACACTAGTGCAGCGACTCAGCAACGTCGGAATCCAGGAGAAGGCACTGGAGTGGATCATCTCCTTCCTCGCCGGAAGGACACAGAGTGTCCGCCTCCCTCCGTTCAGATCTGAAGCCACCGAAGTCATCTGCGGCGTCCCTCAAGGCTCCTCGCTCAGCCCTACCCTCTTCAATGCCTACATGAGCCCCCTCGCAGACATCGCACGCCAGCACAGCCTCAACATCATCTCCTACGCCGACGACACCCAGCTGATCCTCTCCCTTACCAACGACCCCGCCACCGCCAGAGCCAACCTTCACGAAGGGATGAAAGAGGTAGCCGAATGGATGAAGAACAGCCGCCTGAAACTGAACTCAGACAAGACGGAAGTCCTCATCCTGGGATCCTCACCCACCGCCTGGGATGACTCCTGGTGGCCCCCCGCCCTAGGCAGCGCACCCATACCAACAGACCACGCACGCAACCTGGGCTTCGTCCTGGACTCCTCCCTCTCCATGACCAGACAAGTCAACACCGTCTCCTCGTCGTGCTTCAACATCCTTCGCATGCTACGTAAGATCTTCCGGTGGATCCCCACCGAGACCAGGAAGACGGTCACCCAGGCCTTCGTCACCAGCCGTCTGGACTACGGCAACGCCCTCTACGCCGGAACCACTGCCAAACTCCAGAAGAGACTCCAGCGGATCCAGAACGCCTTAGCACGACTCATCCTGGACATCCCCCGCCGCAGCCACATCTCCGGTCACCTGAGAGACCTGCACTGGCTCCCAGTCAACAAGAGAATCACCTTCCGTCTCCTCACCCACGCACACAAAGCACTACACAACCAAGGCCCAGGATACCTCAACAGCCGCCTCAACTTCTACGCTCCCAAACGCCAGCTTCGATCGACCAGCCACGCCCTCGCCGCCGTCCCCCGCATCCGAAGAGCCACCACAGGGGGACGGTCCTTCTCCTACCTCGCCGCCAAGACATGGAACACTCTCCCCACCCACCTCCGCCTGACCCAGGACCACCTCGCCTTCAGGAAGCAACTCAAGACCTGGCTGTTCGAGCAGTAGCGGACCCCCCTCCCCCAGCGCCTTGAGACCCTCTGGGTGAGTAGCGCGCTATATAAATGCGATGATTGATTGATTGATTCTCGCCTGATGAAGAATTTCTGTGAAGTGTGGCATCCGGCCATCCGAGAGTGCAATATTATGCCTACCCCTAAGGTGGCAGAACCCATCTCTCAGTGTGTGGAGCTTGGTAGCTCGCCCTAGGGGTGTGCTTTCCTGAGGGCTACATGCCCACCGAAAAACTGGTTTGGCAACTGGTTTTCCCTCTCTGTCCCCAATGCCAACCGACCTACCTTAACAAAAGAGCAACCACTCTTGTGCGTGTTCACCATTTGACCTTCAAAATCAGCTTTCCCCTTACAAGCTCACCTTTTGGGCTTACTCTCTGTGTGGCTTGCTGCCAGATGGAGGAGATACCTCCTCCAACGCCAGGCCTCTCTTGTTGTTTTCCCTGGGAGTCATTAATTGTTGGACATTGGGTTGCTGGTTGAGTGGGGTGAAACTCTACTTGAGCAGCAGCCACAATTTCTGTCAGGTTGAAGTCACTAGAAAAAAACATGAATTAACCTGGGCTTAACCCACTTGTAGCTTATCACAAAAGAAGTCAGGCTTCACTTAGAGGCAATGTGTACAGGAGTAATGTAGCACTTCAAACAGTAACAAAGCGAAAACACAATACAAGAAAAATCCCACACCATGTTAGACAAATAGAGTAAAATGTAATAAATTAGTTAAGCTTAAAATGACAGGAATCCAATAATTAGAAGTGAAGAGATGTCATTTTGAAAGTTTTAGATGAAAATAGGGCCTAGTAGCACAAAGTGCCAACTGTGGGTATCTGGCCGGGCTGTACTGGGATACAGTATCAAATTCCAAAGAAGCTACAGAGTGCAATATGGAATGCTGCTATGTCATTGAGGATGCCATCGATGAGGGGCTTGTGATGCTGTGAGAAACCAATGCATTTTGCAGTGTCCTTTGCTTTTAGCCTCCACATTAACTACTAAATGCTGTTTTTCTCACTGTGCCCGGGCTCTGCTAACAAACCAAGGGCCCTGATTAAAAGTACATAGTAATTAGGTATAATTACAATTGGTACTGACAACCTACCTGTAAGTCCCTAGTATATGGTAGAGCATGTAGGTTTAGAGGCCCAGCAGATTTAAAGCATCCTAAGTGTGCACTGCTGTGTTGCCTGTTGTCATCTTAAAAACAGTCATGCTTTGCAAGATGCTTTTAAAATAAAATGACATGCAAATTCAACTTTGAAATAAAAAGTACTTCCAAATACTTAAACTACCTTATTTTACACATAACCCACCCCTAAAGTCTCCCCTAGGGGCCCCATGGGTAGGGCTCCTTGTAACTATAGGCAGGGACATTACAAAATATGTTTTATATGCCCTGGTGTAAGAAAGAAATGCCAATTTCGTTTTCCCCTTTGCAGCACATTGGCTCCATAAGCTAGCATAGGAATACTTTAATAATGTATAACTATTGATAGAAGTGAGCTAAAAATATACTTCAAAGTATGTAAAAGATAGTTAGAATAAATACAACAACTTGTGAAGGTTAGATTTATTATACCTATCACAGAAAAGAAGTTGTAGAACTTGCTTTTCTGCTGTCCTAAAATCCAACCTTCCAGTAGCCTCTCCTGATTGGCCTTTGGCAGGCTGAGCCAAACTGCTTTGATGAGGTGTGAAGTGGCCTGCATAGAGACAAAGCACATCTAGTTGGAATATATCTGCAGCTGCAGAGTAAAAGCCAGTCTGGGGGTGTAGTAGCCAAACTGGTCTTCAAAGAGGGAATGGCAGGACACAACTCAGGCTTACCCCCACATTGTGCAGCCCTAGTAATTGAATTAGCAGAGGGTCCGGAAGGGGAGTGTTAGGGAAAGTTAGCCATGCCAGTTGGATGGCTTGCCCAGGTCAAACCTCCAGGAGACAGTTTTCATTTTGGATTTTAAAAGTGCAGGGCTTTCAGAGTGGGTGGCCAAACTCTGCTCAGCCAGCGGAGTTTGCAGAGTTATAGCCATTCCGCTCCCCGCTTTGAGTGTAGAGTTTGGCTAAAACTCCTCAAACCGCTGTGTAGCAGAGTTCACTAGCACACACCTGTATAAATAGCAAACAGTAAACACACACAGTGGCGTGAGCAACCCAAGATAGCCACCACAGTTAGCAGTCTAGTGTTTCAGTATAGCGGATCCTCGCGTTCAACTCTGACACTGTGGAGGAGTGACCGCATGAGCAGCAGTATCAACTCCGATACTTTGTTTTGCAGCGTAGCAAGAAGAAAAGCAGCAGGCACAGAAGCCTGCGCGTGACAAAGGGCTTAGTGTTGTGCCTTTGTTACCTCAGGACACTCAGAAAGCCATCCCTTCTACGGCAGAGAGAACTTTGTTTGCATTGTACTACCTGGCCTTTTCTAATTAGTCATACCTGGCTAGTCCCGAGACTCTTGAGTCTCGACCTGCTCATGTTTGCCCTGCAGCTGTAAGCCTGGTAGTCTCATCCACCCTGGGGGTCATGGATTCCTGCTATGACCACGAGGGGCACCACCGTGCTGCATGCCTGTGTCCAACAACTCTGCCTTCCTGAGGATGCTGGTGGTCAATAACACCTGCTGGTCTCCACAGAGGACTACTGCCTACAGACGGGGCACCTGGATCACCTGCACAACACCAGCACCCTGACTGACCTGCACGGGGACAAGGCGGTCCCCTGGAGGCAGAGCCAGACCATGGCATTAGGGCTGGGTCCTCTAGCACCCCAACTCCATCAACCATCACCCTGTCCCTGGGTGAGTACAGGCGACATCCTGGCAGAGGGCCTCAAATGTGGGAATAACAATGTGGAGCACCTTTTGGGTTCCATTTTTACTGATAAACGCACATTGTTACTTAGAGAAAGATCCATGTATGAAAGTGCGGGACGTGTACCTCAGCGGTAAGCTTTAGTTTTAATATGGCACCTTGTTACAGAATTATGCATGAGTAAGTGTGGAATATACATATTTCTGTTGCACTAGTATAATTCATCATTTCACACAGGACAGGCACAGTTTGGAGTGTCTTAATGGTTGATGTTAATTTATGGGATACAAGCTCAACTCAACTCTTCCCACTCGCAGAGCTCCATGGAATTTGGCAGAGTTTTTCAGTAAGTCTGTGATATTCCGCAGAGTGAAACTCAGCGAACTCCACCTAGGCCTACAGTTCTTTCTGGGACAAGAATATGCCATACTTTGGAGTAAGCTGTCATACTTCTAGGTGGCACGCAGTACCCCGCTAATTGTCAGGGGTGGCCCCCTGCTTGTCACTTAAGAACACTGGATAAATGTGGAAGAGCAGCCTAGCAACTCAAATGCCAGCCTGAACTAGGCTAGAAGAAGGACTGCCCTGCTGGACCTTTGGACTGAACTCATACGGACTGTGCCTGTTGCACACTTTGGTCTTCAGCACAAAAAGGACTTTGCCTTGCCTTGAAAGTTGAAGCATTGGACTCCCTGAAAACAACATGTTAAAAGAGTTCCACCTGCATCATCGTCACCAAGAATCATCAGCTGGATGGCATTCAGGTAGCTTTTAAGGATTTGGACAGGTGTATTATGAGAGAGGCAGTCCAACCATCCGAAGGAACAACTCAGGGCTTTTGGAATCTTCGATTGGTGTTGTGGACACTCTAGGATCCCAAAAGGACCTTCTGGAAGAAGATCCAGAAGTTTGGAGGATTTTTATCAAAAAGCTCCATAAGATTACCAACCTGTCATCGAGTGTCAAGCCGCTGTCATCCAATTTTGACCCAGCTTGGATTTCAGGTTCATCCCGCTGAAAGCTCTGGAGCTCAAGACTTTAAGGATTCCACGAGGCCTCCAGCTGAACCAAGTCAATGTTATTGACTCAAAACTCAACACGACTCAAGACGTCAAGAGAAAAGCTCCAGAAAAGTGACTAAGTCCAAAGGTAAAAATGTGACTCGGCCTACCACTGAGTGCAACTAACCCATGGTCTATCGCAGTCAGCCTCAAATTCTGATGTTGCCCCTGGTCAAGCACGGCCAGATGTCCCAAGTTGGCACTTTTCATTTTTAGGCACTGGAAAGTATTTAATCCTTAAAAATTCACATCTTAAATTCCCTACATTGGATTTTGTAATTGTAATCATATAAATATGTCCCATTTTTATAAATTGGTGTTGAATTTGTACTGTGTGTAGTTTCTTGCTTATTTAATGTATTGGTGTTTTTAATTACTTAACACATGTGCCTCCTAAGTTATGCCTGCCTGCTTGCATATAGCTACCAAGGGCCATATGTAGGTAGCAACACATTTACCGATTCATAAATACCGAATTTTACGGATTCGGCATTTATGAATCGGTAAATGTGATGTAGGTAATGATTCGGTAAATTTTACTGAATCTGAAAAATTCGGTAAATATGAATCGGTATTTACCGATTCGGTAATGGGGCATACCTTCCCATTGATTCCTATGGGCCTGGAGGCCCATAGGAATCAATGGGAAGCCAGTCACCATTACCGATACGGTAAATACCGATTCGGTAATGGGGGGAGCATATACAAGGGTGGCAGGGTGTCACATTGACACCCTGTTGCACCCCTGATTCTTGCATGTGTGCACATGTGGCGCACATACATGCCCTAAGGGCATGTATGTCTGCCACATTGCGTTTTGCAAGGTATTCGTTATTTATCACCAACCTGTATTTGGTGGTAAATAACGAATTCTTAATTCTAATTTGCACTCTTTAGAGCGCTCCCTACATTCAGGATTCGGTATTTACCGATTCGGTATTTTACCGATTCGGTAATTTACCGAATCCTGAATTATGCCTCCTACATCCCAAATAGCTAAATACCGCTCGGTAACGGGATATTTACCGAATTTCGGCCGTTACCGACCGGTATTTAGCTACCTACATGAGGCCCCAAGTGATGAGCAAGGGAATAATTTATTGAGGCCTTGACTGGATCTTCCATTGTGTTTGTGGCCTTATTACTAGTTGTAGGTAACTACCTACACCTACTAAAAAACACATTCCAACAGATCGCAATACCGGCATCAAAGATGTGTAGCGCAGAGGCTGTTCTGAGAAGTCTGCGGGCTTTAATGTGATGCCCTGTGTCAGAGATGAAGCGTGTTGCAGCAGTTCCAATGCGATTGCAAGCAGATGTGTTATGCAGCATATGTTCTGTTCACAGGACTACAGCTGGGCTGGCAAGGCACATTCAGGCCCCCTTCCAAGGTCCAGGACCGGATGTGCACCATTTGCCGACAAGACTCACAGCAGCCAGAGTCCAGATGCTAGGTTGAGGTGGTTGGAGCATTTTCTGTCCCTAAAGCTCATATCAGGAGACCAGCCATGTAATAATGGAAAGTCACTCTGGTGGTCATGGGATTAAGATGCAGGTCCAATCATTCTTACTCAGGCAACATAGTAGCAGCCCTTCAGGCAGAGGAGCACAGTAGTCACTCTGAGTCTTCCACAGGTCAGGAAATGTACTGAAGAGTTGGGTCTGAGGGTCCATTAATTATACCTGGTAACCACTTTAAAGTAGGAGAAGGTTCTGGAGGCTTCAACCCATAGAGGCATGTGTGGAATTTCTTACCTCCTTGCCCCAGCTTGTCTGGGGACACAAAAGACCAACGTCCAAACCCTTTTCGAGTATGCCAGGCAGAGCCTTTATGATGCGCAAGTGTAGTAGGAGACAGCTCCTCGTCCTTATCAGGTGAGTGACCAACTGTCAGCTACACCTCGTTATGTGATGCAGGTTACACGCTGCATGTTTCAAATGGTTGGGACAAGAAAATGGCAACTTAATAAAACTGGAATTTTCAGAATTGTGACTTCAAATCAGACCTTACAATCAAAGAGGGTTTTAAATTGCACTTCTTAGGGCAGCAACTCAACATTTCTACCTGCTCCCAATTGCAAGTTGTCACTTATTAAATGTAATAAGTTAACCCAATGTTATCCTATGGGAGAGGCAGGCCTTGCAGTAGTGGAAAATATATTTAAGGGTTTTTCAATAGCAGGACATGCAAAAGTTAAAAGTACATGTCCAACTTTCTAAATACACTGCATCCTTATCTCTGGACATTTTAGAGTCTACCTCGGAGTGACTCATATGTATTAAAAATTAAGATTTAGACCTGGAAAAATGTTTATTACTGTGAAGTCAACTTGGCAGTTCAAAATGGTCACACAAGTTGCACTGGCTGGTCTGCGACATGCTTGAAGGCTACTTAAGCGGGGACAGAATTTGATGCTGCAGGCCCATTAATGGAATTTAATTAATGGGTCCTGGGTACATGTAGTACCAGTTTACTATGGACTACAATTAAATTAAACGTGTCAATTGGGTGTAATCCAATTTCATCATGTTTCAAGGAGAGAGCGCAAGAACTTTAGCACTGGTTAGCAGTGATAAAGTGTGCAGTGTCCTAAGGCCAGCAAAAATGAGATCAGCAAACAAATGAAGGAGTAAGGCAAAATGTTTGAGGGAAGACCACCCTAAGGCTGACAGGTCTAACATTCATAATTTTCCCCAGGAGGGCAAAGGCTGTCTTTTGTCCAGTATCTGCATGTGGCCACCAGAAAGCTTGGGCAAGTGGCAACTGTTCAAGAGTTGTATTTACCTAAAAAAAAGTTACATTAAACTCGACATGCACATCAAGTCATGTTTAATGTGACAATTATTTTGATACCTTGAAGTACCAAAGTTATTATTCCCATTCAGAAGTTAGCACAGCTGAGTTGTCAGCATGTAACCCTGTACTTACCAATGGGGAAACCAGTCTTTTCACAATAAAAATGACAATTTCAGGTTTTTGCTGTTAGGACATGTGAAAATACATGTCCTGATTTTTAATATACAGCACCCTGCCCTACAACTCGATAGACCTGCTTTCAGGTTGTCATATATCTTTTAAAAGGGAGATGTGGGCTTTGTCATTAGTTTAGATGGCAAAGTCGTTAGCAGTTTAAAACTGCTCTGCTAGACTGAAGTGGCAAGCTTGGAGACAAGTTTTCATGTTGTAACAGTGAGGGTGGCACAATCAGTGCTGCAGCCCTGATGGGACTCTTTAATTTACAGGCCCTTTGTACTTCCAGTACCATATACTAGGGAGTTATAAATAGGTAAAGTTATGTTAGTTGGTGTTAGACCTGGGAGCCTCTAGTTGGCTGAGGTAGGTACCTTAGTCCAAATAGAGACCCTTGCTTCTAAGTAAGGGAAAGGAAGGATACCTTCTCAGATAGCCCCTGCTCACCCCCTCGGTAGCTTGGCAAGAGCAGCCAGGCCTATCACCAAGGCAAATGTGTTAAGTATGTGCAATTACGCTCTCAGTAACCCCATGGTAACACCGCAAATGGACTACACACGAGTTTCATAACAAACGTATATGTTTATATAAAAAGATATATGATGAGACCACACAATAAAAGTCCAACATACGCGTATTTGTAATATTTCACCCTGCTGGTTATTAGGCCAGCAAGCCCTGGTAGGTTCTTGCAGTATTAATGAGCAATTCTCAATGATCCAATGCAGTCCTAATGCAATACTATGCAGTTCGTAATGCAAGAATCAGGCACTTTGTAATGTAAAAAGAATGCAGTTCGTCATGCAACAATCAGGCAGTTCGTTATGCGAAAATAATGCAATGCGTTATGCAACAATCAGGCAGTTTGTAATGCAAAAGCAATGTAATGCGTAATGCAACAATCAGGCAGTTCGTAATGCCAACAATAATGTACTCCAGCACTGTTCACGGTGCTCTGGACGGACTCTATGCCACTCGTACTGACTCGCGGTCAGCTACTGCCAAAATATGCCCTCAACACAAGTCTAGTGTAAAACAAAGTGCAACTCCACACTCCGGCCCCGGTACTGCCACTCCCCGGTAAGTACGGGCCGCGATTCTAATATGAGCAGAGGCTTGTGCTGCAAAGATGGGAAAGGCAGAGACCGTTTCTCTCGGAGACCGCACCCCGCCCTAGGCGGCAACATACGCACACTCGCTAAGGGTTACCTGGGGGGTGCGATCTCACTCTCCTCTCCTCGCAGCTTGGGTCTCCGTTGCGACTTCGTTGATCTCGGGCAGTGGATCACGGACCCCCGACGTCATGGTTGGAGGTCTCTCCTTGGCAACGGCAGGCTCGGGCCAGCGGCGGTGAATTCCCACAACTCCTCTGGGAATGCCGGTCCGGGCCGATGTCAATGGCAATCAATTCTGGTCACGCTGTCGATCAACTCAGAGAACACAACGTCTCCGGGACACACAGTCACGGGGCAATTTTCTCATCAAAGTTTCAGGCTGCAACAGGGCACACGCACACAGCATCGTTGAGACTCACTTGGACTCCGGGAGCACACGATCACAGGGCAATCCTCACAAAGGTCTCAGGCTGCACGAATCAAACGCACACAGCGTCGTTGAGACTCCCCTGGACTCCGGGTACACAGGATCACAGGGCAATCCTAACGAAGGTCTCAGGCTGCACAAAGCACACACACACAGCATCGATGAGAAACTTTTGGAAACTTTTATGTTCCTGAGTTCCACAACAGGGAGCCAGATCTCTTCAGGCCCTTGGGGACAAGTTACTGCAGGACACAGCACAGAACAAAGTCCTTTCAAGCAGGGGGACACAGCACACAGAAAAGTTCCTTAGCCTCTCCTTGGTTAAATCAGCAAACTGCAGGCCAGCCCCATAACACTCAGCAAGGGTCAGTCCTTTCCTTCAGTTTTTTCAGCTGTTTCTTCCTTGGCAGAGGTTCCTCTTGACCACAAAGTAATTTCAATCCTTTTCAGTCTTGATCAGTACCAACGTTCAGGGGTTTCAGCTCTCATAGTTATACTCCTAAATGTCTTTGAAGTCTTTGTGTTCAGGGGGGCACTGACCTCTGTCCAAACCAGTTCTGGGTGTCTCCCTGCCAGTGAAACCTTCTTCCTTTGATAGTGGGGGTCTGGATGCTTAATCATGCAGCAGGGGATGGAGCCATTGATTTATTGCAGCAGCCCAGGCCTCTTCACCTCCATGGGCTACTCCTCCCCCCTACACTCCAGATGCAGGTCAGCCTGTTGCTATCTCACCTCTTCCCCTGGGTCAAGACATTCCCCAGATCCTATGGCTTTCGAATCCAGACAGTCAATCCACAACCAGGCAGAGACACACAGAATTGTTAGAACACAAAAAACCAGCCACTTCTAAAAGTGTGGTTTCTAAACACACAATGCAAAAACCACCTACACAAAAAGATGTGTTATTAAATTTCACCTCTTCATCTTAAGCCTATGGGAAGATAGGCTGGAAACATATTACACAGCCTCCCCATTCTGTCCTATAAGCAAGATGGCCTTGCAACAGTGAAAAACGAAATGGAGATTATTTCACTGTCAGGACATGGTACACACCTCAGTACATGTCCTACCTTTCACATACACTGCACCCTGACCAGGGGCACCTTGGGCCTACCATAGGGGTGTCTGATGTGCATAAAAAGGGAAGGGTAAGGCCTGGCAAGTGGGTGCACTTGTTAGGACAACAAGGCAGTTTAACAAACTGCCTGCAGGCACTGCAGTGGCAGGCCTGAGTTCTCTCTTTAGGGCTACTTGTGTGGGTGGCACAATTAGTGCTTCAGGCCCACTAGTAGCATTTGCATTACCAGCCCTGGCACACATAGTGCCCTTTACTAGGGACTTTACTAGTAAGGCAAACATACCAATCATGGACAACCAATTACCATTACACTTTACACAGGGAGCACTTGTACTTTGACACTGATCAGCAGTGGCAAAGTGCCCAAAGCATCTAAGTCAGTAAAACAAAATCCATCACAGCATCAAAAATAGAGGAGGTAGAGGCAAAAAGTCTGGGGTAATTACGCCAGGAAATTCCAGGTCCAACATGGGTCCCCTCCAGCCGAAAAGTGGGGGGAACATACCATACCCCTCACAAACTGTCTGTAATACCCGGTGAGTCCTAAAAAGGCCCTCACTCCCGTCTGGGTCTTGGGGGGTTCCCAAGTCAGGATCCAGCCGAAAAGTGGGGGGAACTGCCCACCCTCATGGGACTTCGCATCACTAAGGTGGAAATATCTGGACAGACCATCAGCATTGGCGTGTTCTCTTCCAGGTCGGTGTTCTACCGTGAAGTCCATTCCCTGTAGGGAGATGGACCACCTCAACAGTTTTGGGTTCTCACCCCTCATCTGCATCAACCATCTGAGGGGCCTGTGGTCTGTCTGAACCAGGAAGTGAGTCCCAAACAAGTAAGGCCTCAGCTTCTTCAGCGCCCAGACCACAGCAAAAGCTTCCCTTTCAATTGCACTCCACCTCTGTTCCCTGGGAAGTAGCCTCCTGCTAATGAAAGCTACAGGTTGGTCCAAGCCCTGGTCGTTCAATTGTGAGAGTACTGCTCTCACATCATGCTCTGTAGCATCGTCTGCACCACAAATTCTTTGGAGAAATCAGGCGCCTTGAGCATGGGTGCCATGCACATGGCAGCTTTCAGGGCATCAAAAGCAGTCTGGCAGGCATCAGTCCAGATCACCTTCTTGGGCTGTTTCTTTGAAATCAGTTCTGCCAAGGCGGCAAAAATGGTGCCATACCCCTCACAAACTGTCTGTAATACCCGGTGAGTCCTAAAAAGGCCCTCACTCCCGTCTGGGTCTTGGGGGGTTCCCAAGTCAGGATGGTATCAATTCTTGCCTGTAGGGGCGCCACCTGGACGCTCCCTACCTGGTGACCTAAGTGCACCACAGAACCCTGCCCTATTACTTTGTAGGACACCCACTTGTATGACAAATTTGCATGGTTTTTGAGTGTAGCCCTATGCTCTGATTGGGCTGCAGTTTAAAGGTAGTGAAGTGGACCCCTACTTTCATCTATTAGCTAAATCACCTCTAAATCATGAATAAGCAAATGTTTTGTCAGTGTGTGTGTAAGGTACATTCCACACGAATAGGTTGATTTGCTAATTAAAAATCAATTTTTCGTATTTTGGATTGGGAACATTCTTTAGCACTCAATGCTGTTGCTTTCCACTCAATTATCTAAATAACCTAACAATTAAAGTAATTAGATTGTAGATATTTTTTGTGTAAAGGTAACATGAGCTAAGTGTAGTGTGTGCTGCCTGAGAGTAAACTATGATCTCCCTCACAGTCCTACTCCAGAGACTGAATACACAAATGGCCATCTCTCTTAAATAAGATGGCTCGGCCTCTAACAGCAGGAAGGCATGACTTGTGTTAATGGTGGCCACATAGCAGGGATTGGCCATCTGGGAACAGGACAGGAAAAATTGGCAACACAAAATATCCCAAATGGGGCTATCAGGAATAGGATCAATTAATTCCCAGAGCCAATCAAGTCGCTCTGTCTGTGGCCCAATCAGGAGGGAAGTCCAGGTCTATCACTAAGCCAGAAGAGAGGGCACTTCATCTCCACAGGAAAGCTGCTCCTACATCTTGGAGAATACTAGGGCCAATTTGGTCGAGGGATTCTGAGAAGGTCTGAAGTAAAGGGGGAGAGGAAGCGTTTAAAATGGAGATGGGAATTCTGTGAGAATTAAAATGATTGGAATGTAGGAAATTATCTAATCACTTCCAGTGCACAGGATAAGACCAGAACTTCACCACCAGTTCGTCAGAGCATTCTAGAACCTGTGAGACAAAATGTCTACTAACAGGAACTCCTCTTCAAAGGTCAAGTCAAGTTGTTGCTCTTCTCCTATCCTGTTATAGGGATGCACATGGGAGAAAGGGTCCTGAATTCAACAAGGTCCACCTGGGGCACATGCTGGAGAATGACTCAGGGGCAGATGTATCATGCATTTTTGCTTTCGTTTGCCAGTTTGCGCCCACAAAAATTGCTTGTCCGATGAAGCAAACCTAATTTTGCGATCCGGTAACCTGTTACCGAATCGCAAAATGGGTTTGCGATTCAGTATTAGCAAGGGGCGTGTGTAGGGCATCCCTTCCTAATACAGAATCACATCGGTATGCAGGAATGTTTTGTGACCACAATTGCGGCCGCAAAACATTCGCATGTTACCACCTAGTTCAAGTAGGTAGTAACACATTCGCAAATGGGAAGGGGTCCCTTTGCGAATGTTTGTAAAACCATTTTTAAGAGCAGGCAGTGGTCCCACGGACCACTGCTTGCTCTTAAAAAATGAATAGACAACTTTTCATTTTTCGTTTACCTTTAACAAAAATGCGCTGCTTTACAAAAACAAAGATTGCTTTATTGAAAAGCAATCACGGACATGGTGGTCTGCTGATCTCAGAAGGCCACCATCCCCTTGATTTTTGCGATTCCTACGGGGTCGCAAATTGCGACCTACCTCATTAATATTCATGAGGTAGCTCATTTGCGACCCCCTAGGAATCACAAAAGGTGTACTATGCACCTTCATACATTGCATTTTGCGATTCCCTAATTACGAATCCTTTTGATTCGCAATTAGGGAATCACAAATAACTATCTTGATACATCTGGCCCTTAACCCAATAAGCCTGCCTAAAGACAACAAATAGAATAGAAGTGTTTTTACCATCACCAAGAAGTAATCAGGATGTAAGGGACGAGGTTCTGAGGCTTCCCCAGGGATGGCATGCCATTGGCAGGCAAGATATCTAGGCTTGCCGCTCTCTAAGATTTTTCTGTGAAGAAAACAACCTCAGCAGATCCCTTGGTTAAGGTATCCTCATTGAGGTATGCCTGGCTTCTATTTCCTGCTTTCCCCACTGGAGGATTATGAGAACCAAAAAAATGACTAAGGATTTGATTTATAGTTCAGTGGGCAGGTTACTCAGTGACAAACATGACGGTTCTCCCATTCACTGTATTGCAAGTGCCATTGGATATAATGCACTTTTAATACAGCGGATGGGATATCTGTCCAGTTTGTCATGAAGTAACCCATATGCCGAACTCTAAATCAGGCCCTAAGTATGAAGGTAAAACCTTAGACCCAAGTGAGGTATCAAATGTATCCCAGTGACAGAGCAACATCAGCAGCTACAAAATTCTGATTTGGCCTGTTCACAGTTTTTTGTTGTCAAATGTTAAGGCATTAGTGGGAGCTTGATGATGATGTAGCCAACTGACTACATGCAAAAATGTTGGCTGTTGTGACGTTTTGAAAAATATTGCTACCAGGAAATACAGTGGCTGGTGAGGACAGTTCTTTGTCAAGTGTAACACGGAAAAAAGAGAAAGACACCAACTCCATGTTGCTGACAAAAGACTCCAAAAAATAGATTTGGACATTTGCAATTAAATAAAACAAGCCAACTAACAAGCAGGGGTTTTATAGATTCAGGGGGGATGTTTGGGGTGTGACACTCCTCAAATAAAGCATTCTTGGCTATGTAGTTGGGTCTAGGGGCTTTGATTTTGGCCGGCTATGTCTGTGTCGGTTTTTCTTGCCATCCTGATTTTACTAAGAGGTTGTTTAATGTAATTTTTTGAATCAATAACTTAAATATATTTAGGCTTAGATATTCAAAGATTTTGTATTGGGGTTGCATAACTTTTTGACTCGGCCCGAAGCTAAAAACTTTTTAGAATTAACAAAGGCACATAAATATAAATTTGAGAGGCTTTGTAAGAACAAGTGTAACCGAACGCAGCTGGCAGCCTTGTGTTACTTTACGTCAGGAAGGCAGTCCATGGGTGGTGTGTGGAGATTCTTGTGCATTCACTCATGGATTTTCATGCATACCCATGTTTACAAAGAGTTTTAAACAGGAGTTTGTGCCAAAATGGTGTGCCTGCCTCAGACTGTTGCATCGATGACAAATATCTTTATTTCTCCTTGTTATTTCCTCTTTGTATGTGTGCTGCATTTTGCAGCATACAAACAGGAAGGTATCATTTCCTGTACAAAAACTACCTGAACATAATGCAGACAACTTTGCACTATGGCATAATGGGGTCTGCTTTTGCATTAGGCAGCCCAAAATGCACCAGCAAATTGAGAGAGAGAGAACCGCACTATTTCTTTGAAGATATTGTGCAGTTTTGCTGTCTACAGGCAACACAAAACAATGCAATGGATTTACGACTACTAAACTTACGTCCGCACTCGGGCCGGAAATTCCGGCCCGGAGGCGGAGCTTCCGGCCCGGAGGCGGAGCTTCCGGCCCAGAGGTGGAGATTTCGGCCATAGCTAAATCGGCCGAAATCCCCACCTCCGGGCCGGAAGCTCCGCCTCCGGCCAGGAAGCCCCGCCTCCAGGCCGGAAGCTCCGCCTCCGGGCCGGAAGCTCCGCCTCCGGGCCGGAATTTCCGGCCCGAGTGCGGACGTAAGTTTAGTAGTCGTAAATCCATTCTGTGAATAGCAAAAGTACTAAGTTCATTCTGTGAATAGCAAAAGTAGTAAGTTCATTTTGTGAATACCAGAAGTACTAGGTGCATTCTGTGAATACCAGAATGGTACTAAGTTTAGGATTTAGTCTTAAGTTTGTTCTGTGAATCGGGCCCACCGTGTTGATGGATTCTTGCTTCTGCCATCCTTAGGTTGTACTCCACTTCCAGTCTTGAGCAGTGTCTGGAAACGGGAGTGCTCACAAAATGTTGTCATATATTTTTTTCAGTTTTGTATAGCGCGACCATGACCCAAAGGTATTGGAGCGCTTTACAGGAGCATCTTTTACATTACACAAGCACACATTCATTTTTTGTAAGCACAGGGAGATTTAGTGATTTGCCCAGAATCACAGGATGTTGAGCAGACATCAATAATTGAACCTGGTTTCCCAACTCTACAGTCATCAGCTCTGGCTGTTGTGCCACATCCTTGCCCCTAAACAAGAGATCAGAAAATGAAGTTCCACAAAACATGCTTTCTGACACAATTAAAAAATCCATGATTATGTGGAGTATGGCCAGGTGTTGCCATGTCAGTAGGAGGCCAGCCACAGTTTTCCAAGAAGGCCTAGGGGACATTTACATCATACACATGTGATATAAGTGATTCAAGAGGATATATACATCTTTATTCTCTAGCAGCATCAAGAGTCAATTTGTTAGCATAGTTGGCTTATAAAGAAGATCACCTTCCAAAGCTTCAGAAATAGCTGCACAAGAAAACATTTAAATTTGGTCTATGAAAGAAGCGAGGACAGATGGTAGGCATACTTGACAATATTTGTTATATTAGGTTTGTGGACTCCGCTCTAGGGATTGGAACATGTTAAACAAGCACCAGTGACTTTAATCAAGGTCAAATTCCTTTTTTGTAAGTCACTATTAAATTAAGTGATTTTGCCCAGGATCACAAGATATTGAGCCGATACCAGGACTCGAACCACAGGTCCCCAGAACCAAATTCAGCACCTATGGCATTAATGCCAAATCCGCTCCTCCTTGAAACATCCAACGTTTCCACTAGTATTGGGACGAAGGGGAAAGGAGTAAGGCTTTAAAAAAATTATACAAAAAGCTCTTCACTCTTACCTGCCAGAGAATGGAATCTTCAGGAAGGATACAACCGTTGTAAACTCCTTGCAGTGAAACGTACTTCCGACGTGGGAAGCAACATGGGGCGCAACTAGACCTAAACTTCGGGGGGGGCAAAACTCCCACCCAGGGCTGGCCCTAACACTGATCGCTTCAGCACATGTTGCAGCAGAAGGCCACGCTTCCGGATTTACACTTCACATGGATCGAGGAGAGCTCCAGTGAGCAGTGTCCCCTGTGAGCTGTCCCATTTCAATCTCTGCCCTCCCTGCAAGTTTCAACAGCAGCTAGGGCCGTGGGGTCTGATTGCATTGCTGAACACTGATAATCCATAGTCTTCCTTTGTCACTCACCTCCACACAGACATGGCTGAAGAGCATGGGTACTGAGGCAAGACACAACAGTAAGATATGTTATGGACACGGATTTTATCATGTGTGAATTGACAGTATCTGAATTGGTGGCGGCAGCCATGTCAAAGGCCTTAAAAAACATACAGGACCTCCTGTCTGACCAGTTTTGACCTGCAAAGGGTCGCAGTTCGGACACACCCTGTGGGTGCAGGTGGGTCCCCAAAGTGTGGATCAGAGTTAAGAGAAATCCGGAACAAAGGCATACTCTGGTGACAAGTTGCAGTTGCGAAGACCAGAGGGATGAGGTAGCTGCTGGGCCCAGTGGTGTATTTTGACAAGAGAAGGGTGCCGCCCATAAAGGGGCTTCTGACTAAGAACTGGGGATACAATTGCCTTCACATCAGGTGACTAACGCCCAAAGGGCTCAAAGGGCTTTAGCGCCCTTACCCCCCTGGCCCCCAAACCCACCCGTAGTGTGTGTCAGCCCCGGCTGAGACAGCTTCCCGGGCACACACACAGACAGTTTTGGAGCTGCCAGCCGCACCGCACCCGAGTACTTCACAGGTCCTTAAAAGACCATTTACACGTTAATGAGGCTTTTTTGTTTTTCACCCCTTCTTTGAGCCCCTGAATCTCCACGCTTCCTATTGCTGGAAGAATTAGCCCCCCTCCCACTCCCCACGACCTCCGAAATCGTTGCGCCTCTGGCCTTTAAAGACCTGTGTCTCCTGACACTCTCAGCCGAGCCCCCAGCAGCAGGAGCTGCAGCACCCCAGGCTGAGATACATGACTGGCGCCTGAAAGCAACAATTGAAGGTGAAGTACCTGCCCCCCCGGGAGGGATGCTGCGCCCGCCCAGGGGGGCGCGACCCACAGTTTGAAGACCTATGTGTTAACATATATTACAGGAAAAAAGAACTTAAAAACAATGGGTAATGTTGAGGAAATTCGATTTTCGATCACGATCGTATTGAGCCTCCATTTTGTGCTCCGTCGCCATTTTGTGTTGCCCTCACTCATGCAGCACGACGAACGAAGTCTTTTCTGCTTTTCCTGCAATATCGTGTCAAAATAGCCTTGTGCCTCTGTTTACAAAGCTGGTGTTAGAGGCTGGCCGAGTACACTAATCTCTGTCTGGTTTTTCTAATCCCTGTCTCAACTATCTGTTAGTTCACACTATTCTCTTCTTACTTTATCTTATCTTCTGGCTTTCACTGTCCTCTGCTCGTATTCTCTCATTTCACAACTGTCCTCCAAAACACACAAACGTATCTCGCCACCTGCAAGTCAGTTACAGACACGTTAATACCTTAACCTGTGGGGAGGGGTGGCAAACACAGTTGGGGGAGAGGCTTCTTCGAGTGACTCGATACTTTTGTTTTTCAATTCTTTCTATTGGCTCTGACTTACTTTCAGACTATTCTTATTGGTTTTTCATGTATGTTTTAGGTGTGTCCTTCGTTAATGTATATGTCACCTATGTACAATAAAAGAATGTGCGCCACGGAGTGAAGTGGCAGTCTCCTGAGAACATACCGTGTGTACTTCTAGGACAACTGTACTAGCTGCAGCTTATAAAATCTGATCTTTTACGCCGACAGAGTGTCCCCGTGTCTCTGTTAGCTGAAGCAGGAGAACACAGGAGATTAAGGCGTACCCTGCGCTGCCAGGCCCATAAGGTTATTGGTTCTTCAAATGGCGCCCAATGTGGGGCGGTTTCAGAGGTAGCGGTTCTGCCTGAAGGTCGTGAGGAACCCCACAAGAAAATTCTGGAGGAATCACGAACCACGTCAAGCGACCCCTGTATGTCGAAAGTGGTCCGAAGGTCTTTTGCAGCGTGGTTATTCCTTCCTGACGGCTACTGATGACTGCTGCCCTGACTGCCGCCCTGCCTTGGCCCTCTTTTTGGTGATGTATGGTAAAGCGAGACGATAGACGGGCCTCTGTTGGTGTAAGAAGACATCTTAGTTAAGTATTGGTGGGTCGCTCCCACATTTGGTTCTTTGGTTCTTTGGTTCTTAGGTTCTTTGGGTCTTTGATTCGGGTATTGCAATAACCGAAGCCGAGGGGTAAGTACATTTGTGCTGTGTTAATTGAGTTAACCCCCTTGATGTTTGTGAACAGTCCAGTGAAATAACGAGGCCTGGTCTGACTAAGTTTAAGAAACGTTGTTGCTTTGGTTGTAATAGGGATTCCCGGCTGGAGGACTCTTGTCCGATTCCTTCGGTTGGAACTCCCAATTATGAGCTCTATTCTAAACATGGTGTTTGGCCCCATTGCCTTTAACGAGACATGGATTCGATACACGAAGAATGATGGTGTTTTATAATGGCCAGAAAATTGTAGTTTTGAGCCTGACATACTAGATAATTTCGAAACTATTTTATTTAAAAGAAAAGCCCGGCCAGCAATGTTTGACTCTTTCCGCCTTTGGCATAAGGAAGCCAAACAGAGAAAAATTAAGCAAGAAAAACGAGATAGGAAAGCACAGGGTATGACAATTATACAGGCTGCCCAGCAATTTAAAGATGATGAAGTTAACAATGCGATGGAAATTTCAGAGAGACAGCATCGTATGGCGATAGATAAATGCTATCCGATGTTGCCAGCTTCCCCTTCTGATAAAAGAAAGGACTTAGAGGAAGATCCCTTAATGTCTCACCTATTGAGATTGCCTCCGCCCTATGTACAAGGTGCTAATGCACCCCAGTTGTTACAGCCTGTTCAGCCGCCAGTTGCGCCTCCGCTTGCTCCGGCTCTTCCACATTTGCCCCCTCAAGTATTGCCGCCTCTGCCAGCTTTGCCTTCGACTCCTTTACCTTCATCTTCTTTGCCCTCTGTTCCCCCGGTAATTACTGATTCCTCTTTAGTTAGTTCGCCTAATACCTTGTCCCCTATCCTTATGTCCAATTCTCCGTCCATGCGTAAACGACTCACAGATACGGTCTCTGGTCTTTTATCTCCTTTCTTTGAGGTGTAAATGTGTCTCCAGCATTTTCTCGAAGACAGTCTCGTAGTCAGTTCCCAGATTCCGAAGAACAAGAAAGGTTGGACTCTCTCGCTCGCAAATGGATTGAGAAGGGTCCTCAGTATAGTGTACCTGACATTATGCCTACCTTCTCACAGTGGAAAGCGCCTACGCAGAGATATGTTTTCAATGTTATGTGTGATACTCTTGTTAAAGGTTGGGAGGATATAGACTTGGGTTCGGGTCCTCAGGGTCTGTTAGATATTCAGGCTAATTTTGATAAGGGACTCATTGTGGGTTCTAAGGTTGAGGACGCTGTAAAGACACTTGTTACCTTTAGAACTTTTTTTACCTCACAGACTTTTCTTGACTCCGATCCCTCAGTTAGGTTGACACTGAAAAATTACCCAATGAGAGAGGTTCCTCCGGTATGGAGAGAAGAGGTTGCAGCAGCAGGTGCTAATCAAGCTATTCCTGCTCACTTCCAGCGAATATGGGTACATGTCCCCTGGAAAAGATCTGAAGTTTTGGCTCTTAAACAGTCTCTACCGGATCCTCGTAAGAACCCTGCAGGTTATTATAAAGAATTGTCACAGACTGTTGATGCCTGTATTATGAATTTAGCAGACATTGATATGTTGATGGGGAATGTAGTCCCACAAGCGTTATGGGCTAGGATTCGTAAAGAGAATCATGCCCAAGAATTGGGTGGAGATTGGGATGCTATAATTGCCGCAGATAGAGCCCAAGTGGGTGGTGCGAAGCCTGATGATTATTACATTAATGAAAACGATGATGCCTGCCTTGAGAGTTAACTGGGATAAACTAGCCGCGTGTAAACAGAAGAAAGATGAGAGTGTCTCCGATTTCTTCACTCGTTTCGAAGAGACGTTCATTGATCACAGTAGTCAGGACATGACTACGGAGGGTGGACAGCGATTATTTGTAGATAAGTTCGTATTTAATTTGCTACCCGAGTTGTCGCATAAGTTGAAAGACTCCGAAAGTTCATGGGCTGTTTCCTCTTCAGCCCAGATATTGGCTACTGCTCAATATTATGAAAATAGAGATAAAGAAGAAAAAGATAAGCAAGAGAACAAGACTATAGAATTGAAAACTAAGGTTCTCTTGCAACAGGCTTATCCACCTCGTTATGCTCAGCCCCAGTTTCAACAGCCTCCACAGTTTCAGAGGGTGTATCAAAATCCTGACCCATATACTCCGCGACCTTTGTTAGGTCCTAATCAATGTGCCTATTGTAGGGAGGAAGGCCATTTTAAGAATAGTTGTCCGGTTTTATCACAGCGCAATGGGACACTATCTGCTCCACGAGGTCATGGTAGCCTCCAGTCAGCAAACAGAGGTAGAGGTCGAGGTATGTTGACCCAAGAACAGCGTTCCCTTCCTCCTAATTCCGTGAACTACTTTGATCAGCAAAACGTTCGGTCTACACAGTATAACAATGAGGATTGTTATGTTGAAGGCGAGAATAAAAGTCTTCATGCTAACTAGGACAGCCATGGACAAAGTAAGGGAGTTTTGTCGATTCCAGTAGATCAGAATGGACCTTATGTTAATGTCACTACAATGGGTGTTTCAGAACCATTTCTTTTAGATACTGGTGCAATGAGAAGTTCTATCATTCATTCAAAACTCCCTGGGGCACCTTTGTCTGGCTTAACAAATGTATCTGTAGGTTTTTCTGGCGCCCCAGTTCGTAATCCGGTTTCTTGCCCTTTGCCTATTTCAATTGGCCCTTATGATTTAAAAGTTCTGCTTCTCTTAACGAATAGTTGCGGCGAGAATCTATTGGGCTTGGATCTATTGAAAAGATTGCATGCAACGATATATTGCTCTCCTTCTGGTATATATCTTACTTTAGGACAGAAACTGACTTCTCCAATGTATTTGTCAAAAGATCAATTTCCACCTGAATTGCTCTCTCTTCCTACAACGCTTTGGGCCACGGGTCCAAATGATGTTGGTTGTCTTGAAATTCCACCTTATGTTGTTACTCTCAAGCCCAATGCTGAATTGCCACGCGTTCCTCAATATAGAATTTCCACTGAAGGGGAAAGAGCGCTTTTGGAAATCATTCATGATTTGATTCAGAAGGATGTGGTTGAGGAAACGGGAGGTAACATATGTAATAGCCCTATTCTTCCTGTTCTTAAATGCACTGATCCTTCTCAGCCTCCTGTTTATCGCTTTGTAATTGATCTTCGGGAAGTAAACAAAATTGTTGTACCACAGTTTCCTGTTGTCCCAGATATCACTGCGTTGTTGACGATGATACCTTCTACAGCGGATTGGTTTTCTGTTATCGATCTGAAAAATGCTTTCTTTAGTATTCCCATTGCCGAAGAGAGTAGGGATATTTTTGGCTTCTCTCTTGGAGGCCGAAGCTTCTGGTTCAAGCGCGCACCTCAAGGCTATTGTGAAAGTCCCTCTATTTATAGTCAAGCTCTGAAATGTCATCTTGATGCTTTTTCTTTGCCGTCTGGTGCTGCTCTCATTCAGTACATGGACCACTTGTTAATCGCTGCTGATTCAGAGGATATATGTAAGAATGTGACGGTTGCATTGTTGCAACACTTATCCAATCTTAATCATAAGGTTTCACCTTCTAACCTACAATATGTTCGCCGAGAGGTTACCTACTTGGGTCATCTCTTATCAAAGGAGGGAAGACGATTAACCCCAGAACGTATCCAAGCAATTGCGCAAATGTCTGTACCATCCACACAAAGAGAGGCACGTGCCTTTCTGGACATTACTTCCTATTGTAGGCAGTGGATCCCTAACTTCTCTCTGTTGGCCAAACCTTTGTTGGCACTCACTTTGAAAGATACGCCTCAGCCCCTTCCATGGACTGACAAATATCAGAGGAGTTTTACTGATTTACATACTGCTCTGTGTTCCGCTCCTGTACTAGGTACTCCTAATTACAGAAAGCCTTTTACGCTCTATGTTCATGAAAAAGAAGGTTGTGCGTTGTCAGTCTTAACACAGCGATTTGGAGATAAACAACGACCATGTGCCTATTTTTTGGCTACGTTAGATCCAGTAGCTAAAGCATTGCCTAGTTGTCTTAAAGCGACAGCAGCAGCAGCAATTTCTATTCGACAGTCTGCTGGAATGGTGCTAGATAATACTCTCATTGTTATGGTGCCACATGCAGTGGATACTTTGCTAAACAGAACAAAAACACAGCATCTTACGAGTGCTCGTTTGTCTGGATATGAGCGGATGCTCCTGGCTAGTCACGTGCATATCAAACGATGTAATACTTTAAATCCAGCTACTTTGTTGCCTCTTCCAGAAGAGAAAGGTGTTCAAGAACAACATGATTGTTTCTTCCGTACTGAGGAAGAGACAAAAGGTAGAATTGACTTAACAGATACGCCATTAGTGAATCCGGATGGAACGCTATGGGTAGATGGTTCTTGTTTTAGAGCTTCCTAATGGAGAGACAACTTCAGCTTATGCTGTTACTACCTTGTATACAGTCGTGGAAACAGCACGCATCAGACATAATTCAGCTCAGGCAGCTGAACTAATAGCCTTAACCAAAGCGTGTGTGTTATCCAAAGGAAAAAGAGTGAACGTGTATACCGATAGCCAGTACGCTTTTGGTGTGGCGTTCAATTTTGGACGTTTGTGGAAAGAAAGGGGATTCCTTACTTCCCACGGCACTAAGATACAACATGGTCAGTTGGTGACTGACCTTCTTGAGTCACTTGTTTTGCCTACCCAGATAGCAATTGTGAAGTGTAGTGCACATAAGAAGATTACTGACGATGTTGGTCACGGGAATGCATTTGTGGATGAGGTAGCGAAAAAGACAGCCAGGGATGCTACAAGTCGCATGTATGTTGCGGGCCCTGCAAATTGGGTCAGAGAAAAAGGAATGTATGAGGACGCAGTAGAAAGTGTGAAATCAATTCAAGAAGAGGCTACAGAGAAAGAATTGAGAAAGTGGAAAGAAAGTACAGGAATGTTAGATGAGATGGGATGTTGGGTGGAATTGTCCGAGCACCAATGTTGGCTATTACCAGACGCTTATGTACTACCTGTAGTTACTATGGCGCATGGTCCAGCCCACCTAAGTGCGAAAGGAATATGTAAGCTTCTGGCTCCAGTGTGGCAAAACGAAGGAATCCCGAAGTGTGCAGAAAATGTAGTGAAACATTGCATTATTTGCTTAATGTACAATCCGGGAAAGGGAACCCCAACTCCAGCAGGTCATTTTGCTCCTCCGACCTATCCATTTGAGGTGTTGCAAATCGATTACATTCACATGGAACGATGCAACAATCTCAAATATGTTCTAGTGGTGGTATGTGCCTTTTCCAGATGGATAGAGGCTTACCCCCTGAAAGACAATACTGCTTTATCTACAGCCAAAGTACTTCTAAAGGAGTTTTTCCCTAGATTTGGTTTGCCGGGAATTGTCTGGAGTGACAATGAGAGTGAATTTCTGGGCCAAGTCATGCAAAAAGTTTGTGCAGGTCTTGGTATAAAACAGAAGTTGCATGCGGCAAACCATCCACAGTCAGCGGGTCTAGTGGAATGCTACAATGGTACTTTAAAGCATAAGCTTGCGAAAGTGCAGGCTAGTACAGGCCTTAGTTGGCCCGATGCCCTACCTTTGGCTCTTCTATCCACCAGAACGGCTGTGCATTCTCGTTTGGGACTTAGCCCTTATGAGATAGTTTGCGGACGCCCAGCTAATGTATGGGGAGTCACTCGCCCTAAAAAGAACTCTGATATACCATACCCGATGTTGATAGATTATTTGCACAACCTCACAACTAAATTGCGTGTTCTCCATCAACAGGTTCAGAGTGCTTTGCCAGAGGCCTCCACAGACTCAGATCATTCCATCCAACCAGGTGACTGGGTTTGTGTGAAGAATTTCCAAAGGACGAAGAATTTGGAGCCTCGCTGGAGAGAACCCCGTCAGGTTCTCTTGACCACTCGTACAGCAGTAAAGGTTGAAGGAAAGAAGAACTGGATCCATGGCGTGCACTGCAAGAAGGTTCCTTTGCCTTTGCCCTTCGATCAGTGGGTCCGTAAGGGTATAAGTGACTCTGAAAGCGAGAAGATTCCACGATTTATTCCTTTTAGTGATGCACGCTTGAATGGAACACCGTCAGAAAAAGAAAACGACGACATGCTCCAAGGAACTATACCACCACATTTTCGTCTGAATACCACAAATCTACGAACATTGTTTCAGGATCAGACTGTACCTGATAAGGCTCATTACGATTTAAGACCTAGATTGAAGAAGAAAAACTTTAGAATCTCTCTTCCATGTAGTTTCTATCCCGGTTGCAGGGTCACGGTAGGAGTCTTGGTTGTGACCTGAGTAGTGGCAATAGGCCTGCAGGACTGACAGTGTCATAGGACGGCAGACAATCGTGACCAAGTGATTAAGGAAGATTGCCGTGAGCATCCATTTAGAAGATGGAAACTACATTAGGCGAAAGAGAGAGAAAGAACAAAATGAAAGACAATTATTGTAAAATAATATACAGTCGTTGTGGTATAACTTTATGTGTTTTTATATTATTGTGTATTCTGTTGGCGTGTATAGGTTGGATTGTTCATGCTATGCAGCAAAAAGTTGTCCCTTCTTCTATTACTGTGCCTTCCTATTCTACTATCTCTCTGCATCTATTTCATACACTTCCTCAACATGAACTCGTTAGAAGAATTGAATATTACAATAATTCATTTATCCAGTCATTACACCAACACCAATTAGTAATCAATACAACCGATTGTTGGGTGTGTGGACTAATGCCTCATACCACAGAAAAAGGGCTGCTATATTTAGTCCCTCCGTTCTCTTATGAAGGTTCTGCTTGGGCCTATTTTGTAATTTTCTCTAACGCCTATCAAAGCCGATTTAAACAACCTGTCAGTTCTTATATTAGTGGACCAGATTTCAGTCATAGTTCATTGATAAAGGGAATGGTAGCTATGGCTAAAGTCATGGAAAACAGTAAAATTTCTGCTGATGAGAGAAAAGCATATACTAATTGGAACGTCACTCATTATATCACTAGCCTTAGTGATAAGGTGAAACAGGGAAAATCTCCACCAATTTGGACTGTACCTCATCAAGGCAATTTCTGTTTGCAAATAAATGGCCAGACTACTGACACCGTACAGAGAAAAAGTTTTTGCTCCCATACATACATCCACTCATCTCAGACTTCGCCGCCGTTAGTGCCATCTCAGGGCACGTATTTTATCTGTCACGATAGAGCCTATACGTGGTTGCCAACTGATTTTTCTGGAACTTGCTATATAGCTTTTCTTCTTCCCCCTACATACACTGCTTCTTCAAATTTTCATAGAAACAGATATGGCAGAGGAATTATTGATTCCAGAGACACAGCAGGACAAGAGGGAGGAGACTTCCTAAAAGGATTTCTTCCTTTTTGGGGTCCTATGGCAAACAGCAGGAATATGAGACAACTGGTTCGTGTTGTAGAGACTACCATAGACATCACTGTAGGAGCTTTGAGTAATATTACAGCGGAACTACAGGCGGATCGTCTTATGACTTTGCAAAACCGAGTTGCCTTACATGTTATTCTTGCAGATCGTGGTGGAGTCTGTAAATTGATCAAATCAAGTTGCTGTATTTATATACCTGATGATGCTCCGACAGGATACCAGGCCATCTCTAAATTACATATAATCTCCGAGTCGATTCATCAAGACGAAGGAGATTGGTCGTTATTGGGATGGTTTTGGGGACTACTGTCCAAATGGGGTTGGAACGTACTAACATTCCTTGGTATGGTTTTAGCCATCGTTTTCTCTTGTTGTCTTTGTATGCACTGTGGTCCTGCCATCTGTGACCTTTGTGTCACTGTGTGCATCCCAAAACCTAAGACACAAAGAACAGAGAATATTAGAATGATGTTACAGCAACAGCTCGATGACCTCATGGCTATCGACATCGACTCAGAGTAACGTGAGTCTGTGTATCTTGCCTGAGTTCTGGCAAAAGGAGGGTCTGAGGAAATTCGATTTTTGATCACGATAGTATTGAGCCTCCATTTTGTGCTCCGTCGCCATTTTGTGTTGCCCTCACTCAGGCAGCACGACAAACAAAGTCTTTTCTGCTTTTCCTGCAATATCGTGTCAAAATAGCTTTGTGCCTCTGTTAGTTCACACTATTCTCTTCTGACTTTATCTTATCTTCTGGCCTTCACTGTCCTCTGCTCGTATTCTCTTGTTTTACAACTCTCCTCCAAAACACACAAACGTATCTCGCCACCTGCAAGTCAGTTACAGACACATTAATACCTTAACCTGTGGGGAGGGGTGGCAAACACAGTTGGAGGAGAGGCTTCTTCGGGTTACTCGATACTTTTGTTTTCCAATTCTTTCTATTGGCTCTGACTTACTTTCAGACTATTCTTATTGGTTTTTCATGTATGTTTTAGGTGTGTCCTTCGTTAATGTATATGTCACCTATGTACTATAAAAGATTGTGCGCCACGGAGTGAAGTGGCAGTCTCCTGAGAACATACCGTGTGTACTTCTAGGACAACTGTACTAGCTGCAGCTAATAAAATCTGATCTTTTACGCCGACAGAGTGTCTCCGTGTCTCTGTTAGCTGAAGCAGGAGAACCCAGGAGATTAAGGCGTACCCTGCGCCGCCAGGCCCATAAGGTTATTGGTTCTTCAATGTGCAACACACTCTTATAACTAACACATACATGTACATGTTTTGATATAGCTTTACATTATTTTTGTTTTCACTTTTTTCGGTTCTTAACTACTGTTTTTGTAATCTTTTTTTAACAATGTTATTATGAATGCTGTAGAAAGAAAACAAGTATGAGACCAAAGGAGAACTAAGAAAGCATTCAACATCACTTGTACACAGTAGCGGCCCGTGGTGGGAGTGCTGCTGGGCTCTGACATAGGGCGGGGGAGGGGCAGGGTGGGGGGTAGTAAACTACGGATTATGGCTGATTAGAGGTAAGTAAACATATAAATAAATAAAATGAAGTTCGTTGTGTGTGCTGCATCGCATTTGTATCGCATTTGTACATAATACACAGCAAATGCATGGTAACAGATTTTTTAAGACTAGTACAGACATTGTTGAGCGTATGGGACGAATGGTACAGATCAAAGACAATAGTACTGCTCGTCCATCCAAACTGAGTCCAACCCCAGTCCCCCTAAATCCCCACTCCACTGAACAACGTGCTGATTATCCGCAATGAAGTCTCTTGGCCCATCCTTAGGAATAGAAATGAAAGCAAGAACTTAATATCCAGCAGGCCAACACACTTGGACTATCACAGGACTCACTTTCCACCATGACATTCATTTCCACCTGTTTTCCAGTGTATGCTACTGTGCCAATACAATCAATGCCTTACATTTTGGTGGTAAGGATAGGGATGGGACTCCCTACCAAAAATAGGTGAACAATAGGGCCCACGTTGTTTTAAAATCTTTCTTTCTGTTTGTTACAATATTAGTTAGCTTCTCTATTGGTAGAAGATTCCACAATCGTGTGTGCCAACATGTCAAGGGTAGGGGGCTGTCGTTTCTTTCAATCTGTAAACATTTTTGAAACAGTTTTCAACTTTTTAAAACTTTTTTTATTTTTTATGCTAGCCCTTGTGTTCTGTTTACAGATTCTGATCCATGGCCCTACTATGTATTTTTGTACTGCTTCACCCCAGGTCTTAACTTTATGACAGTATCTGCACTATATCCAGAAATGCTGCATGTTATCATAATTTTCTTGCTCTTCTTGTTACAACACTTCTTCCAGAGCAATTGGTTCTCTTTCTACTACACTCTTTTTCTACATCTCTGCAGGTGCTTCACTGTCTGGCTGCATAGTCCTCAGGTGCTTTCACATTCTAGTGGTTCCCATTGAATTGTGGACAGCCTTACCTTTGTGGAGCAGTTTCTGGCACAAAGTTTGCGCTATATAAAAGTCTTAAAAAAAAATGTACATTCAGCCTTCTGTACACGAATTATTTTTCACCAGCTGGAAGCCAAGTCGAAAAACTGACTCACCAGTAATTTCTTTGCTGGCCTTGCTTCTTGTGGTGCTGCAGAAGTACTTGGGAGAACATTGATGTCATTATCTTCAAATGATGCAGTTGTTGTTTGCAGGTCTCCAGTTTCATCTGAGGCCATCATGACGTCGGATTGCATTTCCTGTAAACTATCTCAGTTAAACACAATTCCAGTACTGATGGTTAGCAAAATCATTTGAGGTTATTTCGAAAGAGTGTAGACTTATTTCGAAAAGTGCTTCCTAAATAGCCAATAAAAAATCAGAGCCAGAGAACCAATGAGAGGTTCTCATGGGAGTCCTGCATAGGGGTTTCTTTCTGGCCTGTAGGACTCATGCAGGAACGAGAATGTCAAAATATTTTATTTTTATTATGAAGAGGTAGGGCTATTTAAACTTTAAGTCTAGAGGCCCACATAAGAAAGGTCTCTTGAAGATTGTTGAGGAATTTCTGCATTTTTAAGTCACTCAATATCACAGTACCTATAATTGGTAGAGCAGTATCTGTGACTCAGAGTGAGATGTCATGTCATTGGCTAATGTCGTTAGTTTGAAATATTTCCAGGAAGTACTCACCTTCTTTATGTTATTAGGGAGCGGAACTGGAAAAGATTCCCATCCTCTGCACTGTCTCCTGCTTTTTGTTTTTTTGGCTTATCCACATTTTTAGTGGATTGAACTTTAAAAATCAGTAGGAGAAGACAGGGAAGAACAGTCCTAGTAAGAGGAGTAACAGCACAAACAGCCATGGACCACACAAGAGTCTATTGTGTGGAAATATTTTACAATTCCAGAGAGACATAAGAAAGTCTTAGTACAGATCATATTATGCAACATCTGTTCAGGGCCGCTGCTAGCTTGTGGCAGAGGAGCTGCAACCCCCTAATTTTCCTGCTTTATGAGCCATTCACATTGACAAAATAATATTTCACATTACACGCTGTGTATTCTATTTATTTAATTATTAGTAAATATGCTACAAAAAACAGGAAAACTTATTTTGCAGACACCTGACACAGAAGTCATATTGCCAGTGCCTGCCCACAGTGATGGCATCATAACGTGAGGATCAGGCAGCCTGGTACATGCGCTAGTGCGCATATGCCAGACATCATGGAGGTCCAATGTCTTATATCATTGCAGCCGTGGCCTGGCTTTATATGGGGCCTTTGATTTCCATCCCTATATGATGCACAGTAGCTTCACTTTTTGAAGCAGCCCCAGGCGGCATGAGCATTAGACCGGGGCATGGCTGCATGCCAATTATTATTGCCTCCCCACCCTTTCAAAGGTTATCATAGAGAGAGAGTGGGGTCAAACCCCACCCTATGATGCCTTGGGAAGCAGTAAGGTTAACTGCCCTCTCAGACTTCAGAAGTCATTGCAGCTACTCCAAAAGCTTGAACTTCCTGAAGGTCACCTCCCAGTCACCGTCATCCACCAAAGCTGCTGGCTTAATTTCTTCTGTTCGACTGAGCTGACCTGATCTGTCACCTGGAGCGCATTTATTCTTAGTGTGTCCCCAAAAATGGCCTTGAAAAGGGGATACAAGCCAAAACGTTGAAGCAATACTGGTGAGTGACTCATGCACACTAAATATGGATGAAGTGCCTGTTAAAAATACGATGACGGAACTGGAAAGACAGGGAATTTATTTACTTTTCCTCACAAGAGGCTAATTGATCCATTACAATTGCCCATATGTACTATTTGTAGACATGTTTCTTGAAAATATGAGTTTCCTCCCGATCCTTTAACCAAGGGGTCAGGAAATGACACAATATCAACATTTGTCCTGAAGATGGTCTCATTGACTTGACACAACGGAGACCAAAAATGTTGATGTCTATTCCATTATTCTTCTTTAGTCATTGTTAATTAATGTATCATGAGTTCTGAATTCGATGTTGAGGACAGACTTAATACAATTTTCAATGAAGATGAGCTGATATACAATGACAATCAACATATTTTTATATATCTAATTTGTATGTTTTTTGTTGTTAATGTATGTTTGAATCCTTTGTTGTAGTTTCTGTATCCCTATTTCTATGTTCTTTAAAATATAAATGCCATTTTCTCTTTTTTCATACACCCGGTTGTAATTAATTTATTTTCTAATTCTGCTGAAATTAATTTGAGTTACTCTTAAAAGTGTCATTTAATGTCACTCCATATATGAGATAAAGTTATTGAAATGTATGTCCCCTAAATGAATCCCTTGTAGGCACTTTGATATTTCTAACTTTATGTCCCAAGCCCACAAGGGTAGGTTGGGTTGCACATTATTCTTTGTTATATTATGCACAAAATAAAGGGCACTCTCAGAAAGATTCTCTGTGGTCACGGTCAGTGTTAATTTTCCTTCTTGTAAGTCCGTGGAACAACACTTAGGCTTCACTGTTTTAAATTTAAATGTGCATGAGGGCTCCTTTATCCTTCATAAATTATCACGGAAGTCAAAGATCACAGGAAAAATTAAATTGTAAAGTGCAATTTTGGACATGGTGCAATAACTAATATCAGCTTTACTTCACTGTTTTCTCACACATCTATTCAGAATGTTAAAGTTGGAGAAGGGGTGAACTAGTGAAATTGAGTTTTCCTTTGAAAAATCATGCCCTCTTTACTTCTCCAGAGAAGTATGGAGTGGAAGGCAAGCAAAAGATAAATGTGACAGATTTGTTTTACAGAGTGCTGCTGTAATCGTTGTAATTCTCCAAATGAGATGCTGCTCTGTCACATGTAACCATTTCAACCAGTTGTGCGTTTTTTTCTAGTTGCACAAGTTATGTTCTGGGACGTATAGTTTTGCTTCTAATGCCGTGGGTAGGGCTTTAAGGGTCTCATTGATGGTTTTTTGCCGAACGGCAGAGCAGCGGGACTTGCTGCTGGCCTGCCCTATGGCAAAAAGAAGGGCAGGAATATGCCGTATCTATTAGATATGGCGCATTCCTGTCTTTTTCCCCTGCGATTGCGCACAATGGGCTGCTGTGCGCCAACGCAGGCACCCTTGCATGGTGCAAGGGTGCCTGCGTTGCAAGGATGATTTTTTTTGTGCAGGAAGGGAAACTTGCCTGCACAAAAACAATCACAAGAGGCTTTTTCCTCTTTCTATGTGTGCTGCAGAATGAAGCACACATAGAAAGAGGAAAAACGGGGAGGAATAAACATCTTTCTCCTTGTTGTTCCTCCCTTATGCCTCCCCTGGGGAGGCGTAAGTTTTGGTGCTGTCTCATACTTATGATTTCTCATAAATCTGGGGCAGTGTCAAAATGCTGTGGATGTTGCTGGGAACACCCCCAGCAACACCCATGGACGCCCCTTTCAAACTGTTTTCTGCATGAAAGGTCATATGTATAAGGTCATGAAAGCCATGTTGTGTGGCTATATGTGGGATTATAAAAATGCCAGTGGCACATTGCGCCACCGGAACATTAAAAAAATGACGTTCTGGCAGCGCAAAAGTGCCGGTAGGGCCTCATAAAAGAGGCCCAAGATGTACAGTCGCAAAAACAGTCCTCCCTGGACTGGAACCAAGCATCCTAAGACCGGTTTTGGGGTTTCACCCCTCTTCAGCCAGGATAGTTTGATTCCAGTGGCATGGAGAGCACGGGGCTCACGTCTGAGCATACCCGTCACACTCGGGGTGACAAATGCAAAAAAAACTGTTGATGGACAGAATGCAGAACAATGTCATACATTCACCCCAGTACAGAGATCTGGGCCTAAATCCATCATGTTTTTGCTCACCATGCCATTCCAGTTTGAACCCAGCCATATGCAAATCAGTCTTGACCCTGTGCCACATGGGAACAGTCCAGCCCGCACTGCCAAGCCAGGTCCTCCCTGGACTGGAACCAAGCATCCTAGGACCGGTTTCGGAGTTTCACCCCTCTTCAGCCAGCATAGCTTGATTACAGTGGCATGGAGAGCACGGGACTCACGTCTGTGCATACCCGTCCCACTTGGGGTGACAAATGCAAAAACAAGATGTACAGTCAGCAGGCAAGTGACTGATTACTAAATAAAATAGGTCTATCTGTAGACGTTAAACAAGAGGGCAAGTGGGGCCACTTTACAGATATGATTACTTTGTCCTGAAATATAGTTTGGTGTATTTTTAAACTTTGCACATCCTGCCATCATTTTTTATTTGTTCTATAAACTGCGTCGGCTGTTTTACTCTCCCTGTGTTGCAATTGCTCATTGCGGGTTAAGCCACTTACTGTTTCCCCTGCGTCACCAGTTCTTTGTGTTGGACAGAAGCGTGCAACACTTCTGTGTCAACCATACTGTGTGTATGTTTGAGAGGATTGCAGAGTAGCTGGTTGGATTGCAGCCTGTTGTGATGGAAGTATACACCTATCTTCCACTACTGCATTTCTTCTGTGATTATTAGGGAACCTTTCACTGCTGCTTGAACACTACTTATCTTTTTGCAAGACTAGTTAAGAGTACTCAGGTTCTGCAAAACGTGCTAGGAATGAGTGATGCTTTCTCGGGCTTGCTTTAGCGTGTATGGGAAGCATGCACTGCTGCTGCTTATGTGGAATTTGTCTTTTGTGTAATGGAAGCTTGAACTGTTACTGTCTTTGCCTACAGATTGTCTATATTAAATATATTTAATTTTTGCTGCATGTGCTATACCTGTGTGTTGAGTAAAGCCTGCACCACTGCTGTTAGAAAATGAGCAACTAATGTAGCTTTTTTCTTTTGTATTAGAGAAATGGTGTTGTTTCTGTCTATTTGTGTAATTCTTTTGGTGGGTAAACACTCCTGGGAATAAAATATGTTGTACTGGAATAGTCTAAGGATGTCCTTTCAAATTGCTTGCACATCCTAGAGCTATTTGGTCAATCAATTTACAATAGCGCCATACAATGCCTTGCATATCTGTATGTTTTCGATTGAGAAATGTCACAGGGTTGTGGAAGCCACTTTCGTATGGGCCAGCTACTCACTACACCCTCTGCACTACATTGCTTGCTTCACTCCTATGTGTGAAAAATGTGGTCAGTGATTTATGCCTCACCACTTTCAAAATTCGCCAGCGACTGCTGGATCTGTTATCAAGATTTCTTCAAAGGAACAGACAATTTGCTTTTCAAACAATTGGCATGTTTAAGCATATGAGGTCTTGCCACACCAGGAAGGTAATTGCTGCAAAGTGGAAATGTGATGGGGATTAATGAGCTTCTTTACATCTACAGATCCTCTACCCACTGTTTGTACTGGGGTCACTGCTCCTTCTGATGCTGCTGCCTTGAGTCGTGGCAGCAACCCCATGTACCAGTGCATTGTGCTATATTGTATGGGCTGTCAGAGTAAGTGAGGCAGGGACTGGCAGTTACCTGGTTGTTACCTGCTCATAAATAAATTGGAAAAAGTATTTTTTAATCCAAGTTGTAATGCCTCTTTTCCCCTTTTTTTTAGTTCAATTAAAAAAATATTAAAAAACGCAAGTCTAAAACTGTATTAAAAAAAAAGTTTCCTGTTGGAATCACCTTTTCCGGTTAAAAACAAAGAAAAAATATTTTGTTTGTCATGTCTGACTGTTAATGTTAGTATATCCCAAGAATCTGCCATAGCAGGCTACAGATGCCATAACAATGCCACTCTTCTGGTAGAGGTGCCAGCTAAAGGCAAACACCTATAGCACGAGACTGGGATTTTTGTGGCTAAAACAGCTATCTATAAAGGGATAAGAACACTGCTCTGTGATGACAGAATGTCCTTATATACCATTATAGCTTTATTAGCCATGAAAGTCCCATTCCAGAGTAATTGCCTCAGTCCAAAAGTAAGTTTCAGTTCATCATCAGTTTATTTTATTTGTTTTGGTACTCTACTGAGGACCACAAATTTTATACGATAAAATTCAGTTACATATACTTTTAGAATTTCATATTAATACAAAGCTAAAAAAGGTTTTAAAAATGTATAAAAGTTATAACAAACTAGTTCATTAGGAGGAAATTTGCATACTGTGATCAAATCCTTTACGGTGGTGATACGGCAGTTAATGTATATAGGATACAGATGTTTTGTCCTAGCTGCCACTACATTTGGGTTAGGGCATATGAATAACAGATGTTCTACATCCTGCTCCCCTCCGTGGCAGAAGTTACATAATGAAGATCCGTTTGGGTGCCATCTTGATGTTGTGGTTAGCACTGGTAAAATGCCGAGCCTTAACAGGATAATTGATCTCCTTGCTCCGTGCGAGAGATTGAAGTATGTGTATTGTTGCACTTGCTTAGGTGCGATTGTTTCCGTGAAACTTTTATACAGAGTCAGTTTCGCACAGTGTGAAAAATCAAGGTCATAACGGAGTCTGGGGGTGAAACATTTTAAAAAGAGTTTCAATTGTGACGGAGTCCACGTGAGCAACAGGTTAACATTAATCTCAGCTAGTTTAAATACAGTGGACATGTTGCTGAAGAATACTTGTTTCGGAGCGTCACATTCAAAGGTCTCGATTTTAAGTAGTGAACGGAGAGTTCCAGCCTTTGCGTGCAGCAGATTATATGCCCACCTAATGACGTTTGCGATAGCTCTTGAATAGGAGCTCGTGATAGAGAATTCGAGGCGAAGAGCTTGCACCGGGGTGGAATGTGATACCTTCAGCATTTTCCTCAGTATCTTCCCTTCTTTTTGGTCCAGGAATGACCACTGTTTTATTGGAATATATTCCAAAGCAAATGATAAAACTGGAGGTATCTTTGTACTATATACTTTGAGAAGGGATGAAAAATGTCTGTTGCCTGAAGCCACGTATAGTCTTTGAAGGGCTCCGGCATGCACCTCGGATTTGCTAGTCAGGTTATTAACCTGGAAATTGTTTTTTAATGTCTTAGTGAAAATCCTACCCAGGTATGTGTATTCCTCTGTCTCTTCTATTGTTCCAGCGCCGAGTCTCCAACAAAATTTGGTGCTTCTTTTTCTTCCTGAGAAGGAGACTATTTTGGTTTTGGTGAGATTCGGGATTAAGAAGTTTTCCTGGCTATATTTGTTCAGAGTGTCTAGAAGTCTTTGCAGGCCAAAGGGCGTAAGATCTAACATTACGATATCGTCTGCATATAAGAGGGCGTGAATATTATGGGCTGCGATCTTTGGAGGCAGACTTGGCGTTTGTTGCAAGTGCTGAGGCAAATCACTAAGATATAGTGAAAATAACAAGGGGGCTAAGAGACACCCCTGTTTAAGACCATTTGCTGTTGGAATTATATTGGTCAGGCCCTTTTCACTCCCCATTTGCACTTGACACCACGTGTGCGAATGCAGTGTAATTATAATTTGTAATAATTGTTCAGGGATTTTTAACTTCCTCAGTTTTTTCCAGAGTGATGGTCTGTCTACTCGATCAAATGCGGTAGAGAAATCGATGAATGCTGGGTATACCGGTTGGGATTTTCCTACAACGTATTTGTTGAGGATTGTTTGTAGTGTCGCGATGTTATCGATAACCGAATGGTTAGGCCTGAAGCCAGCCTGATATAAGGGGATTAGATCCTGAGAAAATGCCCAATTTTTAAGTTGGTCCAACACTTCGGCGGCGAAGATTTTCCCCGTGGCATCTAGTAATGCTATTTGGCGATAGTTGCCAGCCTGATGTCTTGACCCTTTTTTGAAGATCGGTATTATGATACTCCCCTTCCAGGATTTTGGCACTGATCCTGTTTTGAAGATGAAGTTAAAGAGGGGAGAGAGCATCTTACTCCAACCCTTAGGATCTGCCTGCAAGACCTTCATTGGGATTTGGTCTGGGCCGGAGGCTCCTGTGGATCTCGCATTTCGGATGTGCATTTCTATTGAGAACGGGGAGGCGGTTCCGATCAGAACGTTGTTACCTTCGCTGTTATTCCCAGGATTTACAGCCTCTTCGTTACTCGTGTTTGCTCTGTACAAAGCTGTCAGGTAGATTTCCCATTCTTGAGGTGGAACTGGAATGGGATGCAGGGCCTTTTTTGTTCCGGTTTCCTTTGCGATTAATGACCAGTATGATCGTTGGTTGCGCTGTTTTGCCGCAATTTGTAGATCGACCCAGTTTTTGTCCTGTGTTATTCTTTTTAAGCGACACTTTTCTCGTTTAAGTTGATTTTTCAGTTTGTTAATTTCTGCCTGTCTTATGATTGAGCGGTCCACATATTGCGCTCTGATAAGTTTGTTTAATCTTTTTGTAGTTACGGAATTTGAGGTTTTATTTTTGTTTTTATTCGTTACTGGTGCGACTTGTTGCAATTTGTTTCGAAAAAATTGCTTTAAGTTCTCGATAATGGATTCAAAGTTTGTTATTACATCAGCGGAGAATTCTTTAGTTAGGAGAATATTTGTATCGATTAGAGTAGTTATTTTATCTAACATAGATGAATTCCAGTAGAGCCTCCTTTGGTTTGTTTTTGCCTCCACAGTGCTATGTTTATACATGATTTGACTAGGAGAGCAGGTGCTTATCTTCCATTGCGTATGTAATAGCAGGATTGCGTGGTCACTCTCTTCTGTGAAGTAGATGCGGAGATGTGAGGCGGACTCAAATAACTCCATACTGCTGATCATATAATCTAGGATTGAGAGGGTACTATTTCCCCGTCTGGTATGTGATGCTGGAATGTCACCTTCCACGTTCCCATTCAAAATAATTCCATTTAGTATTGGAAGTGACGCTAATAGCATTTTCCCCCTTTTATCAGCCCTACTTCTAGTCGGGAATGTCGGCACCGGTATTTCTAGAACTTCATCTTTGTACCAGTTGGAGATTTCGTTGTTTGATATTTTTCCGTTTAGATCACCCATTATCAGGAATGGCGGGTAAGATTGAGCTTCGATTATTTGTTGAATAGTTTCAAAGGTTTCCTCGAATTGGACATCGTTCTTTGGTCCGGGAGGGACATATACATTGAAGAGTAATAAACCTTTTTGGGGGTCTGAGGAGTGAATCTCCAACCTGATTTTTATACACTGGAATTGCTTAGAATTGGTGTCAACGATCTCTTGAGCCCAGAGATACTCTTCCCTTAGTAGAATAGCTATCCCTCCCTTTGCGTGTCCCCATTTAGCTTCCTGTGCAGGGGTGTCATAAACGGAATATCCGTCCTGGTAAAAAGTTTTTATGGACCAAATTTCCTGTAATGCCAGTAAGTCCGGTCGATTTTTTAGGACTTCCGTCATTTTTTCTGTGGTTTTCCCTGCCATATTCCAGGATATTATCGAAAGGCCGTTGCTAAACGGGTGGAGTCGGGTGCTTCGCATTTTTCCTTCCGTTAAGTGACTCTGAAATCCATGACCATGACTGGAACGAGTTTGCTTCTTCCTTTGCTTCTGCATCATGGCTCCAAACTTCTCTTTCTCCGTTCTTTACTGAGGTCCTTAAATTTTGGTCTGAATTTGAGTTTGTTTCTGAGTCTTCAATGCTGTAGGGAGTTTTGTATTGAGTTTGGGGGTTTTCCCGTAAGGGTCCTTTGGACAATTTTTTCTGGTGGTTGACTGTGGTTTCCTGTGTAGGGACCAGATCATAGCCACATTTTTGTAAGGTCTCTTGTTCTCTTAGGATGATCCCTGGTAACACCGGTGACCGAAATGCTACCACCGCTATTTTTGGTGTTTTCTTTGTTTGGGAATATTACTAAGTCAATCTCTTTTCTTGTTAGGGTTTGTAAAGGAGTTATGCGTTGAAGAAGGTTGACTATTCTGCCTCGATTTAGGGGAATGCTGTCTGTGGGAAAAAGCTTTGTTATTTGTAAAAGTTTTGACGATGTTTCTTCCCCTAAAGGGGCTTTTTTGTCATAATCAACTGGCCCTTTAAAGCGCTCCCTTGACCCTGTAGTTGTTAGATTGAGGTGAAATTCTTCAGCTCTTGGATTTAAAGTGATATATTGTCGAGGAATTTTATTGTCTGTGTTTTCCGCCACGTTTCGGTGTATTCCCTTTGTGGAAGTAGGTGTTTTTGTGCTTTCTTCATGCTCGTACTGGGATGCGGGGGGAGTTATTACTTTCTGGAATTTGAGTCTACGCGCTTTCTTCTTTTTAATTCTACGTTGCGGTTTTCCTCTTTTTTTCCTAGCTCCTTCTTGGTTCTTCTTGATTTCTTGTGTGCCTCCCACTTGTTCACCGTCGAGGATGATGTTTTCCTTCTTTCCTTGGTCGTTCACCGAACCGGGCGTTGATGATTTATTTTTGGTGTTTGTGAAAATAGGATATAGGTTGTGAGCGTCAATTGTATCTTCTCTGAAGAGTTTCTTTAGGGAATATATAGTTGGTTCCTGGTGGTTATTCTGGGTTCCCTTATTTGGTCTTCCTTTCGTTTGAGTACCTTTCGTTTGAGTACCGGTGTCGCTTTTTTCCTGAACTTGCAGCATGTTGGTGATATTATTATTATTACCTTTTGCCTCTTGAGAGTTTACTGGCTTTTCTTGTGTTTTTGTTGACTCCGAGTGATCTTTTTTTCTTTTTTCTTCTACTAGGAATTTTAATATTCCTATTTGAGTGTCAAGGGTTTGGTCTGAATTCTCCAGAATATGGCCTAAGAGTGAGAGGACTGATTCTAAAATTTCTTGCAAGATAAACAGTGATTTGGACACAGCAGTGTTGTGATTAGTTATGCTGGAGGATTTAAACATTTAAAGATCTGGTGAGTATTCGAGTTCAACTATTCGGTCCGGGGATTTTTGTAGTGTACTAGTAAGTATCTCCTCTGGCCTTATTTGCGGTTCGAGCTTCTTATCGTCCTCCTTGACAATTGTTTCTGGGCATAAGTTGTTACAATCAGTACTGCGTTGGATGTTTAATAGACTCGGAGTAATTCGACCAGATAAGTCTGATTCCAGAGGGAATTCCTCTATAACAGAAGGGCTAGAATTTTGTTCTGGGTCAAATTCAGGGTTTGTTAGGTTTTGTTCACTTGATTGGTCGTGTAATACTCCCGATATGTCTTTACCACCCTCCTTAAATTCGGGTCTAGTTCCTTTATTTTGCAGTTGACTTTCTGTTTGGTCTTTGGTGGTAAGTGTGGAAAAATAATTAGTTATTGCGGGAGTTCTTGTTATCCGTCCACTTTTCACCGCTTTATTGGAGGACTTCCTGGTTGCCTCTTCAGTTCCCATTCGTTTCATAAAAATGGTTCGCGACCTCAGTTTCTTAAAAGCCATATCCTTATCCTGGGGCGGTAGATTATTCCGCCTTCCCGGGGGGATGGTTATTTTGGGCTTCCCCACGTGTTACGAGGCGAAGTGCGGGCTGTGAGGAGGCGTCAGAATCCCTCTTGGCGCAAGACAAATTGTTGGATGGACTCTCTATCGAGGGCGCAGGGCATTTTGGGGGGGCACTGGGGCGGGGAATGGCAGCGCTGACCGCTCAAATCACCACAACCCCTTCCCCGAAACCCAGGCACCCCTCTCACCGTCTCACTGCCGGAGGCCTCCACTCGAGCTGACCGCCTCCTTCCTCTGAGTCCACCGATTCCCGAGGCTCCTCACCGACGCCTCTAGCCGCTCCGGTGCTGGGGATCTGTTGGCGTCTCTGGTCCTCTGCTCACACTCTAGTCCGCCTCAGACTGTTCCCTGATCTCCTCTGCACCGCTGGTCGATGGCAGGCCTTTAGCTGGTCAGGCCGTATTCGCCGCTGCGGCCGCCGCCGTTCTGTGTTTCACTCTGTTGAGACCTGAGTGCTCGGTCTCACCTTAGAGGTTATCAGCAAATTAGTGGTTATTTTCCCACTACAGCATAAAGCATTAGACAGTGGTACAGCACACTGTAGCTTGGTAAATAGCTGGCATTAGACAGTGGTACAGCACACTGTAGCTTGGTAAAAAGTAAGTGCTTATTATATGGGAGTGGGTCCTGCACAACATGGGATTAGGCACAGAAGGTTGCTGTCTGCTCATACTTGGACACAGGGAAAAGACTATGAGCAGCAGGTGGTTGCCCACTCATACAAAGTTTGCCACCCACTGGCATTTGACTGCCTGCATATTTGTCGGCACATGACAAATACCATGCACAGTGATAGGTTGTCTGCTCATAATGAATTGCCCACCCACACAGAGATGACTGTTCAAATGGGGGGGGTTGTTTCAGGGCTAGGCCATACACCCAATCCCCCACCGACAGCCAGACCTTGAAATATGTGTTGTAAAGATCCACAAAGTAATACAGCATATTGTATATGTCAACGTGTTGCTTTATATCAGCGGTACTCAAAGTAGTGACTGTGGGCCACTTGCGGCCCGCCAGGTCACTCCATGCGGCGCCCTTGAGAAACAGCAGGCACGGACTCGACACCATTTTCTCACCCGGAGTCCCCCGCCCTCACCTGCCTCTCTGACGTCACTTGCTCACCCTACCTTTGAGAGCATTTTCTGTGCTGCCTGTGCATGCTGCTCGCAGTGTGGCCTCTTTAATGTCTCAATTGAGGCTGCTAAAACAGCTGTCTCTGTAATTAAATGTATGTTTTCATGGCCCCCGGGTTAGGTTTCAGCCATGCCCGGCCTTTCAATGCCCACACGTGGTGTAAGCAACATAAATAAAAAGAAGATCCAGCAATGTCCTCATGATCCTTGGCAGGCGCGCAACGCCCATTGGGCTCAAAGGGCTTCAAAACTCCCTCCCCTGTCGTGTGTGTCAGCCCGGCTGAGACAGCTTCCCGGGCACACACACAGCTGCACCAAGTACAAGTACTTCACAGGTCTTTAAAAGACCATTCACTTGCTAACGAGGCTTTGTCATTTTTTCACCCCTTACTAGAGCCCCTGCATCTCCTCTCGAACTATCACTGGAAGAATTAGCCCCCCCCCAGAATTTTTTAGTAGCCCCCCCCCCCCAAATGTGGGTCTAGTTGCGCCTCTGATCCTTGGGCTGCGCCTAGCCTTTTGTTTTAATGCATGGCTTTACATGAGGTACCTACAGGCTCACTGTTGACAACAGTGGTGGTAGGAAAATTTTACACGTGGAATTGGGGAGGGGGATGCAGTTTATGCACAACATTATACAGCTGTACAGTTATGTATAAATTTCAGCTTCCCCACATTTCTTACAGGCAATTCAAATTGGTTTGTGCATTACTTAAAGTGTAGTGTTTTATAGTCATCCAACACTACTTGTCTGAGTCGCGGCACAGATGTCGCAGCAGGTCTTTTATGCTGCAGAATTAACAGGAAATAGTTATTGGTTTTGGCAACCATTAGGTAGAGTCAGAGCTGAGGGGACAGGGGCATATTATGTACATAGAGATGAATGGGCAGAGGCAGAATGAGATGGTAGAGGTAAGGGGAAGGGGCAGAGAAAGGAAAAACAGAGGGACTGGCACACTGTATGAGTAAAGCATAAAGCATAATGAAAAGCACATTGAGGAGGTATGGAAAGGTTGGGGGTTAACAGAAGGGAGCGAGGGAGTAGGAGCAATGTGAAATATGAGCGCAGCATAAGGGTATTGCAGGTTATGAGGAGTCTGAGGGGGCAGAGTAAGGACAGGAAAAGTGGGCTGCTCTACACATAAGGACTATATATGGAAGTTGAGTGCTAAGTCAGGGACATGGGCAAGGGAATAGTGAGGGGTACGACAATAATGGAAGCAGTGGAGTGAAGGTGTAGAGCAGAACTGCAGGAAGGACAATGGGACTGTCTTATCAATAGAGTGTATCTTCAGTAGAGTGAAGGTATACAGGCACAATGAGTGAGTAGCCGCTGAGTGACGCAGTAGAGCACAATGAGAGGGTTGCGCAGAGTGGTGCATTAGCGTACAATGCAAGGTTAGGCGTAGGATGAGGTGTTAGGGCAGAATTAGAGGGTAGGCAGTTTGATAGGGTATGAGGAGAGTGAAAGAAATAATGCTGAATAAAGTAGACAAGTGTGGCACCAAAAAGGTGAGACTAGATAGGGGAAGAGTGTGATAGAGGGAGAGCAGGAGTAGCATTAAAAAGTCAAGGTGTGGAGAGAGAATGCAGTCTAAGAAATTGGGGCCAGGGTAGGTGCAAAAAGACAGACTGTGAGCATAGTATAATAGAAGGGCCAGGAAATGAGTATAAGCAGAGTGAAGTGGGGTGTAATCCTGAGGTTGGAGAGTCAGACAGAGGAAGTTTATGAGCTGAACAAAGAGATACTGGGAGCAGATTGCGATTATGGTAATAGAAAGTGGGGGTAGGGACAATGTGAGGGGCATTCATGAGATTAGGAAATAACCATGGGTAAGGGGGAGAGGTATAATAAGTGGTGTACATTGAGGGTAAAACAATAGAAGTGTGAAGTTGTGACAGAGTGCCAGGCTGCGGGACAGGTAAGGAAAAAAGTGAATTATTAAGGCCAAAGTGGTGGGTAGTGGTAGGATGAGGGGTTAAAGTAGAGGAATATGGCAAGCATGAAACAGTCATAAGGTAGGGTCCGGTAGGGTCAGAGTCAAAGTGCAGGGACAGAGTGAAAACCTAGGATCAAAGCAGAAGCTAAGAGCAGAGTAATTGAGTGTGGGGCTCGGGGAAGAATAGGGAAGAATAGTATTAGACGTGCTGCCTGATACATGCATCATTATGAAATGACATGCAGCTACTTCAGATGATAGTCATTTTGGAGATGAGACTACAATATCTCTGCTGCATTGTTGACTAGGAGAAGGCAGCGTGAGACACAGCACCTCTCTTGCTAATTATGCCGAACATTGTGCCATTGTAAATGTTCATTACAGCCCAAGTACATGAATGCATGTATTGTGTGGGCCCAAGCATGAACATTACAGCATGGGATCATTTATGCATGTACTGTCTCGGCCCATTAAGAATATGACAGCATGCTGTCGCTGATGCTTGTATTGCCTGGGGTTACATCAATGTGGTAATTTTCATGAGCTGGGGTGTGCACAGCGGGCTGGACAGAGAACAGAAAACCTACCTCTATCAATGCACTTTGCATTCACGCTTCTGAGTTTTGCTGGATGATCTTGGGGCTTGGTACTGTAAACTCTCAACAGGGGCATTAAGGGTTGTTCGTAACGATTTTAAGAGTTGTGAACGGTGTGTCCAAGTATCCACGCAGCACAGGGCCTAAGAGCAGGGAAAGATAGAAACCTCTTGTCAGTAACACACAGACCCCAATAAAAATAAAAATATCGACCGTTTTTTTTCGGGTTACATACACACATATAGCGCATTTTGAAATGCAGCGTTGCTAGTCATGTTTAGAAAAGGGGGTGATTTTATTTTCACCCTAGTAGCCCTGCCCCTACTGACCCCGCCTCTCCCACCAACCCGCACATCACGCAGGCCCATCTGTGTGGCCCTCGGCCACAAGCCAGACTGTAATTGTTGCCCCCGAGGAAATGTTTGTGAGTACCCATGCTTTATATGCATGGTAAAGGCATGCATGGTAAATGCATGCATGGAACAACTGATATTTGTGTTTCGAAAAATTACTGCGTATAGCATCCAATCTTTTAGCCTGTCAACAAGCATGCATGACAATGCTTAAAAATGTGTGCTACATCTTATATTTAAAATGTGTGCTACATCTTATATTTAAAATGTGTGCTACATCTTATATTTAAAATGTGTGCTACATCTTATATTTTGCATCTTTCTTTTTTGCTTTTGCACCAAAATGGCATTAATTTGCTTTCCAATGGAAAAAAGTGGTTACAATAAACATGAAGGTAAAACTGTTAGCATAAAGTGTTCAATCGACATGTCTGTAGGATAGGTCAAACTAGGGGAAACGATGCAGACATAACAAGCCCTTATAAGGTTGCAAGGATGATCGTGTGACGTAAAAGACTCTGACGATAACTTGCAAATTAAAAGGCCCGCATGAGCAATGCTAAATTTCACTGCATCATACAAGCATCCACACACTCCTTAAAAACACAAGGGCCTACCATCTGATCATTTCGGATAAACTTGAAATAGATGCATTCCCTGTAGTTTACCGCAGCACAGGGGGCGTGGCTATGTTCTTATTTGAGGGGGCACCGAGTTCCATAGGTTGGGCGGAGCACCTTATTATTTCAAACAAATTCCTTTTAATCCTAGACAAAATTTGTCATGTCATTCTTAAATAAGGTGTTTTCCACATAAAAGACATTCAAACATTCAAATATAGCTCGAACTAATAAAAGGAAAAGTATAGAAACGAAGGGAATCCGACAGTAACCTGCTGACAGCCTTTAAGTCACTTCTTTGAACACACTCGTGAAACAGGGTAATTTTCCAACAATCTATAATTAATATCAGTAATAAAAGCCAAAGCAATGAATATTCAATATGCCTTTGACTTTGCTGTAAGAGGTAACAGACTTATTAAAATGTCCCTTTATTTCTAGCAACACGTAAAAATATCACACTTACAGTAGAACATCACTTACCCCAAAGGTCTGCAAAATGGCATTTTCATTAAAAATGGACCATAATTGAAAACCCTGTGGAGAAGCTGTCAGGTTAAATTTATTATAAAGGTAAACCGGCTTTTAGTGTTGATTTTTACGCTGCTATTTTAAAGTAAAACCGACAGTTGCATAAAGTGGTCTGCACAATATTCAGTATAACAGAAATATACAGCGGAGGCTGGGACTGTCGGGCTGCCTTTCACGTTTTCATATTCTCACACTAAATAAGTATTTTATTTTCGATAATCTAAGGGTGTGTGGTGTGTTGACCTAAGAGAAATTGTTGTTTCATTAAACTTCGACTTCTCGGGCCCTTATTGTACGCACATTAAGAGACTGAAAGCACATTTTGCCTCATCCGGGCCTTTAAAATATTCTTTCATCCAGATTAACTGTAGCGCATTAATATGACTGGCAGATTATGGGAAACAAGATAATGTGCGTGCTTAAGTGCAATATAACTAAACATTAGATGAGAGTAAATTAACGCCCCAACAACAATATTTGCAGGGAAAACTAGTATAAGCATATATTTTTTTCCGATGGACTGGACACATGTTAATATAAATATAAAATCCATAAATCGTTTGCCACTGTATTTTTAAATTACATAACTGTTATTTTCGTTTACTTTTCGAAAAGGGAGCATACTAAATAATCAGTGAAACTGACCAATGATTTCAAATTTCGGAGTGGCCGTGTTTAGTTATTTATTGGGTCACAGGCGTGTGTGTGTGTTGTGCAAATGCTTTACACATCGCCTTTGGGTTAAGCCTGACTGCTTTACCGAGCTACCAAATTTCAAAAATGTGCTGCACGTTGCCCCTCCTTGTGCTGAGTGATAAACATAGCATTATAGCCTGCTGTCCACGACTGTAACTATTGCTAGAACTCAGCTCCCAACAGTCCAGTGATCTAAAAATCATAATGTGGACCAACACATTTTCTTCCATTACATACACTACACCCACGAGAAAGCGCGGGAGAAAGAGAGATGCACACAAAAACACACTCACAGAACATTTAAAACTTAAACTGACACCGGTAGTTTCAGTATTTTCTCGGACGAAATAATAAAACAAAAACTGACATTGTGTTTATGTTTTAGCACAAAGCCAAATGTATGAGATCAACTAAGTTCAAACGTAATATTTAACTTTTTTTTCTACTTACATACTTTCCAAATAGCATGCTGTTGGACTTGGCCCTTTTTGGCAGGTTCACCCCTGAACTTTTTGCCTTAAGCTCTGACATAGTGATAGTGGTTTTAGGCCTCTGGGCACTTTAGCACTGTGGCCCAGGGTAAAGTGCGTGCGCGCTCTGAGTGCATGTGGTGAGATTGGCCTGCCCTCCCATAGGAATGCATGGGGATATGTGTGTCCATGGTAATTCCTGGTATGAGAGGAGTGCAGGGGCGAGTTTAGTATGTATGAACTCGTGAGGATAAATGCTGCGCAATGGTGTGCGCAGATTTATAGTGACCGGTGGAGAAATGCCACTTTTAGAAGTTGGCATTTCTGTGTACTGTGTGTCTGCCTGCCTGATGTGAATTTCATGAATAGCTTGTGATTGACAGGAGCTGAGAGATGTGGGTGGCTCCACGAGACAGGGGGAGTCATCCCAGTGGTGAATAGAGAGATCTGCTTGCAGATGGGAGGGAGGAGTTACACCTGGGACCCGAATAGGGCTGTGCCTTCCCTCCACAATGCCGGCTCCGCCCCCTGTGCTGTGTCTGATCACTGAGCCCCCACCTGACAAAGGGGAGAGGAGCTGGGCAAAACAAAGTGCTCCAGATCCCCCTTAAACCAGTCCTAACTGGTATCCTCATGCCCTGTGCTGTGACACAAAGGGATTTTGCAATATAAATATAGGGGCTGTGACCCCATAAAAATGTTCAGTTCTTGGTGTGCTGTTCCTGCTGGGGCATGCTGCTGCTGGGGCCCAGGGGGGCTGCAATGAGGGCTTGCCTCCCTGGGCCCTGCCTAGCCCCTGGACCTGGAAGACCTTTTTGGGACCTTGTTCTCATCCTCCAGGACCTTGGAGGAGCTTGTTCTTGCTGCCCTTGCACCCTGTGAGAGCTATATTTAATTATTTCCTGAAAGGAGCAGCGTGGGCCACACCGCTTTATGGTTCTTAAAAATGGCGGGTGCCCACCCCGCTTCTGCATTTATTCTATCACGGGTGCCCACCCCGCCTATGTGCTTTAATAATCACGGGAGCCTACTCAGCGTTCTCCGCTGGTGAAATGACCACCGCCGGCCCGGAAGTCAGGCAGCGTCATGCCTGTCGTGGGGCGGGACTTCCCCCTTCCGAGGGATTTCCCACACCCACGGAATTGCCGAGGGGAGAAGTGGTTCGGCGGGGCTCCCATGTCAAAGGGTGAGCCCCACGGTGGCGGCCGAAGTGAGGAGGAGTCCTGGGTCCCAGGAGGGGACCCGGATGAAGAGAAGAGGTGCAGAGAGAAGCGGGCTCCCGTGAGCTGTTGGGAGCCCCGGCGCCAAAATAGACGTCCCGATCCAAGCCCCAGTGAGTGAGGGCTGGGCGGGATACATGGCCGGTATCTTTTCGTTTCCATGAGCGGACACGCCATTGCGGGCCGCTTCAACCAAAGGGCACCATGATGCTGGGCCCCTTTTAGGGATATTGTCACAGCTGCGCCACCGTAGCGGGCAGCTGCAACGTGGGCCCATTCGTTTCTAGGGCTCCAGTGGGGGCCCCGTGGGCGCCGAAGCGCCAGTGCCTGATGATTGGGAAGAAATAAAAACCTTCTAAGGGGTTCACTGATACACCTGGTCCTTTAAACCAACAAAGATTGGCACGGAAGCTGTAATATCAAAAAAACATATTTAATACCTCACATGAGGAAGACTGCGTTATACAGTACCCTCAGGCCACTGTAGGAGACAGTCTAAGGAGTACAGAGAACAGGGGTCTTTTATACCCACACAGGGGCTCAAAAGGAGGCGGTACAGGTACACATGAGAAGAGTTACACACATAGATGGTCATACAGAAAATGGACAGTCAACAAGTAGGAGGAGTAATGAGTTGCTGACATCAGTTAGAACAGCCTGACAGTTACACACTAGGAGCAGATGCATTCTGGCAGCTACAGGACTTTCTGAGCATGTGCAAGGCTCTGGAAGAGGGAGAAAGCACATGGTGAGCACATAGCTAACTAAAATGTCTGCCAAGAGCAAAATGGCTTTTAGCTCATGCTAACAGCAATTCCTGCAATCTTTAACAATTGGTTTCCAGCTGCCCCACTTGAGAGAGGGCAGCTACAGCGATGGCCACCATTATTTTAGAGAGCTCCAGAGCAGGGCCTCGTGGCCATTCCTCAGCTGCGCCGCCGTAGCGGGCAACTGCTACATTTGTTCAGAGGGCACAGTGAGTGCCAGGCCTTCCTCAGAGTTACAGCTGCCCAGCAATTAGTGCCAGCTGCATCGTTTAGGCCTCAGTACATTGGGGCCATGTCGTTTTGAAGTTACGAGTGAGATGCCCTCCTTTGCCCCATACCTTCACAGCTGCCCAGCACTTAGTGCCAGGTGCATCTTTTAGGTTTGCGCAATGGCGCAATTGGATTTCGCTGCATAGGCAGCAGCCCTGACATTCTGGACACAGGGCGTTTGAGCCCCTTTTAGATGGCCAGTTGGCCAGGGGGACTGTGAGGTAAACAGGGCGCCTGGCCCTAATGTGATTAATGCCTCTACTATGCTCTTTATTAGGAGACTATGTGCTAAATGTGATTTATGTGGTGCTAGGAAATGTGATTCATGAAGTATGGTTCACGCACCCTGGTTGATGCCTCTAAATGTGTTTTTTATGATTATGAGGTTGATTGCATATTATGGTTTATGCTAGTGAGATTATGTTCCACTGAGATTATTTCCTAATGTGAGTTATGCTTAGGAGGTTAGGGTCTAATGCGTTTAAACTTATGAGAGGATTGCATAATGTGTTTATGCTGGTGAGGTTGGCGCAGAATGTATTTCACGCCTAAATGTGATACTGTACATAATGTGGTTTATGTTACAGGCTGATGCTGAGTACAGTGGTTACCAGTGATTACTGGTTGTACGTTTATAATATGTTTTACTTTTACAAAGTTCACTCTGTGATGGTTCTGACAGTGGTCCGGTGGGCCAGGTCGGGTGTATATAATCCCTTGTAAATATGACCTAGTGCCAGGTGGCACCATGTATATTATGTGTTTACTATTCTAATGTGTTATGAGAATACAATGGGCCCGATTCACAGAACTAACTTAAGACAAAATCCTAAACTTACTACCATTTTGGTATTTACAGAAGCCACTTACTCATTTTGGTATTCACAGAAGGCACTTACTCATTTCGGTATTCACAGAAGTTAGGAGTCCTAACTTTAGGACTCCTAAATGCCTTCTGTGAAAACTGAAAGTCTGAAAATTAGGATTTTTCTCAGTTTAGTAGTACTATAGTTAGGACTCCTAACTTTAGGACTCCTAAATGCCTTCTGTGAATACCGAAATTCTTAAAATAAGGATTTTTCTCAATTTAGTAGTAGTAAAGTTAGGACTCCTAACTTTAGGACTCCTAAATGCCTTCTGTGAATACCGAAAGCCTTAAAATGAGGATTTTTCTTAGTTTAGAAGTAGTATAGTTAGGACTCCTAACTTTAGGACACCTAAATGCCTTCTGTGAGTACCGAAAGTCTTAAAATAAGGATTTTTCTCAATTTAGTAGTAGTAAAGTTAGGAGTCCTAACTTTAGGACTCCTAAATGCCTTCTGTGAATACCGAAAGCCTTAAAATTAGGATTTTTCTCAGTTTAGTAGTAGTAAAGTTAGGAGTCCTAACTTTAGGACTCCTAAACTGAGAAAAATCCTAATTTTAAGACTTTCGGTATTCACAGAAGGTATTTAGGAGTCCTAAAGTTAGGACTCCTAACTTCTGTGAATACCAAAGTGAGTAAGTGTCTTCTGTGAATACCAAAATGAGCAAATGCTTTACACATGGCCTCCGGGATAAGCCTGACTGCTCCTGCCAAGCTACCAAAGGGGTGAGCAGGGGTTATCTTTGGCGTGTAACTCCCTTGCTCTGACTAGAGTGGTGGTCTCTGCCTGGCTTTGGCGCAAGTCTTAGCCAACCAGAAATCCCATTTCTAACACATGCCTTTTCAAATACATAAAGGACTCGATTGCAAGAACTATGTTAAAGTGCAACAATATGTCCAGTGCTACTAACATGTCATTATTAGACTACAAGGCTTTGGTAAATCAGTTGATTGCCTGACTATGGCTCCATGTTTTCTACTTCAAAGAACGATGGGGCATATGTACAAGCCCCTGTCACCACCACAAAGTCACTTTTACCGACGTTGTGGTGGCTATAGGGCCTGCACCTTATGTACAAGGCAGTGGTAAGCCACTTAACGTGGCTTAACGCTGACTTGTACATAAGACCCCCTTTCACGCAATGGTTAGCAAGAAAAGGGGGGCAGTGGGTGCTGCGGTGGGCTACGCACCGCAACACACATTCATTTTGACGCTGTACCCTATATACAAGGGTGGCATACGTAGGAGGCAGCACCAAAATTAAGATGGTGAAACGAGGAGAAATGCATTATTTCTCCTCGTTTTTGCTTTTTCCATGTGTGCTGCCTTGTGCATCACACATGGAAAAAGCAAATTGCCATGGTTTGTGTACAGGAAGGTGTCCTGTGCATAAACAATATTTTTTAAAAATGCCATTTTGTCACTTTCATGTGTGCTGCTTCATGCAGCACACATGAAAGTGACAGAACGGCATTTTAGGATTGTTTATGTACTGGAAGGGGCACCTTCCTACAAATACACAATCCTCCCCTGCACTATGGTGCAAGGGTACCAATACTAAGAAAGCTCCCTCATAGCCTATCTATTCAATTTGTTCAGAGACGTAATCTCTACTGGGCCATATACAACAGTGACACTTAGCCATGTAATTCTCATTACTTTTTATTCTTCATTTCTCAATAAATCTCATAAAAGTTTCACATTATTATTTCATGTTTTCATTCTACTTTTTTTCTTTTTTCTTTTTTTTTAAAAATGAGGAATACTCCTTTACAATCCCCCCGGACCCCGGCCACAGTTCACCGATGCCATCTCCGACATTGTCAGCACGCACGCTCTTGCTTCCACGGACTACGTCCTCCTCGGAGACCTGAATTTCCACATCAAGAACTCCAACGACGGCAACTCTGTCGTGCCGCGTGATAACCTCGCCAAGCTCGGACTCAAACAGCTCGTCATGACCCCCACCCACACCGCTGGACACACTCTCGACCCCATCCTCTCCGCCAGCAACCACGTCACCTTCAGTCACACCACCGAACTCCACTTGACCGACCACCGCTGCGTCCACTTTACCTTCAAGAAACCCACCACGCACCCTCAACTGCAACGGATCCCCTACCGCAGCTGGAACAAGGTCACCGAAGACCAGCTCATCACCACCCTCGCCCGAGATCCAGCAACAGACACCACCAACACCAACACAGCTGCCCGCAACCTCAGGCAATGGAATCAACAACTGCGCCAACACTCACGCCCGATCAAAAAATTCTCAAACAGACGCACCGACAGAAAGGCCAGCTGGTTCACCACCAACCTCCAGGAATCCAAGCAGACCTGCTGAAGACTCAAGAAAAAGTAGCGCCACGAACAGACACTGGACAACCACGCAGCCCAAAAGAACGCCAGCCGCAAGCACTACCAACTCATCTGAGCCACCAAAAGGACCTCCTTCAAGGAACGCATCAACAATGAAGCACACAACCGCAAAGAGCTCTTCAACATCGTGAAGGAACTCTCCAACCCCAGCTCCAGCTCCAACGACATCCTGCCATTGCAAGACCTTTGCGACTCCCTAGCCACCTTCTTTCACCGCAAGATGGCAGACATCCACGACATCTTTATCACCCAGACCCTCCCTACAGCCGCGACACTGCAGACTCACCACCCCCCAGCCTCACCAACCGCCTGCTCTCCTTGACCCGTGTCAACAACAACGACACCATCAAGACCATGAGCACCATCCACTCCGGCTCACCATCCGACGCCTGCCCTCACCACATCTTCAAAAAAGCAAACCGCATCATCGCACCCCAACTCCGGAAGATCATCAACAGCTCCTTTGAGACCGCCACCTTCCCGGAAAGCTGGAAGCATGCCGAGATCAACGCCCTACTCAAGAAACCTACAGCGGACCCAAAAGACCTCAAGAACTTCCGGCCCATCTCCCTGCTCCCGTTCCCGGCGAAAGTCATCAAAAAGATCGACAACAGGTAACTGACCCACTTCCTCGAGGAGAACAACATCCTGCACCCGTCACAATCCAGATTCTGCAGAAATCACAGCACCAAAAGCGCCCTCATTGCTGCCACAGATGACATCAGGACCCTGCTGGACAACGGCGAAACCGCTGCCCTCATCCTCCTGGACCTCTCGGCCACCTTCGACACAGTCTGCCACCAAACCTCACGCACGCGCCTACACGACACAGGAATACGCAACAAAGCCCTGGACTGGACCGCCTCCTTCCTCACCGACAAAATCCAGAGGGTTCGCCTCCCCCCATTCCATTCTGCAGCCACCAAAATCATCTGCGGCGTGCCCCAAGGATCATCCCTCAGCCCTACCCTTTTCAACGTCTATATGGCACCGCTCATCAACATAGTCCGCTCGCACAACCTCAACATCGTCTCCTATGCCAACGACACTCAACTGATCCTCTCACTCACCAAGAACCCCGCCACCAACAAAACCAACCTCCACAAAGGAATGAAGGCCGTCGCCAGCTGGATGCAGACCAGCCGCCTGAAACTTAATTCAGACACGACAGAGGTCCTCATCCTCGGCTCCACCCCCTCCGCCTGGAATGACTCTTGGTGGCCAGCTGCCCTGGGAGCCGCACCCACACCCACCAACCACGCTTGCAACCTGGGGTTCATCCTGGACTCATCGCTCTCAATGACCCAGCAAGTCAATATCATCTCCTCCTCCTGCTTCAACACCCTCCGCATGCTCCACAAGATCTACAGATGGATCCCCACTGGAACCAGAAGGACAGTCACCCATGCCCTCGTCAGCAGCAGACTGGACTACGGCAATGACCTCTACGCAGGAATCACGGCCAAACTCCAGAAAAGATTCCAACACATACAGAACGCCTCCGCACGCCTCATCCTCGACATACCCCGCCACACCCACATCACTGCCCACCTGAAAGACCTGCACTGGCTCCCAGTCAACAAGAGAATCACCTTCAAGCTCCTCACCCACGCCCACAAAGCACTCCACAATGCCGGACCAGCATACCTCAACAAACGTCTCACCTTCTACACCCTGAACCGCCAGCTTCGCTCCGGCAACCTCGCCCTCTCCTCCGTCCCACGCATCCACAGGACCTCCACCGGTGGCAGATCCTTCTCATACCTGGCCGCCAAGACATGGAACACCCTCTCCACACAGCTGCGATAGATCCAGGACCTGCTGACCTTCAGAAGACTTCTCAAGACCTGGCTGTTCGAGCAGTAGCTGCACCCCCCCAGCGCCTTGAGACCCTCACAGGTGATTAGTGCGCTCTACAAATGATTGATTGATTGATTGCAAGGGAAAACACAAGGCTGTACCACATTCTTGTAAATATGGTGCAGCCTTGCGTTTCAGAAGTGGCGGAGAGAGGTGTTAAGCCAGGAAGGCTAACACCTCTCTCCGCCACATCATTGAACATATGGCCCTGTGAATCTACAATTAGAGCTTGGACACTTTAGTGGGAACATTTCCAAAGGGCTAGCTAATATAACCAATGGGCCCGATTCACAGAACTAACTTAAGACAAAATCCTAAACTTACTACCATTTTGGTATTCACAGAAGGCACTTACTCATTTTGGTATTCACAGAAGGCACTTACTCATTTCGGTATTCACAGAAGTTAGGAGTCCTAACTTTAGGACTCCTAAATGCCTTCTGTGAATACCGAAAGTCTGAAAATTAGGATTTTTCTCAGTTTATTAGTAGTATAGTTAGGACTCCAAGTGTTAGATGAAATGAAAAATACGAGGGTTGAGGGAGATGACGTAGAGGAGAGTGAAGAGGCATCAAGCCACAGCATTTTGACAGTGCAAGAGCAGGGTATTTTGAGACTTAGTACGCCACAAACCACAAATGGGCATGCAACTTCTACACAACACCGAGTGACATAATGATAAGATGGAAAGCAAAAAAGATTTAGACAGTTAAGATAACAATGTTGTAATCCTTCTTGGATGTTTATTGTTATTACATTTTTATGAAACGAAAGTATACATTATATGTGAATGTTGACATTGTGATTTCAACAATGTTTATGTTAAACAAAGAAATTACTTTTTCTACTTTGGACTGTGAAAAAACCGATTGTTTAACATTGATGGTGCTTCCTTTGTGCAGAAAATAAAAAAAAATAAAACTGAGATTAAAAGTAGTTGCTGGTAATTTATGCTATCACAGTCCTTCGCTCAATGGCTCTGTTTGCATCATGACTGATTATCTAGGCGAAAACGAGGTATGCTATTGTCATCACTATTGTCCTCTTATATCTCTAATAGATGGCCTCTTTGTGTAGCTGCATTATGCAGCAAAGCACTACATGCCACACTTTCGGAGGAAAACTATTACAAACAACCTGTATATGTAATGTTTTTTTTCTATTTCTGTACAAAAATTCTGTTCTAGATGGGGCCAATTGCAATTTGCGCACCATCAATGCAGCCAATTACCTGAGGGATTGTTGTTACTCAGAAAAATGCATTCTTGGTGTCCAGAAGCCCCCCTGGTATTTGGGGAAAGCAACATAACTATTGATTTGAGCAACATGGCTTCAAGAAAATTGTGAAAAACCATAGAGAGTGTGCTCTTTGACATGCGTCCAGCCTCAACCAGAGTGGCTTGATAGCCACCTGATGCTGAAAGATGCAAAGAACACAGGATTTGAATGTGTGAGGAAATGTCCTGGCTTCTATGTGTTTCTCTTTGTAATAAAGGATGCAGTTTAGGTATTAAATCAAAAATGTCACTCCTCGTTAGCATGTACTTTTCATAAAGTCCCTCCTCTTTTTGATCAAAGAGTGGAATCCTGATCCTATAAATCCTCTCTTGCCTGTTCCTTTTCCACTGCACTGCAGTCAAAATGTGCCTCTCCCTCACCACAGCATACAACACAGCCATTCTAAAATAATTAAAGCATTGTGGACCCCTTTTTATGGTTTGCACCTGGTTACCATCTGCATCCACTTGGTGGTAAACTGCAAGTGCAAAATGGGCATTTGGTGACTCTTCAAAAATAGTGAATGGTTTGAACTTAAGAATACTGAATCCCTAACTAAAAGTGAATGCCTATTTGTGAATCAGGAAAAATGTAAGTTGCTAGAAAGCGATTTGTTACATATTTAATTTGCATCGCTGTTCTAAGAAATCTGTAAGACATAATATGCTGAACATACCAATTCACGCGTTTAGTGGTCACAAACCAGTTTGCAACTGATTTGTGATTAGCTAAAATGTTGAACATAAGGCCCAATGTGGAGGTAGAACAGAGTGTTCCCATCACACACAAAGGCTGGCAAAAGGGACAAATATTGGAAGCTTGGAACAATTCTTCAGTACACTCCTGCAAGTGTGGCCATTACAGGAGAAAGACTGTTCTGACAAAAGAGAACAGTCCTGCTGCTTGAAGACTGCCTTGCCTTCTAAGGACTACTGGACCTGCTTACCTTCATCCCAAGATAATCTGAGTGACTCCAAGGGTCAGTTGGCTGACATCCAGTATGGGCTACAGGAGCAGAACAAGCTCCAGAGGCCTCCCTGAAACTGACCAGATGACTTGGTGCACTGGACCTACAACTGGACCTGCCTAAGCCCTGCTGCAGTGAGTCCCTAATCCCCAAGAGGTGCCTCTCAGGTCCTGGACCCTAGATTGGCATCAGAGTGTACCCCTCCATGCTTAACTGTGGGCTCCATCGGAACCAACACAGCGCAGCACAGAACCTCGCAGATCCTCATCAGAACCAAGGCATTCATTGCAACTCAACACAGGACCTCGAAATGGAGACCTTGGAGTTCCTCATCAGAACTGATGCAGTGCAATGCAACTCAACTCAGGGCTTCACAACACAGCACCCAGCTCTTGATTTCAAACTGACGCTGAGTGACGCAAAGCCTTGCATCAAGAACATAAGGTACAATTTTCAGCCGGTCTAATCTGGTCTCTGTACCTGGCCCGTGCTCCATTGCAGTCAGCTTAAATTTGTGACTTTGTCTTGGTCGAGTGTGACACAGATCCCTACAGTCGGTGCTGTGTGTTTCTAAGAGGTATTTTATAGGGGTGGGTGATAAATTCTGCTACGCTTGTGGAGTTCAGGGAGCTATGACCAAACTCTGCCAACCGCCGCATGGCAGAGTTTTTCCTTGGACACGGCTTGACAACAGTAAGTTGCCGATCGACAACAGTAAGTTGCCGAGGTTGAACTTGAATTGGCGACCCCTAGCGCCATTTGTGTGCACTAGGAAAGCACCCGGGAAGGGTTTCTCAATGGAGGCGGTCACAACTATTTGTGGTGAGAAAACTGCTGCTCGAGTTCAAAATCTACTTGAGCGGCAGCAAAGAAGCAGCATCCTCTGGCACACAAAGTGGTGATGTTCATTGTGATTCTGCAGCAGAGAACAAGTTTCCGGTGCTAAAAATCAGTGCAACATGCTGATTTCTACGTGCTCATGGAACCCTGCAGAAGTTTCATGTAACTCAGAGTAATTCGGCAGAGTGAAACTCCACATGCTCCGCTCACCCCTAGTATTTTTTTGGCTTAAAATTTGGAATTACATATTTCTGGTTGTACTGACTAAAATCATACTTGGTCAATCAGAATTTATAATGGGTCTTTTATCAGAGTGTTCAGCAATGCTCAACAATTACTAAGGATCAAGCAATCTCTGATACTACATTGAATTTGCTAGTGCTACATGTAGAGTGTATATAGATTTCTCTCTACCACACAGCAAGGTCTGGATGATGTCCCTTTGGGAATTTCGAATCATCAGGGTAAATGTCATTCTTTTTTTAATAACATTTGATAGCACAAATGTTCGGTCCTCCCCTATATAGTGTCTCTACGAGGTCCACACAAGTTTAAAATGGTGCCTATACTGCACTGAGCAATGTTGGCATTTTCAGTGTGATGCATGACGTCGCCACACCAACTCAGTCTGTGTAACAGGAAATGACCTCCTCTTAGAGGAGCTCCCTATCTTCGGAACCCTATAGACAGATAGGCTAAATGCTGAGGCTATGGAAGGGGCAAGTGAGTGCCATGACAATTCAGTGAGGGCTTGTGCTTCCATAAGAAGATGCTTCACATGATCTGTTGAGGCTTTGGTACCGAATATAGTAGCTTGGCCTACACCATGTATTAGCACACATTATTGGCTTTGAGTGTGCCAAGAGCCAGCAAGGATGGTGAGCTTGTTTGCAAGGTAAATATGGGTGCTGGTCGTGATAGTTTTGTAAATGACGCAGCAGGTATTGAAGTTGATACATGCCAGCAAGGGGATCCAATGATGTTCTATCACAATGGGAGTGGTGTGATAATATTTCTTCTAGGCCTCTATGTGACATGTTTTGGCATGTAGGATGTCCTTATGGAGTCTGTGTCTGTCCATGCCATATCTAGCCTAACTTGTGGTGGTTTATTGTCCTCCTTATTGCCCTCATTTGGCTCTCCAAGGATTTAGGCATTATGAGAAAGTAGTGATCCACTGAACAAGTAAAACACAATACTGGCACTTTAAAGTCTTGCTCAATTTTAAGCAAGACTTTGGAATGCAGCAACCATCTTGGGTGTCATCTTATCTTAAAAACCATGTGCTGCCTCTCTGCTGTTGCTAGTTCCTGAGAGCACATGGAGAAGCAACATCACAGGTGTAGTTATGAACAAGGAATCTAGCGGTGGTGTTCACAGTCCATTTGGAGGTCTTCAGAAACAGAAGAATCGTCTATTCCAGGTACCCGGGGAAAAAAGACAAGACAAAACACTCACTAAAAAGGTAGGATAACAAAAAAGCTAAGCGTGAAACAACAAGACATTTATGTTTCCTTTAGACACTTATTTAAAAGAGAAATTGACAATTATTGTTGTTAACGATTGAACCAAAGCATGAAAGTGTAAGGTCAAAACAGAGAATATTGGTAAATATTAATGCTGTTATCTGCAAATACATATCCAAGAGGCTCTTCTTAGACAGGAGACACAATGAAACATTGGGGGATCATTTTGGTGTGGGATGCACCCATGTCAAGAAACTGGTGTTGATTGGACAGGTAGGAGGAGAAACAAGGAAAGACATTGCCAGTGAATCCCATTCAATACTCCAGGGCATTGCTGAGGGTTAGACGGTCAACTGTGTCATAGGCAGCTGAGAGGCCCAGCCATATTTGAAGGGAAAGGTTATCTTCATCTGTGGTCAGAAGGGCTTTGTCTATGATGTTTTTGTAGTGGTAGTTGTGCTGCAGCTTGATCTAAAGCCAGACCGGTAGTCATGCAGGAGTTGGTTATCACTGATGTCATTATTAGTAAATCTGTTTATTGGCATTTCTTAGTGTTAAACAAAATACATAGTACATTTTAAGATCCGGATGATTTACAGTTGAAATAGCCGCAATAGCGTATCTCCGATCATGCATGCATCACTTAATGGGAGCGGACTCATCACCTAATCTTTAATAAAGAATAACATTGCGGGCCTCACGACTAAAATACTAACACATCGTTCCCTTTGAAATCATGTCGCTGAGGGGCCTCACCAAGATAAGCCTCTAATATTTCACCCGCTCACCCCCTACGTGTTTCCAGAAACAGTTAACTAACCATAAGGAAATGGGGCAAAACAACAGACACCCAGATAAAACAATAACAGCAGGTTCCGGCCTTCGTTCCATCAACCCCTTCTTCTATCCCCTGCTCCGCCCCCCCCCCCAACCACCATCACCGCGCCCTCTATACAGGCTGCGTGAGCAACACTATCTCCTTTCCCTTATGCCCCACCTAAGCAACCAGGCCCCTGATACCACACTTCATGCCCCGCTCTCAGCCTGATTGTCACCCCGCTCCACATCTGGGGCACCCCCATCTCGCCCCCGCCGCCCCCCCCGGTGTCCCCCTCAAGTCGCGTCATGGCCCGTAGGAGTGCCTCCCATTGACTCGCTATTGGTGTTTGCCTGAGGCCTAGTGTTTCCTCCCGCAAGAGAGCCATGCCCTCCGCCTTTGCCCACACCAGCAACGAACCCCTCCATGCTCGCGCGTGAGGCGGTTCCGCCACTTTCCAGCGCTTGGTGAGCAGTCGCTTCGCCACCACCAGTCCCAGGTCAGTAAACCTGGAGGCAACTTTCATGGAGGGGGCTCTGTGAAAGAGGTGCAACAAGTAAACCGGCCATTCAAATGGGAGTTGACGGCCCGTACATGCATTGAGCGCTCCATGAATCGTCCGCCAGTACAAGTCCAGCATGGGGCAGCTCCACAACATGTGAACCAGCACAGCATCCAGTTCCCCGCAGCGAGGACAGCCCACATCCGCACGGTGGAAATACCGATTGACAGTCGGGTGTAAGATACGCTCTATGCAGCATAAAGTATTGTATTTGGCGGAATCGCATGTTTTTGGGGATCTTCGACGGGCCCTGCAGTGCCCTGTCCCACTCCTTGTCTGTCATGGGCCGGACTAAATCCGTTTCCCACTTACGGCGCAGTGGGGCTAGACTAATCGCTGCGTGTGTACGCAGAGAGGCTGCGAACCACCGGATCATGTGCCTCCCACGCCCCATGACATGGAGATATCGCATCACGAGGTGCTGCTCCGGTTCCACGCTGAGAGCGCCCCACCGGCTCGTCAGTGTCGCTATCAGTGAGCGGTGATGAAGAAAGTGGCCAGGCGGTAACCCCGACTCCTCCACCAGGGAGGCAAATGGTATGAGAACACCGTCCCGGTAAAGGTCCCCAATGTGTGAATGTCCGCCGCATGCCAGTCTGCAAGTTCAGCAGCACATAGCACCCTCCGTCCACTAGGAGAACCCTCTATCGGTATGGCTGGGGCGTATGGAGTACGGTTCCGGGTCAGGTAGAGAGCACATCGATAGCACTGGTAGGCCACCCCGACGAGAAGAGGCACTGGCCTCAACCTCTTTGCAGCCAGATGGAACATCTCAGTGACACCAGTCAAGGAGATGGGGGGCACCGCGGTCACCGTGTCGTCGTGTTCTCTGTCCGCCAACCACTGAGCCACCCACTGCAGTTGCGCCGCCAGTTAGTAATTTGCAAAGCACGGCATCACGAGTCCCCCCTGGCCAGAGGGGAGGCATAGCTTGGGCAACACAACTCTGTGGCGTGCATTACCCCACACAAAGTCTCGAAGTAATCGCTCTAGGGCTGCAAAGAAGGATGCCGGTATGTAAACGGGCAGATTAGCGAAACAATAGAGTAGCCTGGGTAGAATCATCATTTTGATTAAGGCGATTCGCCCCTTAACCGCGAGAGGAAGGGTGCCCCAGAACCGCATCTGAGCCCTGACCGCTGCTACCGCCTTGCCCAGATTACCCTCCACGAGATCCGCTGGTTGCCGGTATATTTGGATACCCAAATAACGAAAGGTGTCCGGCTGCCATTTGACCGGCACGCCCCCAAGACGGTACTGCGGATCCCGGGTCTCGGCTCGGAACGCATAGAGACACGACTTAGCGGCATTCACCCGGAGACCTGTAAGCTCGGCGAAGGCGGACAGGGCGCGCTCCAACTCCACCGGAATGCACGCCACATCTCTGACAAAGACCAGAAGGTCATCTGCATAGAGTGAAACCCAGTGGGTCGCATCGCCCAGGGGGATGCCGTCCGTCAGAACTCTACGGAGCGCAGCAGCCAAAGGCTCCATTGCGAGCGCGAAGAGGAGGGGCGAGAGAGGGCACCCCTGCCTAGTACCGTGACCAATCGGGATGGCTTCAGAGATGTAAGGCCCAGTTCTCACCCTCACCACGGGGTTCTTATAGAGGAGTGCCGCCATTTGGAGGAACCCAAGGCCCAGCCCATAATGTGACAGCGTCGCCACTAGGTACCCCCACTCAAGACAGTCGAAGGCCTTCTCTAGGTTTAGGACTAGACAGCCCGCCCTAGGCCAGTGTTGTGCCCCGTCAGTAGCCACCCGAAAAAACCGCCGCAGGTTAAGAGAGGTGCTGCGCTTCGGCACAAAACCGTTTTGGTCTCTGTGCACCACCACCGATACCGTTGGGGCCAGCCGTTCCGCCAATACCTTGGCTAGAATTTTGTAGTCCGTGTTAAGGAGGGCAAGGGAACGGTAGGACCCCAGACTGGTAGGGTCCCGGCCAGGCTTAAGCAGGGAGACCAAAAAGGCCTCCCGCATGGAGGAAGGCAAAGTGGACTCCTCAAGGGCCGCAAGATAGCGAGTATGTAACTTGGGCACTAGGGACTCCCGGTAGGCCTTGTAGTACTCTGCCGAAAGTCCATCCGGCCCCGGTGCCTTTCCAGAGGCCAGGGAGGCCACCACATCTCCTATCTCCTCTACTGTGAGGGGGCATTCCATTGACTCTTGGTGCTCTTCGAGAACCGTGGGCAGTTGGGCCTCCTCCAGAAACCGATCTAGATCCTGTGTCTGCCTGCACCCGTCGACCTGTATAAAGCCGCATAGTGCGCTGTCAGTACTTGATGGATCTCCCACTGTGTGTACACCATTACCCCGTCAGGACCGCAAATAGAGTCTATCGGGGCGTGTACCACCTCCCGCCGAATCAACCAGGCTAGTAACCTCCCCGCCCTATCAGACGTGGTGTGCACCCGAGCAGAATGAGCCGCATAGTTGTGGCATCGCAGCCGCTCAAGTAGTTCAGCATGACGTGCCCAGAGCCGCGCCAGTCGGATCGAGTCCCGACCTCCTCCCTCGCCGTGTCGTTCACACGGCAGAAGGCGAGACTCCAAGGCAGCGAGAGACAGTGCAAGCCGCCTACGGATATTCCACCCCGCCCCTAGACAGTGTCCCCGTATGGTGGATTTGTGTGCGTCCCACTCCATCAGTGCACTATCTGCCGTCCCCTCGTTCAGGTCGAAAAACTGCTCAACTGCCGTGCCCAGGGAGGCGCGGAACTCAGCATCCTCCAGAGCTGCCGACTGTAGTCGCCACGTTGGGACAAGGGGCCGCCCGGGGTCCCAACGCAGACGCAAACTAAGAGGGTTATGATCCGAATGGGTCCGGCCCAAGTAGTCTGCCTGGTCTATCAGGGGAGTCAAAGAGTGAAAGCCCACCACCCTGTCGAGTCGGACATGAAGGTCGTGCACCGCCGAGTAGTACGAATAGATGCGGTCGCCAGGGTGCAGGCCACGCCACACATCACGCAAGGCCCAGTGCGACAGCCAGTCACTGAGGCTCCTCGCATTCGAAACCGCCTGCATGTTGCGAAAGGGCGGGTAGGACCTATCCAGTTGCGTATCAAGGACAGTGTTGAAATCCACACCAAGTAGCCAGGGAATACCTGCGTACGGTGCCAGCACCGCAGAGAGAAGATCCAAGAACGACGACTGGTCGGCATTCGGGGCGTATAGGGAGCCAATTAGTACGTGCTGTCCCTGAAGCTTCCCCCGGACCAAGGTGTACCGCCCAGAGGGGTCCACCACTGTGTCCGTGCATGTGAACGGAGTGCCTGCCCTTACCCAAATCAGTGTGCCACGGGCATGTGCGGAATATGTGGTCCCGTAAAGGTGACCCCTCCAGCGTGTTCGCAGCCTGTCAAGTTCTGGCTGCGTCATATGGGTCTCCTGGAGGAGGGCGATGGCTGCCTTATGTCGCTGCAATTAGGCAAAGACAGAATACCGGCGTGCCGGTGTGTGCATACCCCGTATGTTCCATGTAATTACCACAGTGTTAGCCATCTAATACAAGCATGTAGGGCGCAGGACCAGGGTCGGGTCGGTCAAAGGGGAAGACCTCGTTTTGGATGTCATGCCCGTATGCTGTAATAAAATAACAAGTAAAGGAACTTCGGTGTGCAGCTGGGCGCACCTAGCAAATCCCAAGAACTTTGTAACTGTCAGGGCAAACCCCAGTACGGGGATTCGTCCAAACTACAAGCTTAATATCTATGGAAAACTAAGCCAAACTAGGGCAGTAGGGTACCTGCAAGGGTGCGTGTGCCAGCTGTAACTTGCCGTAGCCTTCCCCCTCATTTCTACAGATGCTTGTCACCTGTGAAGACCCTGACGCTAACATGTGAAGCTAACCATACCCCCCCAGCCCCAGTTGGCGGGTACAGGAAGGGCAACACCCCAAGGGTCCGCCCCCACCATCCCTCCCAGCCCCCCGAGCAGACCCGCGCGTCCCGGCCAGAAGCAGACAAGGCACCACCACTCCTGCCCCAGCAGGGCCGGGCAGCAACGGGAGTGCAGTAAAGCCACCCCCGCTCCCAGTCACATTCAGGATTCAGCAAGGACTGTCAATAAGGTACTTGCGTGCGTTGTCCATGATGGTGAAGATCACCAGAAAGGCTTATTTAGATAAGATCGTCTGCTGTCTGTGGGGTCACCGCCGGCAGAATAGTGTCATCTGACACGATTGTGGAGGGCGAGGATGAGCCGCTCTGCACCAGTGTGACCTGTGTGCGGGGCTCTGAGTGGTCCCGGGCCCGCGGAGAGCCGAGGGTGGTCACCACTTCAAGTGCCTCCAGTCTCTCCCTGCGCATGTTCTCTGGGGTCGGGGCAATGATTCCAGGCTGGGTGGGCCTCCTGGCTCCGCGAAGGCGGCGACGACGGGCTCCACCAGTCACCTCCGTACCAATGCCCGAGGCCGCCGGCCTCACACCCGACCACAACCCTGACCCCTCAAGCCAGTCCCATACCTCCTCTGGAGAATCAAAAAAGTGTGTCTTCTCCTGGACCGTGACGAGCAGGCGCGCCAGGAATAACAGTGAATATGGTATGGCAAGGGCACGGAGCTGCTGTTTCACTGCAAGGTAGTTGCTCCTGCGTTTTTGCACCCGAGCAGTGTAGTCAGGAAAGAACATGACCGGGCTACCGCCCACTGTGAGAGTCTCCATTTTGCGCATTTCACGGAGGACCACGTCACGGTCCCTATAGTTGAGCAACTTAAAGAGAAATGGCCGTGGCCTTGTTAAATGGTAGCGGCAATTTCAGTCGATAACCCTTCAAGTATTGCCCGGCGGTAATCGCCTCTCATACCACTCGATAATTTACCAATGAAAGAGGCAGGCGCCGGAGACTGGAAGGCAGGAAACAAAGTTTTATTCTGTCGGAACAGAACACATCAGATCAGACAGCAAGGTATCGTCACGAGGTGCTCTAACTGCATCTCTGAGGCCTGGCCTCTTATACACAGGTTTATTGCTTTATTACACATGGTACATTCTTATTGAGACTTTGATGTACGGAAAGACATCCTTGGAACCCCCACTTCAAGCTCGTTCCCACACATATCTACAGTAGAAGTCCCCACCCCATCTACAGTAGGAGATGGCTATCACGCAGCTGGACATTCCGCCAATTCCCGGGGGTGTGTGCAACCGGCCGGGTCTCAGGGGGTAGGGGCTTTGATCCACTGTAATCCCTTTGATGTGGGGTGTTTCCCTTACAGTAGGGGCAATAAACTGCATCCGCAGGGCTAGGTGATGGCCTGGGATCGGTTCGGACAATGGGGCGCAGAGGAAGGGGGTTATCAAAGAGAGGCATGACCATGTATGGGATGTCGGTCAGGCGTGGGATGTGGTTCCATGGCAGGGTCGCGCAGAATGAGAGGGTTTATGGCCCGTGTATGAGAGAGCGGGGGTGGCCGGCGCGCGGGGGATGCTCGCAGCGCCAGGGGAACGCGCTGGCGATCGACAATGAGCGGGGGAGAGAGTGGGGTGCCTAAAATGGCGGCCGTGCGTGGCGCTGAGGAGAGGCAAGATGGCGCAGATAATGTTCAGTTGCAAGCTAAATTTCCACAGTCCTCCCTTTTAACATATCTCGCCAGCTTGCCTGGCCGACATTCACCTTCGTTAACCTTCAGCTATAATATCGTTAATGTCTGTCGTACATTCCTTAAAGATACAGAGTTTTTAGGGCAGGCAGGAGTAATCTGACACATTTGTACATAGTTACATACAGGTGATAAAGTAGGCGAGGAGGTAATACATACAAAGTTACATCAGTTGCGCCGCATGTCAGGCCCAGGGGTAGGAAGATGTGAGCTTGTTTGAGCACAAATAGGATACTGTAAAGCAAAAAAAATGTTTCTGGTAAAGCAAGGGATATTCCGTACATTACATATGGCCCAGACTTCGTGTGGATCAAAAAGATAGTCAGTATAGTCGTGTGCATGGCTGGTGTTGTATGAAGGTCATTATACAAAGTTAGATTTTCTAAACTTCTCAGTGTGCAGTCGGAAGTGACTGATGCAACATCATGAAAACTCGATAGGAAGATAGTTAATATAAAATGGTGGTTGGGAGAGGATTTTTCAACTTTAACATGGGTTCTTCTTTCCAGTGTCCTATTATGAAGAGCCATCACTGGTAAGCTCTTATTGTTGTTTTTCTTTCGTTGGCACTGTTGAGCACCGACGGGGGAGCTAAGGTCCAGCTCAAATCCAATCTCTCACGTGGCAGGGTGTGACCATTCGCTGTTCTCTGATCACAGTCCTGTTCCTTAACACAGTTTGTCATAGGTACTTTGAGACAGGGTACCTGCTTTTTGTTCTTCTGTAGTTAAGTCAAATTCATAATCCATATAAAAGGGGGAGAGGGAGAGAGAAGGGTGTGACGTGCTTCGGGATGCCGAGGGAAGAGGGGGTGGAGTGGGATCGGATCAAAATGCGGACCAAGGAGAGCAGAATCTTCCAGCACTGGGCCCATCAATCGGGCCCGATGGGTTGGGACTTCAGGCACGCTGGTCAGTGAGCAGGGGGCCTTGATATAGCCCTTCGTTCTATCACTTATCATCCTGATATTGGTGCCTCGTCTCACGCCCTTTTTGCTTCGATGCTTCCCTCTTGGTCGATGCCATAGATGTTCCATGGTCCGCAGCCAGGCTGTGCGTCACGTCCGACCCCTCTCTTCCGATGGCCGCAGGTTATCTTTGAATGGGTACAAGAAACAAAAATCTTAGAGAGTTGGCAGGGAAGACATTTACATACTCCATCCTCTCTCCCAACTTCCGAGTAGTTGTGGACATGCTTTTATCGGTTGCTGTATGGTTGGTGTCTATTAACTCTGATGTTAGTGTGTGCGTTACTAATCTATTAATCATTGCTGTGGTGCAAGTTTCTGTGGGTGTCTCTGTCCATCGTCTGGCCCTCTAGGTGCCGATTCCTGCGCCCGATACTGGTTGCAGGAAGCCTGACATCTGTCAACCTTCTAGTCTATTAAAAATTCGAACCGGCTTCTCCGGCAGAGACTCGTTCGTCTCAACACAAGTTTTGTTAATACATATTTCCTTCCGAGGACTGCTAAGTTTATGAAAAGAAAGTGCGAGGTGCTACTGTCACGGGTTCACGAGTATCCATTTCGGGGAGGAACATAAGCTAAGCGTTATTTTTGCTGGCGACAATAAGTAACCCTTTATCAGTTTAGGCGATGTATTATTAGAGAATAAGGACATCCGCTGTTTCGTTCGAAATACTCTGAGGCGGCTAGTATAGGGCTGGGGTTATTTTGGGAGAACGGGGTGCTTTAGACATTCTATTTCGGGGTAATTGGGCGGGGGTAATTCTGGGCGGTGGAGATGGTGTTGTTAAAGCTCTGAAAAAACGGAAACCACTGACATATAGTCCCCGTGATGAGGGCCAAATTGGGAGACATCAGTCGTCTTACCTGTCCTTTCTTTTCTCAGCCAATTAAGCTCAATATTTGTAGAAAGGAGAGGTAGTAACGTGGCAAAGTACGGTCGTTTTGTTTCAGTCAATTTGTTCGAACACCACCGTGCTCCAGGCCAATTATACACTTACCGAAGAGGTATGTGTCGTTAATGTATGAGAGAGAAAGAGAGAAAGAGAGAAAGAGAGAAAGAGAGAAACAGAGAAAGAGAGAAAGAGAGAAAGAGAGAGAGAGAGAGAGAGAGAGAGAGAGAGAGAGAGAGAGAGAGCGCCGTGTGCATCAAGTAGGCTATTTGGCATATGTACGACACAAAACGAGACGAGAGAGAGAGAGAGACATGGGTACGAAAATAGGCCACTTGGTGCACACACAACATGGAGTAGCATGGGTCTGTTCTATGTAAGGAAACACAAGCGGGGGAAAGACATAAATTCGGTGATCACGTTCACACAAATACCGGATAGGGTGCAACAGCACATGCATCAAGCGCAGAAACTTAAGACGGAAACTCAGGGCTACGCTGAGTATGGGGACCTCTCCTTTCCTGTCCTTTTTCCTAAGCATGCTGCGTATATTCAGTATTTTTGTAGTTTATCTTGGGGGGGTGTTGGACCTTTTTACTCTCCTCCCTTTTGGTCGATGGACGAGCACTTCAATCATACGGTGACGCTCTCTTCAAGTGACCCAAGCATGAAATGCATACACAGTCATACCGTATAATTGTAGCACACACGCACAGTCATATCATACAGTTTTTCATGTTCCCAATGGTGGTCTGCACTTTGCGCACTACCCCACAACGTTTGTCTATGATTTTCCTGATATTGAGGTGCGGTCCATGTCCACTTCATTCCTCAGTCGGAGCTTCGTCGTGACCTGTAGAGGGGAAAAAGAGGGGAGGGGATGTGCAGTATTCAAAAGTACCTTAGCGCGTGTAGACACGAAAAAGTTCTATTTACCTCGTACTAGGCTAGCCGCAGGAGTGGGTAATACCCCAGACTTCTTATTCTTTTTTGTCCGAGACGAAGATGCTCTAAGTTATTCATTTCCTAAATTCGGGTTCCCTTGTCATTTATGCATTTCTCAATCGGTCGTGTATTAAGGTGCAAGATACCATACCTTGCGTTCGGCATATATCTTAAGCTATGGTTGACCATTGTTTGACAACTCTTGGAAAAAGGTAGGTGTGATGGGTACAAATTCCGTTAATCAAAAAGATTCAGGCAAATGGGGACTGCATTATCTGTTTTCTATTGCTTGGGAGTAACAATCATTTATTCAAAAGAAGAAATCTTTATCAACCTATGTGATTAGTCATGACACTGATTCCGTAATTCTTTCAAGAGGCCCTTTATTTAAAACAATGTCAGTATACAAATACGGGCCTACAACCGTTCAGGCCGGCCACGGCGTGAGAGGCGTCGAATATCATGAGCAATACTATCTTTAGCTAAAAATAAAAATGGGTAGGTCAGCAATCAGTAAGGTTGTACGTATGCTCGGTCAGTACCCTTCCCGTCCCTCTGCTCATCATGTGTGGGAACATCACATTCATATCCTTTTAACACAAATGCCACGTGACTGGAACGCCACAAGGAGTTGTAGGCCTCTCCTACATCGGCGCCATTTTGGGGCGAGGTCGGGCCAGTGTACAGTCTAAGTCTTTCCATGAATTAGCTGTTGGACCAGAATTCCTTTCGGTAGTTCGAGAACCTTCGTTAGTGTCAGCTTTGCGTCAGCATGGCATCACCGCGATCTTGTAGAAATGCCGTGGTTCGTTCTTGGGGCGGGGCAGCAGGCGGGCTCTTCTGCCGACGTCTTGAATCAGTCTTTCTCACTGCACCGAGCGGAGGCAAGGTGGCTGCTGCCCGGGGCAAAGAACAATGGCGGCGGTTTGTCCTTACCGGAAGTCCGCGGGAGTCGAGTGTCAATGACTCCCACAAACCCTGCAAAGCTGAGGGGGCGTTTTGTCAAGGGTGGGGCCCACGCCCAAGCAGACAAGCTTTCGAGTCCAGAATCGCCTCACGGTGGGCTAGGCCTGGATCCGGAGAACCGACCGCCGGAGTCCAAAGGCAGCAGCAGTAGCAGCTCTTCGGTACAGCCACCGGGTGGGTCCAGTAGCAGCGACAGCAGAAGTTCGGATGGTATCGCCACCGGGGTGATTCCAGTAGCAGCAACGACAGCAGTTTGGATGGTATCGCCACCGGGGTGGGTCCCCGATTACTTGGCTGCGGGGGCCCACTCCTCGCGTCGGGCGCTAGTGGTGATCCTGGTGAACCCGTGCTTGGGCGGTTGTCCGGTGGTCGCGTGCAGCGCCAGGGTGCAGCTCAGTTGGCCGGCGAATTAAGACGGTTGGGGTGCCCTCATCTGCTGGTGAGCCTCCACCTGGGGAGGTGGGGGAGGCCTGTCTGCGGCGCTTCCCCCGGCCAGGGCACCCCTCCGTTATTGAAGGAAGAAGAGAATGGGAAGATCCGACGGTTGGGGTGCCCTCGTCTGCTGGCGAGCCTCCACCTGGGGAGGTGGGGGAGGCCTGTCCGCGGCACTTCCCACGGCCAGGGCACCCCTCCGTTATTGAAGAAAGAAGAAACGAATGGGAAGATCCGCCCAGCGTGGCAGACTCCATCTTGGCGCTGTCAGAGCTTTGGCGCTTCGTATAGCCTCCGGCCTATTCGCACAATCGTCCGCCACTGATGTCGATGGATTTGGCATGGTTTTTTATAGCCCAGAGCTGACTAAAAGGACCGCCCAAAACAGGCCAATGTTGCAATTTCGAGGAAGGAGAGGCGAGGACGGTGTCACGTGGTCGTTAAGGCTTTGAGATGGAGGTTGCAGCAGACTGTCATGTAAATAGTTGTTTAAAAACGTGTTTTAACCTGTTTACCCTGTTGGTGTGTTTGTTATATCTATAAGTTATTAAAATGTTATAACTATACTACTTCGTTGGAGTGTTTGTACATATTTGCAATCTGGCAACGAGCACAAGGATGTTACTGTGTAATTGGAAAAATAACATAGCCCAATTGAGCGCGATCTAGCCCTAGTTTGGTGACGTCGATGGTGGGTGTCAGCAGGCTTCCGTTTGTGCAGGATTTTGTCATGCTTATTGGGCAGGGTGGGCAGTAGGGCAGACATGTTTAGGTAGCGAGAGTAATGGAGTCGGGCTACCTCGTGGCCGTCTCGTCCGTGAGCTTGGCTCCTTCCCTTGGTTTCATTATATCCCACAAAGGGCTATCTTCTAGTGCTACTTTAGTTTTGTAAGGTCAAAAAGGATCCCACCAGTGCCTTTACTATTTTGTCGATTCCTGCTCGTTCATCCTTCGTTAGTCGATTCATTCTGGTGGAATCTTTCTTTCTTATCTCAGGGTCATCCAACGTTATTGCCGACGTTGTGTTCAGTACAAGAGGCTCGGTCGGTGCGGAGGCCGTGAGGACCGAGGCCCCTGTACTGCTTTCGCTCGTGTTTGGGGGTTGTGGGTGTTGCACTACCGATTGGGAGGGTGCGTATGGAGGGGGCATGTAAATGATTGGAGGACCTAATAGTAATTCGTCATTCGTTCGTTGCTCAGAGGACAACTCAGGGTAGAGCATAGAGGGGGTCCCAACAGCGTACTGGCCTGAGGTTTCGGGCTCCTGTCTTAGTTTAGTTTCCCTTCTCTCCTATATTTCTTCTTCTAACTTTCTAGCGGCAAGGTGAGCTGCCTTTCGTAATTCCTTTTCTGCTTTTACTTCTTCCCTCTTTTTCCGTTGCGTTGCTTCTTTGCGCCACATGCCGATACTGTCAAGCATAGTAGGCGTCGTCTTATTGCTACGCAGAGCCATTTCTAGCACTTCTATCTTATGGTCGTCGAAGGATCCAATCAGTGGCCACTGACTCTCGGGGTCCTTCCTTGTATATTTATGCCATAGCTTGCTATAAGCTACGGCGACTAGTCCATATTTAGTGAACATGTCCTTATTAGGGGTGCCTTCCAGTGGAGCCGGATGGTCCACCTCTAATAAGCGGTCCGGGCAGAACCAACTACCAATCAGTGGGGAGAAGATAGGCATGACGGGTTTCAATGGGGACAAAAGTCAGCACTACCTATCTTTTCACTGCTTGCAAAGACTAGACAGAATATCTCTATTCCTCGTTATTTGTAAGCAGAGAATACCTCCAAAGAACCAATATCGAACAACTAGTGTTCGGACAATCAATCAATCAATCAATGGGGAGATAAAAATAGGCACGACGGGTTACAACGGGGACAAAAGTCTGCGTTACCTACCCTTCACTATTTGCAAAGACTAGACAGAATATTTCTATTCTACGTTATTTGCAAACAGAGAATATCTCAAAGAGCACTATTCTTCAAAACAATCAATGTTCGGACAATCAATCAGTGGGGAGATAAAGATAGGCACGACGGGTTTCAATGGGGACAAAAGTCTGCGTTACCTACCCTTCACTATCTGCAAAGGGAGAGAGAGAGAGTATTTCTACTCCTCCCCGTTTGTAGACAGCGAATATCTCAAAGAGAACAATCAATGAGCAATACTAGTATTTCAAAACTTCAAACAATCAATCAATTATTTCGCAATTTGTCGTGTATCGCGACCTTACCCGGACCGCGTGGACAGTTTCTCGTCTTCCGCCTCCAGCGCCCGATCGTCCTCTACTCTCCGTATTTGCCGCGGCACTCCTGATGGTTCCCAGTCAGGACCGTAGATCACTCGAGAGAGGTCTGCTCGGAACCAGTGAAGTTCGGATGATCGGCTGCCAGACGAGGGTCTATTGGGCAGGAGCTCTCCCGATCGTTGCAGTCGTTCACTCTGTCGTCGGGACCTCTCCCACTGGATCCACGTGTCGCTGATGGGCCCCACGCTTGGGACGCCAATTGTTAAATGGTAGCGGCAATTTCAGTCGATAACCCTTCAAGTATTGCCCGGCGGTAATCGCCTCTCATACCACTCGATAATTTACCAATGAAAGAGGCAGGCGCCGGAGACTGGAAGGCAGGAAACAAAGTTTTATTCCGTCGGAGCAGAACACATCAGATCAGACAGCAAGGTATCGTCACGAGGTGCTCTAACTGCATCTCTGAGGCCTGGCCTCTTATACACAGGTTTATTGCTTTATTACACATGGTACATTCTTATTGAGACTTTGATGTACGGAAAGACATCCTTGGAACCCCCACTTCAAGCTCGTTCCCACACATATCTACAGTAGAAGTCCCCACCCCATCTACAGTAGGAGATGGCTATCACGCAGCTGGACATTCCGCCAATTCCCGGGGGTGTGTGCAACCGGCCGGGTCTCAGGGGGTAGGGGCTTTGATCCACTGTAATCCCTTTGATGTGGGGTGTTTCCCTTACAGTAGGGGCAATAAACTGCATCCGCAGGGCTAGGTGATGGCCTGGGATCGGTTCGGACAATGGGGCGCAGAGGAAGGGGGTTATCAAAGAGAGGCATGACCATGTATGGGATGTCGGTCAGGCGTGGGATGTGGTTCCATGGCAGGGTCACGCAGAATGAGAGGGTTTATGGCCCGTGTATGAGAGAGCAGGGGTGGCCGGCGCGCGGGGGATGCTCGCAGCGCCAGGGGAACGCGCTGGCGATCGACAATGAGCGGGGGAGAGAGTGGGGTGCCTAAAATGGCGGCCGTGCGTTCGCTGTGTGTGGCGCTGAGGAGAGGCAAGATGGCGCAGATAATGTTCAGTTACAAGCTAAATTTCCACAGCCTGGCCCCCGGATGAGGTCTCCGAGCCGGGATGCGGTGGGCTCTTTCAATGATGAACTGCTGCGACAGGAGAGCCTGAGGTACGAGCTCATGAAGCCACCGTTCCATGAACTGTTCTGGGTGACCACCCGCCTCCCCTTCCGGCAAGCCCACCACGCGGACATTGCTGGGACGTGAACGGCCCTCTGCATCGTCCGCCTTGTCTTCCAGCTCATGTACCCGATCCAGAAGGTCCTGCCGCGCTGCATTGTGATTTTGGGTAATAGGCTGGAGCTCCTTGATTGTTTGGCCCTGTGCAGCGACTCTATCGGTCAGCTTTAATGCTAGTCGACCCTCATAAACATTTTATTATGGCTGATCTGCAGGTCCTTATCTGTTCTTTTTTCATTAGTGGCCGCAAAAGTTCTTTCCGTTTGGATATTAGTGTCCGACAAATACAAAGTAAGTGGAGCAGTGATTCATCTCCTTGTCCGCAAAGGCAGCAGTCCGTTGAGGGCCAGGTCCGTTTCCATTTCGGGATTAGGTCTTTGGATGAGTATACTCCCAGTCTCAGTAAGCTCAGTTGCTGCTTCATTCGATTTGAAAAATGTTCTGAGAGGTATGATTGTGGCTTTAACTTTTTGTATGTTAGAAACACAATCCATGCATTGATTTTCATCTTCAATGAGGCTTTGTTCTGTTCATAAGATATTTGATTAGTTGTTTTGTTGACTATTTGTTTAAACTCCAGATAAGATGGTATTGTGTGCTAGGCTTCCTCTAGCTTTAAGGCCTCAATCGATTGCTTTAAGAATGAATAAACTGAGTCACTCAATCTGGATTGCCTTTCGACCTCCAGCCAACAATAGTGTGCCAGAGACTCTTCCTCTGCTGCCTGCATTCTCCAATAATATTTAACCAGTGCTCCTTATCTTGACATGATCTGTTTTTTTAGCCCAAATTCTAATCTGATCCGGGCTTGAGAAATATGACGCGGAATTTTAAATAGATTTTTTAAGAGACTGGTTTGGGCGATGTTCAGAGTTATTGCATCCTTTGTGTTTAGGAGTTCTGAGCCGTAAGTAATTGAAGGTAAAAATTTTGCTGCCATGACCTTTAATAAATAGGCCGTTGAACAGTCACTGAGTTTTTTTTGCAAGGTTTTGAATGCTGTTTGGCTTTTGTTTTCCGCTGTTCTTGGTATTGTTTGTAATTGAGGTGGCGATCCAAAGTTACTCCAAGGTATTTATATGTTCCTTCCTGGTCCAAGCAATTGCCGTTGATCGTCCAAGTGAATTTTGTTTTTTGTTTTTTGTGTGGGCTCGAAAAACACATGACCTTTGTTTTTTTAAAGTTTATGTGTAATTGGTTTGAAGCTGTGCATTCTACTAGTTTGTTTATCAAACGTTGGAGGGCACGAGGCGTTTGGGATAGCAGCACAATATCGTTGGCATATTGCAGACGTACTATTCTCACATTCCCCAGTTTTGGGGGATCACCTGGTGTCAAACGTAAGTTTTTATCTAGGTCAGCTGTATATATACTAAATAAACAGGGGGCCAGAACTAAGCCTGGGCAAAGCACTACGCTACGCTTGCGTAGTTTGCGAAGTTTGCGCTACTTCGCAGTACGCGAATTGCACGTAGCACAGTGCGAACACGCGTAGCGTAGTGTTGCGTAGTGCTGCGGTAATTTTTTGCTTGTTCGCGATCAGCAACCTCAAGTTGGCGATCGCGAGCATGGAAAATAAACCTCCCGGCAAGATTCCCAACGCGAGGAGGTCAGGTTTCTCATTGCGAGTGGTCGCGTATGCTCGCGACCGCTCGCGATGAGAAACTACCAGTTCGCGTTGAGAAAGCTGCCGCTCGAGTAAAAATCTACTCGAGCAGCAGAAAACTACAGCTCGCACTGTGCAAGATGCCATTTTCAATGATTGCACAGTGCCGGTTGCTTGTCCGCACTGTGCAATCATTGAAAACGACATCGGGCACAGTGCGAACAAGGTACTATGCAGTTCGTGAAGTGCTACGCGTAGCTCGCGTAGTGCGAAGTGCACTTTGCGTAGCTTCGCGAAATGCTACTTCGCGAACTACGCCCAGGGTTAGCTGGAACGCACCCCTGTTTTAAACCATTCATGGTGGTAATTTTGTCTGTTAAGGTTCGACCGTCTCCCATTTTTTATTTGAACCCATGTTTTTGAGTAAAGATTAATTATTGCATTTAGTAAGTTTGTGGGGACTCCCCAGGATTCAATTTTTTCCCACAAAGCTCGTCTGGGGACCTTGTCGAAGGCTGCCTTGAGATCCACAAAACATGTGCACAGAACTTTTGAGCTAGCAATAAATTGATTGGCCAATAGCGTAACGGCAGATATGTTTGTTAGAGTGCCGATTCCGGCTCGGAAGCCTGTCTGTGTGTTGGGGATCAATTTAATGCTTTCTATCCAATCCTCTAGTTCTTTCAGCAAGTTTGCAGCATAGATTTTTGCCTCAACATCGATAAGGGCTATTAGCCTATAATTTGAAGGATTTGCACGAGCCCCTGATTTAAATATTTGATGTAATATGCTTCCTTGCCAAGAATCTGGGATAGTGTGAGATTCCAAAATATGAGCAAACAGTTTTGCTAGATGGTTAGACCAAAATGATGAATCTTTTTTAAATAGTGCATTGGGCAAGCCGTTTGGTCCTGGCGCCCCATCAGATCTCTGTTTTTTTATGACGTTCAGTACTTGTTTTTGTGTAATCTGAACGTTGATTGCTCTGACCCTGGTGTTTCAGGAGGGCCTCGCTGAGAATTACCTTCCATTTGTTTGACTTGTGGGTTACTGTGATGTTTCAAATTCAGTCTGCAAGTCATGAAATCTAAGGCCTTAGAGGTTAAATTTGATGTCTCAGCCGTCCTCTGTTCCCTACTTGGTGTATCACTAGACGTACTGGCATTGGACCGTGTCTCCTTCCGTGTTTCGTTTTCGAAGGAAACTCTGGGGGCTTTCTGGGGATTAACCTCCCTGGGACAGAGTATCTCAAGGCAGCGATTTGTGCTGTGTTGTGTTACTCTGGATTTATCAAGTCATGCAGGGTCACACAAAGTGGCCTTGTGCGGCTTTATAAATCTGATTTAGCATGATGCAAGGGTGACACAACTCTTTGATAAATGTGTCCTTTCCCTTTAGCTTACTCTTGGCATTTTGAGTTTCATGCAAATCCTTTCAGGGGGAACTCTTACTGATATGTTTAATAAAGCAGCACTTCTCATTTAACTCCCATAGGAATGTTTGTTCTGCACTACAGAAAGAAACACTGAGTGGAATTGTAGCAAACTTGGCATGAAATTAGAACCCTATTCAGGGAGGGTCATTTGGCTAATTGTAAATCAGCTCAGTAGTTTGCAAGAGATTAGCATTACATTAATGTGCTTGTGAGCTTAAAATGGTTGAAAGGTAGAGATCTCTAGACCGTGAATCCAGGGAAGGTCCTCAATCCTGGTTTGCAAACCGTCTGTAAAGCTAGATATAAAATAAAATCACCCCACCCCCTCCCCATATTTCGTAGGGAAGCTTATCGCTTCTGCCATTCTGCCATTCATTTCAGGTCCTCAGTGCCAAAAGTGGGCCAACAAACGCCTTAACATGATCAGCGAAAACTTAAAAATATAATGAAAATACCATTCCAGGCCATGACCTATGGCCAACTTATGTACAGTAAGGGTTAGCAGTCTGCAGCAGGTTAAGACAGTATTAATAAATGAACACCTCTGTTGATGTATTTAGGGTAATAAGTAAACTAAAAGTTTACCAAATTTCGGATTGCTACAAGAATGTTATAAAAGAAAACAGTAGAGTGGTCCACCCAAGGTAGGTAGTGGCAGGATCTTGGCAGAGAACAGCCCCTGCTGCACACGGCCAAACGCCATGCATAGATTGGGCTGGCTGGCAATATTCGGTTGAGCACAGTGGCTATGGTGGGTTGGGCATGGGGCATGGCTGAAGGCCATGGACTGCTGGGTTGCCCGTCCCTGGTTGGTAGGGTGCAGAACCTGGTTTCAGCCCAGGTTACATGGGCACATCCTGCTGCAAATGAACGTAGGCAGTGCACACCACAAGCTGGCCGCTCAGTGGATGCCAGGCCCTGAGCAACCCTTATGTGCATTGCTGAAGACCATGAACTGCTGGGGTTGGTTGCCCATGAATAGATGACCTCATGGCAGGCCCTGCTGCCAACCCCACTTTCCACAGAGGGTTGTGTGCAGGGCCTGGCCAGGTGTGCAAGGCTATGTGCAGCAAGGTTTGGCTACCAGCAGAGATTTTGAAAAGAATTTGCCCAGAGACAAGTCCCCATGGCGAACCTCCGACTTCCTGTGAAGGGTTGCACCAAACACTGATGCCCTATATGCAGTGGGAGCTGGCCACTACCAGAGGATTGGACCCAATAAAACTCTTGAATGTGGTATATGATTTTTTTAAAAGCCCAAAATGCACTCAAAAGAACAAAGGGTAAATCATATTGGATTTAACCCAGATCTCTTGACTGGGGGAGAATGTCTGCATTGTCAGCATTCCGTCCATCATTTGTTTGTTGTAACGCTTTTCGCCCTAAGTGGGATGGGTATTCCCAGACGTGGGACCCGTGCTCACTACGCCACTGGAGTCAAGCTATCCTGGCTGATGACGGCTGATAGCCAGAAACCGGTCCTAGGATGCTTGATTCCGGTCCAGGGAAGACATGGCTTGGCAGTTCGGGCTGGACTGTTCCCATGAGGCACAGGGTCAAGACTGATTTGCATATGGCCATGTCTAAACTGGGGTGGTGTAGTGGGCAAAAGAACGATGGATTTAACCCAGATCTCTTGACTGGGGGAGAATGTATGCATTGTCAGCATTCCGTCCATCATTTGTTTGTTGTAACGCTTTTCGCCCTAAGTGGGATGGGTATTCCCAGACGTGGGACCCGTGCTCACTACGCCACTGGAGTCAAGCTATCCTGGCTGATGACGGCTGATAGCCAGAAACCGGTCCTAGGATGCTTGATTCCGGTCCAGGGAAGACATGGCTTGGCAGTTCGGGCTGGACTGTTCCCATGAGGCACAGGGTCAAGACTGATTTGCATATGGCCATGTCTAAACTGGGGTGGTGTAGTGGGCAAAAGAACGATGGATTTAACCCAGATCTCTTGACTGGGGGAGAATGTCTGCATTGTCAGCATTCCGTCCATCATTTGTTTGTTGTAACGCTTTTCGCCCTAAGTGGGATGGGTATTCCCAGACGTGGGACCCGTGCTCACTACGCCACTGGAGTCAAGCTATCCTGGCTGATGACGGCTGATAGCCAGAAACCGGTCCTAGGATGCTTGATTCCGGTCCAGGGAAGACATGGCTTGGCAGTTCGGGCTGGACTGTTCCCATGAGGCACAGGGTCAAGACTGATTTGCATATGGCCATGTCTAAACTGGGGTGGTGTAGTGGGCAAAAGAACGATGGATTTAACCCAGATCTCTTGACTGGGGGAGAATGTCTGCATTGTCAGCATTCCGTCCATCATTTGTTTGTTGTAACGTATATGCAGTGGGAGCTGGCCACTACCAGAGGATTGGACCCAATAAAACTCTTGAATGTGGTATATGATTTTTTTAAAAGCCCAAAATGCACTCAAAAGAACAAAGGGTAAAGTGAAGTTATGGCTAGTGTTTATTGTAATACCTCAACATATGAAACTTTAAAATTCAGCAAAACAAATCATAGTTAAAGGGACATTATTAAAAATAAAAAAACAAGTATATTCTCAAGTTATGGTTAGGAGCTCAATCCACAGCTCACATAAAGGTGATCCCTGCAAATCATAACTTGTACATCAAAAGTAATGCTTAGGACTTCACTATTTATTGCAATTGCATCTGTTTCAGTCATGTGAGGTCATGAGCATTACATCTGATGTGCTAGTTATGATTTGCCTGGCAGTTGCTTAGGATTTTCCTTGAACCCATTCCTTGTGAAGTTCTGTGTTTTTTCTGTTTTAATTTGTTCCGCGAATTCCGAATAATAAAATGAAATGAGCCATAATTGGGCAGAGGAAGCATCCCCCGACCACCTGCCCAGATGGAGGGCCCCAAAATAACCCCTTCGTAACATTTTTCGGGGTTTCAAGGCCCCAAGCCAGGGGTCATAAACCCAAGGCTAGCTCCAAGGTCATTGAATCCTGTCCAGGGGTTCGGCGGGCTTCCTGGACCCATGTTGAGCCTCCTGCATGGCTCAAACCTCGAGTACTGGATACACTGACCCTATGGCAAGTCCAACAGGGAACCACACATTTGTGAGGGTTCACAAACCCAGTCATTGAAACATATTAAATATGAAGAAAATTTGGCCAGCCTTCACTTGGCCACTTACGGCCATATGCATTTTGGCAGGGCCGCCTTTAGTACTGGTGGCGCCCTGCGCAACAATGTGAGTTGCACCCCCCATGACCACCTCGCCGTGTATTCCCTCACTACCACCATTTGACAATGCCCCCCAAGTCTCCATAAACACTGTCTTTTAGATTCATTTAGTTTTATAGCGCCACTCATACAAGTTTAAGGTGTCAGAACACTTTACATCACACATACACTGCGTGGAGAGAATCATACATGTGTAAATCAGTGTATATGAAATGTTACATAAGACAGAGGCCTACAAGGTGTAAGAGTCACATGTCATTCATACCGGTAGGCAGTATAGTTTAAGAGTCTGTTGTGATCTTGAAATCATTATTACTTCACTACAGAGTCCTTGGTCTGGAAAAGCACAAATTCAGAATTTAAAAGGTAACACCATTGTTAGGGGTTTTCTTTAATAATAAGAATTGATTTTTACCTAAATTAACCCTTTTTGCAATATTAGGATAAGGAAAGACGGGGCAAAAAAACATGTAGCTCTAATATATTCCTTGCAGTTTGCATGCAGCTCTTTGATGACAGTTAATAGCTCACAGCTCTATATTAGGATTTCAACTTATAAACTGCAAGCAACAAAAGAATCTATCAGTCAAAAGCCATAACCCATTGATCTCTTTAGAGTATATGCACTTTGTGATCTGAATGCCCAGTCGAAACTTCCACTATCAGACAAAGCTCCGGTCTCCCTCTAAGAAGAACATTAATCACTGGAGTTATCTTGACATTTTTATTGGTGCTTTAAAATTGCTGAGACAAGGAACGTGGCCTCCGGTGCTTTCAAAACAATAAACATGTCGCCCCCACCCCAAGTCAGCGCCCGGTGCGGTGACACCAATCGCACCTCCATAGAGCCGGCCCTGCATTGTGGGTTGGCCACATTATGTGTTTGGGCACAGGGCCTGTCCATGAAAATCATGGTGAGATTAGGTCATATGAGCCTTCCTACCTTGCTAAAGTACGGTGCTGCGTCATACTTGGGCAAGGGGAGGCTTTCTATTAAATGTATGTTGTGTTGGAGAAGCATTTTCCATAAAATCCCCATCTAGGTTGCAATGTACAGACTCTTCTTCATGACCTTCAAATTCAAAGTTCTTATGAATGTATAACTTGTGCAGATCTACTCTTCCTTACTCTTATTTTTTTTATAATGTCTTTCAGGTGAATGCCAAAAGGTGAGCATCTTAAAGCAAATTATTGTGTTGTCAATGTCAAGGTGCCATGCCTGGATGAGCCTGTTCATGTGTGATCAAGTTGTTCTCTTTTTTCCAGTTCGGGCACTACTGGGTTGTTGTGTTCCCTAATGTTTTGGAAATGCACTGTGTTACTGCCTGTTTGTTTCATTTTTGTATTTTTGCATCAGTAGTTCAGCATTATTTGAAATCTGTTTAGTTGTGGATGTGCTGTTTCCTGTGCGCCTTCACCCATAGATGATGCATAATGTTTGTGAGTGTTGTTTCTTCTGTGATGTGTTATGAGGCTTGTATATATGTATGTGGAACCAATCGACAAACAGGGACTCTTTAATGTGTGTTTTGAATTGTATTGTGTACACTGCCATTCCTGTGTTTGCTTAATACATTTAGTTCCGCGTTTGCCTTTGTGTTATTTTTGGTGTAATGTTCAGTGTTATTGCTTCACAGAATATACTGTGTACATCGAGATTAACACATCTCTCATGCCATCACTGTATGAAAAATGCTACCAAGGGTGGGTGATGGCTCAGTCTCCTTTAAAGTAAACCGAGTTGACATTTAAAGATGTGCTAATGGTTCTTAGACTGACACGAGAAAATTCAAACGTTTAGTATAGTAGGTTCCCTTCTCCTAGACTATCTTTATGTTAGTTACATTTTTTTTCATTGAGGATGTCCCCAGGACTCTGTCTCCCTTTATCCTCGTCTCAATCAATAGATAATCTTATAAAGCGCAATTACTCACCTGTGGGGGTCTCAAGGCGCTGAGTTTGGGTGGTGGGTCTGCGGTTCAGCCGAAGGGCTGTGTCTTGAGGTCCTTCCTGAATCATGGCAGCGATGGTGATTCCCTAAGGTGCAGAGGCAGGGAGTTCCAGGTCTTAGAAGCGAGGTAGGAGAAGGATATTCCTCCTGCTGTGGTCTGTGAGATGGTGGCCAGGGCCAGTTGGGAAGAGCCGAGGTGTCTGGTGGGAGTGTAGAAGGAGAGATGGTGGTTGAGGTATGCAAGTCCGGTGTTGTGGAGGGTTTTGTAGACGTGTGAGAAGCTTGAAGGTGATTCTTTTGATGACAGGTAGCCAGTGATGGTCTCTCAGGTGGCCGGTGATGTGGTTGTGGTGTGGGATATTCAGGATGAGTCTGGCGGAGCCGTTATGGACGGTTTGCAGTTGTTTTTGGAGTTTCTGAGTGGTGCCGGTGTAGAGTGCTCTGCCTCAGTCGAGTCTGCTCCTTCGAAGAAGGTCAATTGGATGTCCCTGGGAACTATTCTATACTAAATGCGTGCTACAGGCTAAACAGTGTGCTCTTCATTTAGGAGGCACTTTGCAATCTCCATATATTTTCTAACTATATCCTCAGGAGAAGGATTGTAGAAAAAAGCAGCTAACAAGATTGAGTCTCTGTGCTGGAAACTTGAATCAGTATCATCAGTTTGCCTTGCTTTTTATCTTCCTGTTCAGTTTTTAGGGAACTACACCATACTACTGTATCACATTTCAGGTGAGTCAAATAAGTGACCGCTCTCCTTAATGCCCTTATAGCCGCACCAACAACTCTTCAACCCTAGATTATCGCAACGCCTCTGTGCAGGACCAGCCTACAAGTGTAGGAACAAACTTTAACAGTCTCCCCTCTTTCTTCAGTCAAGTGGGCTGATCACATGACTTTTCTATGCTTGCTCCTGTGCAGGAAAGGACGTAATTTGAAACTTCATATTTCAATCAGAAAGTGATCACCACTAACTCGGCAAGTTCTATCCACTATATCAGCAGAATAGATACCTCGGGATTGTCATGCATTTCCACTCCCTCCATTCACCTACAGGAGTGCAAATGGATCCCACAATGTTTGACTCGTGTCCAATGCCTGTCCCTTCTGAAAATGCATCCCCAAATCCCAAGGCTAGGACATGACTATTTGTTTCTGATGTGGTTCGAAAACCATATTCCTCACTTCCACCTATGTCCTGTGACAAACAACTGTTAGATCGTTTCCAGACAGTTCATGGGGTCCTGCTCCTCCCCATCCATTTAATTACAACAGGGAAGCAGTACACGTCATTTCTAAAGTCCCAAACTAAATGAATAAAAATAAACAATGAACCCCCTACCTGTCATCATGTAGCATTGCACTTTGCTTTAATAAAGCCAGCCTATCAATGCATCAGCTGTAGGTTTCTGTGTCAATACAAGGACTGCTGGTGTTAACAGTGGTCCTCTTGATTGAATGTGTAATGTTAGTTGGTTGAATGAAAACGTGGTCTGTGAAGGAATATTGTGAAGCTAGGATTTAAGTACTCCCAGAGGACGCTTACTTTAGAATTTCTTTTTGAATCCTAGTCCTGTGGCTTCCAAAGGGTCCCTCTCTTTTTTAAGAAGCATTGCACTTTGCCCCAGTCTGGCTCTGTTATTCTTATCTTAGATGGTGACATATCTAATAAATGACTCTGGATAAACGATTCTTCCGTACATTCCATCCTTCTGAGCATCCTGTGACAGGTCTGGATGCTCTCACCGCTACACAGTACCAAGTGAAACACGGCTCTTAACAGCATCGCATCGACAGTACGAAGGCCTTTATTTAGTCTGCAGACTGCACAAAGAAGCAATTTCGAACCATCTTATAATTAGCCCTCATCTCGCCATACACACGGGCATTGTTAGGATTCTGAGGGAACAGAAAGGTCATGCGTCATATGTAAGATACTGTTTACTGCCACAGCACTCAAAGAAGTAAAAATGAATTCCTTCCCTAAAGTGAATACATTGATTGAAATGCTTTATTGTGATGAATAGAAAGAAAGACACTGCATGACATCCAGCCAGTGAATATTGATTGCCTCCAAATAAAGTCAATAATAGGAGTCGTATTAATCCCACTCTGACTGTCCCATCTGACCAGTTACACGTGTGCAAGACTCACAGGGATTGTGGGTAATCTCACGGTTCGCACGTTTCTCCTTGACATTTCACCAGCTCAAAGCAGGAAAAATGTCTGGGTTTTCCATGCGCAAAAAGTGGTCACAAACTGCACACAGACTTTATGATAATGGAAAGAAATTTAGGGAACCGACCTATGTACTAATAGCCTTGCCACAATTTTCTGAATTGTAGTGGGTGGCAATATGACCAACCTCATAAATATATATGAGGCAGGTCGTAAATTGCGACCCACTAGGATTGGGTAGAGTCACAGTCTTGGTGGACAGCTGCTGAGGGGCCGGCAGAGCAGCATGTCTCTGAGCGCTTTTAAAACAAACAATCTTTAGCGGCCGTTTTCTGCCGAAAAGCGGCGATAATTTTATCGCTATATTAGCAAGGTCACGCTAACGCGTGAAACCTTGCTTTAGCGTGGGGGATTTCTAACGCCCAGCTTTGCATCTCTAATGAGATGCAAAGTGGGCGTTCCTGACCTGACATGATAGGAGAAATGTCGCTAAGCGACATTTCTCCTATCATCAAGCCCCACGCTATGAAGCATAGCGTCAGGAAAAGTAGCGATAACACCTGTTATCGCTACTTTCCTAACACCTGCTTCAGGACTGACTTAGCCATGATATCCTATGGAGGGAGGATATCATGGCTAAGTTTGTGAGTCCCTGTCAACAAGCTAACGTGAGATTATCGCTGGGTTTCCAGCGATAATCTCACGTTTGGCAGTTAGCGCTAGGATTTTTATCGCGTTTGAGATGAGCGTTGCTAATAGCACTCTATCTCAGCGATAAAAATCCACGCTAGCCGGCGATAATTATCCTAGCGCTAAGTGCGCTTTGCGATAATTATCGCCGGTTGTTGTTGATATGCCCCATTGATTCCTTATTGTTTACCGACCCATTTAGCGATTCGTAAAATATTTTCAGATTCATTAGTTGTGTTTAGTATATAAAAAAAGTGTTTTAGCGGTTGCAGGATCTCAGATTTACCGAATCTGAGGGTTTGCGAATGTTAAAATGATTTGTACTTCAGGCCAGTAGTCCACGTATATTTTGTGAGTTGCGAATCAGTCACTAACTAGTTTGTGACAGCAAAAAGAACAAAAAGCAAACGACAAAATCCCAAAAATATGAATGTGTGAAAATTCTACTTTTTGAATGAATAAATAGATTACCAAAATGTGACCGTACATACCTATTACAAAATAGTGATTCTTCAATCTACAATGGATTTTAAACTGCAAAGAGTCACAAAAGTAGCAAATTGCCATGCAGTAGAAGCATGCAATAAGCTAAACCACTATAGCACGCCCAAAATACAAGCAGTCCTTTTCAAGGAAATCCGTCTATACCATTGTGTGATCCATGATGATGTTGAGAGCACAGCAGAGAATCAGGAATAAGGGGCAAGATTTTGAGACAAAAAAATCCCTTGTGAGCAACAAACCTAGGGCAGTTGACAATGCTAAACGAAAAGGATATGCATTTTGTTACTTGCAGTCTGTGCTTTATAATCAGCTTATGTCTGCCTACGTAGTAATGTGATGCGATGCAGAGTGGCAATTGCAAAAACGCAACATATGAATAGCTATGCACATGTTGCAGTGCTAATGGAGTCTTGCAATACAATACAATCATACCAGTATTCTCCACTGTGTGCAAGGAGGTGCTCTGTCATTTTCACCCCCATTCATTTTGAGTTATGCAACTGTTGTGTGCAGAGTCCCTTCACACAGCGAAATCTCAGTGCCCCTGTCTCTGTGCATAAATGGAGACTCTTATTAGGAAGCACAGAACAAATACTGTCAATCACTCCCTGTGAAGAGAAGCAAATCCACATTACATGACTCCATAAACATAGATGTGAACATTATGTAACAACGTTTATTACGGGCAAAGGAACATGATAGTTCATGAAACATTAATTCTTCTAGACTTGTGAGTCACTGATGGGAGTTCACCAGAGAACAGAACATATCACACACACAGTAACTGCCACATGTACTGTAATACAAACCTACAATGAAATGCTTCATCCGAAAATCATGTATGTTATCACACTCTTCGAAGATGTCAATACAGATGTCACACTGTGGTCCTTTGTCTCTATTCTGTGACCCAGTAAATGTGTGTCATTAAGGTTGGCTCTATTTCATGTATAAGAGTGTACAGAAGAACAGGGATTGTTATGCAGTGTGTATGGCAGTGTCTCCAGACTGGGATCGGATATAAGTAATCAGAGCCTTGGGTATTGCCTTCTAGGTTATTGGATGGGTCGTTTGTGGATTTGGCTCATTAACTTCCTCAATTTCATGTCCGTTAGGGGTGAATTCATGGATAATGTGATGTCTACCTCTCTCTAATTCTTGGAAGGCTGGGTCACTCAATAACCTTTGTACAGAGGAGAGGGTTGGTTTGGCATGGGTATGTCTAAACAGAAAATGCATGCAATTTGAACATCATTATATGCAACTTGATGGCACTTCTATTATCCTCCGGTCGCCGGCGAGTCTGCGGCACACAAGGAGCGAGGTCTGGTGGCCCAAACCCAGGTAACGAGCCGCGCTGGTCCTTAGCCCTTGGAGGGCTTCCAGCCGCTAACAGGAGGGGAAGGCCCAGAGAGTCCTCCCCAGTTGTCTACCTTTTTGTAGGGGGGGGGTTGAAGCCCAGAGGGTCCTCGCAGCTGTGCCGCAGGATCGCAGGCAGCTGCTTCAGCACACACAAAGGGGGCACTTGTTCCATGTGGGAACATTATGGGATGGAGCCTTGACAGACTCCTCCGCCTAAGAAACACTCCACGTTTTTGATAAAGGTACTGCCCTTGTGGTAGCAGCACCCAGCAGGCTTACGCGCAGCTGCTGCGTGCTCGATCCACGAAGGAGGACTCAGCAAGGTTGCTCCACAAAAATAGGCATTGTGTGCCCCCGTGTTGGTACATACCTGGGGGTCGCCGAGTAGCCACACTTGTCACTGCCTTCCTGGCCCGAGGTGCCGTAATTGAAACTTAAGTGCTTGTTGCTCAAGGCAAATTACTTAATTTCCTGTTGTAAGTGGGCAGGTGGCCCAGGAGCCTACGTGTGGGGAACAGAGTTACCATATCATATCTAATAGGAGAGCAGGTGCCGCTCTTGCTGGTGTTCATTGTAACACATGGTAATGTGGATATGCTGGGAGTAAATCTGCTGTGTTGTGCATTCCCTCGCCGCTTGGTGCCCATGTCCTGATGTGCTGAATTATGAATGTAAGACATTTTACCTTGCATTTATATTTGCAGTGATGGTGTTTGTGTAACATGTGCAACCTATATAGTGTTTAATTGATTGCACTAACTATGCGGTTATGACCATTGCCTTATGGCAAAGTGATTTATGATCTAAATGATGTCATGACAATCAACGAGTTGGCAAAGTGATTTATGTGATTATGGTCGAAAGTGTTTTTATGTACAATACAAAGGATATTTTTTATATAACCTTGTGTGGAGTCTCTTTTTGTGGTGTGCCTAGTGTGTATGTGTGTGTTGCGCAAAAGCCTTATACATTGCCTCATGGATAAGCCTGACTGCTCTGCCAAGCTACCAAGGATGTGAGCAAGGGTTATCTTGAGTATGTAACTCCCTTACCCTGACTAGAGAGGGGGGATCTGCCTGGCTTAGGTGCATACCCTAGCCAACCTGAATCCCCATTTCTAACAGTAACACTGTACCCAGAGTAGAAATCCAGTGAAAGATGGGATATACTAAATAGACAGAACATAATCAGATTAGCCTCAATGCTCCCGGGGATTGAAAATGTAACTTTAAATGACACCGAATGCATCGCTTTAAAGTCCCTGGTTCATAGCAAAATTAACGAGCCAAAAGAGATAAGCCTTAAAGAGAAAATATTAGTTTAGTGGCTTGAACAAAACACAATTGTCAGAATGGGGCATCAAATTGATCAGTAAGCAACCTCCTCGATGTCCCTTGACACTTAAACCATCTCTCCAATCTGCATGGCAATGCCCACTAAGGGGGGTCACTGGAAATCACCTCCGTGTTGAGAAATGCTGAAAGATATCCTAGAATTAGCAGATACCTGTAGTACGTGGCCACAAAATGGTGCAAGTGATGTAACCTTAGATCCGAGCACGGAAGAGGAGGACTGGCTCAACCAAGTGGCTTTAGAGAGGGGATTAATTCCATTGGGATGGGCAACCAGAAAGGCATGCGAGAAGATGAAACAGAAACAATAGGAACAAGAAGAAGTGGGGTGCAAATAGATATGCAAGTAGTAGAACTCGCCGGGTGTGACGAGGGATGGGTTGAGGGGCACAGATGCTCAAGAGCCGTGCAAAACATAGACTAGGAAAAACATCAATACACCAATTGGGAATGGACAGCAAGTTTATTAAACCAGCACTCCTAACAAGGATGTAAAAGGAGTTGCCGCAGCGGCCAAGGAGATAAAGGTCTGTTTCCGAAAAGAAAGAATCATCTCAGAGGGCGACAATAAAAAAGGGACCTAGATGAACTAGCTGTGAATTAAGTCATTTGCCCGCAAGAGACCTGGTGGTTGGAGAGGTGGAGCTCCTCCAAGATTATACAGAATTTTCTACCCTCTTTGTTTGGAGGCCGTCCAAGCGGTGGGATCCCCATACAAATAAAAAAAAAAACGGCTTGGTGGTTAATGCATCAAAAAAACGGGCAGGAAAAGGGATGGTATTTTGTCAAAATAGAATTGGTGAAAACCAGCCCAGAGGAATGCGGCAAACATTAATCATCCATCCAAGCACAGAAAAGTGAGTCCACTAACTCCTTGGTGGGGAAACTGGAATGTCTAAACATAGAGTACCCAAACTCCCTGCTGCTTATTGGAGGTGACTTCAATACGAACCCACTGTGGTTTAGTAAATTGGAGTGGAATATTATACACAGAATGCATTCTGGAAAATCCCTCCAGTGATGCCGCAACCCCAGAAAAAAGAGGCTTCTCGAGAACAAACGCGTAAACTCGTTAGAAGCTCTGGGTGTGCGATGTCTAAATGGCAGGACTGAAAGTGGCAGCCCAGATGCTTTGACACACATCTCTCCATTCAGACTGGCTGGCAAGACTACATATGGACCTCTATAAAGCACTTTCATAGCATATAGGACTTACTCATAACTCTGAAAATCTCAAGTGACCATGCAGAATTGCCATGCAAGATCTTTATGGGTTTAAAACGATGTCCTAAAATCCCACATGTGGGCAAACAAAACGACGTGGCCCTTCTCAGTCCGATTGACTGGAAGCTGATAGAGTTTCCCACAAGTAAATGAAATCAATTAAACAAATTGAAATAACTGGGAGAGGAATTTGGGGATAATAGTGATGATAAGGAGGTCTAGCATATATTGATAAGAACCTCACAAAGCAGTGCAGAGTGAAGATGTAATAGAGACAATTCGATAATTACTCATTGAGCAAAACTCTCAATCTCTAAGGGCATTTGCGGGTGCACAGGATTGCTCGTATTTTTGGACTATGCACCAGGCAAAATATGTGTATTTGTCATCTTTTGTGTCTGTGTTTTTCAATGTCCCTTTCTCCTTACAGATCTACTTACACATTCAGAAGTGCTGAAGTCGTGATTTTTCCAAATCGTGAGTAATCTAGTTCTTTACGTGGCCATAGGTTAGGGTGCACCTTAGCGAGTGCATACCGCCATGGTCCCTGGTCCTGAGGAAATCCTCGCAACTGGCACACAGAGGTTGAAACATGTCCACCTTATGTTTTAATTCTGGATGTGACTGATCAATTTATTCAGTCGCAACGTCCACCACACACTTTTTAATCTAGTCTTACTACCCTACCATTAAAAAAATGTTTTAGGAGTAGAAAAGAATATTTTAACACAACTTACTGCACCATCACTTGCACTCAACACACAAAAATCCTGCTCCGCTGTAATCAGGCGTTGAAGCACACCGGAGAGGCATTCGGCCTCTCTGGTGGGGTCCGATGATGAAGCATGTCACTAACTAGGTTGGTGAGTGAGGACCCTTTATAAAAACATGAGTGATCCCTGTTTATAGCCCTTGACATTCTGGCTTCCCTGTTTTGTTGTTTATTGCAGTACTCAAAGAGCAACAATGAAGGGCATATTAAAATCTAATTCAAGCACTTATTGGGGTGCCAGTGCCTTAAAAGTGATCTTGAATTGGTACTGCTTTCTTGGAGAGAGGGTTTCCAATAACAGTTGGCTGAGGGGGATCATAATTTTTTTTGTTAAGTCTCACATCAGGATCACATCTCAAGATATGATAGTGTAGGCATTAAATAGGCATTGGCTAGGGAAAGAGAGTCTCATAATTCACTAGTAGGCATAAACTGGTAAAGATAGTTTGCAAAACAATTCATTTTTATTGTGTACTAATATATTTTGCCCAATGCCTCAGTTAGGCTAACAAAACCTCATAGCAGATCTTGCCATGTTCCTTTAGTAGCTAGAATAATTTTCCAATAGAGGATAATGCACACATTATATGCGTGTGACTTCATGACTATAGAACCTGAGCACAGTATTAAGCCATCTTACTGGGTAAGAGCCCCATTGAGAAGTATTTTTGCAGGACTCAAGGAGAGGCTTGTCCTCTGACTAAAAGACGTCAGCAATTCACCCCTATAAGATCCTGGTTCATGGAATCCAAGAGCATGTCAGGATTTTCTGGGCTTTGATTGTAAAAGTTGGAAATTTTTATCAGTGATGGCTCAGACAACTCTCTTTGTGCACTTAGCATATAAAACAAAGCTATCCAAAAATTACCCAAGAAGGAGATGTCGCTTCATAGGCTCAAAATACAATAGCACTTTAATACACATATGAAAAAAATTCTACCTATAAAATGAACAGCAAGTAAAACCATGAGTTTGTATTTCCTTCATGGCCAACAATATGACCCAAATAGGTAGGTGCTCTAAAATAGATTTCATGTGGGGCTTATAGTCAATATTATCCACTGGACGAGGTTGGTGAAGTGGAATCGGTACACTACTAACACCAAAGTCACAGTTCTTGCAAAAGTACTGATAAAACTGTAGCACTAAAGTCTCAAACAATTACATTCCAAAGAGTAGATGTTCAAGTTCCTATATATCAAAGGGGCAAATGCATCTCATGTTTGCACAGCAGTGATTTTAGTTGCTTGTTCTGGAATACCATACTAACTCCTATAGATCCAAAGACCTTCCTGCGGACTCTCTCCAAAGCAATGAAGTGGCAACTTAAACCGAACAAGTAAAACATTACCTTTCTAGAGGGCATGGACATGAGTAAACTGGAGACACAGGGTTGTCTACTGAGGGCAATAGCTGGTCCTGGTGCCTAAGCACCAGAAAACCCACTAGGTTGGTATAAAGGTTTGTATCTGAATCACTACCAGTTTTGGTCAATACATTCTGAGTTCAGGTGCCCCAACCCCACCCGCTCAATGTCTGAAGCCACAGATTATGGCGACTGACACAGCAACAACTACCTGTAGATAATCAGCATCCTTGGACAGAGACAGAGGCCAAGATTTACTATCACTTTGCGCACGGTTTCTCATGCAACTACCAGTGGGTTTTGACACAAATCCCCATCTACAGCATTTGCAGGGCCGGACTGACAGTGGGCACTGGGCGTTTCCCCTGGTGGGCCGCTAGGGTGGGGCCGGCTTTGGGCCATCGTTTTTTAGTAATTAAGACAGAAATAGGACTAGTGAATTAGTAGCCGATAACGACGAAAGACAACCGTGTGAGCAATAGTGTATTCAATAGTACATTTCAAAGCATCTTAATACAATAAAATATATATGCAAAAACAATACTATATGGTTGCAAATATTGAGCAGGTAACCCAGTTGAATGGATGTGTGTACTCATCAAATAAAATGAAGCGTGAAAGAGAAATGAATGGAAAAGAAATTAATTATGAAGAGTCTCAAGAGAATTATTTTTGTTGATATTATAGAGTCAATCAGAGATAACATGTATATTTCATCCGATCATTCATCCCATGGAATTTCATTGAGTTCAATGCACGTATCTAATGGTTTTCACGATGTAGTAGTGAATTGTGATTATCTTTGCCTTCACTTTTGGTTATGATTTCTAAGACACAGTATTTCAACTGGCTGATATTATGTCCGGCCTCTATGAAATGGCTTGTCACTGTCGATTTTAGGTTTCTTGTCCTTATGTTACTTTTATGTTCATTAATGCGCGTTTTTATCTTTCTCTCCGTTTGTCCCACATAATTTTTGCCGCAGTGGCACTTCAACAAGTACACTACATTACATTTGATGTGTTGCATGTGGCTGTCACTTTCAGTTTTATTTTATGTCCTTTCATAGGATGTTTTATATAGGGGCCGGTGATGACGTTGTTGCAGTTATTACATTTCCAACAAGCTACAGTTCCTTTGTATGTGGTATTCTTGTCTTGTTGAGTAGGGTTTTTTATGATCTCTCCTAGATGTCTCGCTCTGGTATAGGCAAAAATTGGTTCCTGTTCGAAGATGTGATTAAAATCTGGTTCCAGTTTCAATATTGTCCAATGCTTTTTGATTATTCTTTTGAAAGTGTTGCTTATGGTAGAGTATTTCGAGACCACCGTCGTGCGATTTTGCGTTTTCCTTTATATTGGTGATAACGCTGTTTCTCTGCTGATGGTTGTACTTCTGATTTCTGCTTTGGTTAATATGTGTTCTGGGTATCCCCTTGCTTTAAATCGCTGTAACATGTCATTTGTACGTATTGTTCTTGTCTCTGGATTGGACACTATTCTTTTCACTCTGAGTAATTAGGTGTAAGGTATATGGTTTTTTAACGATGTTTGGTGAAAACTTCCATATAGGAGCGTGTTGTTTTTGTCTGTAGCTTTTCTGTATAGGTCTGTTTCAAACCCTTCAGTGGTTTGAATTATTTTCACATCTAAAAAATTGATGGATTGTTCTTCGGATTTCATAGGTGAATTGTATTCTTTCATCTATCTGGTTGAGTTCAATTAGTTGCTCTTTAAGTTCTCTTGTTGTGCCGTTCCATAAGATGGATATGTCATCTATAAACCTTACAAAAAGGTTCAGGTGAGACTGCAATTCTGGTTTCAAAAGTATGTGTTTTTCTTCAAAATTCCCCATGAAAATATTCGCATATGTTGGGGCGGCACAATTGCCCATTGAAGTTCCGGTCTTCTGAAGAACCAACTTGTTTTCCATTTAAAATAACTGTGTTGTAAAGTGAATTGCAATAGTCCCATTAAGAAAACTTTCAGATCATCATTGCATTCACTTTGTAGCAAAGCTTGCTCTGTAGCTTCTATGCCCAGTTGTTTTGCGGTATAGATGTATATAGAGATTTTACGTCTACCGTGCACAGTAGGGGGAATGCAGTCCAATAGATTCTAACACACACTCTAGTTCGGAGAGTGATACCCAGGAGCACGAACAACAAGAGTAACCATAGGAGAAAATCTAGCTGTGCACGCTTTACCTCAACAATATTCTTTCTCCCTTTGACACAAGGCACCCCAGCAACTTTGGTGCAGTGTCACCTTATACCAAAGATTACTAATTATGAGCTCAAAGGTTCAAATGCATAGTACTCTGGAACCACTTGGACTAGGAACATGCGATTAATAGATCCACTCAGGACAAACTCCTCTTGCTACCACTTTGACTCCTGGATTCAAGGTTGTGTGAAGCGAAGATAATTCTCAAGATCACTGGGGCACTGAAATGTGCATAGATTCGTTTGTTCTACAGAGGTGATGTCAGGGACAAAGGATGCTTACTCTTTATAGCATGAGAACCTGATGGCTCGTTCCTTAGCTGGAGACAATGCAATAGATGGTGTAGGTAGACTCTCAAACAGGTGGCTTGGAGGACCGCTTGTCATGGTAATGGTGCAGTCCCACAGTGGCTCCCACAGGTCTTCAGAGTTGCTGTTTTATGGTCCTTATTGTCAGTCAGTCACTATCCATGATAAATGAAATCCAACATTTTCCCCATAAGTTATAGCCTATCCTTGGTCACAACAATTCTCTCTTTCAAGTGTTAAAATTTGGGGCCATATCCATGGATCACATATTTTTCCTAGATGCAAGAAGAAAAGAAAAAAAAAGAAAGAAAGAAAAAACATGGAAGAAAGAAGGAAAGACAGAAAGAAAAATGAGGAATAAAAGATGGAAACAAAGAAAGAAGGTAATATGGAAAGGAAAACATAAGGAAAGAAAAAGAAAGAAAGAATGAAAGAAAGAAGAAGAAAAAAACAAGAAAGAAAGAAAGAAAGAAAGAAAGAAAAAAAGAAAGAAAGAAAGAAAGATCCTCATGAGTTTATGTACAGATTTAATGTGAGCTGTTAGTATAGTGTGAAAAAGCAGCGGAATTTACCACAGCTTTGACATGACACAGAAAGTGATAAAACTGGACTGTGCCATGTATTTTCATTTGGTAGCTCTACAAAAACAAAGGTAGCACTAAAGTAATAACAAAGTAAAAAAAAAAACACTAGCACTGAAGGGAACTACAGGGTGCAGATGTTCTCATGTGCTCCTTGAAAAAGGGCTAAGTATGGTCACTAAAAGTGAAGTGAACCAGTGGCTGAACTAGGCTCACCCACTGCCTCATGCTGTATGCTATAGTGAGTGGCAGCAAATGTGAATCACACAAGAACATACCAATGGATGAAGAGAAGTGGCTGAAAACCCCTTAATGTAAGTATAATATACATATATTTTAGTAAAATTAAAAGGTCTTGGCTAACCCCAGACCTATAAATGGGCCATTCCACAATGGAGGGGCATATACAGTTACGTGAAATACCCTCATTGAGCTTGCAGGAATGGTACTTTCAATTGCAACAAGAGAGTTATCAAGAAAAGCCACAGAGCAGGGCAGCCTGGCTCTTCAAACTCATACACAGGACTTTCTGTACCAACAAGTTCTCTTGCTATCATTTACAGTTCATAGATCTAGAGTCTCTCTACTTAAAGCACTTTGCTCCCATTTCAGCAGTGACTGATACCTGCAATCCATTCCAGGTCCATTGTCTTGACCGGCGGGAAACAAGAACATTCTTTATAACACATGTTTTCTAACAGCGACTGTTAGAACTGGGGGTCTCTTGTTGGCAGAGGTAGGTACCTTTGACCAAATGGAGACCCTTGCTTCTAGTCACACTTTACATAACCCCTGCTCAACCCCTTGGTAGCTTGGCACAAGCAGACAGGCTTATCCCAAAGGCAATGTGTAAAGTATTTGTACCAACAATCACAGTAACATAGTGAAAACACGACAAATGGACACCACACCAGTTTAGAAAAATAAAGTATCTTTATCTAAACTACACAAGACCAAAACGACGAATATCTAACATACACAGTTAAAGTTATGACTTCAAAAAGGTTTCAAGAACTTGTACCATAGAAATCTATGGATGTGTGACTTTTCACCAAAGTACCTGTAGATGCGACAAAAGTTCTTAAGCCAAACAGCTGCAACGTAGGAAAACAAAGAGATGCGACACTCCTGAGACCCTGATGAGGCAATTTGACAGCTCCGCTGTACGCAGCCGACGGGTTGCGTCGAGTCCGGTCTGTAGGGGGGGTGATGCATTGAGTCTTCGTGCCAGTTCTGGTTTGCGAGTGTTGCGTCGGGAAAGTGTCTCGCACAGGTACGATGCGTGGATCCTTGGGATGCGGCAGCGATCGATGCGGCAGCATTGTGCGGCGGCGGTCCTCTTCAGCTGCAACCCCTCAATGCGTCGGTTCTTGCAGCAGCAACAGGCACGGTGATGCGACGGAAATCTTCTTGCGCCATTGAGATGCACCAGTGAAACGTGCCACAAGAAGAGCGATGCGTCGGGTTTTGCAATTCTTTTCACGCTTCTTCTTCTCCCAGCTCCCAAAACAGCGGAAAACAACCTCCAGAGGCCCCACAACTTGATCAAGCTGTCTAGGCAGGTCAGAACACACACAACAAAGTTCAGGGGGAGCTGGGAGTAATGTAATTTTGTTCCTAGGGCTTCAAAACAGGAGGCCAGCTCTCCTCAGGTCCTTGGAGATCTTCTTCAAGCAGAGCACACAGCACACAGCATAGTCCTTCTCCTTTTCTTGGCAGAATAGCAACTGCAGGTTAGCCCCAGAACACACAGCAAGGGCAGTTCTTCTCTTCAGTTTCTCCAGCTCCTCGGCAAAGGTTCCTCTTGAATTCCAGGATTATCCAAAGTTCAGGGGTTTAAGCTCTCATATTTATACCCAATAAGTCTTTGTTCTCTAGGTGTAAGGGGTCCTGGACCCAGTCCAAACCAGTTCTGCGTGCGCTCTACCAAGGCACAACTTTTTCCTTTGTTAGTGTTTGCCAGGGCCATCAGACACACTGCAGGGGGTGGAGTCAGCATTGTGGAAGGCAGGCACAGCCCATTCAGGCCCAGGTGCTACTCCTCCCACCACTCCAAATGCAGATTGGCCTATTCAGCCTAGTGCTGACTCACCCAGACTCCTGGAGCCACCCCAGCCCCTGCCCCAGCCCCTGTCACTCTCAAACCAGACAGTCAATCTACAAACAGGCAGAGGCACACTGAAAGGTTGAACAAGAAATAGCCACTTTCTAAAAGTGCTATTTTCAAACACAGAATTTAAAAACCATCCTTCCCAAAAGATGTGTTATTAAATTCTGAGTTCAGGGATACCGGACTCTAATTTCTTATCTTACTCCTATGGGAAGATATGCTTGTAAAACTGTTACACAGCCTTTACCATTCTGTCCTAAGATTGCCTTTCAATAGTAAAAACAAAATTGGCAGATTTTCACTATCAGGACATGTTACACACACCAGTACATGTCCTACCTTTCACATACACTGCACCCTGCCCAGGGGGTACCTTGGGTCTACCATAGGGGTGTCCTATGTGTAAGGGAAGGGTAAGGCCTGGCAAGTGGGTGCACTGGCCAGGTAGACATGACAGTTAACAAACTGCGTAAAGGCACTGCGGTGGCAGGCCTGAGTCCTCTTTTCAGGGATACTCATGCGGGTGGCACAATCAGTGCTGCAAGCCCACTAGTAGCATTTGAATTACCAGCCCTGGCACACTCAGTGCACTTTACTAGGGACCTACTGGTAATACAAACACGCCAATCATGGATAACCAATCACAATAACAATTTATATAGGGAGCACTTGCACTTTGACACTGATCAGCAGTGGCAAAGTGGCCAAAGCATCTAAACCAGCAAAAAAGAAATCCAGCATAGCATCAAAAACACAGGTGGTAGAGGCAAAAGGTCAGGGAGAACCACACCAAGGATGCCAGGTCTAACAGCAACAGACTGTAAAAGATGAATGAATCTATCCAAGAAGGTAAGATCGTGTTTCACATTCAGACCTTTCCTGCTGCCTCCTGCACATTCACTGATAGCACCCACTGCCCAATAAGCTTACAAGTTCATTGGAGCGAGACTGTGCCCAGTTCTCCTTCAGGCGAACGTTGCTTCATGAAAAAATGTGTTCAATGGTAACTTTGAAAGACTGCCAACATTGTAAATCAAGTCCTCATAAACTTGTCACACTACAATTGTCACTGCAACATGTAGGGGGTCATATGGAACATGACAGAATCAGAGAAGTGCCTTAAATCGGCAGTTCTCCTGCCTTACCAAACTTGCCTTCCACCCATTCTGAAAGTGCTTATGCTGCAATATTGCTAGCACCTTTGGCAAAGCTATTCACTGCTGGTACAACAGGGATCTCTAGGCATGGCTGGCAGTTTTCTGCAGGGAAGGAATAGATGAAGACCTCTGCCGAACCGGCAGGATGGCAATGCAACGCTCTACATGACTGTTTTGTACTTTCCATGCTCCTTTTCTACTGCCACAGACTTTGAAGAGCCTCCATAATTACATAGAAAATCCTCCATTTATTGTCTGTCCACTAGATCATCCACCTATAAGAGTGTAAAGAATATTATCATCCTGGGGCGTGGCTTGGAATCCAAGTATGGCGGACACACTGTAAGAGAGCTGTGCACTGCCACAATCATTATGCGTCAACACCTGCGCCTTTCCCTTGGACTTCACGGGCTGGAGTGAGTCCCAGAACGTGGCGAACCTATAGACCCCACTGGACCCCATTGTGGGCTGGTGATCATGAAGGGGCGTTGTCACAGTGGCCTGATTGTGTGGCTTCACACTGGAGGAACAGGCATCACTGTGCTAATAACTATCACCAAGAGGTTGTACTCTCAACTGAGGCCACTCTGGGATGGCTCTTTCCCTGATTTCTTTGCTATCTGTGCCTGAGGACTGGGTGTACCCTGGAGGTGTAGTGGTGGAAAGCAGGGACTCTGCTGATTGGTGCGGCTGCTGTGGGGCATGGCTCTGCCCATGTAGCAGCCCACTGGTAGATGCTGCAGACTGCTGAAGACTATGAGACCCAGGCGGTCAGAAAGAATGAGTCATGGGGCCGGCTTGAGTCGAGACCCTGCAAGAGGGACCAGTCTGAACATTGCTGGAACCTGCTGCAGTCAGTGTGGATGTGCCCCAGCTGAGGAGGTTGGGGGTTGGCCTGACCCCAACCAGGGTTTGGAGGTTACCTGATCCTCTGGTCCTAGAGCGGGCTGCCGAAGCTCATGTAATAGGACCATTGTGGGGACCACGGCCCTCGGGTCTTCAGACCCAAGGACTGTGGGGTCCACCAGGTATGGGGGAGGCTGCTCTGTTATACTTTCTCTCCCCCCTGCACCACCTCTTGACGTCCTCCACAGCTGGCAGTCCATTAGCAGACTGAGTGGCAGGGGCCTCTGTAGTGGGAGTGCCACACTCGTGTTATATCCTTCCCGGCTACATCTTTATGTCAAAATTGGCGCTTTCCCTCATGCTCTGCAGGTGATTCAGTGTGTGGCCTTTGTGATCAGCAGCACCATCAAGCCTTGGGCCTCGGCTGTCGGCATCATACTTCCTCTGTGAGTCAGACTGGGGGGAACACTCCGCACTGGGAATTGGCCTTGAGCCACACATGCCATTTCCCCACAAGCGTAACCATGCTTGCCTAAACCACACATCTGCCTTAACCACGGATATGCATGGTTAAGGCAGATAGCAGTCTAGTGTTCAGATGGGTGGGGAGAAAAAGAGGAAGCATCAGACCAGGAAGCTCTAGACATGGAGAGATAAGTGGGGCTTGTGGCAAGATGGGGGTAGTTTTTATGTGTGGGGTCAATTTTAGGGCTCGGGGGTTTGGGGTAATTTGGGGAATGAGGCAGGGTTTTAGAGCTTAGGGCAGGAGGAGGGGGTCTGGTTAGTTTTACAATCTGGGGCAGGGTTTGTGGAGAGTTTTTAGGGGTGCAGGTCAGTTTAAAGGGTCAGGGTGTGGGGTAGGGGTTGGGTAGTTTTAAGGACTGGGGCTTTGTTTGGTAAAGTTTTAGGTGTGAGGGGCATTTTTGGGGCTCAGGGCAGGTGTCGAGGTAGCTTATTTACTGGAGAGCAGGGTTTTAGGCCTTAGGACAGTGGAAGGGTAGGGGTAGCTTTAAGGACAGCACGGGTAAGTTTTAGGGCTCAGGGTGGGGGGCTTGGTTCTGGGTAGTTTTTGGTCGGAGGCAGGGTTTTAGGCCTCAGGGCGGGGGAGGGGAAGAGGTAGTTTTAAGGGCAGGGGAGGGTTGGTTTTAGGCCTTGGGCAGGGAGATGAGGTAAAGGGATAGTATTCTAGGGCTTAGGGCTTAGGGCAGGGAGGAGGAGTCAGCGTAGTTGTAATCTTTTCCACGCACATCCCTTTACCAATTATGCCTTTACCACAAATTGCATGGTAACTTAAGGCATATGTGGTAAAGACATGCATGTTAAAGGAATGCATGGTTTAGGCGCATTCGTTGTTCAGCCATGAGTCCCTCTGTCATGCAACCCTTCACACGACAAGTGCACTGACACAGGGCCTCGCCAATGGGGTCCTGAAATAAATTGCAGGTTGGTGGGGCCCAGGTGAGACCCATGCATGGTGCAGAGACTAGAGTGCGGCAACAGAAGTTGGCAGGCACACAGCAGGGTGGGGCCACTAGTGCAGGAATGACAAACACCAACCAGGAGAAACGTTGAGCGCTTAGATATAGGGAGAGATATATCACCCACTCATCAGCATGGCACGTGATAAGCTCTCGGTACTGTGACCCAACAAAAGATGGACAAATATACTAAGCTACCAGTCACATTGGAGAAGATGGATGGTCCGGGAGGAGAAGATGCCCATTCAGATGGCCTACATCCTACTAGCTATCCAAGATCTCAAAGTAATGATTGAGGGCAAAATGAGGGAGCTGAAAGATGACCAATCATTTATTAGACAAGACTTACGGAAAACAGTACAAAGGGTTACATAAGTGGAAGGAAGAGTTTCTGAAATGAAAGACACTGTCAAATCACTTGAATCCCATTTAGTTGCTTTGCAACGACTGGGCAGTCACCTGGAGGCAAGGGCAGAGGACGCTGAGGTTTGCTCCCTGTGCAACACCCTCCACATAGTGTGCATCCCAGAAGGTACATGGGGGACACATCCCCACGTTAATTTCAGACTGGCTGAAGAGCTAGGTGCCAACCTCTGAGTTCTCATCCTGCTTCATAATTGAGAGGGCACACAGGATCTTTCTTACCGGATAATAATAATAATATTTACAGATTCGTAAAGCGCAACTAAATACCCCTAAGGGTATCCAGGCACTGGGGGCCATCGGGGAGATTAAGTGAGCTATTCCCCAAAGTCATATGATGCTGAGATGAGTTACTGCCTTTCGCCAGGTATTGAACCGTGAGCCCCGCACTCCAGAGTCTGCCTCTCTTACCGCTGCACCACACCTCTCCCACAGCCCCATGTGGGCTCCTTGCAGTGGCCCTTCGTTGTTTGAATCCTCATTTATGTTAACTGATATGCCGTTCTCCGAGTGGAATGCAACCTTGGGACAATAACTTACCAGTCCTCCCAAGTAATGATCTTCTCCAGACTACACCATGAAGGTCTGGCAAAATTGGATGTCCTTTCGTGAGGTGAAAAAGAAGCTGAGGACCCTGAATGCTCATTATATGCTCCTCTTCCCACCTGACTGAAGAATTCATCATAACAATACTTTATTTTTTGACACCCCGGAGGCAGTTTAGGATTGGGCAGAGGAACAACCTAATCTGCAGAGCTGGGTTATGCTCCTTGCAAGTGAGGATGGGGGGAGGGGGCTACTAGGGATGGCGGCGTTGGAGAACCTCTCAGGGACTGTAACAGAGCCCTGCAGTGACGGAACAGACAGCAAGATCACAGGGGTTGTTTGCTGGGCCTGGATGGTTCTCAAGGGAGGCGGTTTGCCTCAGAGTCTGAGATGGATTATGCACAGAGCGCTACCGCACCTGATCCCCTGCTGCCCTCTCAGAGACTCCCAGCTTGACACCTTCCAGCGAACACTGATGGGTGTCTAATCATTCATTGTAAACCTGAGTGGTGGTGCGTGGGGGTGGCTGGTAATTCATGCCTTGGATTGTAAATCTTTATTTTTTCTTTAGTTTATGCAAGTTTGGAGGGTTGGGGTGGGGTTTGTTTGGGTGGGGGGTTGCACAGAAGGAGAGGCACGCACCTTTGCATATCCCACTTGGCTATTGTCCCTAGTTGCACCACAACACGTACTTCTTGTTAGTGAAGTATAGGGGGGCCTTGGGTTGGGGTAGGAAAGGGTTCTTTTCTTTCTCTCTTGTTGTTCAGGCTTGGTTCTGGCACACGTATATTAGTTCAACAAGTCGTCACATGGTACACGCACACTTGATTATGGGGCATTGACAAGGATACAACCACCCCCTGGCCCGATGACTTAACACCACACACCTGCTTTCGCGGCATGGCTCACCATTCTCTCATGGAATGCCAGTGGTCTCCTGGTCAAGATAAAGATTTGGCAGTTACGAAGGTGGGGCGCAACGGGTTTACCAGGATGTTTCACGCAGGGTTTTAATACGGCTCAAGAGGGGTGGCCATACTGCTGAGGGGGTACGTCCCCTTAGTGGTATCAAGGGAATGGCATGATAGGCTGGGAAAATATGTAGCAGTGACTGGGACACTGCATGGGGCCCACTGTCCCTGGTTTGTGTCTACATCCCTCCCCCCTTGATGTCGGAGTTTGCTGCAACATTGAGACGGCACGTATTGGAGCTTCCAGCGGCCCATGGGCTCTGGGTGGAGACCTCAATGGGGTCCATGACCGTGGTCCAGATGGTTCTGCCAGGGTGACCACAGTGGTGACATGACAATCCACCAAAGCCAAGCTTCTACGCAATATGTTTCTTCTGGTTGTGTTGCGAGCGCAGCATTCAATTGAGTGATGATATACTTTTTTCTCTAATACCCACAAGGCTTTTATCCCACCTTGATTATGTTATGATCCTAAAGCTCAGAGTCATATGGTACTCGACATACATATCCTGGCATGGGGCCTATCAGATTACTCACCTGTAAAACTAGACCTTGCCTTGGGAGACCTTGCCTTGGGGCTCTGTGACAGGGTGGCGCCTGAGTGAATGGTGCCTGCAAGATGGAGCCATTTGCGTGGTCTGCCACCATATGGGAGAAAGATACTTAAGAGAAAACAGTGGGTCGTTAAGTCCCCGAGCGGTCTCTGGGAAGCCCTGAAACAACCCTGAGAGGAGAAATCATTATCTATAATGAAAACCAGAGGAGAAGCTCCCAACAAAAGATCTTAGACCTGGAATCTCATATTGCGTGCTGGAACAGCAATACCTTGCTGGGGCAGAATACTCGATTCTAAGAGACTCTCTGCACACACAGAAGCTCCTGAAACAGCAACACCTGCAGGAGGCAAGGGCAGGGTGGCTAGCTACATGCAGTCAGATCTTCCATTGGACATAGAAAACTGAAAAGACTCGTCACTGGTTGTGCACACCCTCTGCTAGTTGGTACCCCATATCCTACATCGAAAAAGACTACAGTGAGCATGTCAGAGGCAGCATGGATATAGCACATGCTTTTGCCACTTACCATCAACAACTCTAGGATGTCAGCCAGGAGGGGCAGCAAACACATCTGAAGCGTTTCATTGTAGACCTTCTGGTGTCCAAGCTGGAATTTGAAGACAGGGCAGTGCTGGAGGCAGATGTCATGCTGGAGGAGTTAGAGAAGGTCCGATCACAGCTTCAATTGGGTAAGGCACTGGGCCTCAATGGATATCCTGCAGAGTGTTGGAAACTCTTATGGCTTCAGGTGGATCAACTTCTGCTGCAAACATTCATTATAACAGGCACTGGAGAAGGGCCAATTACCAGGACCTCTGAATGGCTGACATAGTAGGGATCCTGAAACCGGGCCAGAGAGAAACAAGCTGTGAGGACTAACGCCTGATCTCACTACTAAACATGGAAGTTAAGTTCCTGGCTAAGGTGTTGGCCAATAGACTGTCGGGGTGATTTGAACACTAGTACATCCTGGTCAGTCAGGATTTACACCTCAGAGGGCCACTAGCCACAACATTAGAAGAGTCCACAACGCTAGTGAGTTTAGTGCTGGGTTAGCAGGCCATCAAGCCGTACTGATGGTTGACTTTCAGAAAGCAACGTGAATACCTCTTTGCACTGTTGCCGCATCTAAGGTTTGTGCCTAAATTCATTGGACTTGTTGAGTTGCTGTACACCAACCTCTAGGCCAGAGTGCAAATTGGTGGCACCATCTCTACCTGGTTCCCCCGTGAAGAGGGGCACACGTCAGGGATGCAAGCTCTCTTCCCTGCACTTTCCCCTAGTGATAGACTCCCTGGCAGCATCAGTGAGGGTCGATGCTCTGCTCCAGGGCTTCCAGTGGTCCCTAACATTAAGTGACAGAATAGCCCTGTACACTGATGATGTCCTGCTCTTTCTGGTTGATCCTAATGCTCAGGAATGCAGGCCCTGCCAATTTTATCCATATTTGGGGCTTATTCAGGCCTGCGGATTAACAAAGCAAAGTCATCTATTACATAGCTCCTTGTCCGACTGACATGTCCTGGGCGCCGGAATTGCGAGTACTACAACTGGGGCTCAAATACCTCGGGGTTTATATTACTGCAGGCAAAGCCTTGGCATAGAAGCGTATCCTCCACTCTCAGGTGGAGAGACTGGCCGGAGACATCACATTTCAGAACTCCCTCCCACAATCTCTGCTTGGCCTTTCGGCCATCTTCAAGATGGTCTCACTGCTGAGACTGCTGTATTAACACCAGATTTTCCCCATTCCAGTTAAGAAAGCATTCTTCTCTAAGGCCAATGGCCTATTGTGGAGGATCCTATGGAATGGAGGACTGCCCCATATCACCCCCACAAAATGTTGTAGACCCATTTTTAAAGGAGCAGCACATCTTCTGGTTACTAACCGGCTGGTGGTTCGGGGGATTTGAGCACCAGGCATATACAGCGGAGGGGTGAGTCTTGGGTTGTGACAGTCTTCCACACTTGCTATATGGTGGGCTTTCCCACACACTTTACTCACCTCCACGCGGGTGGTACTGACCATATGGAAAGAGGCCACGAAGCCGCAGGATAGGCTGATTGACTGACATTGAAGACCCCATTGTGGAAGGGGACTATACTTGATTTTGCCTTATGAGAAGCTATTGGCATCACGATGCTAGGAGATGTTCTCTTTAATGGATCTGTAAGGCTTTCTTAGAGCTACAGAAGGAATATCAAATTCGTCTCTCCCAGTTCTTTCGTTACCTGCAGCTACAGCATGCTCCCACTCCCTATTTTCCTGTCGATATCGAAATCCCAGCCTATTCACCCCTAGAGGCCAGAATTCTGCTCACGGGCATTAAAGCACACAAGCTGTCGGTTGTTTACCAAACATTGTTACACCAAAAACCAAACTCTCTGGTGGCAGTGAGGGAGTCGTGGACACAAGTCCTGGGCCAACTCGAAGACGAGGACTGGAGGAACGCATTGGCAGCCCGAGGGAGGCGGTGGTGGTTGCTCGGTTCCATCTTATCCCATTCAAAATCTTAGGCTGCATGCACCTCAGTGGGGAACGACTATTGAGAACGGTGCTGGTGGGCTGGGGGCTGCCTGAGCTGCAGTATTGCTACTGGAGAGCTATTAAACACATTCTGGAGCTGTCCAGTCCTATCATTGTCTGGAGTGGGGACTGGGACAATGGGGACGGTGCTGGGCTGGAGGGTTCCTAGGGAATCAAAACTAGTCTTGCTCCATCTTGCAGATGATGTTGAGGGTAACAGATATCAGAAGGCACTGCTTTGGTTAGGACTGCTTGTGGTCAAGCAATACATTGCAGAGGAGCGTAAAAATGTAGGAGCCTCGACCTGGGATGGATGGGCAAAGGGCATGGATTTCTGCATGGGCCTGGGGCGCCTTATGCACTAGGCTAGGGGTCTCCCCACGCTAAGCTAGGGGTTTCCCCGTAAATACTTCAAGATGTGGAAAGGCTGGGCGGAACACCATGGGATCGATGTTGACTTGAAACTTGCCCACCCAGGCCATGGACCATGGACAATTAGTCGCACTCTGTTGAGCCCGCACCGCATTGAGTCCTGGCAGGGGAATCTGCCTTTGTGTTTCCAAGGTATAAACAAAATGCTTAGATTAGAATCGTGCAGTGAAAATTAAGATTGGTTTATTTATTCTGCATACCAAGAGCCAAGCCTTTTTCTAATAAAAGTTTTACAACAAAAATATATATATATAAATATATCTTATCCGTGGAAGGGGGTATTGTATTTATTTGTGATCCCTTGATGGGTTTTTCGTGGTTTTGCATTCATGCATTTTTTCTTTTTTGCAAATTTCTTTTGCATGGTTCTATTTTAATATGGATTCGCTGTTTACTACATAACACAATGCGAATTGCAAAATTAGGCTGGAGGCTCAGCATCGCAGGACTCATGGTTACATTTAAGAACTCATTTTAGGGATGTGGAAAGCTGGGTCGTTGCGCATGGAAGCCTTTGGCAGCTCTTCTTCCTCTCCCATACGAGTGACCTCCTTAAACAACGTGGCCTTGGTCAAAACTCTGCGGATACACAAAGAAAGGAGACATTCACATTGCTTCGAGGACTCGGGTAGCTCTATTGACTCTGATAAGAGTCATTTTCTTAACCTTCATGTTGAATAAAAAATGTCTGAATTAACAAACTGATTTGATCATTTTGCATTAGAATTCTGTTACAGACAACGGTAAAAGACACCCATCTGTCTTTTGGATTTACACATTTCACAACAATTTCAAAACTACTTTCACAGTATGAAGTAAATCGTTATCAGACATTTACATTTTTGGAGGACGTACTATGTTACAGGAGCATCTGTGTACGACCAATTTTCTTTTGCAGCAGTTTGCCAACTATTAGATCATTTTAGTGAATAAGCGCCTTTTCAATTGTAGATTTCTTTCTAAATTAATTGCACGTCAGAAAAACTTTAGTATTTGTTTCTGAGAAACATATTCACAAAACAATGTTAATAGAAATACAATGAGCTATTCAACAAAAATAAATAACAAAGGTCATAAACTCATAGAGCACAATATTGAGCAAGCGTGAACTCCGCATATTATGGAAAAGGGTCTTGCGTTTATTTATTGAATGCATTAATCTTGTTAATGACTTATTGAATATCTTAGCTCTTTGGTAAATTATGTGAATTGATTCCAGTGGTCGCTCTATTACATGCTTTAGCAACCGCCTACAAATTCAAAGCAACATCAGTTCACCTGTCTTCCCAGTGATGTCTTTCGCCCAATCACGTCATGCATATTCTTGAGATAAAGACACTAAGGGGCATTTTAGCAAGACAGGCGATAAAATTATCGCCGCTTTAGCGGCAGAAAACTGCCGCTAAAACGGCGATAATGGGGTTGATAATATGCTCTATGGAATTCCAATTGAAGCCCATGTTAGATGTGAAGGACATCCAACATGGGCTTCAATTGGAATTCTCCAGAGCATATTATCAACCCCATTATCGCCGTTTTAGCGTCAGTTTTCTGCCGCTAAAGCGGCGACAATGTTATCGCCTGTCTTGATAATATGCCCCTAAAATGGCAATGGACACATGGCAAAGGAAGACTGTTTATCTGGCGGAAGGATCTTGAGCCCCAGTTCAAGTCCCCTATAATTAAGGAGGAGAAACGTGTGGCCTGGAAGGAGCCTCCCTGACTGACACAGAATAGCCACATCACTGAAGAATGTCAGGACAGCCGCAGCATTGATATAGCACACACAGAATAACTTCAAGACGAGAAACGGCAGAAACCACATCACCACAAACGTCACTCAAACAAAACAAGAAGCAACAGTCCTAGATTCTCTTATACAGAATAAGTACAGCACGACCGGCAGCATCTCAAGACCACCTTTCCAAAAATGAATAAGGTTTATATTGTAAATAGAGTGCAATTTTAACACACAAAAGCACAAGCATACTGCCCTCTCCCTAAAGCACAGATACAAAGAAACAGTAGGGGCAGAAGAATATTAGCTTCCCACAAGAACAGGATAGGTAAAGCAGGGACAGCAACAATACACATTTCAATGGCACATGCAAAACGAAAACAGCATGGACAAGGGAACACAATCACAAAGAGAACAACAACAGTATAACCCTCCTTTTCACACAAATAAGAAGTAGCAGTACAATTTACTCCCTTGCACAAAAACAATATGACGTGGAAATTACAAGAGCAAACGTTGGTGAGAGGCTATGCTGAATTTACACATTAATTACGAATAACGTTCGTACATGGTCATAGTCAGGGGCATGCCAGGTCGGTTCGCGAAATTAAAGCTACTGGAACTGGAGAGGATGCAGTAAAGTTGAGATCCCATTTGTTTGGGAGGACACATCTACAAATTTGTCTGGGACAGAGAAGCCCTGGTTGAAATGGCCTCCCCTCTGCCTCGATGCGGCTGAACCTGGCCAAAGGTACTGAGGGGCTTATTTATGAGCCCTTGCGTCACTTTTGCGCCGGCGGTGCGTCACTTTTTGTGACACACCAGCACCGTAAAAAAATGCGCCATGTTGCATCATCTTTACAAAGTGACACATATAGGTAGATGCGTCACTTTGTAAACCCCTGCGCCACATTATACCTGCACCAGGTATAATGTATGCAGGGTGGGCGTTCCGACTCAAGCAAGCCTCGTAGAAGTGACCCTGTGAAATCTACGAGATTTCACTGCGCCACTTCTAGGACGTCAATATCTTACGCCTGCTTCACAGCAGGCATAAGACTGGCACAAGCACATTTGAAATGGGACTTGTCCATGTGAAATGACCAATTGCTAAAGTTTCGTCACTTTTGTGACACACCAGCAATGCGTTACTTTTGCACCTACAGATATGTCAGGAATACTGACGTATCTGTAACTCCTTGCGACATGATGCGTCATACTGTAAATATGATGCATCATTGGTGTCGCAAGGAGGGCTCAATGAAAAGTGACGCACCGCTGTTTTCACACAACTATGCATCACTTTTCATAAATGAGGCCCTGAGTGTGGGCCATGGCCTAAGCCAAATGGCTGTTACACATGGTCAAAAGCTGTGTGTTTTTCTTCTGCGTGCCTTTTGCTTAGTAGCCTAAGTGCCTGGCCTAAAACCTGTGCTTTCTATCCAGGAACCTGTGGACTGGACATTGAGCCGGACCAAGGGCCATGCATTTCAACCATTACTTAGTGTGCACAAAGGCCGTACACAATTGATTCTGGAGCAAGAGGACTAAATTCAAGAGCCAATGTCCCGCACCATGTACCGGCTGTACTGTGCTAAAAGCTGTTGACATTGGGGATTGGGAGAATACAAACTGGGAGCATAACATTGTAATTCATTGCGCCCAGTCTCCAATGAGTATGGATATTTTCAATGTGGTCAGGCCATGAGTACTGGGGGAATAGTGTGGCCTTCAGTACTTCTGTAAAATGTTGGACGACTGTGCAGGCCAGTGCATGGGCACATAAATTAGGACAAAGATGTGTCTAAGTCCCTTCCGGCTGCCACTGACCTCTGTACATGCATGAAGATCAGGTCAATGTCTTTGGAAGCACACCGACTGGGGACATGACATGGAAGAATACTGTGCCAAACATTCAGTGGGCAATATGCACAGTCAAATGCTGTGAAGCGCTGAAAGAGCATCATGAGGCATGGGTCCTAGGTATGGTGCAATTTCACGAACTAAGATCAGAACTTGCCGCACATGCCAAAATGTTCTGCTAAGTTGGTTCTGTGGGCACAGAAATAGAATGTATTATTAAAAAAGGACAAATTGACCGGAAAATTATTTAAGGTTTAGGTACACATTTGATGGATGCAGTTGAATGATGTTACTAAACAAATACTAAATTATTATGATGCAGTTTATATGACACTTAACTAAAATATTTTTGAATTTTGTGAATAATAGTATATAGGTAGCTGGAAAATTGTTACTGTTACACCCTTCTACACCATGCACTGTTCATGACCACATACATGACAGCACCTAATACATCATCAGTCAGATGACTGGTGAAATTAAATGTGTAATCACAATGAATATTTTCAATTGCATTATTTATGTCCGAAGGGAAGAGAGGAAGAATGTGGTGTCTGACCTCAGTCTCAGGATTTAAACGTAGCAAAGGAGAAACTCAGTAGGATCTATTGCAAGTGTTCTGAGTGCAAGATCTTCTTGAAGGTCATACTTAACTCTCAAAGCACATTGGCCATGTTAATATGCTGGTGTCCACTGGCCAAGGAGATGCGTCCAAAGCCTGCTAGAGATTTCTTAAGAAAATCTCCAGCATTTCCAAGAAGAAGGTCCAATCCGGGACCTTCAACCATAGTCCTCAAGGAACAGCCAAAGTGCTTAACTGGCGCCGTTGTGCAGAATATATTTTTAGTACAGGGATAGAGCAAATGTCAGAGCCTGCATCGTTATTTAGGATGGGTGACTACCCACTTATAGGAATAATCCAATCCTTGTCAGAGTGAACCCTCAAAGTTACTAAATTAACCTGAACTCTACTCCCTGGTAACTATGTCAAAGAGCAGACAGGTTTACCTTAAGGCAAAATGTAAAGGATTTATGCAGTACCAAAACAGAAAAAGAGTTGTAATGGAAAATGACAAAAAATATCAAATTAGAAAAACAGAGTCACATTTAATAAAGAAAATAACAAAAATAGAATCAGGAGAACAGGAGATATACATTTCTAAAGTTTTAAGTAGGAAGAAGCATAAGGTGCAAATGATAGTCAAAGGTCGAGGTAGATCAGGACCAAGGCACATTTCTAACTCTGACTCGGATTGTGTGCGGGTTGGATACACAACCAGGGTGACTCCAGTTAAAAAACTGACCTTCTGACTTAGGGCCTGATTAAGAGTTTGGTGGAGAGGCTGCTTGTTGGAAATCGGTTTTCTGGTTGGCTAGGGTATGTACCTAAGCCAGGCAGAATCCACCACTCTAGTCAGGACAAGGGGATTATACGTCTAAAATAACCCCTGCTCACACACTTAGTATCTCAGAGACAGTGTGCAAAGCATTTGCATATAATCAACAGTAATACACAAAAAGACACCACACCTGTTTTAGAGAAATATCCAATATTATCTGTGTAACACAAGACCAAAACGATAAAAATCCAGCATACAGTAATCCACAATATCAATAAATCAAAAATAGACTTTATATACAGTTCCTTGAAGTTCCATGAACAAAATTTCAGGCCGACCGTAGCATCACGGGCTAGCTACGGTGTCGGAGAAACCCGTAATACAGTACCTTTGGAGATGCAGGGCGTCGAACCTTGTGGTGAGCTCTGGTGGAGTGGTGTTGGCAGGCGCCGGTTCCAGGAGTCAGAAAAGGAGCCATCGGGCCCTTGATGTCACACACGTTGCAGGTCTTCCTTGAGTTTGAAGTCAGGAGCGCCGGTGTCAGCAGGCGCCGGGGTTGGCGTGTGAAGCTGAGGGGTGCGATGTGGGGTGCCCTCAGGTAGCAGTGCAGGCAGCAGCTCTGTGACGGATGTCCAGCGGCGGCAGTGAGACCAGGGCTGCGGTGCAAAGCAGGGTGGTGCTCGTTGCGGAGCTGACAGGCAGTGGCGGCTTCTCAGGGGAGTGCTGCGGGGCATCGGGGTGGGGGAGGGGCAGGGTGGGGGGTAGTAAACTCCGGAACTGGGCCGAACGGAGTTAAGTAAATAAATAAATAAATAAAATGAATTTCATTGCGCGCTGCATCACTGATTTGGCGTTACAGCGCGCGCAATGTAATTCATTTTATTTAATTATTTATTTACTCAACTCCGTTCGGCCCAATTCCGGAGTTTACTACCCCCCAACCTGCCCCTCCCCCACCCCGCCACACCGCTCCACAGCACTCCCTTGAGGAGACGCCACTGCTGACAGGTCATGGTGCAAACAGCGGCATCATTGTTGCTGAAGCGCTGTCTTCGGTAGACCCAAGGGTGCAGTGCGAGATGGGACAATGCAGTGTGAGAGGCCCACAGGTCATGGTGCAGGCAGCAGCATTGGTTGATGAACTGGAGTCGATGGCAATGCCGGCGGTGAGTCAAGGCTGCGGTGTGGGACGGGGCGGTGCGTCATGTAACTTACGAGCAGTGCCCTCAAACTATGGTCCAGGCAGCAGCGTCGATGTCAGCTTGATGCGGCATCGTCGGTGACACCAGGACTGCAGTGAGAAGCGGGACAGTGCTCAGTGTTCCCCATGAGTGCTGTCCACAGGTCATGGTCAACTCAGCGGCGTCAGTGATGGCATTGCAGCTTCGTTGGGGATCCAAGATGGTGGTGTGATGCGAGGTCATGTAGAGTGCGATGCCCACAGGCTACGATGCAAGCAACGGCTCAGTGGGGGCATTGGATGGCACCTTCGGTGAGACCAAGTTTGTGGTGCAGTTGTGCCCTCTGCAGTGCCTTCAGGTCACAGAGCCGGTTGGGGCATCGTTGACAGCATCGGGATACCTTTTTCGTCTGTTGCAGCTGAAACATCCAGTTTCTGAAGCCGGTGCCCAGACGATGTTGAAGTCTTTGATTTCCCTGAGACTTCAAACAGGAGTCTAGCTCTGCATCAAGCCCTTGAAGATACTTAAAATGCAAGAAGAACAGTCCAGTCCTTTCCCTGCCTAAGACAGAAGCAGCAACTGCCGGCCAACCCATCAAAGCACACAGCAAACTGGTAGTTTCTCCTTCCAGTTCTTCCAGCTCTTCTTCTTGGCAGGTTCCTTGATCCACAGAAGTTGTAAAGTCCTGGGGTCAGGACCCCAATATTTATACCCCATTTTCTCTTTGTGGCAAGGGTCTCTGAGCCCAGTTCAAACCAGTTCTACCCTCTCTGGCCCAGTTTCACTACAGGAGGTGGAAACAGCATTGTGCAGAGGAGACACTGCCTATCCAGGTGCTAGTGAAAACTCCTCCCACCACTCTAATGCAGAACAAGCCTATTCAGGCCTCCTAGGTGTCACCCAGGAAAGGCAGGACACACCTCAATCCCCTGCCTTGTGACTGTCTACAGTGACGGCACATCCCCAGCCCCAGCCCCTGTCACTCCAACACCAGACAGTCAATACACAAACCAGCAGAAGCGCACAGAATGGTTAAAAAAGAAAATGCCTACTTTCTAAAAGTGTCATTTCCAAACACACAATTTAAAAACCATCTCCTTTAAAAGATGTATTATTAAATTCTGAGTTCAGATCGCCTAAATTCGAATTCTCTGTCTTGTTCCAATGGAAAGTTAAAATGTTAAAAAAATGAACTCCCATGTTAGCCTATGGGACAGATAGCCTAGTCTAGCAATAATGAAATACGAAATTGGCAGTATTTCACTATCAGGACATGCTACACACACCAGGACATGTCCTACCTTTCACATACACTGCACCCTGCCCAGGGGTACTTTGGGCCTACCGGAGGTGTTCTTTACATTTAAGTAAAGGGAAGGTTAGGGCCTAGCAAGTGGGGGCACTCACCAGATCGACATGGCTGTAAGAACTGCACGCACACACCGCAGTGGCAGGCCTGAGACACCTTTGATAGGCTACTTGTGTGAGTGGCAACATCAGTGCTGCAGGCCCACTAGTAGTATTTGATCTACAGGCCTTGGGCACACATGGGCACATTACTAGGGACTTCGTAGTAAATCAAATAAGCCAATCATGAAACATCAGTCCATACTCAATGTACTTGGGGAGCATTTGCACTTTAGCACTGAGTAGCAGTGGTAAAGTGCCCAGAGTCCTTAAACCAACAAAAACAAGGTCATAAAACTGGAGGCCAAATAGCAAAAAGTATGGGGTTGAACCCATTGAAAAAACCAAGTCGAAGACTGCTCCAACGCAAAGGGAATGGAGTAAGTTTCCACAAAACTGAAAGTCTGCTCACCTCATTTAGATACTGGCAGATCTTTAGTATGTTGATGGCAGAGACTAGTCCTTCTTCGCCGCTGACATTTAACTCGATCGCCTGCTAAAGGCCATCAGAGGTTTTGCCAATTGTCCACTTACCCGCCCTATTTAGAGTGGGAAAACAAATGGCAATTTACCACTGTTCATCACCAAAAGGTAAAACCTAGTGGTAGAGGGCAGAGAAAACTGTCATTATTTTTTTGTTTTGTTGTTTTCAAAAACAAAATCCCACTTTGGGATTTTGTTTTAGAAAATGTAAATAAAACATTTAAAGTTTGCCGTATTGCTTTATTATGTTGACATAGTCGTTCATCAATCTTTCAATGCATTGACAGGAACCGCAATGATGGCAGCTCTTGCTAATGAAAGAGATGTCCGCTGGGCAGATGGACATCTCTAAATTTGGCAAGAGGGTACTTCCTTAGGGTGATGAAGTACTTTACTCGATCGCCTTGACAGAATAAATCCCATCAACAAAACTGTAAATCGTGCCCTTTGTCTTTTATGGTCCAATCCACCCCAGAAGTATACTTCTGAAGCCCCCAGAGCCTTGGAGAAGGCACTTAGAAACTCACAAGTGGTCAGACAATGTCAATTCCAGGTCTAGTTGCCACTGATCAGCTGGGCAATTCCAGCAAGGGCCTCTTGTAGCTTGTTGTATCCCTGCCCCTTGAAGTGGAAGTTAACCTTACGACCCTTAGAGTCTACTGCTTTGTCCTGGGTACAAGAGGAAGCAGATTCAGTCCTTTACGGCTCCTCTTAGTTCACAGACAGCAGGTCCAGTCCACTTCTGTTGTTCCTCATGTCCAGGACAGTTCTGAAGTGTGCGACTACAGATGCCACATTTAAGACTGGCACAAGCTAGTGGGCAGAATGAATCCTCGGCTGACCCTAAACACTGGGGCAAAAATTCACAGGGACAACCCTGCATACTTTGGCAGTTTCAATGTTGAAAAAGTCTTCAGCTATACTAATCTTTGGATATGAGGGCTGGGGGTTGCATATGTGGAGTGCACTATTGTAATCCTTGTGTCCTCCCACATCTAGCACTAAAATCCAGTGTTGGGCAGTTAATGTACCACAATAAATCCAGAGACAGAAGTCTGGTAGAAAATAATTAGGATTTCCCACCAACCAGACAATGGATACACATTAACTGTTTGGGGATCATGTTTCCCTTCCTTTCAGGTGCAGCTCAAAGTTTTATATATACACCCAATAGACCTGTCATGCAGAATATCATATTAAAGTAAGATTTGACACTGTAATGTTAAAAAGGATGCCTGCGCAGTATGTTCTGACAGGTTTAGATAAGTCCTGTCTGCCCATTCAGGTCAAGCTATTGATTGTTCCAGGAAGGCATTTTAAACACATTTGCTCACCTATTCAAATGCTAATTAACTGGCTGGCAAAAGTGAGTCAGTCAATACAAATGTACCTCCAAGAACTTCAGGCAGGGAGAAGGGACATTTCTAAAGGTTACCTTTTCTTAATATGTATTAAAAATTCTGACTTCACCATTGAATTGTATGTTTAATACATATGAAAAAATATTGCATTCTTTTTTTAGCTAGTCCAATTCCTGTGATAATGTATTAGGAATTTCATCTGTACTCTGGTTTTCTACATAGGACAGCTAGGCCCTCCACAGTGAAAATCAACTTTTGGGTGCTAGTCACTGCAAGGATGTGTAAAAATTAATTTCCACATTTATACTTTTAAATACCATGGGGCCTGCCTTGTAAACTACAAGGCATATGCTAGAGCAGAGTTTTCAGTTTGAAAATCAACTGGGTTTTGAAGCTCTGGCATGTCTATTTGTTATATTAATTTATTAATTATTAATTATTAATTATTTGTCTTGTGTAAGTGTTTATACTAATCAACTCGTTTGTTTTAACAAGAGAGAATTACATGTGGGAATGCATAAGTGTGCTGTTTAACAATAATGTGCATGTTTTCATGTTTAAACGTTGCTGAGTGCTGTTTATTTTTAAGCACAAAACGCTTTTCGAATTAATGCTTTTCTATGTTGCAAGAGCTAGATAATTGCATACACATAAGGGTATTAGTGGGGTTAACACTGTTCAATCACTATGCTGTGGTAATGTTGTTTTTGTCTCTTTTAATTAAGATGGTCTATTGTGGCCTATTGTGGCCTAAACAAAGGTGGCCGATATGTAAAACCTGGCCTCGAGTAGAAATCTGTGACGAGAGAGAGCCTTGCTGAATATGGTCCTGAAGTCAGCTGACCACAGTCCTTGCTTTGCCTGGTTGAAATTTTCCGTGAGGACAGCAGCAGTTTTGGGCGATCTCCAAATGAATGAAGCGTCCTTGGCAGCTTTGGGAAACAAAGGAGCTTTAAAGAAAGACTCTGAACTATGATCTCATTGCCGAGGAGACGTGGAAATTACAAGATACAAATGTATTTTTTGGTTCCTGTTCCGTTATGTTTATTTTGTGATTTTTCCTGAGCGGAGATTTTCAAATGTAGCGATGCTACATCCTTTCCTTCTCGCTTTGCTCAGAGGTTTGACGGAAGAAGTTAATACAAATTATATTTTCCTTTGTTCGACTTGCTATAAGAATTGTTAGCCTAGAGAGGGCTTTGCCACTTGCCATTTGCCTTTGCCGCGTTCCGAATCTGCGTTGGTGAGGATCGTTGCTGAGAGGACTTCGTCTTAAGAGACTTTACCGAGAGACTTGTCCTGACCCGTTCTGACATTTAGCTAGAATAGGTAACTATGAGAAAAATGATTTATTCTGATTGATTTTCTTTGACTAATTTTAGATAAAGCAATATAATTTTGAATATGGTGTTGGTTATTATTTCTTGTCAATTATTGAGTATCCTATTTTGATTATTATTGTATAGATTGTTTAGATTATGTTTAAGTGCAGTCTCAATAACTAGATCTTATCGACCCCGATATAGATGCAGGGTGTTTAGGAGTTTTTCTTTCCACAGGTTATTGCTGGTAGAGTATTTGAGCGTATGTTAGTGAAATGGGCCCTAGTGTATGAAGAATGTATGTGCGTGTAACTGTGAGATTACTCTATCCGTGGAAGTAGGGATATTATATACACCCTGATCTCTATCAATTTCCTGGTAGCAGAGTAGGATGGTTATTGATGATTGTCTTGATCTGATTAGATTACATATTGATTATTGATTATTGATGTTGGTATATGTACTAATACTATATGTTGGAGTTGTCATGTTGAGTTATATGTAGTGCTTCTGGAATTTGGAAGCTGGTAGCAGTTCCGTAGTAGGGCAGAGGGAAGTATATGCTGCTCTCGGGAAAGACGGGATTGTTGGTCCTGTATGTATGCAGGAAAATTCACATTGTCTGGGTTCGGAATCAGTGACATTATTGTATGTTACTATTAGAATATATTTCTGGTATATAAGGAGTGTGTATGGTAGTGAAGGTTATCTGTGAAACTCTGGTCTTAAGTCCCAGGGATCCGTAAGGTTTACCGTTAAAGCTTATCGCGGGAGGAGTAATAGGTATTCTCTGAGCTTGTTTGAGGAACTGGGCAGGGTAAACTGCTTGGTTAATGTGTGTTATAATTCTGTAGTGGAGCAGATTGTTCGCTGTTCTCGGGAAGCAGGATTCTGTGTGTATGTACTATATTTTCTTGTATGAATGTGCGTGAATGCATATACATTTAGTTGATTGTAAGACTCTTTGGACAAGTCCTAGAGGAAACAGTTAATGAATGTATGTTAGAAGGGCAAAGTAGAGGGATGTGCTACTGTGTCAACGAGAGGTTCTTGTGAAATAGATTTCTTTTACTATTCTGTGGTTAGCGAAGCAGACAATGGAGATGTTTATATGTTGTAACTAATAGATTTTGTAGAAATTTTGACACGAAGTCTACTGAAAAGATTTTGTAAAGGAGGGGTAGACGAGTGACAGGAGACAGGAGACAAGCGACTGCAGCGACTGCTGACGTCAGGAAGACCGCGCTCTGATTGGATAATAGATCAGAATAGTGTTCGCGCTGGGATTGGTGCGTTAGTGTGAGCCGCGCAAGGATTGGAAGAGCTATTCTAGTGACGTAGACGCTCCAGGATTGGTGCGTTAGTGTGAGTCGCGCTGTTACTGGTTGAAAATTCGTATTGTATATTTATAATACGGAAAAAAAGTAGAGAGTTTTGGTAAAAACTAAAATGTATTACCAAGAAGAGAAAAAGAAGAAAACATTCTTTGGAAAAATTAAAAAGTGGTTTAACAAGGATAAAGATGTTAAGATGAGAGAGGGTGAATTGTTATCTCCACCGAAAACACCTGCATCCTACATGGCTGCAAGATATGGGTATCATACCTGTATATGGTTGGAGAATTGGGTTAGGTATACTAAAGAGGATGGTGTTCTAGCATTTCCAGAACATGGTTCATTTAATTTGGCCGTGTTGAGAAATTTACGGGAAAAGATGTTATGTCTTGACCCGAAACCAAGACCTACACAGTTTGAGGCTTTAGTGGAATGGGAAGAGGAAGTACATGAGCGAGAAAAACAGAGATCTGGAGGACAGTACAGGTACATGTTTGGGAGGAGACATGATCGTGAGACTCATCATGATCGAATGAAAAGATGCCGAGATGCTAGTATGTCAGAGGGATTATATCCAATGAGAACAGTTGAAGAAGGAGCAGAGAGGGTTCCTGAGTCAGAAATGAGAAGATATGGAGTTAATGAATATGAGGATGAAGTCTTGAATGACATGATTTACAAAAGACCACCTCCATATAGACCAGAACGAGATGAGAGTACACCAGTTGTTTCTCCAATAAGAGATACAGTTTGTATCATTGAGACAGAAAATGTGACATCTGAAACACAAGATGAGGATGTTTTGTACCGAGTGACTCTAGAAAATAGGGAAAGTGAGTTAATTGGTACATTTGCTGTGTTTGATCCAGAGGATTTGCCTCGAGAGCTGAGGGACACAGTGAAAAGGACAGTTTGGGATTTTACTGGAGAGGATGTGGGATTGATGAATAATGTAGATCCAGTGAAAATTGCAGTGAAAGAGGGAATTACATATCCTAACATTCCTCAGTACAAAATGACACCAGAAATAATTGAGGGAATAACTCCTATAATTGAGAAAATGATTCAGCAGGGAGTCCTGAGAGAACTACTGAGTAGTCCGTGTAATTCACCGATAATGGGGCTAAAGAAGCCTAATGGGAAATTCAGGATCGTACAGGATCTGAGAAAAGTTAATGAAATTGTGTTGGCATGTTGTCCTATTGTGCCAAATCCATCAGTGATCCTGTATCAGATTCCACATGATGCTGAGTGGTATACAGTGATTGATTTGTGTCATGCGTTCTTTTCAATCCCATTGCATCATGACAGCCAGCCGATTTTTGCATTTAGGTTTGGCCAGCGTATTTTAGCATGGTGTCGAATCCCACAGGGGTATACAGAGAGTCCTTCGATATTTAATAAGTTGTTGAAAAAATGGTTGGAGAGTTTGATCATGCCTGAAAATTCAGTACTAGTACAATATATTGATGACCTACTTGTGGCATCAAAGACACGAAAAGCTTGTGAAGTAGATACCATAGCTTTACTGAATCATCTGGCAGATGGAGGGTTAAAGGTATCTCCAGCCAAATTGCAATTTTGCAAGAAAGAGGTGCATTATCTTGGACATAATATTGAAAAAGGTCTGAGAAAAGTGACTGATGACAGAATGAGAATAATCAGGGAAATGAAAGCTCCAAAGACCCAGAGAGAAGTGAGGATGTTTCTGGGGATGGTGGGTTATTGTCGTCAGTGGATAATTAATTTTTCGCTGATAGCAAAGCCACTGATTAAACTGACAAAAAGTGAGATGACAGACCCATTGGAACTAGATGGAGAACAAATGGCAGCATTTGAAGAGCTTAAAAATAGAATGTGTGAGGCTCCAGCTTTGGGTATGCCTGACTACGAAAAGGAGTTTGAATTGTACTGCAGTGAGAGAAATGGATGTGCACTTTCAGTGTTAATTCAGAAGCATGGATTACTGAGAAGGCCTATTGCGTACTTCTCATCGACACTTGACCCTGTAGCTGTGGGTTTACCAGGTTGTCTGAAATGTGTGGCTGCAACATGCAGGAGTCTGGAACAGAATGAGGGAATAATAATGGGATATCCTGTAAGGGTATTCGTACCTCACAATGTGGCAATTCTTTTGACAAGAAGCAGAACTCAGTACATGTCACATAGTCGGTTGACTAAATATGAGAAAGTGATTCTAGGAGCATCGAATGTGACTCTTGAGAGATGTGTAAATGTGAATCCAGCGACACTTTTGCCGGATATTGAAAATGTGGGTGTGAAAATGGAAGATGATCATGATTGTTTGGATGTGCTTGATTACTGTACAAAACAAAGACCAGACATAAGGGATCTTCCCGTACATGAGAGTGATCATGTGTTGTTTGTGGATGGTTCATGCCTGAGAAATGATGATGGTGTGCTATGTGCAGCATATGCGGTGTGCAAAGTTTCAGAGGTTATGGAAGCATCACCATTGAAAGGAGTGAAATCTGCACAGGTTGCTGAATTGGTGGCATTGACAAAAGCTTGTGAAATTGGGAAAGATTTGAGGACGACTGTGATGACTGATAGTCAGTATGGATTTGGAGTGGTGCATGATTTTGGCCAGCTTTGGCTTCAAAGAGGTTTCTTGACATCGAGTGGAACTCCAATAAAGAATGCTGAAGTGATTGGGAAATTACTTTAGGCGATACAGCTGCCTAAGGAGTTAGCAGTTGTAAAGTGTGCTGCCCATGGACAAGGGGAGGATTTTATCACGGTTGGAAACAGGTATGCAAATGACATTGCTCAATACTGTGCAAAATGGAATAAGTCAATTAATAAGGAACGAGAGGGGGAAATGTCTTTTTGCTCTGTGATGTTTACTAATGCCTTAGAGACATGGGATGAAGTGAAGCAGTTGCAGGATGAGGCAGGAGAGGAAGAGAAAAAAGATTGGATTAAGGCAGGATGTGCCCCAAGAGAAAAAGACCATGTTTGGGTCTATAGGGATGGCAGACCAGTAATGCCCAACTCCATTTTGTCGTCAATGGCAAGGATGTATCATGGCCAGGGACATTTGGGGAGGGATGCGATGATTAGGTCGTTCAAGCAGACCTGGTACAATGCAAAGTTCAGGACAATTGCAGAGAGCATCTGTCAAAGGTGTTTGATTTGTCAGCAATTTAACACTGGGAAAAAGACAGTGGTGAGTCTGGGAACAATAGGCAGAGAAGGAGGTCCTTTTACAAGAATGCCGATTGATTTCATTGAAATGCCCCAAGTGAATAGACTGAGGTATGTTCTAGTGGTAGTCTGTTTGTTTTCAAGATGGGTTGAAGCTTATCCGACTAGGAGAAATGATGGAGTAACAGTGGCAAAATTACTGTTAAGGGAGTTGATTCCTAGGTACGGGTTTCCAGTGACGATTGAGTCTGATAGAGGTGGACACTTCTATAATGAACTCATGAGTTTGATTTGTGAAGCATTAAGCATACAGCAGAAGCTACATTGTGCATACAGACCAGAGGCTTCTGGTGTGGTTGAGCAGATGAATGGCACAATGAAAAACAGGATTGGTAAAATGTGCTTAGCCACTGGCATGAAATGGCCGGATGTCTTGCCTCTAGTGCTAATGACTATTAGATCTACTCCAGATAGAACTACTGGTTTAAGTCCGCACGAGATAATAATGGGACGTGCAATGCGCCATGCATTTGTACCTGTCAATAAGTTGATGACAATAACTGATGCCATGATTTTGGATTACTGTAAAGGCCTGGCTGACGCAGATCATTCTGTGTTTCACCAGGTTGGAGAAGAAGCTACCACACTTGAGAAGAAGCAAGCTCATGATCTGAGTCCAGGAGACTGGGTGAGGATTAAGGTGCACCGAAGAAGAAATTGCTTAGTTCCAAGGTGGGGAAGGCCGAGACAAGTCATTCTAACAACGACAACTGCAGTGAAGTGTGCTGGTGTGAAAAACTGGGTGCATGCGAGTCATACTCTGAGAGTTCCAAACCCAAAAGAGGGAACTGGTAAAGAGTACTTTGAAGAATAAGATTCCAGTGATGATGAAGACCCAGAACAAGTGAGAAAAGAAGCAGAAAAAACTTCAAGAGAACAATTGGGAGTCTCAGAAAGGAGATCAGATTCTGTAAGAGAGCCTACAATTTCAAAAAGCAGTGAAGAAAAAAGAAGAGAAAAGAGCAATTCCACAGAGATTACTCCTGAATAGGAAGAGGAGGAGACTGAAGAACAACTTGAGATTATACCTGAAGAAGCAGGGTCAGAAAAAGATAGAGAGGGACAGATTGCGGAAGACCCCCGAGGAGGTGTAGGGAACATTCTTGACAAGCTAGGTGAAGGGACAAGTAGACAGCAAGAAGATTGCGTGTCGGAGACACGAGGAGGGACAGGAGTAGGGAAGTCTCAAATAGTGGTGAAAGAAACTGTGGAAGAAAAGAAAACTGCTAGAAAAAGAAAACAGAAGGCACTTGAAACAGAATTGGATGAGAGTGAGAATGAACAAACAGAGGGTCGAGTTCTAAGAAAGAGAACTTGGATTGGAGAAAGAAATAATAAAGAAATTAGGCCGAAAAAGGTGATAAAAGGAGATCGTTGGCCTAACAACAGAGTAAAGAGATTGAGATACAGAGTAATAAGAACAAATACATCGAAAGCTGAACAAGTGAATGAAGTATCGAGTCAAAATGAAGTAAAAAGAAAGGAGCAAGAAGAATCAAGAGAACATGAGGAAATAAAAAGAATAAGAAGACCCAACAAAAAGTACAGATCACCGGAATGGTCTTATGTGGCACTGTCTGAAGAAGGAGAAGAAGAAACAGTGACTCGAGATAATCCGGAGGGGATCTTGAGAAAAGTGGTTGAGGAAAAAGAAGGAATATTAAAAGTTATCCTGACTGACATTGGAGAAGAGTCAGATGCACAAGATGTTGTTGATGATCTGATACAATTTGATGTTACTGAAGAAGAAGGAGTGAAAACTGATGAATATCCAAATTGAGTGAACTGAGAAATAACTTGGAGGAAAAGTGAAAAGAGAAAAAGTCTGAAATTCAGTTGTCTGAAGTAATCCAAAATATAATAGTAGTGGAGTAGTAGAGGCTAAGTCAAAAGACAAGGTCAAAGTAATAAAATGGCTAACATAGAGGATAAGCAAAGTAGATGTGCCTTCTTTAAAAGATGGTGTAGAATGTGCTGCTGCTGTACTGGATTATTAATGCTACTGTGGGGAGTTTTAGTTTTATTAGTTACTTTTAAAGTTACATTTGAGATGCATACAGAAAATATGACAGATATAGAGAAGAATTCGCAAAAAGTAGTTTTGACTAGAATTAGTAATACTTACATACACAAAGATAGGTCAATTAATAATTTTTCTAGTAATGTTTTTTCGAAGTTGTACGAATATGTGAAAACAATGGAAGTAAGGGATTGCTACGTTTGTATGCAATTACCTGCATCCGTTTTAGAGGGTGTTACTTATCATCATTTGCCAGCTACATATGGTATTTCATGTAGTATATTAAGTAGTGTTTTCTATTTGTTAGGGAAAATAGATTATAAGATGTCTAACAGAGATAGTATTTTTGGGCATTTGCCAATGAACAAAGAGCTGAATCCAGCTAAAGAAGCTAACTCTTTTGGTGAAATTTTTATTGAAGAAAAAGGATTAACATTAGATTACATTTTTAAGAATAATTTAACTTGCAGTCTGAAAGAAGAGGAGAAAGCTTTCCTGGATATGGTAGAGGAAAGGAGATTGAACATGCATGAGAAAGCAGGGAAATATAAAGTGAGTGAGACAATTTGGGACATTGAGATGGGAAAAGAATTGAGAAATGGGGCTAGTCCAACTTTAGCTCTAGATGTACCACAGAAGGGTAAGCTATGCATTACAAGAAGGAAATCCCAATATGATACATATTTTGTTGGGACTAGTGAGTGCCATGATACATACTTCATTGCAACAGGTTGGGGTTTCAGAGGTGGAGAAGATACAGTTTTCCCAGGAGTGTATTATGTTTGTGGGAACAAGGCTTATTACAAGTTGCCTGACCATTGGTATGGCACGTGTTATGTGGGTCTGGTTTTTCCAAAGATTTTTCATATAGATAAAATAAGTGATGTAGAACATATTAATTTACTAATGCGTTTCAAGAGAGAAACCTGGTCTGAAATAGTGGGTGATATTTTTGGGGTTTTAATTCCAGCAGTGGGAATTTCTTTAAATGCTTATGGAATTCGGAAACTGTCAACAGTGGTGGATCGCTTATCGACAAATACCGCTGGAGGGTTTCTTTTAGTGAATACGGAATTAAGTGCCGTACGTGCCATGTCAATGCAAAATAGACTTGCCCTTGATATTTTATTGGCCAAGGAGGGTGGAGTTTGTGAAATGCTGAAAGTTCAACATTGTTGCACTTACATTCCAGACGAAAGCAAAGACCTGAAGGTCTATATCAAAAATATTACTGATTTGCATGAAGAATTAGTACCACTTGAAGCTGAGAGTTTATGGACTAAAATAGCTAATAAGGTGATAGCTGTTAAAGATTTTATTGCAAAAATAGGTAGTACTATTATAGGTAGAATATTGTTTCCTTTAACTTGCATAATTATTGCTTTATTGATACTGAGATTAGTGTGTGTGTGTTGTAAAAACAGGGGAGGAAAGAAGAAATTGAATAAAGAGAAGAAAAACAAAAGGTTGAAAAGAGAACCACAAGAAATTGAATTAGAAGAATTGAGGGAGAGTGTTTATTTAGAAACAAAGAGGGATGATGAAAGAGTGGCTGGTGTGTAGTGTTGTGTAAGGAGACAAAGACATTTCCGATTTCTCCTAAAATGGGACTAAATTTTCACTAATTTTTTTTGGGGTTTATTTGGTGATAAAATCACCAAAGGGGGGATTGCTAGAGCAGAGTTTTCAGTTTGAAAATCAACTGGGTTTTGAAGCTCTGGCATGTCTATTTGTTATATTAATTTATTAATTATTAATTATTAATTATTTGTCTTGTGTAAGTGTTTATACTAATCAACTCGTTTGTTTTAACAAGAGAGAATTACATGTGGGAATGCATAAGTGTGCTGTTTAACAATAATGTGCATGTTTTCATGTTTAAACGTTGCTGAGTGCTGTTTATTTTTAAGCACGAAACGCTTTTCGAATTAATGCTTTTCTATGTTGCAAGAGCTAGATAATTGCATACACATAAGGGTATTAGTGGGGTTAACACTGTTCAATCACTATGCTGTGGTAACGTTGTTTTTGTCTCTTTTATTTAAGATGGTCTATTGTGGCCTATTGTGGCCTAAACAAAGATGGCCGATATGTAAAACCTGGCCTCGAGTAGAAATCTGTGACAAGAGAGAGCCTTGCTGAATATGGTCCTGAAGTCAGCTGACCACAGTCCTTGCTTTGCCTGGTTGAAATTTTCCGTGAGGACAGCAGCAGTTTTGGGCGATCTCCAAATGAATGAAGCGTCCTTGGCAGCTTTGGGAAACAAAGGAGCTTTAAATAAAGACTCTGAACTATGATCTCATTGCCGAGGAGACGTGGAAATTACAAGATACAAATGTATTTTTTGGTTCCTGTTCCGTTATGTTTATTTTGTGATTTTTCCTGAGCGGAGATTTTCAAATGTAGCGATGCTACATCCTTTCCTTCTCGTTTTGCTCAGAGGTTTGACGGAAGAAGTTAATACAAATTATATTTTCCTTTGTTTGACTTGCTATAAGAATTGTTAGCCTAGAGAGGGCTTTGCCACTTGCCATTTGCCTTGGCCGCGTTCCGAATCTGCGTTGGTGAGGATCGTTGCTGAGAGGACTTCGTCTTAAGAGACTTTACCGAGAGACTTGTCCTGACCCGTTCTGACATTTAGCTAGAATAGGTAACTATGAGAAAAATGATTTATTCTGATTGATTTTCTTTGACTAATTTTAGATAAAGCAATATAATTTTGAATATGGTGTTGGTTATTATTTCTTGTCAATTATTGAGTATCCTATTTTGATTATTATTGTATAGATTGTTTAGATTATGTTTAAGGGCAGTCTCAATAACTAGATCTTATCGACCCCGATATAGATGCAGGGTGTTTAGGAGTTTTTCTTTCCACAGGTTATTGCTGGTAGAGTATTTGAGCGTATGTTAGTGAAATGGGCCCTAGTGTATGAAGAATGTATTTGCGTGTAACTGTGAGATTACTCTATCCGTGGAAGTAGGGATATTATATACACCCTGATCTCTATCACATACATAGGGTGATGTATTCATATTTAAAAGGGAGATTTTGGCCTGTCAAAAGGGTTTATTGTGACACGTTGGATTGCAGTATTTAAACTGCCACAGTCAGGCTACAGTGGCAGGGCTGAAGCCATGTTTGAACTGCCACTGTAGTAGATGGCACAATGACTGCTGCTGTTCACTAGTAGCATTTAACTTCCAGGCCCTGGATACATCTTGTACTGTATACTAGGGACTTATATGTAAGTTATAAACACCAATTAGGAATATGCCAATTCGACCATGTTTAAAGGAGGAACATACGTGCTTTACTGACCACACAGAAAAGCCGTATTTCCTACACAAAGATAAAAGGCTGTGGACCTAGAAGCAGAGATTGGCAAGTCACTGTTAGACCTGTCAGTCTTAGGGTGGTCTTCCCCCAAACGTTTTGCCTGCTTGCCCTTTACCACTGCCAACCAGTGATAAAGTGAATGTGCTCTCCCCTCAATATGATTTGATTGCCTTCTCCACAATTGACATATTTATTTATAAGTCCAGGGCATGTACATTAAATGCTACTAGTGGGTCTGCAGCACTGATTGTACCACCCACTTAGGTAGCCCTTTAGAACATGCCCCAGGCCTTCCACTAAGGAGCCTGTGTGTGCAGTTTACTCTGCCATGTTGACTTGGCATTGAAAATGTCATGCCAAGCCCAAAACTCCCCTTGTTATCACATGTAAGTCACTACTAGGGTAGGCCCTAGTTAGCCCATAGGGCAGGGTGCTGTGTAAGTAAAATACGGGACATCTAGCTTTAAGATTTACAACTCCTGCTAGTGAAAAATTCCCAAATTAATTTTTCACTACTCTGAGGCCTATCACTCCCATAAGATAACATCGGGGATTCCTTGTTACATCTAATATTGTTCTAGTCTTAGCCCTGTGTGCCTAATGTCTGTCTCAAAATCACGTTTTGTTGTAAATGAAACAGCGATATGATTAAGCATTCACTGAAGACATGCGCTCTTCATGTCTAAGTTACGTTTCCTGCTTTAAATTGACTAATGTTTGGACTCCATTTTGCTTAGCCATCCGCCATCTTGTATGGCCACGAAGCCACGTGCTCTGCTCGAGAAGAGTCTTACCTCTTCACTAGTCACTCCCGAGATCTGCCTAGCAACAGTCTATAAATAACCCCTTTGTGCGTTTGGTGCATGTCCAGAACTGACCACATCTGTCATTAATTAGGCTTTGCTCGAATGCGTTTTCGCGGGTCGCAAGAACTGTTAACTCCACCCATGTATTGATCATGTACTGAACATGTCCATATAAGGCCATAAACCTTGCTTCATGTTGTATCCGCCTACTTATGAGCCCCCCCTATTGTGTATAAAAGGGGACCATGTGCACAAGTTCTTTGTGCTACTCTGTGCAATACTGTAGAGTGTTGCGTAGATTGTAGGACCACCTTTGAAGGTTAATAAACTTTGTCTTTGTATTTGCAGTTTCCGTGCCAACTTCCTTCTAGTACTTCGTATACAGAAGGGTGAACCCTTTGTACTTGCGGGCCTAGCTGGGGCCTGTACTCATCAATTGGCGCCCGTCACGTGGGGCTCAATGGCGACTCGGATACTCAAAGGACTGGTCGTGACGAAGGAGTGGAACCTTGCCGGGGACGTGATCACTACCAGCGGCGTCTTTAGTCCTGGCATCCCGAGGCTTTCTTCCTTCCCTTCCGAGCTGACCATCTGGGTGGCGCCGGTCCTCGACTGAGACCCCTTCTGTCGGTTTTGCCGTGTAATAGCCGTTTAGGCGAATTTGGAACTTGGCAGTTGGAATCTGGACGCTCTTGATTGGTAAGAACCGTTGTACGGTACTTGCTGCGAGCTTTTGAAGCCTGGGTTGGCAAGGCAGTTTTAGGATACGCTTGTCGTGGCTATTTGATTTGATTTGTGATTACCGGTCATATTTTGAAATAAGTAATGTGAAATATATGCGTTGCAACACATATAGGCAGGTAATGTGGAGATATTTCTCCGGGGTTGTTTGAATTTGAACGGCGCAACGTTTAAGTGCCATTTTTGGATAATATTGCATACTTTGCACTATTCTTGAACATGCCTGCTTTGAGCGCACTCCGTAAGTGGTGCTGCTGTTTTGGAAACTGGTTAAGTCTTGAGGAATCTGAACCAGCTCCCCCAGAGGGGACTCCTAAAAGGGACATGTACGTGAAGCACGGTCTTTCCCCTATAATGTACAGCACATTGTGGCGGAAATATACTAAGAAGGATCCTGAGTTGCGATGGCCTTTGTATGGATTGTTTAATATGCGTAAGATTGAGTATGTGGAACAGTGTATATGTAAGCGGCGTGCGAGACAAGACATGTTTGAATGTATACGATTATGGGTGAAAGAAGTGCGTGAGCGCGAGAAACGTGAAAAAGCGCTGAGTGACAAAGAACAACGGAAAAAGGACCATGTGAAAGCACAGGAAGCGAAACAGCGTGAGGAAAAGGAACTGGCGGAAAAACAGGAGAAAGAGCACAGGTTGCAAATATTGGGTCAATATGCTGTTCGGCAGCCTCTTTATCCTGTCCTTACTAATCTTGAAGATGATTTTTCTCTATTAGATCGTTCTCCGCCACTTTATGTTGGCCCGTCCGCTCCGGGAGTTAAGGATTCTGGATTGCTCAAGGAGAAGGTAGACACGCGGTCCATGTTATCAACTGATCGCATGGGTGAGCTTCGGAGAGTTTCTTTTCGTGCGCTTAAAGATAAACTATCTCTCGCTGAATTATTGTCGTCTTTGGAAGGATGGCAGGATAGGGAAAAGTTATACTTTGCTGAAGTTTTTTCTGATGAAGTGGTCACTGCTTTTCGGAAATATTCCGATGTTTTTGAGCCTGATGATATAGTTTTAGATTCTAAAGCATTACGTAACGGTGTCCTTTCTCCCTCTAAGGTACCCGATGCGGTTTGACGGCTGATTGCGTTACGGGACGAGATGTTTGAACTCAAAGAGAAAGCGCGCCAAAAGAAAGAGGAGGGGGAGCGATCGAATTCAAATGCAGGCGGAAAGCAGTCGTCTATCATTCATTCAGATGAGATTGAACTAGTGCATGCTAAACCGATGCGAGAGGCAGCGCCTCTGTACTTTCCTCCTAAGGGAGCGGGAACTAGTTCGGATATGTCTTCCCCCGATACTAGAGGATATTTTGTGTACAATTGGGTTTATACTCCTTGGCATAGGGCTGATATTATGGCATTGAAGAAAGCACTACCCGATCCCCGAAAGAATCCTGCCGCCTTTTATGAGGAAGTTGAGGGGGCTTTAAATTCTTGTACTATGAGTTTAGCAGACATAGATTTGTTCTTTGGGCTTATTTTACCACCGGATATGTGGAGATCCGTACGGAAAGTAGATGATCAAGCTGTTTTTAAGGCAAAATGGTCTGACATAGAAGATGAGGATAGAGAAAGAAAACCCGCGCAAAAGCCGCCTCAGCTTATTTTAGATCTCCCAGCTGCTATTTTGACTAAGTTGAAAACGATTATCCCCCCTAAGAAGATTGATTGGAATATGTTAGCCTCATGTAAACAGAAGGTTGATGAATCCGTTTCTGATTTATTTACGCGATTTGAGGAAACATTTCATGATTTTAGCGGTCAGTCACTTACGGATGATACGGGTCGACATCTTTTTGTTGATAAATATGTGTCGAATTTATTGCCAGGAGTAGCAGCTCGATTAAAAGCGAGTGAAAGCTCTTGGACAACATTGTCTCCGGCATCCCTCCTGACGATGGCTCAGTATTATGAGCGTCAGGAACAAGAAGCGAAGGTTAATGAAGAGAAAAAGTCGAAAGATTTCAAAACAAAGGTGATGTTAGCGCAAGTGTATGGTCCGCCTCGTCGGGGTGCCGAGAGAGGTGGAAGAGGATTTTATGGTCCCCCTTTTGGTCGCCCAGATGTAACTAAGGATCAATGTGCGTACTGCAAACAGTTGGGTCATTGGGCCAGGGATTGTCTGGTATTACATGCACAGCGCCAGGGGCGTGGCCAGGGGCCGATGAGAGGTAGAGGAGGTTCTTCGGGCCCTAGAGGACATCCAAATGATCGTGCTCGATTTGAGTCTAATATACGGCCACGTGATGAGCCTAATGTGTTTGATCGACGTAACCAGTATCAAATGTCCGATTATGAACGCCCTGGGTATCCCGATTCACAACATGCATAGGATTGCGTAGGATGGGGGGAGGAATCAGTTGAAGTGCCAGTAGATCAGAGGGGTCCTTATGTTACGGCACATGTTTTGGGTTCTACTGATAGGTTTCTGGTTGATACAGGAGCTACTCGTAGCGCTTTGTCCAAACAATTGGTTCTGAGGGCTCCCTGTCTGGCTTGACGGTTACATCAATAGGGTTCAATGGTACACCTTCACTTAGCCCATTATCACAACCCCTTGCATTTCATGTTAATAAGTTTTCTACACCCTGTCCGTTTTTGCTTTCCCCGAACACGCCTGATAACATTGTGGGCCTGGATATGCTCAAACATTTCAGAGCCACAATCCGTTGCTCCCCTGAAGGAGTGCGTGTGATTCTAAACGATAACCATCCAAGGACAGGAAGGATGTGTGTGGTTGCAGAGGATACCGTATTGGCTTCTCTACCCCGCACTCTGTGGGCCACCTCGGATACTGACGTGGGACAGATGGTTATCCCCCCGGTACACATTAGGGTTACCATGCCTACCTCAATATCGTATTTTGCAGGAGGGGGAGGAGGCACTCACGCAGATAGTGCAGGATCTCATTAAGGTGGGGGTAGTGGAGGAAGATCCATACAATGTCTGCAATAGTCCTATCCTTCCGATTTTGAAAAAAGACACTGATACTAGGATTTATCGTTTTATTATTGATTTTAGGGAGGTGAATAAGATAGTGATACCTCAATACCCAGTGGTTTCTGACATCACGACATTGCTTACTTTGGTCCCGCCAACAGCAACCACGTTCTCTGTTATTGATTTGAAAAATGCTTTCTTTTCGATTCCCATTCATCCTGATAGCCGATACCTTTTCGGCTTCACTTTGAATAATTGTTCATATCGATTTTGTAGAGTTCCTCAAGGCTACACAGAAAGTCCTAGCATTTACAGTCAAGCATTGAAAAGACAGTTGGATTCCTTTGTTTTACCTGAAGGGGTGGCCCTCATACAATATGTCGATGACATCTTGTTGGCGGCCGATACTCCTGAGCAATGTGAGAAGTGCACGTTATCTTTGCTTTCCTTTTTGGCATTTCACAACCACTAAGTATCGAGGAAAAAATTACAATTCTGTAGACCAAAGGTAACCTACTTAGGTCACCTTTTGTCTAAGGAGGGGCGTGCACTCACATTAGATCGCATTCAAGCAATTTTGGACACGCCAGTACCTTCCACACAGAAGGACGTGCGTGCATTTTTGGGACTCCCTTCTTTTTGTAGGCAATGGATATTGGGTTTTTCACACATAGTTAAACCACTGTTGGCACTTTTGACGAAAGACACTCCAACTCCCCTTCCCTGGTCAGACGAGTGCGGAAATGCTTTTCAACAATTACGACAAGCCCTTTGTTCAGCACCAGTGTTAGGCACCCCTGATTATACGAAGCCCTTTACATTGTATGTACATGAAAGAGATGGATGTGCGTTATCAGTTTTAGTACAGATGCACGGCGACAAGCAGCGCCCTTGTGCATATTTCTCGGCAGTACTTGATCCTGTCGCCCGAGCGCTGCCTGGTTGTTTTCGCTCGGTTGCGGCGACAGCTGTGTCAATACGCCAAAGCGAAGGAATCGTGTTATCTCATAAGCTATTGGTGTTGGTCCCCCATGCTGTTGATGCCCTGCTGAATCAGACAAAGACGCAGCACTTAACTAGTGCTCGTCTAACAGGATATGAGCTGACGTTGTTGGCTCCTTATATTACATTGAAGAGATGCGCAACACTAAACCCAGCCACATTGTTGCCATTTCGGAGACTCAGCCTGAGGCACAAGAAACACATGATTGCATCTTTGTAACTGAGGAACAGACAAAGGGTCGTATTGATCTCCAGGATACGCCCTTTACAGATGTAGATGGAGAACTGTGGGTGGATGGGTCGTGCCTGAAGCTACCAGATGGTACGACTTCAGCGGCGTATGCAATCACCACGTTATGAACAGTAGTGGAGACAGCACGCATACCGCAGAAATCAGCTCAAGCAGCGGAACTGATAGCTTTAACACGAGCATGTGAGCTTAGTGCAGGATCGTGTGTGAATGTCTATACGGATAGCCGCTATGCCTTCGGGGTAGCGCACGACTTTGGCTTGCTCTGGAAGGAGAGAGGGTTTCTGACGTCACATGGAGCACAGATAATGAATGGAGAGTTAGTTCACAACCTCTTGACTGCATTAACATATCCAAAGAAGATTGCCATAGTTAAATGCAATGCACATAAAAAGGTGATAGATAAAGTGGGAGAAGGGAATGCTCTGGCAGATCGAGTAGCACGAGACACTGCGACGCAGACTGACTCCACTGCAATTTATGTTGTGAAGTCGCAGGCAGAAAGATGGCATGATGCTAGGAGAGAAGTGTTAGAGATACAGAGGACAGCTTCCGATAAAGAACGGGAGCAATAGTCTACTGACGGAGAATTGGACGATGAAGGTTGTTGGAGAAATAAGCAGATGGATAAATGGAAGTTACCCATAGCTTTTGTACAACCTATGGTTCAGATGGCACATGGGCTAGCTCATGTTGGAGCTTCCGCAATTGTAAAATTGCTCACACAAGTTTGGGAGCATCCAGAGATTGCTAGCACGGCAAAGAGAGTGGTGCAGACTTGTATGATTTGCCTAAAGTACAATCCAGGAAAAGGGACACGAACTCCAGCAGGAGGATTTGCAACACCCACTGCACCTTTTGAAGTTTTGCAAATGGATTATATACAGCTTGAACGCTGTAATAATCTGAAGTATGTCCTAGTAGTGGTTTGTGCCTTCAGCAAATGGATTGAGGCATACCCTACGAAAGACAATACTGCAATTACTACAGCCAAGGTGTTATTGAAGGAATTCTTCCCTCGATATGGTGTTTGTAGATTGTTGTGGAGCGATAACGGGCCTCATTTTATAGCGGACGTTATCAAGTATGTCCTGAAAGGTTTGGGAATTACACAAAAATTCCACGCAGTGTTTCACCCTCAGTCTGCGGGATTGGTTGAGAAGTATAACGGCACTCTGAAGCTTAAAATAGCGAAAATACAAGCTTCCACTTCTCTGACTTGGCCGGATGCTTTACCTTTGGCATTATTGTCAATCAGATCAGTACCGCATTCTCGAACCGGTCTCACGCCATATGAGATCGTGTTTGGACGTCCGATGAACATTTGGGGCCCACCGAAACCAAAGCCAGTGTATGATGTACCTTGTGTAATGATGAGTGATTATCTGGCACAGTTCACCGATAAGTTGGTCTCTATTCATCAACAGGTTCGAGAAGCGCTCCCCGACCGGTCCACAGGTGAAGGCCACGATCTCCAGCCCGGAGATTTCGTCTTGGTGAATTCCTTTGAAAGGACGAGCAACCTAGAGCCGAGGTGGTGCGGTCATGAGCAGGTCTTGCTTGCAACGAGAACGGCTGTCCGGGCCTCCAACCGCAAAAATTGGATCCACTCTATACATTGTCGTAGAGTGCCACCCGAATTGGTGGAGCCTGCTGTATTGACCGACCATCGAGAAATCCTGACTGCGAAGAAAGGCCGTGCTGTGGACCCGGACGACACTGAGGAGCTCTTCCCGGACCAAGCGACTCCTGGAGCAAGGAGATATCACCTCAGACCGAGGAAGTGAATTTCTGAGTATCACAATACGTTGTCAGAGCAGCCCCTGGGTTAGTGAAACGGAGAGCCAATGAGGCAAGGGGGGGGATCAGCCCTGCATTAGTGTAGTGACACCCGTCTTGGCCCGATGGTGAAGAAATCAACCGCTGCCTAGGGGGAAGAGTTCTGACAACCTTTTTAGTTTCAGGAAGATATTGACATTTGTTTGAAAATGGAGAAGAAGAAAAGTTTTTGTGCGATAGGTTTCATTGTTGCTATGGCTATTGCTGCCATAACCACGTGGTTTGTTGAGGATGTAATTCCTGCCCGTGAGTTGCTTGTTGTGTCTACTCCAGTGCCTGAGGAGCACTACTTCTACACCCTTCCATACCAAGGATTGAAGCATCGCCAGTCCTATCTGAATAATACTTTCATCCAGATGCTGCATCATACCCACGTTGCCACAAATGCTACAAACTGTTGGATATGTGGTATGATGCCAGCCCATCAGAAGAAAGGGAGAACACCATTTATACCTCTCCCTTTCTCACATAACGGCTCTTGTAGAGCATGGTACACTTTGCTTTTTGCCACACGAAAACCTACAGTGGGACGATTACTCTTCAGACTTAACAAAGAGTGTCATCAGGATAACGAAGGCTATCCACAAGCCAATGGGACAATATGGGAATGGGAAGAATATCGACCAGACAATGAATCAATTCCCTACGTCTTTACGAATACTAGAGACACTCATGGAAACGAGAAATTTGTAATTTCAGTGGCACAAGCCCAAGCGGACATGTGTGTCCAAAGCGTTGGTCATATTCCTGTTGGTGTCAGTGATTGCATTGTTGTACTAAATATAGACGGACTAAATAACAGTACCTTTCTAGCCTCCCACAATACTTATTTTGTGTGTGGTAATAAAGGTTACTATCGTTTGCCTGCCGGATGGTCCGGGGTATGCTATGTGGCCTTTTTATTACCCCCTGTATTCTTAGCACCTGCGTCTTATCATAAAGATTTGAAGTTATTAAACAACGTAACCGTAAATAGGTATAAACGCACTCTATCTGTTGATGACGTTGACCAGACGGATACCAGTTTGCAACAGTATATTGATTTTAATCTAGGACTGTTTTTCTTTGTTGGAGCTGCCTTGAATAGTAGAAAGGTTCGACGATTAACTAGGGTTGTAGAGGCTGTGACGAATCAAACTGCTGCTGCTCTCGGGAACCTTACGGAAGAATTGCAGATCACTAGAATTGTTACATTACAGAACCGTATGGTATTAGATGTTATGTTAGCAGATAGGGGTGGGGCATGCAGAATTATAGGAAGTAGTTGTTGTGTGTTTATCCCTGATCACACACCATCAGTTTATCAAGCTATTAATAAATTGCATAAAATTGCTGCTGACATTCATACAGAAAATGGCACTTGGTCCTTTTCTGGATGGTTTTGGACCTTAATTACTTCATGGGGATGGAAAGTTCTTACTGGTCTATGTATTATTGTAGCAATTTTGTTCACATGTTGTATGTGTATTCAATGTGGTCCTATGATATGTTCCGTATGTGTTTCATTCTGTATCCCCAATAAGAAAGCTGTTGCCGATGCCACCTATCGAAAGAGCATAAACAAAGAAATAACTGAGATGATGAGAATCGATATAAATGACGATTATCTTGATTATCCTAGCAAGCCGAATGTCTTCAGCAAATGCTGAAAGGGTCGTCTGTTGTAAATGAAACAGCGATATGATTAAGCATTCACTGAAGACATGTGCTCTTCATGTCTAAGTTACGTTTCCTGCTTTATATTGACTAATGTTTGGACTCCATTTTGCTTAGCCATCCGCCATCTTGTATGGCCACGAAGCCACGTGCTCTGCACGAAAAGAGTCTTACCTCTTCACTAGTCACTCCCGAGATCTGCCTAGCAACAGTCTATAAATAACCCCTTTGTGCGTTTGGTGCATGTCCAGAACTGACCACATCTGTCATTAATTAGGCTTTGCTCGAATGCGTTTTTGCGGGTCGCAAGAACTGTTAACTCCACCCATGTATTGATCATGTACTGAACATGTCCATATAAGGCCATAAACCTTGCTTCATGTTGTATCCGCCTACTTATGAGCCCCCCTATTGTGTATAAAAGGGGACCATGTGCACAAGTTCTTTGTGCTACTCTGTGCAATACTGTAGAGTGTTGCGTAGATTGTAGGACCACCTTTGAAGGTTAATAAACTTTGTCTTTGTATTTGCAGTTTCCGTGCCAACTTCCTTCTAGTACTTCGTATACAGAAGGGCGAACCCTTTGTACTTGCGGGCCTAGCTGGGGCCTGTACTCATCAGTTTGGGCTTGGTGACAGCTGGGTGTCGTGCAATCCCTCTAGACAGCCACACACAAAAGGAGCTTAGGTGTGATTGGTGGGCAATCTTCATCATGATGGGTCATCCTGGGCAGCATGGGAAGGAAGAGCTGGGCACAGCATCCCACTTATACTTGAATAGACTATGACCTGTCCCCACATAAAGCACTGCTTAACCCCCTGTAGTGAGTTTAGAGCCAGGGCAGGAAGGGAGGACCACTGTGTACTTCAAATACTGTCTATGAAGTCTCCCACACTTCAAAGGCAGAACCGGGTATAAGTACTGGACCTCTTGCACCAACTACTCAGGACACTTCTGGACCTGTTGATACTTTGCACAACAAAGGACTGCTGTGCTGCTGAAGGACTGACACTCTGGTGGACTGCTGCTCTGGAATAACTACACTTTTCTGCTGTGCTGACCTACCTGCTGCCCTCCTTGCCTGGGTGAGAAGAACTGGACAGACATCAATTGAACCCAGAACCAGAGTGTCTCCAAGTGCTTGATGGCTTGCCTCTTGATTGAAGTCTCAGGGACATAAAAGCCTTACAACTCACCTGCTACAGCACCTGGACTTTGCCATCTGTAAGTCTTGCCCTTCCAAGTGGTGCCAATCATGTCATGGGCCCTTGGAAGTGGTTAAAAAGTGCTGCTCCAGCAGAAATCCACACATTAGGCTGCTCAGAACTGGCACACCTCTATTGACGCTGACGCATTGACGCTGCTGCCAGGATCAAGGACATCGCATCACCTTGGGAGCGGCTCATTGAATCCATCCCCAATGCATCTCCAACTTTGTGCGGCTCAGAACTATCACATCGCCTACATCCTTAGGATCGATGCCGACGCATCACCTCATTTGCATGTCGCATCTCATCCTCGATGTTGACGCAACCGTGAACCAAGGTACTGTTTCAGCGGGCCAAGGATGGTCTCTGTATCTGACCCGCGCTCCTTCGCAGTCAGCCTGCAAATTTGGATTTGACCCAGTCTAGCACGATCAGATAGCCCCTGGTGGCGCTTTATGCTTTTCAACACTACCATTCAATGAGCCCGATTCACAGAATGAACTTAAGACCCGGGGCGGAGCTTCAGGCCCGGAGGTGGAGATTTCGGCCATGGCTAAATCTCTGCCACCGGCCGGAATCCCCACCTTCGGGCCGGAAGCTCCGCCTCCGGCCCGGAAGCCCCGCCTCCGGCCCGGAAGCCCCGCCTCCGGGCTGGAATTTCCGGCCCGAGTGCGGACGTAAAGTTAGTAGTCGTAAATCCATTCTGTGAATACCAAAAGTAGTAAGTGCAGTCTGTGAATACCAAAAGTAGTAAGTGCATTCTGTGAATACCACAAAGTAGTAAGTTTAGGATTTAGTCTTAAGTTAATTCTGTGAATCGGGCCCCTGGTATTCTTTAAAAAATCATAACTTCAGTTATACTTATTAGATATTTGCCGTTTTGGTCTTGTTTTGCTCATTAAATTAATTTCTATTTGTCTATCCAGGCATGGTATTTTTTCGTGAGGTGTATTCACTGTTCTATTGTTTGAAGTATTGCATAAATACTTTACACATTGTCTCTTAAGTTAAGACAGACTGCTCTGTTTCAAGATACCAGGGGGTGAAAACAGGTTAATTTATGGTATCTGACTGACTTACCCTGACTAGAATTGTGCTTCCTGCTTGTACAGGGTGCATACCCATGCCAACCAGAAACCCACTTTCTAACAGTCACCACCCCATGGTGTCTGCAGACAAAATAGGATCTGCCATCTGCACACCTTGACTGTCAGTGTAGGGCCACAGAAAGGCACCACATGTTCCCAGTGCTTCTGGGTTATTGCTAAATCTCTCTCTGCCATCAGCACCCCTCCTCATTCCACCAGTTTGACATTGGTTTGCCAGATAAAAACATACCCAGGTCATAGATGGTTCTCGTATTCTAAATTGCTATGCATTGTTTAATACAATTGATTGGTCTCTCTTGTAGATGGCAGCCTATTGGTTCATGATCACCAAGCTTCCTGAATGTTCTGTATCATCAATCATATGTAAATCATTTAGGATTTTATATAATTCCTCATGGATTCTACCTGGAATCCATAAAAATTATGTTGCCTTGGCCAAAGTCTTAAGTTACACCCATGATTTTATCAGGGAAGGACAGCTGTGAAATATGACAAATGGTGACTAATTCAGAGGTATTCAGTGTATGTTTCTTCTGTAAGGTAAGGACCACTGGCCTTTTCAGTAAAAACCAGGGGGGGTAGAACCTGTCACGAGGTAGATATTTGCAACTGTTCTCAGACAATAATATAATCAATAACACTTTCACAGTAGCAAATTTGGAGAGGAGATAGCTCTTGAGAAGCAAGGCATTTTTGACTTGTGCAATGCATTGTGTAATGTTGCAGTGAGGCAGGTAATTACTGGAAGAAGATGCAGTTGTGGCACAAGGTGAATACAATTAGTAGCTTTACGCTACTTTAGCAGAGAAACACTGAGTGTAATCTTTCTAAGATTTAAAGTGATAGAAGATGTTAGTGACAGATTGCTGGTCTTGATAAATGCCTTATCACACTATTTAGGGGTATTCAGTAGCCAGAAACATGCCAACATATAACAACTATTTGGTTGAATAATTCCCCTGAGCTTTAGACCTAACCCTTGAGAACAAAAATAATTTTTTGGGGGATCCACCAAGAGGTAGGTTTAGCTTTGTCTCCCACCACATCACACTCTGCACCATACTCCCTCACCTTTTCAACCAATCACGTAGGACCATCTCTCACACACAACTTCCTAAAATGCCCCTCTTCAGTTGCTGGAGAGTTGTAGCCCACACCACTAGTTTACATAATTGGTATGTGGACATATCCTATAGTGAAGCATATCTCCTTAGGGTTGAATTAGGGGTTTTGTCCTCAACAAATGACTGTGTTCACTGTTCTACTGTTAGGGAGACCATTTGGGACTCCTCATATGTAACAGACTGTCCATATCACAGCCCACAAGCTCTTTGTGCTTTTTTTCATTAATGAAGGTAATTACTAGAAGAAGATGCAGTTTTGGCCCAAGGGGAAAACCATTAATACTCCGGTGCTGCCCCAGCAGAGAAACAGAGCTATTAGACTTCAGATTGATTAGTTAATGAAATGTGAACTGGTGAGAATGGTCTGGTGGTGCTGCTGGAGACAGCTCGGCATGCATTTAGTGCATCAAGGGTATTGAGCTGATGATTCAGTGCCTTAAAACAGTGGGCATTAGCACAAATAGAGTGTTTGGTCCTTTCATGATTCGAGGTAGTGACAGAGGTAAAGGTTACAATGGTGGTCAGAGGATGGATGCCGAGAAAAGGGGAAGAAATAAGAAAATAATGTGAGAAGAACTCTTGGGTAATTATCGGATGGAAAATTGGCATGGCCTAGGGTGTGGCCTCTTTCGAAGGCCACACAATTCTTGTGTAGATGTGCAACAGTGTGAGGCAAAGGAGGATGGCTACATTGCAGCTCGGTTCAATACTATTTGGTATGAAAAATACTTTACAGATTCCGAGATGTGTGAATAATAAATCTTCGGCCAAGTATACTCTTTTGCCTCTTATGTACACATTAACAGGCACATTAACATGGTACGCTATTTTGTCTGCTCTCCCTAACTTTTTGTATACTTATGTAGAACAAATTGACAGTTCAAAATGTTGTTTTGCCATTCCTCATCCTTAAGTAGACAATTGTTATTACGTAATAAGCACCCCCAACGGGGTATATAGTATGCACCCACAAGTTATTTGATTGATTGTGAAATTAGTTTCTTAGAATTGGAGGAGCAACATTTGTTCTAAAGGCTATCTGTGTAATAGTTTCATCTGGAAAAAGAACAACTTTATTTGTCATTTATAGACCTTTTTGGACCTTTTTCAATTAGACTGATCACACTTTTCTATGAGAAGCCTTAGTTATTCACAGGCTACAGATAGGGTTTGTAATGCTATTTGTGCTTTCTATACAGTTAATTTGGCAGGGATGAAAGCACAGGCCAACTTGAAATAAATATGAGTGCCAACATAGGTGAAACTTAGCATCCCTTTTGATTATGGTATTATTTTTGGATAGTCTTTTGATGTTGCTTAACTGAATGCTATCCCAATTAAAACCCAGTTAAGTATAGATCTTTCAGCCTCAATTTGGAGAACAAACCACTATTTGCATATAAGTTTTAGGGACTTATTACATGTACATGACATGCCCCCCACCACAAGTGCATGGTTGTGTGTGTTATGTGTGGCATGCACGACGTGGAGGGATGCTGTGTTGGTTCTCCTATGAGCCTTACCTACTGCCACCATGAGACTGCTGCCGCACTGCGCTCCGACCCTGGAATTAAGCCGTAATCTGGCAGGTGGGTACACCACAGTCTCGGCAGTCTTTCAGGGACCGCCTGTTAGTGGTCCCAGACGAAGACCACCAAACGTGTAATAAGCCCCTTAGTCCCAATGCTGCACATATAAGTCAAAATGCTGTGCAAAAAAACTAAACATTATTAATAGGAAATATGAAATTGTGACTAATGGCCTAGAGTATATCCAATTTCGACACTTCTGTCAGGGCTGAGTATGACTAGAGTCTGTGAAAAAATAGTATGAAGTTTAAGCCTTCCAAGCAAGAGAGGAGAGTGAACAGTGCAGTTCCAAAACAGTTAATTCATGTTTGTCATCAAATTTCACCTTCTGCATATACTTTCACAGTTGGTGGCTGTCCTGCTTGGCACCAATTAAAACTTATGTAGACAAAGTTGAGACAAGTATGCACTACGATCCTGTGATCTGGGAGATGTCTTGCATAATCTGCTTAATACCTGAGTTATCTGCCACTGTTGGCATCAATAGTTTTCTTATGAAAGAATTTGGAGTGAGTTCTATAACCAAATTTGCAGCTGTGAAAACTATTTTATGGTGAATCTCTATATGGTCTAATCCAGCTGATAGTTTTAAAATGGTCTAAAAGATGTTCACAGATACAGGGTAGCTCTACACTAACCCTTGTGCTTAAATATCCACAACACTATGGGTAGTCTTCCTCCGCATGACATTTTGCCTTCCTCAGAGAAAATTCCCAGAAATGCAAAAAATCCATGGCTCCTTCTTACTTGCAATACAATCATATACAATGCATCAAATTCCATCTGAATCAAATGAAAAGGGTCTCCTGAATGCAGTTTGAGGAGCTGCGAAGATCAGGTACCAACTAGGCAAGCAGTTCTAAACCTCACTAAAGAGCCAAGAAGCACCCATCCCAGTTGCACTGCAAAGTACATTTGGAGAGTATAGGGTGCCTGATCTAAGATACCACACTTTTTATAAATAATCAAGGCATACATTTTGTGCGATCATTTGGGAAATTTATATTGTTGGACCACAGAAATATAATGTTTTTGTTGATTTTCACTACCGTACATATTTTATAACTTATTATCAATTGCAGCAAAGTTAAATTTTTAAATGTAAATGCCTAGCCATGCAAGTACTGCATTGTGTGATGTCTTTGACCGATCACCTAAACTGTGTATCTTGCCATCAAAACACTGCATTCAGCATGCTTCTTGATGGTCAAAAAAGAGGGGCTCTGTGATGTAGTGTCTGCTGAAATTCTGCCACTTGGTAGCACAGGTTAACTTCCTTGTACCTTGAGTGTCATAAAATGTATTAATTGGCAATGTATTCTCATATGAGCTGTCAGGGGTACCTTCTTCCACTCTTTAAGTTAAAAAAAGTGAGTTTATTGAAATAAGTAAGGTAGTAATACAAAGGATGCTATAACAATAAAAGATCACATACAATAAAGCAAGTTAAAACTGAGAATATAAAGAAATTAAGTTCAAAAGTCGGTTTAGCATATCATACAAAGGAAAATAACAATGAAATGCAAAATGATCGATGAATAAAAGGAAGTTACATGTTATATCGAAATCATAATACAAAATAGAATATGACCAAATAGTATAATATTAACATGTGGAAAGTCATGGAGGCTTAGACACTTCTTGTTGCACAGGATTCAAAGACAGGGAGCGTCTAGCACCAACATCAATAAATAACGTAACAGATAACCATAAATTTGAACGTTTCGTTGCCATATGAATAGGGTATACAAAGGTTGTATCCAACCTATGATTATAACAAACAGCATACCACCATGCTTGTTAAGACAGTCGATTATCTTTATGTTAGAGTCACAGTTTACCCAAACAGGGGATAAGCTTCCTAAAAAGACATGAGAAGAAGAAAGAGGGCAGCTGGAATGAAAAATGTAGTTAATTTGAGACCATACATTTTTCCAAAAGCTATGAACAGGTGCGCATGTCAAAAGTAAGTGATGTAGATCTGCATGTGGTGAGGAGCATGTCCAGCAGGCTTCTGAGAGCTCAGTGTGTCTTGCATTTAGAGCAATCGGGATAGCAGGAGTCTATTGTATATAAAGAAGAGTGTATGTGTGGTGTTCGTTGCTCTGGAGGATTTCCTGATTTTAATCCATATCCTATTCCATAACTCTGTGGACCAACAAACCTCTAAATCTTTTTCCCAAGAAAGCCCTACTTTAGTATTTTCTCTTGAAATGGGTGAACTATGTAAATAGTTATATATGACAGAGGCCCTAAAACTATTACTTAGAACTGTATATAGTTTGTTAACAGGAGAAACCACAGGGTCAGTAGGGGGGTGTGGGAGCATGTAATGGGTACGAGCATTATGAATGGCTTGAGTCAAAAGGGTATATTTAGATTGGAAAGATGTAGGCAGGTCGAAAAGACTACTAGCTTGCAAGAAAGACATAATCTCATATAATTGATGTATCCAAATTAAACCTCGCTGCCTCCAGGATTTCCAATATAAAGGTTTGTCACGTATCAATATCCTAATGTTGTGCCATATGGTTGAATTGAAGAAAGAACTTCGATCCATAGGATCCGGTGCTGAAATAGGTGGCATGATTTTGGAAGTATATTTAATAATGGGAGTGGATAGAGATTGTGACTTGCGAGAAAAAGATATGAATTCTTGAAATGAGAAAGGGGAGATGAAAGACTGTTCAAGTTTAGCCCAAAGAGAACAGTCTACAAGAGACTCAGAGAGCCATCTGGATGCTTGATGAAGTAAAAAAGACTTGTGGTATGTAGGAAAATCAGGGAAATTAACACCACCTTCTGATTTTGGACGTATCAATTTTGATGGGGACATACGTGATTTTTTATTACTCCATAAAAAAGAGGATAAGATAGTGTTAAAATTCCTAAAACAATTTAGGGGAATGGAAACTGGAATATTGGAGATTATATAGAGAATTATAGGGCATAACATCATCTTTAAGGTGTCCAAGTGACCCCACCAAGATAGATACAAAGGGTGCAACTTCGTGGTTAGAGAGGACAATCTCTGTATACAGTTTTACATACTGCGTGAAATTGTGCCTGGAATAGATGGAGGAAACTGTAGGCCTAAATACTTAATATGTTTGGGGCTCCATGCGAAACCTGAGATAATGAAGTCAGCTTTGAAAGTATATTTTGTTAAAGGTAAAATTTCACATTTGTCTTTATTCAATTTATATCCAGAAACGGCTGCACAGGAATCAACCTCCTGCAGGAAGGCGGGGAGGGAGGATTGAGCTTGTGAGAGAAATAATATAAACATCATCTGCATAGGCTGCCAATTTGATTTGGGTATCTTTAAAATCAAAAGCATGGATGTCCTCATTTTGATGAATCCTTAACAAAAAAAGCTCTAAGGCTAAGTTGAACAAAAACTGAGATAATGGGCAACCTTGTCGGACACCCCTACCGAAATAAGTAGATGTACCACCATTTGCACACACTGCTGCTCGTGAATTAGAATACAAAACAGATAGTAAAGAAATCATTTTTGGTCCAAAGCCAAACCAATTAAGTGTGTGTAAAAAGTAGGGCCATTCCACTCTATCAAATGCTTTTTCTGCATCTAAAGCTATTGCTGCCAATGAGTGTGAGGCATGGGGGGATTTGGACAGGATATAAAAAAATAAACAAATATTATCTGTGATGAGGTGACCTTTGACAAATCCAGATTTTTCCTTTCCTAATAATTCAGGCAAGTGGGATTCCATACACAAAGCCAAAGCTTTTGAAAACATTTTGTAATCAATATTAACTAGTGAAATGGGTCAACATTTTTAACAGTATCTTAGATCTTTACCATCTTTAAGAATAAGACAAATTAGGGTGTCAGAAAAGGAGCCAAAAGATTGACCTGATTGCAAATAAGTATTTAAGAGATTATGCAGTTTGGAAAGTAGCAAGTGTGCGAAGTGGGTAAAAAACTCAATGGTAAAACCGTCTGGGCCTGGAGCTTTATCCATCTGTAGTGTTTGCAAAGCGGTAAGGAGTTCCTGTTGTGATAAATCAGATTCTAGGAGTGTTAGGTCCAGTCCTGTATCAGAAGGTTGTTGAATTTTGGATAAAAAATGAGAAATGTGCTGGTCTGAAGGAGGAATTTCTGATGTATATAATGCTTTATAATATTGGAGAAATTCATTTAAAATATAATTGTCTTTAAATTTCAATGTATGATGTTCATCCATAATAGACTCTATATTGAGTTTGTTATGCTTAACCTTCAAGTAATTAGCTAGTACTTCCCCAGCTTTATTCTGGCCTCCATAAAACTTTGCGCTAGATTTTAATAAGTAAGTAGAAGCATTGTTAGTCGTTTCCTTATTAAATTGAAATTTAGCATCTATAAGTTCAAACAAACAAGCTTTCGACTTGGAAGAGTAATACGAATGCTCCAATCTCTTGATCCTAGTCAGAAGGGTTCTAGTGAGCTCCTGTGATTTTTTACGCTTTTTAAAAAACATAACCAATAATGAAATCTCTAGCTGTTGTTTGAAAGCATCCCAAACCACATGAAAGGGTAAAGTATCAGAGTGATTCAGTAGAAAATATTAATTGAGAAACTAAATAAATGAGGATGTAAATGTTGAGTCTAAAATCAAATTATTATTAAAACGCCATTTCCGGGATGAATTGGGTTTCTGTAAAATATCCAGTTGAATGGTAGTAGGCGCATGATCGGAAATTAGAATAGATCCAATGTCTGCTGCCATCAACGACTGAGATATGTTATGTGATATATAAAAATAATCTAGTCGTGACTGGGTATGATGTGCCAGAGAGTACTAAGTATATTCCCTTAAATGTGGGATTACAGAGTCTCCAAGCATCTATAAGCTTGTGTTGTTTAATAGTTTGTGTAAAAAGTTTATGAGATTTGTGAGGGACACAGGAGTTTGCTGAGTTACGATCTAAAAAAGGATTGAAGACTTGATTACAATCGCCTGTAAGGATAAAGTTATCATCAAAACAGTGTGTAATTTGTTGAGTTAAGGATGTCCAATAAGAGGAGTCCCCAGCGGTGGGTATGTAGATATTAAGTAAAGAGATCGGAGCACTCCCCATCATCAGTTTAACAAACAACCATCTACCATCCTTGTCAGCACATTGTGATAACAATCTAACAGGAAGCGATTTACGGCAGAGAGTGAGAACTCCATTGTGTTTGCCATCACCTGGAGAAAAAAAGACCTCCCCCACCCAACCCATCTTATTTTTTTTGATTCCTCAGCCATCAAATGAGATTCTTGTAGACAAGCTATATCTGCCCCCAATTTGGCTAAATGTGTCATAACTTTCTGTCTTTTAATAGTAGAATTTAAACTCCTTGACATTCCAGGAGGCAAGTTTTAAAGACATAGGATGAAAATGGAGATAAATAATAGACACCAATCAAAGAAAATCAATGGACAACACAGAGCGTACCAAAGAACAAACCGACTATATGTAAATTGACACAAGCAAACTGGAAGAGAAAAAGAGAGAAGCAGCATTTGAGGTACAAAAAAACAACAAATAAGAAGAATGAGCATCTGAATGAGAAAAGAGTAAAATAAGGATGTAAAAACGGAAAATAGAGAAAAGAAAATTAGAAAAATGCAAAAGTACAGAAAAAGAGACATACCTAGACAGTTACAAGTAGTCCAAGACATGTGAAAGATGGGGGGAGATGAGGCCACATGGAACAATGACGTGTCCAGTCTCCACGTGGGATGACGGGAAGGAGAGCAGAACCGACGGGCATTGAAACACAAGGGAGGTATAACACGGAGACATAACCTGTAAGGGAGAAAAAAGGAGGTTAATTTTAGAATCACAAATATGGAGAAAAAACAAACAGTGTCATCAATTGCAAACAAAGAAAGTTATTAATGTTTTAAAGCATGTAACAAAAATGAAGACACATCAAACCCTGAGGCAACTATTTTCCACGCGATGAGGAAGTGTCCATAAAGTCTGCATGATAAGAATTAAGGAAGCTTTTCAGTTTCACAGGACCTTCATACGTGATAGTCTTAATGTTGATGGTCACCGTAAACAGGCAAGGATGAAAAAGGCCGTATCGTGCACCTATCGAACGAAGCTGCGGTCTCATTGCTAAAAACTCTTTGTATTAATGCACGGTGGGTTTTGAGTAATCTTGAGAGAAGAATAAGGAATTACCTGACCATGTAATGCGATTGATTGCTCTGGCAGGTCAGAGAATCTTGAGCAAGTCAGTGTATTCCAAAAATATAGGATCACTCCTCTTGGTTTCTTCACTGTGAAAGAAGACCCTGAAGATGCAGGACCCAGCCGATGAGCTCTTTAAATATTAAGATGAGTATCTTGAGAACTTTTGGAATAAAAGATTTAAAGAAAGTAATTAGATCTGTGCCTTCCAAGCCTTCGGATAATCCATATATGCAAAGATTGTTTCTTCTGTTCCTATTTTCCAATTTTTCAACCTGCTTTTGTAACTTTGACACTTGAGAGTGTAGAGATTCCGTTTTGACAGTAGATGAGTTCAGAGATTCAATTTTCTGTTCCATTGTGGCGACTCTATCTTCCAAGCTTGACCACCTATCGGGTAGGAGTTGTAATTTAGAATTAGTTTCCTCAACAAATGGGCGCAGTGCCCTCATCTCTTCTAGTAATAAGTCCATTGAGACTGAAGATGGTTGTTTAGGGGGAGAGGGAGGGTCGTTCTTCAAACGTTTGCTTGGCGCCTTGTTAACACCAGAAGATATATTGGTGACAGACGTTGAGGCGCCCTTAGGTGAAACATTTGTTACGTCTTCCATAGGGAAGCAATTAAAGCGAAAGTTGGAGCAAGTTGAGAGCTTGCGTGCTGGGGGCGTTGATTGAGAAAAACCCTTGGTTAGTTTGCCCATGCACCTGAGCAGAGATGTATCAACAGGTCAAGCAACAAAAGCAAATATAAAATTCTATATATGACGTGCTGTTCCCCAATACAAAAAATACCCCCTCAATACTTTCAATAGGAGTAAATATTTGAAAAGAGAGTTATATCACTGCAGATGGGTCGAGTGAGGCTGAACAATATTTCAAACCATGACTGACAGTGTCTTATTGGTGTAATCTCTTACATTTCACAAAATAATAAGGTAGTATAGCACAGAGTTACAGACTTTGTGCAGGCCTGTGGGGAAGGCTGATTTAAGCTGTGTCAGGCAAGCTCTATTATGTAGAAGAAAGCAGGTTAAAATGTCCCTCTCAGGATTCAAAATGACCACAAAAATTCAATTTTGAAGGCAACAATAAAGATAATGCCTATTGAAGGAAGAACATGTTTAAGAGTTCGGTGTCAGCATACAACTCAGCCTCAAGTTAAGTAAAGCTGAGAAGCGCGCATCTCCACAGCCAGTGCGCATGAAATGCTCCTCATGACGAAAACAAAATGGTGGCCGTTCAACAACTAAAGCCGCTCCGTAGCTTGGAAAAAGAAAAGTGCTGTTTACGAGTCACCGGAGAAAAGATGGAACGCCTCCTTTAATGCCTCTTGAATTCCGATGCCCAAACCTCCATTCTGGCATCTGTGTGTGTGCTGGTTGCAGCATCAGGAACCCCACTGCCTCTGCAGTCCTGGGAGAGTCAGGGACCAGCCACCATCTTCTTTGGGCGCTTGCCATGCCCCCCGATCTTCTTCCACTCTTGACCATCTATTACAGTTCAGGGTGTTTCTTTTTTCTCTCTCTGTGCTCATCAGACATAATAATCCATGTACTTTAAAAGGAATTTGACATCAGTGATGTGAGACTGTCACATTGGCGTGTGGTCTACAACAAAAATATCAATATCATTTACTAACATCGCTTCTCTGGGTGCAAATTGTCTCTTATTAACTTAATGGGTTGATACGTTTGAAAATCATTTTTGAAATATGATTATTTTTAAGATGATATTTGGACCTGATATTCTAGTAAAAAAAACCTTGGTAATATTGGTCTTGCTGCACTTGCTAGTATTATCGAAACATTGTCCTGTCTTCTAGCACTCACAATGAAACAGGTTTTCATGAAGCACAGACACCCTGATTGAGGAAAATGCCATAGGTAAGTTTTGTGAAATTTTGCAAAGTTTCACCTCAAAATGACAATACATGTTCATTCTTCGTGCCACCCAAAGCTGTCATTGTTTGTTTAAGGGGCCTATGAAAAGCCAAGCAGATGAAAGTTTAGAAAGTAAAGAACATCCTAGAAGTCAGTATACTGTATGTTCCTGTCACATTCTTCTTCATTCATTGTACCAGCTGTTGGAACAGAGACAACCTGACATTTGCAAAGCCAAATCCGCTGCCTATCCATTCCTAAATCTATTGCCTCTGCTCCCTACTCCATGTGGTAATAGCAGTTTGATGGAGATAGAAACAGAAACTCCCACTTGAACAAGTACATTGACTTAACAACTAGTGTTGTTTCTCTGAATGCATCAAGCCTCATAGTGTCTCACTGCTCACCCCTAATAACATACATTCAATGCTGTACCATATACACAAGGGCAGCTGACCATACATGGTGAATGTTTAATTAGTGATGCCTTGTTAGTCATCAGATAGAAGGAGAAACGTGAAACACTACTTACCCGTAAATTTGTGGAAGGTCTGTTTTTCCTCATTGATATCCATTCATACACACTACCCTCTGAGAAGTGCTCTCCAATTGAATATAGAGCTTTCAATTTCTGTATATAAAATAGTCAGAACTGTCCTGTGGTAGATGTCCGAGAATGCGAACCTAGAGCCAATATGCCAGTGGGCAAGAGGTTAAAATATAAGTTTTTTTCAGTATCCCAACAAAATTCGAGTCTGACGTTAGCCAACACCTCCTTGATTTTACTAGAGTTATATATATAAAGGGGAGACCACTTCAGCCACTGACTAGCTTCAGTATGAATGATGGCAGTCTACTCTTTCGTAAGAAGCACATATCAACCGAATGTAATTTCATTCAGTGACAAGGGCTACTGTTTGAATGTGTGCTTTTCGAGTACAAAATATACTTTTGCTTTAGCCAATGTTTAATTAATCTATATTGTTGAGGTACCGGCTGCTCATCCAGTAATAACGTTTTACAAAAACCATGGCATAGCAAAACAAGCAATGAAAAAGACAAAACGCTATTAACTGTGGCCAGACCTTTTGGCTTTGCCATCAATTGTTTTTCAGTATAGCCTGGAATGTACCATTCTGTAAAATTACATCACGGATATTTCAGGTAGGCCACAATGAGTGTCATTAGGGCAACGGTGTAGAAATTGTTGGTGCCCAAATAAACATACATCTTAGGGGAACTGAGGAGACATGATGCAGCCACAATCGCTAGCACATCTTCATGCTAGTTTCACATCAGCCAACACGTATGACTTAGGGCCAAATTACGAGTCTCATTGTGTGGTGCAACAATGGTGGTCCTGTGGCTGCCGTCTTATGAGGCAGCCATTTAGCCCTCCACCGCAGCGCCTGCTGCGCAAAGGAACCGCCGTTCTCTGGCAGTGGGGCAGCAGACAGGGGTATACACCATGCAAGGCAGGACTGCCCAGTCTGGCCGTGGGGAAACAAAGAGGGCCCTAAAGGGCATCTGCCACCTTGGGGATGCATTCAGGGAGGCACAACATATGGCCCTTGTTTGCATGCTCCCCAAGTTCCAGCACAGCATCGACTTCACACTCCATTCCGTGCTGGAACTGCTTTTGCGCTCCCATTGTGGTGCCCGTTTACAAGGCACTGCCATGGGAATGGCAAAAGAAGAGCCCGCCATAAACAAGTTGAACACGTAAGCTGGCAGGCGGACCATGCATGGCTTTGGCGGTACTGTGTGGGTGCGCCACTGCCTAAGTCGGAACACTCAGAACACTGCAGCCTCAGACACGGGTGTTCCGACATCACAAGTGTAACCACGCTTGCCTTAACCACACATATACCTTAACCACGCATATGCCTCAATCAATCAATCACTCATTTGTGAAGCGCTACTACTCACCCAGAAGGGTCTCATGGTGCTGTGAAGGGTGTGGGGGGGAGTAACACAGCTCCTAGATGTTCCCGGTGATTCATCAAAGAGCCAGTTCTTGAGGTCCTTCAGGAATTTGGGAGTGTTGGTGTCTGTCAGAGGTGGAGAGGAAGGGAGTTCCATGCCTTGGATGCGAAGAAGGAGAAGGAGCGACCTCCTGTTCTGGTCTTCTTTATAAGCGGTACTCTAGCAAAAGAGAGCTGGGCTGAGCGGAGGGATCTTTGGGGGGTGTGGAACGAGAGGCGGCAGTTCATGTATGCGGGTCCGGTCTTGTGGAGGGCTTTGTGGGCATGAGTGAGAAGTTTGAAGGAGATTGTCTTCTCAACAGGGAGCCAGTGCAGTGCCCGCAGGTGTTGGGAGATGTGGCAGTGGTGCGGTACATTGAGGACTAGTCTGGTGGAGGCATTCTGGAAGTTCTGGAGTTTGAGGGAGAGTTTCTTGTTGATCCCAGCTTAGAGTGTGTTACCGTAGTCCAGTCTGCTGCTTATGGGGGCATGGGTGGTGGTTTTCCTGTGTTCCATGGGAATCCAGTGAAAGGTCTTTCATAGGAGACAGAGGGTGTGGAAACAGGAGGCGGTGAAAGCATTGATTTGACTGTCCATCTTGAGTTCGGAGGCCAGGATGGATCCAAGGTTGCGCGCATGGTCGGTGGGGGCGGGAGGGTTCCCTAGGGCAGGGGGCCACCAGGTGTTGCTTCAGGCGTTGGGGTGTGGGCCTTTAATGTGTGCTTCGGTTTTGTCTGTGTTTTGTTTTAGGAAGCTGGTTTTCATCCATCTGGCGACAGCCTCCATTCCTTCTTGGAAGTTGTGTTTAGAGATGTTGGGTTCGGTGGATAGGGAGAGGATGAGTTGGGTGTTGTCTGCGTACGATACGATGTTGAGTCTGTGTGATATGACAATGGATGCAAGCAGGCCATGTAGACGTTGAACAAGGTGGGGCTGATGGAGGATCCTTAGGGGACACCACAGGTGGTAGGTGTGGGATACGAGAGGAAGGGAGGGAGTCTGATTCGCTTTGTTCTGCTAGAGAGGAATGAGCGGATCCAGTTGAGGGCTTTCTTCTGGATTCCTTTATCGTGGAGTCTGCGGGCTAGGGTGTGGTGTGAGACTGTGAAGGCTGTGGAGAGGTCCAGGAGGATGAGGGCCACAGTCTCTCCTCTGACGAGGATGGAGCGGATATCGTCTGTCGCAGCAAGAAGGACAGTTTTGGTGCTTTGGTTCTTCCTGAAACCTTATTGGGAGGAGTCAAGGATGTTGTTTTCTTCTATGAAGGAGGCAAGTTGATTGTTGACAGCTTTTTCAATGACTTTCACTGGGTATGGGAGTAAGGAGATTGGTCTGAAATTCTTGAGGTCGGTGGGGTCCACCAAGGGATTTTTCAGGAGAGGGTTTACCTCGGTGTGTTTCCAGTTGTAGGGGAAGGAGGCAGTCTTGAAGGAGCAGTTGATGATTCTTTGATGTGATGATGTGTGCTGCTCTGTGGTACATGTGGTGGAGGCAGGGGTCCGTGGGGGCCCCAGAGTGGGTTGATTTCATAGTATTCAGGGTGTCCTCGATAGTGACTGTGGTCCAGCTGTCAAGTGTCAGCTGCATGGTGAAGGGGACGGTGGGTGTGGGTTCCACGTGTATGTTGTTGTTGTTGAAGTTGTCATAGATGGTCTTGATTTTGTGATGGAAGAAGGCTCTGAGTCTGTCACAGAGGTTTTGGGAGGGTGGGATGTCAGTTGTCTCACTGATAGGTTGAGTGAATTCTTTGATGATACTGAAGAGTTCCTTGCTGTTGTGTGCGTGGGCAGAGATTCTGTCCTGGAGTGCTCTCTTCCTTGAGTGTTTGATGAGCTTGTGGTGGGCAGTGGTGGCTGCTTTGAGATTGTCGAGATCTGCTGTTGTTTTGGAGGTTGTCCATTGCTTTTTGTGGTGTCTGCTGGTTCGTCCAGATTCTCGGAGTTCTGTGGAGAACCAGCTCGTTTTATTGGCGTGTGGGTTGGAAACTTTCGTGAGGGGGCAATGGTGTTGGCGCAATCCGTGATCCAGTTGTGTAAGGTACGGGCGGCGGTGGTTAGGTCGTCATCTGTGGTGGTGGAAGCGGAGCTGCTGAGTGAGGTGGTGAGCTGGGTGTCAGAGATCTTTATTCAATTCCTGCACTGGAGCTGGTGTGGACGATTTCGGGTGATATTTGTTTTGAAGGTAAAATGGACGCAACAATGATCCGTCCATGGGAGTTCGGAGTTGTGGCTGAAGGTGATAGAGTTTCCTGCTGTGAAGATGGAGTTTAAGGTGTGTCCAGTTGAGTCCGTGGATTCTGGTACTATCTATTTGAGTCCGATGTTGAGGAAGTTGTTCAGGAATGAGCTGGAGTTGGGGTCTTGGAGATTGTGAAGGTGGAAGGTGAGGTCTCCTAGCACGGTGTAGTCGCTGGAGGTGATGACTTGCATGGTGATGATGTCAGTGATGGAGTCGGAAAAAGGTGCGGGGGAGTCTGGGGGGTCTGTAGATAAGGGTGCCTTGAAGGGTGGTGGTCGGGTTGGTCTGTATCTTGAAGTGGAGGTGTTCCACAAGGTCTGTGGGCCCATCGGTGTAGGTGCTCAGCCGGAGGTTGGACTTTTGAGCAATGGCGATACCTCATCTGGGGCGGTTGGAGTGGTCTACGTGATCTTGTAGCCTTCGGGGATGGCGATCATTATGTGTGGTGATGTCGAGGAGGTCCCAGATTACCACGGCATGTCTGTGCAGGGAGTGGACTTTGAGGAGTATGCATTTCGGGGTTTGGGGTGTGAAGGAGTTGTTGCTGGAGGGTGGAGGTGGGTCCTGGGTCTCGGCAAAGGAGAAGGAGTGGTGGCGGTGTCAACAGGAGAAGGGTCTTTGGGTGTCGCTAGGTGCAGAAAGCTTGCAGTTGTTGTCCTGGCCAGTGTTGAGTGCATAGAGTTGCTGTAGTACTGGCAGGTAAGAGGATGCCTGGTTAAGTTATGTGTGGTCTAGTTAGTTGTCTCAGCTCAGCGGAAGAGCAGGAAGAGGAAAGATTGGAACAAGGCAGTGAAGTCATTGAGGATTTGGGGAGTAGTTTGTTGGGTGTAGTGGTAGTTTTTAGGGCTTGGAGGGGTCAGGAGTTTTAGGGTCAGGCAGGGGATGGGGTGGGGGTTAGTTTGTTTGAGTTGGGGGTTGTTTTAGGGGCTCAGGCGGTTGGGAGTTTTAGGGCTCAGGGCAGGGGAAAGGAAAGGGGCAGTTTACAGGCTAAGGAGGCAATTGAGCTGAGTTCACGGGGTAGGTGTGAGTAGATTTTAGGGATGGGGCTGGTTTTAGGGCTCAGGGAAGGAGGCTGGGGTCAGAGTAGTTTTTAGGGGGCTGTGTTTTAGGGCTCAGGTCAGGGCACAGGAAAGGGGCGCTTTTGAGGTTGAGGGGGCAATTTGGCTTCGGCTGGGCAGAAGTGGGGGTAGGTTTTATGGTTTGGGAGTTTGTTTTAGTGCCCAGGGAGGTGGCTGTGGTCGGAGTCGTTTTCAGAGGCTGAGAGGTTGAGTATTAAGGTTAGGGACAGGGGGTCGGGGAAGTTTATAGTGCTGGGTTGGGTAGAATAGAACGCAGGAGGGCCATATTTTAGAACTCATGGCAGAGGGGCAGGAGTTTGATCTTTATTACACATGTCCCTTTATCAAACATGTCTTTACCACGAAATTGCGTGGTAAAAGCATGCATGGTAAAGGCATGCGTGGTAAAGGTATGCATGGTAAAGATGCGGTCATGGTTAAGACCGTGTGGTTCAGGCATGCGTTGTTTTGGCATGCGTTGTTCCATCACAAAATCCCTAAATCGAAATCTGACCCTTAGTTTTCTGTTCATTCTGTAACAAAAAGTGTTCAATCTCTGCATCAAGTTATTTTTCCATGGCTAAGCAAGTTGTCCAAGTCATAGACTTTCCACCTACACTCTGGGAAGGGCAACTAAGATTTTTATCCTTCCTAGACTGGTAATATGAGTAGCGCTGATTTTGTACTAATAATGTCTGTTTTGGTCAGGGCTTAACATGGCAGGGGTGGTACAGAGTGCTAAGTAGAAATATGTCACCATTAATATTATTGTAAATGCCATTATTATTACAAGCACAACAGTGGTCATTTGCCTCAATTTGTGTAAATCCTTCATTTTTTCTACGCAGAAAAGGGTATTAATGTTTTTTTTTTATTACAATAGCAATTCAGTGACTTTGGCGTTACACCACAAAAATGCGCTCCAAACATCCTTTCAACTTTTTATTATTTTTTAATCCCTGATATAGACACTGTCTTCTCTCCTCCAATATCCATACTTCTCTTCACATCAATCTGTGAACTCTGGTGGCTAAATCTAATCATCCGCCCATGATACTACCCCCAAGAAACAAAGCATCCCAAAGCTATCATGATGTTCGCATGGTAGTGATGACGCTGGATTCTTATCTACCTTATCATCACCAAGAATCCTCTCAGGTTGCCAGGATCTTTTTATCTGCTAAATAGTGTATTGGGGAGGAAATTAATTTCTTAGCACATAATAGACAAGATCAAATCTTAACTCAAAGGACCACTGACTCAGAATCTCAAATTTTAGGGATTTATTACAGAGCCAAAAATAAATGCACATACAAACACCTCAGCACGAGGTTAAGGAAATAAATGGGCACTAGTACAAAGAATATTCTATGCAGGAGTCTCATCCGACTTAGAATAAGAAGAATTGTTATCTCCAATAGCATAAGGCAAGCGATGATCACTCCAATCTCTATGTTAGAAGTCATTTACCTAAAATAATTCAGGGGCATATTATCAAGGATGGCGTTAAAATTATCGCCGGTTTAGCGGCAGAAAACTGCCGCTAAAGCGGCGATAATGGGCTTGATAATATGCCCTGAAGAATTCCAATAGAAGCCCATGTTCGCACCAGTAGATGGACTTCTATTGGAATTCCCAAGGGCATATTATCAAGCCCATTATCGCCGGTTTAGCGGGAGTTTTCTGCCGCTAAACCGGCGATAATTTTTAACGCCGTTCTTGATAATATGCCCCTAAGTTAGTCTATTCCTACTCTATCTCTAAGGTGACATCCCTATTTAGCATTATCCCAGGCAAGAGTAAAAGGTGTCAGAAGTGAAGACTTCCTTAGAAGTGCACTCACTTCGTCAGAGCTTGCTCTAAGATGCTCCTTCTAGCTTTCCATCTAAACCCCAACTGCTCAACCCACGGGGCACTGTCCCTAATTCAAAATCCCAAAAACATAGAACTCGCCCTCCGGCACACCTTTTCAGCCAGGTCTTCTTCCAGTAGTTTGCCACTGAAACATGTCTCTCATCCAACGGCGGTTAGCTTACCCTGGGTTCCAGGCACCTTCTCTGCCGAAAGTATCATCCCTACATTCCAGTATACAACCTTATTAGCTTCTTCTACCATCCTAACTCCTAGAACAAAGGGTTAGTCTCTCTAACGAGCTAAGTGTGCGTGCACCTGCAACAGAAACATGAGAACGAGAAACTTTCCACTTCCCTGAGATTTTCTATTGTCCTGAAACTTCAAAGCCTTACCAAGGGAAATCATTTTCGGGCTACAATATTTAGCTAACATACGAAATGAACAGGCCTTTCTCTTTAAACGTATATTCGATCAGGCCTTTACACAGTTTAAACCCACACTTCTAAAATCACATTATAAGCATTAACTTCATTACACTTTATATATGAATAAGCAAATTACATGTGCAGACATTAATATGGTGCACGTTTAAACCTAATGCATCGCATTACAGGAAAACCAATCATTATGTGTTGACTAAAATACATTTGCAGTGAACTACGACGTTGTTCTTCATGAAAGGCATGGTTACATTTCTAATCATACTACTATAAGCAGATTTGAGTGATACATTTCTAAGCCACACATTACTATGAGTCGTTTAACATATATGGGAGAAGACTAACAGTGATTATGATGCACCCCTACAAACTTTCAAAATAACGTGGCGCTCTATCAGTAGCACCATGCACAAACGCAAGTAAAATAAAGAGACCCCCTCCCGCCTCAAGTAAGTTTGAAGTTGCAGGTAGGCTGAATTTCTGAAAATTCCTATATCGGTTTGTGGATAAGAAATCAACCATGCTCATTCATAACTGTTTTAGGCTTCTGTGCTAAATTTAACCGAATGAGTGAAAAGTAGAAAATCCCAAAACGAACTTGCATTTCGTAACTGTTGACAAATATATCAATATTCTCAGGTATAAAGGCTTGTACTGGTTTTTGCAAAAGAAACAATTTGACATTTGGGAAATCATATTCCCCTGTTTTTCTACTTGGAAAATCTATTGCTCCTGTGAGCAGTGTTATCAATGTTTAAATAGAAACACTAACTCCAGCGAGAACAAGCATATTCAGGTAAAGGCTGGGGTTGCTCCACTGAAAGCATCCAGTCTCATCGTCTCTCACTGCACCCCCTTATCACAGACAATCAGTGCTGTACCTCATAGAGAAGAACCAAGACATTTTCGTGAGGCCGTAGCCCCTGCCATTTTCAGCTATTTCATTTCAGTGAAGGTCTGCTCAGAACAAAGAAACTGAAATGAGACCCTGATAGTAAATCTTTCCAAGCTAAGCTTTTCTCTCCAAGGGTACACGAAAAAGGATACTGTCTCGGGGGCATCTGACCACACATGGTGAATGTTTAATTAGCGATGCCTCATTAACCTTCAGATAGAAGAAGGGCGTGAAACGGTAATTACCCATAATTTTGTCGAAAGCCTTTTTTTTCCTAGCTCGCTGTTGTTTTCAACAGTTTAGGTGCAAAAGCAGTTCGGGGCCATTTGAGTGTTTAATTTCACAAGTTTTTAAATGAATGGATAAGTGAGCATCGTGGTGACAAAAAAAGTAACAAGACAATATAATTGCAATTTATCTTTAAAATATATGTCAAGTTTAAATGTTCAATCTATTATGCGTTTAACTTCCATTTTAATCCTCATATAACCACAGCTAACCAACTCGTTTAAGCTATACTCAGTAAGAGGATGCCAGAGATAAAGCACTTATATATATATATATATATATATTACCTACTGGCGGTCGCCAGTAGGTAGTTATAGTTAGGACCACGTTTCCATAGGAAATCTGCAACATTCTATTTTGAATAACTTTTGCGCCGGTCGACGAATCCTTGCGAATTTTTCAAAATAGGTGGGGCGCTACGCTCCGCTCCTACCCTGAAAGTCTCGGGGGGATTCGTCAAGCGGGGGCTGAGATAAAAGGGGGTCCCAAAACGCGTTTTTCCAATGCATTTTTCCATAGGACCTTTAGACACAGCTACAGCCCGAACGGCTGAACAGAATTACTTGAAATTTGGCAGAGAGGTAGTCCTCAGGTCAAGGAAGTGCCTTTTGTAGGTTTGGTGTAAATCTGTTCAGTAGATTCTGAGAAAATAGCCTTTAAATCAATATATATATCTGAGCCAGCTTACGGTGCGCTTACGGTGCGCTTACCGTACGCGTACGGTGGCGTGCGCGAGCGCGATTCTGATTGGCCCTTAGATCTTAGTAAACATTCGAATCGGTCGAAACCAGGAAGCGGCGGCCGCCATTTTCTCTCTCGCACTCTGAGGGGGGAGCTGATAAACAAATGCCAAAAACATATAAAGGGGCTGTTTAGACAGCGCCCATGCACATAACCATGTTAGTTGAGTCTTCAAAGATCCCCCAAGGCAAAAAACGGTAATTTTTTATTTTCCGAAAATTTCGCCGATTACGCTTACCGTACGCTTACCGTACGCGTACGGTAAAAAATTATTTTAAAAAAAAACCCTACTCTCTCCACCCCGTGTGCAAATGGTGGCCGAAGGCCACCATTTGTGCATGGCATATAAGAGCACAGCATTTCCCCAAAAAATTTCAACAGATTACCTATCACAAGGAAGCGCATAATATGTCCTCCATGTGCCCACGGTGCGCGAAGCGCATCGTGCGTACATGGCCCATCTAGCGTAACGTGGGCACGCGGTGCGCATAGCGCACCGCGTGCCCACCATGCGTGCACGGCACTAACTGCGTAAAGTGGGCGCGCGGTGCGCGAAGCGCACCGCGTGCTCACTGTGCGCGCACGGTGCGCGAAGCGCACCGTGCGTGCACGGAACGAACTGCGTTAAGTGGGCGCGCACGCCACGAATGGCGTAAAGTAACTTAGCATTTAAAAAACCGTACAAATTCACTGAAAAAACCATAGGTTTCACACACGTTATAGTTAGGAATTAGCATTTAAAAAACCTTGCAAATTCACTGAAAAAACCATAGGTTTCACACATGTTATAGTTAGCGGAAATTTTACTGATAAAAAACCAATGAAATTCCCCCGTTATAGTTAGTGCAGGAAACTATAACTCACGCGACCGCAATCCTCTGCTGATGCTAATACTGTATTTAGACACTTATTTGCCCATGTCTTCTTCCATAAATTTTTAGCTATACATATATTACAAATATTTTTTTTTCATAAAGACACATATGTCATCAGCAGAAGATGTCTGTACTGGAAAGAATATTTTAAATAGAAAACAACAGGAAAAAATTGAGCATTTAGTTAATGCAATTATACCTTCAGAAACAATAAAGATTAACTTAAAAAGAAAAACAGCGTTTAGAGAGATTCGTAGAAAAATGTTTCAGAGAAGAGTTATGTCCAATTTAATGAAGGATGTGAAGAAATATAAGAAAAAAGCTAAATTTTATAAGAGAAAAAAAGAAATTGAAGCCATTGTAGCAAAGGCATTAGAATTAAAAAGGAAACTATTCATTTTAATTTTGAACAGGATGCGTACATTAGATAAAATGGTCAATGTACTGAAATCACAAAGCAAAAGGAAAAGACTAGTGAAAAGAACAAACTTTTGTAAAGTGTTTTTAGGAGAATGGATGCATAGTTCAAGTAGTGAACCTTTTTTTAATGAAGAGAGTTATCTTCAAAGTAATAGTTTGCTGCATGCAGTTGACACCAGAGGTCGTGCTTATGAAGTGAAAAATGGTTGTATAATGGAGAAGGAGAAAATGGTTCCAAGAGATGAGGAACAAGTGATGCCGGATGAGGATATGGGGAGACGTCCTAAAGCCCCAGTGTATACTTGGAATTGTAGTAGTATTTGCACTGTGCGTCAGGAATCTATTGATAAATTTCGAGAGTTTCTAAGAGAATATAGTAAAAAAAGTGTTAAACAGAAGATTAAGGTGCTTCAAAGTCTAGATCCATGCAGAGTTAGAGAGAATACTGGTTTGCAGGGACATTCTCTGGCTTGTCTATCTAGAAAAGTGTGTAAAAGTGTTTTTCATCATTTTAGGATGCTGGCTGTTCATCATACTGAAATGAGAAAGTTTGTGAGACGATTGTATTTTGCTAACAGTCCAGCAATAAAGTTAGATGAATTGAATAGGGCGCTGTTCCGTGGATCGGTATCAGATGTAGAGAAGGTTACTGATGAAATTCAGTTTTGTTACTTTGGTCCAGAACAAGAAAGTGCAGAAAAGGACACAGTAAATGAGGAAGAAGTGGAAGAGAATGTAGAACCCTCTGTAAGTAAGACATTTATTGATCACATAACAAAATTTGCAATAATCTCTAATGAAAGACCAAATGTTACTTGTATTTGTTGCCGCAGAACTCATTATAAAAAACAAACCTGGAATGTTGATCTCTACAGAAAAAGTGAAAATGAAGATAATTATAAGTGGAAAGATTTTACCACATATATATTTCTTGAAAATTGTTTTGATTTGGGTGAAGATCAGCGTATTTGTAAATACTGTTATAATAAGTTAGAAGAAAATAGAATGCCGACCAGAGCTGTACATAATAATTTAGAATTGGATGCTATTCCTGCTGAACTTTCTGAATTAAATACATATGAGTCTATACTTATTCAATGTGTTCATCCGTTCCAGACCATAGTACGTATGGAGCCCAAAACTGGTAAATTACCTCCTTCAGATTTACTGAGAGGTTTAAAAGGTAGAGTGGTGTATTTGCCCTTGGATTTGAAAAAAAATATGGAAACTATTGATGCAGATACTTTGGAAACTGAACCATTAGTAATTCTGGTTAATGGTGTACCTACAAAGAATAAGAAGATTTGGCAGGAGCTGGTAGATGTACGGAAAGTACAAAGAGCAAATTTATATTTAAAAAGGAATAACAAATGGTATGAATCGATTTATATAGAAGAAGAAGAAGAAGATTTACAAGAAGATACAGAAACACCAACTGGACAAATTGATAAAGTGGACAAGTCAAAGGAAGAAGAAATGTATGAACATTTTAGCATACATCCTCTTCATTCAAAAGAAGTTATGGGAGACACTATTGATCTGTTTCAGATGAAGAAAGCAAAAGGAACTCCCGTGAGTGTATGGGAGGAGAGCTTGGAAGCTCGATGTTTTCCCCAGCTGTTTCCTACAGGAAAAGGAGGACGATACGATGAACGTCCAGAACAGATTCCAGCTTCTGAGTATCGGACTACAAGACTATATGCAGAAGATCCAAGATTTCGACAAAGTATTCCTTATTTGTTCCATCTTTTATTTGAAAGCGACTTGTCTGCATTGTCTTATGCAGTAAATCACATTTTAAAAAGTGGAGTACATTTACAAAATGTGTCTGCTAAGGATTTTATGGAGAAAGTGCAGCACCGAGATGATCATTTGGAAACACAACTGATCAATCTGATGGCTTGTCAGCGTGGGACAAATGAATATTGGTACCGACGCCATGGTGAATTAAAATGCATGTTACGGAATTTAGGAACACCAACATGGTTCCTTACCCTAAGCTGTGCTGAGTACGCTTGGGATGATTTACTGGATTTTCTACGAGAGGACAATTCAAACATTAAAAACATCGAATACAAGACAGCAGGAGAACTGTGCTCATTGGATCCGGTTAATGTTTGCAGATATTTCAATCATAGATTTGAGGCTATGATGTCCTTCATCTGCAATTAAAAAAATCCACCTCATGGAGAAGTTGTGGATTTCTTTTGGAGAAAAGAGTACCAGTGTTCTGCTTGGGTTTTCGGATCAGATAGAACCCGCTCATCAGAGCCTCACTAACCCAGCCAGAACGTTACCCCCTCCCTAGAACCTATTTACAATCCTGCAACCACGTATATCTATCATCTAAGGACAGGGGATTCCTACTATGCATACCAAGACCTCAAAATCGGCGGCCTCGCGATCCCATACGGATCCAGACCTTTCTGCCCATACGACAGTATCACAAGTGGCGGCCTCGCGGTCCCATACGAACCCAGACCTCTCTACCCAGACGGCAGTCTCAGCACAATCGGCGGCCTCGCGATCCCATACGGATCCAGACCTCTCTGCCCAGACGGCAGTCTCAGCACAATCGGCGGCCTCGCGATCCCGTACGAATCCAGACCTCTCTGCCCGTACGACAGTATCACAAGTGGCGGCCTCGCGGTCCCATACGAACCCAGACCTCTCTACCCAGACGGCAGTCTCAGCACAATCGGCGGCCTCGCGATCCCATACGGATCCAGACCTCTCTGCCCATACAACAGTATCACAAGTGGCGGCCTCGCGGTCCCATACGAACCCAGACCTCTCTACCCAGACGGCAGTCTCAGCACAATCGGCGGCCTCGCGATCCCCTACGAATCCAGACCTCTCTGCCCGTATGACAGTATCACAAGTGGCGGCCTCGCGGTCCCATACGAACCCAGACCTCTCTACCCAGACGGCAGTCTCAGCACAATCGGCGGCCTCGCGATCCCCTACGAATCCAGACCTCTCTGCCCCTACGACAGTATCACAAGTGGCGGCCTCGCGGTCCCATACGAACCCAGACCTCTCTGCCCATACGGCAGTATCAGCACAATCGGCGGCCTCGCGATCCCCTACGAATCCAGACCTCTCTGCCCATACGACAGTATCACAAGTGGCGGCCTCGCGGTCCCATACGAACCCAGACCTCTCTGCCCGTACGACAGTATCACAAGTGGCGGCCTCGCAGTCCCATACGAACCCAGACCTCTCTACCCAGACGGCAGTCTCAGCACAATCGGCGGCCTCGCGATCCCCTACGAATCCAGACCTCTCTGCCCATACGACAGTATCACAAGTGGCGGCCTCGCGGTCCCATACGAACCCAGACCTCTCTGCCCATACGACAGTATCAGCACAATCGGCGGCCTCGCGATCCCCTACGAATCCAGACCTCTCTACCTAGACGGCAGTCTCATACGACAGTTCATCCTATGATCACCATAACATACAAAAAGGGAATCAGTCTCACTATTCATCAGATCACACAAGGATTGCCAGTTCGGGCATAGCCTGTTCTCAGGTTCGAGGGGCTCCTCTTTCCTTTATTCAGTTACCACTTACCTGATCAGGGTTAACATCTGTTCATGTAGCCGCAGCTGACTAGAAGAATAGGCTACCCTCTTATACAAGAACACGCATCACATGTTGGTTCACTACAAACTGGATACTTTATTACTCATTACATACACAATCACATAACATTACGATATAACACATAACCTGCAAAGAAAAGTGAAAGATTAAGTTGTACACTCTAATAAGAAAGGGTCGACATCACCTTAGTAGTATGTAGCCTGCACTCAGTGGTCATCTAGGCTCCCTTCTCGTCTGTGCCTCGGCTCGCCTGGAATCACCCTTCTCCGAGTCACTGGGACCTCTTCCTTATCGGCTACTCTCTCCTCTCTGGCTATTCTGTTAGGAAAGCATCTGTCTCTCGGTTCTTCTCCGCCTTCAAGATGGCGTCTGTCTTCCCTGGAATAAGTAGTAGCTTTACTGCTAACGGCTAGATGCCGCCTACGGACTGAACATGTAACTGCCTCAGACTTTCACTAATATAGAGGTGCATTTCCTCATGGAAAATTCCGGCCCGTAACCTGCCGCCCACCAAATTCTTGTACCTCCCCGTACCAAGGACACGTTCCCAGCCGGCCGGCCTGATGTAGTGTCTTCGGCATGAAGAAAAATACAATCCTTCGATAAGGGCCGGCCTGAACCGGTTCTCTCCAAGCGAATAACACCTCATAACTAAAACATTACTTTTGACCTAGAAGCATCCCAAGCTGCCGGAGCAGAAAGAAAGATGGAGTCTCTCCCGTTTGAGGCCTACCAGGCCTGAATTCAGCACAGCTCCATGAAATACCCTCACTACAGGACAGGTTATCCCTAATACTAACGAATCTATCCCCTAGGCTATGTGTGCAAGCCCTGATCTATGGGGAAGAGCACAGAATCATGTCGAAGTGCCTAGTAAACAGCTCCATTCACTACTCTAACCCTTAGGCTTGAATGGTAAGAGACTGAAGTCACATTCAATCACTTGTTAACACAAGCAGGCCGGGAAAATCGAGCAGAACATTTCACCCTTGACTTCAGTCTATTATACATTCATTAAACAGAACTAACATCTGTGGAAGAATAATATGAAACAAGACTAACTGATCTATGTCTAGTACCAGGTGTGCAGAATTGAAGTAGTGAAGGAATACACTGAATAAAGCAACAGATAGAAATCAAAATGCCAATAGCAATCAGAATACCTCCTAATATTTGACGTAACAAATGCAAATCAGGTAACCAATTAAAGAGCCAGTCAAACCAGCCCTGGTCAAAGTGTTTTCTAACTTCTTCTGTCAAGTCATGTAATTTATCAATGTGAACCTGAATGGATTTTGTATGATCCGACAAGTTAAAACAACAAAGACCCTCAAAATCAGCCATGTTTAAGCAAAAGATAATCAATGGCCGCTCGATTTTGCAAGATAGCCCTTCGTTCACCCTGGGCGTCTAATACAGGATTGTAGAAGTATGATTGATGGATTTTACCATCCAGCAGGCCATTTTCCCAATAGATTTGGCATTATAAACTGCCAAAGCAGGAACACCAACAATTGAAACAGCCAGGCTAAGGTATTCAGACTTGGAATATAAATGCAAAGATGAGTCACAATCCTCCTGTAACCTCACTGTATCTCGGATCACACGAGAGTTGGCATTCGAATGTGACGAGAACATTAGTAAGCTCAGTCTAGTAATGGCACTAGGGCCTCCAGAAATATTTGCGGGGACATATGGCCAGGAAGTATTACCACATGAGAAAAGCCATCCGGCAGGTAGTAACATCGTGCGATAATGACTGGGGGCAACTACCAAACTCTTGCAAGTCATGTTATTCTGAACAGAAGTACATATTTTCGGTGTCCTTTGAAGGCACAAAGTTCGTTCATGAGTGGTGAATGAAGTGGCACCTTTCAATTTTAAACGCATACATTCAGAAATTGCACTAGGATTACACGTAAGGAAAAAACACAAATCACCTTGTGTGATATTATAGGTAACTATTTGGGACTGGATGGGGGGTATCGGGTCTGACAGTTCAGTACACAAGGGGCAATACTCATGGGTAGCGAAATCGCCCAGAAGAACATTGGGGCGAGCAGTTGATATATTGAAAATATGAGTCAAAGTCTCCAACGAAGCAGGGACAGCAACCAAACAAGTTGCCAAAATGTCATTCACTGATCTCATCGGTGTCAAGCAGAAATGAGGGGCGTTAGTCACCCGTTTCGCTAGTGAAGTCCAAAAGTTCGACGACGAATCCCACGCAGCGAAGGAACGCGACACTCGGGTTCTCAACTCATCCCGGGTTGATGGGATCCCTCCTCTCTCGTCATACCAGCCCAAAAACAGTCCAACGCCGACACATCCTGCAGCAACAGTCCAAAGAATGATCTGAAAGAGAATCAAATACAGGCATTATTCATTCTCGTAAGAAACATTTGTCAGCCGGGACTGCTTCCCAGCTATCTTTCCCTGGTCTCATAACTAAAATGGTATTGTCTTGACAGGTTGCAATGACCTCTGCTTGTTCAGGGGGATTCTTAGGCGACTGCACCCAAACTCTAGCCCCAGGATTATCTGTGGAGCCAAAACCTTTCTGGCCTCGTACAGTTAGCAACGTTGGGGCAGTGCCTTTTGTCATCTCACCACTGAAGACAGGCATTATTAGCAATGGAGCCACTCGGTCAGTTTTATGTATCAGTAAGTCAACCTCACTGCCATTCAGCAGGAGCACCTTAATCTCTCCCTGATAATCACTATCAATGATTCCTCCAAGCACCTGAATGCCTTTTACAGCCAGCCCCGATCTAGGGGCAATTAATCTGAAATTTCCAGGTGGTATCTGAACACCAACACCTGTTTCAAAGATGACTCGATCTTTACTTTTTATAATGGTGTCATCCATGGCATGCAAGTCTAAACCTGCCAACCCTGGGGTCGCTCTGCATGGAGCCAAAGCTCCGGGAGTAATCTCCCAGTACATCACAGTCTCTCTGATCTCATTGGGCTTAGCATCAACATTCGGAGGAAACAAACGCATAAGTGGGGATTCGGCATTTAGAAAAGGACGGTTATTCAAAATCAATAGCGCTTGAGGCAAAAAATCTCGCCAATTCTTATACTTGTCATCTGTTAATTTGCGCAATTGGTCTTTCAGCAGGCCATTCAACCTCTCCACAAGACCCGAGGCCTGTGGATAATATGGTATATGAAACACCCATTCAATATTGTTTTCCACACAGAATTCCTGTACCAATCTTCCACAAAAATGGGATGCATTATCAGATTGAATTTGGAATGGCACACCATAATACATCATAATCAATTCCAATGTTTTAATGGTATTCAATTGGGTAGCTTGCTTACAGGGAAGGGCCACCAACAGGCCACTGTATGTATCAACAATGGTGCAAACATATTGACAATTCCTACTCATAGGAAGTGGACCAATGTAATCAATCTGCCAAATTTGAGCGGGCAATTTCCCGCGATGTAAATGACCTTTAACAATTTGGGGCACTTTGCGCTGCCTGATATGCTGACAAATGGGACAATGTAGAATAACATTTTTGATTAAATCTAGGGGAATATAAATTCCTCGATCAGCAGCCCACCTGCTAGTGGCTTTCTCTCCAAAGTGTCCTGCTTTCTGGTGGGCCCATTTCGCCAATCCCGCAATATCAGAATCTTGCGTGTCCACCACTGCCTCAGCAATTTTAGATTTCTCATCTGCAATGTTATGAAAGAATTTGTCAAGAGAGTCTATCGGGGTATGAGCATCCACATGGAAGATTGTAACAGTACTCTGTGGGAGCATTTCCCAAATCTCCTGCCATAATTCTTTTCCCCACAGTTCTTTCGAATGGATTTTCCAACTATGGGAATGCCAAGTCGGTAACCAAACTGCCAGTCCATTGGCAGTAGACCAAGAATCGGTAAAAATATGACATGTGCCAGGTAACTCTTGTTTCAGAACTTGATAAACAGCATAGAGTTCAGCAAATTGACTGCTCTTACCCTCACCAGTTGTACTCAGCAATTTTTGTGTGATCGGATTATAGGACACTGCCTTCCAATGCCGTTTCGTCCCTATGAACCTTGCTGAACCATCCGTAAACCAGACATGGTTTCTGTCCTCTGCGGACAAATCATCAAAAGGTTTACCCCACTTAACAGGAGACTCCTGTACTAAAGGTACGGAACATTCACTCTCAGTTTCAGTTGATGGCGCCCATGCCACCTGCTCATGCAGAATCCTGTACGCAGACAGAACAATCCAACCTCTGCGCCCCAAAACGGGAAGCTCATCACCCTTAGATACCGGCGCCTTCTGTAAACAAGTAATCACATTAGCCGGCTCCGCCAGCTCCAAAAAAGAATTCCAATTCTCACTCAAACCAGTAGAATCAGCCCACTCACGGGCTAAGGCTTCATAAGGCGTTGAATCCCAGCCGGGAATATCAACGGGCAACTTAAAAGTATATTTCGACTTTCTAGAAAACATCTCGGAAAAGAAAGAAAAAGAGAAAAAGAGAAAGAGAAAAAAAAACTACACTCACAATTATATAGAAATAACATGCAAACAAAACCATGCACGTGCCGAAAGCAAACACAATACAAAAACAACGCACACAGGTTTCGTAAACGGTTCGTGACGCCAAATGTTCTGCTTGGGTTTTCGGATCAGATAGAACCCGCTCATCAGAGCCTCACTAACCCAGCCAGAACGTTACCCCCTCCCTAGAACCTATTTACAATCCTGCAACCACATATATCTATCATCTAAGGACAGGGGATTCCTACTCTGCATACCAAGACCTCACAATCGGCGGCCTCGCGATCCCATACGGATCCAGACCTTTCTGCCCATACGACAGTATCACAAGTGGCGGCCTCGCGGTCCCATACGAACCCAGACCTCTCTACCCAGACGGCAGTCTCAGCACAATCGGCGGCCTCGCGATCCCATACGGATCCAGACCTCTCTGCCCAGACGGCAGTCTCAGCACAATCGGCGGCCTCGCGATCCCCTACGAATCCAGACCTCTCTGCCCGTACGACAGTATCACAAGTGGCGGCCTCGCGGTCCCATACGAACCCAGACCTCTCTACCCAGACGGCAGTCTCAGCACAATCGGCGGCCTCGCGATCCCATACGGATCCAGACCTCTCTGCCCATACGACAGTATCACAAGTGGCGGCCTCGCGGTCCCATACGAACCCAGACCTCTCTACCCAGACGGCAGTCTCAGCACAATCGGCGGCCTCGCGATCCCCTACGAATCCAGACCTCTCTGCCCGTACGACAGTATCACAAGTGGCGGCCTCGCGGTCCCATACGAACCCAGACCTCTCTACCCAGACGGCAGTCTCAGCACAATCGGCGGCCTTGCGATCCCCTACGAATCCAGACCTCTCTGCCCATACGACAGTATCACAAGTGGCGGCCTCGCGGTCCCATACGAACCCAGACCTCTCTGCCCATACGGCAGTATCAGCACAATCGGCGGCCTCGCGATCCCCTACGAATCCAGACCTCTCTGCCCATACGACAGTATCACAAGTGGCGGCCTCGCGGTCCCATACGAACCCAGACCTCTCTGCCCGTACGACAGTATCACAAGTGGCGGCCTCGCGGTCCCATACGAACCCAGACCTCTCTACCCAGACGGCAGTCTCAGCACAATCGGCGGCCTCGCGATCCCCTACGAATCCAGACCTCTCTGCCCATACGACAGTATCACAAGTGGCGGCCTCGCGGTCCCATACGAACCCAGACCTCTCTGCCCATACGACAGTATCAGCACAATCGGCGGCCTCACGATCCCCTACGAATCCAGACCTCTCTACCTAGACGGCAGTCTCATACGACAGTTCATCCTATGATCACCATAACATACAAAAAGGGAATCAGTCTCACTATTCATCAGATCACACAAGGATTGCCAGTTCGGGCATAGCCTGTTCTCAGGTTCGAGGGGCTCCTCTTTCCTTTATTCAGTTACCACTTACCTGATCAGGGTTAACATCTGTTCATGTAGCCGCAGCTGACTAGAAGAATAGGCTACCCTCTTATACAAGAACACGCATCACATGTTGGTTCACTACAAACTGGATACTTTATTACTCATTACATACACAATCACATAACATTACGATATAACACATAACCTGCAAAGAAAAGTGAAAGATTAAGTTGTACACTCTAATAAGAAAGGGTCGACATCACCTTAGTAGTATGTAGCCTGCACTCAGTGGTCATCTAGGCTCCCTTCTCGTCTGTGCCTCGGCTCGCCTGGAATCACCCTTCTCCGAGTCACTGGGACCTCTTCCTTATCGGCTACTCTCTCCTCTCTGGCTATTCTGTTAGGAAAGCATCTGTCTCTCGGTTCTTCTCCGCCTTCAAGATGGCGTCTGTCTTCCCTGGAATAAGTAGTAGCTTTACTGCTAACGGCTAGATGCCGCCTACGGACTGAACATGTAACTGCCTCAGACTTTCACTAATATAGAGGTGCATTTCCTCATGGAAAATTCCGGTCCGTACCTGCCGCCCACCAAATTCTTGTACCTCCCCGTACCAATGACACGTTCCCAGCCGGCCGGCCTGATGTAGTGTCTTCGGCATGAAGAAAAATACAATCCTTCGATAAGGGCCGGCCTGAACCGGTTCTCTCCAAGCGAATAACACCTCATAACTAAAACATTACTTTTGACCTAGAAGCATCCCAAGCTGCCGGAGCAGAAAGAAAGATGGAGTCTCTCCCGTTTGAGGCCTACCAGGCCTGAATTCAGCACAGCTCCATGAAATACCCTCACTACAGGACAGGTTATCCCTAATACTAACGGATCTATCCCCTAGGCTATGTGTGCAAGCCCTGATCTATGGGGAAGAGCACAGAATCATGTCGAAGTGCCTAGTAAATAGGCTCCATTCACTACTCTAACCCTTAGGCTTGAATGGTAAGAGACTGAAGTCACATTCAATCACTTGTTAACACAAGAAGGCCGGGAAAATCGAGCAGAACAACCAGGCAAGAGGTGCTCCTCATATTCATATGCTGTTGTGGATCAAGGATGCCCCAAAGTTTGGAACAGATACTGATGAAGCAGTGTTATCTTTTATTGAAGAATATGCAACATGTGCTATACCAAAAAGCACAGAAGAGAAAAAGTTAAAAGAGCAAGTTTTACGTTTCCAAAGTCATCGGTGTGGAAAATACTGTCGACGGAAGTACAAGACGAAAGATAAATTCTACACTAAATGTCGATTTGGATTTCCTAGACCTGTTCTTTCAAAAGGAAGAGTAAACAGTTTTATGTCAGCTGTGAGACATACTATTACAAGAAAATCACCTAAGAATACCTACAACCTAAAAAGAAAAGAAGAATCAAAAAATATAAATGACTACAACCCAGTCATTTTATCCATGTGGAATGCTAACATGGATATACAGTATGTAGCTGACAATTTCATTGCTGTTGCTCGATATGTAACGTCTTACATTACGAAATCAGAAAAAACTGAATTGAAAGAAATGTGGGAAGAGATTTCTCACGAGAAGACTGTCAGTAAGAAGCTGTACAGTTTCAGTTTAAAGATGTTATCACATCGAGAAATTGGATCCTATGAATGTTCAGATAGGTTATCTTCTGCAAGTCTCTACTCAAAATCAAGAAGAATAATTTGGGCAAGTTTAGGCCTTGCAGCAATGAGAAATCGGGTACTGAAATCTGTTGGAGAAATTGAATATTTGGCCGAGAATGACCCAGAAAGTACAGATATTTTGAAATCAAACATGTTGGACACATATTACCCAAAGAGAAGTGTTCATCTAGAGAACATGTGTCTCTATGAAGTGCTGCAGAACTAAATTTTTACACGGAAAGCCGCAGAAGACATCAACAATGGAAAATATAAAGTCATTGGTAAGAAAGGATGTTTGGTGAAGCAAACAAAAGGAAGTTTGATAAATCACCGGAAGCTGAGTTGCGACACTACTGACAAAAAGGAATTTTACTACTTGGCTCTTTTACAGCTGTTTAAACCATGGCGTTCAGAGGACGAACTACTGGGAGAATTTCAAAGCTATGAAGATTCCTTTAATGCTTGCAAAGACAGCATAGAATGCAGTACTTTCACAAATTATGTGCAAATGTTAAATGAAGAAATTGAACAGGAAACTACAATTGCAGCTGAAGTAGCTAGAGACAGTTCTCAAGACAGCCAAAGTTCTGGAACACTCAGTCAAGATCCCCTAGGACAACCTATCGTTGAAAATGAAGCTGCAATAGCCATGACTGAAGTGGAAACGGCTATGAATCAAGCTCAAGAAGAATTTATAGACTTACCAAATTTGGAAAGACAACTGAATGAAGAGCAGCAACAAATTTATGAAGAGATCAGAAACAAAATTGATCACGGATTACTACATGAAATAAAAGAGTGCTCATGCACATCATTTCAACCAATCAGGATGTATGTAAGCGGACAAGCTGGAACTGGAAAAAGTTTCTTAATAAAAGTCATCAGAAGCTACCTACAGCAAAAAACAGATTCAACTTTGTCTTGTGTGGTTACTGCTCCAACTGGGTTAGCAGCATATAACATAAAAGGAATCACCTTACATCGTTTGCTAATGTTACCAGTGGAGCATGAGAACAAAATACAATACCACAAGCTAACTGGAGAAGCATGCTTGGAAGTTTCAAGAGTATTGAAGAAGATGCAAGTTCTCATTATTGATGAGGTGAGCATGGTATCAAACTTAATGCTTGCCTTTGTGCATTTAAGAATGCAGCAAATTCTAAGGACAGACTATGACGTGTTATTTGGTGGAAAACATGTCATAGTTTTTGGGGATCTTCTACAGCTTACTCCAGTTAAAGGACAACCAGTGTTTAATACTGTGACACATGAAGACACAAAGAAGTCATTGGGAAGCATTGGTAATGCAAATATTTGGTCCTTCTTTGAGTACAAGGAACTTACTACTAATATGAGGCAAGCAAACGATGAAGAATATGGAAGTATTCTGAAAGATATCAGAATTGGACTACTCACTGAAGCTGGCACGAAAGCATTACAGAGTCGGTTGCTACATAATTTATTCCCAAAGGAAGAAATAGTTGCAGAAAAAATATACAAGAACATTGCAGAAAAGAAAAGTGTCATCGGCTTAATGCCAACTCTACGTGAATGCTCAATATTCAATGAGGAACTTTTGAAATTGGAAAAGGAAGAGATTAGGAAATTGGAAGCAGTGGACAAAATTCAGCATGAAAGAATTACTATTACATTAACGGGCAAACTGAAAAATAAATTGGATTCACTAGAGAAGAACATTTCGAAAACAGCTGGATTGGAAAAAAATCTATATGTTTGCATGAACTGTAGAGTATTTTTAAGGAGAAATTTGGATGTTGAAAAAGGTTTAGTGAATGGAGCTATGGGAAGAGTTGTGGGTTTTATTAATTTTCAGAAAAAAGATGGAATTGAATGTTTAAAAATAAAATTTGATCAGATAGAAGAAGTTATAGACATTGGTCGTTGTACAGTTCGTTTCATGCTTGTGAAAGACTTATATGTACATAGGAAACAGTTTCCGTTTTCTCTAGCATATGCTGTAACTATTCACAAGTCTCAAGGATTGACTGTAGATTGTGCTTTTGTAAACATTGGTTCAACTGTGTTCAAAGAAGGTATGGCTTATGTTGCTTTGTCACGAGTGAAAACATTATCTGGTTTATTTATGATAGACTTTGATGACTCAAAAGTTAGTGCTGATGCAAATTGTGTAAAGGAGTATAATAGATTAAGAAGAACCTATGCTCCTCATTTAGGTCAGTATCCTGTGTTGGAAAAACGTGTTGTTTCTCGAAAAAGGAGAATTGAGAATATCTATAATGAGGATGTAGAGAGGAGAAAAAAAACAGGAGTGATGTAATTGCAAGCAAAAAGAAAAAGGAAAATGTTGAAGCGGTTGTAGGTTGTCATTTTGAAAATAGCTCTGGTGTCAACTGCTACGCTAATGTAGTGCTGAATGTTGTATTTTATCTGGAAAGTTTGCAAGAGCAGATAATAGTAAATCAAAGAAAAAGATTCTGTTCTGAGTTGAGTCTCCTTTTTGAAAAGCTGAGTAATGATAAAACTAAAATAGAAAGTGCTACTGAAATTAGAAAAAGTTTAGATGTATGTTGAGGACGAACACAGTTTTCTCAAAATGTACAGCAAGACGCACAGGAATTCTTGATGTATTTTCTTCAGGTACTTGAAGAAGAAGGGGTACACATTGAAAATATGTTTGGTCTCTCTTATAAATGGGAACATAGTTGTGAAAACTGTTTCAATACATGTGGCTCTAATGTTGATTCTGAAAGGTTTATTTATTTAACATTGCCAGAGAGTAAAACAGTCACTTTTGCTAAATTAGTTAAAGATGCCAATCATAGCATGGAATGCAGTGAGTGTAAATCAGACATGTTTTCAACGTTAATTTTAAAGGAATACGGACAGTATATAATTTTAATGATGCAACGATGTAGAGCTGATGGTTCAAAATTGGATACTTTAATAAAGAAGTTTACAGGACAGCAATTATCAATTTCAGGAAAAACTTTTGTAACAGTTGCAATAATTTTCCATGAAGGACCTACTGTAACTTCAGGACATTACACAGTTTATCTTAAATGTGAAAAAGGCTGGACACTGTGTAATGATTCCCAATTGATTTTCAAGCAACGTTTGCCTTTTGATTTAGCAAATTCCTATCTAATCTTCCTGAAACCTAAATTTTAGAGAGAATTGGCAAGATTTGTACAAAACAATTTTACCATTTTATTGGATTACCATTGGAATTTTCAAATAAAAAGATTTTTCAAATTACCATTTGGCCTAAAGGAAAGGTAACCAATTGGATTTTGGACTTATTTAATTCCTAATGAATCTTTCGGAAACCAAAAAATTAAAGAGAATCGGTAACATCTGTACAATTTAAATTTTGGAATTTTATTGGATTACCATTGGAAATTTAATCAAAAAAGATTTTTAAAATTACCATTTGGCCTAAAGGAAAGGTAACCAATTGTATTGTGGACTTATTTAATTACTAATTAATTTTTTTGGAAACCAAAATTGTAGAGAAAATCAGTAACATCTGTACAATTTAAATTTTGGAATTTTATTGGATTACCATTACAAATTTAATCAAAAAAGAATTTTAAAATTACCATTTGGCCTAAACGAAAGGTAACCAGATGTATTGTGGAGTTATTTGAGATGTATTATTTTTGTGATTATGCTTCTGTAACAAAATTGTCAGACGGTATTTTAAAGAAAAAGTTTTTGTTATTAGATGATATTTTTTTTGAATATTTTGCATTTCTGTAATGTTATGTTTAAGTGAAAAGAGATTCTGGGCTTTTTTAAAACAATCTTTGAGATTGTTATTTTTTTTTTGCCCGCTGTTAAGTGATGAATGCAATTGCTTTCACGATTAATAGTGAAATGCAATATATTCTGAAAACAGCAAAAAAATGGCAAAAATTTGTTTTTGGAAAATATGTAAATACGTGTACTGTATTATATAATGTTTTATTAAATATTAATACTTTTTTCCAGATTGAAAAAGAAAATTTTCAAAAAAAAAAAAAATTTTTACAAGCAATTTCAATTAAATATAAATTGATAAATAAATTGTTGGGTGGGTCAGGTAAGTCAAAAATTAGATGGTCCCTTTCTTCCACTTCTCCTCAAACAAATTTTCAGTATTTCGTTATTAATCCCTCAAAGACCTTGTAATGTGGTAATTGTTTTTTAGTGTTTTAAAAAAAAAAAAAAAAAAAAATACGCTTACCGTACGCGTACGGTAAAAAAAAAAAAAAAAGTTTTTAAGAAAAAATTTCAAAAAGTTGAGAGGTAAGGTTGGCTCTTAAAAGAGCCGTCGTGTTCATGCAGGGACAGAGGAAAGGAAGAATGGGAATATTAGCTGATAGGACAAATGTGCTGGTCTATTTTGTTGTTAATTAGGGGAACACTGGTCTCCCTATGAACAATTAGACCATGGCAATTTGAGCACCGCATTGTAACCCTCGCAAATCGATGGTTAGTTTCCACAGGATCAGAAAAAGGTGAATCTGCCCCCACAGATGAAGGGCTCAGCTGAGCTGCCGAAGATGGACTCGGCTGAGCTGCTGTGGATGTGCTTGGTTGACTTACTGAAGGGTTTCCTCCAGTATGTCGAGCATGTGTCCTAGGGTGTACATCATGAAGGTGTCGTAACATAGTGTGATTCCCGAAGGAATACTTCTTGTTAGGATTACCTCTTGAAAGTACACGCTGGCACAGCTTGCAAGTCACTAATGCAGCATTCACTTTTTTCTCACCCTCAGGAAAAGTAAAATACTCCCATATAAAAGAGCTCTTCTGTTTCCTCCTTCTCTGCCTGATGGTGGTGCTGCTAGCCTCACTCTCAGTAGAAGAGTGCTGGTCTGCCATCGTATCCCAAAGACAAGTCAGCTCCTTCTCCTAAGGGATCACAAGCAGAAATTAGGGGAATGGGTGTGGTGTAGGAGAGTTCTAGAACTGAAACAACTTTAAACCAATCAAAAGTTTTGTTTCTTGATCACATGACCCACCGTGCGCGTACGTTACGCTTACGGAGCGCTTACGGTGCGCTTACGGAACGCTTACGGTAAAAGTACGCATGCGCGTATAAAAGACACGCGCACGTGCGCATGCGCATAACAAGCACGACGCAACACTTCCGCGTAACGTGCGCGTGTAGCGTATGCGCGCCGCGTACACAGGACGCACGGCTACGTAAATTGCGTAACCATACGCCAAAAGAGTAAAAATATTACGCACATTACGCAAACCGTACACTTACCGTAAGCTTACCGTACGCGCACGTAAAAAAAAAAAAAAAAAAAAAATGGAAAAAAAGAATCACTATGTTATAGTAATATATCTTTCCTGTTTGGTAAAAAAAAAATGAGAAAAAATAATATATTGCAGAATTTTTTTAAACTAAGCATAGTGTTTTTAGAGAATATAAAGTAAAAAAAAAAAAATTGTAAAAAACCTTGCAAATTAAAAAAAAAAATCCTACGTTTAAAATAAGAATTTGTATTAAAAAAACCATACAAAATCACTGAAAAAAACATGGGTTTCACACACGTTATAGGTAAGAATTAGCATTTAAAAAACCATACAAATTCACTGAAAAAACCATGGGTTTCACACACGTTATAGTTAGGAATTAGCATTTAAAAAACCTTGCAAATTCAGTGAAAAAACCATGGGTTTCACACACGTTATAGTTAGGAATTAGCATTTAAAAAACCTTGCAAATTCAGTGAAAAAACCATAGGTTTCACACACGTTATAGTTAGCTGGACATTTTACTCGTAAAAAACCAATGAAATTCCCCTGTTATAGTTAGTTAAGCTAACTATAACTCGCGCACCCGTAATCCACTGCTGATGATGTCACATATTACATCACTCATGACATGGTCAGTGACATCACTCATGACATCACTGATGACATCTCAAATGACATCACTGATGACATCACTGATGACGTCATCCATGAGAAAAATTACCACATCTTCTTACACCATAATATAACCTTTGATACACCGAGTAAAAATTTAACAGTTCCATTCTCAAAACCATATATACTGCAATATCAATCATTACATACCCACTTATTAACTCTTGGGTCTTCATATACCTCCACTTGCTCACCTGTAAAGTCACTCATACTTACAGTCACCCCATACAAAACTATAATATACATTTCAACACTTATATAGATACTCACACACTAACAAGTATCCATAGAGCTACTGTTACACCAACTCAGTCATGCAAATAATCACACTCCCATTTTCTCACCTATGCAGTAAAACACACTCAAGTTCACTTACTCATAAAAATAGTATCACATTCTTACACTCTTATAGAATCATTGATACAAGCACACACTCATCCATACAGTCACTTTCACAATCATACACTCTCATATCTACTCACTTATATACTCTTACACACAGATATACTGCCTTTCACATATGTAGTTAGTCACAAATGTACTACTGAAATATATATTCAATCCCTAACACACCCATACATACACTCGCTCAACCATACAGTCCATCACAGATGCACTCCTAAAACCATTCACCCATAGAATCACAACTCACACATCTATGCATAGAGTGACACACACCCTACCCACACAAACACTCACGAACCCATACTGATACTCAGACAACCAATCAATTACACATATAGAGACTCATATAGCTGTTCACAAAACCATGCAGCCACTTATACACCAACATACAGATACATACACACATTTACACAGTTTAGTCGCTAGTCTGCAGTAAGATACATTTAATGACTTACTTAAAGAATAATGTTATGCACCACAGAAAATCATCCATTTACACACTTGCACACCCACTCATTCTTCAACAGGCCTTTCTCTATATATATTAAACATATTAAAATTGTTAAGAAACAAATACTCAATGGATGATGTCATCAGTGATGTCATCAGTGATGTCATTTGAGATGTCATCAGTGATGTCATGAGTGATGTCACTGACCATGTCATGAGTGATGTACTATGTGACGTCATCAGCAGTGGATTGCGGGTGCGCGAGTTATAGTTAGCTTAACTAACTATAACGGGGGAATTTCATTGGTTTTTTACGAGTAAAATGTCCAGCTAACTATAACGTGTGTGAAACCTATGGTTTTTTCACTGAATTATATATATATATATATATATATATATATATATATATATACAAACAAGCTTTATTCGATTTCTATTTAAGAAAATCATAAAAGCATATCATAAACATACATAGTTATTCAGATTTAACAAACATCAGCTCCTTTCCAATAGGAATAACATTATAATGCAGATAATCCATCACAGTGTTATCAACTTTCAACATTTTATCAAGTTTTTCAAAAACTTTGTTTAGATTCCTATCATAAATTCGTTTTCTAAAAATTGTAAAGCTAAAAACGCCGGTCAGCATCTTCTGAAAGCAAGTTTGTTTAAAAGTGGCACTAACCATGTGTAGGTTATAAAATGTACAGAAAAAAGCTACATTAATTGTTGTTTGCTCTGAACTATTATCACAGGAGCATGATTGCATCATCCTAGCCCATTCGTTCATGTTTGGGAAGCTGGTTATACGATGGAATATGTCTAATCTAAATCTTGTTAACAACAATCTATCGTAGGAGCCACGCACTAAAATGAGATAAGGTTGGAAACTATAAGTTATTACTATCATCTGATGATGCAATTCTGTGGGCTTAGCGATTTCTTCTGATAGTCGACATGATTCAAGTAATGATAAACATTTGGCTTTCAGCTCCTTTCTTGACATCACACTCATTGTGCTTGGCTCGTTGTAAAACTCCGGGTGCCCTAGGTCACACAAAAAGTCCTGGACATATTTTAGCCATTTCATTATTAACACACCAGTCGTTCCCAAAACGTTAGTTAAATTCTCCCGATTCAGATGGGTTTCCTCACAGCTCAATATCATATAGCAGAGCATAATTGGTTCTGTTTTAATTAGGTCTATTAAGAATGGAACCCCCAGTTCCATGTGACAAACATACGACGATACGCTACTCGGGAGTGCCAGAATATATCTTAAGAACTGATTTTCGACCGTTTGTAAGGGTTGGACATTACAATGTCCCCACACTCCTGTGCCATACAAGGCTGTCGATACACATTTAGCCTTATAGATTTGTAGTAGCACTTGAGGGGGCCTCCTTCCTAATTTTTTTTAAAAATTGACTTGGGCTGTGGCGGTTTTCATAAGAGCAAGTTTTCTCGTCTGCACAGCCTCAACCCATGTAGCTTTATAATCAAATAGTATTCCCAAATAACTAAAAATATTGATACAATTTATTTTTTGTTTGTCAATAAACATATCTCTGCATTTATTACTACCTATACCACACCTCATATGTAACATTTTTGATGTGTTCACCCTTAGACCTAAGTCTCGCACAAATGCTGCAAAGCCATCCAATAATCTTTGTAGGCCCACTTGGGTGCGACACATGAGGACAGCATCGTCCGCATACATTAATGCCGGTATAGCTCGCCCTTTTGTCATGGGAAAATCTTGTCCCGCTTTCATCAATGCTTGTTCTAAACCATTTGTGTAAAGATTAAAAAGAAAAGGGGCCAGCACACATCCTTGCCTGACCCCCTTCTTATTTGGAAAAGGTACAGTACATTCTCCATTAAGACCATAACGGACTCTAACCTTGGCGTTCTGGTAAAGATGTTTTAAAAAATGAATAATAGTGTAGTCCACCCCCATATCCCGAAGGACTCCCCGCAGCCTCTCATGTCTTATGCAGTCAAAGGCTGAGGTGAGGTCAACAAACGCTAAGAATAGCCTTCCTTTTTTTAAAAGAGTATATTTACCAATAAAAATGCTCAAATTAAGACTTTGTTCGATGGTTCCCAATCCCTTACGGAATCCAAATTGCAGGTCTGAGAGTGTTTTATTTTCCTTGGCCCAATCTTGTAATCTCTCTAATACTCTACGCCCTGCTTTTTTCGCAGAGGAATCTAACAAAGATATTGGTCGATAACATATGGGATCTTGTCTATTTCCCTTTTTAAAAATGGGAACTAAAATGGATTCGGACCAAGTCTCTATGAGCTTAAAAGAGCAACTGGCCGTAATTACTTGTGTGAGTATTGGGCCCCATAGCTCTAAATTACTCCTATATAAATCCACGGGAATCCCATCAGGGCCAGGCGCCTTTCCTCCTTTACTTGCCAAAATTGCCCTGTTTACCTCATCCAAAGTAATATAGAGTTCATTAACGTTTGTCGAACAGAATGATATACTTTCATCACCTCCCTCATTTAAAGTTTCTACAGCATTTACAAAATCGTGGTTGCCAAAATTTTTCAAAAAATGCTCCTCCCACTGCCCTTCCGTAATCGCTATTTCAATAGTTGCGGCGTCCCCCGGCTCCAGGAAGGGTGCCCTTTCAGCCCGCCCCATCCTTAGACTTAGTGGCTTCATAAAGGGTCTGCCAGAGATCTTCTTTTAACAACTTTTTGCGTTCTTCAATCACATTAATATATACCTTCCTTGTCTCTTTTAATGTTATCGGATTTCTTGGCATGCTATGGGACATTCTTTTCAGAGTTGCATATGCCTTTGTACACTTTGAGTCGAACCATCCTTTGGGCTTTCTGATGGAATTAGACTTTTGTACCCGTAGGGCTTCATTAATTGATCTTGTAATATGTTGGAAGGCAGTCAGAACTATTTCATGTGTTGCATTTTCATTTAATATGGCTACCACTGCCGGGTTACTTTTTGCCACAATTCTCTGTGATAGAGCATTTAATTTTGACACTGATGTAACTGAAAATACATATACAAAAATGCATAAACACTTGCCCCCAGGACAGTGGTACATGCAATTTCACAATTTAGAGATTAGTGTGAAGCGTTTTCAAAAATATGAAAAATGTGCACATTTCGTGTCCAAATGATTTGTCTGAAAAATGCTTTAATAATGTAAAGAGTCGTACCAATAAACTGATGTTGTTGCATTAAAATGAATTGCCTAAGATACTTAGAAGGGTAGATAATGAGACATTGGGCCTGATTAGGATGCTGGTTGGACTCTCGTCCGACTGGCACCGTAGTGGAGGCAGGACCGCCCAACTGGAAGTTGGCAGTCTTGCTGCCCGCATTATGTTGTGACCGTCTTCACAGTGGTTGCAATGTGTATATTTCGCATTGTGGTGTGTGCTGTGGGCTGCAGCACACGCCCCAATACAAATCATACATATTTAAAACATGCGGTGCCTGCCACATGGTGCAGGGATGTTTAGGGGGGCTACCAGGCCCCGTAGTCCACTATGGCCAAGGGGTAAGGGGCCAGGAGGTAAGGGTGCCCTGCTGGGGCCCCCAAAGTCTCTTTATGGCTACCTTTCATGGTGGGTAAACCGCCATGATAGGACAAGTGGAAAGGGACAAGTTAATCCCTACGGCGGTGCCTAAGCAGGCACCGCCGTCTTTGCAGGGACTAGGAGTCCAACCGCCACCCAGCCAGCATCCTTAATCCTGTTGGATGCAGCGGTCTTCCCCCAACAGCCGAGCTCCGACCTCCTACATTCTACTGCGGCAGATCCAATGGGCTGGATGGCGGTGGAACTACCACCGACGGCCTGACTGTGGCGGTCCCACTGCCATCATAATCAGGCCTTAGTGTGAGAAACTGGGCTTTTGCTGCAGTACCCCCCACTTTTTTGCCTGGTTTTTAATGCAACTTTGACTGAGGTGTACTGTGTTCCTTCTAATTAGGTTCCTAGTACCAGTGTTCTTTCCTTAAACTTGTTACACACTTGAGCCCCTTTTTAAGTCCCTAGTAAATGGTACCCCTGATACCTGGGGCATTGGAACTGAAGAGGGTCCACTAGGGCTGCAGTATGTAATATGCCACCCTAGAGACCCCTCACCAAGCTCATGCACACTGCCAGGGCACACTGCCAGTGCAGGCTGAATTTATTGGTGCAGAGAAAACTGTAGAGTCAACATGGCACACATCCCTGTGTGCCATTCCCACAGACACTGCATGATATAGGTGCAGCAGACTTTACAGCCCGAAGGCAGGGTGCACTGTATCCCATGTGTGGGCATGTCTGCCTGAGTGGATAGGACTCAGCAATCTCCAAGTTCATTCTTGGGAATTGTAAGTGAACAGGGAAGCCATAATGTGACCATGGTCTGGATACTTGTCAGCATGAGTTCCCCAGCACCGTGATGGCTTCACTGTACCTAGAGATGTTTGTTCCCAAACATCTCATCTTAATAAAGCCACATTGATGTCATTGTTGGATTTATTAATAAATGCACACATAGGGAACCTTAGAGGTGCCCCCTGAAATCCTACCAAACACTGGTGTTGTCTCTGACTAGACTTAGCCAGTCTGCCTCCACTAGACATGTTTCTGACCTTATGGGGTGAGAGTCGGCGCTCTCAGAGGCCGGACACAATGCTTGCTGTGGGGGGAGGGGCTTCACACCTCCCCCAAGCCTGAATGGCATTCCAAGGTTGGAAGCTTCAAAGGCAATGCTGCCTGTGTTTTCCTGATGAGGAATGCGGTCTCCAACCATTAGACCAAATGGAAACACTAAAGGTGAATTTCTAAAAGTAGATGGTGGTCGTATATTGGGGCTCAGGCAATTATGGGGGCTCGGCTCCACAATTTTTGTAGCAGAGTATGGTTAGCATTAGAGCACCTCCTCTTTAAGGTGTCACCAAAAGAGTTTTGGAGAAGGTTGTGCTGAATGAATTAAAGTGTAATGATTATTAGAGAAGCTTTGAAAGTGTGCGTTTGAGTGTATGTGATGATGGATTTTTGTTTTTTAGTGAGTTGTTTGGTTATGTGATGATAATTGTGGCTTAAATTGGTGATCTGATCATCATTTTGATGTATTATTCGTATTTGTGATCTCAAGATATTATTATTAATCTCTGCTTAACACTTGGTACCTGGGCACAAAAAGCAGTCAGGCTTAACTCATAGGCAATGCATAAAGTTTTTGTGCAGCACACAAACAATAATAAAGCCAAAACACAACACAAGAAAAATCCTCCACCAATTTAGAAAATAGAGTACATTTAAATAAATTATTTGACACCAAAGAAACAAAAATCCAATCAGTAGAGCCAGTGTTATGAATTTAAAAATGTAAACACTAGCACCTAAAAGATGAAAGTGCCACCCAAGGACATCTAGCTGCGCACAACTGGATCAAAGTCTAAAAATAGGGCAAGCCGTGATGGGGCATGGTTCAGGTACAATGAGTGGATTGGTCTGGTCAGCGCTTGCCTTCAGACTTATAGGAATTTTTTTTTAAAGATTTCTGAGAAAGTAGAGTTCTGCGGGGTAGAGCTGTAGGCAGTGTCCGAGGAGGTAGCATCATCATTGGGGAGCCACCAGAAGAAGTCTCAGTGAAGATTTTTACGTTCACACTCAGTCTCTTTTTTGAAAAATGAAAATCCCCAGCAGGGCGAGACAGGAGGCTGTAGCTAACAAGAGTTCCAGGAGGCTGAATGCCCTTTTGGCAAAGGAACACCAAACAGAATGTGCTGCCTTGGAGAAGAACATAGTTGGAGCTGCAGCGAAGTCAGGCAAACTGACGATGCACCTTAGGCTGATATACAAGCATTTTGGTCTCACTCTTCTCGAGGAACTCAGAGTCGTTTTAACCAAAAATGTCCCAAGTTTTGGATTTTTACTATCTGGGCACCTTTATTACCACTTAGAGGGTTACAACTCGCACAGGCTGGGTCCTGGTGTGGGGTCAAGATGGTGAAAGCCTGTTATGTCCCTGTGGCTCTGAACAGGAAGCCTGCAAACGAGCCCTTGGAGTCAATCTGGCTGTCCTGGATTCAGATGTTGAATCAGAGATCAAGCAGCAGGGCAGGCCTTTGAGGGTTCAAGGCAGACTCCAGTCAACAAAGCAATCCTTTCAGGTGCAGCAAAGCAGTCTTGTGGAGTGCACAGCAGGTCACAGCAGCAGTCAACACTCTGAGAATTCTTCCACAGTTTCCTGACTCCCCTGCCCTGACTCCAAGCAGACTGTATAAACAATGCAGGGGTGACAAGTCCTTTGTAGGAAGGCTGCACAGCCAATTCATTTGCAAGTGGGGCTTTGCCCAAGGTCCGCCCCATCATGTCGATTGATGGCCCATGCAGGAACACCTAATCCCACTATTGTGTCAGTCTGTGAGAAATAAATAAAGTTCAACTGCCAATTGCACCATGTCATGTGACCTAGTATGGGCTGTGGGCATCAAATAGCAAGGCCAGGAAAATTCCAACTTTCTAATAGTGTCATTTTCAAAATGGTATTTTAAAATCCGACTTTACCATTAAAGAGGTTTTTTATTATAATTTCACAGACATCAAACATAAAATGCTTACCTGTTCCCAATCAAAAGTTACCACTAATTTAATAAAATAAAGGCAATCCAATGCTATCCTACAGGAGAGGTAGGTCTCACAGTAGTAAAAAATGAATGTAAGAGTTTTTCACTACCAGGACATGTAAACCATAAATGTGCATGTCCAACCTTTTAGATACAAAACACTAGGGGGTGCCAGAGAGTCCCCGGCAAGATGGCCGCACATTAGTGCTGCTCTAACGATCTGTTCATAACTAAGCCATCCTCCACCCTCTGGGCCAAAAATGTAATCCCTTTGCTACTATGACCTCACTGGAGTGCCCGGCAAGAAGTTACACCCTCTGGGCAGAGTGGAACACTGTGAACTGAGAGCATCTGAACAAGTTTTGAGATCGGGCCTTGGCCACCTGCCCCCTCGCTGCCTAGCCAGATCAGTTGCAAAATTGAGGCCACAGCATCGGCGTGCAAATGCGCACATTGTGGTGGGAGGAGCTGGACTGTGATCCCATGGCATGCCACCATTTGGGAGGAACCCAAATCCCTGCACGGGTTCGACCTCATTAAAGTGCCAATCGAGCTGAACACCCGCTGGACAGAGTAAAACCCAGTTGAATGAGAGCGTGGGGCACAGAGCTGTGTGCCACAATCGGGTCTTGGCTGCCTGCTCCTTTGGCTGCACAGTTGAATTATGACCCGACTGCCGGGTGGGACAGAGAAGTGCTGCGTGGAGTGAGGTCATGCGTGGGCATCTCTGTGCAAAGTTGCACATAAGCCACTGCAGCAGCTCACCAGTGCCGCACCAGAGGCAGGTAACTCCCTTGTCGCTCTGCCTGCAGAATCGAGGTCGTGGTGTCGGTCTGCAGACATGCTCAATGTGGTGTGTGGGGCTCATCTGCGACCCCCTGGCTGTGTCCGAGGAGGAGAGATGGTGCTGTGTGGCAGGTCCCGCCCTGAACTGCCGTGCAGAAGAGGACGAGTCGGGCATTAGCGGCACGGGTGTGGCATGCCCGGGAGCGGCGGCATTGACACGGCCAGAGATTTGGTAAGATAAAGTGTCTGCCCTCCGAGAATCGTTTGCTGGTGGCGACGCGGGTCCTACTGCACCACATGGGGGGACCTGCAGGCCTTGGACTGGAGCCAAGCAGATAATGTGAAAACAGGCATTTGGACTTTCAAGTTAAGCACGTTGTGGGGCTGCATGAGCCCTGTATAATGAGTCGCTGACTTTTGACTTAACACTTATAACGCAGAGTACGAAGCTCCCTCTTGTATGCGGATCACACATTGTGGAGCAGAATAGAAGGTGACTCACATACACCTGTATTATGTCCAGATTGAAAAAGCAGCACTGGTTAACAGCAACAAACTACATTACCAAACAGGCTAAGTAATCATATACCAAAATAGCCTCTGGATTTTATGACCGGGGAAGGCGCGGCAGGGCCACACAGTATCACCATGGGGAAACCGGATAAGACACAGGCGAAACTTACATTTGAAACAAGAGGTTCCATGAAACAACTGCCAGACACCGGTGCAGGGGGAGCACAGCCCATGGGAACAGCGGAGGGCAGTACACATAAAGCAACGCTCATGACAAAGCAGAGTAGTCTTCAGTCCATTGATGGCAAGATCAATATGCTCAATATTTGAAAGGACAGTATGGCGTCAAAAATGGACAAACAGTCTGCGCACATTGCGAAGACAGAACAGAGACTCTCGAAGGTCGAGGATGAGCTGCAAACAGTGAACCAGAAACACTTAACATGGAATGGGTCCTGGCAGTCATTCAGGTAAAGAACGAGGACCTGGAAGTGTGCGCTCGCCACAACAACCTAAGAACAATAGGTGTGCCAAAATATGTAGAAGTAGGCAAAATGGAGACTTACATTGAGACCATGCTGACAACGATGTTTGGAGCTGAACATTTCTCCCAACTACTAGTGGTGGAACGAGCGCATAGGGCTCGCATGACAAGACCACCACCTGGGGCCTCCTGAGGCCAATCATAGCAATACTATTGAGTTATCCTGATAGAGATACTGCCCTACGGCTTGGGAGAGAAAAGGGAGAAGTACAATTTCAGGGCAATCAGGTCTCATTTTACCCGGCTTTTACCACGGCGATGCAGACGGCTCAGCTGGAGTGCTTAACAATCAAGAGGCAACTGCAAAAAGTGAATATATCATACACTATGTTGTACCCAGCGTGCCTTCATATTGAACACCGAGGTCAACAGAAAATCTTTACAACATCTAAACTGGCCAAAGACTATTTAAAGTCACTTTCACCTGGTAAACAACAGCGCAATGCATTGGATGCTGAAAATGGAGAACACTAATATGGAGGCTGGTCTTGGGGCCTCCAGTGTGAGAGTGAACAGAAACTGCATATATAATGGGCGATTGCGACCGCAAAATTAACATTGGAGTTATTGAATACCAGATTGGCAGTTACTTGTACCCAGTTCATTGGTAAGAGCAAAGATTGCTCCTATTTACCCGGCCCCCTCCGTACACCAGGAGGAGGACTGGGACTCTGGTAGACCTCCGTGAGGGAGCACCCCAGATAAGTCTAGCACACAAGTGCTGCAAATTCATGCGTTTTACTGTTATGTGATTGTCAGAAGAATGCATGTTTATTGTTCATTGGGGATGTCTTTGGCTAGTTGAGTTTGCTGAAGTGGGAGGGGGCAGGAGCAGGGAACTTGAGGTGTTCCATACACACACATGACTAAATCGGTACCCTACCGAGCACTGCAATCAAACTACACATTGCACACAATACCATTCTAGAGTGAGAAGTTGAGATGAGCTGTCCAGGTGATAGTATTAACTTTATTACGTGGAAAGTCCGTGGCCTCAACGATCCCCGCATAGTCAGACTAGTGCTTTGGTTCTTAGAGAGACATAGTATACATGTTGCTCTACTGCAAGAGACGCCCCTAGATGGGCACTCAGAATGTGCGGTGGGTGCTCGCTCATCCTACTCCACATATTGACGGGGTTCTGGTATTGATTAAATGGGGGTTCCCTTTACACTTGCAACATACTACGCTGACGACCAGGGTAGACTCCTCATAGTGAGAGGATCGCTGGCAGGCACTGGGGTTACTTTGGTAAATACATATGCACCAAATATAGATGACACAGAGTTCTTTACAGCCACATGGAGACAGCTACATGTAGCAATATTGCCACATGTCATCTGGGGTGGTGATTTAAATACATATTTAAACCCGATGATTAGTTGCTCTGCAGACACCATGTGGCAGGGGAAACATGCCGCCAAGGTATTGAAGGGCGGGATGGAGGAGTACGACCTGGTAGATGCCTGGCCATTGAGACATCCTACGCAGAAAGAAGGAACATTTGTTTCCCCTGTCCACGGTACATGAGCTCGAATAGATTATTGGCTCATCTCTACTGAGGTGTGCCGGTGGATCGAGGAGGTTTGGCATCTCCCCAGGACACTGTCTGATCATGCACCACTCCTGTTGCATTTGAGAATGCCAAATACAGCCCTTCCCCCATACACTTGGCATTTTTGCTCAACGGCGCTCTTGCATGTGGCCTTCAAAGAGGTGGTGCAGAAAGCGATTGTCAAATATTTTGACCTAAACACTGGCTCAGTGGGGAGTCGGAGCTCTTTATGGGAAGCATATAGAGCCACAATACATGGGACATACATAGTTGCACACCAGGAGCATTGAGAGATATTCAGCCACAGTCGAGCAAGACGGAGGGCAAGCTAAGTGAACTAGAAAGAGAATATGAGTGCAGACTAGCAGAAACTATTCTGGTGACCATAAGAGATCATAGAACAGAATGTGAGACACTTGCAGAGCAAAAACTAGAACCCGGAGGGGATGTAGCCTAACCTCTTAGGCGGTCGGTCTCAAATCTGGTGGAACCGGGTTCGAATCTCAGCAATGAGGCTCGACATCCTGTGATTCTGGGAAAATCCTTCCCATTTTCCGCAACACCTCAAGAGAACAAATGCAGACAATCAGACATCTCTCTTACATCAAGAATGTGGTCATTAGGCCGGCAGATAAGGAAGGGGCTATAGTTATCCAAACCATGGAGGAATACCGGACAGAATGCCTCCGCCTACTCAATGACCCCAGAAATTCTGAATCTCTAGCTAGAGATCTTACTGATGGAATAAGATTACAAATTGGGAGAATGACTGAAGAAGCCCTAGCCCATGACTAGGCCTGGGCGAAAATTTTGTTCCGTTCGCGGAAATTGCGATAATTTGACATTTTCGCGTTCCGCGGAGAGCGCGAAAATGTCAAAAATTCCGGTTTCCGCAGCTTGGCGATAATTTGTTTCTTGCTCGCGCTGTAAAATAATACATTCTCGCGCGCGCGCGATCGCCTTACCTGAATCCCTGCGTTCGCCGACAAGTTTTCTTGATCCGGTCGCGTTCTCCATGAGATGTTGTATTGTTTTTAGCCATTTGCGCTGTCTCGCGACAGTTCGCGCTCGCAGTGACGTCATGCGTCGCGCGATCACGTCTTTCTTCTCGCGATCATGCACCGCGAGAACAACTCAAAACAAGATGGCCGCGCCCGCAAGCAACCACATGGGTAAGTTGGCGACCCGCAACCATGCAGAAAATCTCGCGAACATGCCGGAAAAAAACTTCCGCATCTTCGCGATATTTCTGCTTGTTTGCGATAATTTTAAACATTTTCGCGATAATTTGCGAAGGTTAATTCCGCAAATTCCGCCCACCCCTACCCATGACTGCATCTCCTGGAAGGTAAGTAACTTCTCGACCAATAAATCTCCAGTAACTCCATCTTTCTACACAATTCCTAAGATACACAAGGATCTGAATGAACCCCCTGGATGCCGCATTGTCTCAGGAATAGGCTCAATCCTCCAACCTCTCTCAAGGTTTGCTGATGCATTCTTAAGACCAATCATTCAAGGCACTGACACATACCTAAATGATACGAAAGATGTGTTAAGAATCCTGCAGATCATACCTTTTGACCCTGACAAACAGTTGCTAATTGGGCTAGATATAGAAAGCCTTTACATGAGTCTTTCACACACAGAAACACTTGACATCAGAGAGGACGTCCTCTTCACAGTAGACTGGGAGTATCAAACTCCACGCAACTTAGTTATGGAATGTTGCAAGCTGGCCCTGACAGAGAACTTTTTCAAGTTTGAAGACACCTTATATCTACAAAAACATGGGGCCAGCATGGGAAGCACTTTTGCTCCAAGTGTAGCAGGTCTTTCTGTACACCACCTTGAAAAACATAAGATTCTAGTAACACAGAACCACCTCATCACCAACATTATTCTTTGGAAAAGGTATATAGATGATATACTGGTCATTTGGCAGGGCAATAAAAATACAGCAAAACAATTTCTGATCTGGATCAATAAACAGAATGTTTTCCTCAAATTTACACACAGTGTATCAAGAAAGGAACTGGTCTTCCTAGACTTCAACATTTTCTCAGATGAAGGTGCACTGAAAACTACCACCCACTTTAAACCAATGATAAAAAACTGTCTTCTCTCCTTCGACAGCTTCCATCCGAGACACCTGAGGGAAAATCTCCCTTTTGGACAATTCTTCAAAAGTGAGCAACTACAACAAACAAGCTGTGGACCTGACTTCCAAACTAGAAGCAAGGAAATAGCCCGCACAGGAGTGCAAAAAAAGCCATGAAGCGTGCCAAGAACAACAACAGGGAGGCCCTGCTGGAGCTTCCAGCACAAAAGGGAAAGGAGTTCACCCCATATGCATCACAACGTATAACTGTGTGTCCAATCAAGTGAGCAAACTTTTTAATACACATCGGTGCATATTAAACAGCGGAAACACCCCTTTTCCAAAACTGTTATTTTCTCATAAAAGAGGTCACAGTCTAAGAGACATGTTGGTACACACTCGACCACATATGAAAGAGGGTTACGATATCTGGACAGGGCTTCATCACTCCTCTGATGGGACATCACCCATGTAGCAACTGTAGTGTTGGCCATTTAGGACAAACAACCAAAGCTATCACTTTCAACAATACAACATGGGAGATGCGACCTTTCACTAACTACAACTCAGAGCACGTGATTTAAATGATCACCTGCCCTTGTAACTTGCATTACATGGGGATCAGTACATGCAAAGTGAAGATCTGAATCTGTGAACATCGTAGTAATATCAGATGCTAGCGTGCCACAACTAAGATGGCAACAAACTACATTGAACACCACCACACTGTAAATGATCTACGCTGGGCAGTCTTGGAACAAGTGAAACAAGAGTCCAAAGTCTTTGAGAAAGAGCAGCGTTGGGTCTGCAGGCTTAAGTCAGATGAGGGTGGCCTGACAGAGAACATCCAATGGGGAAAGTTTATATGACCAAGTAATTTTCCCTGGATGCACCTACAGGACTTATCAAGAAATTGATAAACTACAAATTCAATGCTTTTCCAAAACTATAAGAATTTATAAGTTTTCTAACCCTAGGATATATCAAAAAGTTCCTCCTTTTCCTTTGTCTCCTAGCACCTACCGATACAAGGCGCAATTTGATTGATAGAAATAATGATCCTATAAACAACGTCATGTAGCCTTATACTATCCAACACTCAGGATACCCTGTTCTTTTGGAATAATACTTCAATAACATTTCCCAATCTTTATTTTTATTTTTTATTTTTATTTTTTCATTTCTGAAATGTCCCACGTATAATGGATCTGTACCATTTATAACTAAAAATGAAGATTTAAGTGTAATATTAATTTTGCCATACACCGATTTTGGGCACAAACTCACGACCGTGAGTACGCCTCGGCTCGTTCCATGAAAAGTAGACAACAGCCTGGAGGTATGCGGTCTAGTGATCAGCCTCCGCAAGGACGCTAACGACCACACACTCCTGAATAAACAGGATGTGCCACGCCCGTCTGATATCTTCGGGGCCACGGGCAGGCGGTTACCTCGTAACGAGGGAGTAGCCTTGAGGAAGTAAGTGGTTTAGGAGCCGAGTAGCAAGTCACACTCGGTTCTGTCTGAATTTTTTCTAAATCTTTACACCGACGAAGCATTTCCTTTGGTATAACTACCTCGCAATGGATACAATATCTTCTCCATCAACAGAGTGTGACTACAGGCGCCCCCTCTCCCCCGTTTGGACTCATGATGCCTGATTGAGGCTAATTACACGTATGTAATGTCATGTGTGTTTACTGTTGTTTTATGTTTTTATTGTGTCTATTCACTCACGATTTTTTCTCACAGCCTGTTCACATTTTTGATACGTGAGAATTATGTCCCCATCTACTCCCAAGGTTGCGTGATGTACAAAAGATAAAGCTATAATGTGGCCTACGGGACGTGCATGTTTCTAATTCTCTTCTTTCTCATATCCTCATAGATAACATAAGAACAGACCGACCAGGTGCTGTATGTCTTTATTTATATTTTTTCTATCCCTACTCCCACTTGAGAAAATGCTACTTATATAACAGTGAGCAACCCCATTAGGTCCTGATGAAAATCCATGGGGTAGGGCTTGAAACTAGTTAACCAGAGAAACTTAGCGACAACATCCCATTATTCTCCCACCCTCCCAATTTTTTAACCATATTGACTATGGGAACCAATAAATAATGTTTTTCCTACTAGCCAGGTATTTTTAACTCAGTCTCCATATAAAAAAAAAACACTCCGATATTTAAGCATTCGGGATAGGCATAGATATTATCAATGCTCCCACGTATCCATCGGTCGCAGCATACCCCTTTCCGTAGCGGGTTAGGTGAGAACCCTATGAAGAAGCATGCCACCAAGGGGTAACCCTGATGGGTGAGAGTTATTTATAAGAATAAAACAAAATTCTTTCCTATTACGAGGTTGATGTAATATTTCTTTGTCAGGTTGATTGAACTCCATAAGTAACTGTGGGGAGCAAGTTGCAGTTGGACCTTGGCAATCTGAGTCAAAACTCATTGAAAGTCCTGATTGCACCTCTTTTTTAGTTTTTTTTGTTTTCTAACTGGGATGGCATTCCAAATCCCCCGCACATTGGCATTAATAGAAAGTTTGCAGTGTTCAGACAGGGACAATTACGCCCAAAATCCTTTACAGGACCACCACAGAGGGGGCCTTTTGGCTCTTAACGCTCAAGCAGTATTTCGCCCCTGCTCCATTTTTTTGTCTTACGGCTTTAACTGAAAAGGACTTTTATTTCTTAGATTGCTTGTATTTAGATGTTCAAATGTAAATGTTGGATTTTAAAGGGTGAGGTCTAAGAGTTTTTTTACATACTTGGGGCCAGATGTAGGTAAAATCAAATTTGCGATTCCTTAATAGCTAATTTTACCGATTCGCTATTAAGGACTCGCAAAATTGAATGTAGGTAGGAATCGCTCAAATATTAGCGATTTCTTAATATTCCTTAATAACAAATCGCAAATTGAGATTAGCTTATAAGGAATACCTACCCATTCACTCCTATGGGCTAGGAGGCCCATAGGAATGAATGGGAAGATATTCACTATTTGCGATTCCCTATTAAAGATTGGCAAATAGCGGGCGCTATTTCAAGGGTGCCAGGGTGTCAAAAAGACACCCTGTTGCACCCCTGAAATGTGCATGTGTGCACATGTGGCGCACATAAATGCCCTAAGGGCATGAATGTGTGCCACATGGCACTTTAAAAAAAGCAGAAAAGTGCTTTTTTAAAGGAAATTGCTAATTACCACCAACTTGAAGTTGGTGGTAATTAGCGATTCCTTAAGGCTAAAGTGCACTTTCTTTTGTGCTACTTACATTGCATGTAGGGAATAGCAATTTCCGATTCCTTAAATGCAAGAGCAAAATAAGGAATCGTAATTTTGCGATTACTTATTTTGCTAGTAGGCTTAAACTCACCTACAATGCTCGCAGCCAAATAGCGATCACAAACGTTGAAATTCTGCTAATTTCAGCGTTACCGATCGCTATTTGGCCACCTACATCTGGCCCTATATCATTTGTTAGGCCACCAATATTGTTATTTTTATTATTTTGAAAGCCCCTTGTTGTGTCTAACACACATTCATGTCAGCATTTTTTTTTTCCAGATAACCCACTTGTACTTACATTTTAGATATTGTGCTATGGTTTTCAGGCACATAGTTGCAAGGCTGCCCCCCTATCTGGTCCTATACTGCTCGAGGTACAATGGGTAGGAGAAAAGCAGAGGGGGTTCTTTCAGGACACAAAAGGCATCTTCCTAACTACGCAGCCGAGAATTGCACCCTAAAAGAAATTAATGCCCTGATAGATTAGGTGGAATCACTAATTAGTGTGGGTAATCACAGAAGAGTGGTCCAAAGATGAAAATTATTTTTAATAAGCCCTGTTAGATTTGGGTGTCTCTAGTTGGCACAGGTAGGTACTTGTGACAAATAGGGACCCTTGCCTCTAGTCAGGGTAAGGGGGTACACTCCTACAATAACCCCTGCTCACACCCTTGGTAGCTTGGCACGAGCAGACAGGCTTATCTCAGACGCAGTGTGTAAAGCATTGGTGACCACATACAGTGATCCAGTGACAACACTACAAATGGACACCACACAGGTTTTCTATCAAAAATAAGTATACTTTATATAGATTTACCACAAGACCATAAACGACAAGAATACACAATACTATTACTTTAAGATGGTAGTTTTAGCTTAGTTCAGTTCAGTTCTTAAGATGCGACACTTTGCGTCAATGTACCTTACGATGCGTTTCGCTTCCACGACAAGCAATGTCGCAGCGATGGAAATGCGGCAAATTTCTGGTACAAAGAAATAAAGACGTGAAGATCTTCCAGATGCGGCACGCTTCTCCGGGGATGCGAAAAGTTCTCGGTTCGATGCGTGGACTGCAGCGGCGACACCCTTGTTCAGAAGTGTGACGCAACAGCTCCAACTGCGACACTCTTCTCCCACGATGCGTGAAGCTTCGGCACGATGCGACAACTACAGTGGCGACATCCTTGTTCAGAAATGCGACGGCAGCAGCTCCGACGGTGGCGCGCTTCTCGGGGATGCGAGGCGCATTCTCCGATACGGTGCAATGCGACAGTTCCAGCGGCGACACCCTCGTTCAGAATTGCGACGGCAGCAACAGCGATGGCGACATGCTTCTTCCTCATTGCGAGACTCTTCTCTCGATGCGGTGCAGTGCGACAACTCCAGCGGCAACTCCCTTGTTCAGAAGTGCGACGGCAGCAGCAGCGACACGCAGTCCCTCAGAAGGCCCAAAAAAGCAGCAGGCACTTCCAAAGAACTCTGGGGAGCTGGGGGTTGAAGTCTGTTGTCCCTGAGACTTCAGCAGGAGGCAAGCTCTGTTCCAAGCCCTTGGAGATCCTTACAAGTTGAAATAAGCACACAAAGTCTCTTCTCCTTCCTTTGGCAGTCAGGCAAACCACTGCAGGCCAATCCCCCAAGCAGCACTTCAGCTTAGGGATAGTCTCTCCTCAGTTTCTTCAGGTTCCGCTCCTCAGTAAAGGTTTCTTCTTGTTCCAAAAGTGATCTAAATTCTTGGGATCAGGGTCCCACTACTTCTACCCCAAAATCCTTTGTCCTCTGAGGGCAGAGGGGCCTTTGCCCAGTCCAAACCAGTTATGGAGCACTCTGTTTACATGACTCCTTCTTTCCTTTCACAGTGCAGGCCAGAAACATCAGATGCCCCATATGAGGTGGAGCCAGTATTGCAGAGGGAAAGCCCAGCCCTGGAGCACTTTGTTGACATGATTCCTTCTCTCCTTTCACAGTGCAGGGCAGAGACATCAGACGCACCACAGGGGGTGGAGCCAGCACTGTGGGGGGCAGGCACAGTCCTATTCAGGTCCCAGGTGCAACTCCTCCCTCCCATCTAGATGCAGATCTCTCTATTCACCACTGGGCGGACTCACCCTGTCTCCTGGAATCCCCCAGCCCAGCCCTGTCACTCAAACTCCAGACAAGGAATACACAACCTAGCAGAGGCAGGTTTGAATGGTTAGACAAGAAAATACCTACTTTCTAAAAGTGGCATTTTCAATCACAGAATGTTAAAACCACCTTCACTAAAAGATGTATTTTACCATTCTGAGTTCAGGCATACTAAACTCGAATTTCTACCATGTTCTCTGAGTCAGTTAAGATTATAAACATGTAATAATCTAACAGCCCATTCTGGCCTACGGAGAACAGGTAGCCTTGCAATAGTGAAAAACGAAAATGGCTGTAATTTACTATTAGGACATGCCACACACATCAGGGCATGTCCTACCTTATACTTACAATGTACCCTGCCCTTGGGCCTACCATAGGGGTGTCTGATATGAAGAAAAGGGAAGGTTTAGGGACTGGCAAGTGGGTGCACTTGCCCAGTCAGCATGACAGTACCAGACTGCACACAGGCTCTGCAATGGCAGACCTTAGACACATTTTACAAATCTGATTCTGTGGGTGGCACAACCAGTGCTGCAAGCCCACCACCAGCATTTGGATTTACAAGCCCTGGGCACACTCAGTGAACTATACTAGGGTCTGACAAGTAAACCAAATCAACCAATCATGGAATCACTAATTCGTACAATAATTTACAATATGGAGAGCATAAAACAGCCAACAACAGGTCAGAAGAAATATAGGAGGAAGGCAAAAAGTTCAGGGATGACCCTGCGAAAAAGGGCCAAGTCCAACAAGCCCGATGAAAGCACCTTACCAACAACTTCTTCTAAGAATTCACTTCCCCCTCTGTCTAACACTACCTGTACCTTAACAGTTTTCATGATTACAGTACCCGAATATAATTCCGGCCCTGAAATCTCCAGCTGTCTGATTGCATGTAGCAATAGATTGACAGCTCCTCAAGCTTTGGAGGTAGAGCATGTTATTGACTAGCCCAAACTCCTGGAAACTGGTAACAATCCCTTTTCTCATATTGTGGATCATTCATAAACGCAGAAACTATTTGATATGGTAAGTTCCCTGAAAAAGGAGATAGCTAGCAATAAATCACTGATCTCTTATCTGCTGATCAGGAATCACTTTCTAAAGCTACTATCACTGCTGGCCCTTATCACACCTATTGAGAGATTATGCATCAGCTTCCACTGTCATCTACTTTTGCTACTTGCCCCTCCCAGAGGTCTAGAACCTTTGCTCCAAATATTTTACTACTGGCATGTCCTATTCAACCGATAACCCTTCAGCAAGAGAGAGAGGGTTTCTTGCTTCTAAATGGCCCCAACCCACAGGGCACCACACCGTTACATAGCTACCAGCTACCTCTTAAATCCAATCTGGGCGCTATTCCTCCTAGGAACTCTGTCCCAAACCATTTTCTCAAGCCCACGATGTGAACTATTTTCCTCTAAAGCCAAAGCCTCTTCTAAATCTGCAAAATCTCATAGACCTGAATGTTTTTATGATCAATGTGCCTTAGTTGGGTCCTTCATCATTTAAAGACAGAGCTTCCCTTATCAACAAAGTACTTTACTGAATTAGAACACAAAAGGGGTCTCTTTCCATCATCTGCTCATATATTATTATGGCTCATAGGATATCGCCACGTTAACACCCCTCTTTATTGCATTGGCCTAGAGTCTGCCAGTAAATCTCTAGTTCAGGGTTTAATAAGTAAGTTCAGGCTTTTTTTATTTATTTCAAACTTAAAATCATCTATAAGGTCCAGTCTGATTCACAACCATTCTCTTTTTTTTCCATGAATACTAATATCTTAATAGTGTCCGTAAGGTCCTTTGTCCATCGATCACCTTATTGTAATTCTTCATTCTCTTCACAGCCTCTAATTGCTGACAGTCATTCTTCTCATAACACTCATTTGTCAGCATCCCTTTCAATCCCTCCGCTAATTCCAAATGGAACTCTCAACAAGATAGATTGACTACCCCAATCTGATGTCTCCATTACTCATTCTACTGTCCCTTTATCGGCTTCTCAGAGGCCATTGTCAAATTATCTATCATCCTGTATTATGCCCCCAGCCTATTTCTCAACCCTGAATGACGAAATTTGCTTGCTCTCATGGAATGTTGCCAGGATTCGTGATAAAAGTATGGACCCCCGACTGGACCAACTTTTTGGATTCTTTTCACATAATTTTAATCCAGGAACCCTGGGCTGTTTCTTTGCTTTATAGACCTCTGTATATATATATTTTTTGTATTAACACAATTCCATCTACTAAAGGTAGCCCTTCAGGGGATCTGATAATCTGGCTCAAAATATGCTTTCATTTTCAATATAAGAGATTGCACAAGTCATCTCCTGATATGTTAGCCCTAAATCTTAGCTCTTGAAAAGGGAGCTCTATTAACATCTTAACTATCTATAACCCTACGGTCCTAAAAAAACAAAGAGTCCTAGACCCTACCTGTTGTGGAAAACTTTCTTTGCTTGCATTTACTTCTGAGTTATCAATCATAGTGGGTGAATTCATCATCACCTATGAACCCATAGAGCTTGTTACAACTTTAACCCAAAGTGAAGACGAAGTTCTTGGTATTCCATCATTGTAGGCAAACGTCTTAAAAGCTTGGGCTGCTGCATCCCTACAGCTTGCTTCCTTAACACTTATCTTTGGCGTTAGGGCTTGCAACAGGAGTACTGAGTCTGATAAATCCAGAACATTTATGTTTAAAAGGGGCCTCAAGAAATCTCGCATTGGCTAGTGCATCATTGATATCAGACTCTGGAACAATCCATGGGGCTTTTAACATCTTAAAAGAGATTACAACAATCACAACGCACTAGAATTACATTTATAATGTGACTATTTTTTGCAATCTTTACACTCTGCAAAATGTATTCTACTTGTCTCTAATAATAGTGATGTACCAAAAATAAACTAAAGGACTATACCTACCAATAGTCCCAACACCATTACCAAATAATCAGTCAGCTGGCAGTGAAGAAGGTTCAATTGTTTATTAAACAAGATACTCTATAGAGGAGCCTCTCCGAACCTCACCCATCAGGTGCGCCGAGAAGACTGTTGACTCATATTCAAACATGAAGTTATATACTTGTCGGTTCAACGCATACAATCACAGTAAATGGAAAAACACCAGTTGGCCCTGGAGCACCAGGAAAGGACCATATATGGCACACATCAAATCAGTACAAAGGCTTCACTATCAATTACCGATGAGGTCAGGAGGGGTGACTCCCTTTCGTCGTGGTGCCTGGGAGTATAGACACAGCGCCTCCAGGAATGCGCTTATCACCCCCAAAGCCAGATGCGACCTTGAGTCTTAGAACAGAGGAGTGAACAGCCTGCCTTCCACTGCTACCAGTAACTCAGATGAGCTGGGACCTGACAACTGCACGTGATCAACGCGTGATCATGGCCTGTGCTCGAGCAGATAAAAAGAAGATGGAGTCTGTATGGTTCTCGGCCTACTCTTTTAGCAATAGATATCCAAGGAGGAAATAACTGAGTTTCCTCCAAGCAAAAGTATATATACCAAACAGAGAGTATATGTATAGATCAGCCGCGGTCCGTGGAGGTAGTTCCGTGGGGCGGAAAGGCGGGTCGGGGGTACTAAACACCGGAATATGGATTATTGGAGGTAAGTAAACAATTTAAATAAATAAAACGAATTTCGTAGCGCGCGCTTCATCTCAAAATGGGATGCAGCGCGCGCTACGAAATTCTTTTTATTTATTTAATTGTTTACTTACCTCCAATTATCCATATTCCGGTGATTAGTACCCAGCACCCTGAAACCCCCCCCCGCCCCGCCTTTCCGCCCCACGGAACTCCCTCCACGGACCGCGGCTGGTTTCCACATGGATTGTTGCTTGGTTGTGATTTGAAGTCAGGGTGGTACTGGGGAACAATGCACCCCGGTAGCCCTACTCTTATAGTGGGTATCGTAACAGCACAACTATGAGGCGCAGAAGCACTTCTTTGAACCTGATCAGTACCACCCTTTATGTGGGAATGGAAGAAAACTCCCCATCTCCTGTAATGATGTGACCCCCCATAAAATTGTAGTAAGACTTGACAGAGGGGACAATTATGAAAAGGTCATAGGAGTCCAGATTCGCTGAAGGGATCCATCATGATACACAAGGCGTGGAATTGCAGAAACTGCCATACACGTGATTCACTGAATGTTTGGATGTCCTATTGATTTGTAGAGTCCTATTCAGAGCGTCATCAGAGTATTTCTAAAAAGTACTTGTATGGTCTTTGACATTTGTTTCCTGAATCATTTACTTAACCTGTAGCCCTCTGCTTAGCGAATAAAGCGGCTAACATTTAGAGCTTGACTAGTCCATAAAAATAATATTTTGCAAATGTAGCAATATATCTGTGTGGTATAGAGGCATCTACTCGTGGGGATGCTGTAAAGCTTTAGTGCATCGAAGATGACATCTCTGCTTTGCTGCCTGTTGCAGTTACAGCACTGCTAGGCCTTAGTCTTGGATTAACACTTGTTATTGAATATGCATCCGCTTCACAAATGTGATTGCTTTTCGCAGCGTGATGCAATGAGGCATGTTCCTTTCCTCACACATTCCCAATTCTTAGTTCTGCAGTTCTCTCTTCTCAGACTATGTGCAATTATGACACCAGTCTTTCAGATGGTTATGACACTCATATTGACAATTAGGGCAATATGACATACTGTTATTTTTTGGGTGGGCTTTTCAATGCTTATTGTATATCCCTAATCATACTTTTGTGAACATGCAGAGAAATTACATCTTGCAGTGTAGCCCACTACCAGTGAACCAAACCATCACACAGCTTTAATTGATTTTCTGTGAAAATGGTTCTATAAACTGATGAGATTGAGTTATTCACTTTTTCATGAAGACTTTACCAAAAGCACAGAATTTAAATGACTAGAAAACGAAATTGGGTTTGTCATCGTAATTAATTTGTTCCGTGTCTTGCAAATCATTTCCTGCCGAAATAATTGATCAGGGACTGGGCAAGAAATGAGCAATTCGGGCTGAGGCTTAGAGGGGATTAATTGTTAATTAAGTCGATTTACTTAGAATTTTCATCTTCAGGGAAAATCAGCCATTAAGCATTTAAGATATCTTCACTTAGTTTAATACTGGGAAATGCTATCAAAAGAGATTTATGATTATTTACACGTTGAGGAGAGGAGATCTCGTTTCTAAAGCTAAACCCAAGGCCTGAATTCATAGAAACTATTCTAATACGACTTTATGTGTTGCTCGAAGACTTATGGGACAGATGATTTCTCCTTGGGTTATGTAATGATGCATTCATATGACCATCTTGAGGGATTTTATTTGTTAATTTAGGGTTCTACAGGATTTCGCATTTTAATAAAGCAATGATGTAACATGTATGTTCATAAGGAACAGATACAGTTTCATTTTTTGGACCTCATTACGAGTGGCCCGATGGGGATCCAATAATGTTGAAACCTTTTAAAATCTGATACCATGCGGATTGGAATTTAAAAGGTGTGGAAATGATCGCCTATTACGAGTTGTCCACTTTAAAAAGCGACATAATATGCGTATTTTGGTGCGCTACCGGTATATACAGACATTTTCCTCTAGTGCAATGTGTCAGGTATCACCTGCCGAACTTTACCTAGCAAAAATGCAGGGGATATGGTCATTGCCACAAAACTTGTAATACCTGTCCCTGTGCAAGTAGTTTGCCCAGGAACCTAAAATGAACAATTTATTCGTAATAAGGGCAGTGAAGGAAAATCACTTTCTTTGAGATTAATAAATACCTCAAGTGCGATTCGCAAAGAGATTTTTTGCTCTGTAATCGAACTAGAAAAATGTGCAAAAGATATACGAATCAAGGACAGGCGCTTTTTGAATTTAGTACGCGCACAATGAAACACTCACTCACCCTCACTTCCGACACCCCTCAGCGCCCACTGGGCCCAAGAAAATCCAAACATCGGTTATGTTGTCCAAGGCGTAGACTTTTATTCACATCAAATCATATAAATCTACACAACCATTACAGGAGAAAAGTACTACTTGGATATATATCAGGATCCACAGCAACAGACTTTTTGCAACATCCACATGTCAGCCGACTCGGCCGACCCACTCAGCTGCGCACATTGTGCCGGTAGGCCCCAACGTGCTACAGCAAACATTGAATTGCTTGAAATATTGGGCACCGCATAGCGCACTGGCCCACCGAGGTACCTGAACACAGGCAGCCTCCCAAAGAGTCCACACAGTCCATACGTTGCGGGATAGGGCAGTAGAGACAGGACCACCGGCAGGTCAGTCCCCTCCCCGCGCCTACCCTTGGCAGTAGAGTCCAGGACCACCAGTAGGTCTGACCCCTCCCCGCCTATCCACTGCACAGTTCCATCATACCCCCTCTTGGAGCCCATCCAGTTGCTGAACCTCCATTGCTGCCCATGCCTCCTTTGGTGTTAACTGCCAGCGCTCCGCCTTGCTCTCCTGCCGGGTGGGTGGGCGGTTTCCGTCGTTCTTGCGGCTTCCCTGGGTCCAAGGAGACAAAGAGGAGGAGACCCCTGGGACGCTGCCTTATATACCAACAACGAGATAGGTTTCAATTTCCAAACGTGTACTCGCACGTCATTGTGAAATCGGATCACCCAAACCAGCCTCTGCCACTGAAACTCGGTTTTCATGGCGCGACTAAGGGCACCCCTCCCCTAGGCGAGGGGGGTGCCTAGTCATAGTACGCGCACAATGAAACACTCACTCACCCTCACTTCCGACACCCCTCAGCGCCCACTGTGCCCAAGAATATCCAAACATCGGTTATGTTGTCCAAGGCGTAGACTTTTATTCACATCAAATCATATAAATCTACACAACCATTACAGGAGTAAAGTACTACTTGGATATATATCAGGATCCACAGCAACAGACTTTTTGCAACATCCACATGTCAAAGGCAGTAAGGAAATTAGGCATAACTTTATAATTGATTTCAGCTTCTCCATATGCCTATAATTAAATTTGTTGGCCGACTCGGCCTACACACTCAGCTGCGCACATTGTGCCGGCAGGCCCCAACGCGCTACAGAAAACATTGCCACATGTCAAAGGCAGTATGGAAATTAGGCATAACATTATAATTGATTTTAGCTTTGCCATACACATGTACTTAAATTCTTTGGCCGACTCGGCCGACCCACTCAGCTGCGCACATTGTGCCGGTAGGCCCCAACGTGCTACAGCAAACATTGAATTGCTTGAAATATTGGGCACCGCATAGCGCACTGGCCCACCGAGGTACCTGAACACAGGCAGCCTCCCAAAGAGTCCACACGGTCCATACGTTGCGGGATAGGGCAGTAGAGACAGGACCACCGGCAGGTCAGTCCCCTCCCCGCGCCTACCCTTGGCAGTAGAGTCCAGGACCACCAGTAGGTCTGTCCCCTCCCCGCCGATCCACTGCACAGTTCCATCATACCCCCTCATGGGGTCCATCCAGTTGCTGAACCTCCATGCCTCCTTTGGTGTTAACTGCCAGCGCTCCGCCACAGGGTGAGAAGGTCGCTGGCGCACTCGCCCTCCCCCCTCTACCTGGCGCTGGCTGTGCCTCACAATAGCCCCCCAGTACAGTGTGGCTAAAGATAGCCATCCCCTTGGCAGACAGATACCCCACATCCTCATGGAACAACTCCCTCATCCCAGGATGTAGCAATTTGTGTCTAATAGTACCCATGGAGGGCTTTGTTAAAATGCTTTTTATGGAATGGTTCAACTTCTTTACCGATTCGTTCATGGCTTTTACCGGAAAACCCACCGGCTCAGGCCATTCCCGGAATCACTTCCGACCTCAATATTGTCGCCTTTGAAGGGAATGTACCGGAAAATGATTGTGACAACTTCACCGCATGTCCAACTCCTTCCCCATCAGGGGAGAAGCACATACTTATTGTGACAGACGCTGTGCGAAGAGTGCCAGCAGGCCCCACCTTGCAACAACCATCCCCATGTTCCACTCAGGGCATCCCTGCTTCTTCTAAAAAGGGAATGTATGGGAAATTATTGTGACAACTTCACCGCATGTCCACATCCTCCACCATCACGGAGGAGGGGGGGAGGAGCACCGCACACCGCATTGGCCCACTGGGCAGTGCTTACTCTGAGTCAATGGAAGCCCGTGCTGGCCATTAACGTTATTTATGGGGACCGGCACTTACATTTTTATAGCGTGCTTCTCAGCAACAGAAATCTGGGCACCTGCCCTCCCTCTTTTACAGCGTAAGCACTGCCCCTAGGATACCAGCACCCAGGTGTAATCCCCCACACCTGACCAGCTTGTACCGGAAGTGAGAGTGTAACACACCCTTCACCTACTCCTGAGTTTGACCTGCTTCTCAGCCAACTACCCAGACTCCTGCTCCCTATCCCAGTCCCGAATCCTTGCCAACTTGACCGGACCCAGAGACATGTCCGCATCTGTACCACTTTCTGTATTCCCAGTACCCTGCATGTTGGAGAAAATGACCCCACCCAGGCCTCCAATAATGCATTGTCCTATTCAATGTGCCTGGAGTCCCACGCAACACCAGAAGAACATCCACCGAGCATCACAAGTGAGGACAGAAAGCCCGGAACCAACAACAGGTCAGCCCCCTCACTCGCCCGGAGCCCAACAAACTTAAGGTTTCCTTTCTGCCAGGATCCCTTACTCACGCCCTGCCATTTAATGTTCTGCATGAGTTGACAATATTTCCTTTGATGTACAGCTTCTCCCTGCTGACCAAGGCTGCTCCCTATGTAGGGTTGGTGCTTGTCTATCACAATTAAGACCAAATGGCAAGATGTCCACCGATGGTATCCCATGCTGGCTTACTTATGACAATATACCTCATGATGTGTAATTACTCCACACACGAGATGGAGGCTATGAATACGGTTCCTAATCGCCACCTCTGCCAAGCGGCCTGTAGAGAGGCTGGACCCGTTGTCTACTCCAACTGATACACTACCTCCTGCTACATTGTCCCCAGGTAAGTTGCTCCGCGTAGATTGTGCTAAATACTTCCCTAAGACCAGTGTATTTCATTTGTCTGGTGGCACTTAATCAGTCTCTTAAGCTTATTACTTCTATTTAACCCACGTGCTTATTACTTTTTATTGAACCTAAGTGCCCAGCAAAAAGAAAATTGTGCTGCCCTTGTTCCAGGCAAGCAGTAGCTGTAAAAATCATTAATATTATTACTGTTATTATTATTCTTATTTATTTATTTTTTCTTTTTTTTACCTGATGACTAGCCAGATCATGTACCCACTCAAATAGTAGTCGCCGGTGCAGCCAAACAATATATAATACCCAGATGTTTCTCATGTCCACAGTGAGTGTTCCCGCTATTGTGCTTGTGTACATATACTGTCCCTAGTAAGGTGGCATTGAAAGTTGTCCTAAACACCCTTGAGGAAAGGAATATACTCTGCTCCGCATAGTCACAGACTGATTATCCCACTTTGGGTGGAAGGTGGTCCTCTTGCGGCAATCGCCTTTAAAAGGATCTGACACTGGCTATTTAGACGCAGTAGTAGGACCATGAGAACTCAATGAGAAACTACCTGTTAATGCTGGGAATTAGTTCACCCCTTTTGCTATCACCCCAGCCATGTTGTTAGATGTAAGAATAGGTATGTAGGCTGGTACCGAACTGACCCAGACGACACTGGCCGGACCTACTTACCCTGCAGCAATTTAGCCACCATCACCACTGGCAGAAGTATTAGGACCCAATAAATGAAAACATCAGTGACCAACAACTGATCTTATTACCGCCGGGGCACTCAGCCCTGCAAGCCATATTACATTTGCAAGCAAGACTCCGCTGGATCAACCTCCCCAGCATTGTCCGATAGCGTTGCTTAAAGTGGCAGACCAACCACCCCAGTCTTATCCATGCCCATGGGGACCGGAACTTGGATATATTAGAAAGAACGCCGTTTGTTTTTCCGCCTCATTAGTGTGCAAGGAGAGGGACTGCATGGCTCCCACAGGCCAGGCTGTAACTACCCCGTTTTATTTTATTTTATTTATTTATTTATTTAGTTTATCCCAAATTCCTATACCATACGAACCAGATACCCCATGGGACACGGAATCCTTCCCATGTCTGCTTGTACCGATATGTTGGCCATCCTGAGGTTCCTGCTAGGTGCCGTCTCGAGAGCATGTTGCCGCCATGTGTGCGCAGTGCGCCTCCCACGATCACATAAGGGAAGAGAATAACAAGCCATTAGGTTTGGTGCGCTTTCGCCTTAATTACACAAAATAATATGCATTCATTTACCCACCAATGAGGAGGCTAGGCCCTACGACTGCACACGTACAATATGTACACTAAGCCTCATAAATGGACCCTGACCCCCCATGTGCTCACTCAGCAGGTCGGGCTGTAACGCCACCTATAGTAATTGTGACTATGTAACCTCCAAAGTTACTTGTTTACACAATATTCCTTGACAGAGTTCAAGTCTCCTACACCCACCCAGCCGTTATGCATCCTTCTGCATGCATAAGTTTTCAATGCATGATTCTTCATAATGCTCTGCCTAATCTCAGGCTATGACATCACTTTTGCGAATACAACATACTTAAAATGCTACAAGCATCACCAGAAAAAGCGCTAACAATATTGTCTTGCACCATCATTTCAATTTGTTATTCTTAATATCAAGCATTCAAAGTAGTTTTCTAGAACTGTAATATTTCTTATAGACGAAATGGTGCACTTAAGCGCGCATTACACGTTCAAATGGACCATAATGTGGAAGCTCCATACACAGCAAAAAATGCTCACTAATTAACTTATTATAAAACTACATTTGCTATCTCATGGTGAATTATCTGCCTCTGTGGCCTAGAATTCTGCATTACTATAAAAACACTCTTTAAAGTGTGCTGCAGCTCATTTGCGTAGTTCTGCTCTCAGTGAGAGTAGCCAGGTAACATAAATACCAAGAAATAATCATTTATGTATGACTACCACTTCCAATACTTGTTTATGGCGGCCATTTTTGAGGTTCACCTCCAGTAAAGTCCAATGACTGTGTAACCCACCGTGCTGTTTCACTGGGGAGACCTAAACGGGTTTTCTGCACTTAACCCATACAACTGTAATGATTCACCTGCCCCGTACAGCTTTAAAATAGTAGCATAACACAGCATTGGTAAGAAATTACAAAAGGTTAGTGCAAGGAAATGTAATTTTCTTTTTTTTTTTTTTAATTTTTTTTTTATGTATACTAGACAGCCGCCAAGACCTTACAGGCAGAGCGACATTTTCCTTAGATAGTAGAAGGTTCATTTCTTTTATTCAACTTAACTGCGGAAATATTGCTTCATGTAAATAGACTGCCAGAACAGACGACCTTTCAGTAGTTAATTTCATGGTTACAATGGTAGACGAGTTTGGATAACATTTCCCCGCTGCTTAATTGCCAAGAAAACCAAATGGATGTTTCCCCCGGCCCCCTGTAAAGATGTCAGTACTTCAGGTAATTGGGAGACCTTTACCGCGAGTTTCCGCTGCCGACTTTTCATCATAAAAGTATCTAAAACGTGCAGCTTCAATGTCTAATCTTGACCAAGCTGACAGAAGTATATAGACTATGACGTGTTTGACTTAATTGTTATGTGTAAATAACAGAGGATTTTACCAGCATCGAAAATATTTATATAATGGGCCCTTTCACATGCAGAGCATCTTTCATTATTGCTCATGAAATAAGGTTCAAAACGACAATTGCAATTACTCGTGCTTTCTTAGAAGTGGCGCGCGCTTCCCTGCGTGTTTTCGTTCATTCACGTGGCGGGCTGACCATGAACTGTAGACTGGACATGAAAGGAAGTTTAGCTCAAATAAGCCTCTTGCCAGTTTGAAGACAGATGCTATCCCTATCATGGGTGCAGCCCGCCTGAATGTGCTTGGCGACAGACAATCTATGCTATGCGCCTCTTAGATTGTGTGAAAATGCACCTCTGAATCGCGCATCGCATCCCCCGCTCACATTGTGTGAAATGGCGCTAAAACCACCACACCACAAAGGCACATCGTCACGCACTCTGCAGCACACCAATGCAATACTCTCTGCGGCGCCTGTCCTACCGGTATAGCGTGGGCAACATGAGGAGGACATACTTAATGAGGCAAACATAGGCAAACAACGAGTATAATACGAACATCAGCAGTTCAAGTTTCCTCGGTCACATGGAGCGCAGACTGTACAGTGAGTAGTACGGGCCTCCTTGAAGACAGGTAAGTACATAGACAAAACAACGGGTATAGTACGAACAGTTCGTGTTTCAGCAGTTCGAGTTTCCCCAGTAACATGGAGTGCCACCCTGATAGATAAAAACCACACCGATAGATAAGACCCAACACCGGCACATTAAACATGCGGGACAGATTACACCAGAAAATGTGCCTGCCCGCTATGAAACCGCTCGCAGCCCAACGCTTCATCCTCCGCAATCTGAAAAGACGTGCACCAATGGGTACGCCCTACGAGATCTCCGCAGCCTCCAGACTATACCGCCTCACGCCCCAATCGCCGATGGGCCCGTCCCAACCTACACCGCTACCTGCCGCGACTATAAAAGCGGCTCTGCGGGACATATTAGACCAACAAAAATGTTTTGAGAAATCCTGCTCGGAGCCCAACATTTCATCTCTGCAGTCTCGAAAGGACATGCAGAGATAGGTACAGCCCTCCACCATCTTCGCTACCTTCAGATGAAATGAAGACGACAATAGAAAACTGCAACGTTGCCTATAAGGAATCGAGATATCACTTAACTGAGCAAACAACCGTTCACCGCTACGCCACGGCCTCCTTGAAACCCCGTGCCACACTCCGCCTCGTTTCCGACGTTCTTGCGGCTTCCCTGGGTCCAAGGAGACAAAGAGGAGGAGACCCCAGGGACGCTGCCTTATATACCAACAACGAGATAGGTTTCAATTTCCAAACGTGTACTCGCACGTCATCGTGAAATCGGATCACCCAAACCAGCCTCTGCCACTGAAACTCGGTTTTCATGGCGCGACTAAGGGCGCCCCTCCCCTAGGCAAGGGGGCCGCCTAGTCAGAAGCATACACAACAGGTGCAAGTGCAAAGATTGCAAGCCTTGTAGTGTGTGGGTAAATGAAGGGACACGTTAGACAAATGGCATGTCTACCAGGAAAATGGGCAAATTTGACCAGGTACAGTGAGTGGGGTGAAAGACAGTTAATAGAGGGAAAAGTTCACTAAAAAAGCTAAGCCAACGTACATGATCTGTATTCACAAAAAATGGAGCAAACTCTGTGTCTGATCTAAAGAGAAGCAAGTAAGGCAAATACTCATGAATGTAGCTCTTTTACACCCAATGCAATGAAAACAACCACAAGCAGCTGTCGTACTTTAATCTCTGTGACCGCGTAAGGAACAGGGCCCTACCCCTGTCTATCTTGGTATTAGCAAACCGCAAATGGTAAATGCGGCATGTACGAGTGCTTTATATATCGTTCTAGCTATGAATGCACTGTGTACACGTTATTCTGCTTCACTACGCGGGTTCCATTTTGGAGGCAGTGGCCATCTTGTGATTGCCCTCACATAGGCTATAATGGAGTAAATACGGGCCTCACAGTACATGGGCTTCTCCTCTGACTTCTCTGTGACCTGGGCAGCTGGCTCTGCTGCCCCAGGTCAAACCGGTCTCACGAGCTCCCCTTCCTCCGTCCACCTGTGATTAGCATCAGGGCTTGACCCATCATAAAACCCTTTTTCTACACAAACCTCCGGCTAATCTCTTTCACACCTGCTTGTTCCTGCTTTATGACTTGTTTCCCAAAACAGGAGATGCTCATGTTTATTGGGGGGTCTATTGACATCAAATGTGGGATCTGAACCTTACTGTGTAAATCATTGTGGGCTGGCCGAACTGGAATGTGGGATGGTCATCATGACTCTGTCTTTTCGTTTGTAATGTATACTTGTAATGGCCATATCGTAAACCAAGGAATGTGTGCCTGGAGCATGATATTTTGTACTTAAGGAGAAGCCCGTTCCTATGATTTTCAGCAGTCTCCTGAGAACATACACGCTGTTGTACTTCTAGGATACCTGTCATTGGTCTGCAGCCAATAAACGAATCTTTGACTTCACCCAGAAGACTCTGTGTTTCTGTAGGTCTGGAACAGGGTGAACCCAGAAGTCATAGGGTGTGTGCCCCTGCACCGCTGGGTCTAAAATACCCAGTACTTCAGTTTGGCGCCCAACTCGGGACGATTTCAGCGGTACCGGTCCAAGCCAGAGGTTCGTGAGGAGCTTCGTGTGGAAATTCCGGAGGAAGGCCGCCACTTCATCGACCCCTGCATGTCGACGTGGTCCGAAAGTCTTTTCTGCGAGGTTCTCCGCGTCCCGACGGCTACGAAGGACTGCTGCCCTGATTAATCGACCTGTTTTGGACCCTTGACGAATTTGAGAGAGCGAAACAATCGAGAGAGTCTTCTGGTGACGCCATCGATCAGCAATATTCAGTTAAGTATAAGTGGAGCGTCTCCCATTTGTTTTGGTATCCTTCGGGATCGTTTGAATTGGTACTTTGGAGTTTGCAAACGCCAAAGCCAGAGGACTCGTGTATTCACGAGAATATCGTAATCGATAATCCTTTGACGTTTGGATCTAGACTAGTGAGCAAAGATGCCTGGTTCTGAACTATTTGGTAGATTATTCTGTTTGGGTTGTGGAAAGGATTTCCAGCTAGAGGAATCATGTCCGGTTCCTCCGGTTGGAACTCCAACTTATGAGCTCTATGTAAAACATGGCGTAGGCCCCATTGCATATAACGAAGTGTGGATCTACTACACCAGGAAAGATGGTGTTTTAAAATGGCCCCAAAATGGTAGTTTCGATACCGATATTTTAGATAATTTGGAAATTAAATTGTTTAAGAAGAAAGCCCGGCCGGCGATGTTTGACTCTTTCCGCTTATGGCGAAAGGAAGCCAAACAAAAGGAAATTAAGTTAGCGAAAAAGAATAAGAGAGAGAAAGGTATGACAGTAATGCAAGTAGCTGTACAATTTAAAGACAATGAAGAGGAGCAGATGAGTGAGCAATTGCATAGGCAGCGCAAGTTAGGGATTGACAAATGTTACCCAGCCTTACCACATTCTAAGCAGAATGGGTTAGAAGAAAAGGAGAAAGATCCCCTGATGTCACATTTGTTGAGTTCGCCACCCCCATATGCTCAAAATGCCACGGCGCCTCCCCAGCTTGTAAATATGCCACCTCCAGTGAATATACTGCAAGCCTTGCCGCAACCGCCAGTTGCTTTGCAGCCGGCTCTTATCCATGTAGCGCAGCCCTCTCAAGGACCGCCAGTTGTGCTTCCAACTGCCCCCGCACTTCCTGCGACTTTGCCTAATACAGCAGCTGCCTCCGCTGACACTCTTCCTTCCACCACTCCAGTACCTGTCTCTACATCCTCTTTTCTTCCCTCTGTTTTCCCCCTGTTCTCGCCTCAGCTTCTCCTTCAGCGCGACAGCGCTTAGCTAATGTGGTTACTACATTAATGTCGCCCCTCTTTGAGTCATCTGGTGCGACTCCTGGTTTACAGCGTAAGCAGTTGCGCAGCCAATTGCCTAACCCTGACGAGAAAAAGGTAATAGATAACATGGCACGTAGATGGATTGTTTTCCCTTCACTGTATGATGTGGAATCAGTTGTCAACGTTTTCCATCAGTGGGATGCCCCAAAACAGAGATATGTGTTCGAGAAAATGTGCGAAATTCTCTGTGAAGAATTGGAGGATAGTGGTAAAAATCCGAACCCGCAGGAATTGTGTAGAGTGAGGTTCGATTTTGGAACTGGTATAATTGTGGACCGCGGAGTAGATAAAGCAGTTGCGGTTGTATTGTCCTTTAGGAATGATGATTGCCAACAGTCATTGTTTGAACAAGATGTCCTTGTGGGGAAAAAGGTAAAAGCACGACAATACCCTATGAGAGAAGTTCCCCCGGTATGGAAGGAAGCGGTTGCAGCTGCCGGTGGTAACCCCGCTGTGGCAGCGCATTTTCAGCGTGTTTGGGTGCATGTTCCATGGAAGCGCTCTGAGGTGTTAGCGCTTAAGCAGTCCTTGCCTGATCCCCGTAAAAACCCAGCAGGTTATTATAAAGAGTTGTCGCAGACAGCAGGGTCATGCATTATGAATCTGGCCGACATAGACATGTTGTTTGGTAATGTTGTTCCACAGCCTCTATGGGGATCAATTCGTAATGTAGATCACAATGCAGAACTAGGGGATACATGGGCTAACATTGTTGCTGCTGATGCTAGACAAACTGGTGGTGCGAAACCAGAACCTTTAGTAGCTGACAATAATGCCTGCGATGCGCGTAAATTGGGACAAGTTATCTGCATGCAAGCAGAAGAAAGATGAGACAGTGTCAGACTTCTTTACTAGGTTTGAAGAAACGTTTATTGATCACAGTGGGCAAGATATGAGTACTGAGGGTGGCCAACGGTTATTTGTGGATAAGTTTGTGCAGAATTTACTTCCTGACCTGTGTAAAAAGTTAAAAGATTCAGAAAGTTCTTGGGCTGTTTCTTCTTCAGCGCAAATACTGGCTACTGCACAGTATTATGAGAATAGAGATAAGGACGAGAAAGATAGAACAGAGAAGAAAACGAAGGAACTAAAGACAAAGGTCCTTTTACAGCAGGCCTATCCGCCACGTGGAGGTCAGAATAATTATAGGCAACCCCAAGGTGTCTATCACCAACCCCAACAGTTTCAGAACAATCAGCAAATGAATGGGTATTATCAACCACGTGTCCCTGTAGGTCCCAACCAATTTTCATACTGCAAAGAGGAAGGTCATTATAAATATAGTTGCCCTAAATTAATGAAGCGGAACGGTAATGCGTATGGCGCAAGAGGTAGGGGTGGTCAGCAAGTTCCTAGAGGCAGAGGGCGTGGAAGTGTTCCCCAGAACGCGCGTCCTCTGCCGCCTCAAAATACCATCAATAGCTTTGATCAGCAAGCTAACGCGACTAGTAATACGGCCCAGTATTATAATAATGATTATTATGCAGAGGACGGCGATGCAGAAAGTAATGATTACTAGGACAGCCATAGACAGAGAGAGGGAGTTGTTTCAGTGCCAGTGGATCAGAGCGGACCATATGTTGAGGTAACTACAGCAAATGTAACGGAGCCTTTTCTGCTAGACACTGGTGCTGCAAAGAGTTCAATCATGCATTCAAAACTCCCTGGCGCACCTTTGTCTGGCGATATCAATGTTTCGGTAGGTTTTTCTGGCGCCCCAGTTAGGAACCCGATTTCTAGTCCCATGTCACTTTCTGTCGGACCTTGCGAGCTGAAAGCACCCCTGATTCTGACAACAGGTTGTGGTGAGAATTTGCTGGGATTAGATTTGTTGAAAAGATTGCACGCTACACTGTATTGTTCTCCTTCAGGAGTACAACTTACATTAGGCAAGAAAGTGATTTCCCCAATGTACTTGTCTAAAAATACAATGCCACTTGAATTGTCATCCCTTCCGGATGCCCTTTGGGCTACTGGTCCCAATGATGTGGGCCTCTTGGAGATACCACCATATGTGGTGACTTTAAAGGCTAATGTCAGACTGCCACGTATTCCCCAGTACAAGATCTCTAATGAAGGCCAGAAAGCATTGTTAGACATTGTCAGCGACTTGATTCATAAGGGTGTGATTGAAGAGACAAGAGGCAACGTTTGCAATAGTCCGATTTTACCTGTCTTAAAACGAACGGATCCTTCACAGCCACCTGTTTACAGATTTGTGATTGATCTCAGAGAGGTTAATAAGATTGTTGTGCCACAGTTTCCGGTTGTCCCTGATATAACTGCCTTGTTAACGATGATTCCAGCCTCTGCTGCATGGTTTTCAGTGATTGATTTAAAGAATGCTTTCTTTAGTATCCCAATTGCAGAAGAGAGCAGAGACATTTTTGGTTTTAGTCTGGGAGGCCGAAGCTTCCGCTTCAAACGCGCTCCCCAGGGCTACTGTGAAAGTCCATCCATATATAGTCAAGCTTTGAAAGCGCAGCTTGATGCACTTGTTTTACCTAGTGGCGCTATCCTGATTCAGTACGTGGACGATTTACTGATCGCTGCGGATACTGAGAAGATCTGTAAAGAAGCCACATTGTCACTGTTGCGCCATTTATCCGCTTTCCATCACAAAGTGTCTCTCTCTAAGCTGCAATATTGTCGACAAGAAGTGACCTACTTAGGTCATCTCTTATCGAAGGAGGGAAGGAAACTGACCCCAGAAAGAATTCAAGCCATTGCACAGTTGAGTGTGCCAAAAACACAGAGAGAAGTGCGTGCTTTCTTGGGCATCACTTCATACTGTAGGCATTGGATCCCTAGTTTTTCTTTGTTGGCAAAACCTTTGTTAGCCTTAACATGCAAAGACACACCGAATCCTATCCCATGGTCTGAAGAGTGCCAGAGAAGTTTTGTGGAATTGCGTAATGCATTATGTTCAGCACCTGTGTTGGGTACCCCTGACTACAGTAAGCCTTTTACATTGTATGTTCACGAGAAAGATGGTTGTGCGTTGTCAGTGTTAACACAGCCTTTTGGCGACAGACCGCGCCCATGCGCATATTTTTCATCAACCTTGGACCCTGTAGCGAGGGCATTGCCAAGCTGTCTGAGAGCGACAGCTGCTGCAGCGATGTCTATCCGACAATCTGCTGGTTTGGTAATGGACAATACATTGATTGTTATGGTTCCACACGCAGTAGACACATTATTAAATAGGACCAAGACACAACACTTGACTAGTGCGCGATTATCAGGCTATGAACTTACACTGTTAGCAAATCACATACACATAAAAAGATGCAATACGCTGAATCCAGCTACATTGTTGCCAATTCCAGCAGACTCAGATGAGATTGAGCAACATGATTGTCTGTTCAGAACAGAAGAAGAGACGAAAGGGAGAGTAGATCTAAAAGATACTCCCCTGACTGAGTGTGATGGCACTTTATGGGTAGATGGTTCATGTTTCAAGCTCCCTAATGGTGACACGACTGCTGCATATGCTATCACGACTTTGCACACGGTCGTGGAAGCTGCACGAGTGCCACATAATTCGGCCCAAGCAGCAGAATTAATCGCCCTCACGAGAGCATGTGTGTTATCTGAAGGAATGAGAGTAAATATATACACAGACAGCCAGTACGCCTTTGGCGTGGCTCATAATTTTGGGCGACTGTGGAAGGAGCGTGGGTTCCTGACGTCGCATGGAGCTAAAATTCAGAATGGCAAGTTGGTGAATGATCTCCTTGAGTCACTGACCCTACCGTTGCAAGTTGCGATCATGAAATGCAGTGCGCACAGGAAAGTCACAGATGATGTTGGACGTGGGAATGCGTTTGCTGATGAGACCGCGAAAGAAACAGCACAGAATGTGAAGACTAGAATGTATGTTGCAGGCCCCGCAAGATGGGTTAATGATGTGGGAATGTGTGAGAACACAATAGAGAGTGTGAAGTCGCTTCAAGCTGAAGCCACAGAGGAAGAGTTAAGCAAGTGGAGAGAAAGTATGGGTAAGTTGGATGAGAATGGTTGTTGGATTGATCTGACAGAGCATAGACGATGGTTGTTGCCTGATGCATATGTGCTTCCAGTGGTTACTATGGCACATGGAATGGCACATATCAGTACGAAAGGTATATGCAAGTTGTTGGCTCCAGTATGGCAGAATGCTGGGATTCCCAAGTGTGCAGAGAATGTGGTCAAGAATTGCATAGTATGCTTGAAGTACAACCCTGGTAGGGGAACCCCAACTCCAGCTGGTCACTTTGCACCCCCATCATGTCCATTTGAAGTTTTGCAGCTGGACTTTATTCACATGGAAAGATGCAACAACCTGAAATATGTACTAGTGGTTGTTTGTGCTTTCTCAAAATGGATAGAGGCTTATCCTCTGAAAGATAACACTGCCCTATCCACAGCCAAAGCCCTTGTGAAGGAATTTTTCCCTAGGTTTGGGATGCCAAGAATGGTGTGGTGTGATAATGGAAGTGAGTTTGTGGGTAAAGTGATGAAGAACGTATGTGAAGGGCTAGGGATAAAGCAGAAGTTCCACGCTGCAAATCACCCCCAATCAGCTGGATTAGTAGAACGCTACAATGGAGCCTTAAAGCTCAAGCTGGCCAAAATTCAGGCGAGCACCGGTCTTAAATGGCCTGACGCTCTGCCTTTAGCACTCCTGTCCACCAGAATGACCATACACTCACGAGTGGGACTTAGCCCTTACGAGGTTGTTTTTGGCCGCCCGGCCAACATATGGGGTGTACCGAGGCCTACGAAGTTCAGTGAGATAGAGCATCCAGTACTGCTTGATTACCTGTATGATTTGACTGTTAAACTGCGTGTTTTGCACCAACAGGTACATGATACTCTCCCTCAAGCCTCTGAAACTCCTGGACACCCTATCAACCCTGGTACGTGGGTGCTAGTCCGAAATTTCCAGCGCAAGAGCAACGACGAGCCTCGCTGGATCGGCCCTCATCTTGTTCTTCTTTCGACAAGATCAGCAGTGCGAGTAAAAGGGAAGAAACACTGGATCCATGGTACCCACTGCAAAGTAGTCCCCTTGCCTCTGCCAAATGACCAGTGGGTCAAGGAGGGTATCGCCGACTCTGAGACGGACACTGTACCTCGTTTTGTACCATTCAGTGACGCACGCATAAAAGACACAGTTTCAGACCAAGAGAGTGACAATATTCTGCAGGAAGCTGTGCCACCATCAAATCGACTGGACACCACTGAGCCTGAACTTTTGTTTCAAGACCAAACAGCACCTGGCCGTCTCCGCTATAATTTGAGACCTAGGCCCATGGACAAATAAAGATTTCCTCACTATTTCCTTTTTAACATTTTTGCTCTCCCATCTGAAGGACTTTCTTGATTTTTGTTTTTCGAACCACCATCCGGGTTCTGCCGCAGGGTCGCGGTGCCAAGACTTTGGGGTACAGGCCGAAGACGTTAGGTCAACGGTTCTGGTTGGTCTAGGGCGTTTCCCTGGACTGACAGGCGTACTCCTTAGCAGAAGAAACTCATCCGCCGCGAGCGGCCCGATTAGAGGATGGAGTTTTTTAAGATGGAGAGACCCGTTGAGGAAATGAACTTTAAAGCAAAGATATGTAAAATTATGAGAAGTAAATGTTTTGTATTTCTGTGCCTATTTATACTGTGTAGTATGATAATGTTTACTGTGGGATTTGTGTTTTTCTCCGCTCAAAAGCCCATTACACCCACTGAACAGCCTATATCTCTTTCTACCGCCTCCTCTCACTCTTTTCACCCTTTGCCTGAGCACGAACAGACCAGACGATCAGAGTTCGTAAATAACTCGTTTATCCAGCTCTTGCACCAGCACCAACTGGTAATGAATACGACCAATTGCTGGGTGTGTGGGTTAATGCCACATACCATTAACAAGGGTATTCCCTACCTGGTGCTGCCGTATAGTTACAATGGATCGTCATGGGCATTCCAGACCATGTTTCTCTATGCTCTAGATACATACTCCCCTCGCCAACCGCGTTCCATCAGACCTATCACCAATAATAAGGCTTTGATAAAAGGAGTTGCCGATATGAGTAGGGATATCAATGCATACTCATCCATTCCCAAAGAAGAGTTGAGACCTTATGTAGGATGGAACGCGACGGGGTATAGTATTAGTCTGGGTGAAAGACAGCGAAAAATCTCATCTCCAATCTGGGTCGTACCCCACATAGGTCGGTTCTGCTTACAGGGTAATGGTCAGAATCCTAGAGCTCAACTGGGAAGAAGTGACTGTACTGAAACGTACACTTTCCCGTCACAGTTTTCCCCTGCATTTTTGGCTGCCAAGGGCACATATTTCATCTGTAATGACCGAGCATATACATGGTTGCCCCCTGATTTCTCGGGCACATGTTATATTGCGAACTTGCTACAGCCGACATTTACTGCTGCCTCTGACTATCACAAGACCAGAATTGTGAGAGGCATGATTAGTAAGGAAGACACTGCGGGTCAGGAAGCGGGAGACTTCTTCTTGGGTTTCCTGCCGTTTTGGGGACCTATGGTCAATAGTAGGAACCTGAGACAGCTGACTCGTGTGGTTGAATCCACTGTCAATGTAACGGCTGGTGCCCTTGGTAATCTGACAGCTGAGCTCCAAGCGGATCGCCTTATGACTTTACAGAACCGCATGGTTCTAGACGTTATTCTTGCAGACCGCGGTGGGGTATGCAAGGTCATCCAATCCAGTTGCTGCATTTTCATACCAGATAACGCTCCAACAGTCTATCAAGCCATCTCCAAACTCCATAAAATATCTGAATCCATACACGTGGATAAGGGAGACTGGTCACTGGTGGGGTGGTTCTGGGAATTGATATCTGCCTGGGGTTGGAAAGTTCTGATGGTCATTGGAATGATCTTAGCCATTCTTTTCCTGTTCTGTCTGTGCATACAGTGTGCTCCTGCGATATGTGGTCTCTGTGCTACCTTATGTGTAAGGAAACCTGTATCGAGGGACGAGCTAAGTAATAGGATGATGCTACAGCAACATCTCCATGATTTCGTGAACATCGACCTAGACTCGGATTAAGATGAGTATAGTGATTGCCTATGTAAGGGCAAAAGGAGGGTCTGTCGTACTTTAATCTCTGTGACCGCGTAGGGAACAGGGCCCTACCCCTGTCTATCTTGGTATTAGCAAACCGCAAATGGTAAATGCGGCATGTACGAGTGCTTTATATATCGTTCTAGCTATGAATGCACTGTGTACACGTTATTCTGCTTCACTACGCGGGTTCCATTTTGGAGGCAGTGGCCATCTTGTGATTGCCCTCACATAGGCTATAATGGAGTAAATACGGCCCTCACAGTACATGGGCTTCTCCTCTGACTTCTCTGTGACCTGGGCAGCTGGCTCTGCTGCCCCAGGTCAAACCGGTCTCACGAGCTCCCCTTCCTCCATCCACCTGTGATTAGCATCAGGGCTTGACCCATCATAAAACCCTTTTTCTACACAAACCTCCGGCTAATCTCTTTCACACCTGCTTGTTCCTGCTTTATGACTTGTTTCCCAAAACAGGAGATGCTCATGTTTATTGGGGGGTCTATTGACATCAAATGTGGGATCTGAACCTTACTGTGTAAATCATTGTGGGCTGGCCGAACTGGAATGTGGGATGGTCATCATGACTCTGTCTTTTCGTTTGTAATGTATACTTGTAATGGCCATATCGTAAACCAAGGAATGTGTGCCTGGAGCATGATATTTTGTACTTAAGGAGAAGCCCGTTCCTATGATTTTCAGCAGTCTCCTGAGAACATACACGCTGTTGTACTTCTAGGATACCTGTCATTGGTCTGCAGCCAATAAACGAATCTTTGACTTCACCCAGAAGACTCTGTGTTTCTGTAGGTCTGGAACAGGGTGAACCCAGAAGTCATAGGGTGTGTGCCCCTGCACCGCTGGGTCTAAAATACCCAGTACTTCACAGCATGTGAATACATTTTCATCACCAACCAAACCTGCAGTACAATTTCCATCCTGACAGAGAGTAAACATTATATCCAATTCTGTGAAAATAATTTTGAAATGTACAGAAAAATGGTGCACAGTCAAAGTCAAATTAATCTTGGAAACTTTGCAAACTTCACTAAGGGCAAAAACTGCACACTTTGTTGATGAAGATGCTCATGGCATTGTATGCTATGTAGAAGTCAATCATTTACGTCACCATTACAGTATCAATGAACAAGCTTTTTTGAGGAAGTAGCTTATAGCCTTGTATGTTTTTAGCTGGTTAGTTGTGAATATTGTGGCTCTGTGTAATTTCTGAGGCATCCCACTACTCTGAAAAGCTTGACTGCCACTGGACAGCCCCTTGATTGCGGCTGCGCAGAGGTAGATTCTGCAGGGTGCACTGATAGGAAGCAAGAAGTGGAGTACACTGGTGTACGTGCAGATGTGAGGTGTGAGGGGTAGGTGAGAGCGGCTGCATCATGCGTGTCGTGTCCGGGTGAGCCGAGGCTGAGAGCCGTGAGCTAGGGGCAATTCGTCTCCATGCTCCATGCCCTATATCACTATGGTTCCACATCGGCTACACAAAGGCTCAGGTGGCATTGTGGTGGGTGGGATGAGGCTAGAGCCGCTGACTCCTTCTGTCTGCGCGGAGGCCGGTGCAGCGTGTGCATTTAGTGTGGGCCGTTCTCGCTACCGCACCTGCTCCGCTCTCACTTCCCGCACATCGCTTCGATTAGTGCCATTGCCGGCATCATCATTTCCTCTACACGCCATCAGATATATGTGAATCAATCGCTGGCCGTAATTTATCGTGGCAGCTGCATAACCACACAGTTCTTGCTTTACCTGCCTGTTCAGCTGACAATTGACATTTTCCAGTCATCATTGACAATCATCATTGGTTGTCAGAGGCAGGCTGTGGAGCACATATTCTTGTCTCTGTGGTTGTCCTCGCATTTTGCTCTTGACAGCTATAAAGGTATTACTTGAGAACTGCTGGGCTGGACAGGCTTGTGTTGGCTTGGCTTGATTTTGCCTGTCCTGAATGCAGTTCACCTTTCTGAAGTATTGAGGGGGAGTGTGCCACCCTGTGGACGTCTGCTTTTACTTTTTGTACCTCTATCTGGCTTCTAAATCGCTGGCGGCTCAAGTGGTGGCAGGGTAAGGAGTGTAAAAAAGGGATGTGTAGATGTAGCCGGGTTAACCCGGGGCCTAGGGGTCTAGGAGTCAAGAGGCCAAGGGAGCCAGGTGGCCTTGGTGATATGTGTATTCTGTAGGCTATGTGTGTGATACTGACCCATACCACCAAACCCTTACTCTTGTTAACCTTGTTGATCAGTGGTAAGCTAGACTGTAATATCTGAAGGATGAAAACCTGCTCAGAAAAAAATGTAGTTCTACGCACACACAACTTGAGCTCCAAAGCCCTCAAAAAGGCAAGGAGATTTGCAGATGATTAGGCAAAACACGTTTTAATTCATGCATAACAGGGGAATTAAGCACAAAGACTCCTGAACAAGACTGTACAGCTTGAAAAATGAGAGAAGCCGTAGAGGAGAACTCAATACTTGACATAATTTTAAAGGATAGGCCAAGTGAATTAACATATGTTTCATCAGAGTTATTACACACAAAGCAGCTGAAATTCAAAGATTGTTTCAGAAGGAAAGAGATCTTGGCCGGCCCAATCCCTGATGACAGTGATAATTCAGAAAGAGAAACAGTTCTCGGCTTATCTCTGACACACATTGCAGTACCTCAAGTCACACTAGTTACACAGGTCACCCAAGATATTATTTATTTATTTATTTTGTCAATTTGTAGGGCGCGACAGCTACCCAAGAAGGGTTTCCCGGCGCCTGGACACAGCTAGAAAAGAAAAGGCAAAAGACGGAGGGGGGATTTTGAGTGGTTACTGTTCATATAGCCAGGTCTTTACAAGCTTTCTGAAGCTAAGGTGGTTATCTTCCTTCCGAATGTTTGGAGGAAGAGAGTTCCATAGGGTCGGTCCAAGATAGGCAAAGGATCTGCCCCCTGATCTTGCACGTTTGAACCTAGGTATACAGAACCGTGCTGCTGTCTGGGACCGGAGGTTTCTCTTTGGTGTGTAGAGGCAGGCAAGGGATTGGAGGTATTTTGGGGCTCCACCAGTTTTTATTTTGAACATATAGTTCAAAGCCTTGAAACGAACTCTGTTCTCAATCCTGAGCCAATGGAGGTCCCGGCGGTGGTTCGAGACTCCAGCGTTCCTGGGAATCTTGCATAGGAGTCTGACTGCGGCATTTTGTGCCACTTGCAGGCGTCCAATGACTGATTTATTTGCGCCTAAGTAAAGGATGTTGCCGTAGTCAAGCCTGGATGTGATAAGGGCATTGACTACGGTCTTCTGTGTTGACGAAGGCAACATCCACAGGATTTTCCTCAGCCATCTGATTATGGTGAGGCACAATCCGGTAACTTTGCTGGCCTGCTTATCCATGGATAAGGCATTGTCTAGTAGAAAGCCCAGATTACGAGCATGGGGCACCGGGGTAGGAAGGGTGCCCATCTGTTCTGGCCAATGCGCGGGGTTCCAGAGTTCGTTGTCTTTTCCCAAAATCAGAATTTCCGTCTTGTCCCCGTTCAGTTTTAACTGGTTTGCTGTCATCCAGTTCAGTATTTTTAGTAGTCCTTCCTTGAGTAGCGACGGGGAGTGGGGACAAGAGTTAGACAGGGAAAAAATGATTTGGGTGTCATCGGCGTAGTTCATGAGCGTTAGCCCTAGCTTCTCAACAAGTTCTACTAATGGTTTTAGATAAATATTAAAAAACAGAGGGCTCAGGATAGACCCCTGTGGCACTCCATGAGCTGCAGGTAGAGAGTCTGACTCGGCCTGTGCTGATGCGATCTGAAAGGTTCTGTTAGCCAGAAAGGATTTAATCCATTCCAGAGCCTTTCCTCTTATGCCATTTGTGTGTAGTTCTCTAAGGAGCGTTTCGTGGGAGATGGTATCGAACGCCGCACTTAGATCCAATAGCACGAGTGCTACCGTTTGGCCTTGGTCAAGGAGTTGTCGGATATTTTCGGTGACACCTAACAGGGCGGTCTCCGTCGAGAAACCAGCCCTGAAACCAGATTGCGAAGGGTGGAGTAAACAGTTTTCTTCTGCAAAAGTGGCTAGCGTGGAATGTACGTGTCTCTCGAGGCACTTAGAGAGAGCAGGGAGCAGAGATATAGGCCTATAATTGGCCAGTATTTCTGGGTTTGCATTAGGCTTTTTCAAGAGGGGTGTCACCATAGCGTGCTTCCATAAGGCCGGGACAGTGGCGAGGTCGAAGGACAAATTTAAAATGTTGGCAATGATATTCAGGGACTGGTCATCCAATTGTTTTATAATTTTAATAGGGATGGGGTCCCTAGGGGAGCCAGACTTGACAGATTTAAGGATTCCTTTGAGATTCTCCAGTGAGAGATTCGGCCAGGATTCCAGCAGGTTTTTGTCAGCAGCAGTGGGGTGAGGTAGGCAGGGGTTAGATGGAAGGGGTGGGTCAGCGTTAGATATTTTGGTGTTGATGTCTGAGATAATTTTGTCAATTTTCTCAGTAAAAAAGCAAGCTAATGCCTGACATTGCTGAGTGCTTAAAGGGGGTGCAGCGGCTGCAGTATTTGCGCCTGCCAATTCCTTAACTGTAGAGAAGAGGGTTTTGGGCATATTAGTTGCTTCGATGATTGTTTTTGAGACGAAGGCAGCTCTTGCCTTTGTGCACGCCGTATGATATTTGTTTCTGGCTTCATGGTAGCATTTTTTTGCATAAGGGTCGTACTTTTTACGCCATTTTCTTTCTAATACTTTGCATCTTGACTTTTCAGTTTTGAGGCTGTCGTTAAACCATGGAGCCGGGGGACGATGCCTACTCCTTTTGGTGTGAATAGAAGGCAGACAGCTGTTGGCAGCATTTGTAAGCCAATTTTGCGTCTCAATTGCTGCGTGGTCCATGTTGGGATTTAAGCTAGGAGGGTTTTGTTTGAGTGCCGCATTTAAGGCACCTATGTCGACTGACTTCCAGTTCCTTCTATTAGTAGCAATAGTATTTTGTTTTACTCTAGGGGGGGGTGGAAAAGAGATGCTAAAGTTGATGAGGTGATGGTCGGACCATCCAGAAGGAACGGTGGCAATGTACGTGAGTTCACTGACGTTCGTTATTATGGGGTCCAACAGGTGGCCAGCAATATGGGTAGGGCCGGAGTTGATAATAGATAAGTTCATTACAGCTAGATCTTCCAGAAAATTATAGCATGATGGGATGGTGGGATCTTCCAGGTGTAGGTTAAGATCACCTAGCAGAGAGAAATTGCTAGATGACATATGATAGGGGGTAATATGATTAGCGAAGTTTGATACCCATTGAGAGGGGTTACCTGGTGGACGATAGATTAGAAGGCCTGACATAGTGAAATTGGGGTTTAAGGTTATTTTAAAAAGACCCGCTTCACAATCTGGAATTAGAACGGATTCCAGGGTGCATACCAATGTCGGCTCAAAGAATTTTCTGACTTCAGCCATGTCTGTATGATCTCCCCCGTCAACTTCACTTAGAGTGGCTGGAGAGGAAAATGGACAACTAGTAAATCAACAAATTCTATGAAGCTTAATTTGGAAACAGACTCAATTTTTGTACGCTAGGAGAGTAACACAATAGGAGATGGGGTATCGACATGGACCCCGAATCTGAGCAGGTTGGCTATCTCAAACAAATTGCAGCAGAACTGGCATTGATGAAAGAACATTCAAAAGCGTTGCTGTCGATTAAGCAGAACATGGGTGATTTAACAACTACCTCAAAAAATCTCGAGCAGCTGGATGACATTTTTCACTCACTCCAACTTCTACCCAAAAAAAAATAAAAACCTCATAATGGATCATGCAAAGAGTCACTTATCATCTCGAACTATTGGGAAGATCAATGAAATTAAAACGACAAATAGTGAGATAAACAACTTAAGTCACAATATTCCTAAAGCAAGACATTCTAGCCTGAAGAGCTTGACAGTACCGGGGACAACTATAACAGAAAGTTCCAATGGTGTTCGTGAGGAATTATCAGAACATCAAGATGACTTTGCCCCTTATCTAAGCAAGAGACCACTCAAAAAATTGAAAAAACTTAAGAGGAATACAGACACCAAGCAAATAAATTCAGGCACATTCCTTCTAAAAGAAAGATAAAATGTTCCCATATTCAATACATCAACAACGAAAACAAACACACGTAGTACCAATGACCAACACTGCTTTACAATCATTAATGAGTCAGCAAAGACTGACGTAATAAATCAATAGCAAACAGATTAATACTTCAATGAAGAACAAGATACGTACACCACAGTTGTAGGGAAGCAGCTAAATCCTGTGCAAAAAAATTGCAAAAATGACATCTAGTGTGTACGGTAAGTCCCCAATTATATTTTCTGATTCTACAAATATCACGGTGCCACGCACCTTCAGCACAGCAATAACAATACCAGAACCAACTTATAGTGAAGTACAGACTAGGACTCACAATTCATGGCCTACCATTATTAGTGAACATACTCAAACCAAGGACTAACTGACTACACCATTGAGTAATGATTCTGAGCTACTCAAACAGATTATGGACGGTATCACTGGGCAAGCAAAAACATTAGAAGATAAGCAGCCCAATTCTACGGTTTTCATTAACTCAAGTATTGTGCATGCAGGTGAGGAGGCAAAATACTCCTCAGAAACAGAAACCGATTCAAATGGGGGCAACATGTATTCACAACAAACAAATAGAGAGCAGATACAAGCAGCTGCAAATGAGGCTCAAGTCAGTACATTAAAACAACATCTTACAATGAACCCTCTATCAGTCAAGGGAAACAAACAATTGACGTTACACCTTTATATAAATCTGAAGTATCACATGACATATTAAATTTTCAAAATATATTAAAGCTATTAAGGTCCTTTGAGGGCCTGAAAGACCTTGACTCACAATCACTGCTAACAGTTTGATTTTTCCTCTGACATAAAACAAACACGGATTTTGAGACCAACAGAACAACATAGGCTTCACTTCTTGGAATATCGCAGGTTATGAGCGACAATTGAAAAAAGCAGGGGAAAAATTGTCTAATTTCATTCAAGAACATTGTGTAGTCTGTCTTCAAGAGACCTTGCAATCTTCAACAATCTCAAACTACACTATGCACGAAATTAAAGCAAAAAGGAATGCTTTTGGATGATCGAGTGGAGGGCTGACAATATCAATTGGTAATAAACTATATATAACAAGTGTAAAAACATCCTCAGATTATATATTGCCAGTCCTATTCACATATCAATTCACATATCAATCTGCTACTAAACTGCTCTTTATAAATATCTACTTTCCCACTTATTGTGTAAAAGATAATAACAGATACCGTAAAATGCTAGATGAGCTGGAGCAAATAATGGAAACATATGGCCAATCATTTTTAATTATAACGGGGGACTTTAACCAAATGTTATTGCTATTATCGAGCCAGCTCCCAACTATCAAGGAGCCAGACCTGAGTCACAATATTCCTCATCCAAAATTTCTAATACAGGAAAAATAAAAGAGTTCCAATGTCCAAACCAGACTTATGTATAACTTTTTGGCAGATTCCGGATATAGAGCACTAAATGGAAGATTGGCAGAGAAACAACCAGCTGCACCAACTTATCAAGGACCTGTGGCCTCCACCTTCATAGATTATACATTTGTTCATTATTCATATTTCCCCCTCTGTAAAAGATATTCCATCATTCAAAGTCTCGAGAGTGATCATGATCTCCAAAGGTTAGTCGTTAACATCAAATATGATCGGTAGAATGCCTGGTTAATGGCAAACAGTGACTGTTAGAGTCGGGGATCTCTGGTTGGCGCAAGGTTGCCCTTGTGTCAAGCAGGAACCCTCTCCTCCACGTCAGGGCGCAGGATAACCCCTCGCGAATGACCCTTGCTCACCCTCTAGGTGCGTGGCGTGAGCAGCCAAGGCGATTCCTCAGGCGTTGGTGGTTAAGCACTTACAATCGTACACACAGTAAATACATCAATCCCCCCAGAAACGGACACCAGACTTGGATATATATAAAAATACGATTCTTTATGTAAAAATAGGTATATATATCTCAGCAGACCTATCACAAGACCAATAACGTTTTCGCTATGCCACCAGGTTGTACAGCGGGCAAATGTTCGTAGCTTCAAATGGATACTTTGTAGTTCTCTTGCAAATGTTACTTGTGGTTCCAGTACTCACAGAGATCGACTCCTGCGAACGGGGAAATAAGGCGTTGCGGGCCCCGAGCCCGATACTGGAACTTCTTTCGTGATGAGGAGAGTCGGCACAGGTCGGTGCGACTCTCAGCTTAGCTAGTGTTCTTGGGTCCTCAATCAGCAGGTGTGGGCACGTAGGCAGGCGCGGCCAGCGACCCTTTAGCACGGCGGTGCAGGAGGGTCTCCACAGCGGGGGCGGCGCGGCCTGAGATGTCCGGGGATAGCGAAGCGGGGTCGCAGGGCACGGTCAGTGCAGCTGGTTGACCCGGCGTAGATCACAGTCGTCGGACGGCTTCCGGCGGGAGCGGTGATAGCGCGGTCAGCGCGCTCCAGTAGCAGGCGGTGACAGGGATGCAGGCGGCCTGGCCCGGGGACAGAGAGCGGCTCGGGACGGAGCAGGGCTCTCACGGGTTTGAGGCAGGCGAGCTTCTGAGTGTCACGGCCCTAGGAGAGGCGGTGAGGGGCGCAGTCTCTTTTCCAGCGGGATGCCCACACGGCTCGAATTGAAGGATGAGCAAGAAGCACAGAGAACCCACTGTTCCTGGGGTTCAGTTCAGGGGGCAAGCTCAGATCAAGCCCTTGGAGAATGTTCCAGCACAAAGTAGCAAAGTCTTTTCAGTAAGTCTCTTCCTCTCCTTTCTCAGCAAGGCAAGCAGCAGGCCAGCTCCTCCGGCGTCTTCTTCTCCTTCTAGTCGGGCAGAGGTTCTTTGTGGTAAACAGGATTCTGATTTCTTAGGAGCCAGGCTCCTACTTTTATACCATGATTCTTTTGTTCTCTAGCGCCAGGGGGCCTAGGCCTGGCTCAGTCCAGTTCTGGAGCACTTTGTTATGGTGACTCTGCTCTTTCCTTTCAGCAGCAGGGCAGAGACATCAGCCGCCCCACAGGGGGCGGCGCCGGCTTTGTGGTGGCAGAGCACAGGGCTATTCAAGAGTCAAGGTGTACTCCTCCCACCCATCCAGGTGTCACCTCTCTATCCACCACCTGGCAGCCAACCTGTCTCTGGGGATCCCCCCACCCTGCTCCTTACTGTTGCCAGGCAGAACACACACACACAGCAGAGGCGGACTGAGATGGTCAGGTCAGTAAATACTAACTTTCTAAAAGTAGCATTTACAAACCCAGGATACTAAAATAAACTTGACTACAAGAAGTATTTTATTATCCTGAGTTCAGGCATACTAAACTTGACGCTTCTACCATGCTCCTTGAGTCCACTGGGGTCACAGCGTTGGCGTGATCCCGGCAGCCCATTCTGGCCTATGGAGAGCAGGTAGCCTTCAATAGTGAAGAACGAAAATGGCTGTAATTCACTACTAAGACATGCCCCACACATCAGGGCATGTCCTACCTTATGCCTACAATGCACCCTGCCCTTGGGCCTACCAGAGGGGTGGCTAATATGTAGGTAAGGGAAGGTTTAGGGACTGGCAAGTGGGGGCACTTGCGCAGTCAGCGCGACGGTCCCGGACCGCGCACAGGGTCTGCGGTGGCAGACCCTAGACACACTTTACAAGGCCGCTTCCGTGGGTGGCGCAACCAGCGCTGCAAGCCCACCAGCAGCATTGGCATTCACAAGCCCTGGCACCCCTGGTGCACTTTACTGGGGACTGACAGTGAATCCAATAAACCAATCATGGACATCAATTACAGGTACACTTTACCTCGGGAGCACTTGCACTGCGGCACGGATTAGCCGTGGCGCAGTGCCCTGAGCGGACAACACCAGCAAAACAATCGAGGCACACCATCAAAAAGTGGAAGGGAAACTCACGCCAAGGTGCCAGGTCTAACACGTGTCCCCTCCAGCTGAAATGTGGGGAGAACTACCCTTGCCCAGGGGGTTCCTCGTCACTAAGGCGGAAATACCTGGACAGACCGTCAGCGTTGGCGTGATCTGTACCAGGACGGTGTTCCACCGTAAAGTCCATACCCTGTAGGGAGATGGACCACCTCAACAGCTTCGGGTTTTCACCCCTCATTTGCATCAACCATCTGAGGGGCCTGTGGTCCGTCTGAACCCGGAAGTGAGACCCAAACAAGTAGGGTCTTAGCTTCTTCAGCGCCCAGACCACAGCAAATGCTTCTCGCTCAATTGCACTCCACCTACTTTCCCGTGGGAGTAACCTCCTACTGATGAAGGCTACGGGTTGGTCCCAGCCCTCCTCAGTCATCTGTGAGAGAACAGCCCCTACACCATGCTCTGAAGCGTCTGTCTGTACTAGGAATTCCTTGGAGAAGTCAGGGGCCAAGAGCACGGGCGCCGTGCACATGGCAGTCTTCAGGGTGTCGAAAGCTTTCTGACAGGTGTCAGTCCAAATCACGTTCCTGGGCTGCTTCTTGGAAGTCAGCTCTGTCAAGGGGGCAACGATCGTTCCATAGCCCTTGACAAACCTCCTGTAGTACCCAGTGAGCCCCAGGAAGGCCCTCACTGCGGTCTGCGTCTTGGGGGGTTCCCAAGCCAGGATGGTCACAATTTTGGGTTGCAAGGGTGCCACCTTGCCACTCCCCACTTGGTGTCCCAAGTACACCACGGAACCCTGCCCGATCTGGCACTTGCTTGCCTTGATCGTGAGGCCTGCTCGGCGCAGAGCCATCAACACTTCCCAGAGGTGGCGCAGGTGTTCGGGCCAGGTGGCACTGAACACTGCGATGTCATCCAGGTAGGCGGCACTGAACGCATCCAGCCCAACCAGTACCTGGTTGACCAACCTCTGAAAGGTGGCAGGGGCATTCTTCATCCCAAATGGCATGACTCGGAACTGGAAGTGCCCATCTGGTGTAGAGAATGCGGACCTCTCTTTGGCCCCATCGGTCAAGGCGATCTGCCAGTACCCAGACGTTAAATCAAACGTGCTGAGGAACCGGGCAGCCCCCAGCCGATCAATGAGCTCATCAGCTCCGGGGATGGGGTGCGCGTCAGTCTTCGTTACTGAATTGAGTCCTCTGTAGTCCACACAGAACCGGAGTTCAGGTGTGGCTCCCGGCGCAGCAGCTTTGGGGACCAAGACCACGGGGCTGGACCAAGGACTGCTGGAGAACTCAACCACCCCTAGCGCAAGCATTTTGGAGACCTCCTCCTTAATGCAAGCTCTGACCCTGTCAGTTACCCTGTAAGCCTTGTGCTTTACAGGTAAGCTGTCTCCTGTGTCCACATCATGGACGCACCAATCTGTGACACCAGGAACCAGGGAGAATCGGTCGGAAAACTGTCCCAGCAAGTGGCGGCAATCCTCCTGTTGTTCGGGCGTCAGGGTGGGTGAGAGGTTAACTCCATCCACTGACCCATCTTTCTCAGAGGCCACTAAGAGGTCAGGAAGAGGCTCGGTCTCCTCTTCCATTCCATCATCAGTGGCCAGCAGCATGCCCACTTCGGTCCTCTCTAAGTGGGGCTTAAGGCGGTTAACATGTAGGACCCTCAAAGGGTTCCTGGGAGTCTGCATGTCCACCAAGTAGGTGATAGGACTTTTGCGCTCCACAACCTCAAATGGACCTGTCCACTTATCCTGAAGTGCACAAGGCTCCACTGGGGCCAAGACCCACACCTTTTGTCCAGGTTGAAGCTCTACCAGAGTGGCATTCCGGTCGTACCACCGCTTCATCTCCTCCTGGCTGGCTTCCAGATTTGCCTCAGCAAGTTGCCTGAAACGCCGAGTCTGGTTTCGGAAGGCCAGCATGTAACTATATACATTCTGGGGAGGTTTCCTGGGAGATTGCTCCCAGCCTTCCTTTACCAAACTCAGAGGTCCTCTTACCGGGTGACCATACAGAAGCTCAAAGGGGCTGAACCCTAGAGACTTCTGCGGCACCTCTCGGTAAGCGAAGAGCAGGCATGGCAAGAGGACGTCCCACTTACGCCTCATTGGACCGTCCAGGCCCATGATCATGCCTTTGAGGGTTCGGTTGAATCTCTCAACCAACCCATTTCCTTGGGGGTGGTAAGGAGTGGTGAACTTGTAAGTTACCCCACACTCCTTCCACAGGGATTTCATATATGTGGATATGAAATTGGTCCCCCTGTCGCTCACCACCTCTAGAGGGAATCCCACTCGGGAGAAAATTCCCATCAGTGCCCGTCCCACCACGGGGGCCGTCACTGTCCTCAGAGGGATGGCTTCAGGGTACCGGGTGGCATGGTCCACCAAGACCAGGATGAACCTGTTGCCCAGGGCTGTCTTGGGGTCCAGAGGCCCCACAATATCAATACCCACTCGTTGGAATGGCGTACCGACCACAGGGAAAGGTTGCAGAGGAGCCTTGTGCTTCCCTCCGCTCTTACCACTTGCCTGGCAAGTCTGACAGGTTCTGCAGTAGGAATCTGAATTCTTATGCATTTGGGCCCAGTAAAAGTGGGTGACAAGCCTGTCATAGGTCTTGTCCATCCCCAAATGTCCTGCTAAAGGCACATCGTGAGCCAGCCCCAGTAGGAAGGTTCTGAACTTCTGGGGTACCACCAGCACACGGGCTGACCCAGGTTCAGCAGCCTTAGGCTCGGAATACAGGAGGTCACTCTCCCAGTACACGTAGTGTGTTTTGGCCTGAACACCGTTGGCCTGGTCTGCAGCCTGCTGCCGCATACCCACGAGAGAAGGGCATTCTTTCTGCTCCCTGCAGAATTCCTCCCTGGAGGGACCTCCTTCTTGCTGCCAATGGGTCAGCTCAGGCAAGTCTCCCAGTTCGGCAATCTGTTCCCCGGTAGGCTCCATAGCATCCCCCTCAGGGTCTACTTCCTCCTGGGCCGTGGGAACTTCGGGGGCCAGTTTCCCGCGCCTCCTGCGCCTTCTCCCTAAGGCCGGTTCCTGGACCTCTCCCCCAGGCTCCAGGACCCTCTCAACACCCCTACTGGCTGCCATGGACCGGGTGGTCACGCACGCCCAGTCGGGTAGACCCACCATCCTCAGATGCGTGGTCTTCTCCACCTTTTCCCAAGGGGAACTCTCCAGGTCGTTCCCTAGCAGACAGTCTACAGGCATGTCAGTTCTCACAGCGACTTGTAGAGTACCAGAGACCTCCCCTCACTCAAAGGGAACTTGAGCCATTGGACAACGACTCTCTACGTTGTCAGCATTGACAACCCTACAGTAGGCATTGGGTACAATTTGCTCTTGAGACACCAGGTGTTGCCTCACCGAGGTCACGCTGGCTCCTGTATCTCTAAGAGCCTCAACCTTCTTTCCATTGATGGTCACCACTTGCCCATATTTCTTAGTGTTAGAGGGCAGGTAGGTTACAGGGACCATCTCACTGTCTCCTAGCGAGACTAGGGTCATCTGCCCGGGACCCCCACCCTCCTGGACTGCTACCTCCTCCCCAAAGTTAACACTAGCTACTTGCCGGGGTGGAGCACCAGTGGGTGCGGTCTTACCAAACAGGCGACACTTAGGATCAGAGGCAATGTGACCCGGGTCACCGCACCTATAACAATTGAAGGGCCCCTTTGGAACAGGTCTACCTGTCGGGGCCCCGTTCTGCTGCGGGGGTGGGGGAGGCTGAGAACCCTTCTGCTGGTTCCCTTGGGAATTACTTTGGGGGCCTTTTTGGAACCCCTTCTGTTTACCCTTGTCCCCCCCACTCTTCTGCTGGGGACCCTGCCCACCTTTGGCGGAGTCTCCCACTTGACCCTTGTGGACCCTGGTGCTGAGCCAGCGGTCCGCCTCCTCAGCAAGCTTCCTCGGGTTGGACAGCTTGCTATCTATCAGGTGCTGGCGTAGCTCAGGAAAACATTGACTGGACAAGTGCTCCCATGCAATTAAATCAAGCAGCCCTTGATAATCATTCACTTTGCTACCCTTCACCCAACCATCCAGCGCTCTGCAGAAAAAGGTCACATATTCCACATACGTACTCTCAGGGATCTTCTTGGTCTCCCTGAACCTCTGTCTATATAGCTCAGGAGTTAACCCATACCTGGTCATTAAAGCTTCCTTCATATGGGGGTATGAGGTCTGGACTTCTAAGGGCAAATCTAACAGTGTGTCCCGCCCTTCCGCAAGGAACCTTCCCCACAACCCCGCTCCCCAGTCTTTCTCAGGGACCCGGTGTGAGGACATGGCCACCTCGTAGGCTCTAAACCACTGCCCTATGTCATCCTTTCTAAAATACTCCTTTACTACATCTTTGGGGATGTACACCTTGGACTCTACCTGCGCTGGTGGAGTGCTGCCACCAGAAGGAGCGGTGTCCAAACTTTTCGCCTTCAGCTCCAACTCCTTCAATCTTATATCATGATCCATTTGGCGTTGTTGTGCCTCCAGGGCCAACTTCTGCTTTTCCATTTCCATTTGTCCGGCCAACTTTGCCATCTCCATTGCATGCGCCCTGTCGGCTGCCCTGTCTGCCAGCTCCTCTGGCGACCGGACTCTGCTGGGCTCCTCAAGGTTGTCGGGCGGAACGATGTCCCCCGCATTCCGTGGGTCTCGTGACTCCCTCCAGGCTCTTAGCGCCTTGGCGTACTGGGTTCTCCTCTTGAATCCAGCATGGGGAACTCGGAATTTTACACTGTAGCCTTTCAATTGCTCTATCGTGTAGCCTTCCAGTCTCTCCCAATCCACCTCATCTATTCCAGAAATCACGGAGAGCGCTCTTCCAGCAGAGAGTGAGCCAGGCATGGTTGCAGTAATGGCAGATGTCTCAACAAAGTTCAACAATTAAAAACCTGTGGCTGCGTTATTTGGTCTGCTCTCACTATCTGGTGATTAATAATTCACTGTATGCAAATTACAAGTGCAAATCCGAAATCCCAACCGCCGCCACCAATGTTAGAGTCGGGGATCTCTGGTTGGCGCAAGGTTGCCCTTGTGTCAAGCAGGAACCCTCTCCTCCACGTCAGGGCGCAGGATAACCCCTCGCGAATGACCCTTGCTCACCCTCTAGGTGCGTGGCGTGAGCAGCCAAGGCGATTCCTCAGGCGTTGGTGGTTAAGCACTTACAATCGTACACACAGTAAATACATCAATCCCCCCAGAAACGGACACCAGACTTGGATATATATAAAAATACGATTCTTTATGTAAAAATAGGTATCTATATCTCAGCAGACCTATCACAAGACCAATAACGTTTTCGCTATGCCACCAGGTTGTACAGCGGGCAAATGTTCGTAGCTTCAAATGGATACTTTGTAGTTCTCTTGCAAATGTTACTTGTGGTTCCAGTACTCACAGAGATCGACTCCTGCGAACGGGGAAATAAGGCGTTGCGGGCCCCGAGCCCGATACTGGAACTTCTTTCGTGATGAGGAGAGTCGGCACAGGTCGGTGTGACTCTCAGCTTAGCTAGTGTTCTTGGGTCCTCAATCAGCAGGTGTGGGCACGTAGGCAGGCGCGGCCAGCGACCCTTTAGCACGGCGGTGCAGGAGGGTCTCCACAGCGGGGGCGGCGCGGCCTGAGATGTCCGGGGATAGCGAAGCGGGGTCGCAGGGCACGGTCAGTGCAGCTGGTTGACCCGGCGTAGATCACAGTCGTCGGACGGCTTCCGGCGGGAGGGGTGATAGCGCGGTCAGCGCGCTCCAGTAGCAGGCGGTGACAGGGATGCAGGCGGCCTGGCCCGGGGACAGAGAGCGGCTCGGGACGGAGCGGGGCTCTCACGGGTTTGAGGCAGGCGAGCTTCTGAGTGTCACGGCCCTAGGAGGGGCGGTGAGGGGCGCAGTCTCTTTTCCAGCGGGATGCCCACACGGCTCGAATTGGAGGATGAGCAAGAAGCACAGAGAACCCACTGTTCCTGGGGTTCAGTTCAGGGGGCAAGCTCAGATCAAGCCCTTGGAGAATGTTCCAGCACAAAGTAGCAAAGTCTTTTCAGTAAGTCTCTTCCTCTCCTTTCTCAGCAAGGCAAGCAGCAGGCCAGCTCCTCCGGCGTCTTCTTCTCCTTCTAGTCGGGCAGAGGTTCTTTGTGGTAAACAGGATTCTGATTTCTTAGGAGCCAGGCTCCTACTTTTATACCATGATTCTTTTGTTCTCTAGCGCCAGGGGGCCTAGGCCTGGCTCAGTCCAGTTCTGGAGCACTTTGTTATGGTGACTCTGCTCTTTCCTTTCAGCAGCAGGGCAGAGACATCAGCCGCCCCACAGGGGGCGGCGCCGGCTTTGTGGTGGCAGAGCACAGGGCTATTCAAGAGTCAAGGTGTACTCCTCCCACCCATCCAGGTGTCACCTCTCTATCCACCACCTGGCAGCCAACCTGTCTCTGGGGATCCCCCCACCCTGCTCCTTACTGTTGCCAGGCAGAACACACACACACAGCAGAGGCGGACTGAGATGGTCAGGTCAGTAAATACTAACTTTCTAAAAGTAGCATTTACAAACCCAGGATACTAAAATAAACTTGACTACAAGAAGTATTTTATTATCCTGAGTTCAGGCATACTAAACTTGACGCTTCTACCATGCTCCTTGAGTCCACTGGGGTCACAGCGTTGGCGTGATCCCGGCAGCCCATTCTGGCCTATGGAGAGCAGGTAGCCTTCAATAGTGAAGAACGAAAATGGCTGTAATTCACTACTAAGACATGCCCCACACATCAGGGCATGTCCTACCTTATGCCTACAATGCACCCTGCCCTTGGGCCTACCAGAGGGGTGGCTAATATGTAGGTAAGGGAAGGTTTAGGGACTGGCAAGTGGGGGCACTTGCGCAGTCAGCGCGACGGTCCTGGACCGCGCACAGGGTCTGCGGTGGCAGACCCTAGACACACTTTACAAGGCCGCTTCCGTGGGTGGCGCAACCAGCGCTGCAAGCCCACCAGCAGCATTGGCATTCACAAGCCCTGGCACCCCTGGTGCACTTTACTGGGGACTGACAGTGAATCCAATAAACCAATCATGGACATCAATTACAGGTACACTTTACCTCGGGAGCACTTGCACTGCGGCACGGATTAGCCGTGGCGCAGTGCCCTGAGCGGACAACACCAGCAAAACAATCGAGGCACACCATCAAAAAGTGGAAGGGAAACTCACGCCAAGGTGCCAGGTCTAACAGTGACCGAATGATTGTGGTTAATGGAAAGAAGCTTATCTGGAACAACGTGCTAAAAAACAAAGCATTTAACCTGGGTGCAGCCTTGACACCATCTCTTAAAAAAGATCTTCTGCAACTGAAAGCCGGTGAAGATTAGATGAACATCTGGCAAACCATATGAGAGTGCATACTACCAGTTGTGATAATTGTATCAAAGATAGTGTATCTTAAGTTGGTGCAACACACCCTAAAACTTCCTGTGTATGAGGATCATGACTTGCGACTGCAAAAACTGAAGAGAGAATTCAAGATCAGAAACACACAGATAAAATGGGACAGTGCAAAACTGTTCCATGCTATTTCATCATGAAATGATTTAGCATATTGTCCTTCGTGAGATATAGCACAACCTTGTATAAGCAGCCAGATGATCTGTTTATCCCAAGTGGTAAATGGGAAACTCATATTAAGTCACTGTTCAAATTAGTAATCACCTGCTCCTATGCACCATTAAAACAACTTTGAACATATCCAGATATCACAAAGGAAGAAATATCAAAGTTCTTGCTCGTCCGAAGAAGCTGCACCAAATGGTATACATATAGATCTGGCCAAGTTAAATGTAACCTTTTCGAGATCATTGTTAGAACATATTTTCTCGCATGTAATCAATTCTGGGAAAGTTCTATGTTCCTGGAAAGGGACTATTGTGCATCCAATTTATAAGCGAGGACCAACACAAGGCCCATTAAGTTATAGATTAAAAGTACTCCTAGACTTTGAAGGGAAACTGTTTGTTAAACATCTCCAAAATAAAATAAGGCTTTGGGCAGAAGAAAAGTCATTAATTCCATTTACACAAAAAGGATTTCGCTCAGGCGGTTTAATAGTTGATAATATTACAACATTGGCTCTACTTGGAAAAAAAGCACGTACACAGAAAACAACACTATACGCCTGTTTCATGGATTATTCCACGGCTTTTGACAAAGTGAACCAGCAACTGTTGTGGAACAAGCTCAAAACATGGGAAATAGACCTTAACCTTTTAAACTTTATTATTGAATTTCATTTCAAAACATGGCTACAGGTAAAGCTATCAACTGACAACACTGTCTTCTAAATGTTGCACTAAGAATGGCCTTAGATAAGAATGTATCCTCACTCTTCTATTATTTTCCTTGTACATTGCTGACTTAACCGTGACATTAAAGTTAGAAGATGGGATTCCTCCAAAGTTAGGAAGAATCAACTAAACCAATTACACATCTACTTGGAGAATGGACTAATTGCTAATCTGTCCAAAACAAAAATTATGACATTTGGGCAGCAAACTAAGCCAAGGGGTGGGTTCTAGGAGAAACGTCAATAGAAGTAATAAAATAATATGACTACCTAGGAGTAACAATGATTACCAGATCGGTATTGATATTCACTCAAAGGATTAAACATGAAATTGGTTCCATAATTCTGTATGCATTTGTGGTAAAGAACAACAAGGTCATTTCCAGTCTTGATAAAATCTTTATGCAATGTGTGAGTAATTTATTGCACTTACACTCAGCAACTCTTCACTGCATTATAAGATTGGAATTAGGCCTAAAATCTTTGATATCACCCCATTACAGAAACACTGTGAATTACATCTGCGAATGTGCAAAAGCTGATGCAACTTCACTAAAACATCTAATATACCAGGAAGCTGGGTCAATCTATATACAAGGATATGGAATTGTACACCTTACTGCCGGGTTTAGAATCTTATGACCTACTTGATCCACGGACACTGGGGAAAATGAATCGATCAGGCTAGAAAAATCTTATCCGTGATACTATTAAACAGTGGGACTCAGACTTGACACAAGTTGTAAAATACAAGCCTATAGACTTAGTATTTGACACCTACACTGAACAGAGCCAAGAATACTTAGGGCTAAACGTGCCTGACTATGTTAAAAAGACATTTTTAAGCTTTAGATTGTTACACATTCCGATATGAGAGTTTGAAGAGAAATGGAACCCAGTTTTTAAAAGAAAAACAGTCTGTCGTCTCTGTGGATCTGCAGTTGAATCCCTTATGCATATCTTAGGTATCTGCCCCAAACTGTTGTTTATAAGGAAAAAATACTTAAGCTCCTTGTTTAAAAAATGAAAAAATAAGAACAACTTCATAAGCTGTTAGATACTGTTTTAGAATCAGAGAAGACAGTGCAATTAAATACTGATACAATCTTTAGATCAGGCCTACAAAGCACTAGCTTTATGGTTTTATGATCTTTACTGGTGTACCTAAAGGGAAAAGACAAAAGCTTACTTATCATCTAATTAGGTATTCGATTTGCCTCTCGGGACATATTATCTGTTGCACAAAATCTGTGATCTCTTATGCGTACTTGCACAGTTTTGGCGCATTAGCACTTTATTTGATTGGGCAAAAAAGGCAGTAGGCCAAGTAAGACTGAATGAAGGCAGTAAATGTTTTGGCCAATGGTATTAATAACAAGGCCAGTGCTGCTAATGGCTGCATCTTTATAAATATTAAGATTATGTAGAGTATACATGGGTTATTTGCATGCAAACTACCATCGAAGCTGGAATATAAATACACATTTATGCTTGGAGTTTTTAATGCACTGAATTTGGCCGCCTGTAAGTTATTATTGTAGAATTTTATCATTTTAGAAACTTATTTATGCAACGTGTGAAGTTTCATATTTTTATTATAATCATTGATAAATACAATAAACGTAACTAATGCTACCACACTGCTCTGTACAGCTGTACAGCTGTCTTCCAGCATTATAATGCACATTCCTGGTGGCGAACAACTAAAAACTACCTATTACGTTCACTAGCGCTATAGTTTGTGATTTTAGATAATATTTCTATGCAGAAAAGATCAGCTACACACTCATCTCCCAGCCAATTAGAGTGATGTACAAATGAAAACAAATTGACGGATCATGCCGATTCCCTTCACATGTTCATAATTGCCATGCAGTGCTGCAAATATCAGAATCACTGCTATCAGTGATGATAAAAACCACTGCAAGATGGCAAAGTCTCATTCTCAAAGATGTCAGAGTCTGCATAAGAAATGGTAATACAAATGCACGGTTTGGCCAAAATAAATAGTAAGACACAAATACATTTGAATTAGTTGTTTGTAATGTCTACTGGATATCCATCAACACAAAATGACAGTGCAATGACTTTAGTGTATTGGAAGTGTGATGAGCATAGGATGCATATATATGTGTATGCCCATGGTGCATAAGTGAAAATGGCAAGTAAAGTTTATGGTACTTCTATTAACAGTGCTCATGTGACTAGAAAATGTATGACACACACTGTGCATGTGTGAATTGGAAATTATGATCCATTAGATGGGTGTGAGTGGCATCAGAATGTAATTCCCTGTGATGGTATGGCTCATCGAACCTAGAGACACAAAGGGTTATAACTCACCTGGGCTCATATTATAGGCAGGGTGCACTGCCCCTGCTTCTGAACAGCTTAGCCATCTTTCTCTGTACAGGCAGCAATAGTGCCTGCTTAACAAAGGCTTACAGAGATCCTCCAGAGAGTGGATGCATTGATTAATTGCACCTGTATGCAAGAGGATGCCCCTTGAGTCCATAGGACCCCCTTGGTTGATCGACTTATTGATTGAAAGTATTTATAAAGTGCAACAGCTACTTCAGGAAAGAAGTGTGCCGGCACTAGTCACCGGGGAAAAAAAAGAGATGCAACGATCCAATAATAACTCAGAAACATAGGTGGGGTTTGAAAGCAGAAGGGTTTTAATCTGTTTCCTAAAGAGACTTATTTTGGATTGGGCACATAGGGAAAATGATAGAGAATTCTAAGCTTTAACAGGAACTCAGTGCTTAATTTGAGCCGGTGGTTTCTGGTGCTCGGCACGAGTACTTAATTGTCAGCACCGGTACCTACGACAGTCCACCACATTGTGACGCTCTTTTTTTATTTTATTCAGAGATGAGCACAACTACTTTTGTTTATTAATTCAATATACAATAAGAATGACTAATACCTGCTGCCAAAGCCATTCTTTTACCTTTGGATCCTGAAATTGTCAGAGTTGTAACACTAGTAGGAGTGTGACTTGTTAAGTATGCTTTTACTGTAATTGACAGCAGCAATGGGCAGTGTAAGCAGAAGAGGTCTGCTGACTAGCGCCCTGGCAGTTATTGTTTTACAAATTAAGCACTGCTGTAACCACAGCCAAAGAATGGCCATCTATTCTTGCTCTTATGAATTTCGGAGGATTTACCAGAAAGACATGCTTTGATTTTAAAGCATGTGAAGACTGGTGCCAAGTGAACAAAGAAAACATATAGGTTTCTTGGTCAAATCTGTAGATTGTTTTGTGACACAGACATAGTGGTTTTAAGAAGCATCTTTTGATGAATGAAAGCCAATGGAGTTTAACTACCTTATTGGAGATGGACAACGTCCTCCTCATTCCCAGGATCAACCTTGCTGCAGACTTTGAAAGCAGCTGTAATATGTGTAAAAGACGTTTAGATAATTATATCAATTCAATTCAATTCAATTAAAAAATCTTAATTCGGTCAGTTTCGACAATAAAAGATACAGTTATAAAACACTTTAGTTTAAATACAATTGATATAAATATATAAGTTACAATTGAACATAGTAGGAGCAGTTTAATAAAATGGCAGTTGGATAACCTATTTCATCTATCACCATTAAAACTTATATATTACAATAAATACAATAAAAGCTAGGCAAAATTAACAAAGGCAACATTGATTTAAAAACCATAACTTTTTCTTCTGTATATACATCAATTTCTATTTGGGTGAAGGTTTCTAATTACAAATTTTTCTTTATCGGTTCGATCATTTCAGAATCACAATTTCCCATAAACACCCATAGATCGTAAAGTGCAAGTGCAATATTCACTAAAAACATTTACAAAAATATACATAATCCTAACCTGTTATAACTTCAGCCCAGCTTTGGCTCTTATGAGGCTCACATTGAATAAATATCTACTTACACTGAAAACAATCAATTGTGAGGTGTCAGTCTTCAATATACGTTCAGCCTCACTATAACATCTAGTATTCAGGTTTTTGCAAACTGGCTTTATCCACCTTTTCCTAGGTCTATCATATGTGGGACAAAAGAATAATATATGTAAATCATTTTCTTAATTATTATTTGTACATAATACGCATAGTTCACTACTTTTGCCATCATGAATGTTGCTCCATCTTGATGTTTTTGGCATTTGTTTGAAGCACCCCATATCTAAACTTCATGAACAAAGATTTTGCTAATTGTGGCCATACCTCGTCCAGAAAGGGTTCAAACTGTGCTACATCTTTAAACAAAAGAAAATTAGATGTTCATGACCCAATAAAGGGGCTATGTAGCACGCTATTATTGATGTAGGCCCAAAAGGTGGACATTATTAGTTTCTTGCAAGCTAGTGTCGCTGGGCTGGTTCTTCCCAGTAGTGAGATAAACCCAACTTCGACATCCACAAAGCAACATGTTTAAGCCATGGGATGTCCCAACTCTTATCGTTTCTCATAATCTCTTCTAGGCCTTCCTTATAATGTAGCAACTCTGGAGTTGACCATATCCTCACCCAAAATAAAAGTGGTCTTAATAAAGCATGGTGGTCAGTGCGTTTAATGTTTAAATCAATAAGAATCGGAATTAGTGGAGTTCTAATGGGGAGGCTTAATAGTTTCCTTAAAAACTTGTTTTCTCCCAATTCAAAATTCTTTTTGCAGTAAGCTCCCCATATTTCAGCTCCATAAAGGGAGGCAGATTGTGCTTTATATTTGAATACTTCTAAGGCAGGGGATACTGCCTTTGAAATGCTGTCCCCATGTTTCTTTAAAATAGGAAGTGAGTTTTGAATCAGAATTAACTTGTTTGTTTCCAATTGCGGCTTCCAGGATAATTTGGTATCCAATGCGATGCCTAAATAATTAAAACTTTGCACATATTCTAATTTTTGATTATTAAGCAGTAAATTCTTTTTAAACGATCTATTAGGATTTATTGACATGTATTTAGTTTTGCTGGAGTTAATTTTGAGACCTTTCATAGTACAAAATTTATGGAAGGAGTCCATTAACATTGCAATCCTTTTGGGGTTTGTGAAATTAGGATAGTATCGTCAGCAAATAGAAGCGCTGGCACTGAATCACCCCCCAGCTTAGGTGCTTCATTCTGGCAGCCATTCAAATAATTAGGGATGTCATTTACGTACAGAGAGAACAGGGTGGGCGCCAGTACGCACCCCTGGCGCACACCCCTTCTCACCGGGATTGCCTTGGTAAGTTCACCCCTCGGACCCCATCTTACTTTAGCAAAATTATCATCGTGGAGCCTGATTATTTGTATGAGTTGTTCACCTGGCACCGCTTGCAATCTCAACCAATCCCAAAGTAGATTTCGGGGTACAAGGTCGAATGCTGCCTTTAGGTCTACGAAGGCAATGTACAAGTGACCCCCTCTTATGTGTATGTATTTCCAGCATAAACATGTGAATCTAAATACTTGGTCGATCGTACTAGTTTTGATTCTGAATCCTGCCTGTAATTTTGAGAGAACCTTATTCTCTTCAATCCACTCATTTAAACTATTTAAAATATGCCTAGCAATTTTTTTTTGTAAAATATCAATTAAACTGATAGGGCGATAGTTTGCAGGGTCATATCGATTGCCCTTTTTAAAAATCGTGATCATTTCTGCCTCTTTCCATGTTTCGGGTATCGGTGTGCCTGAGGCTATTGCGTTACACAAATGATTTTTGTATGGTCCCCAAACACTAATATCATGTTTCAGTAAGTCTCCCGGAATTTTGTCAGGTCCGGGAGCTTTCCCCGGTTTAACTACTTCAATTGCCACTATTGTTTCCTTCATGCTAAAATTTAAGTTAGGGATCTTTGGAACAAATGTCAGGGAAGAGGTGTGGCGCAGCGGCCAGGGCGACTGACGCTGGACACTGGGGATCACGGTTCGATCCCTGGCTCCGGCGGCAGGCGTCTGCCCAGCACCATGTGACTCTGGGCAATAGCTCGCTTAATCTTCCCGACGGCCCCCAGCGCCTTGACACCTTCGGGTAATTGTTCGCGCTTTACAAATACTGGACATTTACATTCAATAGTGCCAGATTGCAAACATTCGGTGTCTGTATAGAGATGGGAAAAGGGGTCAGTCCAGGTATTGGCGTCCAAAAATAAGTCCTTCTTAACGCTTTGTGACTGATTCCCCTTCGCTATTATTCTCCAAAAACCGGACTGATCCTTAGACTTGGCTGTACTAATCAAGTCTGTCCAAATATCATCATCCCATGTTTTTTTCGCAATCACAAGAGTTCTCTCATATTTTATCCTTTTTTCCCTAGTTACAGTTATGTTGTTATTTTTAATTGCCTTGATAAGTTCTGCTTTTGCTACCCGGCAACTTTTGTTGTATCAGGGATTTGCCACTTCTTCCCTTTCCTTTCTTCCAGTAGTACTCTCCTTGGGTATGTTACTTATTACCAGAGTTAAAGCATCTACAAGGGTGTTATGTAGATCTAGCGCTGAAGTTTTATCATCTAGTAAGTGGAGGAAGGATGTAATAGTGTATGCAAAGAAGTTATAAATGCATGCCATGGACTGGCTGTTTCCCAAAATATGGGGCACTTTAGGGCACGTCGGTTGTAACTTAATATAATGTCATCCACAGTAGTACTATTATCTTTGCTACCCCAAGAAGAAGAAAGGAAATATTGAGACGCTAGCGACAATTTTAGGGGACGATAGTCACTCTCGGTTCTTGGATCTATTTTTAGATAGAGGACATTTGACCAGAACTCTATCGACACCAATATGTAGTCTATATGACTCCGAGAGCTGCCTCTACAGAATGTAGAAGCATTTGGCCTATTGGAGGACAGACGACCATTGAACGCTCTTAATCCATTACCTGTAGTGAGCTTCATAATTTGTGCAACTGCTACAGTACACCGCACTTCCCGGTTACTTTCTATGGCTGGAATATTACTTGCCATATCTTCACCCTCAAAAAGGTTGTCAAAACCCGCCACAGGTTCATAGTTACAATTAAAATCTCAGCCAACAATTACCCTCATCTTTGACCCCAAAGTACTTAAAAAGGAATCAAGCTGTTCTATTGTTAATGATTCTTTGGTAGCAGGGCTTGGTCTATTATAGATGTTAATTAGGTGTAGTTCTTTACCATCCTGTGTAATCAATTTTACACCAACCATGTCCTGTGACGGTATGTACAGAGGAATACTTTGGATTTCAAGGGTGATCCTAATCCATTCTATCAACAAAGCATTATGGTAGTCCATCTTGGACAAACTGAGAGCTTGAATCAGATATTTTCTTGTGGTAGATTTAAGAAAAGGAAGTATTTTTCTGGCAATACTCAGAAGGCGGGAACCTCTGGAACAGATGATATTAATACGTTAAATAAAAGACAGGATTGCATCAATCAGGACTCCTAAATTCCAAGCCTGGTATGATCGTGGTTGCCATGCTTGCAAGGACTCAGGTCCCCAGTACTGTGTCTAAATGGCCCCAGGTCCTAAAACAACAACTTCAGTTTGACGCAGTTTAACGATAGGGAGTTAGAATTCATCCAGCCCAAAACTTTGTGAAGGCAGTTCCTGATACTCCAAGCCGCTGCGGATGGGTTTTCATCCAATCCTACAATCAACTGCTTGTCATCTGCATAGGTATGAAATGAGATACCAAAAGACTCAATCAGGTGAGCCAAAGGTGCAATGTAGAGAGTGAAAAGAGTAGGACTAATAAAGATCCCTGAGAGACCTCAGTGAGCATAAACGTAGGGGAAGATCTGTGTTCAGACATGACAATGGTTTGAGACCTGTCATGCAGGAAGGAAGAAAACAACTCATGGACTTTGCCTGATAACCTGCTGCTGGAAGCCGCTATACTAGGATGGAATAGAAGATTATGTCAAATGCAGCTGGCAGATCCTACAAAATCAGGGCCAAATCTCCACCTATGCATGTGAGACCCCTCATATTTTCTGTGGTTTTGGCAAAGACTGACCCTTACTTTCTTTCTGGGGTTGCAGTAACTGTGCTCCACCTCTCTGTGGTGCACAATCCATTCACCTCCTGAAAACCACTCTGCCTGTGCACCCGCATCCATAATATGTGTTAATACTGACATCTTCTGCGTGGTATTCCACCAAACATTTTGCCTTCACCCCTCCTCCTTTGCTTAATTTGTTTTTGTTGGCTTTAGGGCTCTGTGCACTTAATCACTGCCAAGTAGTGCTAAAGTGCTTGTGCTCACTCCCTCAAACATGGCCTACCCCAAATTGGCACATTTGATTTTCTTGTAAGTCCCCAGTAAAGAGTACTACCAGTACCCAAGGCCTGTAAATTAAATGCTACTAGTGTGCTTGCAAAAGGAACAAATGATGGACGGAACGCTGAACAATGCAAACATTCACCCCCATTCACAAAGATCTGGGTTTAATCCATCGTTATTTTGCTCAACAAGCTACCCCAGTTTGGAACCAGCCACATGCAAATCAGTCGACCAAGTTCCTCATGGGAACAGTCCAGCCCGAACTGCCAAGCCAGCTCCTGCCTGGACTGGAAACAAGCATCCTGGGACAAGTTTGGGGGCATCACCCCTCATCAGTCAGGCTTGCTTGAATCCATTGGTGCAGTGAGCACAGTACCCATGTCTGGGCATACCCTTCTCACTTAGGACGACAAAAGCAAAAGGAACAAATGATGGGTGGAATGCTGAACAATGCAAACATTCCCCCGCAGTCACAAGGATCTGGGTTTAATCCATCGTTCTTTTGCTCACCACACTACCCCAGTTTGGACCCAGCCAAATGCAAATCAGTCTTGACTCTGTTCCTCATGGGAACAGTCCAGCTCGAACTGCCAAGCCAGATCCTTCCTGTACTAAAAACAAGCATCCTGGGTCCAGTTTTGGGTCATCACCCCTCATCAGCCAGGCTAGCTTGAATCCAGTGGCGCAATGAGCACCGGACCAACATCTGGGCATACCTTTCCTACTTAGGGCGATGTAAGCAAAAGGAATAAATGACGGAATGCTGAACAATGCAAACAATGCTCAGACGTGGGTCCCATGCTCTCTGAGACAATCCAATTAGTAGAACCAGAAAAAAGTGCATCAAAAACACAAAGGCCCTCGTTTACAAGAGGCCTGCGCTCCAGGAGGGTCACTTTTTATGATGATTCCAGTAGCACAGGTCTCTCAATCATATCTATGAGGCAACGCAAAGCCACCTGAATGGCTTTGCATGGACTCATAAATATGGAGTAAGGCAAGGCTGCGCTTTGTGCTGTCTTACCTTACTCTGCATCAAGGAGGCGTGCCATCTGCTTTGCTGTGGGTGTTCTCACTCAACAGCCATGGATTTTGACACTGCTCCAGATTTACAACATCACGTAAACCTTGGGCAGCTCCAAAAACGTATGCCTCCCCAAAGTAGGTGTAACAAGAAGAAATGTTTACTTTTCTCCTTGTTTTTTCCTCTATCCACATATGCTGCATTCTACAGCACACATAGAATGAGGAAAACAACTCTTGTGATTATTTTTACAACACAGACACTCTAGCACCATGGTGCAAGGGTGCTCTTTATTGGCGCACGGCTGCAGATTGTGCAGTGGTGCTGGTTCTTGTAAATACGGTGCACTCCTGCCCTTTGCAATTGATGTAGGGCAGCATGACTCACTGCGCTGACCTATGCCAATTCTTTGTAAATGAGTCTCAAAGTGCCTACTGCGGTTAGTCTCTCTGAAAGTTGTACCTTATGCCCTTGGTGCAAGGCTTTGTGCTGCTCAGTGTTTGCTCCGATCAGGAGCTGTGCTGTGCTGCAATGTGAGGTCTTGCATCAAGTTGCATTGTGCAGTATCAATTCTGATCAGGAGCAGGAGCATGGAGGGTTGCAATGCGGGGTCCTTGGTTGAGTTGTGTCACACTGCGTCAGAGGAGGATCTTCAAGGACTGCAGTACAAGGTCCTAAACTGGGTTGCGTTGTGCTGCATCGGTTCCTGTGAAGCCATCGATCAGGAGTTGAAGGGTGCTTGATATGAGTTCCTGCGTCAGATTGTATCTCATTGCATCATTTACAATGAAGCTGTTGATCAGGAGCTGCGTGGTGGTGTGATACAAGGCCCTGTGTCAGGTTGAGTCATGCTGCATCACATTTGATGGAACCCACAGTTAGGCAGGGAGGGGTAGACTCTGAGGCCATTCAAGAGTCCTGGGAAGGCACCTCTTGGGGATCGGGACTCACTAAAGCAGAGGCCAGCAGCTCTCAGGCAGGTCCAGTGCAGCAGGCCAGCTAGACTGTTGCAGGGAGGCCTCTAGAGCTTGTTTTGTCCCTGTTTCTCAGAAAAGGAGGTCAGCCAACTGAGCCTTGGAGTCACTTAGGTAGCCTGGGATGAAAGGAGCAGATCCATTCTTCCTTCTCAGAATTCAGGCAGGCCTCAAGCAGCTAATCCAAAAATTGCTGACATCATTACCTCTGCCCACAACATCCACTTTTAATCTATCCTATTTCTTCTCAGTCTTTCTTCAGTATTTGATACTACTTATCACTTCATGCTTCAATCAGTTCTGACTATGATTACAACTGCTAGCTAATCCCTAGACTTGGTGTCATTAGACTACCATTCAGACTTCTAATGCTCCATTTAATGGGACTCCTCACTCCCGAGAGAGACTTTACTACTCATTGGTGTGCACCAGGGATCAGTTCGTAGCCCGCGTCCATTCTTTCTAAATACCCTACCTTTTGAACATATTAGAAAGGAACCATTAGCACTTACGCAGCGCCCTATGTACCAATGTAAGTTTGCATTTCTCTTCAGGCGCCATTTTAGTGTGCTCGAAACTGATCTTGTTCAATTCCTCGAAATGCCCCCTCCTGAGTTTTGTTTCTGACACGTTAGGTTTTGTTTCATTAACCCCTTGTGTGCTCATGACGAGCTGGGCTCGTCATGGCACACAGTCGCCGTGTGCTCATGACGAGCCCTGCTCGTCATGACAACCACCCACGGGGCAAGCGCTGGCGCTCCCCCCGTGGGTGGTCGATCGGCGTTTTTGTTACAGGGAAGGCAGGGGAAGACCTTCCCCTGCCTACCCCCGCCGCCCCCTCCGCGTCATCAATGACGTGAGTGCGCGAGGCGCACTGACGTCCTTGAGGGTTCCCTTTTTTTACCGACGCGCAGGAAGCCATTTGCTTCCTGTGCATCGGAAAACAAAGAGGTAGGTTTTGGGGCTGGGGAGGGGGGATTTAAACAAAAGAGGCATCGGGGAAAAGGAAAGGGTTTTCCTTTCCCTCAATGCCTCTTTTGTGCATTCCTGCTGCACGATCATGCTACCATGCAGCAGGAATGCCCACTAGTGCCAGGGATTTTTTTTTTATTTGGTCACTGTGTGTTGGTTGGAGGAGCGGCCCCTTGTGCACGGATCGCTCCCCACTGTTGGGGGCGTAAGTTTTGGCTTTGGTTGCCACCCTGGGGGGGAGCAGAATTTTTTATGGGGCCATAAAATCGGCCCACTGGGCCAATGTGCAGGGGAGTGGCCCCTTGGGCAAGGGTCACTCCCCTTTGGGGGGCATTTTAGGAAGCCCACTATATTAGTTTTTGTTTTGGGGAGTGACCCCTTAGGCAAGGGTCGCTCCCCTTTTGGGGGCCTACATTTTTGCTTTGTTTGCCCCCCTGGGGGGGGCAGATTTATATTTAAAAAAATGTATTCGGCCCACTGAGGCAATTGAATAAATCTAGTGGGGAGTGGCCCCTTGGGCAAGAGTCACTCCCTTTTTGGGGCATACATTTTGGCTTTGTCTACCCCCTGGGGGGGCAGTTTTAATTTTATTAAAATAAATCGGCCCACTGGGCCAATGTAATAAATGTACTGGGGAGTGGCCCCTTGGGCAAGGGTCCCTCCCCTTTGGGGGCCATTTTTGTATGCCCATGATGTTAGGTTTTGTTTGGGGGAGCCGCCCCTTAGGCAAGGGTCGCTCCCCTTATCGGGGCTATGCAGGGGGGCAGATTTTCTTTATTAAAAAAAGAACCACTGGACCACCAGGGATTGTTTAGTGGGGAGTGGCCCCTTGGGCAAGGGTCACTCCCCTTTGGGGGCTTATGATTGTGGCTGTCTGCCCCCATGGGAGGGCAGATTTTGCCATTTTTAGGTTGAGCATTTGAGACCTCTTGTAAATTCTTTAGTATTTACTTATATGTTTTTATGGTTTGTGTGCTTTGGAGATCAGCCCTAGGACTTGTCTGCTTCCGCTTAGGGTATTTTCTTTCTGATCAACTGACTCTAACTTTTTTGATAGAAAACGACCAGCAGAGGTCAGTAAAATACCAGAATCACTTCAGCATTCTCTAGTTTTCAGTCCATAGAAATTGTCTTCCACGAGCACCCATAGACAATAATTTTTTCTTTTAATCTTGTATTGTCAGTGATATGACCACTGAAGGCCCAGATTTTATATTAAAAACAGAGCATTGGACTATACCATTTTCCGCTGAAAGGCAATATTTCTCCCCGTGTGTTCCAATACTTGGCGTGTCACGCAGTTTGGTGCTCACTTTCCCTCCATGCCAAAGAACAGCAAATGTTTCAGGGCGCAGGCTAATGTGCTGCATAGCTAAGTACATATAAGGTCCCAAAGGCGAGACCGATTGCATTGCAAATGCTTGTCTAATGTAGGGCCCACTAGGCCACCAGGGAGTTATTTGTGGAGAGTGACCCCTTGGGCAAGGGTCACTCTCCTTTGGGGTCACTCTTTGTGGCTGTGACTGCCCCGCAGAGGGCCAGATGGCCATGTTTTTTTTTAAATTGGGCCCACTAGACCACCAGGGATTTTTTTATGTGGTGTGGGTTGCTCCCATTTTGTGAGTATTAATTTGCCGTTTCTGCCACCTGAGGGGCAGATCGGCTGATTTGTTTATTTGTAGGGCAACTAGGCAACCCGTTTTTTTTTTATTATGTTGTTGAGCGTCCCCTTTTATGGGAGGATGATTGTGGTCATTTCTGCCCTCTTTGGGTGGCAGAATAGCAGTATATTTTTAGGCCCATCTGTCCTTAAGGGGGGCAGAAGCCGCTTGCCACCTGCGTTTCTTTTTAAAATTTTGTGTTTGGGAGTTGCCTCAAGGGCAAGGGTTGCTCCCCTTTTATGGGGTGAATATTTTATTTATACTCTTAGGCTCACCTACCCCTTAGCTTGGCTGGTGGATTGTGTGTGGACTGGTGCATTATTTGCATATTTGATTGTAATGTTTTTTCTCCTTTTTATTCTAGTGTAAAGCTTTTGATTCCTGTTCACTATTTCGACAGTGGTGTTCTGCAGTTTTGCGTAGTTGCATTTTTTTGGTAAGAAAAACATTTTTGTTGTATATACTCCAAATTAGTATTTTTGTCATGTATAAATTAATTTTTTTGTAAGTGGTGTCATAATGGCAGCTTATTTAGTTAGTGTTTTGTGCATGGAATTCTTTGCGATGTGTTTTGCATTGTCTTATGTGTAATTTTCATTTCTCTTTCTTTTTTAGTGGGATATTGTTGATCCACACTGTGTCTGTGCAGAGTAGGTGGTGGTGAATTTATCTGCTTCTGGCAAGTGAGTGCTATCATTTTGGAGCATATAGATATTTCTGATAAAGGTGCATTTTCTTTATTACTTATTTTACAAAGTGTTTGTTGTTGACTTTTATTAGTAAGCAGTATGGCTAGCCGTAGAATGACTGCTCAGCAGGTGGTTGGTATGCTTCTTGAATCTTCCTCTGAGCAGGATTATGAGACTGACGTCTGAGGGAGAGGAGGGAGGGGAAGATTCAGGCAGTGAGTTTTCTCTCCACATGGAATCCTCGGATGATGAAGGTACTCTCGGTGCAAATGAAGCTACTCTCAGTGCGGATAAAGTGCCTGTTTTAGAGGAGGATACTGCTGTGCCGATGGTGCAAGAGGCATCTGGATTGCAGCCTGAGGCTGCTAGGCTTCCTACTGGAAGTGCTGGACTCTGGGTTGATCCAAACATGGTGCAGCCGGTGTTGCCTGCCTTTAGTGGTGATGCAGGGTGTAGAGTGGATTGTGAATTTTTTTTGCCTATACAGTTTTTTCAGTTGTTTATGGATGATGTATTTTTGGGTGAGATTGTTGAGCAGACTAATTTGTATGCTGAACAGTTTTTGAGGGACAACAATGACAAACTTAGGCCCACCTCTAGAGCTACCCGGTGGACTCCCACAAATTTGGAAGAGATGAAGAAGTTTTTGGGTTTGACTTTATTGATGGGTTTGATAAGGAAGCCGTCCTATGTTGTAATGGCTTTCTTTTCCTGTAATTACATCTTGTCTATGTTCTTCACTCTGATGATGCTTAGTGTTCTGGAATGTCAGGACTAAGCCAGCTGTGGAATGTGTGTGAGCAGTGAGATCATTATCTTACTGACAGTTGGGTGGATGAGTTGTTTATACCTACTACTGAAAATAAACCTGAGACACCCTACTTCAAGCCTCAGCATCTTTCTTCTTCTGAGAGGATTACTTTTCAACACTGGCGACGACTGGGATCTCAACTCAACTCCAACTTTCATCTCATTTCTGGCGAAACCTACAATATTTCATCTCTTTTCTTCAAAGAAGACCTTTTATATCAAGTAAGAACGTTCCTTACTTAATAAATTTCGCTTAGAGACATTTTTTTTTAATATTCCTGTCAACTGCTGTCTAGAACGCTCTGCTCGGCATTTGCGCAATCTCTCTAAAACTCTTCCTAATATTTCTATTAGCATCTAATGACCCTGCTTCCCTGAGATAACGAGGTAGCTGTGATAGTTTGAACTAAGAGTGCACTAATCACGCACTTTTCCCATTAACTGTAACAATTTGGGAAAAAATCAAATTACTCACGCTAGCCCTCGCGCTTCTTCACGCGCTCCGGTCGTTATCAGCTGCGCGTTCTCCTGTCTGCAGAAGCCATGACGCCTTGAAGTTCTGGATATCCCTCGTCACTGGTTGGAATGCATGGGGGCTGAAACGCATGAAACGTGTACACTAATTTCAGAACTTCTCCTGGATTGGTGGATAAGAAGCTGTATCCTGATTGGCTGCTATGTACTTTGACGAAATCTGATTCGCTCGGAAACATGCTGGATGCTACAACAATGGGTTGCTAAGCAAACATCGTCATAAACAGTTGAGGAGTTTTTTTTTTAAAGAGAGAGTCTTCGCTGTCCTTGATAACTTTATTACTGAACACACATTACGTGAGCAAACGTGGAAGCTCCTTTCAGTGTTCATATTCATTTTGCGCTGACACGCACAGCACTTTCTTTGCAACCTCTAGCGTGTCAATTGCCTTTATCTAATAGCGCTGACACGCACAGCCTAACGCCCTCATTTAAAGTCTTCGTTTTCAATTGCTGGTGTGTCAATTGTTCTGATCCTAATAGCGCTGACACGCACAGCTTAATGCCGAACGGCGCTGACACGCACAGCTAATTTGTTTGTCTTTTAGCGTGTCAATCATCTTTATTTTTACAGCGCTGACACGTTCAGCCTAACGGCGTTACTCTGGTGTGTCAATCGTCTTGATCCTAACAGCGCTGACACGCACAGCTTAACGCCGAACAGCGCTGACACGCACAGCTAATCTTCTTGCCTTTTGGCGTGTCAATCATCTTTATTGTTAACAGTGCTGACACGCTCAGCCCAACGGAATTGCTCTCAGCCTTCTTCTTAACATTTAGTGTGCCAATCATCCTTAACCTAACAGCGCTGACACGCACAGCTCTTTGCTACCAGACACTTGGTTATTGGACCAGTTTTTTTTTTTTTTGCACATCTATATCTCCTCCTTAACATGCAAAACGTCACTGCAGCCCCATTTTTTCTACAATCCCCAGGTGACCCTCCCATTAAATGGTCCAAGTGGAAGAAGGTCTTCGAGCGCTACGCTCATGTCTGTGGTACTTCTTTAAGTGTGGAGAGGAAGACAGCTTTATTGATGCATTGTCTTGGGTCTGAGGGACAAGATGTCTTTGACCATTTACCGGATGTCCCTAGCAGTTCCAGTTCGGGTCTCAATGAGTATGAGCAATGTATTTATAAACTTGATGCTCACTACTTGCCAAAAGTTAGCACCATCTTGGAAAGATACCATTTTGGCAAACGTATGCAAAAGGATGAGGAAAATATAGAGAATTATATAACGGAACTTAGACGCTTAGCTTCCAGTTGTAAGTTTGACGCACTAATGGATGAAAGAATACGAGACCAGTTTATGCTTGGTTGTGTATCTGAGAAAGTACGTGATGAACTCTGGATGAAAGATGAACCTTCTTTGGATGAAGTTCTAGTAGTCGCTAAGAGAATAGAACACTCTTTACAATGTGTAAAGGTGATAAAGAAAGATCTTAACAAAGATGTGTCGGTGATTAATACAAGTTCGGCGTCTAGGAAAGAAGCGGACAAGGGTGACTCTCACGTAAAGACCCGTGTTAAAGATATGAGTGCAAATAAATCTAGTGAGAATCCTAACAGGGGTGGGAAGTGTTACAGATGCAATAGCACTTCGCATTGGGCAAATGATAAGTCATGTCCTGCACTAAATGTTACATGTTCTCATTGTAAGAAGAAGGGTCACTTTGTAAGTGCCTGCAGGTTCAAAAATTTAAAGAAAAAAGTTAGTGAAGTCTCTGATGGCAGCACATCAGATCAACATGATTTTGAGTGTGGACAAATTGTGGTCCAGGTTGGGGCTGAGGGGCCTCTTGATTTCATCTTGGTGGAGGGTCACAGAACCAAGGTTTTGTTTGATTCAGGAGCCAAAATTAATATCATTTCTAGCAGATTCTTTGAGGATAATTTGTGCAAGAAAGTTAAACTTTTGAAGCCAGACATTCGTCCAACTGCATATGGAGGTGATCCCATTGAGTTAACCCCTTCGGTGCTCATGACGGAACGGTTCCGTCATGAGCCACGGTTGAGCTGTGCTCATGACGGAACCGTTCCGTCATGACCCCGCCCGCGCAAGATTCCGTCAGCACAGCGGCGGAATCTGCGCAGCATGGAAGGGGTTAAGGGGTTACTTTAATGGTCTAATTGAATACGGGGAACGTTTTGCTAGTGGGAAAGTTTATGTTTCAAAGAAAGGTGATAGCATTATTAGCTGGTGGCACCAAAAAGATCTTGGTGTCATGTTAGACCCGAACAGCAATCCTCCTATCATATTGAGAGAAAAAAAAAGTGTTGAGTCGGTGGTGGATGGTTCTTCACTACAAGCTCTTTTGATAAGCCAATATCCACTGGTTTTTGGTGACAAACTAGGTTGCCTTAAGGGTTACTGTCATAAGATTAAACTTTTTCCTGGCTCAGCTCCTGTTTCCTGTAAAGTCAGAAATGTTCCGTTCACTGTCAAGGAAGACATGCTTAAGGAGTTAAATAAACTGAAGTCCCAGGGCATAATTGAGGAGGTGGAGGGTACATCTTGGCTTGCTCCGGTGGTGGCCGCAAGGAAACCTGACAACTCTTTGAGGCTCTGTGTGGACCTCAGACAACTCAATAAATGCGTTCAGGTAGATAAATATCCCTTACCTAACATATCTGAGCTGTTGAGCATGGTAGGTGGGGCAAAGATATTTAGTACAATTGACCTAACATCGGCGTACCATCAAATCTTACTTGATGAGTCCTCCAGAGATCTCACTGCCTTTATTACTCCGTTTGGGACATTTAGATTTATTAGACTTCCATTTGGCCTGGTTTCTGCTGCCTCAGTTTTTCAACGGGTCATGGAGAAGGTCTTAATTAACATCCCTGGAATTTGTGTGTACCAAGATGACATTTTGGTATATGGATCTACGGTTGCTGAACATGAAAGAAGGGTTAGGCAAGTGCTGGACAAGCTTACCTCTCACAATTTGACTGTAAAGAAGGAAAAGTGTAAGTTTGGTCTCAACAAAATTGACTATTTGGGACACACTATTAGTGCGGAAGGTGTAGTTCCAAAAGCTGACCTTGTAAATACCATTAGAAATCTTGTGGTTCCTTCTTCCAAGGAAGAACTCATGAGATTTTTAGGTATGGCTGAATACTATAATAAATTCATAAGGAATTTTGCTGAGGTCACGTTCAATATGAGAAATTTGTTAAAGAGAGGAGAGAAGTTTAGTTGGAATAGTTTGTGTGACAAGGAATTTAATGACATAAAAATGAAATTAAAGAATGCTCCAAATTTAAGGAATTTTGACCCCAGTAAGAGCTCTATTATATCTACTGATGCAAGTCTGAAAGGTATTGGTGCAGTCCTGTATCAAGGGGGTGTTCTGCCAGAAAATACCATCATGTTTATATCTAGGTGTTTGAAAGGAGCTGAATGTCGCTATTCTGTAATTGAACGTGAAGCCCTTGCGGTACACTGGGCTATTAAGAAATTAAAAAAGTTTTTGTGGGGCACCTCATTTGTTGTAAGAACTGATCACAAGCCCCTTTGTGAAGTACTAACTAAAAAAGGGATTGACTCGATATCTCCCAGAATTTCAAAATGGGTGGTTGGATTACAGGGGTTCAACTTCATTGTTAAACATGTTCCGGGGTCAGAAAATGTTGTTGCGGATACTCTTTCTAGGTTAGTTCCTGACGAACAACAAGACAAACTGGATCAGGATTCAGATCCATCTTTTAGTCTTCCACAGGACTTTGTCTGTGGAGTGGATTATAAGGTTATTTCTCGTGAGAGGTGGTTGGATGCTTGTAAGTGTGACAACACTATTCAAGAAGTCTCCAAATTAATCTGTGAGGGTTGGAACCATAAAGATCAAGGCAGTGACTCCGTGAGAGATTTTTGGTTGGTAAAAGATCAACTTTCAAGTTGTGAGGGTTTGTTGTTGAGAGGTCACAAATTAGTACCCCCTGTGTCTTTAAGGAAAGAGGTTTTGGATTTGGCACATGAGGCACACTTAGGAATTTCTAAAACTAAGGAGAGGGTGCGTTCTAGCTATTGGTGGCCGGGTTTAGACACACAGATTGAACATTTAGTCAGGGAATGTGTTCAATGTGCTCTTAGTGAAAAGGTTTTGAAAACCAGGACACAGCCCATGGAAAAAAGAGTTCGTCCGTGTGGCCCCTGGAAGGATATTGCTTTTGATATTTTAGGGCCTATTCATGGGGATGGTTCTGACACGTTTGTTATAGTGGTCATGGATTTGTTTTCAAGGTGGCCAGAAGTAATTTTTGTGAAGAATATTAATTCTGCTACGGTTATTCGATGTCTAAAAGATATTATTGCCAAGGAAGGGATTCCTGAGACTTTGCTTACAGACAATGGGGTGCAACTTGTTTCGAGTGAGATGGAGAGTTTTCTTGGTGATTGTGGCATTGTTCACAAGAAATGTTCTTTGTATCACCCAGAATCCAATGGAACAGTAGAAAGGTTCAACAGGGTTTTGAAGGAAACGGTGTCTTTAGCAAAGTCCAATGGTCTTAATTGGCAGGAGGAGGTTTTGAAAAGAGTGTCTGTGTATCGGTTTACCCCACATACCACTACAGGGAAGTCTCCTTTTCTTTTGTTTCGTGGAAGGGACCCTGTTACCTTTTTAGATCCACCATGGGTAAATAAATTTCTAACTAGCAGATCTCGTGAGGTGGATTCTACATCATGGCAAGAACAGGAAGATTTGAAATGTTCTAAGAGTAAAGAAAACTATGATGTTCGTCATGCTGTTAAGTCAACGAAAGTTAAGGTGGGTGATTGGGTTCGGATCAAGAGACCAGGCTTTGCTGTGTCTGGATCTAAGTTCACCAAACCGGTAAAAGTTGTCAAAGTGTTTAAGAATGCTATAAGAACTAGTGATCACAGGGTTTGGAATCTAGGTCGTGTTGCTGTATGCAATACTGATGTGACATCAAGCTTTCCTCACTCTGCCATGGAAGGGGAAGGTGCTCCGGAGGTTAATATAAGGCCAAGGAGGAATACTTGTCTTCCTTCCCATTTAAAGGACTATGTCATGTAATTAATGTCACATGATGTTAATGTGTTTTTTGTTATGTGTTTTGTTTAGGGGTAAAGGAGGGAGATATGTTGTAATGGCTTTCTTTTCCTGTAATTACATCTTGTCTATGTTCTTCACTCTGATGATGCTTAGTGTTCTGGAATGTCAGGACTAAGCCAGCTGTGGAATGTGTGTGAGCAGTGAGATCATTATCTTACTGACAGTTGGGTGGATGAGTTGTTTATACCTACTACTGAAAATATACCTGAGACACCCTACTTCAAGCCTCAGCATCTTTCTTCTTCTGAGAGGATTACTTTTCAACACCGTCCATGGCTTCATATTGGTCTACCAGTCCCTTGATGGCAACCGCCATATTTCCTGCAGTTATGACTCGTGATCGGTATTTGCTTTTGCTACTGATGCTGCATTTTGTTGATAATTCCTTGGCGTTGCCATGAATCACCCTGACTGTGACCGCCTTTTTAAGTTTCGGCCTGTTCTTGATCACTTTGTAGATCGATTTTCAGAGATCTATACTCCAGGGAAAGAAATATCTATTGATGAGTCTTTGGTCTTGTTCAAGGGCCGTTTGGTTTTTAGGCAGTACATCCCTAGCAAGAGGGCACGCTATGGAATTAAGCTGTATATGTTGTCTGAGAGTAGGACAGTATATGTTTTTAATTTCCGTGTGTACACTGGTAGGGATTCCACTATTGACCCCCCTGGTTGTCCATCCACTTTTGGAGTTTCTGAGAAAATTGTGTGGGATCTTGCTAGAGGAATGTTTAACAGAGGCCACCAGTTGTACCTTGATAACTTCTACACTTCTGTGCAATTGTTTAAGGAATTGTTCACAGTGGACACTTTTGCTTGTGGCACAATCCGCTCTAACCGTAAAGGTTATCCAAAAGAGCTTGTTTGCAGAAAACTTCGGAGGGGACAGTGCAGTTCCTTGCGTAGTGATGAACTACTAGCTGTGAAATTTGTGGACAGGAGGGATGTGTACATGCTGACTACCATCCATGATGAGAGTACTTCACTTGTGACTGTTTGGGGTCAAATTTCTGAAGTGTGCAAACCTGTGTGCATTTTAGACTACAATAGGCACATGGGTGGTGTTGATCAGAGGTTGGAACCTTACACTGCTATTCGTAAGACTTATATTTGGTATAAGAAGTTGGCCATCCATCTCTTTAATTTAGCAACTTTCAATGCTTTTGTTGTGTTCAAGGAGTGTTCTCCTGTATCAAAGTTGACTTTTGTTCAGTTTCAGCAATCTGTGATAGGCAGCCTTGTTGTTGTGGAACAGGCAGGTGTTCCTAGAGTTGGAGTGGTGGAGGATGTGGCTCGATTGAAAGATCGCCACTTTCCTGATTTCATTCCTCACACAATCTCAAAAGACTGCCCCACTAGGAGATGTAGAGTCTGTTGGCGAAGAGGTATGCGGAAGGAGACTCTTATGTACTGCCCCGAGTGTCCTTCTAACCCTGGGCTGTGTGTCCCTGCTTGTTTTAGTGCGTACCACAATCAAACGGATTTTTGGGAGCATCCATGAGTGGTAAAGTGAACTGCCTGGTTTCAATTCTTTAAAACATGTTATTCTGTTTCAAGGTTGGCATTAGTGCAATGTATTTAGTTTCAGATTTTTTTTTGTAGATTTTTATCTATTTGCAATTCGTTTGTGTTCTTATTTTTGTCTAAAAAAATCCTAAAGGTGATGACGGTGTGTGTAGGCTGGTGCATGGCTGGTGGTGTGCGTGGACTGGCGCTTGGCAGGCGGTGTGCGTGGACTGGTGCTTGGCTGGCAGTGTGCGTGGACTGGTGCTTGGCTGGTGGTGTGCCTGGACTGGCGCTTGACTGGTGGTGTGTGTGGACTGGCTCCTGGCTGGTGGTGTGCGTGGACTGGCACTTGGCTGGCAGTGTGCGTGGACTGGCACTTGGCTGGTGGTGTGCGTGGACTGGCGCTTGGCTGGCGGTGTGCGTGTATTGGCAATTGGCTGGCAGTGTGCGTGGATTGGCAATTGGCTGGCGGTGTGCGTGGACTGATGCTTGGCTGGTGGTGTGCCTGGACTGGCGCTTGACTGGTGGTGTGTGTGGACTTGCTCTTGGCTGGTGGTGTGCAAGGACTGGTGCTTGGCTGGCGGTGTGCAAGGACTGGCGCTCGGCTAGCGGTGTGCATGGACTGGCGCTCGGCTGGCAGTGTGTGAGTAGTGACTTGCTGCTGGTCACTACACACACTGCTAGTTGAGTGCCACTCCACACAATCCATCAGCTTGTGTGGTTGCTGTGTCAAGAATGTGGGCGTGTGAAAGTGATGGGCCCTTGAATGGCGCTGTCTGCTGGTGTGAGTGTTGTAATGTGATGGGCCCCCGGCTGGCGGTGTGAATGGTTTTGTATGTGTCACACGTATGAAAGGTGTATGAATGGCCTGTAAAGGGGTTGGTGCCTTGCCGCGTCGCTTTACAGCTCACAAGCTGTGAGTCATTGGTTCGTTTTTTGTCCATTTAATTATTGACAGTGCATATAATTTTTGTGAAATCTCTTGTTAATAAAATTTAATATACTGAACCATCACTCGCCCTCGTGCCAAATCCAACCAGTATGTGTGTGTGTTTGAGGAATAGATGACTGTGCAGGAATGTTTGTCTTTTTAGTTTCTCTGCCAAGGTGTACGTTCCATGTAAGACTAACCCACCAACTGTAGATATTGTCGTAAACCCATGGGAGTTCATGGTGATGTCTCTCTTGTGAATTCCAAAAAGTTATTTTATCCACAATGTCCTGCAAACCTCAAAAAGTCTGTCACATTCCTCACTTGTGTGGGAGGTACAAGTACCCGCGACAGGCAAGGGCCTAAAACGTAGTGAGGCGACATCAAAATTGCCTATCTCAAAACCACCTGGTTTTGCAAAGGGGGTCACCTGGGTTTTTGGCCCCGTGCTCGGCAGCCATCTAGGGAAACAACCCACACATTTCTGAAAGCTAGACACCCGGGGGCTTCCAGGGAGGTATAGCTTGTGTGGATCCCCCAATGTTTCCTTACCCAGAATCCCCTGCAAACCTCAATTTTAGCTGAAAAAATCACTTTTTTCACACATTTTTGTGTGGGAAAGTTGTGGCATCACGGGGCTCACACAAATTTCCCACCACCCAGCGTTCCCCCAGGTCTCCCGGTACAAATGGTGCCTCGCTTGTGTGGGAGGCCCAAGTACCCGCGACAGGCAAGGGCCCAAAACGTAGTGAGTCGACATCAAAATTGCCTATCTCAAAATCACCTGGTTTTGCAAGGGGGTCACCTGGGTTTTTGGCCCCGTGCTCGGCGACCATCTAGGGAAACCTACCAAACGCACACATTTCTGAAAACTAGACACCCGGTGGCTTCCAGAGAGGTGTGGCTTGCGTGGATCCCCCAACTTTTCCTTACCCAGAATCCCCTGCAAACCTCAATTTTAGCTGAAAAAATCACTTTTTTCACACATTTTTGTGTGGGAAAGTTGTGGCATCACCCGGCTCACACAAATTTCCCAAGGTGCCCGCAGAGCTAGGGTTCAAAAACTACAGCTAGGCACTTTGCAAAAAAAGGGTCATTTTTCACTGCGAAATTGAGGTGTGACCATGTTGCGTTTTGCGCCGTTTCCTGTCGCGGGCACTAGGCCGCCCGCACAAGTGAGGTACCATTTTTCTCGTAGGTCTTTGGGTAACATGGGGTGTGTGGAAATTTGTGGATCCACGCAGATTCCGGAACTATCCACCACAGAAATGTGGGGAAAATGTGTTTTTTTTGACAATTTTTCAGGTTTGCAAAGGATTCTGGGTAACAGACCCTGGTGGGAGGCAGTCAAGTCACCCCATCCTGAATTCCCCTGTGTGTCTAGTTTTCAAAAATGTATAGGTTTGCTAGCTTTCCCAAGGTGCCCGCAGAGCTAGGGTTCAAAAACTACAGCTAGGCACTTTGCCAAAAAAAGGGTCATTTTTCACTGCGAAATTGAGGTGTGACCATGTTGCGTTTTGCACCATTTACTGTCGCGGGCACTAGGCCGACCCACACAAGTGAGGTACCATTTTTCTCGTAAGACTTTGGGGAACGAGGGGTGGGTGGAAATTTGTGGATCCACGCAGATTCCAGAACTTTCCACCACAGAAATATGGGGAAAATGTGTTTTTTTTAAACAATTTTTTAGGTTTGCAAGGGATTCTGTGTAATAGACCCTGGTGGGAGGCAGTCATGTCACCCCATCCTGAATTCCCCTGTGTGTCTAGTTTTCAAAAATGTATAGGTTTGCTAGGTTTCCCAAGGTGCCCGCAGAGCTAGGTTTCAAAAACTACAGCTAGGCACTTTGCCAAAAAAGGGTCATTTTTCACTGCGAAATTGAGGTGTGGCCACTTTGTGTTTTGCGCTGTTTCCTGTCGCAGGCACTAGGCCGACCCGCACAAGTGAGGTACCATTTTTCTGGTAAGGCTTTGGGGAACACGGGGTGTGTGGAAATTTGTCGATCCATGCAGATTCCATAACTTTCCACCACAGAAATGTGGGGAAATTGTGTTTTTTTGACAATTGTTTAGGTTTGCGAGGGATTCTGGGTAACAGACCCTAGTGGGATGCAGTCAGGTCATCCCATCCTGAATTCCCTTGGGTGTCTAGTTTTCAAAAATGTATAGGTTTGGTAGGTTTCCCTAGGTCCCGGCAGACCTATGGTTAAAAAACGACTTTGCAAAAAAGGGTCATTTTTCACAGCGAAATTGAGGTGTGACTACGTTGCGTTTTGCGCAGTTTCCTGTTACGGGCACTAGGCCGACCCGCACATGTGAGGTACCATTTTTCTCGTAAGACTTTGGGAAACGCGGGGTAGGTGGAAATTTGTGGATTCACACAGATTCAAAAACTTTCCACCACAGAAATGTGGGGAAAATGTGTTTTTTTGGACAAGTTTTTAGGTTTGCAAGGGATTCTGGGTAACAGACTCTGGTGGGAGGCAGTCAAGTCACCCCATCCTGAATTCCCCTGTGTGTCTAGTTTTCAAAAATGTATAGGTTTGCTAGGTTTCCCAAGGTGCTCGCAGAGCTAGGTTTCAAAAACTACAGCTAGGCACTTTGCCAAAAAAGGGTCATTTTTCACTGCGAAATTGAGGTGTGGCCACTTTGCGTTTTGCGCTGTTTCCTGTTGCGGGCACTAGACCGACCCGCACAAGTGAGGTACCATTTTTCTGGTAAGACTTTGGGGAACACGGGGTGGGTGGAAATTTGTCGATCCTTGCAGATTCCATAACTTTCCACCACAGAAATGTGGGGAAATTGTGTTTTTTTTGACAATTGTTTAGGTTTGAGAGGGATTCTGGGTAACAGACCCTAGTGGGAGGCAGTCAGGTCATCCCATCCTGACTTCCCTTGGGTGTCTAGTTTTCAAAAATGTATAGGTTTGGTAGGTTTCCCTAAGTCCCGGCAGACCTATGGTTCAAAAACGACTTTGCCAAAAAAGGGTCATTTTTCACTGCGAAATTGAGGTGTGACTACGTTGCGTTTTGCGCAGTTTCCTGTTACGGGCACTAGGCCGACCCGCACAAGTGAGGTACCATTTTTCTCGTAAGACTTTGGGAAACGCGGGGTAGGTGGAAATTTGTGGATTCACACAGATTCAAAAACTTTCCACCACAGAAATGTGGGGAAAATGTGTTTTTTTGACAAGTTTTTGGGTTTGCAAGGGATTCTGGGTAACAGACTCTGGTGGGAGGCAGTCAAGTCACCCCATCCTGAATTCCCCTGGGTGTCTAGTTTTCAAAAATGTATAGGTTTGCTACGTTTCCCTCGGTGTCAGCAAAGCTAGTGTTCAAAAAATTTTCATTGTGAAAATGTGGTGTGTTCACGTTGGGTTTTGAGCCATTTCCTGTCGTGGGCACTACGCCTACCCACACAAGTGAGGTACCAATTTTATCGGGAGAGTTAGGGTAATTCAGATTTGTAAAGCAACTGTTATTACCTATTGATTTTTGATGCATTTCTGCCTTCCAAATGAAAGACTTTGTGTAAAAAAGAAGTCATTTTGAAAAATGACCGATAATTCTCATGCTAGTATGAGTATTCCCAATTTCGAAAATGTGCAAATATGTACTGTTTCTAAACTCTATAATTTGTTCCCATTTCAGAAATACATAGGTGTCTCTCATACCGATTTTTCAATGTATACATTTTCCCATAATAATTGCTATATACCCGGATCAGATCATAATAAAAAAACAGTTTTTGACTCTGGGTTCGTCGGGCTCTTGGTGAACCTACAAGTCCTATATATCCCCACAACCAGGAAGGTCCAGCGGATGTAACGGTATATTGCTTTCAAAGAGCTGTCATAATTAGAAGAAGTTACAGTTAAAAACGTTGACACATCAAATTTTCAATTTTTCCTATATTTACCTGTTAGTTTCTATAAAGTAACCTTGATGGATCTACAAAAATGACCCCTTGCTGAATTTAGAATTGTATCTACTTTTCTAAAATGTATAGCTTTCCAGGATCCATTATTGCTTTCACACCCATTTCTACCATTAATTGGAAGGAGGTTGAAAGCACAAAAAATAGCAAAATAATAGTCTATGTCCCAGAAAAATGCCAAAACTGTGTAAAAAATATTGGTTTTCTGACAAAAGTCTGTAATTCCCTAAAAGCTGGGAAAATGGTTATTTCAGCCCCACAAACCCTTTTTTGATACCATTTGCAGAGAAAAACCCAGACACTTTCATTTGCAGCCCGTTTTTCAACCCCAAAAAAAGAAATTGCTGTATTTTGGCTAATTTCTGGGACCCCTCCAGGGGAATCCACAAACCCTGGGTACCTTTAGAATCCCCATGATGTTGGAAGAAAAGGACACAAATTTGGCATGGATACCTTATGTGGTCAAAATGCTACAGGGGCCTAAGCTCGCACTACCCCAAATAGACCAAAAAAGGCTTAGCACAGGGGGGAAAAGGCCTAGCAGCGAAGTACACTGTTGATGTCAGCACATAGCTTTCTCACTAGATAGAGGCCATCTTCCACTTGTCTGGTGGCGGGCTCCAGATGGAACGTCCTTGGACTATGCTAGTTTGTGTAAAATATGAGCGCTGAAACCTTTTTTGTATTTTACTCTTTAGTGGCATCTGCTAGGAAAATTCCACTGTGAGCGTGTTCTTGCCCGGCTATGAAACATACATAATGTATAATTTTGCTTGTCGAGTTCAGTTCCCTCTGTACCACTCCTCGAGACTGTGCAGACAGGGCTCCACTCTGATTGCATCTGAATAAAACAATTATTGGTATATTCTCCTCTGTTCTTCTAACTCTTCATTTGATATGGAAGGCTGAGTGGTGATCTGAGGAGACGCGGGGAACTCCAAGCAGGTCACTTCCTTCAGTTGGCGCCCAAACAGGGACTCCTTCAGGAGATTTATCTATCCACTTTCCGCAGACAGGGGGTAGGTCGAGGACATCATCGGGTCGGACTGACGGCTCAGGGATGCCTGCACAAAGAGTTTCTTGTTACTCGCAGCTGCTCCATCTCCTGACGGTGCCTCGCCCAGTGGTCATCCCGACTGAAGTCCTGAACAGTGAAACCCTTGATTTGACTGTTTGGTCTGAGGATTTGGCAGTGGAGAAAAGGTTAGTTTGTACTACTGATATTAGGTGAGTTTGTTTTGGTTCTTTGTGGATATGGTACTGTTTGGGTTTGAGTTTGGTACGGTCTAAGGGCTGTTTCGATAAAAAGTGTTTTCTAATACGTTGACAGGTGAAAATAACTATTTGTTTTTCTTTAGCCATGCCTGGCCTTAGCAAGTTTTGGAATTTGTGTTGTTGTTGTTGTTCTGCAGAAGCTCAGCTGGAAGAAGTTCAGCCTACGCCTCCTGAAGGCAGCCCTAATTTTTATATTTATGTGAAACATGGCCTTGGCCCTATTATGCTTAGTACATTATGGCACAAATATACGAGGGACAATGCCGAGTTACAGTTGCCTTTGACAGGCTCTTTTGATGAACAGAAGATTGGCTTTTTACAGGAACAGTAGTTTAAGAGAGGATGTAGACAGTCGATGTTTGACTCTCTTTGAACTTGGCAGAAAGAAGCAAAGCAAAGACGGTTAAAAATGGAGAAAGAGGCACGGAAAGGGAGAAGGCAGACATTGACACAGAAAGTTGTAGCATATGATAGAGAAAAAGCAGGAGACAGGAATTGATTGTGAGGATAGAAGATTTTGGTTGCACATTGATAAGTCCTATCTGGCCAAAGAAGAAAATGACACTTTTGTAGAGGAGTTGTTAGATACTCGACCCTGCCTACTTTTGCCCTGCAGAGGATTTATCCCACTTTTCCTCTATAGTCACAGCAGCCTGTTTCATCTGCTCCGGTTGCCCTGGTATCTTCGGATGTTATTTCAACAGCTCTGGCTACAGCACCCCCGTTCTTTCTCTTTCCTCGCCATCTTTGATGACTGTGACCTCTGGTGCATCTACTGTTCTGACTTCTGTGTCTTCTGTTCTTTCTCCTCCTGTGCAGATATTGGCTACAGCCGTTCCCACAGATTCCATTACTCCTTCTATTCCTTCTATTACTCCTCCTAATACTCCTTCTCCTCCTATGGTTACTCATCCTCTGATATCCTTGGATGTTGAAATGTCTGTACGAGGGTTGGAAGACAGGGATTGGATGAGATTTAGGGAACGAGTGGGTCCGTTGGTGTATTCTGGAGTGGGTGAAGATGAGAAGGAGGTATTTGTAAGACAGGCTATGAAGTGGGCTGGTAATGTGGTTTATAGTACTGATGATATTTGGCAAGCTGTGCGTGAGTTTGAGCCTTTTCTACAGCAGCACGTTCTTCAAAACATGTCTGCTACATTGATAGACCTTTGGCGCACGCATATAAAAATGGAGGCCCCGCAAGTGCTATTTGAAATTAAAAATCGCGTTTATGCAGCTGAGTTAGTGCCAGGACAGGTGCTCGCAAATCGTGCCACTATAGTCTCTTATAGAGGTCGATTGTACGATAAGAGTCCCACTAAAATTACTCAGTTTCCTATGCGTGAAGTCCACCCAATTTATCATCTAGAAAAACCTGAGTTGGCGAAATAGAACGGAGCGGTCACTAGACCGGCCGTGGCTGCTCGCTTCCAGGAGCATGGGTTTATACTCCATGGAAAAGAAGTGAGGTTTTAGCCTTTAAGGCTACACTGGCCGATCCAAAAAAATACCATTATAAGGAGTTAACAGACGCTGCCTCTTCCACTGTAATGACTCTTGCTGATATTGAAATGTTCTTTGGTCTACTTGTTCCGGTTGATATTTGGCATCAGGTGCATACTCAAGATCATGTCGCAGAGTTGGGCGGTACATGGAATGTGATTAAAGGATGGGATCAGGAAAAGAAGCCAGGAGACAAACCCTGTGCTGAGATTGCCTTGCCTGTTCGTATTTTTACATGTATGCATACCCTTATTCCACCAAAGAAAGTAAGTTGGGATAGATTGACAGCTTGTCGACAGAAGAAGGATGACAGTGTATCTGATTTCTTCAATAGGTTTGAAGATACGTTTTTGGATTACAGAGGGCAGGATATGTCAATGGAGGGAGGAGTTTGTTTGTTTGTTGACAGTTTTGCTACTAATCTTATGCAGGTGTCTGAAAGTACTTGGTCTATGTCTTCTCCCTCTCTTATCTTGTATATGGCTCAATATTATGAGCATCGAGATCAAGAGGGGAAGGATAAAACAGATAAAAAACACAAGGACTTAAAGACGAAAGTGTTATTGCAACAGGCATTTCGGGGAAATAATAGGGGATGGGAAGGTCCTTCTCGACAACTCCCAAGTACTAGGCACCCTTCAACGACATCTTTGGGGTAAAATCAGTGTGTGTATTATAAGGAGGAAAGTCATTGGTGTGGCCAGTGCCCTGTGCTTTTACAAAGGTTGCATCCCCTAGTGGACGGGGTTCAGGTGGTAGAGGTCGTGGGACCGACAGAAATCAAAATGCTGCGGCTCCTGTGGCCTGCTCTGACAACAATTATTTTGATAACCCAAGAGATGGACAGTATTATCATGATGATTATGACATGAATGATGCGACATGTATGTCTTATAGCTAGGAAAGCCAGGGACAGGGTGGGTGACCAGTTCAGATACCTGTCGATCAGCATGGTCCTAATGTCACGGCGGATTTGTACGGTTCGACTAAGGAATTTTTGGTGGATACAGGTGCGACAAAAAGTTCTGTTTCTCGACATATGGACCTAGGGGCTGCCCTGTCTGGCCGGAATAATGTTTTGGTAGGTTTTTCCGGTGTACCAGTTGTCAGCCCCATTTCATGCCCCCTTGCACTAACTGTTGGTCCTTTCACTGTGGAATCTCCATTCTTGTTAACATCTAAATGTGGGTTTGGACTTATTGAAGAAGTTACATGCTACTATTTATTGCTCCCCTGCTGGTGTTTATATTACTATGGGTCCAGGTGTGAGTATTAGACAGTGTTTGTCCCAGGATGCGCCCCTCCCAGCTGAATTCGCTGAAGTATCACCCACACTATGGGCTACAGGTGATACAGATGTGGGTTTGTTGCATATACCACCAGTTTCTATACAGGTTAAAGATTACGCTATTCTGCCCCGTATTCCCCAATATAAACGACCACAGGCAGAGAGAATGGGTTCTTCTTCAGATTATTCAAGATTTGATACGAAAGGAAGTGGCTGAAGAAACGTCTGCCAACATTTGCAATAGTCCTATTCTTCCGGTCCTTACGTGGGCACCCAAGGGTTCCTCTGAGGCTACTGATGATGTCTATCGCTTTGTGACTGATTAGCGGGAGGTTCATAAAATTGTAGCCCCGCAGTTTCCAGTGTTTCCAGACAATACTACGCTTCTAATGATGATCCCATCTACTGCTAAGTTCTTTTCTGTTATTGATTTCAAAAATGCATTCTTCAGTATTTCTATCCACCCGTGCAGTGGGTATTTGTTTGGCTTTACACTGGCCGGCAAAAGCTTTAGATTCTGTCATGCTCCTCAAGGCTATACGGAGAGTCCTAGTATTTATAATCAAGCATTAAAAAGTCAGTTGGATTCACTATCGCTTTCTCCAGGTAATGTATTGGTGCAGTATTTAGATGACCTGTTAATAGCTTCTGATATGGAACAAGGTTGTAAGGACAGCACAGTGAAATTGTTGTTGCATTTGGTGCATCATGGACATAAGGTCTCTCTTTCGAAATGTCAATATTGTCGACTGGAGGTTAACTGTTTATGTCACCTACTGTCGAAAGAGGGTAGGAGGCTGACCCCTGAGCGCATCAGTACCATTAATAAGATGCCCATTCCGCAAGCTCAAAAAGATGTACATGCTTTTATCGGTATTACTTCCTACTGTCACCAGTGGATCCCAAATTATTCATTACCAATCAGACCTTTGCTTGCATTAACAACGAAGGCAGTGCTTAAGCCTTTGCCTTGGATGCCAGACTGTCAGCAGTTTTTTGAGCAAATAAAAACTGCGCTTTGTTCGGCTCCGGTGCTTGGCACACCGAACTTTAGAAAACCGTTTGTGCTCTATGTTCCTGAGATGGCTGATTGCTCACTTTCTGTCTTAACACAAAAATCTGGGGATAAACAGAGGCCTTTCACTTATTTTTCTGCTATGCTTGACTGTGTTGCAAGGGCCTTTCTGAGTTGTCTGAGAGCGGTGTGGCTGTGGCCACTTCAATCAGGCAATCGGCTGGAATGGTACTTGATACAGACCTCACAGTCATGGTACCCGTTGCTGTGAATACACTTTTGAATAAGACAAAGACACAGCACCTCACCAGTGAACGTCTCACTGGTTAAAGATGTGCCACTCCAAACCCAGCCACGTTACTACCCCTTCCTTCTGAGAACGATGCAGTTGCAAACATGACTGTATTTACCAGATGGAAGAAGAGACGAAGGGATGGGTATACCTGACTGATGTTCCCTTATTTGACCCTCAAGGGTAACTGTATGTCAATGGCTCCTGGTTTAAATTACCAGCTGGCACCACCTCTGCAGCTTATGCTATCACTATGTTGAGTTCGGTGGTAGCGACATCACAGGTCCCCTTTCAGTCGGCTCAAGCTGCTAAGCTTGTTGCCCTTATTCGAGCTTTCGAATTAAGTGAAGGGTTGGTTGTCAATATTTATACTGACAGCCAGTATGTATCCGGGGTTGAATATAATTTTGGGCAATTGTGGACAGAGGGATGGTTTCTTACCTCTCATGGCACCATGATTCAACATGGGCACCTTATATTGCAGCTTTTGTCTGCTTTAACGCTCCACAAGAGATTAGGAATAATTACGTTTAGAGCTCATAAGAAGGTTACTGATGATGTGGGTAGAGTTGCATGTCAAACTAGGTGGGTTCCTGAAGTTGTTATGTTTGAAAACACTGTTGAAAGTGTGAAGGAGATACAAAGAGAAGCCACAATAGAGGAATTAGCTAAATGGGGGGAGAGTACAGCGCAATTAAATGAGGAAGGGTGTTGGATTGGATTGGATTGATAAATCTGGAAAACAGAAATGGACGTTGCCCGATGCATATGTACTTCCTGTGGTTACTATGGCTCATGGTCCAGCTCATATCAGTGTGAAAGACATTTGTAAACTGTTAGCCCCTCTATGGCATAATGATAACATCTCCTAGACAGCTGCACATTTGGTGAAACATTGCATAGTCTGTATGATACATAATCCAGGGAAGGGTACCCCTACACCATCTGGTAATTTTGCACCATCTACTTTCCCTTTTGAAGTCCTTCAAATGGACTACATTGAACAAGAGAGATGTAATAATCTTAAGTATGTTTTAGTGGTTATCTGTGCGTTTAGGAAGTGGGTTGAGGCTTACCCCACTGGGGATAATACGGCCATTACAACTGCGAAAGTACTCCTTAAAGAGTATTTTCCTCGATTCGGCTTGCCCCAAATTATCTGGAGTGACAATGGGAGTCATTTTAATGGGAAAGTGACTAAATTGATTTGTGAAGGTTTGACTACTAAAAAAAATTTCATACTGCCAATCATCCAGAGTCAGCGGGTTTGGTTGAGAAGTACAATGGTACTCTCAAACTGAAATTGACAAAGATTCAGGAGACGACAGGATTGACATGGCCAGATGCTCTACCGTTAGCTCTTTTGTCAAAAAGAACTCCATCCCATTCTAGAACAGGATAGTCACCTTATGAGGTCGTGTTCAGATGCCCAGCAAATGTGTGGGACATCCCACGTCCTCAAAAATATTCTGATATTGAATATCCTGTGTTGCTTTATTATCTTGGCCAGTTAACAGAAAGTGTATGTTCTATTCACCAAAAGGTGCAGGAGTCCCTACATTCCATACCAGAGGGACCTAGCCACGATATTCAGCCTGGGGACTTCATCCTGGTACAGAATTTCCAGAATAAGAAATGTCTGGAACATGCGCTGGAAAGGTCCTGAGCAGGTTCTGTTGGTGACAAGGATGGCTTTAAAGGCTGATGGTCGAAAGAACTGGGTGCATGCCACCCACTTTTGGAGGATTCCTTTACCGTTGCCATATGACCAGTGGGTCAAAGAGGGAATAGGCAACACTGAATGTGAGCATGTGCCCAGGTTTGTTCCCTTTAGTGATGCCAAATTGACCTGGACACAGACAGATGAGGAGAACAAGGATGTTTTAAATGAAGCTGTCCCATCAGAAATACGAGCTATCCAGGAGCCTTTGTCCATTGATCACACAGTGCATGGTGCTGCCAGGTACAATTTGCCCCCTTAGCTGGGGGCTACTGAGTCCAAGGAAAAGAAAGATTAGGGATGGACTGAATAAGATAGAGAGTGCTGAGCAACAGTTCCAATGAAATAATTGAAAAGAGTGAAAATTATGTGCTTATTTTGCCTTTGTTGTTTGAACATTAGTTAGGGATAACAAAAGTATACTTTGAAGGTATACCACCTGTATTGGCGTGGGATGGATTAGAAGAGCTCAGGACAGAGCAAGCTCCACCGCTGGTGCTCAAGAGCGCCAACGTATTGATGGACAATAGGAGCATGTGCCAGTGAGGCTCTAACAGACACTGGGAACTTTATTTTTCTTGCATTTTCTTTTTTGAATTCATTACCTACCCTTTTGGCAGAAAGGTTACAGAGGAGTAGCAGCCAATGGTTCCTACTGCACCGCACAGTATGCTGTGGTCGATAAAAAGCTAAATATAATGTGTTATTCTTTTGATTTTGCTGATAATACTGTGTGGGGAATCATGGGTTTTGGAAGATGCTCAAGGTGTGCCTTTACGCAGTAAGGGAAGGTTATTTCCCCAAAACGAAATAAAAGAACAGTCGTGAGTAATGTATTTTTGGAAACACATAAGAGGTTCTTCGGTGAGGGGACAGCTTGTTATCCCACTCAATCTGTCACCAGTCTGTGGACTACATATCCATTGTCACTCGGAAATTATACATATAATAGACCACCTCAGTTTACAGAAGTGAAAGGAGTGTTTGGTTTTGGTTATCCGGGGCCCTGTCTATATCGCAGAAAGCCAATGGGGGTGAGTTATCCGGGTTATGATTACACTACATATTACGATAATTTTTATATGGAAGAACCGAATGTAACATTAGTAGTTTGGCATTATAAGGAGTTAACAGTTCCTCGAGAGACTGGTTATTATCCTGCTTGTTGCCCCATTGTGAACAGTATGGATACTTCATTGTATATACATTTTTCAGGAATAGTGTTGCACAAACACACAATCCCTTCAGTGAATACAGAGGATCCAAGTCCATTTAGAATGAATTCTAGGTATGCTGCAGTGGATTATGAAGGGCCAATTTATGAACACCCAGGGTTTTTCCTTTTATCTTATGGGAGTTATTCCAATGTCTATAATGCTACAGATGACATAGCTCTTGGAATGGTATTACTTTTGGGCATGCCTTGTAAATACGTCAAGCCTAAAATACGATGGGTTAAAAAGATACTAATGAAAGAATTCTGTGAGAGAGTGACCGATATAGAGGTCAATAATTACAGTAATGGTATCACTTTCGGATACATCATTTCCTCTATTTTAACATTGGGGGTACTTCCATGGCCCGGGGTGAAAAAGCTAGAGGATATTTTGGATGTAAGCTGCAAAGTCTATCTAAAACTACAGTGACAGCTTTGTGAGACATCACCACTCAGTTGGAGAGTATGCGTATATATTCGGAACAGACAAGATATGCAGTGGACTTTATTCTAGCTAAGAGTTGTGGTGTATGCACTGTAGTTGGCGATCAATTTGTAGTCAGTATCAAGAATATGGAAAAGAATATTACCAAACACATTGTAGACATTCTTGAAAATGTCAAAGGAATGGAAAGTGGGATTTGGAGTTGGTCCCTTTTTGGTAGCTGGGGCTGGATTCTCGATAAAGTGCTTTATCTGATTGTGGTATTGGTGCTTTGCTGTGTTTTTGTTCAGTGTCTTGCTTTTTGCTGTTCCTATTGCACCACTATTCTCTCACCCAAAAAGAAGATATCACTTCATGATACAAATGCCGCTATAATGCTTCAAAAGGATATTGATAATCTGATGAATATCGATGAGGAAAAATTTGAGATTTCATCCCTCCTTGCTGTTTCGCTTTCTGATGCTGATGGTACGGAGTGCTTATAACTGTACCCTGATGTAATATATTATTATTGCTTGCAATTTTGCTTTCCTTAGCTATGGTAGAAAATGTTTTAGCTCAGGCTAAAAGGAGGGCCTGTTAGAATGGACCCGTTTGCGCTTACGCAGTGCCCTATGTAAGTTAGTATTCGCTGCACCATTTTCTCTTCAGGTGCCATTTTAGGCTGCTCGAAACTGATCTTGTTCAATTCTGAGAAATGCCCCCTCCTGAGTTTAATTTCTGACACGTTAGGTTTTGTTTCAGTAATGAGTACACTGTTGATGTCAGAGCATAGCTTTCTCACTAGATAGAGGCCCTATCCCACTTTTCTGGTGGCAGGCTCAGGATGGAATGACCTTGGACTATGCTAGTTTGTGTAAGATATGAGCACTGAAACCTTTTTTTGTATTTTACTGTTTAGCTGCATCTGCTTGGAAAATGCCAATGTGGGTGTGTTCTTGCCCGGCTATGAAACGTACATAATGTATCCTTTTGCTTGTCAAGTTCGGTTGCCTCTGTCTGTACCACTCTTCGAGACTGTCCAGACAGGGCTCCACTCTGAGTGCATCTGAATAGAACAATTATTGGTATATTCTCCACTGGTCTTCCGACTCTTCATTTGGTATGGAAGGCTGAGAGGTGGTCAGAGGAGACCATGGTGGCCCTAAGCGGGTTACTTCCTTCAAACATCATCTCCTCTTCTTTCTAGATCTCCTGTAATCTATATTCACAAGATACCCAAATGTAGCTCTCATTACAAAACTTCACACCCAACTTTTAATCATTGATATCAGACTTCTTCAGATCCATTAGGTGTTGACCTCACCAGTCATACTCAAAAAGTTCTGTTCAAATAGTTTTTTAATAGTATTTAAAGCTATAACGCCATTTCTTCAGTTATTTCTCTCAAACCCTCAATCTGCACATGTGCAATTGCAATTTACACTCAGCCAGTCAAAACCTCTGCATCAATCACAACCAGCCGCGGCCCGTGGAGGGAGTTCCGTGGGGCGGAAAGGCGGGGCGGGGGAGGGGCAGGGTGGGGGGTTCTAGAAACTGGAATATGGATAATTGCAGGTAAGTAAACAATAAAATAAATAAAACTAATTTCGTTGCGCGCCCTGCATTGCAAAATGTGATGCAGCGCGCGCTACGATATTTGTTTTACATCCACTACATTGCCTCATGTACCGTTAATTTTTTTGTTTTGAAATAAGTGCACAATGTAAAGCCACTTCCAAGTTGGGAGGCATCTGTTTAGCGAGCGAAACCTTTCCTCTGGATACAGCTTCCCCTTTCAGACTCACGTTGTGTAACTTTAAGGCAAGCAATCAGTGTCAAAGGAACAATTGCATGTCCCCCCGAATATCTTCACAAACGGGAACCATTTCTTTTTCACTACCACCAATTCTTTAAGGAGCACAGGCTGCTTTAAAAAAATCATGTTTGGGAATGCAGAGGCAGGGATGGAGGTTTTATGTTCCTTGAAGGCAACCATCGCTGTATTTGCAGCCAATCACAATCAGTTTCAGTGACAGCTATTTAGGTGATATTGATAGCTATTTAGGCAGATTTTTAAGCGACCGACTGCGAATGGGCGTTTTGCGATTCTATCAATCAGTAATAAAATATCAGGCAGGTCACAGAAAATTGGTTCTGCCTGCCTGAACATACATCAGGCCAAAAATATGTTGTAGAAATGCTCCTGCTGCTCAAATTAGTAGGAACAAAAATACAAATGACTGTGAATAGAATCGTTTTTTTAAACCTAGCTAACAATAAGTATTAATCATTCTTTATCAATAAGCAGCCACAATTGATAATCATCTACTGTCCATCCTTCACCTGTTTTACTTCGCAACTCGATGGATATGACCTTCAATTAGCCCCCCCCCCCCCCCAATTACTCTGGTAGCTTAACACTCTCCTTCTTTGCAGCTGTGTTCGAGCTATGTACACAGCAATGCACCATACAATTCCAAGTGTAGAAATGGATATGTTTCTTATTTTCCCACCTAAGTCAATTTACAGGTTACTCTACAATTGTACACCTCTGAGGTACGGGAAGACATATGGGACGCCTCTGACTCTCAGGTTTAATTTAGCTGGTTGTTTTCCAATTCAGATTTACTCATTATTTTATTTGAGAGTTGCAGCGCTCATCTGTGTTTTAATCCAGAGAATAAATAGGTTTTAAAAATGAAGTTTTGTGCTTAGGAAAAATCCAAAATTGCTTTCAACAGACAGTATTTAGTAGAATACGGTATTCTCTAGCGAATAACTGTTCATCATTTTTGCATGCCTTATTAAATCATCGTTAGGTGGTTTAACCCAAAAAATAAAAATAAAATCCAGATGATGCGTTGAAACATTCATAAGATTGACAAGTGGAATGCCTCATCTGATCCTTTGCTAATGAGGAAAACTCTGCTGTGGAAATAGAAACTACATCTTATACAGGTAACCCACGTTGTTCTACTTTAGAAGAATAACAGCAGGTAACGCACTGCTAGATAGCTGCAAGATGATACGCTGGCACGCTATAAAAAGCCTTAAAAATAATGATGAAAAAGAAAGAAAGAAAAGTTCATTTGTCTATATGAAGTTAAAACAAATTCTAGGAAGGAAAGTGTTGGTCTTGCTGAAAATGTTTCCTTCAAAGTACAGAGCAATGAGTTTGCTGTGGAAGGGGGACTAAAGAAGCAGGGTAAGTGTCACGGATGGTTGTCGCTGTAGGGCAAAGTTCCGGTTGGTGTCGCAGATGTAAGTATGTATGTAGGTGCATGGTAAGTGAGTGGGTATGTGAGCAGCTGTATTGTTCAGTCACTGTCTGAATGAGTGGCTTTATAAGTGAGGGTCTAGCGTTCTAGCGCTTTTTTAAATGTTTAAATGTGTGAGAGTGAATGCACATGTGAGTGGCTGTATGGGTAAGTAAGTGGCTGTGTTAGTAGCTGTATGGGCGAGTGACAGTCTTTGTAAGTGGCTGTGTGAGTGAGTGGATGTGTGAGTGAATGCTTGGGTGAGTGAGTAGCTGTATGGATGAGGGAGTGGGTGTGAGTAGCTGTATGGGTCTTTGAATGGATTTATGAATGGTTGTGTGGGTATGTGAGTGGGTTTATGTGATGATGTATGGGTATGAGTGAGTATGTGAGTGGATCTCTGGATGATGTCATCAGTGATGACATCAGTGATGTCATGAGTGATGTCACTGGCCATGTCATGAGTGATGTATTATGTGAGGTCATAAGCAGCGCATTGTGGGGGCATAAGCTATTGTTAGCTCAGGTAACTAACTATAACTGCTGAATCTCAATGGTTTTGTGTGAGTGAAATCTGAGCCTAACTATAACATCCCAGTAGCCTTTGTTTTTTTTGTTTTTTAAAATGTTATTTCCAAACTGTAACCTGAAACCTTTCAAAGTGGGTGTGTGAGTGGCTGTATAGGTCGATGAGTGGGTGTGAGTGGTTGTATGGGTCTGTGACTGGGTGTGTGTAGTGGATATGTGGGTATGTTAGTGCATGTGTGAGTAGCTGTGCTGGTGTATGAGTGGGTTTGTGAGTGGATGTGTGGGTCTTCATAGGTCTATTAGTGAGTGTGAGAGTAGCTCAGTGGGTATGTGATTGGGTTTGGGAGTAGCTGTAGGGGTCTCTGAGTGTGTGTGTGGATGTATGGGTCTACACATTGGGTAGAGAAAGGGGGCAGGACCTGCAATGAGCTCTGAGCAATCCCACTGTGTGAGACTTACTGATGGTGATGGGAGGGGTTCTTGGCCCCAATGACCCTCAGCATCCAGGGGGACTTCACCCCCCCACAAGTAGTGCACCAGGAGACATGTTTGCAGAGTGGTTGAGAAAGGGGGCAGGCCTCTGATGAGCTCTCAGCAAATCTGCTGTTTGGTACTTACTAATTGCCTCCCAAGGACCCTCAGCATCCATGGGGACTTTATCCTCCAACAAGTAGTGCACCAGGAGGTGCATTTGCAAAGTGGTAGAAAAAGGGGATGGGGCTCTAAGATAATATGAATCATCCGATAGAGAAGACTAACAGACTGCATAGAGCTAAATCTCCACTAAACAAGTGTACTTCCTCTAACTTTATGAAGTAAGTGTCTCTTTGTTTGGTGAGATGTCCTCATATTCTTCTTATACCTCAAGAACGCTTTACCAGAATCTGTGGGGAACACGCTGTGATCCCTTTTGTTAAGCTATCCATCATCCTGGTAAAAGGCGTGAGGATCAATGCATATTACTAAGGTGGACAGGGTGTGGCCAAATCCACAGAGCTTTCGGCGAGTTGCACATTTAAACACTCATAGTAATTTAAAGTAGGGTATATCCCAGGTTCCTTTATAGAAGGGGAGGGGAGCAGGGTGGCCTCCCCATGCCTATTTCTGCCCCAGGGACCACATCCCTTAGTTCCTGGCCTCTTCAATCTGGGTGCACTTGAGCCCACCCAGGCACCAATTCTCCGGCACTGGGGACTGCAGGGGTGCCTCAATGCCCCCATGGTCCCTGCTGACTCCCCGCCTCCAGCTGGAGCCAGGATCGCTCCCACTTTCAGGGAGGAGACAAAAACCCTGCTTCCTGCATGTGGGAGCAATTCTGTCATCTGTTTTCCTGCCCGGAAACCAATAAAGACTCTGCTCCCAGCAAGCGGGAGCAGTTTGACAGCAACCGCTTGCTGAGAGCGAAGTTACTGTTTACTCTCGCTGTCAAAGCTCTCACCAAGTAAAAGCAAATCGTTATCTCCCGAGGGTGGTCCCCTCAGATTATAGCAGGAGCTGACCCTGGAGTGTGAAGGCTCCCAGGGCCATTATTGGCTCCAGGAGAAGGGCCATGTGGACCCCCTCTATTACTTTTCACGGCTGGCCCCAGAGAGTTGGTGGTCCCCGGGGCAGTATAAAGCCTGGGAGGGATGGCCATGCAGCCCCCCCTCCCACTTCTAGTTTGATTTCTGGTCACCAGGGTCTGGGGGTCTGCGTGGCCACCCTCTAATTTTGAAAATTCAGTCCCGGGTAGGTGGTGGCACTAAAGACCCACAGAAGAGGGTTCAGCATGGCCCCCTTCCATATTAGATTTCCAGTCCCAGGGAGGTGTTGGTCCCCAGTTCTCAAACAAGCCCATGGAGGGGGATCTGCGTGGCCCCCTTCCAATATTACAAACAGCCCAAGGAAAGTGGTGGTCTCCAGGGCTCAAAAGAGCCTTATGAGGAGGGCCCTGTACACCCCTCCTTTTATATATTCTCCCACATGCCCTCTGGATCTGTTCCACCCGTGGGCTATGCTATAAGCATGTACAGTCTCCCGCTGTCAACCATGCTTGTATTTTTTTTGCAGTGAATTCATGAATCTGTCTTGATTTTCCCTGCAAAATAAAACTGCTTTTTGGCCATTGTGGACTCCTTGGGAGACCCCAGCACCAAGCCTAGTGTGTAAGGGTATTCCTACCCTACCTTCTTCTTTTTTCTTGCATTTTTCTTTGGGACTCAGCTGAGTCCGAGTCCAAAGATGGCTGCCACCACTTCCTAGTTGAAGTATTGGTAGCAATCAGATCTCTGCTTGAGATCGGGAGGATTTGCGGAGGGGTCGTGACCTAGATATACAAATTTGGTTTTCTTTTATTAACTCTAAAACTACTGAATGGATTTACACCAAATAAAAAAAAGATGCTTTCAGGTCCAGCTTCTGGCTTTCACCAAATTTGGTATAATTCTTTTCAATCTTTAGGGCTGTAGATGTGTCTAAAATGCCGTCAGAATTGACATGGGAACGGCACATTATTTTACCCTCCCAACTTTTTATCAGCCCCCCCCCACCTGACAGACCCCCCAAAAAATTTCACCGCACAATAAGATCCAACTTGCCTTTTTTTGGGAACGTTTTGTGAAGATTTGTCAAATAGCGCCAAAGATATAGGCAAGTCAAAAAACACTTTTCCTTTGGAAACTATGTCTTAGTTTCAAAAACTACCGACTGGCAAGATTACCAAAGGCTACATGGAAGTTAAAGTAAGGCTCCACATGCACAAAACATACAAATTCAGCAGTACTAGTTACCTGAGCTAACTATAACATACCCCCTCACAATGCACTGCTAAGAGCTCACATATTACATCACTCATGACATGGTCAGTGACATCGCAATCAGGGGATAAAGTCATTTGAGATGCCATCAGTGATGTCACTGCCCATGTCACAAGTTATGTAATATGTGAGGTCATAAGCAGTGCATTGAAAAGCATACGTTATAGTTAGCTCAGATTTTTTTATTTCCTAACTATCATGTCCCTGTAACCTTTATGTTTTTCGGTGAATTTCTGAGGTTTTTCAAATTCTATTTCCTAACTATAGCATCCCTGTACCCTTTGATGTTTTTCAGTTAATTTTCAAGTTTTTTTTATGTTGTTACATAACAATAACATCCCTCTAAATATTTCTTGTTAAGGTTGAATTTTTTCTTAAATGAACATGACGTTCTGATTGAAAAGTCAATTATTTCAAAAGAGTCTTCAGTTTTCTGTAAAATGTGTACTCATCTGCTTTACATTGTACTGGCAATTTAGTTAATATTTTGTCATTGTGCAAATGTCTATTATATTTTATACACTACACCTGCATAATGGACCACTCACTTATATATTTATCTGTGTCACTCCTTGTCATCTGTTTCAGTTGACGAATAGCTGTGTTTTTCAATTTGTTTTGTAATCATTGAAAATTTGTCGTGACTTATCGCGATGCATAGGTTCTGGTTTCACAGATCATTTGCAAAGCCCACATTATATTCAAAAAGTGTAAAACACATATATACGCATATTTTTAACAATTTTTGACATAGATCTTTACTAACACACTGTTTAAACTTCTCTATCTATTATCATTTTGCATGAAAAAACACTTTTATGTCATATTTTCCATTTTGAAACAACCCCGGTAGTCGCGATGATGTGGGTATTAGTGAAGACCATGTGACTATGTTGGAAAGAGATTTCATTGGACAAGGCAGTTTTCATTTTCTTTATAGGAAGTCCCTATCCATTTCTTTATTCTTGAATATTCCAACCTAATTTGGATCATTCTGAAGAGCTGGACTATGCCTTTTTTATTGTACTGTGCTTGGTGTTTTCTTTTGCTATTTTTTCCATTACAATGGCAACATGAGGTGATCATTAGCAGGAGGTGCCAGTGCATGTAGATGAGCAAGAGGTTAAACAAGAATAGAGTGCTGATGAAGGGACTGTTAAAAAAAAACCAAAGAATCTCTTGGGAATTTTTCACATTTCCTTAAGGGGAATATAAGACAGTTGCAAAATTGGTCAAATGAAGCTTTTGTGGCAAGGCCCTCTCTAGATGTATAAAAATAAATATTTATGAAGCACAACTTTCATGTTGTACCACTGAAAAACGTACCACTTCAACAGCTTGAAGATGGCAAAGATCGAGAGAGATAGAAAGGGACCCTTTACATCTTCTGCTGTTTCATCAGTACCAGGATAGAGAGATCCAAGTGAAGTAGCGAAGTGTTGTCCACATATAACTCCTGATTTGAGGCACGTAGGCTTGTGTTGCCTGGACTGCAGCCAACACTAGCAGCTGGAGAGCCGTCTGTTGATGCCATCATTGAAGCTGCAAAGCAATAGATTTTTCTTTCCTTTATCCTTGCACTACTTGTGTGCTGCTTGTTCCAATTTTTCTCCCCCTTTCTGCAATTTTTTTGATTAAAAACACCCGCACATTTTTACAAAGAGTTGGAAAATCCTCAAACAACAGTTCTACAAAAAGGATGAAAAAAAGTTTTTTTAAGAACCTTCTTTTACAGTAAAAAAGATAAAGTGTGCTCTACAGGTGAGTAAGTGGCTGTGTAACTGACTGTATAGGTGTGTGAGTATTACATGAGTGGTTGTGTGGGTAAGTGAACGGATGTGTGAGTAGCTGTATGGGTGTGTGAGTGCTACTGTCAGTGGCTGTATGGGAGAGTGAATGGCTCTGTGAGTAACGGTATAGGTGACTGAGTGCTTCTGTGAGTGACTGAATGAGTGTATAGATGCTAATGTGAATGGTTGTGTGAGTGAAAAGGTGTTTGAGTAACTGTCTGAACGTGTGGTAGTGTATATGACTGAATGGATAAGTGAGCAGCTCTATGAGTAGCTTAACGAATGAGTGAGTGGGTATGTGACTGGTTATATCTGTGAGTGAGCAGCGATGTCACTGAGTGTATTGGTAAGTGAGTGGCTGTGTGAGTTGCTGTATGGGTGAGTGAGAGAGTATGTGAGTAGCTGTATGGGTGAGTGAGTGGTAGTGTTAGTGGCTGTATGGATGAGTGAGTGGCTGTGAGAGTAGGTGTATGGGTGAGTGTGTGACTGTGTCACTGGTTGTATCAATGAGTGAGTGGTATTTGAGTGGCTGTGTGAGTGAAAAAGTACCAGTGTGAGAGGGTATATGGCTAAGTAAATGCTTGTGAGCATGCCTATATGTGTAACTTAGCGTCTGTTGTGTGGATGAGTGAATGGGTAAGTTAGTGGATGTATGTCTGAGGGAATGGGTGTGTTAGTTGCTCTATGCATGAATGAGTGCTAGTATGAGTGGCTGTATGAGTGAGTGAGTGAGAGGCTGCTTGCGTACCTGCATGGGTTAGTATATAGTAGTGTAAGTAGCTTTGTGGGTGAGTTAGTGGGTAGTAAGTAGTTGTATAGGTGAGTGAGTGGTCATATAAATAGCTGTATGGATGAGTGACAGGCTGTATAAGCACCTGTATGAATGAGTGGATGTATGACTGCTTGTATGCATGAATGAGTAGTTGTGTGAACAAGTGAGGGAAAGCATTTTCAAGCTGAAGTTGTACAATTACATGGTAAGACTCTTTTCTGCAGAAATCTCCTCCCACATTTCTTTCATCCCTGTCTTCTCTGATTTTGTTATATTTGAATTCATGTAGTGAGCAACAGTGATGGAGTTGTCTGCAATACACTGTAGTTCCATATTTGCATCCCACATATTCAGAATCACATGGTTGTAATCATTGATTTATTTGGAAGCGTCTGTTCTACTCAGGTTGCACGCATTTTTAGGTGATTTCCGTGTCAGGGTATGTATGATTGCAGACAAGAAGCTGTTGACTCTTCCTTTAGAGAAGACAGGTCATATAAATCCAAAACAACATCTTATGTAAAAAATGTCTTTGCCTCTGTATTTTCAATGACAGTACTTCCCGCATCTATGAGTTTGAAACTGTGGAACTTGTTGTCTCAAGCCCTTGTCAGCACCATCTCTTGGGATGATACATGTCACATACTGTTGTATGAAAGACAAGACTGACTCATCTAAGTCTGTTCCAAGTTTTGGGGCATCTTTTAGCCATAACAGCATGTGAATATGTGGGACACCTTTAGCTTGGTACTCTTTGTACCAAAAAAAAATCAGTTATGTGGCCAAGAGGAGGATTAGCTTTGTTGCAGATGAAAGCCATCATCGCTTGAAACCTGTGGTTAAAATATCTGCAAATGTTTGCAGGGTCAAGCAAGCAAAGTTTTCCTGATGTCTTCAGATTAATGTCTTTTATATTTGAGTTTGCTTCTCGCTAGAATTGAAGCAGGTCATCCCATGCCTACTCAGCACAACTGAGTGTTAGAAACTATGTAGGTGCTCCTAGGTTTCTCAACATACATTTCAGCTCCCCATGACAATGACACCAGTACTCGTTGATACGCCATCAGATTGATCAAATTGTATTCCAGGTTCTTATTTGTCCCTTTATTTTTGTCCATGAATTCCCTTGCTGTGATATTTTGCAGGTTCACTCCTGTCTTGCGAATGTGGTTTACTACAAAAGATAGGCTAAACAAGTCTCTCTCAAATAAAAGGCTAAATATATAGGGAATACACTGGCAAAATCTAGTATAGTGAAGATTATCTGTACTCAACTGCTGGTAACTATACAAGTCAGTCATCATATATACCACCCATTACTGTGGGGAAGAGATGTGGAAAACATCAAACTTCTAATTTTTTCCCCCGCACACTCAAGGGAGCACCTCTTGCTTCTTTCATTTGAAAAAGATCAATTACATCCCCAATAATTTCTTTTGAATGCAGAGGGTGGATACTGTAGCGTTCATACATTTCTTTTGATCAGGATTGATCCACCTTTTCAATCTGACCTCTTGATGATGATGTGTCACCCTCCATTGAACAGCATCTACATTATTATCATAAATATTGTTTTTCATCAGCTATAATGTTGCTTACTTAACTTTACCAACATCCACTAACTCCTATCATATTTCTTTACTCTTGGTAGGGACACCATTCACTAGAATAATAAGTGCTTCTTCCAAATCTCTCTGCACCCCTATAATTTCAATATTCTGCTTGAAATCTAATGGCAAGTACACAACTTTGTCTTTTAGACCTTTCTGTAAATCTGTTGGAAATAACTTACGTGTCTTAGGCTCCATATGAACTACAGCTTGGAATGGTTGAACAAACTGTATTAACATTGGTTCATAAATATTTAAATTGTGTAGTTCTTGAGGAATTGTAACTAATTCTAACTTGTCGTGGACTGCTCAAGCTAGCATTTATATTGTCCCCCAACTTAATATAACAGCATTAAATATAATTTGTCATGTACAACAATCAAAGTGTTACTCTACATATAAATATGCTGCACATTCTCACCACTTATCTGTGTTGTCTTCTTCAGTGTTCAAAGGCCCAACAAAATAACGAGTTTGACTTTTGTAGTGAGTGCACCGACAACATATACAAACACAGTCCGGTTTCTCTGAACACACTATGTTAAACGTTTTTCGTGAAATTTGTCAACAGTAATACCTGTGTCTTGTTCTCATTTTCCCTACACTACTCTTTAGGACCAAAGAAATAAAAGAGAACATCATCATAAACGATTTGTACCTTTGCTACAATACCATGCAAAAAATCTCTCAATACATTTTTGCTGAACATGGGTCAAGGGTTTTAACATAGTAAGGCGTCCTAGCTAGCTTTTGAATTTTAGAGTGGTGAACAGCTAATGTGACGAAAGGTTCTTCTGCACACTTTCTTTGATGGACATGCTAGTGAATGTTCCTGTAAATTAGGAATTCTGCCTTATTAGCATGAATATAGTCCTTGCAAAATCCCTATTTTCTATCTCAGACTTTTGCATAGAAAGTTACGTAGGAAACTTCTCAGTATATCAATAGAGTCCTGCTGAACGCTACAAACACTGCTACAGTTTCATTTATATACAGGGGCCGGTCTATGCCTTCCCTGTACCTCTTCAGCTATGACTTCCCTTTGCATTTCTAGGTACCATCACCTCGTCTGGAATACAAGAATCGTCTTCCATCTCATAACATCGTTCAGATTGGTCAACTGCATGCACTAATGTGTTCTCTTGCAAGTGGCTTTCTTCATTAAAGAATGTTTCAGTACTAGAAATATGCAACTATTCACTGCTGAAATCTTTGCAAAAGTTAGTTCTATTGACAAGATGATTTTATTGAGTGGCCTCATTATGTTTGGATCCAAAATATATAGTTTCCTCTTGAGAGCAAAGACCTTATCAAATATCCCCTCAACACGTTCCAATTGTTTGACAACTATTCTTCTTTTTTTTATAGTTTTTCAAACTTTTTTGGGGATTATGAATTAGTCTATTATGGAACATTCTAACTCTGATTTCCTTTAACTGCGTCTGCCTCCTGGTTAAAATGCTTCATTTATTGAATAATTTTTTAATCTTTGTGTCATATACTTTTTTTCTTTTCTTAGTTGACAGCAAACTTTGTTTTTTATTTACTTGATTTAGCTCTGGCTACAGATGTTTACAAACTATTTAAAAATATTTCTTTGTTCTCTTAACTACCACTGTTTTCTTTCAGCAGTTTCTCCATATTTTGCCCCTTTAGTTCAGGGACCTGATCTCTCCCCCTGTAGCTCCATTGTGCTGCGTGTTGCTAATAGGGATCTGGTAGGGTTCAGGCCTGCCTCTCCTACCACCTGCCTTGTTGTGCCCATTTTGCCTGTGTCATCCTTCTCTCCTCATTGTTTTATTGTAGGTGTGTAGGTACTGTTAATTCGGTTAATTTTGTCACTGTTAATTCTGTATCTCGTTTTTGAGTATTTTTCTTGTTTTCCACCTGCTGCTCCCTGCGGCCCCTCCCCCCTGCCACTCACGCTCCTGCTTCCAGCTGAGCTTCCCTCTCTCCTCCCCTATTTAATGGCGGCTGCTGCGGGGATGAGCAAGCAAGACCTCTGATCTCAGGTCAGGGACCTGTCCTCTGACCTGTCCAAATGTTTGTTGAAAGTACATTTTAACTGCAGAACGAATAACTTGCTCATTGAGGTTCACCTTGCTGCAGCTCAAACGCTACCGCGGTGCCCGTCTGTAAGAGCGGACCCGCATAAAGGTTAGCTCGCTAGTTCTTGGCTCGGTCCAGCACTCCCACTTCCTACTTAAACCCGGATGCTGCGACCGCGCAGCGGTGCTCGTGCAGTGGTATAGCGCTGACAGTGCGCTGGGAGGGTTTATGCTCACATGTTTGATACGTTTAATTAAATGCACTATGTTCTTTTTAACCAATTTTTCACAAAGTTTAAAATGTTTGATGAAAGTACATTTTAACTGCAATTACTTGCTCATTGAGGCTTACTTTGCTGCAGCTTAAAGGCTACCACGGTGCCTGTCTGTAAGAGCGGACCCGCATAAAGGTTAGCGTTTTAGTTCTTGGCTCGGTCCAGCACTCCCACTTCCTACTTACACCCGGATGCTGTGACCGCGCCGCGCTGAAGGAGTGCCAAAGGCAAGCCTGTCTGCACCCGTCAGTGCCCCGAATGTGGCCAGCGCCAGGAGCACTACCCGTTTTGCAAGTTATTTTTATTCACATAGCCAACTTATGTGCCTCAATCCTGGTAAATGTGTGTCTCATAAAATAGAACTGGATTCTTTTCCCTCTTCCCTTATACATTGTAATATCTGTGGTTGGATGCTCCCAAACCCATCCTCTTATCTTGCGACCAAGGATTCTGATGGATATAGGCTGGTCAATAACACAACCACCAACTCACTACGTGACAGCAAGGGCTTTCAATCAGCCGCACAGACTTTTGATTCTAACAACATTATCCCACGACCCATTAAGTGCATTTTACTTAATACTAGGTCAATGATCAAGCACAAGCTTCATTTAGAGTGCTTGATCCAAGTAGAAAATCCGGTCCTTGTTTTTCTCACAGAAACCTGGGCATATGCAACTAATGAACTGGACTGGAATATGGCAATTCCAGCAGGCTAATTTGTCGATAATTTTGACAGAATGGGGGTAAAGGGTGGGGGAATTGCGATAATTTCTCGTTCTCAGTATACGGTGAGAAGCACTCCAGAATCCACTCTAGATGCCGAGGCAATGTCCTTTAGTATAAAACATAACAATATAGAATTGTTTCCGGGTCTTCTGATCTATAGACCTCCAGGCCCCAGATCCTCTTTCACGACCTCCCTCCAGACCTACCTGGAATCATGCCTAGACACCGAATCATTTACGGTGCTAGGCGATTTTAATTTTCATTTGAAAGCTATAACAATTCTGACACTTTCTGTTTATTAGATAAGTTAGCTGGTTTTGGGCTGAACCAGATAGTCCGCGAGCCAACGCATTAGGCAGGACATACACTAGATTGCAGTTTTACTAATAACACACTTATAGAAGTCAAGAAAGTCTGTCCTTTACTCTGGTCTGCCCACTCGGCGATATATTTTACCAGAACACCTGAGACATCTAATGGCGGTAGCAGGAACAGACATTCGGTGGTCAAATTTCGTGCCTGGAAATCAGTTAGTAAAAATAACTTATTATCAGCACTATGTGAAAGGCCTTTAATTTCCTACTGACCCTACCCAAGCTGCGACTGCTTTCCATAACTGGCTTAACAGAGCAGCGAATATAGTGGCACCAGAAGTGACGAAGCACTCTCTAAGAAAGTTAGCCTCGTCTCCCTGGTATTCTGCAGAACTCAAACAAGCTAAAATTAAATGCAGGTGAAAGGAACGCATTTGGAGATCTGAATATATCATAGCACATAGAAAAGTTTACTGTGCAGCCTTAGAAGAATATAAAGTGGCAATAACATTGGCCAAAACAGCTTACTTTACCACTAAAATTCAGGAGGCCACAAACTCCCCAAAAGAACTATTTAAAACTGTTTCCGCGTTGATGAAGTGTCCGCGGGACACAACGTTCACACCAGATCAAAAGTTAGTGGACAAGCTAGCAGGCTTTTTTCAAAGTAAGGTTCAGTCCGTATATAATGAACTTCTGAAAACACCCAAGGTCGTAGGGAGTAACCATCAAGCGCAGCCGGGGGACAAGGTCTCTCATTGCAGCCTAATGCAATTTCCATTGCTGGGAGAGGATAAAGTGGTTGACCTCTTGTTAGAAATTAAATCAGGGTACCCCTTAGATACCTGCCCACCGCATATTCTACAACTGGTTCCGGGTGAGATTAGCGTCTCACTGTCCTCAATATTAAACCAAATCATAGCTGTAGGGGTCTTCCCAACTACTTGTAAAAAAGCTTGTATCCGTCCTCTTTTAAAAAAACTAAGCTGGATCCCTCAGACGAGAAAAACTACCATCCTATCACCTGCCTGCCAAAATTCTGGAGAAGGCCATGAATTCATAACTAACAACATATTTAGAGACAAACAATATCCTTGACTCTACTCAACATGGCTTCAGATCATTACATTCTACTGAGTCAGCCTTGATTTTGGCAAGAGAGGAAATTCAGAAGATGATGGACAGTGGAGGAAGGGCTGCATTGGTCCTGCTTGATTTAACAGCAGCCTTCGACACAGTGAACCACACCGTACTAGTTCGAAGGCTGCAGGACGTGGGTAGCAGTGGTCCAGCACTTGCCCTCCTTACTTCTTTTCTATCATCCAGGGAACAACTGATTCTCTGGGACAGCTATCAGTCTGAGGAGTCCACACTCCCCGGTGGAGTTCCACAGGGCTCAGCCTTATCCCCTACGCTGTTCAACATGTACGTATCCCCCCTGGCTAGACTCATAAAAAGCCACGGTATTACGCTGGTGTCATATGCTGATGACACACAGCTTATAGTATCTGTAGCACCATCGGTGGATGTTACGGCTGCCCAATTCAGCAAATGTCTTTCTGCTCTTATGTCTTGGATGAACTCCAATTTTTTAAAACTCAACACGGATAAAACTGAGGTGGTGGAGTTTGGACAGAAAGTCTCTGTCTGGAGTCAATCATGGTGGCCAACTGCAGCTGGCACCTGCCCGGCTCCGGTAAATAAAGCCAGGAACCTCGGCCTTATGATTGACAAAGACATCACCTGGGCACCACAGATTAATAAACTTTCATCAGCCTGCTTCTTCATGTTAAAAGGTCTAAGGAAGATTCTTCCATTTATCCCTCTCTCTTTGAGAAAAACTATGGTCTTATCGAGAATTGATTATTGTAATGCTCTTTATTTGGGAGCAAGTACAGCTCAACTCTTTAAACTTCAATCAATTCAGAACGCGGCAGCAAGAGTTCTGCTCAAACTACCTAAACATCATCCCACATCCATCAGTATAAAACAACTTCACTGGCTCCCAGTGAGAAGACGTATTGATTTTAAGACACTGCCTGGTGCACAAAACCCTTTTTGGTGGTTGGGTTAGGGATGTGCAATCCTTGTTTTCTCGATATGTGCCGTCGCGTTCTTTAAGATCCTCCTCTCTTGGTCTGGTACAACTTCCAAAGATAAAGAAAGCAAGGTGGGGAGGTAAACGTTTCTCCTTCTTAGCGGCTAAATTATGGAACTCACTGCCCACACAGTTGAGACTTCTGCCCAGGAGATCTGTGTTCAGGAAGGAAATTAAAACATGGCTCTTTTCCCATCCTTGAACCTGTTGGTCGCTGCCTCTGCACACCACTTAGCACCAAAATGCCTCGGCAATAGTGCGCTCTATAAATAAACTCAGTCAGTCAGTCAGTCAGTCTCCCCCAGGAGCTCCACAGTTGTGCCACTGCCGATGTTAGGGATCTGGTAGGGTTCAAGCCTGCCTTTGCTGCCACCTGCCATGTTGTGCCTGTTTTTCCTGTGTCATTCTTATCTCTTCATTGTTTTATTGTAGGTGTGTAGGTATTGTTAATTCTGTTAATTTTGTCACTGTAAATTCTGTGTCTCGTTTTTGTGCGTTTTGCTAGTTTTACTGCTGCTGCTCCCTCTGGCCCCTCCCCCTGCTGCTCACGCCTCCCAGCTGAGCTTCCCTCCCTCCCTCCTCCCCTATTTAATGTCAGCCACTGCGCAGCTGCACCGCTGGCGTGCCAAAGGCAAATCCATCTGCCCGTCAGGGACCCGACCGTGGCCAGCGCCAGGAACCCTGGACCTCCAACCACCCACTGCTATGATTCATCTGCACGTCTCACATTCAACCCAGGAAGGAACAAAACTGCCAAATCTCCAGACCGAGCACCACCCACAGCCATTTTTCCTGCCATCACTGCCGCCAGACCGTCACCACCACCCCCACGACGAACGCCAGCACCTCCAAAGTCCTGCGGTGCATCCTCCACAATGTACGCTACCTGCACGGACATGCCGCAGAGATCTGGGAGCTCCTTGACACCCTCTTCACAGAAACCTGGACCAACTCTTCCTCCGTCCCGACATCGCCACAGCCCTCCCAGACGGATACAAGATCCAGAGAAAGGACCACCCCAACCGTCCAGGAGGGGGACTTGCCATCGTCCACAAGAGCTCCCTATGACTCACCACCCCCAGCCACGACCCGCCCACCAAACTCCTCCATTCCCAGATCCACACCAACCCCAAAATGACCCTAAGATGCACCCTCACATACTGAACCCCCGTGCCTCGAACAGCATTCACCATCATCATCACTGACCTCATCGCGCCCCACGCCATCACCTCCATGGACTACATACTCATCGGAGACCTCAACTTCCACCTTGACAACCTTAGCGATCCCAACTCCGCCATCCTCCTGGACAACCTCGCCAACCTCGAAATGAAACACCTCGTCACCACCCCCACCCACAAGGCTGGACACACCCTCAACCCCATCTTTGCATTAGGCAACACCATCCACTTCAGCCACACCACGCAACCCCCATGGACAGACCACCATTGTGTTCACTTCCACGCCAACAAACCCACGGCATCCAAATTCGCACCCCGCCCGCATCGAAGAAACTGGAGCAAGATCACTGAGGAGAAGCACAACAGCACCCTCAACAGCGAGGCCCCCACCACCCCGGTCGACACCAACCTCGCAGCCAAAGAACTCCACAGATGGATCTCAAACTGTGCAGACAAGCTCGCACCCCTACGCAACCCAAACAAACAGCACCCTAGGAAGGCCACCTGGTTCACTGTCAACCTCTAAGAAGCCAGGCGCACCTGCAGATGTCTTGAGAAGAACTGGAGAAACAGCAAAACCTCGGAACACCGCACCACCTACAAAAACGTCATGAAAGAATACAACCAAGGTCCACCAAGAAGACTTTCATCCAGAACAGGATCCTTGCTACTCCAGCAACTCTAAGGATCTCTTCAGCATCATCCAGGAATTCACCAACCACCCCAGCGAAACCACGGACAACACCCCTCCCAGCACCTCTATAGCAAGCTTGGCTCCTACTTCTATCTGAAGATCAATGGCCTCTATGACAGACAACGACCAGACGCCTGACTCCAAAACCACCCGGTCCTCCAGCAACGATAGCCTACCCTCTCCTACTGGACCCCAGTCACCACCGAAGACACCGCATCGACCATGAAAAGCATCCACTCAGGAGCCCACACGGACCCCTGCCCCCTGCACATCTTGCACAGAGCCGCCATCGCGCAGAACTACAACTCACCATCAACACCACCTTTGAAACAGGCATCTTTTCTGCAGACTGGAAACGTGCAGAATTCAGACCCCCTATTCCCCTATATTCCCTATATTCCCCTATAGAGAAGACATGGCTTGGCAGTTCAGGCTGGACTGTTCCCATGAGGCACAGGATCAGACTGATTTGCATATGGACATGTCTGAACTGGGGTGGCGGAGTGAGCTAAAGAATGATGATGGATTAAACCCAAATGAGTTGACTGGGGTGAGTGCTTGCAATGTTCAACACTCTGTTCATCATCCCCTTTGGTTTTGCTTTGTTCGCCCTGAGTTGGTAGGGTATGCCCAGACGTGGGTCCCTTGCTCACTTTGCTGCTGGATTCAAGCTAGCCTGGCTGATGACGGCTGATTAGCCAGAAACCGGTCCCAAGATGCTTGTTTCCGGTCCAGGGAAGACATGGCTTGGCAGTTCGGGCTGGACTGTTCCCATTAGGCACAGGGTCAGACTGATTTGCATATGGTCATGTCTGAACTGGGGTGGCGGAGTGAGCTAAAGAATGATGATGGAATAAACCCAGATGAGTTGACTTGGGGTGAGTGCTTGCAATGTTCAACACTCTGTTCATCATCCCCTTTGTTTTTGCTTTGTTCGCCCTGAGTTGGCAGGGTATGCCCAGACGTGGGTCCCTTGCTCACTTTGCCACTGGATTCAAGCTAGCCTGGCTGATGACGGCTGATTAGCCAGAAAGCGGTCCCAGGATGCTTGTTTCCGGTCCAGGGAAGACATGGCTTGGCAGTTCGGGCTGGACTGTTCCCATGAGGCACAGGGTCAGACTGATTTGCATATGGCCATGTCTGAACTGGGGTGGCGGAGTGAGCTAAAGAATGATGATGGATTAAACCCAGATCAGTTTACCGGGGGTGAATGCTTGCAATGTTCAACACTCCGTCCGTCATCCCCTTTGGTTTTGCTTTGTTCTCATTTGCATGACATACAGAACTTGAAATGCATTCTCTGGCCAGAAATCACGCTCAAACAGAACCACGCGGTTCACATGGGCACGACCATCTTTTTTTTTTTTGCTCTGATTATGGTGCTGGGCCCTACTTTGAATGCCACCTTAATCTGTTTAATCCTACCGCTCTCTAACCTATCTACCCCTCCTTTTTTTTTTATTATTTCACCATGTGTCTTTGTGTTTGTGTTATGATTTTTTTTGTGTTTTCGCGTGACTTTTGTACTTTTTTATTTTTCACTTTACTTTCTTTCTCCTTCCTTTTTTCTTTTTACTTCCTGTTTCCACTCTTCCTTCCACCCAGTGCATTGGCAGAGCAGGGGAGCGGCAGTGCCAGGCGCCCCCGAACAACCTATAGTGGTAGCACCAGCTGCCTATCTTGTAGTTGGTGGCGCCGCAAAATGGGGTAGCCCTGTGCTATTTTTTTAGAGGTGGAGGTGGCTGATATATATATTTATATATCCGTAGAAAGCAAGCAGAGTGCAGTGTGCTCTCAGGCAAAAACACAAATTTGCAGAGCAAGCAAGATTTTATGGTTCATAAATCTCAGCGTATCTAGTTACGACCGTCCATTGGTCTTGGTCACACAATCAGAAAAAGTACAGAGCTTCACTATATAGGTGAGGCTGAACACAAACATGAACAAAGACATAGGACTCAGTCTGTGCTATGGATATCAACATAGGACTATTTGTACTCGGCAGCAGCTGCCATCTTAGAATGTACAAATCCATCAATACACACTATGAAAAACATTATGCGCTTTGTAAGACTGAAATGCTTGCCATGACAACCAGAGTTACCAGAGTCCAAACAGTGTACTCAAAAAGTATGAATGTGTCTACCCAGGTCAGGATGATGGAAAACCAAAGGGCAGATATGTACATAGGTTAGGAAACTGAGACACGCAATACAAACCGTAAAGCCAGAGTGTGAAAGTATAATATATACATAGTGTTGGATACTGCCTCACCAGTCCTGATAATCTACAGTGTCACCAAGGTGACCAGATGCCTGCAAAATCGTATTAACTACTCTCCGCCATTGGGTGTATAACCAACATATCTGAAAATTGCTCAGCAGTCAAATGTTTCCCCCAAATGGGTTGACTGACAAACCTGGGTAAGCCCAAATCACCCAAGGAACGCTCTCAATTGAGACAAGTGCTTGACAAAATGATGTGCTTGGTGAAAAACAAAGGATTAATAAATAAAGTGCATAAATGTACAAAAATGAAACTTGGAAAACCAAAATGCACAGAATTCTTAGCTGTGATGAGAAGAACACCAGATAGATGCTTCCTTGAACCACAGGGTAGGGAACCCTAAGAGGTAACCGGTCCATTTGGTGGGTCCCTTCCTTTGCTCCTGAAAAAGACAGAAAAACAAATTATTGACAGTTAATCATGGTGGCTGCAAGTCGACAGTAGGTACATCGTAAACCCAAATGATTAGAACACTTGTATTAATATATCATGAACAAGTCAGAGGATACGTTGAAAAAAACTATTGACACATCAGAAAAATGTTGATTTCAAGAAGAAAGGTTATGGCTGGAATATTACAAACCAAGAAAACAACATCAACAAGAAGAGAGAAAGGAAAGGTTCAATCCTCATGTAGGTGTATGGCCATTTTCTCATCGATGTTGTGACCCCCTGGATAGCAGGTCCCAAGATTGATGATGTGCCTAGACTCTCTGTTTCTGAGTTGCAGTACCGTTACCTCCTCTGAGGTTGGCAGTTTTTGTTCAATGGCATAATACCTCAACTTAGAGCTGTCTGAGAAATGGTGTGTCTCAAAATGTCTGGCTATGGGGTAGTGTTGATCCCTATAAGGGATAGCTCTCATATGTTTGAGAACCTTTTTCTTGGCCATGAGTGTTCTCCTGCCCACATATCTTAGATTGCACAGGCATTCCAGGACATACACGACAAAAGAAGAGCTACATGTGAGAAATTGCTGAATAGAAATGGTTGCCTTTGTGCTGAGATTCAGGTATTCCTTTTTTATGTGGATGTTCCAACAGGCTTTGCAATAACCACATGGAAAAAGGGTAACTAGACACAATATCGAAAAAATATATAGAATGGACAGAATATCGAATTCAAAATATAGAATGGACATAATATCGAATGGACATATTATAGTTGTTAATAATATCAACATGCAGGTAAGTAATATCGACTGTCAAAATATCGAAGTACATAATATAGGCATTAAAATATATCGAATTTTTAATAATATCGAATTTTTCAAGTGTTTTGTATGTTAGTATATGTGTTAAAAGTGAATATTATTTTTGTAATGTATGTTTAATCATTTTTTTAAGTTAAGAAATGTATGTAAAATAATGTTTGCGTATTTTACTTTCGTAGCGGGTTGTCGGTTTATAGGGAATTAGGGTGGGAAGTAATTTAATTATAGTAAATTGAATATTATTTTTTAGGGATTAATAATTATTTTTAATTTAATTTTGCGTTTTAGTTCAGTCGCGGGTTGTGGGTTTATAGGGGAATAGGGTGGGAAGTAATTTAATTGTAATTAACTAAATATGTATTTTTATTTATTGGTATTGATAATGTATTGTTAATTAATTGGTGATTAATTTTTATTAATTGGTAATTAATTTGTATTAATTGATTAATTGATAATTATGTTAATTGTATTAATTTATTATTTGGAGCGGGTTGTGGGTTTATAGGGGACTAGGGTGGGAAGTAATGCAATTGTAATTAGGTAAATATTTATTTTTATTTATTGGTATTGATAATTAATTTATTGTTCATTAATTATTAATTGGTAATACATTTTTAATAATTGGTAAATAATTAGTAATTGATTAATTGATAATTATGTTAATTCTATTATTTTATTATTCCGAGTGGGTTGTGGGTTTATGAGGGAATAGGGTGGGAAGTAATTTAATTGTAATTAAGTAAATATTTATTTTTATTTATGTCATTGATAATGTTTTGCAAAATAATTATTAATTGGTATTTAATTTTTATTATTGTTAATTAATTTTATTAATTAATTAATTGATAATTATGTTAATTGTATTAATTTATTATTCGGAGCGGGTTGTGGGTTTATAGGGGAATAGGTAATTTAATTGTAATTAAGTCATTATTGAAATTATTTTTGTGTATTGATAATTTATTGTTAATTGGTAATTTTTGTATTACTTATTACATTTTTGGTATTGATTATTAATTGGTTGTTAATTATTTATTAATAGGTAATTAATTGTATATATAATATTTTTGGGTATTTATAATTAATTAGTTATTACATATTTTGTAATTGGTAATTAATTTAAAAAAATTTTTATTCGTATTGATAGTTAATTAATTTTTATTGAAATATTAAATCATTACTTTCCCTACTATTGCACTCACTGGAGTGGGAATAGTAATTTTTACCCCTACACTATCCAACGATTTCCCTACTGTTTCACTCAACGGAGTGGGAATAGTAATTTTTACCCCTATGCTATCCAACACTTTCCCTACTGTTGCACTTACTGGAGTGGGAATAGTAATTTTTACCCCTACGCTATCCAATGCTTTCCCTAGTGTTGTACGCTCTGGAGTGGGTATAGTTATTTTTAGCCTCCCGCTATCCAACGATTTCCCTACTGTTGCACTCACTGGAGTAGGAATAGTAATGTTTACCCCTATGCTATCCAACGCTTTCCCTACTATTGCACTCACTGGAGTGGGATTAGTAATTTTACCCCTGCGCTATCCAACGCTTTCCCTACTGTTGCACTCTCTGGAGTGGGAATAGTAGTTTTTACCCTCCCGCTATCCAACGCTTTCCCTACTGTTGCACTCACTGGAGTTTTGAATTGTAATTTTTACCCTCCCGCTATCCAATGCTTTCCCTACTGTTGCACTCACTGGAGTGGGAATAGTAATTTTTACCCTCCCGCTATCCAACGCATTCCCTACTGTTGCACTCTCTGGAGGGGGATTAGTAATTTTTACCCTCCCGCTATCCAACGCTTTCCCTACTGTTGCACTGTCTGGAGTGGGAATAGTAATTTTACTCTCCCGCTATCCAACACAGTGATGTACATTTTTTTAAGAGATAACATATATGATTTACATTTTTTAAATAATTTTAAGTATCTTTTACTTAATTATATTAATTATTTAATTAAGTTAATGTTATTTTTCACATATTTTACAAATTCAATATTTTTACATTCTATATTTTAACCAACGATATTTTGTCTTCTATATTTGTGTACGTACCTGTTTGTAGATAGGGAGACGATATTTTGTACTTCGATATTTTGGCGTCGATATTATGTCCATTCTATATTTTCTTCGTCGATATTATGACAGTGATCTGGAAAAAAGCCCTGTAAATTGAGACCTTTGTTCTGATCAACAGTTGTGATATCACTATGTACCAGTATATCTCTGAAACTGCACCCTTTTCTGTAGGTAATTCTTGGTCTCTCCTGGATGAAATTGCCAATGACAAGATCATTTGTCAATATATCCCAATTCTTGGCGAAGAGTTTTATCCTTTGAATTGCTGTTGTAGGTGAGAATGACCGTGGTGAGGTCATCCTCCTCTTCAGTAGTTGTGTCATCGTTCCTTTTCAGTAGGGTCCTGGTTCTACTGATACTTTTGACTTTCTCCACTGCCTTTCTGAGGACCCAACTGGGCTAGTCTCTTTTGATGACCCTAGATAGTATGACTGATTGTTCAGAAAAGAAAGTCTCATTGGTGCTACAATTTCTTCCCGCTCTCAGGAGTTCCCCGTATGGTTTGCTCCATTTGAGATTATCGGGTGGATGCTCATGGCATGAAGTAAGCTTTAAAAGCCGTGGCTTTCCTGAACAGGCTAGTACGTACCTCATTGTTAACTACTTCAACCTTGACATCTAGAAACTCTACAGAGGTTTTACTCATATTACTGGTAGGAGTAAGATTGCGACTGTTACTGTTCAGTCTAGGGTTGAAATCAGTAGCTTCTTCCTCAGTGCCTTTCTGGATTATAAACAGGTCGTCAGTGAACCTGAGCCACAGAGCAAAATGCAAATTAATTCTTTTTTTTTTACCCTAGAGTTTGGAAACACAAAGAAGCAAGTATTGCCCTGTGTTTCTGAACTCTACTTACATTTGAATTAGGAGGAGTAAGGCAAAAGGTTTGTGGAAAGACTATTCTAAAGCTGACAGGTCTAACATGTGTCCCCCAAAGTGGGGAGGACTAACCAACTTATTGGGAATGCTCATCATTAAGGTAGAATGAACCTATATAGGCCATCAGCATTGGTGTGGTCTGACCAAGGACTGTGTTCCACTGTAACTCCCATTCCCTGTAGGGAGATGGACCACCTCAACAGTTTGGGATTTACACCCCTCATTTACATGAGCCGTGCAATTGGGCTGAGGTATATCAGAACCTGGAAGTGAATCCCAAACAGGTATGGTCTCAGCTTCTTCAGTGCCCAGACAACAGCAAAGGTCTCTCTTTCAATCACACTCCACTCCTGTTCCCAGGGAAGTAACCAGCTGCTAATGAAGGCTCGTGGTTGGTCTAGGCCCTCCTCATTTAACTGTGCTAAGACAACTGCTATGCCTTAGTCTAAGGCATCTGTCTGAAAAATTAATTACTTAGAGAAGTCAGGAGCCCGAGTACAAGTGAACTACACATGGCCTCCTTGAGGGTGTCAAAGGCTTTCTAGCAGGCCTCTGTCCAGATCACATTTCTGGACTTTTTCTTACTAGTCAGCTCTGATTAGGGTGGAACAATAGTGCCATATTCCATAACAAAGCTCCTATAGTATCCTGTGAAGCCAGAAAAGCCCTCACCTCATACTGTGCTTTAGGGAGTTGACTAGCCAGGACTGACTCAATTTTGGACTGGAGGGGTTGTACCTTGACCCCACCCACCATGTGGCCCAGATATACCATGGAACATGCCTGCTGTAGGACCTGAAGTATCTCCTGGAGGTAGTACAGGTGTTCCTCCAAGCTGGAGCTGAAGACCGCAATGTCTTCTAGGTAAGTGAGACAAAATGACTCCTTCCCAGCTGGGATCCTGTTTACCAACCTCTGAAAGGACGCAAGGGCATTCTTTAAGCCAAAGAGCATTACCCTAAACTGGAAGTGGCCCTTTGGGGTGGAAAATTCAGACCTCACTTGAGCCCCCTCGGTAGGAGCAATCGGCAAGTACCCTGATGTAAGATCATAAGTGCAGAGAAACGTGCCAGTTCTCAGCCTGGCTATGAGCTCATCCGCTCAGTAGATGGGGTGTTTGTCAGTCTTATTGACAGAACTGAGTCCTTAGTAGTGCATACAGAGCCTAAGTTCCTGAGCAGTACCTGGTGAGGTAGCCTTGGGTTCCAGCACCTCAGGGCTGGACCAGGGACAGTTGGAGGGCTCAATCACACCTAACACCAACATCTTGGAGACCTCCTCCTTCATACTAATCCTCTCCTTATCTGTCAGCCTGTAAATGTTGCTTTTGACAGTCATACTGCCCCCAGTATCTATGTCATGGGTACACAAACGTGCAAGCCCAGGGGTGAGGGAGAACAAAGGAGAAAACCACTCTAAACACTGGCAACGGTTGGCATGCTGCTCTGTGGTCAGAATAAAGGACCTGTTAATGACCCATCATACTCTTGGGTAGACAGGAGGTCAAGGAGAGGTTTACTCTCCTCTTCTACCCCTTCATCTATCGTCAGGAGCATGTTACCTTTAAACATCTCAAAGTAGGGATGAGATGGTTTATGTGGAGAACTCTAAAGGGTTTTCCAGGGGTCTTGACATCCCTCAGGTAGTTTGACTCCCCCTTCTGCTACTTTATCTCATATGGGCGTGTCCAGGAATCCTGGAGAGCTCTGGGCTCCACAGGTTCCATACCTCACACATTTTGGCCAGGCTTAAACTCTACCAGAGTGTTTTTCTTCTCATACCAGAGCCTCATTACCTCCTGACTGGCCTCAAGATTGTCCTTCACCTTTTTCCAGAAGGGATGCACCTGGTTGCGGAATGCAAGCATGTAGCTCACCATATCCTGAGGGGGTTCATGGGAGCTTACTCCAATCCTCTCTTGCAAGGCTGAGAAGTCCCTTAACAGGATGCCTATAGATGAGGTTAAATTGGCTCCAACCAAACCCTTCTGTGACACCTCCCTGTGGGCAACCTGAAGTTATGTCAGGAAGACGTCTGACTTACGTCTTATTAGCTCCGAAAGGCCCATTATCATGCTTTTGAGGGTCGAGTTGAATCTCTTCACAAGTCCATTGGTTTGGGGGTGATAGGGTGTGCAGAACTTGTACTTTCCCTCACACTCATTCCATATGATTTTCATGTATGCTGGAATGAAGTTAGTGCCTCTGTCAGACTCTACTTGTTTGGGGAACCCCACATGGGTAAAAATCCCCATCAGGTCCTTGGTCACCTCAGGTGCAGTCACCAAACTCAGAGATATAGCCTCTGGGTAGAGGGTGGCATGGTCCACCAAGATCAGGATAAACCTGTTACATATTGCTGTCTTGGGGCCCAAGAGGACAACAATGTTGATGCCCCCATCTCAAGGGCATGGCATTGACAGGTAATGGGGACAGGGAAGCCTTATTCTTTTTCCCTGACTTTCCTTTGGCCTAGAAGGTGTGATAGGATTTATAGAATGCAAATGAGACTGTCTTCCTCTCTGGCCAATAGAAGCGGTCGACAAGCCTGGCGAAGGTCTTGTCTGCCCCGGATGTCCTGCAAGGGGGATATCGTGAGCCAACCCCAGCAGGAAGGTCCTTTAACACTGAGGGACACCAGCACATGGGCTGTCTCATGACCAGGAACTTTAGGTTCACTGTAAAGGAGGTCATTGTAACAATAGATAATGTGATCTCCAGAGGTATCACCTGCTTTCTGGGCCTCAGCTTGCCTCGTCAAGCCCGCTAGAGCAGGAAACTATTTTTGCACTTTGAAGAATTCTTCCCTGGTGGTCCCACCCTCAACTTGCCATCTACCAAGCTCAAGCTGGTCACAGAGGTCAGCAATTTCATTCCTGGTAGGCTCAGGAGCATTCTCCTCTGGTGCAACATCAACCTGGACCCCAGGAGTTTCAGGGACTGGTTTCCCACACCCCTTGCCATTTTTCTTCTTGCGGTCAAACAGACCCATTCAGGCAGTTCCAACATCGCCAAGTGTGACCTGAGCACTACATCCCTCCAGATAGTTTTCTTTAGGTCTTTGCCCAACAGACAATCTACAGGCATAGCAGTGTTCAAATCTACTTTTAGAGAACCTGAGTCACCCCAATTCAATGGAAACCAGAGCCACTGACAAATGACTCTTGTGGTTGTCTACATTTGTTGGGTGGGGCTGCTTGGAGGACACCAGTTGACACCTTACAGTAGTCATGCTGGCTCCTGTGTCCTTCAGAGCCTCCACAAGTTTCCCATTGATAGTGTTCCACTTCTTATACTTTAAAGTATTTGCAGGCATGTGAGCTTTTTTGACACCATCTCCTCATCTCCCAGGGACATTAGGTTGACCTCTGTCTGCTCACCAAAGCTAACTGGGACCATCTCACCAACCCTGATGTCTGTCCACTGGTGGTGGGCTGTGCCCTCTTGGAACATTTAGGTGCCGATTCCGATCCTGTAAAACCCGGGTACAAATGGTCGTAAGGAGCGTTTTCGCCATCCGACTCGTACCCGGGAAAAACACCTTACAAACTCGCAAGAATGATTCGCACAGAAATACCATTTCCGTACGAGTCGTACAAAAGACCGACCGGCAAAAAAATACATACAAATCTGAATCTGGAAAGCACGTACGCGATGTCCGGACGGAGTCAGGCAGCGTTTTATGGACCAGCAAGTACGATCCGTGCCTACGTTACTCCTCCCCGGTTTTTTTTTCCGGCAGCCAAAAACTCCCGGGAAATTGAGGACGACGTGAAGAAGGAGCACTGGTACGCGACGGACAGCGATGGACCCCAACATACGCGTCATCCCGGCCCTCATAGCCTACGACCTCGCATTCAGAAACCGACCCAGACGCCGCAGACGGTCAGAACAACACCCAGGGGCAAAGGGGGGTGGGGGGCTGGGGCAGGAAACTTTACCCCCACCCAATTACAAATATACATATGTCCTGCACAGAAATGACCTCCAGGCTCTGGTCACTGGGGGGGCATGTCCACAAATCCCTACCTACCTTCACAATGGAAGTGGACCTCGACTTATACCCGTCACCACTACAATGGTGGTACAGCCCATACCCACGCCCCCAGAGCATGGGTATGGGCCGTACCACGCGTACCCCTACGTCACCGCCACAATGGTGGTATGGCCTGTAGCCACACTCTGGGGGGCGTGGTTACAGGCTGTACCACGCGTACCCCTACATCACCGCCACAATGGTGGTACGGCCCGTACCCACGCCCCCCAGAGCGTGGGTACGGGCCGTACCACGCGTACCCCTACGTCACCGCCACAATGGTGGTACAGCCCGTACCCACGCCCCCAGAGCGTGGGTACGGGCCGTACCACGCGTACCCCTACATCACTGCCACTATGGTGGTACGGTCCGTACCCACGCCCCCCAGAGCGTGGGTACGGACCTTACCACGCGTACCCCTACGGCACCGCCACAATGGTGGTACGGCCCATACCCACGCCCCTAGAGCATGGGTACGGGCCATACCACCCGTACCCGTACAGCCCCATTACATGATGGATACAAGGCGTACACACGCCACGGATATAGGTGTACGGCTTGGTGCAGCACATCAGCTGTAAATTGGGGGTGGTGTATGCCCAGGACAGCAGTGTACCACAGCAAGGGCGCAAGTGGGTGGGTGGGTGCAGAGGAATACCAGCAGTGGACAGGGACATGGGGGTGGGTGCAGAGGAATACCAGCAGTGGACACAGACATGGGGTTGGGTGCAGAGGAATACCAGCAGTGGACAGGGACATGTGAGGGGTGGGTGCCCATCACTCCCAGCAGTGGACAGAGACATGGGGTGGGTGCAGAGGACTCCCAGCAGTGGAAAGAGACATGGGGGTGGGTGCATATCAACACCAGCAGTGGACAGAGACATGGGGGTGGGTGCAGAGGACTCACAGCAGTGGACAGAGACATGGGGCTGGGTGCAGAGGACTCCCAGCAGTGGACAGAGACATGGGGGTGGGTGCAGAGGAATCCCAGTAGTGGACAGAGACATGGGGGTGGGTGCAGAGGACTCCCAGCAGTAGACAGAGACATGGGGGTGGGTGCATATCAGCACCAGCAGTGGACAGAGACATGGGGGTGGGTGCAGAGGACTCACAGCAGTGGACAGAGACATGGGGGTGAGTGCAGAGGACTCCCAGCAGTGGACAGAGACATGGGGGTGGGTGCAGAGGAATCCCAGCAGTGGACAGAGACATGGGGGTGGGTGGATATCAACACCAGCAGTGGACAGAGACATGGGGGTGGGTGCAGAGGACTCACAGCAGTGGACAGAGACATGGGGGTGGGTGCAGAGGACTCCCAGCAGTGGGCAGAGACATGGGGGTGGGTGCAGAGGAATCCCAGCAGTGGACAGAGACATGGGGGTGGGTGCAGAGGACTCCCAGCAGTGGACAGAGACATGGGGGGGGTGCATATCAACACCAGCAGTGGACAGAGACATGGGGGTGGGTGCAGAGGACTCCCAGCAGTGGACAGAGACATGGGGGTGGGTGCAGAGGACTCCCAGCAGTGGACAGAGACATGGGGGTGGGTGCAGAGGACTCCCATCAGTTGACAGACATATATGAGTGGGTGCAGAGGACTCCCAGCAGTGGACAGAAACATGGGGGGTGTACATCATTATCAGATGACCACAACTCCATGGGTGTATGTATGCATCCCTATTTTGGGCAATGATGATAGTGCCATAACAACACATCACTGACAGCAGTGTCCCACTCCCAGGAGGATGGATGTCTTTCCCCCACTGCATGACACACCACATGTGGGTGTGAGGTCAAATAACACATGCATACCCACCCCTGGCAGATGCAGCACAATACACACACTGAGATCATGCCACAAGACTGTATAGTCATGTCACTGCCTACTAAGCTAAGAGAGCCAAAGAGAACACACACTGTCACGCACATCCCAGGACTGATAGGAATGTTCAGGTGCTGGGCCAGCCACCAAGATGTTGTCTGTCAAGGAAGGAATAGGGTGGAGTTCCCACAGATACAATGCCCACAATTGTGAGTCAGGTGTTCAAATACCCAGCAGAACAAGTACCATATGTGTGCTAGGCTGGGATTACACACATGCATTGTGCGGAAAAGGGACAATTTCTCCATGAAGGCATGGCAAAATACTCTATACACAAGTACAGTGAGTACCAAGGATGGCACAGACGATGCAGCCGGAGACATTGCTGAGCTGGCCAGAGTTGAAGGGATCCATCACCAACAAAGGAAATGTAGACACAGGTCAACACAACAATTGTACAACTCTCTGCAGGGAAGATGTCAGGTGCCACAGAGGAAGGAACACTCCTTGGGACAATGTCTCCAAGCACAAGAGCATACACGACAAAGAATCTTTGCAGAGACCTTGTGATGGCACGCAGATACCAGGTTCCACCCCATGAGCAGCAGACTACAACATTTCCCTGAAACATAACACATGCCCACAACCCCAACTCCTGTATCATCAGCATCAACATCAATACCTGAAATGCAAGACTTTTCTAACGAAAATAGAAAATGCTTTATTCAGCATGAAAATAATAATGTGTAAACGAGACTATTCACAAAGGCCAATGGCCAGTCCATATCATCAGTCCTTGGGGGGGACACATGGCCATGCATCTCCCCTAGCTTGTCTGCACATCAGAAGACTCTGTGTTGTTGACTCGGGGGGGGGCATCCTGTGGGGAAGGACCAGGCACCGCAGGGACAGGAGGGGGAAGGGTAGGTGTGGTGGGTGCAGGGACAGACGACTCCATCACAGGAGGTGGGGCAGCGCCAAAGGTGGAGGTGAGCTCGGCGCTGCACACTTCTGCCAGTTCTTCAAGCGTCTCCCCTGCACCCGGAGAAACAACAGGCCCCAAGGAGGGGGGGGGGTCGGAGGGATGGGTTGCAGCGCTACTGGGGGAGGTGGTGGACAGGCTGGGGGACTTAACTCCCCTACCCGTGGAGTGCCTTGACCGTTTCCGGCCAGGTGAACTAGTGGGGCTGAGGCCCAGCAAAGTAGGCCTCCTTCTCCGAATCTGGGGCAGGGGAGCCAAGGGGAGTGTCATCGGAGGGACTGGGGAGTGAGTCATGTGGACAAGGACTGTGGCTGCATGCCTGCCTGTGTGCCCCAGACCCAGTGGGTTTTGCCTGCTTCCCCCTGAGTGTGCGTGTCAGGAGGTGTGCGCTTGCCCTTACGTGGTGGTGTGCTGCTTGTGTCTGGTGGGGTGCGTGTATGTGGATGTCTTGGTGTGCTTGGGACAGGCATGGGTGTGGGACTTGTGGATGGGGCAAGGGTAGGGGGGGAGGCAGCACTGCAGGTGACTCACTACTGCCGTCAGTGACGAGTCCATGGACCTCAGCAACATCCGTTGGTCAGACATCGCTGATGACATGCCCTCTATGTACGACACCATCTGGGTCAGCAGTCTGGTGTGGCCATGGAGGACAGTCAGGATCGATGTCTGCCCAACTTGCAACTGCCGCTGAATGTCCACAGACCCAGCAGTGAGGGCAGCAGGGGGGACAGGGGCAGGGGGTACAGTGCCTGGCACGAAGGAGACACGGTGTGGCCTAGCACAGACAGAAGGGACCTGAACAAGTGGGAGGGCGGTGATTGGAATGGAGGGGGCGGGTACGGATGGAGTGCTGCTGCCAGCTGTTTTAGCAGCCTCCGCCCCCTCAGGGAGTTCAGCCTCGGACCCGTCAGCCTCATAGTCAGTGTTGGTACTGGGCAGGTCCTAGCCTCACTCCCCTCGCCCTCGCCCTCGGTGCCACTTGAGTCTGCCGACCACTGCTAAATCCCTCCTCCACGTCCATGCCGGTGTCTCCCTCGGTGTCCTCTGATGATGCTGTGGGCAAGGTGAAGAGTCAGGAAAAAATCAGTCACCTGTATACATCTGACACATGAGTCCAAACAAAATAGGCAACAGTGCATATCAGGAAAGGCATCATTAGTAACATCTAGAATACTCCCCACATATGTAAGACCTGCACTCCCCAGTTGGCTGACCCACCATGCCACTTGGAAACAATAAAAATTAGGACACAACAGCAAATAACTTGAAATCACAAGATCATGAGAAGCTAGTGTCTGGGATCAGTTGAGCACAGCAAGACAATGAAGGCATGCCACCTCTTGTTCACTGTGAACAAAACAGTATTGTCGCACCCAAGGCCAAATACCACATGCCAATGCAGAAGGTGTACCCACACTCAGAGACCTGTGAGTACTTTTGAAACCCCAAAGAAATGCACTGTGACTCCTGGAGAATCACAACCCTTTACAGAATGGACATGTCTAGAATGTGTGAATGTGGCACTCTGTGAACACAACACACATGTGTCTGTATAGCAGAAGTCACACAAGGAGGTGCACACCAAACTACATGTACACAGTCATTGTCTGAGCTGACAGACTCATTCAAATCAGCCACTGTTAGGCAGAAATGGCGTATCAGTAAGTACATATACATGGCACCACGGTGGTCTGGATGACTTGGCACGCGTAAGTTGGTATCAACAACAACCAAGGACTAACCCAAATGCTACCACACTGTGGGAACATGTATATGTATGAACTCCAAACAAGTTTTGTTCAAACTGTGCCCTACTTTAAAATGTGCCAGCGTGTCCATGGAAAGTGTAAAGGTGGTGTCTTGTGCACTTCCTTGGGAGACATCTGTCATGTAGGCATATCATTGTCCTTCACAACAAAACAACAAGGTCAAGCATATGAAACATTGAGACATGTTGACAGGTGTAGTGAGTGCCAATGGACATTTTCTCTGAGTAACAACTTGAATAATGTCATTTGTCACATGGCTATCCGTCACCTGATCACACAGTTGGCTACACATATGACCTACTGACTGTCATCTGGAGTGGCACACATGTCCACACCCAGGACAATGCATAAGCTAATGGGCCTGCAATTGTTTAGCAAAAAAGCCTAGCTGTACTGTGGGTTCCCCCTCATGGCAAGCCAAAATGTACCCAGAGATGTCAGCACACAAAGTCACAACTGTGTAGCATCTGAACCACACACAGGTGCCAAAAATGTACAAGCAGGATACATGATTGTCAAAAACTGACACAGGCTACGAAGCACGAACATTAAGCACTGGCCAACATCACGGGGGCACTGCACGATGACTTTCTGTACTGCGAATCATCACACACAAGTCAGAACTGGCAATGAAACATCAGGGTTGAACATGTATGCCCCTCCCTCTCACACCCACCCATACCTGAGTCAATGTGACTGATACCGATCAAGAAGTGACACCTCTTATTCAGGGTTACAATAACTGTGCTTGAAAACTAGCTTCATTAACACGACATCACCTTGTAGTGCGGCCAAAACATATTGGTAACAAACAAACATCAACAGATTGTTGTGAATAGCCACACAGGCACTGCCCAGTGTGAGTATGCACAAGCAAACTGGTGTATCCCTGTCCAGTGGACAAATGTATCACACATGTGAAAAATACTACCTAGGCCAGGGAACAATGCCACAGAGGCAGAGCCATGCTGAACCCACAGTGAATGTGCACAGTGTTGGATGACACACATGAGTAGGAGGGCAGGCTGTGTCAGGGGACTGTAGTGGGCACACTGCTCCATGGTCCTGGAATGAGCTGACTTTAACAGGAGCAACCGTCCCGGCACTATGCATATATCCCACTCATGCACATCATGTCTGAGGCCACAACATTGGTAATGCATGATGCAAGTCTGTTCATTTGAAACCTCACACTCCTATGTTGAGCCTCAGCATCAGTGCCAACAATTATGCACTCCCAAATGACTGAACAGGACAGGGCACAGGCAGACCACCCCCACACATGATGCTGAAAGCAGTGTGCACCTTGGTTAACTGGCAGCCTAGATGACCATGTGCAATAGTGATAACACACAGACCAGGTAACACATGTCAAGGAGGGGAAGGGAGGAAGAACAGCACAGGTTGACTTGGGGGAACAGGATATGCACTGCACATATATAACCTGGCAGTGTATCCAGGCGACTGAGCAGCTACAAAAGCTGGCGACACACAACAAACACACATGTACCTACCCCCTTCCTGCTGCTGTAACTCCTGTATCCGCCTATCCAGGTCAGGGAAGACCACCGCCAGGACACGCTTCATCTGGTGGGTCAGGTGCCGGCGCCCGCCATGCTTGCGAGGAGCCTCCTCCTTCAGCATGACCCGGGTGATCCTCCGGGTCCAGCACCGGATGTCCTGCCATCTCTTCCTCACTTGTGGCAGGCGCCGACTGTGACCCTCCACCGATTGCACAGCCTTGACGGCATACTTCCAGATCTTCCCCTTGTGGTAGGCGGTTACCTATGTGGATGACAAAGTGGGACAACATAACTACACCTGCACCATGTCACAGAGACACACATTTGAACATCTTTGATTTGTTGAACAGGGCGTAGAATGCTGGCAAGTAATAGCACCTTAGTCATAGGGACTTTTTCCACTGGGGACGCACCAATGCACTACATGGCATAGTAAGTACACAGGTAGCATGAGGGGTGCGAAACAATCCCTGATCATGGCACACACTGTGCATCCCAAGCAACAAAAGGCTGATGGACAGCACCGCAAAGCAGTCACATGCCCCAGGCCACTGACGAAACCTCAGCAGAGTACACAGACACACACAGGCACACATCAATCACCTGCCATTGGCAACAGCGGATGCAAACCTCACTCTGCACATGTGCCACTTGCCGGGGGGGGTCACAGGTGTGGGGCTAGCTCAGCAAGTCAGACACACAGCACGGCTTAATCCTCACATCAGATGGATTGAGCAGTTGCCTCCTCCATGCAGCTGTGGTGCAACACTCCACAAAGAGATTCACCCATATGACAAGAAACATTCACACACATCAATGTCCAGGGGGCGTACGCATCATTTGGACACTCTCACCACTCTCACCACAGCTCCACTCAACTCTCACACACATCTGTGGGTGCAGTCACCTGTCACACCGGGGTGACCACTGAATCACCGCAGGACAATAGAACAAGAATGCCCAAGAGGATTAGGCTGGCTGAATGTGCCATGCACTATGCAGTGAATGTCACAGTAAGCACAATGCAAGTGAGGAGTGCACACATGAACTACATGAGAGACATAAGCCATCCACCCCCCCCCTGGGACCCACTCCAACCAACATTGCATGTCTGTCACACCTGGACACAATGCCAGAAGTGACAGACACAAAAAAGGTGCACAGGCAAAGGTAGTGGAGTCAGCACTCACCTGCTCCCCTGGACGACCATACAGCATGGGGTTCCGTGGGAGGATCACATCCAGCAGGGCCTCATTCTCCTCCTGGGTGAAAGGCTGGGCCCTCTCCACAGTCCTTGACATGGTGCCAGAGGGAGACAATACAGCAGCAGTGGTATCAACTGACATGTTGTGCAGGCAAGTGCCCTCCCATGGGTTCTGCCTGCCTTATATCTGCCTTGCTGGCCTATTTCATTTACAGGAGTACAGAGTGATTGGTCAGACTCATTTGCATCCTACGTTTCCTCCAATCCCTTTAATTATACACCAGTGACAGCCTTAGCATCTTTCGAATTTGCAGCATCATGTCAAGTCAACAACCACTTTGCAACAATGTATAATGTGGCCAACTGCTTTTTCCAGACCGCATGATTTTAAATTTTGAACTTGAAACTCGGTATCCATGACAACCAGCATGCATTTAGGCCCTAATACTTGTCCCTCATGTGTCCCCATTGTAATTCTTAACTCCCCACACAGGTACGGCGCGTTTCACAAGTACCCCTAGGGCACCATCACTACAGTGATAAGGGCCGTACTCACGCGTGTACGTGCCGTACACGCGTGAGTACAGGCCGTATCACTAGGGCCTACGGTACCCCAACTATAGTGATAGGCACGTGCTCACGCGTGTACGGCCCATACACGTGTGAGTACGTGCCGTACACGCGTGAGTACGTGCCGCATCACTAGGGCCTACGGTAACACAACTACATTGATAGGCACGTACTCACGCGTGTACGGCCCGTACACACGTGAGTACGTGCCGTACACGCATGAGTACGTGCCGAATCACTAGGGCCTACGGTAACACAACTATAGTTATAGGCATGTACTCACGCATGTACGGGCAGTACACGCATGAGTACGTGCCATATCACTAGGGCCTACGGTACCCCAACTATAGTGATAGGCACGTACTCCCGCGTGTACGGCACGTACTCACGCGTGTACGGCACATACTCACGCGTGTACGGCACGTACTCACGCTTGAGTACGGACCGTATCACCAGGGCCTACGGTACACCCAACTATAGTGATAGGCACGTACTCACGCGTATATGGCCCGTACACGCGTGAGTACGTGCCGTACACGCGTGAGTACGTGCAGTATCACTAGGGTCTACGGTAACACAATTATAGTGATAGGCACGTACTCACACATGTATGGGCCGTACACGCGTGAGTACGTGCCGTATCACTCGGACCTACAGTAACACAACTATAGTGATAGGCACGTACTCACACGTGTACGGCACGTACTCACGCATGAGTATGGCCCGTACACACGCCCTCAGAGCGTGTGTACTGCGTTTCACAGCTTACACTGGTGATAGGAGGCGCACATGAAAGGAATGGAGGTGTCAGCCTCGCACAAGGCTGGACATCAAGTCATTGTCAGTGCAGTCCTTCATGTGCAGGGCCTAGGTGTGTCAGGCAGTGATGTGGCACATGTCTCATCATGTTGTGGCACAATAGATGTGTGATGAGCTGTTTACACATGTCATGTGTGATGGGGCACTACGTGGCACACTTCCCCTTCACACTTTGCACATGTGTGCATGTAGGACACACGTGTCAAGCACTGCATCACTGGTATGGCAGTCACCAACACCCGCAACTGTCCCCTGATGCCAGGTACACGGATAATTACACCTGACATGTGACTACCAGCGTGCCACCATGTGACTATGTCATGTGTGTGTCATGTGTTACCATGAGCTTGCCGTTGGTGTTCCGTCAACTCCATCTGCTGTTGCAGCATCCAACATGTGACTGTGTGCATATGTGCATGACACACATATACACGCACATTGCCACATGTGGACTCACACATTACATGTGTCATGATGGTTCGAAGATGACTTCCTGACATGAGGCAATATCTGCGTTGTCTCAATGTCTGTGTCATCAGTTTTTGACATGTACCCCTTCATGGAAATGTGTGTTATCTGTCCTTTTTCAGATGACATGTGACCTGTGCGTCTAGACTCCCGCCAGCTGTCTGTATGAGATACCATCCTTCAAATGCTGATATGTGGATGTCTGTCACTCATGTAATGTGTCTGGCTGGTCACTTACATTGGCCCACAGCTACTTTAATGGCATGTCACGTCAACATTGCCATGCAGCTATTGTGGCTGGCTCTTCGTAGGAGTATCACCTGGCTGGCCTACGTGTCCTGGATGTTTTGCACAGACCAGACTCTGTATTAAGCAGATGTGTATTAGCTGTTGAACATGTGCTCACCTCAGTGACATTGGTGTGGTAATGTACTCACTCTTCGTTATTCCTTCCAAATCTCTGCAGGGCACCACCTCTCCCCAGACGAATGCCAGACCTGGATGCCATGCGTGAACATGACTGCATACGCAGATACCGCTTCTCGCAAGAGTTGATAGAGAACTTGACCCGCCGGCTTGAACCACACCTCCAACCACAACACAGGTATCCTACAGCTCTGACACCCAAGATGAAGGTGATGGCAGCCCTACATTTTTTTGCCACCGGCACGTTTCAATTGACCATAGCTGATGTTGGTGACATGTCCCAGACAATGTTCAGCCGTGTCCTGCATGATGTTTTAGAAGCCATGTTGGTGTACCTGGATGAATTCATCCATTTTCCCACTCGTGAGCAGTTGACACGTGTCAAGGGTGAGTTCTATGCCCTGGGAGGGATGCCTCACGTAATTGGGGCCATTGATGGGACACATGTTGCTTTGGTACCACCACAGGCACAGGAGGTAGCCTTTCAGAACCGCAAACATTTTCACTCTATCAATGCCCTTGTGGTGTGTCTGCCTAACATGTCCATTTCCCATGTCTGTGCCCGTTTTCCAGGATCCGCACACGATGCCTACATCATGAGGCGTAGCAGGGTGCCAGAAATGATGCTGCAGCTGTACGCGGAACGAGCATGTCTTGTTGGTGGGTATACTCTGTTAGTCCTGTGTTTCGCGCTATCTTTGTATCTTACGGCATCTCCTGACCCACTTCTTCACATGATGTTTCCATGTAGGGGACTCTGGCTATCCCAACATGCCATGGCTGATGACGCCTCTCCACAACCCCAGAACAGCCGCAGAACACCGGTACAATGACACCCATGGGCAGACGAGGCGCGTGATTGAGAGGACGTTTGGACTCCTGAAGAGCAGATTCCGGTGCCTCCACAAGACCGGCGGCGCCCTCCCATATACCCCGGTGAAGGTCTGCAAAATCTTCATTGTGTGCTGCATGCTGCACAACATGGCAGTGGAGAAGGCCGTGCCACTCATCCTTGATCCGGATGAGCAGGATCATCCACCCGTGGAGGATCAAGGGCTTGGGCACAGGGCAAGTGAGGATGAGGATGAGGATGAGGACATCCGGAGTCAGCTTATCCGCAACTTCTTCTCATAATGGTGAGTCCCTGTGTCTGAGTGTGCACGCTTTGAGCCTTGTGTGGCATGTGTTGCAATGTGTGTGTCCAGCTGACTGTGTGCTAAGTGACTTGGAGGTGTGTTCTGATGTGTCATTCAAGTGATGATGTCATTCCACACATTTTAGCTGGGACACTAAATTTTTTAAGAGCATGGTGACATTATCATTCCTGTAGAGTACACGTACATGTCTGCGGATTACTAGCTCTTCGCTGACTTGTTGTGTGTCTGTCCTCTCCAGGTTCTCGCGGCTGTCGTCTGCTCATGTCATCATTGCCCTCCTGCTATTCCTCATGAGTATTGCAACGTGTGCTGGATCAGAGTTACATGCACAGGCATGGTGAAAAGTCATTTTGGGTAAGGAGTGCAGCAAGGCATTTTGTGGGTGGTACGTGTTTGTGATATGTGGGGACTGCTCCTGTGCATGTTGTATTACCATGCATACATGTCAACTCACCATGGGGCACATGACGTGATGCATGGCTCCCATGAATTGATAGTCACCCTTCCTGACAGTCATCTGTAATGGTTTGTGGATTCTGATGAAGGCATCAATGTGTGTATAACGTCCCTCAGGAACATACGGGATGCTAATGGTGGACATAGTGTGGGACATCCCCATATGAGGCTCAATGGGGAATTGCAGACTCTCCGTTTGCAGCAAGGGGTATTAGGCTCAACCCCTTCGCTTGTGTGTCAGCTCAGTAGGATTTACCACATCTGTGTGTTGAAGGGGGTGTCCAGTGTAGGTCACACATGGTCAGCCAAATGACCTGTGAGTCTGTTCCAATTGATGCATTTCCCTTAGTGTAAGGCTGAGTAATAAAGGTGTTCGTCACACTCCAAGGTGCCTCATCTCTGTCAATGCAGGTCTCTTGCCACTTTGCATGCGGCATATCTGGCATAGTTGTGGAAGATTATGCATAGGAGTCCATGTGTAGTTTAGCAACATGCATGCAGTTTGTCATGGATTAGGCTTCCTATTGGGCATGAAGTACATGGTCGTGTATGTTTTTTGGCATGTTGGTCCACACAATGGGCCATCAACACCTGCTGAGGGTGTGTCTCCTGTGCGCAGGACGGCCTTCAGTTTCCTGATCCGGTGTCATGCTTCTTTGGTGATTGTGCATGCATTGTCTCTGGGTGTGCCATGTGACACTGGACACTCCTTACTTTACACACGCGCCTGTTGCAGTTGTCCTTCTGACATCCTAGTCTTTGTGTGCAAATTCTGGCATTTTGCAAGAAGATGCCGCCTGCTGCTGCGGCCCCTGCAGCAAGGGCCCACAGAGTATCCAGATTTGGCAAAACACACGCCTCCAAGATGCTCCTCTCTTCCTCCCTCCACCCATTCATTTGGCTGTCCTCAGCTTGTCTATGCCACTGTTGCCGCCACGCGGTGCCAAAGGCTGGACCATCAGCACATGCAAGGTGCACATTGCACCACCATCCTGTCCTTGCATAACCCACATCACACTACAGTCTGATGTAGCAGCCACACTCCGAGCTATGTCCATCCGCACATCTAACGCCTGCTGTCAGACATACCCTGGGCACACACACGACACCTTTGCATGCTGAGTGTGCAACTCCAACTGCCTACACTGCGCTGCCCCGCCTTCCAGGCCCTGTCACATCAACCAGGTCACGTCCCTAATACTCTCCACCGGCTCTGTAGCCCAACAAGGGCATGGGAGTGGGACTCAAGGCTTCAGCATGTAGTATGGTGTCATCGTCTGGGACATGGCACAGGTATCATCTCTCAGCATGTCAATCTACAGAGTGTCCAGGACCCCCCTCTCCACCATCACATTCGCACAGCACCTCATCATCAGCTCGTAAGCCATTGACAGCCAGGTGCTCCTCACCCTCAATAAAGACACAGACATTGGCAGTTCCATCATTCAAGTATGCATGAGATCCATTGATAAATGCCTGAACACGAGCCACCTGAGGCTGGACTTGTACAGGACTGAGGTGATCATCTGAGGATTGTCCCCTTCCAGCTGGGTCAAGTGCTTGTGTCCCACCCGCAAGAGCCCTGCACAAGCACCCAGTGGCCACACACACAAGATGGTGTGCATCATGTTTGGCTCGCTCACATTTGCCATGCTAGTCCACAGCATCTGTACCGCATGCTGCAACGTCCTCTGCATTATGCACATGATCCACAGATAGATCCACTCCAAGAAAAGACAGACCATCCCCCAGGTCCATGACAACATCCGTGTCAAATACTGCCCTGCCCTCTACGGAGCAAGTACATCCAAACTCCCAGGAAACTTGTCCACATCGAGGGTGCAACTGCACACCTCAGCTTCAACACCCTGCGCCCCCTCACCGTCCACCATAGATAGCTGCAATGGATCACTGTCTGCTGCAGGATGACCTCCACACTCCCCACCCACACTCAGGAGGCAGTCCACAACCCCGACCCCAAACCAACCTTGTACGTCTGTCATCCTAGATCCCGTTGGGCCATCTCCGTGCATCCAACCTTGCCCTGGCCACCATTCTTCACATCCACCGTACTCCAGCATACAGGACATTGTTCTCCCACCTGGCCACACATACCTGGGACTCCCTCCCCGGGAACCTCCACATGAGCCATGACCTCTACGCCTTGATGATAATCTCCCAAATAGGTCTGTCCGCACAGTTTAGCAAGCCTCCCCTCAGCAGCCAGAGGCCATCACAGGTGAGTGTTGTGCTCCATGCCTACATTGAATGATACCTTGTGACCCATGTGTGTCCTGTACCAGACTCTGATCCCAGGGTATGGATGGCTGGAGTTAGTTCAACACTCAGGCATAGTTTGACATTTCCACACACATATGTTGTTGAATAATGCAAAATGACAGGAACGTCTCATGACCAAAGTAATATATTTATTTGCGGTGGGGTACGTGTTTTGGTAGATGAAATTGGGTGCTCTACCGGGGGAATAGAATCCAAAGTTCACAGGGGGAGATGGTATCCTTGGCATTGGAAGTCATCAGAGTCCAGGGCACAGTGTTGGTCATCATTGGTCAGACTGTGACCAGCAAGTCCATGTGGCAGAGAATGTCATTGGATGAGGTGCTGCTGTTGTGCCAGAGGGCCAGGTGCCAGGCCAGGTGACCTGGGAGATGTGGATGGTCCGCTGACTCTCACGGTCTTTTCCGTGGATGACCCACCTTCCTCCGGGGACCCTCAGATGCAGGCCTTGACGATGTTTGGGACGCTCCGTCAGATGAATCCTCCTCCTCCTCCTCCCTCCCTGTGTCTGGTGCTGGTCTACGCCTGGTGGCACATGGAGGGTTGCCCATGCTTTGGGCGATCTGACGGAGTGATTGGCTCATGTCCCTGTGCACTGCCAGGAGCTCAGCCAGTCTTGCCTCCATCCGTCCTTGGTGTTGTTGATGACTGGCATGATGCTCGACCTGCATGTTCTTTATCTCATCGAGGGTCCCCTGCATCTCTGAGAGTCTCGACACGACCTGGTTGATGCCTCTGGTGTCACGCTGGTATGTGTCCAGGATGTTGTGTATGTGTGACATACCGGTGTCCTGAGCTGGCTGGTCAGGTTTGCGCCTCCGCCTACCTCCACTCCCACCACCCCTGCCCACTTGAGCCTGGCCTGCCCTTGTGGGCACATCGGGTCTACGGGACCCCTGAGGGATGGCATTTGCAGGGTTGCCTGCCTCCTCCTGGGTGCCCGGAGAACCTTGTTCCTCTTGGTCAGACTGGCTCTATTGTTCAGTGAGAACAGGGCTCCTGGGTGTGTCCTGGGATGTGGCAGGAATGGGGGGTGGTTGGCACAGATGTACCTGATGCAGGTGCTGCAGGGACCTGGGCACCAGAGGGTCCAGGTTGGTCGGGGTCATCCACGGAGTGGTGAGAGTCGTCGCTGCCGGTGGGATCATCTTCACGCGGAGCCTGGGACTGTGATTCTTCCCCCCCAGTGTTGGGGGGAGATCGACGACGTTGCCCTGTGTGTGAGAGAGAGACAATGTTAATGGTGTTTCATGCGACATCCATGTTTCATACACATTCAAGTTGACACAGTTCCTCCAGGTAGTTGGAAGTGCCTAGCATTCCTCTCAATGTCCACTTGGGGATGGGTATGTTGCGGGGGACAGATTGGGATGTTCTCCTGAGTGTTTGACCTGTAGATTGTTGGCTATGATGCTTATTTGGCTATGGATTGGTCTTGTTGTGTCACATGTCCATTGTGGGAGTGTGTAAATCCGGGTGTGTGCTTGTGTTGGGGGGGGGGGGTGTGACCGGGCCCGCTGTTGTGTGTAGTGTGAGTTGTCATTGGGTCTCCCAGGTGATGTGTCTGTCCCCTCATGGTGCATGCTGGCATGACAGTGAGTGTGAGTTCCTGTGCTAGATACCTGTGCTTGTGGAGTTGGTGTTTGAGTGTACAGTGGTCCCAGGAGGGCCTTGTGCTGCATACAGCAGGGCCAAGTGTCAGCTACCTTGTCAGTACTTTGCCAGTCCCTGTGCATTGTGCATGGGTATGTACCTATGCCATATGGGCTGAGGGCATTGGTGTCTGTGTCTCATTTTCACAATGTGTTGTGTGGGGCCCACCCTCCCAGCCTCCCGGACATCCAGTCTTGTGTTTGTGGTTGTTGTAGCCTTGGATATGGCCTTGCCTTGATTTGTAAAGGGTGCATGGGGACGTTAGTGGCATGAGCGTGGTTTTTGAGTGTGGTTGTGTGCGGTGAGTGCTTGGGGGAAGTTGCGTGCATTTGGTGTATATGTGGTGTGGACCCCATTGCCACCATGTTACGTAAGTTGTTTGTGTGCTCACCAGGCTCTGCGACTCCTTCGACTCCGTGTAGTCCAACCGGCGGTAGCAGGGCCATCACCTTCTCCTCCCAGGGATGGTAGTGTACCGGTCTGTGGGGCGGCCCACCTCCAGTGATGTTACTCTGAGCATATTCTTCGTTCATTTTCCTCTTGACAGCCCTGCGCAGATCGTACCACCTGGCTTGGCATTCATGCCTGGTCCTTCGGATGGGCGCAACAGCATTCACCTTATCGACAATCCTCTGCCACATGGCAGATTTTTCAGCTATGCTGGTCTGTCTGACCAATGTTCCAAACAGCTGTGGCTCGACTCTGATGACTTTGTTGACAAGGAGGTCCAGCTCCGCCGTTGTGAACTTTGGATTCTTGTCTGTGGGCATGGTGTGGGGTGTGGGTGTGGGTGTGGATGGTTGTGGGTGTATGGGTGTGAATGTGACGGTGTGTGTGTGAATGTGAAGAGGGGGATGTTTGTGAAGGAGGTTGTGTGAAGGTGTGTGAGTGAAGGTGTAGTGAAGGTATCAGTAATGTAGAGTTGTTTCGCTGTGGGGTCTGGCAGCAGTGGGTCTGTTGCAAAGGCTCATGGGTTGTGTGTGTGGGCCCTTTTTATTGGTCCATTTTTGGGTGTGGCTGTGTTTGAATTTTGGTGGGTGTGTTATAAGAGGTGGTTGTGATTGAGGGCCGCTGTTTGCCTATTTGGATGTGCCAGATCAGTCATTGAGATGTATTTTGTCATGTAGACGTGTTTTGTGGTGTTGTGTGAGTTGAATTGACCCTCCCTGTGCTGTTTTACCGTGTCCTGGTTCTGTAAGAGTCTTTTTCGGTCCGTACATACGCGATGCTGGGTGAGGGTGCTGGGGTACGGTGTTGGAGTGCGGCGCGTACATGCGGTGGGGGTACGGTGCATACACGTGCGGGCCTGGGGTATGGCGTGTACATGCGGAGGTACGGCGCATGCATGCGGGGGTAAGGCGTGTACATAAGGGGGAGGTACGGCGTGTACAGGTGCGGGCCTGGGGTACGGCGCGTACATGCGGAGGTACGGCGCGTACATGCGGGGGAAAGGCACGTACATGGGGGGATACGGCGCGTACAGGTGCGGGCCTGGGGTACGGCGCATACATACGGAGGTACGGCACGTACATGTGGGGGTACGGCGCGTACATGGGGGGACGGCGCGTACTTGGGGGGGTACGGCGCGTATATGGGGGGGTACAGCGCGTACAGGTGCGGGGCTGTGGTACAGTGCGGACAGGGGGGTATGGCGCGTACATGGGGGGTACAGCGCGTACAGTTGCAGGGCTGGGGTACAGTGCGGACAGGGTGGTGTACGGTGCTGACATATTGGGGGTGGGGGGCTGTATGTCTCGAACACGGGCATAAGTTTACCCGTGTACATGTGTGCTACTGCGTTGGCTCGCGTACGGGCCATTTTATGTGCGATTGTGTATTCGGACGGACGGTCGGGATCGTACTTGCGCGCTCGGACTTGTGTTTTACGATTTGCACGTAAAAATGTCCGGCTCACTCTCGTACACTTTTCCCGAGTATATTCAGACGTAAAAACTTTCCGACGCCCTCTTGTACACTTTTCCCGACGCTATTCGTAGTTATTTTTCACGTACGAATCGTACTTGCCCATTTGTACGGTACTTGTACGACTCGTACGTAAAAAAATACAGATACGAGTCGTACGCAAATTATTTTTAACGGATCGGAATCGGCACCTTAGTGTATCCCTTGGACTACCAATACGTGTAGCACTCAGGACACCTGGGGGAAAAACCTTCCTGTCTATCAAAGAACCCTTTCTTCTTTGACTCAGATTAGAACTAGTCACTGCTGTTCCCTCAGGAATTATCTTTGGGGCCATTAGAGAACTTCCTATTTTTAAGTTTTTCGCCCCTTCTTTCTTCTGGCGTTACCATTGGCCACCCTTTTGGGAGTCTCCCAGCAGATATCTTTTTGGACACTATTGCTGGCCCAGAGGTCCACCTCCTCAGAAAGCTTCCTGGGGGCAGTCAGTTTGCTGTCCACTAGTTGCTGGTGCATATCTGTAAAGCAAATATTGAGCATGTGCCCTCTGAGAATCAAGCTGTACAGCCCATTGTAATCATTAACCTTGCAGTCCCTCACCTAGCCATTAAGCACCTTGCTTGAGTTCTCCAAGAAATCCACCCAATACTGATTTAGGAACTATCCGTGCACCTATGTAGTACGTTTCAAAGGTCAGGCCAAATTTAGAGATAAATATGCCTCTCATGGGTATGTAAGAAGTGTGTCCCATCTCACTAGAGCGCTTGTGTTTTCACAAGCCACTCCCCCCCAATGCTCTTCTAGGAAGTTGCGTACTCTCAGGGTCACCTCATGAGCAAATACAACTTTATCTATGTCATCTCCCACAGCATACTTGGGCACCAGATCTTTAGGTATGCAGACTTCTTGTCTCCTTCGGACACTGTGGGTATGCTGCCACCATTACTGCTGGACTCTGCTTGTTTAGTTTTAATGTCCTGCTCTCTGAGGATCCTCTCATGAATCAATCTTATCTCCTCCAGGGTCAGCTTCTCCTCCATTTTAAGCAAGGTCATCTGTAGTCTGAACTCCTTCTCTGCCTTCTTTGCCATCATGAATTATTATATACCCGGAACACAATGAAAAACAATTGTAAGGTGAAGCTCACTTGTTGGCTCTGAGTACCGCAGGTTTCTGGAAAACCTACAAATTCTCCATTTCCCCACAACCAGAAGAGTCTATTGGAATTAGTGGTATATTGCTTTTGTAAATTGCCAATCATGACAAGAAGTTACAAATAGAAATGTTGTCACAAATAGATGTTTTTTCCTACTCATTTTCAATATTTTTAATTTCAACAGTTAGGGGCATATTCATTAAAAGATGCATCACCATTGCGCCACGCAAGGGGGTGCAAGGGTGACACAAGTACCAATTAGATTTATCATGCTACACAGGGCCACCTTGCGTGACCCTGAGTGGCTTGATAAGTCTAAAGTAAAGCAAATCTGCACAAATCACTGCGTTTGGTTGCTATGCTGCAGGGAAGTGTTCCATGGGTGGAACGTGGGTGTTCCCACGCATCAACCCATGGATTTTGGTGCATTCCCAGATTTACCATTACTGGTAGACCTGGGAATGCGAAAAAATATTGCGCCTCCCCAGGTGAGGTGTAATGAGGAGAAATATAACCTTTTCTCCTTGTTTTTTCCTCTTTCTATGTGTGCTGCATTTTTCAGCACACATAGAAAATGTAAAATGACTTCCATGTTTGTTTTTGTGCAGGTGAGTTAGTGTTAGGCTGCTAATTGTGCACCAATGCAGGTAGAAGACAGGAATGCACTAAAACATGATATATATGGCTCATTCCTGCCCTCCCTCCTTTACGCAGTGCAGCGCAACGAGGTGTCTTTCTGCGTTGCACTGCGTGAAAGTTTAACAAATATGCCCCTTACTTTATTTGGGAAACCTTGAGCGATATACACAAATGACCCCTTGTTGAACTCAGAATGTTGTCTACATCTCAGAATTATATAGCTTTCTTGGATCACTTATGGGTTTCCACCACAAAATGGAAGTAGGTTGAAAGCACAAACACTAGGAAAAATGAGCTACCTCTTTGAAAAAGCCATAACTGTGGTAAAATAATAGGCTTTGTGATTCAGCTCTACATGTTCCTGAAAGATGGAAAAATAGTGACTTTAGCACCTAGGCACAGCCAACCTTTTGTTGATGTTAATTGATTTTTTTTTTTAAATTACTCTTTTGTGGATCTCTTTTTTCCTATTCCCACTGTTAGAAATGGGGGTCTCTAGTTGGCAATGGTTTGCTACTTTGTCCAAGTTGGTACCCTTCTTCCTAGTCAGGGTAAGTGGGGATACACTTCTAAAACAACCCCTGATCACCACCTTGGTAGCTTGGCAGAAGCAGACAGGCTTACCTCAGAGGCAGTGTGTAAAGCATTGGTGAAAGTATACAATAACACAGTGAAAACACTACAAATGGGCACCACACCAGTTTAGAAAAATAGGCAAAACTTTCTCTAAACGAACAAGACCAAATAAGACAAAAATCCAATATACAATACTGTAAAAATAGTTACTTTGCAAAATAACCTTTACATTGCAGAAATAGCTGAAAAACCCAGTTCTTCTGACTCGGTAGCTTCGTCTAGGGCTACAAGAATGCTTTAAACGACAGAGTCTAACAGTTCCATCCGGCAGTGTTGGTAGGGGCCAGCTAAAGTGTTGATAGACTCGTAGACAATACCTTTCTAGTTGTGGCCGATCCCGATGGTACGAGTCGGTCGGGGCAACCGTTGCGGTGAAGTGAAGCAGTGCGGGGTGCGCGGTGCCCTCACAGCGAGGTGCAGGCAGCAGCTCAGTGACGGTTGTCCAACGGCGTCAGTGAAGCCAAGGCAGGCAGTTCACGAAGCAGGCAATGGTGCAGGTCAGCATTCGGGTCAGGCAGCCAGGCAGAGTGAAGCGAGGCAGTATGGAGTGCGGCGCCCACAGGACTCGGTACAAGCAACAGCTTGGTGACGGTCACCCAGTGACACCAGCGAGACTAAAGATGCAGTGTGAAGTGCAGCAGTGCCTTCTGCTGTGCCTTCAAGACATGGAACCAGCGACAGACTCAGTGACAGAGTAGGCTGCTCTTTTCTTCCGTGGAGACTGAAACCAGCAGTTCCAGAGATGGTGCCCTGAAGGATGGTGAAGTCTTTGCTGTTCCTGAGACTTCTTGAGCAGGCGGCAAATTTTGTAGTTTTGCACTCACAAATTACCTGAATGGTCCACTCAGGTAAATAACCTACCTCTAGTCTTTATTTTTTCCTCATTTGCCTCGTTCACACCGTTACATTTACGTTTCTAAACTGGAGTGTCCAATACCTCATTCGCTGAAGAAAAGAACAAGAAGAGGGATTAGACTGGACATTACTTTCAGCCTCCCAAAATGACTGGATCTTTGGGCAGTATACAAACATATGCAGATCATCTTCCTTATGCTGCCACATTTGGGGCACGCCACATCACCTCCAGTCCCAAATTTGGATATCCTTTGGGGGGTTCAGTAGGCCCTATGAATGGTAAAAAGATGATTCCTCCTCAGGTTTGCAGGTTTAACTATTTTTTACAACATAAACATAAATACTTGCCATTGGTCTTGCCGCATGGTCTCCGGCAAGCATTCTCCCCATAGATCCTCCTGCAAGGTGAAATCCCCATCTTCCATCTCTATCATCAGCCAATACCACATCGCGATTTCTTTTTTGGGTACGACCCCCGACAACAGTTTCTCCTCAAATTCATTAGATTTTCCTATCTTTGTGTCTGTGGCCTGATACCAACTTTGAATCAGGAGAAATTTAAATCTTGAGATCCTTTGGCCCATTTCCTTTTTAACACCATTCCCACGTAATCAGATGACCTTCTTGAAGTAGATGTTTCCACCTTAGTATACCAGCCTCTCTTAATGGAACTGCCAATGCATCCTTTGTCCATTCTGGAGAGTCCGGAGCTTCCCAAATGGGGGCAAGCTGACTGAAATATGGCAATTTTGTAATCTTCCTGATTTTATACCAAGTCTCAGCCATACTCCCTAAAATCTTCAGACAAACCTTTTTAAAGTATTTTGGATCCACATATTTATACATGAAACCACAGTCCAGTCCCTTCTCTTTCTTCAACATCACCTCAAACATCTTGCCAATCTTAGACTCTGTGGGTCTGTCCAAAAGCATTCTCCCATTCTTTAATAAGAAAGCCCAGGAGTAAAAAAGGCGATCTGGTAATGCTAATCCCCCTTTCTCCAACCTCCTTCTCAGTGTCTTCCAAGCTATCTGTGGCCCATTAGATGACCAAATGAAGGAACTAATCTGACTTTGCATCTTAGCAAACCACTCTTTCTTAAAAGGTAAGGGGATTGAGTCAAACAGAAAGGTAAACTTCGGGAGAGCTATTATTTTTACAAGATTGACTCAGACAAACAGAGTTAGCGGCAGATATAATCAGCTCTTCAGCCAGCCACTCACTTCTTTCTTAACATTATCAAAGTTTTCTTCTGTAAGCTTTGCAATATCCTGGGTGATCTTGACCCCTCAATATCTCATATCATTCTTACACTTTATTTTGCCAATCTCTGTATTCCAGGCCATAACCTCCGTTTTCTCCTTATTAATATCATAACCTGAAATCGTCCCGAAATCTGCTGTTAATGTTAAGACACAACTCAAGGTTTTTTGTAAGTTGGTAGTAAAGATTAAGATATTTTCTTCATATAATCCTATTTTCTTGCTCCAGCCATTATGTTCAAAGGGTAGAATGTCTATATTACACCTGATTCTTCTAGCTAGAGGCTCAATATATAGGTCAAACAAAAGTGGGGACAAGGGACAGCCTTGCCTTGTACCCCTTATAATCTGGACAGCCTTTGTCAAAACCCCATTAACCAAGACCCTGGCTGCAGGTGCAGTGTAGAATCCTTTCAAAACTTTACAAACATTAGAGCCCAAATTAAGACATTTTGCCAGAGTCTGCAAATAAACCCAATTAACGTGATCAAATGCTTTGGCAGCATCTAGCGCCATTACTGCTATGGGGAGCCCATAAGCAGAGGCCAAGTCAATAGACCCTATGAGCTTATACGTCAGTTCCTTCAAGGTCCTACCTCGAATAAACCCCTTTTGATCCTCATATACCAGCTGTGGCATAACTCCATTTAGTCTTTCTGCCATGACTTTTGCAAAAAGCTTATAATCACAGTTTAAAAGCGATATGGGCCTATAGGAATTGCAAATCTTGGGGCATTTCCCTGGTTTTGGGATTAAAGTTATAATTACCTCTTTCCAAGATTCCGCCATTGCAGCATCTGTCAAGAGTATTGCTTGTCTTCTCATTCAGCTGTTCCCTTTTCTCTACTGTTAAGGGATCGGCTCGGTCCTGACTCAACCAGGTCATCACCTCTTCTTCTGTGATGTCCAGATCTTCCTGGTACACTTTCCCAAAATGCGGAAGAAGGCTAGTCCAATACCCTGACTATCTCCGAGTAAGGTTCCTGATTGCTCACACCTAATCTCGAAGTGAGCCAACCGACTAGTCTCCCATATTTTTCTAACCCTATCCTATAGAATTCCAGTCAGCTTTGTTTTTGTATTCAAGATCGAGAAAAACATTCAAAGGATCCATAGATACCCCTATAGACTCGACTCAATTCGGAAGAAGCCCAGGAGAATCTTAGTAAACTTCCTCAATTATACTTTAAAGGAGAAGATCTTGTCCAAGGCCCTTAGGGAAAAAAAACTATGGAATTTGATGGGGTTAGGTTTGAAGTTAGATCAGATTTGTCCTGTGTAACTTCCAACAGACAGTGGGAGTTAGGGAAAATAATTCAGCCATTAAGAAGTTAGGAGCATCCGTTCAGTTAAAGTTCCCAGATTTTCTGAAGGTGAGGCACAATAATAAAATGCATACATTTCGCTTTGTTGAGAAGGCGGATAAGTTCATTGAAAAATTGCAGCCTGGGGGTTAGTGAGATGTTCTATGTTGCAATAGATTCTGCTGTCTTGGACGTTGTTCTTGATTGAATATTGGTTACAGGTGTGTTAAGTAAAAAGCTACATTTTTCTTTCATGTAGAAGGATTACTTTTGGTTTTCGATGCTCACTTAAGGGGGCACCTATAGGGCATTTGCCATGAAAAATCAGGGTAGGGTTTTCCATGGGGGGAGGGAGGGTGCAGGGAGCACAGGGTGGGGAGCATGGGGGAGAACAAAAAAATAATTCTTTGGATGTCTCGTTGGCATTGTACCATGGTTGAGAAAAGAACAAATGAGATACAAATTCTATCATGGAACGTGAATGGACTTCGGGTAAGGGAAGATGGGAAAGGGTACTGCAGTATTTAAGGGGCTGTCCTGCACAGATTAATATTATTATTCAAGAGACTCACTTAACGGAAGATGAAAGTAGGGAGTTTTTTAAGACTAAAAGATGGATTTCACAGGCAGTCTATACAAAGCAGTCGGCAGTTACAAAAGGTGTGTCAATTTTGGTGAAACAGGGGACGAACATCTTTGTGGAAGGTACCGTCTCAAATATAGCGGGTAGATGGCTCGTGGTAAAATTAAAAAATGTTGGCAGAATTAAACGCTAGTGGGATACTATGGTCCAAATCAAGCTGACACGGGCCCCTTAGAAGAATTATTTACCGAGCTTCTACATTTTCCAGACCCAAATGTTATGGCAGGGTACATTAATGCGGTGCTGGATCATAGAATTGATAGATCCCTGAATAGTTGAGCAAAGTTAATCCCAAAATGTATAAACTGATACGACAAGTGATGGTGCAACTGGGACTTGGTGATATTTGGCGACCTAGGGCAGGGTCTCATAAAGGTTTTACATTTTTTAACAAGAAATATAGACACCAGTCACGTATTAATTAATTTATAATTAATGATAAGCTGAAGGATCAAGTTCTTGGCATCAAACATTTAGGGGTACATATGTCAGAACACTCAGCAATACTACTTCATATGAGGCTTGGTGATGGAGTTCCTCATTCAAGATGGACATTGGACCGCACGATTTTATTAGAAGAAGAGATTATAGACATTTTAAAAGAAGAGACAAAGTAGTTTTTTGGAAATAACCTGGGTTCATCCACGATTAGGGTAGTATGGGACTAATATAAAGCCCATTTAAGAGGTAGATTGGGTGCCCCAGCGGCAGCAAAAAGGCGCGCTTATCATAGAAAAGGTTCTAGTACTAAAGGAGCAAATTCGGACTTTTGAAAAGGACTTGATTAATTCAGGAAAACAGGTAGATCATGAGACGATGCTGGGTGAAATAATGAATACCTACCTGAAGTGTTTATTGACCACCAGTTGTAAGGGAACTGCCACTCGTGTTCAGCATGTCTGAACAAATTTGGATTTGTTGCTTCATGCTGTCCACATTCTTTTGCTCGAGTTTGGAAGATGCTTATCACATTACATATTTTCCCCTATTGAGGATCTATTTTCGTAATGTGGCATGATTGCGCAATCTCACTAATTATGCATAACTTTTGTTACATGATGTAGGAAAGTGCCCTTTTTGTATGGCTACCCTCACTCACTTTTTGCTTCAACGCTGATGGTTAGGAATCTGCAAGTGCACTGGAGCCTGCTGCCCAAGCTCCAGTGCCAGTACTCTCTCTTTAAAACTGTATTCTGTAAATCGGCATTCCCAATTGACAATGACTTTACCCCACTTATAAATCCATTGTATGTGGTACCAGTGGTACCCAGTGCATGTGTGTTAAAGAGATCCCCAGGGCTTGCAGCACTGTTTGTGCCACTCTGAGTGACCCAAGTAAACAACTGACAGCAGGCATGCCAATGCAGACTGCAGGAACAGTGTAAACTGCTCCATTTCAACTGTGCTCTCACAATGTGTGGCAAATTAAATGCACTGCTTTTCTAATATATGACAGTCACACCTAATGAAGACCTCCTAAGCCCAGGAGGCAGGGTGCCTTATATTAAAGGTGTGGGCATGTAAGTGCACGCTTATATTTCCCTATGGTGGCCTTTACCATTAAAGTAAGCTATTTGTGAAAGGATAACATGGGCTAGCACCCGGGCAAACCCGGGGACGCTAGCTCCATTATGGTGCCACTTAGATATTTCAAGTTTGGTATCAACCAACGTACCTTCTCACCCCTGACACAAATCTTGTTCAAGGGGATGTGGTATGCACCCAGATGGCTTTCTTATTTATTGCCAGCCTTGTTGCCCCAGCTTCTCCGTGCTCTGGGTGGCAGCCACCTCTTGCTGCCACCACAACAGGATTTTGACCTTGTGCCAGGTAATGTGAACAGTCCCAGAATTCAGGAGCAAAGGCCTGAGCAGGAAAGAGATTACGCCTCCCCCACTCAGGATGGCTAGAGAAGTGGCACACCAAGACGGTGCACTTCAAAGGCTACACTGCTTGTGATATACATCAGGGCTGCCTCCCAAAGGAGAAAACAGCCCTCCATCTGCCCCAGTCACATTTGCTCCCAGAGAGGCAGAAAATAAGGTATGCAGGGGGCGCAAACCTGCAAAAGGCTAGTCACACCTCAGTTTTGCACAGCAAAGGAAGACTTCTGTCAATTTTAAAATGGTAGAAATAGTGGGTTCTGGGTAGGAAAAGTGACCTACACCCTCAAATGTGGTCACCTTAAGTGCAGAATAGCAGTTGGCGCACGTATCTCATTGGCTCCTTGCACCCACACCCCTAACACCTCTAAATCTAGGATTTAAGAGCCTACCCCTGACACCAGAACCTGAGTTCTGAATCAACTTGCATCAAAGAGGACAAAGAAGAGACCTGTATCTTCAATAACAGGACATGCACAAACCAAAAGAAGATACTCTGTCCCAGTGGCAATGCTCCTCGGAGCTGTCTGACTGAGACTCGCCCTAGGCCAACCCTCAGTTCCCCCATACAGATGGACTCCTGTGAGAGCCTGAAGCACCTTCAGACTCCCCTGGACTAGCGGCACTAGTCCCCTGCAAACAGCAGGTAAAACAACGCTTCGGATCTGAAGAATTCCTGGACATCGGGCCCACCGAGGTGTCACCCAAATACAGATCCTCTAGTGCATTGTGGGAACTGTAGTCCTGCCTGCCATGATGTTTCAGGCATCTACCTTGTTTCCAGAGAACGCTGGATATCAAAGAATCTTTCTGCTATTTTTGCCATTGCCAAGGCTCGTTCGCCACCAGTCCGACAACTGACCCCTGCACTCGATGCTGCATCAAGAGGAAACTCCCCAACACCTTCAACTGACCTAAGCTGTGGCTCCGTTGTTGAGATTTTGCATCCGTTTTCCTCCAGGCACTGTCTAAGCAGTAAAAGCAGCACCCCAACGGGGTCAGCAACAAAGACAGTCAGGACAACTCTGCAACCGGGCTCTATGGGCCAGGAAAAATTAAACTGACTGTCATGGACTGGGATCCGCTTCACCTTTACCCCCAGTGGGCTCCCCGGAACTCGACCTTCAAGTGACTGATTGTCACTACCACTTTTTCCCATTGACCACAAAGCAAAAGCTCTGCAGTATTGAATTGCTGTGATTTGTGTTTTCTTCTAAAATCCATAATGCAGGTCATATGTATGCTTTTTCATTTGTTTTGGTATCTAAATTAGGAAATAAATACACTTTGGGGCATATTCACTAGGAACTATCGCGGAGTCAACGGCACTTTATCGCTGCCAAGGTTCCGATAAAGTTATCGCCCCATTCACAAGCTGGTGTTAACAGCCCACAGCACCAGTTTAGTTTCGATAGCAGCCGTAAAAACATCGCCACTAAGGCCCCCCGCAACTATCGCTAATGAGATGCAGAGTGGGCGTTCCCGTGCCCAAAGGCGCGACAACATCACACATCAACATTCTCAATGACCAGACAGAACTGCGATAAAAACATAAAAGCAGGCAATATGGCACGTTAGCACCAGGAAATCTACACCTGCTCTGACCTGGTGTAAACTCGGATGGCAGTCTGCACAACAAAAGGGAGCACAGCCCAGGGCCACATCGGAAGGGCAACAGATGCCATGGAGCCACCCATCATGCGGCTCGGACACCCAAGAGGGCCACAACACCCACCGACACCACACCAGGACCACAACCCACACCCGGAACACCTCCCGGACCACCACAGACGCAGCACAGACAAAGACAGCGGACCCCCAGGAAACGTACCAGCTGCACAGACCCAATCTCTGACAATGTCACCGTCCACCACAGGCTGAAAGGGACAACCATCCCACACATCCCGACCATCATTGCCCAACAGGCCTACGGCACCAACACAGTGGACAACCAACATCCCACCCCACTCCAAGCTGCTGGCTTGGCTGCACCTGTTGGCCACTGGCATCCCCAACCAACACCTGCCAGAGTCAGAGGAGTCTCACTGCCAGCCACACCCAAGTCCCTCACACCTGTCCTGGACATCACCATCACCCTGGTACCCCAGTCCCCATACGTCCAACACAATGCGCAGGTCACGCTGGAGACCAAGCAAGGACCATACGCCATAGCAGGATGCACGCACGTGTTGGGCGCAATCCACACTACACATGTCCCACCTGTGCCCCCTGGTGAAACAGCACACAATCACCGCAACAGACAGCACACGTCCCACCCCAATCTGCAGGCAACAACAGAACACCGTGGAACTTCCAACAATGTCGCCTTCTAATACACAGCCAGTGTGCATGATTCCTTCATCCTCCGACCGTCCATCATCAACCAGTGTACCCAGGATGGCAACAAGGAAAATGCACAGCTCCTTGGCAAGTTCCAAATTAACACCCCACTCCCCACCTCAACTCCACAACCATACAAATCACAACTCTGGCAATGCACACATCACAATATCACAATCAACATGCACAACAGCATGCCCACCCACCAGACACGAGAGAACAACTCACAATGGTTACCTGGCCAAGCCGTGATCATGAGCCATAAACGGCATGGCACCTCAGCCACACAACTGCCAAATGTGGGGAGAGGTGTCAAACAGGCATGTGTGAAGGATGCAGCAGTACCATGATTGAGAAAGTGCACAATGCCAAGCATGGAGGAGATGTGCTGGACAGACTGCAGTATGCAGCACACACCCATATCCATGGCGACATACACCTCTGGTGTATGGAGTGTAGTGAACAGTGGACACAACCATGTCACCACAGCCAGTGGGGGACCTCGCGGAAATCTTGCCTGCTACGCCCCCCCTAAGCGTGACCAGAGTGATGGCCCGGCATAAGCCACACCAGTGTAGGGGTGCGAATAAGAAGCACATAGCCCTGGGCGTGGTCCTCTTCCAGAAAGCCCAATGTCTCTGCCAGGGCGGCGCCTCTCACCCCTCCACGAGGCCCATGCCGTTCTCTTGAGCGGGGTTGCCTGTGATGCTGTGCGCATGCCAGACCCTAGCACGCTGGACCACAAACCCATCAGGCCCGCCCCTGCTCAGCCAGGCCTCACTGATCACCTTCTGACACCGGCGTATGTCAAGGAGGGCCCACCACGTTCCTGCGCAAGCTCCAGGCCCGAGTCCCGATACCTTGGCAGCCTCCTCAGACCATCACGGCCTCTACAACAGAGGCCCGCCTTACTCCTTTTTCGTTGACATACTCTACTGCCGCCTCAGGCCTACTCTTTGGCCCAGTAGGTCCCATATGTGAAACTGTGTCCTGAATCATGAATGCCAGTGACCCCAAATCCGGGCCAGTGGCAACAGCACCAGGCCCCACCCGATCAGTGAGGCATAGTTCCATATGGGCTTCATGCGACACATGGTGCCACTAACCCTGTTCAACACCAGCCGGCGACACGTGGTGCCACTAACCCTGTTAAATGCCAGCCGGCGACACGTGGTGCCACTAACCCTGTTCAACGCCCACCGGCGACATGTGGTGCCACTAACCCTGTTCAACGCCAGCCGGCAAAACGTGGATGAGGGACCAGGACTACCCTGCGGACCAGTAGGTCCCGCATCCCAAACTGGGGTGCAAATCACGAATAGCAGAGTCCACACCAGTGGTCGCATGGATAGAGTAAGCAGAAGATGTAGTTCAGTCCGGACAAAACCCGGGTCACATACACGGATGTGTCCGAACACGTGGTGCCACTGAACCTGAACTAGGCAGGCCGGTGGGGCCATCCAACCTATGCCGGCGACATTCAGTAAATGGGCCATGCTGACCTCTTCCTCAGGCCTACACCACGGTCAGGTAGGTCACACATTTGGAAATGTGTCTTGATTACACCATGGCAGTGAACACCATTTAAGGCATAGGACAAGTCACTATACCCCCTTCGATGTGGTGCCAACAAGTCTGTGCATGGCACCCCAACCACACGTGTCTGCGGGCCTATGCGGACTACTGCCCTCAGCCTAGGCTGCGCACGAAGGGGGTCACAGATTTGTAACTGAACATCGGTTATTCAAAAGGCAGAATACATGTCAACGCACGCACGGAGAGGCGTAAGAGGATGATGCGTTGCAGTCCAGAGGGAACAGGATCATCGTCACGGAGATAATCGAACACTACCGACAACTACCCTTGTGTCACTAACTCTGTGCCTCGCCAGCCAATGACACATGGCTGTGGGCCACTGCTGACCGCTGTCTCCAGCCTACACTGTGGTCCAGTAGGTCACAGTCTTGATTTGGCAATGGTGGAGTTCATGTCAGTGTACCGGCATCATCGCAGACTGCATCCCCACTCAGCACCTGTGCCACTAACTTTGTTCCCCGACATTCATGGACACTCCCTGGTCATACATTGATGGCATCTGAGTCTATGGACTAGGGCCTGTTTTCATCCTCATGTAGCTGATACCGATATGTTGGTGAAAACAAGGGTTGTGCTTGCATCTCCCCCATTTGCTGCTTCCGGATAGCATCAAACCTCTGTATCATGCCCTGGAGGACACCTTCCACTGTCCCCCGCAACCCTCCACAACACACACCTCTGACATTGACGGGGACCCACCCAGGTCGCAAGGCCCATCTGACTGCACCGCAAGGCACCGCAAGTCACCGTCCCGTGGCTGGGTGCCTGTGCCGGCCGCAGTGCATCCGGGGCCACTAACTCTGTGCTGGTCAGGTCTGGGACCCCTGCTTCTGATATATTGGATGCCCTCTGTGACGGTGGTCTTGGGGTCATCAACACCATGTGTCTGTGGCCCAGCGCTGTCGTCAGCCTCCGGCCTCAACTGCGGGCCAACAGGGCCCACACATAGATTCGGGTCCTGGCCAACCCGGACATCGCATCACTGCAGGAGGCACACGCCGCCACCGCAAGGACCACCTCCAACCGCCATCTGCCAGAGTTGATACAGTGGTCCTGACAGACCTACAGACTTGCTCAGACCTGTCTTGGATGCCATCATCGGCCTCATACCCTGCTCAGCACTCCAGGTGCCATTGACTCAGTGCACCACAGGCCATTGTACGTTAGTGGTTGAGTTTTGTGCTGTGGAGATGTTGCGCAGCTATGTCACCTCATGCAGTGGGGAAGATCTGGGACTATGATGGGAAAGATGTGCAGGAGGCAACATTCCCAAGGCAGGAATGCAGACTGTAGGTGGTAGTCAGCTACACACCCGGAACCATTATTGGGTATTGCGCTGTGGACTGCGGACGCAACTGACATCTCAGGCAGTGTGGGAGACCTGGGACATTGATGAGGAAGTTGATGCAGGTGTAACATACCCCACTGCATCTGCATCAGGACTAACACAAAGGTACACAATCCTAGCAATTCCTTCACATGAGCGTGCTCATCTCTAGTGCCCCTACCTCTGTGCACTGCAACTCACAGAACGTCCTGACTGAATATTGGGTGACCTCTGTCCTTGCTCCGTCTCCATCCATGTTACTGGGCAGTTGCCTCTGTTATGCATGTATTTTCTGTTTCCATTGCACTGGTGTCCAATGCTCAAGTTGTTATGTTATGTTATGTTATAAAGTTTTTGTATAGCGCCTATCACCGCCGGTCTCTAAGTGCTTAAACAGAAAGAACATAACATACTGTCACCCCGAAACCCTCTGCCATCTCTGATTAGGCCGGAAGTATTGCCTTTTTGAATAGATACGTCTTCACTTTCTTCCTGAAGGAAAGTAGCTGTGAATCTTCCTTCAGACTGGCCGGTAGCACATTCCAAAGTTGCGGAAGAATCACCAAAAAGGCTCTGCCTCCTTTAGTTTTTAGTTTAAATCTGGGTTGAGTCAGATTGGAGGCCTGACCTGAGCGCAAAGTTTTGCCGGGAACATACCTCCTCAGGTGCTGCTTAATGTACTCTGGGGCTTTACCAAAGAGTGCCTTATGGGCCACACAGAGACATTTGAACTGAACCCTGAACTTCACAGGCAGCCAGTGCAGCTTCCAAAGGAGTGGGGTTGCATGTGAGTTTCTCGGTAGAGAAAAAATCAGTCTAGCTGCGTCGTTCTGCACGACCTGCAGCTTCCTCAGCAACTTCTGTGGCAAACCAAGATACAGCGCGTTGCCATAATCTAGCCTTGAGATGACTGTAGCAGAGATGATGGTTTGTAGGGTGGAGGCTGAAAGAATAGAAGTCAGCTTGCGTAATTGCCTCAACACACCCGTGCAAGAGCCTACCACAGCCGAGACTTGAGGGGCCATGGTAAGATCTGCATCGATCTTTAGACCTAGACTTTTTACCACCGTACCGGGAGTAGGAGTTTTTCCTAATTCTGGGGGCCAGTACAGATCACCCCAAGGATTAGCCTGGTTGGTGAGTACCAGTACCTCCGTTTTCTTAGCATTCACCTTCAAGAAGTTGGTGGTCATCCAATTGACCGTGAATCTGAGCAAGTTCCTCACTGATTCCTGAGCCTCCCTTGTTTCTTCCAGCTGCACCAGCAGCTGAGTGTCATCTGCGTAATTAAAGATTTCACAATTCCTACGCATGAGCTCCTCCATCAGTGGTTGTTAAAAAGTAAGGGGGAGAGTGCGGACCCTGGGGCACACCCCATATCACCTCACTAATCCCTGACAGCTGGTCCCCAATCTGAGCCCTCTGAGTGCGTCCTGACAGGAAGGATTCTAGCCACTTAAGCGCCTGTCCTGTTATCCCCAGCTTAGCAATACGGTCCAGCAAGATGGTATGGCTGACCGTATCAAATGCCGCCGACAGGTCTAATAGAATCAGGGTGCATGGCTGTTTCTTGTCTGCCCTGACTCTCAGCTCATCGGTGACCGTGGCCATAACTAGTTCTGTACTATGCTGTGGCCGGAAACCAGCCTGCCTGGCATGGAGAAGATGGTGTTCCTCCAGATAGCTGGCTAAGGTGTTCAGGACGTGTTTTTCTAAGATCTTACTCAGGAGTGGCAGCTGGGAGATAGGCCTATAGTTTTTCAGTACCTTAACATCGGCTCCCGCTTTCTTGAGGAGTGGGGAGACTCTAGCTTTCTTCAGCTGGGCTGGAAGGTAGCCCGCTTCTACTGAGGCATTCAGTAAGCTCAGCAACTGAGGCTGAATACCAGGCAAGGCCAATTTAAAAAATTTCGGGTGCAGGGATCTGTGCTAGAGCCTGATTTGACATGGCCGACCAGCTCCGCCAGTCGCTTTTCATTCTTATATGGGAAGCTGTTCATGGTCCCAGTTTGCAGCTGACTATCTGGGCAGGATGGCAAAGGCAGTCCAGCTGGGATCGTAGTAATATCCGTCAAGATGTCCTGTACCTTCTGAAGAAAGAAGCCTTGAAATGTATCGCAATCGGGTTGATCACCCGCAAGACTTTTCTCGCCCAGCTGCGTAAGTTCCCTTAAAATCACAAAGGTCTCCCTTTGTTTGTTTGTAGCCTCCCTAATTCTGTTCTCATAAAAGGCGGATTTCCTCGCCAGGATGTCCATCTTATAACTAGCAAGAAGTGATTTAAAGGTTAGTGACTCTGCTGGAGAGTAATTGAGTCTCCACCTTCTATCTGCCTTGCGGAGGGCTTGCTTCTTTTCCTTGAGTGAGGCGTCAAACCATGGGGCTCCCTCTCCTTTTGTTCTGGTCCTCTCCATTCACTCCGGGGTAAGCTTATCTAAAGCGGCCCGGATCCAGGTCATCAGGGCAGTAGTGTCAGAGTCCAGGTTCGTCTGTGTCGTCCTGGTGGGGGGGAGAAGAGAGCAGGGTCGAGATTAAGGAGTCGGCCTCAATCTTCTTCCAAGACCGAACTTTCCTCCGCATTTGCTTTGAGGCAGCCGGCAAGGGATCTCCCGGAACCCAGCACTTGATCAGAAAATGATCTGACCAAATGCAAGGGCTAACTTCAGTTATTTCGATAAGGGACAGGGAGGACCAAACAAGGTGTGTGGCCCTTCACGTGGGTAGGACCCATTACTAGTTGTTGTAAGTTAAGTGCAGAGAGAATAGTTTCAAACTCTGTCTCAATGGGCTCTCTGGAAACCTTGTCCCAATGGTAGTTGAAGTCACCTACCACTATAAGAGACTTATATCTAAAGGCCAAGTCTGTCAGCAGTTCAAAAAAGGTGTCATTAAATTCAGGTGAACTCTGAGGTGGGCGATATACTAGCAGCAGCAGGATGCATGAGGATTTTAGTGAGATTTTTATCCCTAGCAGCTCTGCACAAGCACAATTTTCTGCTACAATCTGTGTCACCTTAAGACTCTTTTTAAACAAGATGGCAACACCTCCCCCTCTGCTGTCATTAGGGTGATTGTACCAAAGCGCGTCAAAATCATGAGGCAGGGCTGCTAGCACGTCAGATGTCGATGACGTGCCCAGCCATGTCTCTGAGAGAGCAAGGATGTCTAATTCGCCCTCCGCCAGAAGCGAGAATACCTCTAAGTGATGCTTTTGCAGAGAGCGTGTATTTAACATTGCAATTATAAGGCCTTGGGTCCTGGTATGGGTGAGTACATCCTCTCCCTGCAACAAAGCCTCTGACCGTAGTTTGGCTAGGGTTATCCCATCTAACACAGTATTACCTGTGTTGAGAGACCTGAGAGTATCGGGCGAGTATATATGTGGTCGGCCAGGGGGAGTAGCCCCTGGGCCCGTCCTGGCCCGGACGGGCACAGACGGGCTTTCCTCTGGCGCTCCTCCGGCGCGCCGCTGCGCGCGTCCACTGCGCGCGTCCGCTGCACGCTTGCATTGCATGCTGGACGTATTAGTAGTGTGTGGCTAAGGGTACTCGCAAAGACTATAGCGCTAACCCCCGAGACATCTTGTCAGCGTCTCTAGCCCACACCTAAGATGGTGGTCGGGCGTGAAGTTGTTGCCAGCACCAAGCATTCCGTGCGGACTGGCTTACTCTCACCCCACACACATCCAGCACAGGTGTCACTGTACATGTGGCCCTGCCAATAAAGGGGCCGGGTGCACGTGCCCGTAGCCAGTTTGACATGATATCCATGTGTGTCCCTGTGGTCTTGTTGTATGCATGAGGGCCCTGGGCCCTAGGACATTACAGTGTGCTGTGTACATAGGATGCTGACATGTCACCGCAGGCAGCGGGTTGGAGCTTGGACATGTAGCTTTTTCGTCAGCCACTCAATTCATAATGGGAGTGGCCTGGGCCATCGTACACCGCGCCGACGTGGGTGTGTGACTGCTATTTGTACGCCCCTAGGCGTGGTTCTGTACTGTGGATGTGCATCTGCATGTGTCTCTATGGCAGTGTGGGTCTCCATTGTGGGGTGTGGGTGGTCCCTGAGGGTGATACACACCAACGTATGTGTCCTAGCTCACCTTCCATGAGTTCGGTACCCACCCCACCTGTTGGGCCACCTCCTTTTGGCGTGATGACACATGGCATTGGGGTGCTATGTTGTGGGAGCCGGCCTCATAGCGTGGTCCTGTTTCCCCGCGCTAAGCCGCACGAGGTCCCATGCACATCGGGGCTCCTCCATCTTGGATTGCACGTCACTCCACGTGACCACCTGTGTGACCCTGCTCTACCCGGCCTCGGTCCCAGCGAGGCCCGACATCGACACGCCAACCCCTGGCCCGGGGGATACCACGTGAGCCCCTCCCACTCCCAGCGGAGGGCAGTATCGATGGGACCCCCAACCGTCCTTCCACACCTAGGTGCGATCGCCCCACAGCTCTCGGGGGCCTGGCGCCTCTCCTGCTGGGCGTCTGGCCGCTCCCTCCTCGGCCTCTCCGCCCCCTCCGGGCGCACGGGTCCGGACATCAAAGGGCTCCCGTCCTATATCTGGGGCGACCCGACAACAGGGCAGTAGTTGTATCCTGGAGTCAAGAGCCCTGCTGATCGGATCGCGGCTGACCCTACGGAAGAAGACTCACCCTGAACCAACCCTTGAGCCCTGCTGACGACGTTGCGGCTCCACCGTGCTTAAAGACCTTCACGAACCTTTGGGGCCCTGCTGACGCTGTCGCGGCCCGACCTTGTTGAACCTTACCACCAGAGCCCAGCTGACCTCGTCGCGGCTCGACCTAAGCGGAACTACCATCTGAGCCCTGCTGACGACGTCGCGGCTCCACCGTGCTTAAAGACCTTCACGAACCTTTGGGGCCCTGCTGACGCTGTCGCGGCCCGACCTTGTTGAACCTTACCACCAGAGCCCAGCTGACCTCGTCGCGGCTCGACCTAAGCAGAACTACCATCTGAGCCCTGCAGACGACGTCGCGGCTCTCCACGTCCGAGCCGCTCTGAGACCAGCATCCAAGGTCTGGCGCAGAGCCCTCCCGTGCCTGGCTGGCACTAAGACTGTCCCGCTACCCTATCCTCGTGAACGAACACTGAGACTCTGGCAGGATCCCTCGATCCCTCTGTAAAATATTGCACGTATTACTGCTGATAAAGAACCTAATCTCGCAACTGCTATTGAGTCCTGTGTGGTGGTGTTACTGGGCCTAGTACGATCATAGGAGAAAGACCTCCCCGAGGGGGCTTCTCAGCGGCGCTCGGCTATAACTCTGCGGTAGGAAGGTGCCGGATTAGTCTCCCCGACTACCCGGTGGGCCTCCCTCCAACATTTGGTGGCCAGCGACGGGATCCGAGCAAACGCAATCGTACAAGCAAGTAACGCAACCACTACCTGACCAGACGAGAAGAGAAAAAGGGAACCATGGATGGCCAAGAAGCAACCGTGGCCGCAACCTTCCAGTTGGAGAAACTGGAGGAATACACCCACAAGGAACTCAAACAATTCTGCAAAGACAAAGGGATCCCAACCACAGGATTGGGCACCAAGGAAGAAATGCAGAAAGCCCTGAAAGCCTGGGCAGAAACCGAGACCCCTCCACCCCGAGCCGAAGGGACCTCGGCCCGGGACGGAAACCTGCCGACCACGGCCCCGACAAACGGGGAGCGAACCATCCCAGACACCAGCCTTTCCCCCGAAGAGATACGAGAACGGGAAAGGGCCCGGACACACGAAATGGACCTTGCCCGACTCCGGCTGGACGGTGAGCTCCTACTAGTGGAGAAAAAGATAGCCCTGGAGCAACTACGACTACAAGAAGAGATCGAGGAGAAGAAAAGGCATCGGGAGCTAGAGGAGAGACGGCTAACCCTCGAGCACGAGAGGAGCCTTAAAGAACTTGAACTAAAAGCTAAAACTGGGGAGACCAGCAACCCCGGAGCCCGGGACGCTCTGCCCCCGACCGAGCCAAAGGTTCACATCCCCAAGGATGTCGTCAAGGAGTACTATAAAAATGACGACATCCAGCAATGGTTCCGAGCGTACGAAGTCGCCATGACCTCCCATCGGGTACCCCGGAAGGATTGGGGCGCCGGCCTATGGGGGAGGTTCCTCAGCGAGGGACGGGATACCCTGCTGCAACTCCCCGACGCAGTGATGACCTCGTACGACCACATGAAGGAAGCCCTACTCACACGCTACGGACTGTCGGCCGAGATGTACCGGCAACGCTTCCGGGACTGCAAGAAGATCCCCGGTACCACATGGGTCGAATACGTGGACTTCTTCAGCCGAGCGTTGGAAGGATGGATCAAAGGGAGCAAGGTCACCTCATATAACGAACTATTCGAACCTCATTGTCTGGGAGCACCTCGCCAACAACTGCTTTGTGGAACTAAGGCAACACCTCCTGGACAGTAACCTGACCGAGCCCCGGAAGCTCGCCGCCGAAGCGGACCGATGGGTTAACACCCGGGTCCCCCGGAACCCCGTGGGGGACTACCAATGGAGCACCACGGGACCTCCCCGCCAGCGCGGCGGAGGAGGGGGGTCCCACCGCAGTCGAGAATTCCCAGCTGGACCGCCCCGAAGTCCGCCACGAGGGCAAACAACCAACCCCGCTTCCCCGACCCAGGGCCGAAGAGGGACCCCTATCGCCCGGTCTGGACCACGACCGACAGTAACCTGCTTCGGATGTCAACAGACCGGCCATTATGCCAGTGACCCGGCTTGCCCCGTGAACCGACGGAACAGGACCACGGGGCCACCTCCCCGACAAATTGCCGCCACAGCCCTAGGGGAGGGAGAGGACGAGGAGGAGAACCACGACGACGGGTCCCCCAAGTGGGAACCAGCCGCCATGTCGCTTGTATGCCTAGGCTCCCGAGAAATGGTGCCCCGCGCCACCATCCCAAGCAACACCCAGAAGTACCAACAGTGGGTAACCATCAATGGGCGACGGGCCGAGGCCCTCCGGGACACTGGGGCCAGTGTGACCGCTGTCCGCTGCCATCTGGTGACCCCCGAACAGATCCTACCACATGTCCTCTGCCCTGTCCGGACCGCCGACAACACCGAGAGCATGTGCCGGATGGCCCGAATACCCTTCGAGTGGGGAGGAGTGTCCGGCACCCTAAAAGTGACTGTCCGCGACGACGCCCCGGTGGACTGCCTCCTGGGGAACGACCTAGAGAGCTCCCCCTGGGCCAAGGTGGAGCGCCGAGAGCATCTGGGGATGCTAGGACTACCCGAGTGGGCCTGCGCCACCACTCGGTCCATGACCGTCCAGCCAGCTGCGGCCCTGGCCCCCGACAAGCCGGCGGGCCCCGAACAATCCACCTCCTCCGGCCCGGAGGAACCTGACGAGGAGGCCGGGCCGTCCGAACTTTCTCCCAACGAGGCCGCTCCCCTCAGCGAGATCCCCGAGCTGGCCCAGTGGCGCCACGACGGGGGCCCCACCCGCGAACAATTCCAGCAAGAACAGAAGGGCTGCCCGTCCCTCGAGGGGGCCCGACAGCAGGCGGCCGCCCAGGCTGCGGGGGACCCCTCGGGAACCCACTGGGTCTATTGGGACAATGACTTGTTGTATAGCGAGCAGAAAGTCGCCGAACTAGGGGCCAGCCGGGTGCTGGTGGTCTCCCTCCGATTTCGAGAATTCCTCTTGAACCTGGCACATGACGTGCCCCTCGCCGGACATCTCGGGCGGGACAAGACGTACAGCTGCCTCGTGACCCATTTCTATTGGCCCCGAATGAGACGAGACGTGGACCAGCACTGCCGGTCCTGCCCGACCTGCCAAGCTAGCGGGAAGACTGGGGGACGAGTGAAAGCCCCCCTACAACCATTTCCAGCCGTCCGCACCCCATTCGAACGAGTGGGGATCGACATCGTGGGGCCGCTCGACCCCCGAACCGCCCTGGGCCACTGCTTCATCCTGGTACTGGTCGACCACGCCACCCGGTACCCCAAAGCTGTTCCCCTCCGAACTGTGACCGCTCCAGTGGTGGGCCGGGCCCTGATGGGCATCTTCTCCAGGGTGGGGTTCCCCCGAGAAGTGGTGAGCGACAGGGGGACAAACTTTATCTCGAAGTACATGAGATCCCTCTGGCAACAATGTGGGGTCACCTATAAATTCACCTCCCCTTACCACCCCCAGGGGAACGGACTGGTCGAGCGGTTCAACCGAACCCTGAAGGGGATGATCAAGGGCCTGGAAGAGCCCCTCAGGAGGAGATGGGATGTCCTGTTGCCCTGCCTCCTGTTCGCCTACCGGGAGGTACCACAGAAGTCCCTGGGCTTCAGCCCCTTCGAACTGTTGTATGGGCACCCCGTCCGAGGGCCCCTCAGCCTGGTCAAGGAGGGTTGGGAGGCGAACGTCCAAAGTGCCCCGCCGCACGTCTACCGGTACCTCCTGACCTTGCGGAACCAGACTCGAAAGTTCCGTGCCCTAGCAGAAGCCAACCTTGAAGCCAGCCAAGAAGATATGAAACGCTGGTATGACGAGAATGCCTCAGCCGTCGAGTTTGAGCCGGGCCAGCAAGTCTGGGTCATGTCACCCGTGGACCCCTGCGCCCTGCAGGACAAGTGGACCGGGCCCTTCAAGATAGTTGAAAGGAAGAGCCCCGTCACGTACCTGGTCGACATGGAGTCTCCGAGGAACCCCCTCAGGGTCCTGCACGCCAACCGGCTCAAGCCCCATTTTGCCCGAACTGAACTAAGCTTACTACTGGCTACCGACGAAGGGGGTGAAAGTGACTCCGAGCCCCTACCAGACCTCCTGGGGTCCTTGAGCCAAGACGGCTCCTTGGAGGGCGTCCACCTCTCCGCCACCCTGACACCAGAACAGCGCCATGATTGCCAGAAGCTACTGCAACCCTTCGCTGCCCTCTTCTCTCTCACGCCCGGGGTAACCCCCTGGTGCATCCACGACGTGGACACGGGGGATAGCCCCCCTGTACAACACCGCGCTTATAGAGTGCCTGACCGAGTCCGGGCCTGCATAAAGACCGAGGTCGCCAAGATGCTCGCCCTCGGAGTCATCGAGCCTTCCGACAGCCCGTGGGCCAGCCCGGTAGTCTTTGTGCCGAAGGCCGCCGCGGCCCCGGCACGGCCCCCGAACTCAGATTCTGTGTCGACTACCGGGGCCTGAACGCAGTTACCAAGACCGATGCCCACCCCTTGCCACGAGCCGATGAGCTGATTGCTCGCTTAGGGGCCGCCCGCTACCTAAGCACCTTTGATCTCACCGCTGGGTACTGGCAGATCAAGCTCACTCCCGGCGCCCAAGAACGATCAGCTTTCTCTACCCCCGACGGCCACTACCACTTCCGGGTGATGCCCTTCGGCATGAAGAACGCCCCAGCGACCTTTCAGAGGCTGGTAAATAAGGTCCTGGCCGGTCTCGAAGCCTTCAGCGCGGCCTACCTCGATGACATTGCTGTCTTCAGCGACCACTGGGCCGCGCACCTAGGACACCTTGGGGAAGTCCTGGCCGCTCTCCAAAGAGCCGGGCTCACAATTAAGGCCAGCAAGTGCCAGATCGGTCAAGGATCTGTGACCTATCTGGGCCATCAGGTGGGGAGTGGCCAGGTGGCCCCCCTCCGGTTAAAAGTGGATGCCAAGGGCCTCGACTGACCGGTGGCCTTTATCAGCCGCCGACTGCTGCCGCGAGAACAGAGGTGGAGCACCATCGAGCGGGAGGCCTTCGCTGTGGTATGGGCTCTCAAGAAGCTCCGGCCCTACCTTTTCGGTACCCACTTCAGGGTCCAGACTGACCACCGGCCCTTGCGGTGGCTCATGCAAATGCGGGGCGAAAACCCCAAGCTGTTACGCTGGTCCATCTCGCTGCAAGGGATGGACTTCACTGTTGAACACCGGCCCGGCAACGACCACGCCAATGCTGACGGCCTGTCCCGATTCTTCCGCCTCGGCGAGGAGAACCCCCAAGAAGATGGGTGACTCTCCCTGCCTTCAGCTGGGGGGGACGCGTGTGGGAGCCGGCCTCGTAGCATGGTCCTGTTTCCCCGCGCTAAGCCGCACGAGGTCCCATGCACATCGGGGCTCCTCCATCTTGGATTGCACGTCACTCCACGTGACCACCTGTATGACCCTGCTCTACCCGGCCTCGGTCCCAGCGAGGCCCGACATCGAGACGCCAACCCCTGGCCCGGGGGATACCACGTGAGCCCTTCCCACTCCCAGCGGAGGGCAGTATCGATGGGACCCCCAACCGTCCTTCCACACCTAGGTGCGATCGCCCCACAGCTCTCGGGGGCCTGGCGCCTCTCCTGCTGGGCGTCTGGCCGCTCCCTCCCCGGCCTCTCCGCCCCCTCCGGGCGCACGGGTCCGGACATCAAAGGGCTCCCGTCCTATATCTGGGGCGACCCGACAACAGGGCAGTAGTTGTATCCTGGAGTCAAGAGCCCTGCTGATCGGATCGCGGCTGACCCTACGGAAGAAGACTCACCCTGAACCAACCCTTGAGCCCTGCTGACGACGTCGCGGCTCCACCGTGCTTAAAGACCTTCACGAACCTTTGGGGCCCTGCTGACGCTGTCGTGGCCCGACCTTGTTGAACCTTACCACCAGAGCCCAGCTGACCTCGTCGCGGCTCGACCTAAGCGGAACTACCATCTGAGCCCTGCTGACGACGTCGCGGCTCCACCGTGCTTAAAGACCTTCACGAACCTTTGGGGCCCTGCTGACGCTGTCGCGGCCCGACCTTGTTGAACCTTACCACCAGAGCCCAGCTGACCTCGTCGCGGCTCGACCTAAGCGGAACTACCATCTGAGCCCTGCAGACGACGTCGCGGCTCTCCACGTCCGAGCCGCTCTGAGACCAGCATCCAAGGTCTGGCGCAGAGCCCTCCCGTGCCTGGCTGGCACTAAGACTGTCCCGCTACCCTATCCTCGTGAACGAACACTGAGACTCTGGCAGGATCCCTCGATCCCTCTGTAAAATATTGCACGTATTACTGCTGATAAAGAACCTAATCTCGCAACTGCTATTGAGTCCTGTGTGGTGGTGTTACTGGGCCTAGTACGATCATAGGAGAAAGACCTCCCCGAGGGGGCTTCTCAGCGGCGCTCGGCTATAACTTTGCGGTAGGAAGGTGCCGGATTAGTCTCCCCGACTACCCGGTGGGTCTCCCTCTAACATATGTGTGGGTGGGTGAAGTGTTGTGGGCCAGCTGTGCTTGTGTGTGCTTCCTGCTTTGTGGTCTGTTGCAGGGGCTGTGTTCTCCTCTGAGTAGCTTGCCTGCCCTGGTCCTGGTGGTGGTTTGCGTGGGATATCCATGGGCTGTTGCAGGGCGTCGGTGTTGAAGGTGCGATTGTCCTCTCCATTATCACAAATGTGTTGTCTTTTATGCTCTGCTGGCTGAGTTGTGTGCCCCTCTTCAAAATAAAGGGGAGCTGCATGTTGACATTGTGTTGACATGTATGCTGGCGCATTGTTCTGGTTTACATGAAGGCTGTTTGGGAATGTACATTGTGACTGTTTGTGAGGTGCTGGATTCTTCTGCGGGACAGTGTGGATTTGGACTACATGACGGATGTGAGGTCATACGTCTACATTTCCATTTCACAGTTTCCTGCTCTGTCAGATGTGGTAGGCATGTTTCTGTGCATGTGCAGAGCCAGTTGTGTCCTCTGTTCTGCAATGTCGGCTATGCGCATTGTACCACATTGTCGTCGATGTGGGTGTGCTGTTCTTGCTATGTGTGTGTGTGCTGCAATGTGCCAAGGGGATGTGGGACATGATCCTGGGTAATTGTGGGTGTGCAGTATGCTATGCCTCGTTGTGCATGTGTGTCATTGAGCCCATATCCCCCTAGCCACCCAGTCCCTGTCCGTTACTTTCCCTGTTGATGTTGGTATGTCCTCTCGAACTTTGTCCTTACTCCCTACTCCTTGCACCGTCTCCACACTGATGACTGTGGCATGGGTTTCCTCCAGCTCCTCCTGTGGCGCTGAATTGCCACCTCCTGTCGCCGTTGCTGCCTTCCTGTTGGCAGGGGTTTGTACCTGGTTTAGGCTGTCACGTCCTGCTGGCGCCTCATGGCCTCCTCCATTGGCCTCCTTGACACTCCGGCTGCATTCCAGGTAGTCTGTGTGTGGGTCAGTTGCTGGTAGTGTTCTGTCACCTCCATGACGCTGGTTTTGTTTTCCTGCGGTCTGCACCCTGTCTTCCTCTCCCTTTTCTCCTTGGCCTTCCCCGTGCCCTTTGTTCCTTGCTGGTGGTCTGTGGGGGGTTGTGGGGTTTGCATTGTCCTCTGTGCTGGGTCAGGGTGTATCCATGTCGCTCATTGCTTAGGCTTGTTTCTGGTGTGTGGTTTCTGTGGTTTTTATGGTGCATTTTCCCACAAGACGCATGGGATTTGCAGGCCTGTGGCTAATTTTCGGTACTTTTTGTGCCGTGATTGGCCTCATCGCATGAATTTCCACGTTCGCGTTTCGCATTTTGCGGAGTGGTGTTGATTTTGATGCTGTCATTTGACGTGTTATCTGGTGTCTATCACATTGTACCTCCTTGTTGTGATTTCCACGTTGACACAGGGTTATTAATGTGAATCCAAGGAGTTTGATATAGTATTGCATGGTGAAGTCTATCCATCATCATCACATAATACCTTCCTTCACAGAAGATTATGAAACTACACCAATTTGGCTGGTGTCATAAAAATTTCACCCAGGGCGAAATTAAATCAAACTAAGCAAAGGCACTTTGCTAACATTGGTGTAAATCTATTTGACATTTTTTTCCCTTGCAGAGAGCTAATTTTCCAATGGAAGTTACTAAGGGAACTTTTTTTTGTAACAACCCCTATGTTTCTCAATGAAAACACTGTTCTAACTCCGGTATAAGTGTATTAAATACATGGGCATAATTTCCCTTCCTTATACATATATACATTTTAATTTTCTCTAACTTACTTGAAACTTGCAAAAGTGTTGAACACACCTTAAGGTGTTTCGTGATGGGTGTTCACAATTAGTTTTCACCTAACATTATTATACATGAAACATCTAGGTGTATGTGTTGCTGACAATTTGGTGAGTGCACTAATTACCCAACCCTTCACATATGATTGGGAAGATGAGAAATGTTTGCTTTAAGTATGTGGAAATAAGAGGAAAACAAATATTTTGAAATGTTTCTCATTTCCATACTCTAATGTGGTGACATTAAGGGCCTCGAATGGAATATGGAGGGAATTGGAATCCTTTAATTTATAGAGTAAATATACATAATAGTCCACCTGTTGAATTTCCTTCAGAATACGGGTGTCATTGTGAAGAAAATGCAACTGCCTGCTAATTGGAGTTCCCTTCAGAATTTGGATGGTTTCCCTTTCCCTTCAAATTCTAAATCATGCTCTAAACCCTAAGCAGCTCATTCACAGTATGGTGTCTGAGGTACCTGGATGGCTGAGGCCATCAGTCAGCTTTCCTAATAGAAGGCCATCTTCGAAACTGAAAGATTCCTACTAAGGGCCCGATTTCGATCTCCTCAGGAAGGCCATCCCAGAGCCGTCTGGAGTTGGACCTTCTAACTGACTCGTACTGGGATCCATTTAAGCAAATGACGCAGTACGATGCCCTTAAACCCTTTACTTACCGAACGACTTGGTCGCTCCAATTCTGTCTTCATTTTCCAAACGAGAACTCTCCAGAAAAGCTGAATGGAGTCATCCGGAGGCACTTCCCAGTACGATTCTGAACGCCCAAGTACAATGTGTACTTCCTATGCGCCGAATCGGTCACCACAACCAACATATCAGAGCGTCCGGTAGGGGAGTATTTCAGCTCCGATTTGCACTACAACGCGATTCCTGCGACCGAGACTGTGCAGCCATGTATCCCATCAGACATGTCATCCCTATACTCTACATCTCCAAAAAATACTACAACCCCAACTGACGTCGATGTCGCAGATGGTAAGTTAGACACCTACCCATACAGAATAACGTAACTACCTCACGCAACACAATACAAGTGAAAGCAGGGACACAGGTACAGCCAAATTGAGAGGAGGGATACTTGCAGGGGGGGGGGCTAATACTACCAGCAATTCAGACATAAAGGGGGGCATTATACCCCCAACACTAGATTTGCCTCTACATTGCTGTGAGTATTTGCCCACCAGCCCCCCTTTATTTATTTTTTTTTTTTTTTTTTTTTCCCCCAGCTCCGATGATTATTCTGCCATAGTACTATCTTGCTGTTTTTTGCTTTTCCGATGGTTCATTTTTCTATCGTCCAGGTTCGCCGGTTTTAACGGCAACGGCATATATAACCTTAAAGTTGGTTAACTTCTGTCGGTTGACTAGTAAGGGTTGAGCTGCTGAGGTGGCCACGGCAGCTGTAGGGCTCCTGTATTTGACTTGTCATCTACTGCCCTTCCAGCATCGGCTGTGACAGCGCAACGGCAACACTCGCAACTCTCACCACCCATACAGTTGGCTCTCAGTAGTCTGGAACCATGGCAGTAAATGAGGAAAAATAAATAAATAAATAAAATAAAATAAAAAATAAAGGGGGGCTGGTGGGCAAATACTCACAGCAATGTAGAGGCAAATCTAGTGTTGGAGGTATAATGAACACAGCAATGTAGAGGCAAATCTGGTGTTGGGAGATAATGCCCCCAGCAATTTAGAGACAATTCAGGGGTCAGGGGCTAGTACCCCCAGCAATGTTGAGCTACTTTGGGATTGGGGGGCTAATACCCCAGCAATGTAGATGCAAATCTTGGGTTTGGGGGCTAATACTTCCAGCAATATAGAGGTACATAAGTGGTTGGGGGGCTAGTACCCCCAGCAATGTAGATGCAAATATTGGGTCAGGGGGACTAGCACCCCCAGCAATGTAGAGGCAAATCTGGAGTTGGGGGGCTAATACCTCCAGCAATATAGAGGGAATCTGGGATTTGGGGGGCTAATACTCCCAGCAATGTAGATGCAAATCTGAGGTTGGGGGTTAGTACCCCCAGCAATGTTGAGCCAATTTGGGGTTTGGCGGGCTAAAACCCCCAGCAATGTTCATTCAATTTGGGGTTAGGGGGGCTAATACCTCTAGCAATTTAAAGACAAATCTGGGTTTGGGGGGCTAGTACCCCCAGTAATTTAGAGGCAAATCTGTGGTTGGGGGTTAATACCCCCAGCAATGTAGACCCAATTTGGAGTTTGGGATGCTAATACCCCCAGAAATGTAGAGGTGAATCTAGGGTATGAGGGGCTAATACCCCCAGCAATTTGGAGCCATTTGGGGCTAATACCACCAGCAATGTGTACTTGAACAATGTAAATGGTGCTCATGTAAAGTGCCTCAATACCTACAGGTGGATTTCATGCTGCAGGAATGTCTAAAAAGGCAAACACAAAGGTCATTTTTCAGGAAATGCATTCCCACACTGTTGCAGCAAAAGTAACTTGTAACTTTGAGGAATGGGCAGGGTGGAGATGCTGGTGCTCTAGGGACCGTTGAAAAACAAACAAAGCCTCATCATCTAGTAAATGGTCCCTTAATAACCTGTGAAATGCTCGGGGCTGATGCCCAAACAGTACAGACCAGCCACCTACAGCAGCTCAAGGACTGTCTGTGTGTGTGGGGAAGCTGTCTCAGACTTGGCTGACACACACAATCGGCCGAAGCCCATAGAACTCTACGGGCGTTGAGTTCGATAAGAAAGTGTACTGCATAGGCTTGGATTGGCAATGCCAGCAATTGGGCATTGGTCGATGGGCCAGTGCATCAGGGTCACCTCTGGCACACAGTGTTGGGGCCTTTGTAAACCACACCAAGAGACTGACTCATTTCATTTCATAAAACTTTATTCGGTTTTACAATGTGAAAACCATAAAAGTCACAATGTATATACACATCCCATAAAAAAAGTACATTAAAATAATTTACAGTCCATAGCCATAAAAGATTACAAATAAAATATGGCAAGTACAATAAGTACGTTTCTGTGCTAAAAATAGAGAACACATAAGAGACATACCTTAAAACTATGAGTACCTCCTCCCCCTGAAATAACTAATATTCCAGGCAGGCCCTGGTTCTCACCAAAGATTTCAGATAGCCTACAATAAAGATTATACAGTCTGGTTTCAACAGCTGTAAATACAAAAGTGCTGGGCGAACCTGGTTAAAATTAAGCCTCTTTAAAAGGGGGAGTAAAATATGTCTCCGAGGTACTTCATAGAATTTGCAGAGGAACATAAAGTGTAGCAGGTCCTGTGGAGACAGGTTGTCACAACCACAGGGTGCTAACACCTGTCCTCTGCTACACCCTTTCGGAACGGCAATTAAAAGATGGAAAAAATCGAGACGAAACCGGGACAGAAAAACCGCTCATAGGTGGTCAATGTTCCCAAAAGGTATGGCTCAGCCAACGGATGGGTTTTTAGGGTCAGAAATTTACGGACACTTGGTTTACATAATTCCTGTTCATCTCTTTCTAGCTTCCTGGTGCAAATAAATGCTTTTTTAACCAGTTCCACATCCTTTTTTGTTATAGTTGACGGTTTTGAGAAAAGTTCCAGGCACCCCAACTCCATAAAGCGACCTCTAACATACTGCAACCATGGAATTCTGGACATTTGTTCCAGGGTCATACAGTCTGTTAGGATCTGCTGGGTGAGCTTTAGCTCCTTGTTTGGCCAGCACTTAAGCCAGAACACTAGGGGACGCAAGGCAATAGTATCACCTAAAAATGGGGCCCCCAGTTCTTCATGAGCTATTAGGTTAGATAAATAGGTTGGTATTCCCAGTAGGCGCTTTAAAAAGTTATTCTCTGCCACCTGCAGCGCATCAGCTGTGGTATACCCCCAGACTTCACTACCGTAACATGCAGTTGACACTCCCTTAGCCTGATAGATTTTCAGCAAGGCTACAATTGGGCGCTTCCCCGTCTTAGCAGCAAATTTGAAAATGGCAGCAGTTATTCGGATAAGCTCCCCCATTTTCCTTAGAATAAGGGGCCCCCTCTTCAAGCGATCATCCAACAGGACCCCCAGGTATGAAAAAACTGATGTTGTGGGGACCTTCGCAGAACCTACGGAAAAAGAATACTTTTTCGTGGGACGAGCCCCTACCTGCAAGACATAGGATTTTACATTATTAATCGCTAAGTCACAGGACCCCATAAACTTCAAGAAAGCGTCTAGTAAAGATTGGAGTCCTCTAGCAGTTCTCGCTATCAGGACGGCGTCATCCGCATATAGGAGGACTGGAAGACCCCAGTGACCTACACGCGGGAAATCCGCCCCCGTGGCTACCAGGGCTCCTTCAAGATCATTGATGTATAGGTTAAACAGGAAGGGGGCAAGAATACAGCCCAGCCTCACCCCTCTTTCAATATTGAATTCCTTGGAAACCCGGAGATCCTGTGCATATCTAATATTTGCCTTGGTATCCCTATGCAGATCCGTTAGAAAGTCCACAATAGAGGCCTCCACCCCCATGGCCCTCATGGACTGCCACAATTTGACCCGGTTTACACAGTCAAACGCAGAAGATAGGTCCATGAAGGCCATGTAGATTGTACCTGGGCGGGCCAACATGTACTTGCCAAGGATCAGGTAAAGGTTTAAACATTGGGCCACCGTCGACCTCCCCGCACGAAACCCATATTGGGTGTCAGCAAGGATATTATGCTCCTCTGCCCATAAAGGTAGTCTTTGCAATAGTACCCCTCCCACCACCTTAACTACAGAGTCAATGAGAGAGATAGGCCGGTTGCAGTGCGTACTGTTTCAATCCCCCTTTTTAAACACTTGCACGATGGTAGAGATGGCCCAGGATTCGGGGCTACCATCCCTGGCCGCTGCATTCAATACAGCCACCAGGATCGGGGCCCAGAGAGATGGATCCGATTTGTAAAGGTCCGGCGGAATTCCGTCCGGTCCAGGAGCTTTGTTACTGGTTAGGCCTGCAATTCCCGCCTCTTCCTCTGTTAACTCCAAAAACAGATAGTCAGTGTTTGTTGCCCGGGGTAACTGGTCGTGGTAACCCATGAAACCCTTAAACATAGATGAAAAGTGGGCCACCCATTCCTCTTCCGTGATGTGGGAATCTAAGATGTTGCCTGTGTCTTCAGAAAACAGGGGTCTGTTGACAATGCCCCAAAACCGTGTGCCATTCCTTAATGTGCTAGACTCTAGCAACTCCCTCCATGCCTCCTCCTTCAGAGCTCTCTTACGGGTAGCTAGAGCCTGCTTGTATCCTGTACGACATGCCCGTATGTATGGGGGGTTTCTTGGAACAACTTTCAGGGCCTCCTTTAACTTACATGCTACCTGGGAGAAAGAGACTGACTCACTTCCACAGTCCCCAACAGGCCACTGCATTGTGGTGCCAGTTTCTGTCAGCTCACCAGCTGTGCTGTAAATTGAGGTTGGGGGGCAACCTTTCGAGCATACTCACCTTGATGCACTGCCTTATGTGCCTTGACAGAGATAGTGTCATTTCCCCCACACAACCATCACTTTCAGGTCATGGCAGGTGCAGGGAGGTTGCATTGTATGTAAGGGCCTTGCAGGGTGACAAGTCACAATTGGACTGTTTAACCTACACACCACCCCTTGATTAGCAGCTGTGTGCCTTATTGAAACCCCCCTTGACAGTCAAAAGCACAGAGGCCACAATAAAAGAGATGATTACAGATTGTGTGCCAATTACTTTCAGAGTGCCTGAGCATCATTGTGATCCCAATCTGAACATGGGTCTATAGCATTTCGTGAATGAGGGAATGTCATCATCAGGTACGTACACTTAACCTGCTATATACTAGGACAAACACACATTTTACGGTGGAACAGGAATTGCCATAACCACACATAAGTATGTATCACAAAGTTCATGCATGAGTCCACCACAACACACACTGAAACATCGCAAGGCAACAGAACTACAATGCACTCACAATAGTATGACATTGTGATGCATCTGTATACAGTAAAGCCCTGAGGATATTGGCCAAGACAACACAGTAGTCAACTTACCAAGCAACTCAATACTGATACAGTGCCTCCACTAAAGCAACACAGAAGTTGTTGTGTCATAGTCGTCAGGGAAATATTTGTAGACAAAATCCATCTTGGATTTGAAAGAAGCATGGGCCAACAACAATGTAGGATAGTGTAACCATGTGTGGACTGGGTGCGCTGCACACAACTCCCAATCTATATGTGTCTACTGTCAGCAATTCGGCATCTAGCTCCTCAGGCTGCAGTGTGTGTTGCAAAATAATAATTCCATTTTGAATGAGCAGATTGTGTCCTGCAGAGTAGTAGGAGTATGCATGGGTCTAAGGACGTAGGATCAACCAACAGTTGTGGGGTGTCTAGTGCACAGCTCAATGTGTAAGATAAGCTGCCAGCATGGGTGAGGATGCTGAGGGGGTGGCTCAATCTGTGGCTCTCCAACACAATTGACATAGTCATTCTCAAGCCTGGGGATATGAAGTCTGCTTTGTCCACATCTGGCACGAAAACACTGTCTCCAAATCTATGAAAACGTCAAGGAGACCTTCAACAAAGACATTTTTCAATCATGCTCTATGGCAGTATTTAATGGGCACAATGGGAGGCCTCATGGACACACACAAGTGCTACCCTTGCCAAACCCGATTAGAGGTTCCAAAATGTCGAGAATGCAAACACTTATGGAACTGAGTGTGTTTGCTCGCAGTGCAATGTGTTTTCCTCAGCACAACCAGAGATATCATCACAATGAGCCCATCTCCCTTGGTGTCCCCATACTTCGCATACTCAAAGTCAGAACGCCACCAATACCTATGCATGCACATGTAGTCTACTGGGAAGTTTGGGGATGCATTTTTGGAGTAGTCTGACCCCAGGTGGCACAACAACACACATCCTTGACTTTTCAATTCACGGGGCTTTTGCCCTCCAAGCAATGTATGCATATGTAGTCTACTGGGAAGTATGGGGATGCGTTTTTGGAGTTGTCTGACCCCAGGTAGCACAACAATACACGCCCTTGACTTTTCAATTGCCGGGGCTATTGCCCTCTAAGCAATGGCCTGCCATCCAATGTTCCGGAATCATGACATTGCAATGTTAGTAATCACTACATCAATCACAGGGCAGTATTCAAGGGCAAGAATGACCAATAACTTACTGCAACCACATACAAAGGGTAACTCACCACTTATGCCCACACACAACTCAGACAAGGCAAGGCTAGGTGGAGCAAACTTATCCTGTGATGCCAATAGTTCTTGCATATGTGAGTGTACTGAAGTGGCCATTAAAACAATCAGCCATGAACATCTATTGGCAGACAGCAAGCTGCAGCAAACACATATCAACATTACCTCATGACCTGCATGAACTCTACTTGTGCAGGTATGACAGTCTCACATCCACTTCAAAGTACATGCTCATCTTTCAAAACGATATTACACACAAGAAGGTCATAAGCCCCCTCTGATGCAGCTAGATGGAAAAACATGTCCGACCCACAAGCTACAGCTTTGTACTCAAAGTGTTCAAACCTGATCCTAACAATCTAACACTGAAGCTGCCCTTCTCACATCCACACCTACATGCACAGCACCACTCTTCATCACTATGTACACAACACCTCTCACATACATAACATGCACACAATGTACTGTACTCATCACCTCCTCAGCAGATGTCAATCATAACATGTCACATGGACCACTCTCATCACCAGTTGCACCCTCAGTACAGTCTTACACACTTACATTGCTCAATGAATATGTCCTCAGTCATTCACATATCACCAAACACACAGCCTACACTGCTTAAGTTCTACAGATTGTCATTTCTAAAACAGATGCATACATAGATGCAAACACAACATACATGAACTATACAACACCTCACATTTCACTGTTCAGCACCCTAAATTACACAACTGGTGTATACTCTGTACATATACTTATCTACTTTGTTAAATAAGACAAGTTTAACCTTGTATCACTGTGGCTCTCTCACATCCACATAAGGGGGCCGATTCCAATCCTGGAAAAAGGCTGTACGAATCATTGTACGGAGCGTTTTCTCCGTACGACTCGTACCCGGTAAACTTTCCTTACAACCTAGGAAGTACGATTCGTACAGAAAGCCTCTTTCCGTACGAATCGTAAAAAAGACTGTACGGGTAAAAAACCCAACGATTCGGATCCGGAACAGCCTGTACGCGACATCCGGACGTATTTAAGCAGCGGTTTCCGGCCCAGCAAGTACGATTCGTCCCTACGGCACTCCGTACGGCTCTTTTCTTATGGGAGCCAAAAACAGCCGTAAAAGCAGAGTCTTACAAACGGAGCCCCGGTACGCGATGTACACGCCATGAGCCCCATCGTACGTGTCATCCCGGTCCTCTTAGCCTACGACCTGGTGCACCGAAACCGACGCACACGCTGCAGAAGGTGAGAACAACACCCAGGGGCCAGGGTGGGGGTGAGGGGCAGGAAACATACCCCATACCCAAAGCCAAACCTATAATATGGAGTCCATACATTACCACCAGGGTCTGGTCACTTGGGGGGGCGTGTCCAGCAACCCCTGCATACCGCAACAACAGAAGTGGACGTGCACGGTGCGTTGCACATGTACCCGTACGGCACCAGTACAATAGTGATACGGGGCGTACACATGCAATGAATGCGGGGGTACGGTGCGTTTCACACGTACAGGTATGGTACCAGTACAATAGTGATACGGGGCGTACACACGCAATGAATGCGGGGGTACGGTGCGTTTCACACGTACAGGTACGGCACCAGTACAATAGTGATACGGGGCGAACACACGCAATGAATGTGGGGGTACGGTGTGTTTCACACGTACAGGTACGGCACTAGTACAATAGTGATACGGGGCAAACACATGCAATGAATGCGGGGTATGGTGCGTTTCACACGTACAGGTACGGCACCAGTACAATAGTGCTACGGGGCGTACACATGCAATGAATGCGGGGGTACCGTGCGTTTCACACGTACAGGTATGGTACCAGTATAATAGTGATATGGGGCGTACACATGCAATGAATGCGGGGGTACAGTGCGTTTCACACGTACGGGTACGACACCAGTACAATAGTGATACAGGGCGTACACACGCAATGAATGCGGGGGTACGGTGCGTTTCACACCTACAGGTACGGCAACAGTACAATAGTGATACGGGGCATACACACGCAATGAATGCGGGGGTACGGTGCGTTTCACACAGTTACAATGGTGATACAAGGCGTACACACGCCAGGAATGGAGGGCTACGAGTCGCACAAGGATGTCCATCAAGTACTTGTCATTGCATACTTTCATGTGCAGGCCCTAGGTGTGGCAGTCAGTGATATTGCCCAGGTCAACTCATCTAGTTGCACAATTGATGTGTGATGACCTGTGGAAAATGTCATGTGTGATGGGGCACTATGTGGCACACATCACCTTGACACTTGCCACATGTGTGTCTGTAGTCCAACTGTGTCATGCACAGCAGCAGTGGGATGGCACAGTCATCAACACCCGCACCTGTCTCCTGATGCCAGGGACAGGGACACTCTGTCAACTGACATGTCACGATCAGCGTGCCCCTATATGACTATGTCAGGTGTGTGTCATGTGTTCTCATGTTATGTTATGTTATGTTATTTTAATTTATTCAGCGCACAGCTACTCGGAAGTGTCCCGGCGCTATAGACCGCTGGGGAACCCGTCCTGGCTATCCCTGGGAGATGGTCCCTTTCTGGGTATCTCCAAGGTGAAACCAGGCATCCCCGGCGTCTGTGGGGGGCCGTTGTAGAGATGAGGCAAGCTTAATGCCCAGAGTTGCCGAGTGTGTTCCTGGTTAGAGTAGGTACCGAGGCGAGAATTATCAAGTCCGTTTTGACCCTGGTCCACAACCCTGCCGCGTCGGGAATTGAACCCTGGTCCCTGGCCGATTCTCTGCTTACGGGTCTGCCGCCTCTAACCAGTGAGCCACACCTCTCTCATGAGCTTGTTGTTAGTGTTCTGTCAACTGCAGCTGCTGTTGGTGCATCCAACATGGGTCTGTGTGGAAATGGGCGTGGCACATATCTACGCACACCATGCCACATGTGGATTCCCACGGCTGTAGGGTCTGTGGGCATCGGACATCATATTTTCCCAGGCATACATGTCTACGTCGTCTCAATGGCTGTGTTTTTTTTTTGTCACGTGTACCCCTTCATCGCAATGTGTTCGATATGTACATTTGACATTCCAAGTGACCTGTGCTTGTGCCTTGCAGTCAGCTGTCTGGATGAGATGACATCCTTCCAATGCAGCTATGTGGATGTGTGTCACTCCGGTGATATCTCTGGCTGTTAACTCAGACTGGCCCCCAGCTCATTTCAGGGCATGTCATGTAGACTTGACAATCAACAGGTGTATCTGGCTTTTCGTAGGAGTGCCAGCAAGCTGGCATAAGTGTCCTGGATGTATTGCACACACCAGACTCCATAGTTACCTGATGTTTAGTAGCAGTTTAGCATGTGCTATGTTCATTGACATTGATTTTGGCAGACTCTCAATCTTCATTATTCCAAACAATGTCCCAAGACCAATGCCAGACTTGGCTGCCATGAGGGAACGTGCCTGCATCCGTCGTTACAGATTCACTCGACAGTTGATTGAGAACTTGACTAACAAGCTGGCACCACACCTCCAACCGCGACACAGGTATCCTACTGCGCTGACCCCCAAGATGAAGGTGATGGCAGCCCTACATTTTTTTGCCACAGGTACGTTTCAATTGAGCATAGCTGATGTTGGTGGGATGTCACAGACAATGTTCAGCCGTGTCCTGCGTGATGTTTTGGCAGCCATATTGGAGCACTTTGATGAATTCATCAAATTTCCTACTCCTGAGGAGTTGACAACTGTTAAGGGTGATTTCTATGCCCTGGGAAGGATGCCCCATGTCATTGGGTCCATTGATGGGACACATGTGGCTTTGGTACCACCAAAGGCACAGGAGCAAGCCTATCGCAACCGAAAACATTACCACTCAATAAATGCCCTTGTGGTGTGTCTTGCTAACATGCTGATTTCCCATGTCTGTGCACGTTTTCCAGGATAAGCAAACGATGCCTACATCATGAGGTGTAGCAGGGTGCCACAAATGATGCTGCGGCTGCACAACGAATGAGCATGTCTTGTTGGTGGGTATACTCTGTTAGTCCTGTGTGTTGTGGTATCTTTGGCTCTTATGGCATCTCCTGACCCACTTATTTACATGATGTTTCCATGTTGGGGACTCTGGATATCCCAACATGCCATGGCTACTGACACCTCTCCGCAACCCAAGAACAGCTGCAGATCAGTGGTACAATAATGCACACGGGCAGACCAGGCGAGTGATTGAGAGGACGTTTGGCCGATTCCGGTGCCTTGCAGGCGGGTCCCTCCCATATGCACCGGAGAAGGTCATGCTGCACAACATGGCAGTTGAGAACGCAGTGCCACTCATCCTGGATCCGGATGAGCAGGAACATCCACCCGTGGAGGATCAAGGGCTTGGTCACGAGGCAAGTGATGAGGAGGAGGAGGATGATATCCGGAGTCAGCTCATACGCAACTTCTTCTCATAATGGTGAGTTACTGGGTATGAGTGTGGAAGCTTGTAGCATTGAGTGGCATGTGTTGCAATGTGTGTGTCCAGCCGACTGAATGCAAAGTGATTTTGATGTGTGTTCTGATGTGTCACTCTAGTGATGATATCATGACACACAGTTTTGCGGAGAGACTTTCTTTGAAATTTGCATGTGTCCAACATTGTTCATGTTTCGTAACTGACCATGTGTGCGGCGAGAATTGTTTTAGGTGACTTCTTGTGTGTCTGTCATTCACAGGTTTTTGCACCTGTTGTCTGCTCGTGTCATCTTTGTCCTCCTGCTATACCTCATGAGGCTTGCAATGTGTGCTGAATCAGCGTTCCATGCACAGACATGTGGAAATGTCAGTTTGGGTAAGGATTGCAGCAAGGCTTTTTGGTGGTGGTACGGGTTAGGAATGTGTGGGGACTGCTTCTGTGCATGTTGTGGTACCATGCATACATGTCTTCTCACCATGGAGCATATAACATGTAGCATCACTCCCATGACATGATAGTCACCCTTCTTGACAGTCATCTGTAGTGGAGTGTGGGGTCTGATGAAGGCATCAATGTGTGTAAACCTTGCCTCTGAAACATTGCGGATGCTACGGGTGGACATAGTGTGGGACATCACAACAACAGGCTCTATGGGGAATTGCAGCCTCTCCGTGTGCAGCAGGATGTGTTTGGCTCATCTCCATAACTTGTGTGCCAGTTCATTGGGATTTACAACATCCATGTTGTGAAGGGGGGGTCCAGCGTATGTTCCATATGTTATATCAACTGACCTGTGAGTCTGTTCATATGTATGCATTTCCCTTTGTGTGAGTTTGTGTAATAAAGGTGTTCACCACAATCCAAAGGGCCTCATCTCTGTCACTGCAGATCTCTTGCCAGTTTGTATGCGTCATCTATGGCATGATTGTCAAAGATTGAGCATTTGAGTGTATGTGTACTTCGGCAACATGCATGCAGTTCTTCATGGCTAATAATCTCTATTGTGCATGAAGTACCTGGTTGTGTATGTATTTGTGCAGGTTGCTCCCCACAACGGGACGTCAACGCCTGCTGACGGTGTGTCTCCTGTGCGCAGCTCCGCATTTTGTTGCCTGATCCTGTGGCCGTCATTTTTGGTGATTGTTCATACATTTTCTCGGAGTGACCCATGAGTAACCTGACACTCCTTCCTTTACATACACCTGTTGCACTGTGCCTTTCTGACCTCCTTGTCTTTGTGTGCTACTTTTTGCCTAGTTTCTCACCCCTTCTGCCTGCTGCTGCCTCACCTGCGGCACCGCCCCACCGAGTGCCCTGATTCTGCAACCCACACGCCTCCAAAATGCTCCTCCCTTCCCCCTCCACGCATTATTAATGCAGCCATCAGCTTGTCTGTGCCACTGTTGCGCCAACGCCGTGCCAAAGGCAGGACTGTCTGCGCCTGCAACGTGCACAGTGCACGACCCTCTTGTCCTTGCATGACCCACGTCACACAACAGGCTCATGCTGCAGCCACCCTCCAAGCAATGTCCACCAGACAATCAACAGCCTGCTCTGAGGCAACCCCTAAGCGCACACACGACACCTTCACATGCTGAGTGTGCAACTCCAACTGCCTACACAGCGCTGCCCCGCCTACCAGACCCTGTCAGAACAACCAGGTCATGTGCCTCCTACTCCACACCCGCTCCGTCCACCAGCACGCCATTGGACTCTTTTACCTCCTCAACACAACAGCCTCACACATCACCTTCATGACAGTATCCTGGATAAAAGCATCCTCAGCACACAACTTCTTCATTGCCATCTCAGACGGATACAAGATCACCCGCAGGGACGGCACCAACAATCCCGGAGGATGAATTGCAATTTATTCACAAGTACACCCTCAGAGTCACAAATCCGGTTTCGCACCAACCCCCTGGCAACCCCCAGTGTAACACTCACCTACAGATCTCCAGGCCTACATCCACAATTCCGCTAACCCATCAACACGTACATCTGCACACACACCCTCACCTCCACAGGCTACATGTGGCTGGGGGCCAGTAATTTCTTGCTGGAGGAGAACCACACCACCATCCATCATTGGTCCATCAACATTTGCATCCACGTCTCTGACAAGCAACACACTGCCCCACACCCCTCTGCCGATCCCCCAAAGATGCTTGATGTAAGTCACCACAGACAAGCTGTGTGGGACACTCGAACCAACACCACCGCCACACCCTGCAACCTCACACACTGGATCAGCAACTGATCCAACAATCTTGCCACATTGATGGACTTTTCTGTGAAGCACAACAACAGTTAAGCCACCTGGGACAAGGCATACCTACTGGACTCATTCAGATCTAGCCGGACTCTTGTGCAAACCTTGCAACATAAAGAACCATCAGTTACCTTACAGACCTGGAAAACGCCACACACAGCCATCACCATATCATCAGCAAGGACAAGTGGAGATCCTTCAGATAGGGCCGAGACACCAAAACACACGACATCAAGGAGCTCATCAGCATTGTGAGTGAACTGACAGCAGCTCTCCATCCAAAAGATACCCCACCCTTGGAAGGCAGATCAAATCCCTTGCAACTTTCTACCACTGCAAGCTCATGGACATACACGACAGCCTTGGCACACAGAGGCAGACAGCACTATTATCCGCGGGACAAACCCCCCGCAGGTTCTGGACTCCTGTAAGCAGCAAATACACCACCTGGCTCATGTGCACCATCCACTCTGGCTCTCCATCAGGCCCCTTCCCACACAACATCTCAACCACATCTTTCTCCATCCTTGAAGCCCACGTCCAGCACGTCATGAATGTCTCCTTTGAGTTTGCCACATTCCATGGGAGCTGGAGGCATGCAGAGACCCAGACCCTTCTTAAACAACGGACGGCAGTACCGCAGGATCTCCTGGAACATCACCCTGCTTCCCTACCCAGCAAATGTCATCAGGAAGACACTCAACGAGCAACTGACAAACTTCCTCCAAGCAAAAAGCTCCAGGCAACCGGCACCAGACCATCTTCCACAGTAATCACACCACTGCAACTGTCATCATTGCCACCACCAACGACAACTTTGCCCTGCTCAACAATGGTGAGACCACCCCACTTGACCTCTCAATGGCATTCTACACCATGTGCTACCACACTGTCAGCTCACACATCTCCAAAACTGGTATCCAGAGGAGGGCCCAGGATTAAATCAACAAGTAGCTCCCCAGCAAGGCCCTGGGAGTCGGCCTCCACCCTTCAGCATATAGTACACTGGAGTCATCTGGCCCATGCCCCAGGGCTCATCTCTCAGCGTGACGATCTTCAATGTCTCCATAACCCCCCTCTCCACCATCACATGCGCACACGACCTCATCATCATCTCGTATGCCATTGACACCCAGCTGCTCCTCACCCTCACCAAAGACCCAGCCATTGCCAGATCCAACCTTCAAGAAGGCATGAGATCAGTTGACGAATGGCTGAACATCAGCCACCTGAGGCTGGACTTGGACAGGACTGAGGTCATCATCTGAGGATTGTCCCCTTACGGCTAGATCAACTCCTTGTGTCCCACCGGCCTGGGCACCACACCAGCACCCAGTCGCCACGCACGCAAGTGTTCATCATGGACTCATCGTTCACAATTACCATGCAACTCAACACCATCTGTACCTCATGCTGCAACACCCTCTGCATGCTGCAAATGATTCACAGATAGATCCACTCCAAGGCAAAACAGACCATCCCTCAGGTCCACGACACCAGCCGGGTCAACTACAGCACCGCCCTCTATGGAGGAACAACAGCAAAACTGCAGGAGAACTTGTCCACATCCAGGGTGCATCCGCACACCTCATCTTCAACATCCCCCGCCCCAGCTACATCACCGTCCACCTGAGATAGCTACAATGGCTCACTGTCTGCTGCGGGATCACCTGCAGACTCCTCAACCAAACTCAGGAGGCAGTCCACAACCCCAGACCCAAAACCGACCTTGGACGTCTGTCATCCAACACCCCGTTGGCCCAACTCCGTGCAGCCAACCTTGCCCTGGCCACCATTGATCACATCCACAGAACAACTGCATGTAGGAGATAGTTCTCCCACCTCGCCAAACAGACCTGTGACTCCCTCCCCGGGCACCTCCACATGACCCAAGACCTCTACGCCTTCATGATACTCTTCCAAATCGGTCTGTCCGAGCAGTATTGCAAGCCCCCACTCAGCAGCTTGAGGCCATCACGGGTGAGTATTGGGCTCCATGTCTGTATTTGATGATACATTGTGACCCATGTGTGTCCTCGACCGGACTCAGATCCCAGTGTATGGATGGCTGGAGTTAGTTCCACACTCAGGCATACTTTGACATATCCCCACACGTATGTTATGGACTCATGCTAAATGACTGCAACATAAAATTTCAATTATTCTTTTTTGTATTATAGGTCTGGGGCGTGATTTGTGCAAAGAAAAAGGTGCAATACAGGGACCATAGAATCCAAAGTTCACAGGGGGAGATGGGATCCTTGGCATTTGAAGTCAGCAGAGTTCAGACCACAGTGTTTGGCATCATTGGTCAGACTGTGACCAGCAAGTCCATGTGGCAGATAATGTCAGTCAATGAGGTGATGCTGTCGCACATGAAGGCCAGGTGCCAGGCCAGGTGACCTGGGAAATGTGGATGGGCCGCTGCCTCTCACGGTCTTTTCCGTGGATGACCCACCTTCCTCGGGAGACCCTCAGATGCAGGCCTTGACGATGCTTGGGACGCTCCGTCGGACGAATCCTCCTCCTCCTCCCTCCCTGTGGCTGGTGGCGGTCTTCGCCTGGTGGCACAGGGAGGGTTGCCCATGTTGTCGGCGATCCGACGGAGTGAATGGCTTATGTCCCTTTGCACCGCCAGGAGCTCAACCAGTCTTGCCTCCATCCGTCCTTGGTGTTCTTGTTGACTGGCGTGTTGCTCGGCCTGCTGGTTCTTCATCTCTGTGATGGTCCCCTTTATCTCTGTGAGGGTCCCCACTACCTGGCTGAACTTCCTGGTGTCACGCCGGTATGCGTCCATGATGTTGTGTATGTGTGACATACCGGTCCCTTCAGCTGGCTGGTCAGGTTCTCGCCTCCGCCTGCCTACACTCCCACCATCCCTGCTCACACGAGCCTGGGCTGCCGTTGTGGGCACATCGGGTCTACGGGACCCCTGAGGGATGGCAGTGGCGGTGTTGTCTGCCTCCTCATGGGTGCCCGGCGCACCTTGTCCCTCCTGGTCAGACTAGCTCAGTTGTTCACTGTGGGCACGGCTCCTCGGTGTCTCCTGGGATGTGGCAGGAATGGGGGTGGTAGTTGGCACAGATGTTCCTGAACCAGGTGCTGCAGGGGCTTGGACACCAGAGGGTCAGGTCGGTCGGGGTCATCCATGGAGTGTTGAGAGGCGTCGCTGCTGGTGGGATCAGGTTCCTCCCGAGCCTGGGACTGTGATTCTTCACCCCCATTGTTGGGGGAGATTCATCACGTTGCCTTGTGTGTGAGAGACAGACAATGTTAATGCTGTCTCATGCAACATCCATGTTTCACACACATTCATGTTGGCACTGTTCCTCCAGGTAGTTGTATTTGCCTAGCATTCCCCTCAATGTTAACTTGTGGATGGGTATGTTGCGGGGGACAGATTGATATGTTCTCCTGAGTCTTTGACATGTAGATTTTTGGCTTGGATGCTTCTTCGGCTATGTATTGGTCTTGTTGTGTTACATGTCCATTGTGACAGTGGGTAAATCCAATGCCTGTCTCGGGGGTGTCTGCTTGTGTAAGGGGTGTGTGTGACAGGGATTGCTGGTGGGTGTAGTGTGATTTGGCACTGGGGCTCCCAGGTGATGTAGCTGTCCCCCCATGGAGCATGCTGCCATGACAGTGAGTGTGAGTTCCTGTCATAGATATCTGACCTTGTTGTCTTGGTGTTTGTGTTTGCACTGGTCACAGGAGGGCCTTGTGCTGCCTACACCAGGGCCAAGTGTCAGCTAAATTGTCAGTACTTTCCCAGTCCCTGTGCATTGTGCATGGTGCATGGGTATGTACCTGGGCCATATGGGATGAGGGCAAATGTGTCTGATTTGGAGTTCAACAATGCGTTTTGTGACACCCACCCTCCCAGCATACCGGACATCCATTCTTGGGTTAGTGCTTCGTGTAGCATGGGACATAGCATGGCCTTGCTTTCTCAATGGGGCATACACATGTTAGTGGAATTAGCATTGTTTTTGACTGTGGTTCTGGCCGGTGAGGGCTTGGGGATAGTTGCATGCATTTTGTGTAGTTGGGGTGTGGATGCCATTACCCCCATGTTACATAAGTTGTTTGTGTACTCACCAGGCTCTGGAAGTCCTTGAAGTCCATGTACTCTCACCAGCAGAAGCAGGGCCAACACCTTCTCCTCCCAGGGATGGAAATGCACTGGTCTGCGGGGCCCACTACCTCTAGTTATGTTGCTCTGGGCGTAGTCGTCATTCATTTTTTGCTTGACTGACCTCCGCAGATCGTACCACCTGGCTTGGCATTCAGTCCTGGTCCTTCTGATGGGTGCAACAGCATTCACCCTATCGAAGATCCTCTGCCACAGGCATGATTTTTTGCCTATGCATGTCTGTCTGACCAATGTTCCAAACAGCGGTGGCTCGACTCTGATGACTTCATTGACAAGGATCTCCAGCTCCTCCCTTGTGAACTTTGGATTCTTGTCTGTGGGCATGGTGTGGGGTGAGGGTGTGGATGGTTGTGGGTGTGTGGGTCTGAATGTGAAGGTGTGGGTCGGAATGTGAAGAGGGGGCATGTGTGAAGGAGGTTGTGTGAAGGTGTATATGTTAAGGTGGATGGGTGCAGTTGTTGGTGTGTGCCCTCTAGCTGCAGTGAGTCTGTTGCAAAGGCTCATGGTTTGTGTGTGTGGGCCCTTTTTATTGGTCCATTTGTGGGTGGGCCTCAGTTAGAATTTTTGGTGGGTGTGTTATAAGGGGTGGTTGTGAGTTTGCCCCTCTATTTGCCTGTTTGGATGTGGCCAGGTCAATCATTTCCATGTTTTGTGCACTGTAGACGTGTTTTGTGGTGTTGTGCGAGTCGAATAGACCCTCCTTGTGCTGTTTTACAGTGTCCGTGGTTCAGTATGACTCATTTCGTTGTATTTGCTTCTGTTTTTTTGTGTGTCTGACTCGGTCATACACGACATTCTCCGCGGTACGAGTTGTACTCCGACACCTTCCCAGGGGTGCGAGTCGTACAGGGGTATGAGTCATACAGGCATACACCCCCATGCGCTGTGTATGTACCGTGCGTACCCCAACATTGCGTATGTACGGTACGTACATACGCGATGTTTTTGTAAGGTACGTACATATGCATGGGGGGGCCTGTACGACTCGTACCCCTGTACGACTCGCACCCTGGGAACAACTTTTCCTGGGATACGAGTCGTGCAAAGTTCGCTTCGTAGCGGGTAAAGTCATTCCCCAAGTACGGGACGTTTTCCGTACGATTCGTAAATCGAAAAGCCGGTCCGGATCGTACTTGTACGGTCGGACTGTAATTTTACGATTCGTACGGAAAAGTGTCAGGGTCCGTCTCGTACAACTTTTCCCAATCCGAATGTATTTTTCCCGTACGAATCGTACTTCACGGGTCGGACAAAACTTGTACGATTCGTACGGAAATAATTACGGATACAAGTCATACGGAAAAAAAAATACAGGATCGGAATCGACCCCAAGATGTCCATGCTCCATACCCCATTGACTTATGCACATTAGCAACTATCCTCAAACATTGAAACTGCCTTGTTACTGTCATCTATCACAATAGTGCCACAGACTACAGCTCTCATCTCCTGCCATAATCAAACGGTGTCTAGCTTGTTATACCCCATCACATCTACCTATGTCTACCATACCTTGCACAGGATTTAACCAGTCTTACAAGCTTGCATGCTCTGAACCACACAGCTGCATGTAAAACCACTCACACTGGGACACTGTGGATACTCTATGCCTCCTACACAAGAAATGCCTATGAACTTAACTCATACCTTACACTCTCTGTCAGCCTACAAATCTGTCTAGCCCCCATTACGTAGGAGTTTCCACTCCATTTAAAAGTTGTAAACACTACTGTCTCTCAACTCTACCCTTGTTTGACCTAGCTTAGCACATGCAACCATAACCTTGCAAAACACACCTGCAGCTAGGCCTCACATTCAAAACTCCACATTCTCCCCTGTGTGGCAACTAAGAGCATGTGTGACACTGGCTCCTGTTGCAGCTGCACAGCAGACAGCCCCACAACACTTATGTGCACTCACTGGCCACTGGACTTACCACATGTAGCACAGGGCAATCCAACAGACATTACAGCACTCCTAGTTCAGCTCTGTGTGATCTGGAACAGCATCAAGCATAGCTCAGAAGGACACCATTGTCAGTCATGCACAAATTACAGCCTACATACAAATCATACGCTCAACCACGACAGATGTGTGGTTGTAGAAATGAAATTCAAGCTTGGACAGACAAAACACACCATCAACATGATTTGCCCAAACAAAAGTAATATGGCATGACTCACATATGAATAAGAAAACACTGGACCATTAAGAGCACAGACACCTTGCAGAACAGGAATATCAGCAGAAATTATAGTCCTTGGAGCCAATAGAGTTGGAAGACTGTGAGAATACTGCTCACCTTACACTCACCATGGGCTCAGGAAATGTATCAGATGAGTACACAGCCATGAAGGGTATTTACCTACAGCGCATGCCACCTGTGGCAAGGTTGTCATTGCCACTAGTCTACCAGATCTAATAAAGACACAGACATTGCTCCACCACTATCAAGTCACATACAAGTATTGTATCATTACTTTCTGTACATGGGTGTGTCCAAACCCCTACCATGTAGTCACAATCCACATGTGCCTAGGTGTATTGATGAGACAGTATTCTTTCTGTACATCACACACATGTGCAGCATGCTCCTCCTAAACTGTTGCACTTTGAAACACTTGCACTATGTTGACATATGAAAGGATTACCTATGTGCAATTGTGATGTAAAAAAGTTAAGGTTTGTGACTTCATGTCACCCTCATTACCAAAACTGATGTGGACTGTGACACTCAGCAAATGTAGACACCAAAATCTTGAATACGTACTGTCAAAGGGCACATACTCCATGGACCATATGCAATACATGCCTTACTAACATCATTGGGTGCAGAGATAGAATATAGAGTAAAAAATATCGAGTTGCACAAATATCGAGCCATTAATATTGTGGTTCAGAAACATCGACAGCAAGAATATCATTGTCAAGAATGTCAACTTAAGGTATTATCGATTTTCAAAATATTGAAGTGTTTATCGTTTTCAAAAATATAGTTGTTAAAAATATCGTTTTTCAATTAATGTGATGTATTTTAGTATATATGTTATATGTATGTGTTGTATGATTTTTTATCTAAGAATTGTTTGTATTTTTTAATATATTTGTCAAATTTTTTGTAATGTTTAAAAAAAGTTATTTGAATTTTGCGTTTTTAGTACTGTAGTGGGTTGTGGGTTTATACAAACAACTCACGTAACATGGGGGAATGGCATCCACAACACAAATACACCAAATGCACGCAACTTCCCCCAAGCCCTCACCGCACACAACCACACTCAAAAACCACGCTCATTCCACTAACTTCTCCATGCCCCATTCACAAATAAAGGCAATGCCATGTCCCAGGCTACACCAACCACAAACCCAAGACTGGATGTCCGGGATGCTGGGAGGGTGGGGCTCACACAACACATTGTGCAACTCAGAAGCAGACACCAATGCCCTCAGCCCATATGGCCTAGGTACATACCCATACACCATGCCCAATGCACAGGGACTGGCAAAGTACTGACAAGGTAGCTGACACTTGGCCCTGCTGTATGCAGCACAAGGCCCTCCTGTGACCACTGTACACTCAAACACCAACTCCACAAGCTCAGATATCTAGCACAGGAACTCACACTCACTGTCATGCCAGCATGCAACATAAGGGGACAGACACATCACCTGGGAGACCCAATGACAAATCATACTACACCCAACAGCAGGCCCGGTCACACAACCCCCCTTACACAAGCACACACCCTCTCACAATGGACATGTGACACAACAAGACCAATCCATAGCCAAATAAGCATCCTAGCCAAAATTCTACTGGTCAAACACTCAGGAGAACATATCAATCTGTCGCCCGCAACATACCCATCCCCAAGTGTACATTGAGAGGAATGCTAGGCACATCCAACTACCTGGAGGAACTGTGACAACTTGAATATGTATGAAACATGGATGTGGCATGAAACAGCATTAACATTGTCTCTCTCTCACACAAAGGGCAACGTCATAAACCTCCCCCCAACAATGGGGGGGAACAATCACAGTCCCAGGCTCAGCGTGAAGGTGATCCCACCGGCAGCAACGACTCTCACCACTCCGTGGATGACCCCGACCAACCTGGCCCCTCTGGTGCCCAAGCCCCTGCAGCACCTGCGTCAGGTACATCTGTGCCAACCCCCACCCCCATTCCTGCCACATCCCAGGAGACACCGAGGAGCCCTGCTCCCACTGAACTACAGAGCCAGTCTGACCAGGAGGGACAAGGTTCTCCGGGCAACCAGGAGGAGGCAGACAACACCTCAAATGCCATCCCTCAGGGGTCCCGTAGACCCGATGTGCCCACAACGGCAGGCCAGGCTCGTGTGGGCAGGGGTGGTGGGAGTGAAGGCAGGCGGAGGCGTGAACCTGACCAGCCAGCTGAGTGAACTGGTATGTCACACATGCGCCATATCCTGGACACATACCGGCGTGACACCAGGGGCATCAGCCAGGTAGTGGCGAGCCTCACAGAGATGAAGGGGACCCTCGACGAGATCAAGAACCTGCAGGCCGAGCAACATGCCAGTCAACATCAACGCCAAGGACTGATGGAGGCAAGACTGGCTGAGCTCCTGGCGGTGCAAAACGGACATGAGCCGTTCACTCCGTCGGATCGCCGACAACATGGGCAACCCTCCCTGTGCCACCAGGCAAGAGACCACCACCAGCCACAGGGAGGGAGGAGCAGGAGGATTCGTCCGACGGAGCATCACAAGCATCGTCGAGGCCTGCATCTGAGGGTCCCCCCAGGAAGGTGGGTCGTCCACGGAAAAGACTGTGAGAGTCAGCGGACCATCCACATCTCCCAGGTCACCTGGCCTGGCACCTGGCCCTCTGGCGCAACAGCAGCACCTCATCCAATGACATTCTCTGCCACATGGACTTGCTGGTCACAGTCTGACCAATTATGACCAACACTGTGGTCTGGACTCTGATGACTTCCAAAGCAAAGGATCCCATCTCCCCCTGTGAACTTTGGATTCTATGCACCCGGTAGAGCACCTTAGTTTATCTACCAAAACACGTACCCCACCGTAAATAAAAATCTTTATTTTTTCATGAGATTTTGCTGTCATTTTGCATTAGTGCACACCATATGTGTGTGTAAATGTCAAACTATGCCTTAGTGTTGAACTAACTCCACCCATCCATACCCTGGGATCTGAGTCTGGTACAGGACACACATGGGTCACAATGTATCATTCAATGCAGACATGGAGCACAATACTCACCTGTGATGTCCTCAAGCTGCTGAGGGGGGGCTTGCAATACGGTGCGGACAGACCTATTTGGAAGAGTATCATTAAGGCACATAGGTCATGGCTCATGTGGAGGTTCCCGGGGAGGGTGTGGCCAGGTGGGAGGACTATGTCCTGCATGCTGGAGTAAGGTGGATGTGAAGAATGGTGTCCAGGGGAAGGTTGGATGCACGGAGATGTCCCAACGGGGTCTCGGATGACAGTGGTACAAGGTTGGTTTGGGTTCGGGGTTGTGGCCTGCCTCCTGAGTGTGGGTGTGTAGTGTGAAGGTCATCCTGCAGCAGACAGTGATCCATTGCAGCTATCTCTGCTGGACGGTGATGTGGCTGCTGCGCCGGATGTTGAAGCTGAGGTGTGCAGATGCACCCTGGATGTGGACAAGTTTCCTGGGAGTTTGGATGTGCCTGCTCCGTAGAGGGCAGGGCAGTATTTGACACGGATGTTGTCGTGGACCTGGGGGATGGTCCGTCTTTCCTTGGAGTGGATCTATCTGGGGATCATGTGCATAATGCAGAGGGTGTTGCAGGCTGAGGCACAGATGCTGGTGATTAGCATGGCAAATGTGAGCAAGCAATCCATGATGCACACCATCTTGTGTGCGTGGACACTGGGTGCTTGTGCAGGGCTCTTGCGGGTGGGACACAAGCAGTTGACCCAGCTGTAAGGGGACAATCCTCAGATGTTGACCTCAGTCCTGTACAAGTCCAGCCTCAGGTGGCTGATGTTCAGCCATTCATCAATGGATCTCATGCATTCTTGAATATTAGAACTGGCAATGTCTGCGTCCTTGGTGAGGGTGAGGAGCACCTGTCTGTCAATGGCATACGAGCTGATGATGAGGTGCTGTGCACATGTGATCGTGGAGAGGGTGGTCCTGGACACATTTTAGATTGACACGCTGAGAGATGATACCTGTGCCATGTGCCTGACGACGACACCATACTACATGCAGAAGCCTTGAGTCCCACTCCCATGGCCTTGCTAGGGTACAGAGCCGGTGGGGAGTAGGAGGGACATGACCTGGTTGGTGTGACAGCGCCTGGAAGGCGTGGCAGCGCTGTGTAGGCAGTTGAATTTGCACACTCATCATGCAAAGGTGTTGTGTGTGCGCTTAGTGTATGCCTGAGAGCAGGCGGTAGAATTGTGGATGGACATTGCTTGGAGGGTGGCTGCAACATCAGACTGTAGTGTGATTTGGGTCATGCAAGCCAAGGACCTGAGGGTCGTGCAATGTACACGTTGCATGTGCAGACGGTCCAGCCTTTGGCACCGCGTGGCCGAAACTGTGGCACAGACAAGCTGATGACAGCCAAATGAATGGGTTGAGGGAGGAAGGGAGGAGCATCTTTGATGTGTGTGTGTTGCCAAATCCGGAAACTTCATGTGCCCTTGCTGCAGGGGCTGCAACAGCAGGCGGCATGTCCTGGAAACTATGCCACAAGTTGCACACAAAGACAAGGATGTCAGAAAGGACAACTGCAACAGGTGTATGTAAAGGAAGGAGTGTCCGGTTTTCCATGGCACACCCAGAGACAATGGATGCACAATCACCAAAGATGACTGACACCGGATCAGGAAACTGAAGGCTGAGCTGCGCACAGGAAACACACCCTCAGCAGTTGTTGACGGCCCATTGTGGGGACCAACATGCCAAAACACATACACAGCCATGGACTTCATGCACAATAGAGAATCAAATACATGAAGAACAGCATGCATGTTGCTAATCTACACATAGACTCATATGCACAATCTTTGACAACTATACCAGAGATGCCGCATGCACAGTGGCAAGAGACCTGCATTGACAGAGATGAGGCACCTTGGAGGGTGAGGAACACCTTTATTACTCAGGCTCACACCTATGCAAATGCATCAATATGAACAGACTCACAGGTCTTTCGGATGAACATGTGGGACCTACACTGGACACCCCCTTCGCACCACAGATGCTGTAAATCCATTGAACTGGCACACAAGTGAAGGGGGTGAGCCAAACACCCCCTGCTGCACACGGAGAGGCTGCAATTCCCCATTGAGCCTCTTATGGGTATGTCCCACACTATGTCCACCCGTAGCATCCCGTATGTTTCAGAGGGAAGTTTACACACGTTGGTGCCTTCATCACAATCCACAATCCCATTACAGATGACTGTCACGAAGTGTGACTATCAATTCATGTGAGTCATGCTACATGTCATGTGCCCCATGGTGAGTCGACATGTATGCATAGTAACAAAACCTGCACAGGAGCAGAGCCCACACATTACAAACAACTACCACACCCAAATGCAAGGATTGCCTTGCTGCAATCCTTACCCAAAGGAGACTTTTCACCATGTCCGTGCATGTAACGCTGATTCAGCACACGTTGCAATACTCATGAGGAATAGCAGGAGCACAACGATGCCACGAGCAGACAGCATGCGCAACTACCTGGGGATGACAGACACACAAGAAGTCAGGAAAAAGATAGTAATCCGCATGCATGGTCATGTACTCTACATGAATAAGTTTGACACCATGCTAGTTGAAAATTGAGTGTGTCAGCTAAAATGTGTGGAATGACATCATCACTCGAGTGACACATCAGAACACACTTCTAAGTCACTTAGCATACAGTCAGTTGGACACACACATTGCAACACATGCCAAACAAGGCTCCAAGCGTGCACACTCAGACCCAGGGACTCACCATTATGAGAAGAAGTTGCGTATGAGCTGACTCCGGATGTCCTCCTCCTCCTCACTTGCCTCGTGACCAAGCACTTCATCCTCCACGGGTGGATGTTCCTGCTCATCCGGATCCAGGATGAGTGGCACAGCTTTCTCCACTGCCATGTTGTGCAACATGCAGCACACGAGGAAGATTTTGCAGACCTTCACCGATGCATATGGGAGGGACCCGCCTGTCTTGTGGAAGCACCGGAATCGGCTCTTCAGGAGGCCAAACGTCCTCTCAATCACTCGCCTGGTCTGCCCATGGACGTTGTTGTAACGGTGATCTGCAGCTGTTCTGGGGTTGCGGAGAGGCGTCATCAGCCATGGCATGTTGGGATAGCCAGAGTCTCCAACATGGAAACATCATGTAAAGAAGTGGGTCAGGAGGTGCCGTAACATACAAAGATACCGCTAAGTACAGGACAAACAGAGTATACCCACCAACAAGACATGCTCGTTCATTGTGCAGCCGCAGCATCATTTCTGGCACCCTGCTACGCCTCATGATGTAGGCATTGTGTGCTGACCCTGGAAAACGTGCACAGACATTTGAAATCAGCATGTTAGGTAGACACACCACAAGGGCATTAATGGAGTGATAATGTTTTCGGCTACCTCCTGTGCCTGTGGTGGTACCAAAGTCACATGTGTCCCATCAATGGACCCAATTACATAGGGCATCCCTCCCAGGACATAGAACTCACCCTTGATACCTGTCAACTGCTCACGAGTTGGAAAATGGATGAATTCATCCAGGTGCTCCAACATGGCTTCTAAAATATCATGCAGGACATGGCTGAACATGGTCTGTGACATGCCACCCACATCAGCTATGGTGAATTGAAACGTACCGGTGGCTAAAAAATGTAGGGCTGCCATCACCTTAATCTTTGGGGTCAGAGCAGTAGGATACATGTGTAGCGGTTGGAGGTGTGGTTCCATCCAGGCGGTCAAGTGCTCAATCAACTCTTGCGAGAAGCGGTAGCGTCGTATGCAGTCACGTTCCCTCATGGCACCCAAGTCTGGCATTGGTCGGGTGAGAGGCGGTGCCCTGCAGAAATTTGGAAGGAATAACGAAGATTGAGTACATTACAACACCAATGTCAATGAACTGAGCACATGTTCAACAGCTAATACACATCTGCTAAATACAGAGTCTGGTCTGTGCAATACATCCAGGACACGTATGCCAGCAAGGTGATACTCCTACGAATAGCCAGCTACAAACGTTGATTGTCAAGGTCTACATGACATGCCATGAAACTAGCTCTGGGCCAGTGTAAGTGAACAGCCAGACACATTACAGGAGTGACATACATCCACATATCTGCATTCGAAGGATGTTATCTCATTCAGACAGCTTGCGGCAAGCTACACGCACAGGTCACATGTCATTTAAAAAGTTCAGATCACACACATTGCCATGAAGGGGTACATGTCAAAACTGATAACACAGACATTGAGACAACGCAGATATGTCCTCAGGTCGAAATACCATGTTCGATGCATACAGACACACGTTACGTGGGATTCCACATGTGGCATGGTGTGCGTAATTGTGTGCCATGCCCATCTACACTCAGACACATGTTGGATGCAGCAACAGCAGATGCAGTTGACGGAACACCACCAGCAAGCTCATGAGAACACATGACACACATGACATAGTCGAAACAAAAAAGGGTACAAAGTTCATCAGGATCAAAATAAGGCTGTCTACGATACGTGGTAAAGTGACATCTACATACCACTTCCTATGGTCTGTACCTGTTAAGGATGAAGATTTTTTTTTTTATATATAACAATTCTAAAAGTCACTCTTCATACTATACATGATTATGAGTAATTGTGTCATAAAAGATCACCGTGCTAAGGGCGTGCATCACACAATTTCATTATATTGCAGTGTCTAAAACGCCATTCGGGGGTGAAGGGTGGGGAAATTAAAACCAATGGTAGTTATGCTATGGATCTATGGAAGGAAAAAGACTCACCTAAAAATATTGCTACTAATGTTAGCAACGGTGCTGGCGGCTAAAAAGGAGGACACCGAATGGGTCCTGGAAGAACAAAGAAAATGCCAGCATAATAATCATTACTTGTACCTGTTGTAGTACATAAACAAGAGATCGCCATATATCTGGTGGCACCATTGTAGAGGGTAGAGGGCAGCCGGGCGGAGCCACAGAAGACCGTAGCCCTGGCCGATCAAACCATAACGGACACCAGGGTCGGGCCAGGATGTGCTGGTCCCGGTACATGGTATCCGAAGGAATCGATCACGAGGGTTCCGGTAGCCGGTCGGCAGATGTAGCTCCACAGGCGTTGTGGGAAGAAAGATAATAATTATAGTACTCACCGACGTGAATTCACGTTCAAGCGAGCGACCTACCCAAACCGCCAGGTACCGAGGTGGTAAGTGTAGGAAGGGAGTACGAGAAGATATACTTTAGTTCCGGGTGCGTCATCAGGTGCGTAGAGCACGTCATGACTCTCTGGTGCATTTCCATGCAATGAGAGACCATTCCTTTTTGAAGGTAGCATCGTCTAGGAATAGTCTGGGAAAGTTGTTAACAATCAATCCCTTCGGTGCGATATTGGCACGTAAATATTCTGTCATAAGGGCGCCATGAAGTGTGATCTTCAACCACTCCCTTTTCAACAATGTCAGTGAAGTCCAATCATCTGACTGGGAACCTGATGCAGAGTTGCCATCATGACCCAAAAGTGAGGGTGTTCTTTCAAGTATGTCAGACACCACTTCGTCCCCGAAGCTGAGTCCTTGGTTATCCATAGAGAGGGGAAGGGAAGGGGAGGGCGTCAGTAGTTGACCCAGATGTGGTCCAGACTGGCTAGAAATTGCTAGACCGCTGGTATCCTTATGGAAGTCCCACGGGAATCCCCGTGCAAAGTCTTGTATCAAATGTAGGGACTAGGGGTGTTGTTGTTTAAAGAGGTCCAGTGTACATACCCCAGGGAACTCGAAACAAAAAAGGGTACAAAGTTCCTCGTGTACAGTAGCGGAGAAGAGAAGGTGAGAGAGTATATCTCCACCAATCAGTGATAGAGGAGACCAATCAGGAGAAAACGGGGGAATTCCCTTGGTTGAACTAGTGCTCTCACACACCCAGCAAGCTAGGTGTCATGCTTCATCATATGAGCACTGCCCCTCGTCAAGTCGGCGCTGCAATCCTTGACGGGCTCCCGAAATCGGGGCTCTTTGTCGGGGATCTTTTGTTCCTGCCGAAGGTGCTTGGGGGTGAGGGGCCTAGTGTGAAGTAATGTAGCAGAAAAATGGGTTTAAAAGGGGTCAGTTAGTCCTACTTAATTTTATTCCAAAGGTAAACTGCCCTATTAAAAATGTGTAGAGTGGCTAAGTGCTAGGAGTCTGGTATCTAGACATAAGCTCTACTCTATAAGATCAACATGTTTCTTGCCATGAGAGTCAGGAGGATCAAGGCAATTCATCAGGATCAAAATAAGGCTGTCTACGATACGTGGTAAAGTGACATCTACATACCACTTCCTATGGTCTGTACCTGTTAAGGATGAAGAAAAATTGATGAATCACATTCTTTCTACCAACACACGACTGTTTGAATTCGCATGTGGTAATATTGTGTTATACACCTAACGCCATTCGGGAGTGGTTTTATACACCCTTACCATACAATGCAACGTGTTCTGGACAACAACACTACCCGTCATTGTTTACCGCCCCTTTTCGGATAAATAGTCCCTTGTTGTAAATACTTTTCAGTCTTCCTGACTCCCAAGCTCATACGTCGCAAGTTTTGGACGCATTGTGGAGTTTACGTGCTAGTCTACACCTCGTAGCCTAGCATTTAGACACGTCACCTGTCTCAGGATACTTCACATCGTTACCTAGCAACGTAACACACCATCTCCCCGGGAACCTATCACATGATTCCATCCAACAAGCGTGACACGTCATGACGTGCTCTACGCACCTGATGACGCACCCGGAACTAAAGTATATCTTCTCGTACTCCCTTCCTACACTTACCACCCCGGTACCTGGCGGTTTGGGTAGGTCGCTCGCTTGAACGTGAACTCACGTCGGTGAGTACTATAATTATTATCTTTCTTCCCACAACGCCTGTGGAGCTACATCTGCCGACCGGCTACCGGAACCCTCGTGATCGATTCCTTCGGATACCATGTACCGGGACCAGCACATCCTGGCCCGACCCTGGTCTCCGTTATGGTTTGATCGGCCAGGGCTACGGTCTTCTGTGGCTCCGCCCGGCTGCCCTCTACCCTCTACAACGGTGCCACCAGATATATGGCGATCTCTTGTTTATGTACTACAACAGGTACAAGTAATGATTATTCTGCTGGCATTTTCTTTGTTCTTCCAGGACCCATTCGGTGTCCTCCTTTTTAGCCGCTAGCACCGTTGCTAACATTAGTAGCAATATTTTTAGGTGAGTCTTTTTCCTTCCATAGATCCATAGCATAACTACCATTGGTTTTAATTTCCCCACCCTTCACCCCCTAATGGCGTTTTAGACACTGCAATATAATGAAATTGTGTAATGCACGCCCTTAGCACGGTGATCTTTTATGACACAATTACTCATAATCATGTATAGTATGAAGAGTGACTTTTAGAATTGTTATATATAAAAAAAAAATTCTTCATCCTTAACAGGTACAGACCATAGGAAGTGGTATGTAGATGTCACTTTACCACGTATCATAGACAGCCTTATTTTGATCCTGATGAATTGCCTTGATCCTCCTGACTCTCATGGCAAGAAACATGTTGATTTTATAGAGTAGAGCTTATGTCTAGATACCTGACTCCTAGCACTTAGCCACTCTACACATTTTTAATAGGGCAGTTTACCTTTGGAATAAAATTAAGTAGGACTAACTGACCCCTTTTAAACCCATTTTTCTGCTACATTACTTCACACTAGGCCCCTCACCCCCAAGCACCTTCGGCAGGAACAAAAGATCCCCGACAAAGAGCCCCGATTTCGGGAGCCCGTCAAGTATTGCAGCGCCGACTTGACGAGGGGCAGTGCTCATATGATGAAGCATGACACCTAGCTTGCTGGGTGTGTGAGAGCACTAGTTCAACCAAGGGAATTCCCCCGTTTTCTCCTGATTGGTCTCCTCTTTCACTGATTGGTGGAGATATACTCTCTCACCTTCTCTTCTCCGCTACTGTACACGAGGAACTTTGTACCCTTTTTTGTTTCGAGTTCCCTGGGGTATGTACACTGGACCTCTTTAAACAACAACACCCCTAGTCCCTACATTTGATACAACACATGACATAGTCACATCGTGGCACACTGGTAGTTAGATGTCAGGTGTAATTATCCGTGTACCTGGCATCAGGGGACAGTTGCGGGTGTTGGGAACTGTGCCATACCAGTGATGCAGTGCTTGACACGTTTGTACTACATGCACACATGTGCAAAGTGTGAAGGGGAAGTGTGCAACATAGTGCCCCATCACACATGACATGTGTACACAGGTCACCACACATCTATTGTGCTAAAACATGAGCAGACATGTGCCACATCACTGCCTGACACACCTAGGCCCTGCACATGAAGGACTGCACTGACAATGACTTGATGTACAGCCTTGTGCAAGTCTGACACCTCCATTCCTTTTGTGTGCGCCTCCTACCACCAGTGTAAGCTGTGAAACGCACCGTACACACGCTCTGAGGGCGAGTGTACGGTCGTATCACTATATTGGGTTTGGGTAGGAGTACACGTGTGTGTACGGAGCGTACACACGTACGTGTACGACCAGTGTGTACACGTACGTGTACTACGGTAGTACACATACGTGTATGACCAGTGTGTACACCTAGGTGTACACACTGGTCGTACACGTACGTTTACACACTTGTTGTACACGTACATGTACACACTGGTCCTATCCCCATAGTAGTGTTGCCGTAGGTGTACGCCATAGTGATACGGCACGTACACACGTGTGTACGGGTCGTATCCCTTTGTAGTGTTGCCGTAGGTGTACGCCATAGTGATACGGCCCGTACACGCGTGTGCACGGGTCATATCACTAGGGCGTACACCTACGCCAACACTACTATAGGGATACGACCTGTACACACGCGTGTACGGTCCGTATCACTATGGCGTACACGTACGCCAACACTACTATAGGGATACGACCCGTACACGCATGTGTACGGGTCGTATCACTATGGCGTACACCTATGCCAACACTACTATAGGGATACGACCCGTACACGCACGAGTACGGGCCGTATCACTATGGCGTACACCTACGGCAACACTACTATAGGGATACGACCCGAACACGTGCGTGTACGGGCTGTATCACTATGGCGTACACCTATGGCAACACTATTACAGGGATACGACCCGTACACGCGCGTGTATGAGCCGTATCACTATAGTAGTGGTGCCCTAGGGGTACGTGTGAAACGCACCTACGTGTGAAACGCACCGTACCTGTGTGGGGATTTGAAAATTACAATGGGGACACATAAGGGACAAGTATTATGGTCTAAATGCGTGCTGGTTGTCATGGATACCGAGTTTCAAGATCATATTTTTCCATCATGTGGGCTGGAAAAAGCAGTTGGCCACATTATACATTGTTGCAAAGTGGTTGTTGACTTGACATGCTGCAGCAAATTTGAAAGATGCTAATGCTGTCACTGGTGTATGTTTAAGGGGATTGGAGGAAACGTAGGATGCAAACGAGTCTGACCAATCACTCTGTACTCCTGTAAATGAAATAGACCAGCAAGGCAGATATAAGTCAGGCAGAACCCATGAGAGGGCACTTGCCTGCACAACATGTCAGTGACACCACTGCTGCTGTCTTGTCTTCCTCTGGCACCATGTCAAGGTCTGTGGAGAGGGCCCAGCCATTCACACAGGAAGAGAATGAGGCGTTGCTGGACATCATCCTCCCACAATACCCCAGCCTGTATAGTAGACCAGGGGAGCAGGTGAGTGCTGACTCCACTACCTTTGACTGTGCCCCTTTTTTTGTGACTGGCACTTCTGGCATTGTGTCCAGGTGTGACAGACATGCAATGTTGTTTAGAGTGTGTCCCAGGGGGGGGGAATGGCTTATGTCTCTCATGCAGAGCATGATGTGGTTCATGTGTGCACTCCTCACTTGCATTGTGCTTACTGTGACATTCACTGCATGGTGAATGGCACATTCAGCGTGGCTAATCCTCTTGGGCATTCTTGTTCTATAGTCCTGAGGTGAATCAGTGGTCCCCCCGGTGTGACAGGTGAATGTACCCACAGATGTGTGTGAGTTGAGTAGAGCTGTAGTGTCCAAATGATGTGTACGCCCCCTGGACATTGATGTGTGTGAATGTTCCTTGTCATGTGGGCGAGTGTCTATGTGGAGTGTTGCACCACAGCTGCATGGAGCAGGCAACTGCTCTACCCATCTGATGTGAGAAGTAAGCCGTGCTGTGTGTCTGACTTGCTGGGCTAGCCCCACGCCTGTGACACCCCCCAGGAATGTGGCACATGTGCAGAGTGAGGTTTGTATCCGCTGTTGCCAATGGCAGGTGAATGATCTGTGCCTGTGTGTGTCTGTGTACTCTGTTGAGGTTGCGTCAGTGGCCTGGGGCATATGACTGCTTGGAGGTGCTGTCCATCAACCTTGTGTTGCTTTTGATGCACAGTGTGTGCCATGATCAGGGAGTGTGTCGAACCCCTCATGCCACCTGTGTACTTTCAATGCCATGTAGTGCATTGGCGCTTACACAGAGGCAAATGTCCCTATGACAAAGGTGCTATTAGTTGGCAGCATACTATGCCCTGTTCAACAAATCAAAGATGTTAAAATGTGTTTCTCTGTGACATGGAGCAGGTAAAGTGATGTAGTCTCACTTTGTCATCCTCACAGGTAACCGCCTTCCAGAAGGGGAGAATTTGGAAGAGGGCCGTCAGGGCCGTGAATAAGGTGGAGGGTCGCAGTCGGCGCCTGCCCCAAGTGAGGAAACGCTGGCAGGACATCCGGTGCTGGACCAGGAGGATCGCCCGGGTCCTGCTGGGGGATTCACCACCACGCCCTCACCGCGGGCGCCGGCGCCTGACCCACCAAATGAAGCGTGTCCTGGCAGTGGTCTTCCCTGAGATGGCTAGGCGGTTACAGGAGAGCCAACAGCAGGAAGGGGGTAGGTACATGTGTGTTTGTTGTGTGTCACCAGCTTTTGGAAGTGCTCAGTCGCCTGGATACACTGCCAGGGTTTATATGTGCAGTGCATATCCTGTTCCCCCAAGTCAACCGGTGCTGTTCTTCCTCCCTTCCCCTCCTTGACATGTGTTCCCTGGTCTGTGTGTAATCACTATTGCACATGGTCATCAAGGCTGCAAGTTAATCAAGGTGCGTACTGCTTTCAGCATCATGGGTGGGGGTGGTCTGTGACATGTTTTGGTACCTTGCCTGTGCCCTGTCCTGTTCATTTATTTGGGGGTCCATAATTGTTGGCACTGTCCTGAGTCTCAACATAGGAGTGTGAGGTTTCAAATAAACAGACTTGCAGCATGCATGACCGATGTAGTGGCCTCAGACATGATGTGCATGAGTGGGAGATATGCGTAGTGCCGGGACGGTTGCTCCTGTTACAGTCAGATCATTCCAGGACCATGGAGCAGTGTGCCCACTACGGTCCCCTGGGACACCTTTTCCTAGGAATCATGTGTGGCATCAAACACTGTGCCCATTCACTGTGTGTTCAGCATAGGTTGGCCTCTGTGGCATTGTTCCATGGCCTCATTTGTATTTACGTAAAGTGTGCTACATGTGTCCACTGTCCATGGTGACCCCATTAGGCTTGTGCATCCTCACACTGGGTAGTGCCTGTGTGTCTATGTACAACTATCTGTTGATGGTTGTTTGTCACAAATATGTGTGGTCAGCCTCACGAGGTGATGTTGAGTACATTTAGGAGTTCTTGATGCACATTTTAGTAATCCCAGATTAAGAGGTGTAACTACTTGCTCTGTCTCAATCACATTGTCTCAGGTAGGGGGGGTTTGTGCAGGCAAGGCTTACATGTCCAAACCTTATGTCTCCTTGCCAGGTCTGACCTGTGTGTGATAATTGAATGGACAGACACTCAATGTGCAGTGACCCAGGCATGTTGTGCAGGGTGTAATGTTTGTGCTTTGCAGCATGTGGCAAAAGTTAAAAGACATGTTTCCTGCTCATCCATTTTTGGCACCGGTGTGTGCTCCAGATGCTACGTAGTTTGGTCTATGTGTGCTGACATCTGTGTGGACATTCTTAGTTCCCATGAGGGTGTCTCCTTAGTGCAGGTGCGCCTTATTCCGACACAATTGCAGGGCCATTAGCTAATGCATTGTCCTGTGTCTGGACATGTGTGCCACTCCACATGACAGGTAGTGGGTCAGATGTGTTGCCAACTGTGTCATCATGGTACGGATGGCCATGTGACAGGTGGCATGATTCAAGTTGTTAGTCAAGATGTCTTGTACCTTGGCACTGACTACACTTGTCAACATGTCCCAATAGTTTATATGCTTGACTTTGATTTTTTGTTGTGAAGGACAATAATGTGCCTGCATGACAGATGTCTCCCAAGGAAGTGCACAAGAAACCACTTTTACACTTTTAGGGGACACGCTGGCACATTTAAAACAAAGGCACAGTTAGGTAATAAAATTGATTAGAGATTATACATATACATGTTCCCACAGTGTGGTTGCATTTGGGTTAGTTCTCGGTTGTTGCTGATACCAACTTACTGGTGTCAAGTCATCCAGACCACTGTGGTGCCATGTATATGTACTTCCTGATACCACATTTCTTCTTAACAGTGGCTTATTTGCATTAGGCTGGCAGCTCATACAATGACTGTGTAAAAGTAGTTTTTTGTGCACCTCCTTGTGTGACTTCTGTTATCCAGGCACATGTGTGTTCTGTTCCAAAAGTGGCACATTCACACATTCCAAACATGTCGATTGTGTAAAGTGCTGTGATTCCCAAGGGATCACAATGTATTTCTTTAGGGTTTACAAAGTACTCACAGGTCTCTGAGTGTGGGGACACCGTCAGCATTGGCGTCTGTTATTTGGCCTTGAGTGCACCAATGCTGTTTCTTTCACAGTGAACAAGAGGTGGCATGCCTTCATAGTCTGGCTGTGCTCCACTGTTCACAGACACTAGCTTCTCAGTATAATTGGATATCGAGTTATTTGCTGTTGTGTCCTGATGTTCATTTTTTCAGGTGGCATGGTGGGTGAACCAACTGGGGAGTGCATGGCTTACATATGTGCGGAGTATTCTAGATGTTACTCATGATGCATTTCCTGATATGCACTGTGACCTATTTTTTTTGGACTCATGTGTCAGATGTACACAGGTGACTGATTATTTCATGTCTCATCACCTTTCACACAGCATCATCGGGGGACACTGAGGGAGACACCTGCACGGACCAGGAGGAGGGATCGTGCCACCACTGCTGGGGAGTCGGCGGAATCAAGTGGCACGGAGGGCGAGGGGAGTCAGACGGAGGACCTGTCTAGTACCAACACCAACTACGACGCTGACGGGTCCGAGGCTGAGCTCCCTAAGGGGGCGGAGGCTGCTCCAACAGCTGGCAGCAGCACTACAACTGTCACCACCCCCTCCATTCCCATCACCGCCCTCCCACTTGCTCGGATCCCTTCTGTCCGTGTAGGGCAACAACGTGTCTCCTTCGTGCCAGGCACCACACCCCCTGCCCCTGTCTCCCCTGCTGCCCTCACTGCCGGCAGTTGCAGGTTGGGCAGACATCGATCCTGACTGTCCTCCATGGCCACACCAGACTGCTGACACAGATGGTGTCGTACATGGAGGGCATGTCATCAGCGATGTCTCACTAACAGATGTTGCTGAGGTCCATGGACTAGTCACTGATGGCAGCAATGAGTCTCCTGCAGTGCTTTGTCCCCCCCTACCCCTGCACCATCCACACTTCCCACTCCTATGCCTGTCCCAAGCACACACAGACATTCCCAGCCATGCACCCCACCAGACACAGGCAGCACACCAACAGGGAAGGGCAAGCGCACACCTCCTGTCACCCACACTCAGGGGGAAGAAGGCACACCCACTGGGTCTAGAGCATACAGGCAGACATGCAGCCACAGTCCAAGTCCGCATGCCTCACTCCCCAGTCCCTCCAATGTCACTCCCCTCGGCTCCCCTGCCTCACAGTCTGAGAAGGAGACATACTTGGCTGTGCTGGGCCTCAGCCCCACTGGTTCACCATCAAGCAAACGGGCAAGGCACTCCATGGGTAGGGGAGTTGAGTCCCCCCCTGTCTACCACCTCCCCCAGTAGCGCTGCAACCCATCCCTCCGACCCCCCCCTCCTTGGGGCCTGTGGTTCCTTCGGGTGCAGGGGAGACGCTGGACGAGCTTGTGGACGTGTGCAGCGCCATGCTAACCTCCACCTTTGGCGCTGCCCCACCCCCTGTGGTGGAGTCGTCCGTCCCTCCACCCACAACACCTACCCTTCCCCTTCCTGTCCCTGCAGTGCCTGGTCCTTCCCCACATGATGCCCCCCCCGTCGCTGAACCAGAGGTTTAGTATGTGCAGGCAAGCTCGGGGAGACGCGTGGACATGTTTTCCCCCCAGGACTTCGCATCTGGACTGGCCTATGGCCTTTGTAAATATTGTCCTTTTATACGTTTTAATTTAATGCTGAATAAAGCATTTTGTTTTTCCTTTGACCACGATTGGTTTTCAGGTATTGATGTTGGTGCTGATTCTCCATGAGTTGGGGTGGTGATCATGTGTTAGGTGTCTGGGAAATGTTGTAGTCTGCTGCTCATGGGGTGGACCCTGGTATCTGCGTGCCATCACAAGGTCTCTGAAAAGAATCTTTGGTCGTGTATGCTCTTTGTGTTTGGAGACATTGTCCCAAGGAGTGTTCCTTCCTCTGTGGCACCTGACATCTTCCCTGCAGGGAGCTGCACAATTGTTGTGCTGATCTGTGTCTACATTTCCTTTGTGGGTGACGGATCCCTTCAACTATGGCCATGCCTGCTCATCAATGTCTCTGGCTGCATCGTCTGTGCCATCCTTGGTAGTCACTGTACTTGTGTATAGAGTATGTTGCCATGCCTTCATGTAGAAATTGTCCCTTTTCCGCACTATGCATGTGTGTACTCCCAGCCTGGCACACATTTGGTACTTGTTCTGCAGGGTATGTGTTCACCTGACTCACAATTGTGGGCATTGTATCTGTGGGAAGTCCACCCTATTCCTTCCATGGGAGACAACAACTTGGTGGCTGTCCCAGCACCTGTACATTCCTATCAGTCCTGGAATGTGCGTGACAGTGTGTTCCCTTTGGCTCTCTTAGTTTAGTAGGCTTTAACATAACTATACAGTCTTGTGACATGATCTCAGTGTGTGTATTGTGCTGCATCCGCCAGGGGTGGGTATGCATGTGTCATTTGTCCTCACACCCACATGTGGTGTGTCATGCAGTGGGGGAAAGACATACATCCTCATGGGAGTGGGACACTGCTGTCAGTGATGTGTTGTTATGGCACTCTCAACATAGTCGCACATTGGGGATGCGTTCATACACCCATGGAGTTGTGGTCATCTTAGGATGATGTACACACCCCCATGTCTCTGTCCACTGCTGGTAGTGATATGCACCCACTCCTCATATGTATGTCCACTGCTGGGAGTCCTCTGCACCCCCACCTCATATGTCTGTCCACTGCTGGGAATCCTCTGCACCCACCCCTCATACGTCTCTGTCCACTGCTGGTAGTGATATGCACCCACTCCTCATATGTCTGCACACTGCTGGGAGTCCTCTGCGCCCACCCCTCATATGTCTGGGCTCTGCTGGTAGTCCTCTGCACCCACCCCTCATATGTCTGGACACTGCTGGGAGTCCTCTGCACCCACCACTCATATGTCTGGGCACTGCTGGGAGTCCACTGCACCCACCCCTCGTATCTCTGTCCACTGCTGGTAGTGATATGCACCCACCCCTCATATGTCTGGACACTGCTGGGAGTCCTCTGCACCCACCCCTCATATGTCTGGACACTGCTGGGAGTCCTCTGCACCCACCCCTCATATGTCTGGACACTGCTGGGAGTCCTCTGCACCCACCCCTCATATGTCTGTCCACTGCTGGGAGTCCTCTGCACCCGCCCCTCATATGTCTGTCCACTGCTGGGAGTCCTCTGCACCCACTCCTCATATGTCTGGACACTGCTGGGAGTCCTCTGCACCCACCCCTCATATGTCTCTGTCCACTGCTGGGAGTCCTCTGCACCCACCCCTCATATGTCTGGACACTGCTGGGAGTCCTCTGCACCCACCCCTCACATGGCTGTCCACTGCTGGGAGTGATATGCACCCACCCCTCATATTGCAGGCCACTGCTGGGAGTCCTCTGCCCCCACCCCTCATATGTCTGTCCACTGCTGGGAGTGATATGCACCTACCCCTCATATTGCAGGCCACTGCCGGGAGTCATCTGCACCCACCCCTCATATGTCTGTCCACTGCTGGGAATCCTCTGCACCCACCCCTCATATGTCTGGACACTGCTGGGAGTCCTCTACACCCACCCCTCATACGTCTCTGTCCACTGCTGGGAGTCTTCTGCACCCACTCCTCATACATCTCTGTCCACTGCTGGTAGTGATATGCACCCACTCCTCATATGTCTGTCCACTGCTGGGAGTCCTCTGCACCCACTCCTCATATGTCTGTCCACTGCTGGGAATCCTCTGCACCCACCCCTCATACGTCTCTGTCCACAGCTGGTAGTGATATGCACCCACTCCTCATATGTCTGGACACTGCTGGGAGTCCTCTGCACCCACCCCTCATACGTCTCTGTCCACTGCTGGGAGTCCTCTGCACCCACCCCTCATATGTCTGGACACTGCTGGGAGTCCTCTGTACCCACCCCTCATATGTCTGGACACTGCTGGGAATCCTCTGCACCCACCCCTCATACGTCTCTGTCCTCTGCTGGGAGTCCTCTGCACCCACCCCTCACATGTCTGTCCACTGCTGGGAGTGATATGCACCCACCCCTCATATTGCAGGCTACTGCTGGGAGTCCTCTGCACCCACCCCTCATATGTCTGTCCACTGCTGGGAATCCTCTGCACCCACCCGTCATATGTCTGGACACTGCTGGGAGTCCTCTGCACCCACCCCTCATATGTCTGGACACTGCTGGGAGTCCTCTGCACCCACCCCTCATATGTCTGGACACTGCTGGGCATCCTCTGCACCCACCCCTCATACGTCTCTGTCCACTGCTGGGAGTCCTCTGCACCCACCCCTCATACGTCTCTGTCCACTGCTCGGAGTCCTCTGCACCCACCCCTCATATGTCTGTCCACTGCTGGAAGTCCTCTGCACCCACCCCTCATATGTCTGTCCACTGCTGGGAGTCCTCTGCACCCACCCCTCATATGTCTGGACACTGCTGGGAGTTCTCTGCAGCCACCCACCCACCCACCCACCCCCTTGATGCAGTACACTGCTGTCCTGGGCATACACCCCCCCAAATTTCCTGCTAATATGCTGCACCAGGCTGTAGTCCGACATTTGTGGCGTGCTTACGCCTTGTATCCATAATGTACTGGTGCCGTAGGGGTACGGGTGAGACGGACCGTACCCCTGCATTCATAGGGTGTGTACGGTCCGTACCACGGTGCCCCTACGTCACCACTACAATGGTGGTACAGCCGGTACCCATGCCCCCCAGAGCGTGGGTACGGTCCGTACCACCATTGTAGTGGTGACGTAGGGGTACGTGTGGTATGGCCCGTACCCATGCCCTCAGAGCGTGGGTACGATCCGTACCACGCGTACTCCTACGTCACCGCTACAATGGTGGTACGGACCGTACCCATGCTCTGGGGGGCGTGGGTACGGGCCGTACCACCATTGTAGTGGTGACGTGTACACATCCACGTCCACTTCCGTTGTGGCGGTACGTGGGATTGGTGGACACGCCCCCCCGAAGTGACCAGACCATGGAGGTAATTTATGTGCAGGATATATATGTTTTACATTGGGTGGGGGTTATGTTTCCTGCCCCTCGCCCCCCCCCCCCTTTGCCCCTGGGTGTTGTTCTGACCTTCTGCGGCGTCTGCGTCGGTTTCTGTGCACCAGGTCGTAGGCTAGGAGGGCCGGGATAACACGTAGGATGGGGTCCATGACTGTCCGTCGCGTACCGGTGCTCCTTCTTCGCGTCGTCCTCAATTTCCCGGGAGTTTTTGGCTGCCGTAAAAAATGAGCGGTGCGGAGTGACGTTGGCACGGATCATACTTGCTGGTCTGTAAAACGCTGCCTGACTCCGTCCGGACGTCACGTACACGATGTCCCGGATCGGAATTGTGGGTATTTTTTAGCCGGTCGGTGTTTTGTACGACTCGTACGGAAATGGTATTTCTGTACGAATCGTACTTGCGGGTTTGTAAGGTGGTTTTCCCGGGTACGAGTCGGACGGAGAATACGCTCCGAACAACCATTCGTACCCGGGTTTTACTGGATCGGAATCGGTACCATAGTTGCTAATTCTTGTTAATTATTTGATATTTATTTGCGTAATTGTTTATTTTTCTGTGTGTTGTTTTTACTTTTAAAGGGGTAAAGGGTGGGAATTAAATACATTTTATTTACTTTATTATTAGTTGTTAATAGTAATAGTTTTAATTGTGTTTTAATATTTTACAGTTTAATTTAGGTGTGTGTTGTGGATATTATAATGTGAAAGTGTGTCAAGTCAACGAATGTTTATTAGTTTTTTTTATTAATAGTATTTTTTAATTGATTAATATTTATGTTAATTATGGAAGTAAATGTAATTAAAAATGATGAAGCGTTTTGTTATTGGTGTGGTGTTATAGCGTAGGAGAGAAAATAAATGCATTTATGTATTAATACATATTTTTGTTTGTAAATATATTCTAGTTTAAAATAATTATTTTTCATAAATGTATTTATTATTTTATATATTATTTGTAGGTTTTTGTAATGTGTAATCAATATTATAATATGTTTCCTTTTTGTATATTTTATATATTTGATTTTTCATTTATTAAATATTAATTCATTTTTATGTTTTTGTTATTTTTTGATATTTTTTATTTTTTTTTAACTGTTGGAGTTTGAATATTTTAATAGTCATTTTTGTCTCTCCACTATGAAACACTTTCCCTAATGTTGCACTCACTGGAGTGGGAATAGGACATACCTCTCTGCTATCGAGCACTCTCCCTTCTGTTACACTCACCGGAGTGGGAATAGTGTTTTTTGCCTCTCCACTATCCAACACTTTCCCTACTGTTGCTCTCACTGAAGTGGGAATAGTACATTCTACACCTTTGCTATTCAACACTTTCCCTACTGATGCTCTCACTGCAGTTGGAATAGTAATTTTTACCCCTCAGCTATCCAACCCTTATCCTACTATTGCTCTCACTGGAGTGGGAATAGTTATTTTTACCCCTTTGCTATCCAACACTTTCCCTACTGCACTAATTTTATTGTGAAATTCGAGTTTAAATATTTTTTAATAGTTAAATATTTTAATTTACGAGAGATTTTAGTTTTTTTATATTTTAAATCATTAACATATATTGGTATTTTATAAACATAAATTAAAAATAACTGTTTATTAATTGTTTTAAAGTAAATATATATGTACAAATTATTATGTTTGTGTGTTTATTTTTTGTATAAAGTTTTTGTTATATTTTATTAAAATGTGTATTAAATGTATTTTATTGTGTTAAAATTATATTTAACATTCAATATATTTAATATATATTATTTTATTTTATATTTATATGAAAGTCAATATTTTATACATTTATGTTTTTAACATCAATATTTTTTTGTCGATATTTTGTACTTATCTGTTTAAGTATAGGAGTCGATATTTATGTTGTCTCTATTTTTAACTCAATATTTTTTTACATCAATGTTTTTTAAATCGATGTTGTGTCAGTGAACCCCTCATTGTATACTTACACTATTAATTGTGCATGATTCACAGTTAACTAAAAAACAATTTGTGGGACACAGAGATAAGCAATTACAAATTTGAAACAGGCTTTAATCTGCATGAAAAGGTAGAAACATAAGATAACAGAAGTCCAATGGCCAGTCAATAAATGTTCATATGCCCAATGGGACAAAACAACTTGCCCATCGACTCTAGGGTGCATGCCAGTCACTAACGGGATAAAACTAGGGAGGACTGGTTGGGGTTTTGGAAGGGATGGGATCATGAGGGGTTTGTGGATCCACTGCAGTGGATGGCTCAGAGTGAGGGGCGGTGGGTCCACTGCAGTGGTTGGTTCAGATTGAAGGGGGTACAGCTGTAGTGTGAGGGCTCGATGGTGTGTGGGAAAGGCTTGGTTTTACCATGTCGGGGATGGTATAACCCTTAATGGAATGTACCAAAATATGGAGGGTTTTTTGGTGCAGGAGTTACTGGGCTGGGTTGGGGAAGTATGGGTAGGAGGGGTTTTGGACTTGGGAGACCGGGGGTTTTGCAGGGGTGGTTGGGCTTTTCTTATTCAGGGGGGGCGGCAGGTTTAGATGTCAGGGCCGCAGGATGGGTTGCCTCTTCTTCTTGGGAGGGGGTTTGGATGGGTCGGAAGGGATGAGGTCAAGGTCACATCTGAAAAGTTACTTGGCAGAGGGGGGAACAGTAGAGGCAAGTGTAGGGGTTTTGGAGGCAGAGGGTTCTGAGGTCTGTGGAGTGTCTGTGGATGCATGTGTGTCATCTGGTGGTATGTCCCTGTTGGTGAGTGTGCTATATGTCTCTTGAGTGTGCATGTGTGTGGGTTTGTCCTTGTGTCTGTGTGTTTGTGTACTACGTGTGGTTTTTGAGGTGTTTGCATGTGTATGTTTGCATGTGCTTGGGCCAGGGAGGGCAGTTGAAACTGTGGATGGGGAGAGGCAGGAGAGGGAGTGACTGCTGGAGCTGGGACACTACTGCCGTCAGTGTGGAGGCCAGAGCCTAATTGGATCTCTATAGGGCAGAAATGTCTGAGTAAATGCCCTCCAGAAATTATACCATTTGGGTCAAATGATTGGTATGTACCTGTAGGACAATTAGCACTGCTGTCTGCCCCACAGAGGTCTGCCTCAGGATGTCGATGGCTTCACCACTGAGGGCACCAGGGGAGACAGGGGCAGGGGCTGAAGTGCCTGGTGCAAATGAGACGGCTCCCCTGCCATGGGAGAAGCCACGATTACTGGACCTGGGAGCTGTGGGTGGATGGAGATGGTAGTGGTGGTGGTGGTCGTAGTGGACTGCAATGTTGAGGAATCATTTCATGCCTCCTCCACCACCACATTGGAGTCATCACTGGAACAGGACTGGTCTCCAGGTGCTGCAGATGTAGTTGCAGACCTGCCATCAGTGTGGCTCCCCTCACCCTCCGCGTCACTGGATTCCTCCAAGTCCTACTCCGATCTGGACCAAGACTTGTGAACTGCTCTCCATACATTTGTGGCACTGTCTCCTCCGCTGGCCAGTGCTGAGGCTGTGAACAAAAATGAAAAAGAATCACATAAGTAATCTGAAAGTACTTGACAAATAGGTAACATCACAAATCCTCACAGTTCAAGCAACTACAACATTTTGACTAGTGCTATAAACCTTTTATACATTTGCACACATGGCACTGGTTTGGAAGAGTCTGTGTAGGCTAATACTCCTCCTTCCACCCAGCCCAAATAGGCCACCATGAACTATGCTTACCTGACAGTGAGGAGACATTTACTGACAAAATGACTGACACTAGTGCCTGGTGTTTGACTTGACTGCAACACCCAACAAGGCCTTGTTCTCCAGACACCATGCAGCAGTGTCAGCCATCTTGGCATCACATTGCCACTCACTGTGAGGAAAGCAGAGTCTCAGGTAAGCTATTTGGGATGGGTAGGAAGGTGTGTGGAGGACAAAGCCTATGGGAGATGTAGTCCGGGTAAACACTCCTCCTCCCAACCAGCACAAACAGTTCATCTGGGCCAATTGCTACCTCACAGTGAATGTAAGTGTAATGGCAAGATGGCTGACACTGTTGCATGGTATTGGTACACAGGGACTTGATGGGAGTTGGCTTCAAGATCGACACTATGCACCAGTGTCTTCTACCTTGACAGTGCACTTCCCCTCACTGTGAGATAAGCATAGGCACAGAGGACTTATAAGGGCTGTGTGGGAGGATGACTGGTGCCTAGTGTCTGAGTTGACCACAACTCCCATCAGTGCCTTGTGCTCCTCATACCAGTCCCAGGGTCAGCCATCTTGCCAGAACTTTTCTACTCACTGTCAGGAAAGCATAGTTCCAGGTGGGCCTGTTGTGCTATATGGGAGGAGGAGTGTTTGCTGTGACTACAACTCCCATCAGGCCTGTGCCCAGACCCACCTTCCCAGTCATCCCAACCAGCCTACCTGTGACTCAGCTTTCCTGGAAGTGAGTGAAACTGGGCTGACAAGATGGCTGAGCTGGTGACTGGTATTTGGATCACAAAGCCTTGCTGTGAATTTGTAAGAAGTATGTACTTGGTAGGAATGTAATACATGTTCATTTTCATTGCAGGTATGTTGTTTGTCAATATGGCATACACATCACATGCTCATTTACTCTCGATTTTTGTAACTTTGAAAACAGTCATTTGTATCATTCTATCCATGACAGTGATGTCTGTGGATGTGTAATTGTTAACATTACTGGAATGTGGATTAGTTACTCACCAGACTCTGGTGCTCCTGGAATTCTATAGATGCCCTCCGGCGGAAGAATGTAATGCACCTTCTCCTCCCAGGAAGTTAAGTGGAAAGTAGGTGGTCCAGGAGGGCCACCGCCAGTCTGCTGACTTTGGGTGTGTTCTTTTGCTATCATCTTTCGTACATCATAGTACCTGTTCCTGACATCATCCATTGTGTGCCGTACAGATGCTTGAGCGTTCACCTTGTTGACTATCTTGTCTCACATCCTATTTCTTTGGAATGGGGGGTCTGTTGGACTTGGTTCCCAAATGACTGTGGCTCTACTCTGACTATTTCATCTACAAGCACTTCCAACTGCTTCTCTGTGACTTTTGCCTGCTTCCTTGGGGCCATGGTGGGGGTGAGTGTGAAGATGGTGGTGTGGGTGAGTGTGAAGGTGTAAAGTAAAAGGGTATGTGTTTGAGAGAAATAGTTTTGCAAAACAAAATCTGTGTAAGTTGTGCAGTGGGTGAAATATGAGTGTATGAGGCAGAGAACAGGGAATGTGTGTCTAATTCTGTGACCTCTCAGCAGTTCAGTTAGTGCAAAGGATCATGTTCATCTGTTTCGCTCTTTAGATTGGTGGATTGTGGGTGCGGCTAATATATATATTTATTATTTTGTGTTGCCAATGCTTATTTTGACTGTTTTTGACAATTTCCACTTGCCGTTTGTAACACAGACAGACTAGGTTATAAAATAGCGTTGGATGCATCATCATCTGTTTGTAGGCTAAACCGAGTCTGATTCAATACCGGAATGCTATTAGTTTTTCGAATGAGTCAGTTGCATTGGGCCTGTTTCCGGATGATTTGGTCAGGTGGACTCGGTGGAAGTATAACATGCATTGCATCCTAATCCGTCGTTCGGGCAGCTCATGGTCAAGTCGTTTGGAAAGCATTACGGAACCGATTCAGTAGGTATACTTTCCTGACAATATCGTAATCAGCCCCTGAACAGGTGGGGATCACTGTGCCCACAGTAATGCAGCCACTACTGGTGGTTCTGTTGTAGTTGCTAAAGATACTGCTCATTATGGTTTTATGGTTTTCATAAATAAACTCCTAAAGGAACAGTTTCTTCTAAGGAAAAAAACAACAAATTAAAAAAAAAGTTTTCACCCTGTATGTGGGGAACATCAGGCATTTTCATGCCTATGACCACCAAATCTTGCAGGCAATCTTGGCAAGGGAAATCTAGTGACAGTCACTTTGCCCTAAATATTTCAGAATGACTATTACTATGACACAAGTGGATGAGCTAACAGATCAACTTTTTCTGACTGAAAGTCAGTTGAGCCTCTACTGTGAGAAACCAAGCACTTCCCTGACTCTAACTAAAGTGAGGGAACTGCAATTTGGTTGGAAACAAAACACCAGCAATTTCAGGGGTACTCCCACGCTGCCAAACTCTAAGGCCCTAATTATGAGCTCTGGGGGGACGGCGGTGGTGGTTCAACCAAGCATATTACATGTTTCCTCCCGCTAGGGTTTACATTGAGGTTCTTCCTCCATGTAAACTCTGTGGGAGAGGAAACAAGGGGGCCCTACAGGGCCCCATGTGCTTCCTACTTTTGTGGATGCACACAGGGGGAAATAACATGTGAATGAGACACCACCATGGGACCCCCATGCCGCCCACCCAGCAGAACACTTCAAAGTCGCAATCTGGCGGGTGGCGGTGAGTCTCGCACCACTGAAACCCGTAATCAGGCCCTTAATGTTTCCTTAAGTATTTTGTGTCTAAAGACTTTAGCTTGTTTCTTTTCACAGGTGCATCTTCCTCCTGTTCGAGTAGTGAGGTTTTTTGATTAACTGAAACAGGTGTAACATACACCAGTGCAGCGGTATACTTTAGGTATGATGTAAGTTACACCTGCCTTCATAAATTTGTCCTAAGGGTGCACCAATGACTTATTTGTTTCTTGATTTGATAGCCTAGCACATTATCTCATCAATCCAGATGTGAATATTAAAAGTTTTATTATGCAAAGCAGGATCACTGGTTTTTATTTGTATCCTTGCTAGATGCCTGTGTATCATAAATAATAACAAACGTCTAAGTTTACCTTCTATTTTTAGCACTGGCCTGAATGCTTGGAACTACAGTGGTTAGAAATGCAAAATGTAGATGATGAAATCATGAAAAAATTGTTTCTTTAATAGAATGTGATATAGAAATATTTAGATCAAAATCCTCAGTCATCATGCTATTAATTGAAATATTATTTTTTGTAATGCTTCAAAGAAATCACTGTTAGATATCAGGTAAAATATTGATGCTATGCTTTGCTCAGTAGGATATATTGAATAAAGCAATATATTAAGTTATGTTTCTTGGTGCATAACATCAACTACTCATGCTCCTTTCTTGCAAATCTCATTGAAATTGTCATTGGTGTTGTATTTAGATTGCACATTATTATTGTATTTCAAATCACCTTGTGTTTTAAATTGCCTGAAGGACATGACAACGGAGGCATTTCATAGAGAAACAAGTGGTGTAATCTGGCCAAATTAAAAATAACCCTCTCTTAAATTAGCACTTTGGTTACCGCTGTACAGAGTGTTTCTTTCTCAATTCTGCTGAGCCAAGGATGCTGTTGTGCATGGTGCATCAGTAGTGGGAGGTGTGGGGACTGCCTCAAGAAAAATGGAGTGCGACAGGAGCTTAGATTTCAGCCTAGGCAGCGTCCCATTGCCATCTGTGGGGCATATTTACAATGGGATTCTGCCACTGGAATGTCACTTTTTCTGACGTTACAGTGGCACAATGCCCTGCACCATATTTACAAAGCAGCGTTAAATGACTTTGCATGGCTTAACGCTGCTTTGTAAATATGGTCAACTTTCACACAGTTTTCTGCACACACACCACAACACCTATTGCTTTTTGAAGCTGCCCCAGATTTACAAAGATGTGTAAACTGAAGCAGTGCCAAAACGAACGCCATTCAAAAGCAGGCGTTAGATTGGCACTGCGAGGAGAAATGCTTTTATTTCTCCTCTTATTTGCTCTTTCTTTATGTGCTGCATTCTGCAGCACACATAGAAAGAGCAATTTGCCTTTAAGATTGTTTATGTGCAGGAGGGTGTCCCTCCATTTTGCAAGGGTACCTGCATTGCAGGGAATCATCCCTGCAACACAGGTACCCTTGCACTATGGCACAAGGGTGTCTTTGTTGGCACTAGGTAGCTTTTCTTAGCACCAGCACAAGGGAATACACAGGGGTGCACCATATTCTTGAAATAAGGCGCATCCCTGTGTTTATGAAATGACTCAGCTCAACACCGCAAAATTGTTAGCTGTGCCACGCTGTGGCATTTCCTAGTAAATATATCCCTCAGATTCCCCCCTCCCCCCGGCTCTTCATTTAAGCCATCTGGCTTTATGTGGCTAGATGAGAGGATCTGCAGTCAGAATGGAAGGAATGGCAAAGGTGGAGAATTGTCAGTCAGCTGGCCTGAAGTTTGGGCATTGGCATGTAGAATTGGAGAGCACTGATATCACCCGCAGGTAAATAGTTGCTGCTGTAGTGACATACTGCTACAAGGACTGTGAGGGGGCAGCACTGGTGACCAGTGCAGTGCAGAGCAGTATTGTTGGGGCCTCAAATGCTGGGGATACCTCACTTTCCAGATTATCAATTGCGGTTTCTGCCCTTCTTCTGCTGAGGTCATTCTGAATGAACAATACAGCGGCATATCAGGAGCAGATGTGAGTGACTGCTGGAGTGCGCTTTAACGACCTTAAAACAGCTTCCCACATGCTCTGTGTCCCCTGCTTTGTGCCATTGTGCCCCTACACCAAGTTTTTCTGAACATGCACTCAACTCTATAAATCCTATAAATCCAATCAAAGGACACATGGGACCCTTCACAGGTGTGGTTTCATCGCTAGCCCCTCTCCTTAGTCACACCACTGAGACACTCTACATATCCTCGTCTATGAATCTAATTATTGGGAAGTGCAGGCAGTGCTTCAAACATCCTGAAGTGTGCCTATGAAAATACTGAGGCCCGACCAAAGCCTGTGGATATATTGTCATAGACGATGAATCACTGCATTTGGAGTCAGAAAACATCCATTGTAATTCTGACTTACAGAGTTTTTAATTGAAACTGAGAGGACAACAGATCTTAGAAACAATTGGTAATGCAGCAAATCGTACAACACACGATGGCACACGCATATGTGCAGAGCCAGAAGGGTGTTGGGTGTTAATTTGTGAAACTGGAGAGACCCAAGATAATCTTTCCTCATCATACCCTTGTGGCTTTCTGCACACATTTTTATTTCACCTCCAAAATCATCTTTCAGTCTCATCTTTGGAAAAGCTCTTAAGATAACACCTACTCAGATAAGCTGTGGAGCATGTTAAGATGCATCAAATAGCGGCCCTCTTGAGACAGTCAAGATAACAATATAGATGATCATGAAGTCGACAAAAACTTAAGGATGATCTACAGGACTGGATGAATATGAGACAAGATTGGGGGACTGAGATGTTGCACATCTGCCAGTAGCTCACAGATTTGGAGTTCAGGTTAGGACAGGTAAATATTTGCTTTTATGGGATTCCAGATAAACAGGGTAAAATTCAAAGGACGTTTTTCTAGTGACGTTACTATGTAAGCTGAAAGCATCAATTCTTTGCCACTGTTGGAATTCCTAGCAACCCAACTAAATATGCACACCTGAGGTCATTAATTCTTGACTCTACTTTTTGAGGAATGGTCAAGCAAAATAAGTCATTCATACTGCAAGTAGGAGTGGCCACTTCACTCTTGAAGGGATACAAAATAGATATCTGCTGCTTTCCGCTATAAAACCAGTATGAAAAGAAAGACCTTCCTGGCCCAGTGCTCAAAGGTTCCACAAGAACGGTATAAAATATCGCCGACAGGAAGAACTAGCTTTGATGTAGATTACAATCGATGGAAAATCATGATCTAGATCAATTCTTGGAAAGACTTGAAATCACTGACATGGAAGCATAAGCAAACTCCTCAGGCAAACCAGGGAATCATCAATTCAAAATGCCGCTGCTAGACTCATTCTCAACCTTTCTCACCTCACCTACATCTCACTTCATCTCAGACAGCTCCACTGCTTCCTAATCCACAAATGCAGCCAGTTCAAACTCCTCATGCACACTAACAAAGCCCTATACGACATGAGACCTACATACCTAAACAGCTGCATATACTTTCACAAACGATCCAGACACCCACACTCAGCCTCACACTCACTAGTCATTTGAGATGTCATGAGTGATGTCATCAGAGATGTCACTGACCATGTCATGAATGATGTAATATATGAGGTATAAGCAGTGCATTGCAGGGGCGCAAGTTATAGTTACCTCAGCTAACTATAATAGCTGAATTTATCTGGCTTTGTACGAGTGAAATGTCAGACTAACCATAAAGTCCCTCTAACCTTTGCATTTTTCCGTGAATATCTAAGGATTTTTAAATGCTCATTTTGAACTATAACGTCCCTGAAACCTGTGGTTTATTCAGTGAATTTTTAAGGTTCTTTAACAAGCAGTCATGTTTGCAGAGTGGTGGAGAAAGGGTTCCAGGCATCTGACCAGCTCTCATGAATTCTGTTGCATAGGACTTTCAGCAGGTACCAGGAGGGCTTCTTGGCTCCCAAGGTCCCTCTGGAGTAAAGTGAACTTCATCCCCCAACCAGTAAGGCGTGTTTGCAGAGTGGTGGCCAAAGGGGGCGTGGCCTCGAAGACCTCTTAGCAATCCCACTGTGTGGGACTTACTGGTGGTAACAGGAGGGGTAGTTGAGGAGGGGGGCCACTCTGCAGGTTTAGGCTGCAGGGATCCCATCCCCAGGGCTTGGCCATTTATTTATATTTTTTAAAGGAGGGGGGGCCCTTCCCCAGGCCGATTTCGGTCCTGGAAAACCCATACTACGGGGCCAGGCCATTTAAAAAAAAAAAAGAAATTTAAAGGGAGGGGGCTGAGTGGCCCCCCTCCTGGGCCATTTTCAGCCCCAGGGACCCCATCCCCCGGGGCTTGACCTCTCGTTGGGGACCATGGGGGGAGGCCCAAGGCCCCTGTGGTCTCAGCCGGCTCCCCGCCTTCTGTGGAAGCCGGCATTGCTTTTGGACAGAGGGAGCTGCCAACATGCAGCTCTCTCTGCCCAAAAGCAATTTTGCTTCACTTCTTGGAAGCAAGATCACTTTGAATGCTCTCACTTCCATGAAGTGAAGCAGCGTTTGCTATGGCATCCAAGCCATAGCAAACTGCAATGTCCCGGGGTGGGCACCACAGGACATTGCTGGAGCCAGCCCTGCGGGGTGGTGGTCCCCAGGGCCATGGAGGGTTCCTGGAGGGAGGCCATGCAGCCCCCTCCTATCTTCTTTGTAGCACTGTGGAGGTCCCTGTATCAGGGGGTACTCAATGGACCCTGTGTTTAATTAATTTGTGCCCAAGGGAGGTGGTGGTCCCTGGGGCAATGTGCGGGGGCTTGAGCATCCCCACACATAAAAAAATAAGGCCCCAGGGAGGTGGCAGTTCCCCCAGCACTCAATTACTATAGCCCCGGGGAGGTGGCGGTCCCCGGTGCTGCATAAGGGGGCTGCAGTGGGTCCCCAGGGCTGTGGGGGAACCTGTGTGCCCCCTGTATTTCATGAACATAGCCCCAGGGAGATGGTGGTCCACATGGACCCCTGTATCATTATTTGACATTGCCCCTGGGACCTGGCCCATCCAGGGGTTTAAAGAAAATAAAGCGTGGTAGCCCGCAGTTCGTTTTTGAATTTTTTTTCGGTGGTATTCTTGCACCCAATGCGACTCCCAAAGAGAATTTAAAACTAAATTGTTTTTTGGTCCCTGGGGCCCCTGAGGGTCCCCCGAGCAGGCCTAGGGGGTCAGGGTGTTTCTACCCTGCCCCCTTTCCTTGTTTTTTCATCTTTTTTTACCTTTTGTCTTGTGACTCGGTTCAACCAAGTCACAAGATGGCTGCCAACACTTACTGGTTGGAACTGTTGGCAGTTAATCAGATCGCAGATTTGAGATATACGGATATCTGAGAAATGTTTACATTTCTCACTAACTACTGAACGGATTTACACCATTTAACAAAAAGTGTGCTTTCTGGACCAAGAGCTACCTTTTTGCCAAATTTTATGTTATGCTGTTCAGCAGTTTGGGCTGTAGCCGTGTCTAAAGGTTCCTATGGAAATTAACATGGAGAAAACACGTTTTGGGATCCCCCTTTTTCACGGCCAGCTTGATGAATCACCCCAAAACCTCTAACACATGAACTGACCCGAACGCCCCATTAATTTTAAAAATGTCGCGAATATTCGTCAAACAGCGCCAAAGATATTGGCAAAACATATATATATATATACACATATATATATTATCTACTGGCGGTCGCCAGTAGATAGTTATAGTTAGGACTGAGTTCCCATAGGAAATCTGAAAATTCTATTTTGAATAACTTTGGCGCCGGTTGACTTATCTTCGTGAAATTTTCAAAACTAATGGGGCGCTCCGCTCAGCACCTATCCTGAAAGTCTCGGGGTGATTCGTCAAGCGGGGGCTGAGAAAAAAGGGGGGTCCCAAAACGTGTTTTCCCCATGCATTTTCCCATAGGACATTTAGTCGAAGGTACAGTCCGAACGGCTGAACAGAATTACTTGAAATTTGGCAAAGAGGTAGTCCTCAGGTCAGGCATGTGCCTTTTGCATATATGGTGTCAATCTGTTCAGTAGTTCCTGAGAAAATTGCAGTTAATATGCGCGCACCGTGCGCGCATGGTGCTCGCACGGGGTGCGCACCAAATGTCCGCGAACGTAATTCTGATTGGTGGTTAGATGTCAGTCAACATTCCAATCGGTCAAAATCAGGAAGTGTTGGATGCCATTTTGTGTGTGACAGTGAAAAAGAAAGGTGGAGAACGTGAAAAGGGGCAGGGTAGAGAGTTCCTGACCCCCTAGCCTTTGTCAGGGGGTACCTGAAGGGTGAAAAAAACATGTAATTTTTTTTCAAAAAATCGCGGGGTGCGCGCACGGTGCGCGCACCCCCGGCCACCATTTTGAGTTTTAGAGGCAGAAGAGAGCTAAAAACACAAGTGGAGAATGTGAAAAGGGGGCAGGGTAGAGAGTCCCTGACCCCCTAGGCCTTCTCAGGGGGCCATGAAAGACCCCTAAGGTTCCAAAAAAAAAAATTATAAATATTGCGCGGTGCGCGCACGGCGGCAAAAAATTCATAAAAAAAATTGAATTAGAAAATAAAGTTTAAGTGTTTAGATGTTGGTTGGCTCTAAAAAGAGCCGTTGTGTTCATTGAGTGTTTTTTTGTACCTACAAGTAAGTACCGATGCAGAGTCTAAAGTTCAAGAAGAAGACTTTGTTCCCTTCATCTGTGAAATGTACACCGTCTCCTCTATAAATGCCTTGCATGTTGTAACGCAAGTTGTTGTGGTATATAGAACCCATACCATAGTCTCTGAGGAAAGCAGAAACAGACTTATTGACGCGCTTTTTTGCTTTCTCAATTTGCGGACAATATTGGTTGGACCAGTTCCACTTTTGCCTTTGGCATATATTAGAATATACAAACGTAGTTTGTGGAAAAAGTTACATCAATTGCACAAAGGTGTCCTTAACAAGCATTTCCAGACCTACCCCAGTTAAAGTGCCTAGGTCATTTCCACCACAGTGCACAATTATAAGGTCAGGTTGTGGGAGATGAAGAAAGGATTTCACCAAAGGCATTAATTGGTGCCACTTTAACCCTCTCTGACCAATCCATTAAATGTCTACATTTGGCAAAGCAAGGTCTTTCACAATACCTCTTTTTCCGCATACTTTTCACTCCAGTAGACATAGCTATGACAATACAATCCACACTGTGAACAACTTTCAAGGAGATCTGGATGCACTCAGAAGGTGTCTTTCAGTAGAATGGCAAAGTGAAAAGAAAGATAGTTGTAAAATGGAGGTTTACATACTTTTTTTTTAATAAAAAGAACTCATTGGCTGTTTCAGACCATTCAACACTAAAAACTATGCTGTATGTTTAAATTTTTAAAAGCATGTTTTGTATTGGTTCAGAAAAATGTGTTCCCACAGAAGATTACTTTGGATATGCTGTTAGGTTTGAAAAGTCAAGCACTCTTGCTCTTTGGATTAGAAACATTGTGTGCTGAACTTCTGACCTCTCTGCTCACACCAGTGTTCCATGATCTGTTGCTATGGTAGCAGGCAGAAGTCATGTTGGGGGTAGGAATCATTTGGAAAGGGTTGAAATTTGCAACCAATAGAAATGTGTGTTTCCATTTTAAAAAATGTGGGAAGCAATGTGATTTGAAGTTAACATGTATATGTGTGAAAAAAGAGAGGGAAAGTTTGCCATTTATTGGTTCTGGTGAGAGGAGTACAGCTCAGAGATTCTGGCTCTGATAATCTGCTGTGTGAGTGGCACATTTCTTTCTCAACTAACTACTTTTAAAGGTGAGTTATGAATTTGAGAGGGGATGTATTTTGATATAAATAGTAGAAATGTGTTTCTTCTTTTAAAGTTGTGTTTTACATTTTATGTTTTGGAAGATATTTAACTGCCTTGAACTTGTAAGATATTTTGGAGTATGTCTTCACCGTAAGTTAAGGTGTACTGGTATCACCCAGGAATACTGTTTGGTGCCTAGAATCACATCATGAGTCTGTGTGCACACAGGAATTGTTGTCAGAGATTTAATTTGTGTTGCTCTTGTTCTGTAAGACTTGCACTCGTAGGAAAGGGGCAGCTTGTTTTCTTGAACTGTGATGGCTAGCATTCAGCAGAAATCCCTATCTCACAGATGAGAGGCAAATGCTAACACATTTGAAAACAACAGGGTAGATTTTCCTTCCACTCCTGCAATGGGTGAGGTAGTTCCTACATGTTCAAAACTCCAATTAACCCTTACCACAGGTGATCTTACATACATCTCTGCAGTCTTAGCTGTTAGGACATGTGCTCTTTTCTGCCTCTCTAAACTATAAGGAACATGTGTCAGGCTGTTACAGTAATTATCACTTGCTCTACCAGAGTATTCAATTCAAATCACTTTATTCGATCAATAAAAATATCAATCATAAAAGTACAAAGTACAAAAATGCATCACAAGTTGATAACCAGAGAGACCAGGGAAATGCATAACAGCGAATGGTCAGTTTTCTAATTCTCTAGATGGATATAAAAAGTAAACAGGGCTAAAAACAAGGCTAAAAATAGATCAAGCCATAGGTAATATATACATTAAAAAACCACATAACAGTATAAAAAAAAAAAAAAAACCCATCCAGAAGAAAAGGGCTCGGTGGACAAAGCTCACAACATTTCATTTAGCTAATTTTCCCTTGACGAGCCTTTGCCTAATCCTCCAAGCGTGTCCCAAAAACTTTGCTGTACCACAGATAATACTTGGGATTAACGTCTCATAAGTTAAAATGCGTAAGGCCACCCGATGGGAAGAACAGCCCAAATTGGAACAAACCGGTTTTAGCCACCTGGACCTCACTTGGCTGTATGCCCTACAAGCAAAGAAAAAATGTGCTATAGATTCCGTAGGGCAAGCACAGCCCGGACAGCCCTCAATATTTCCCGAGTGGCCGCTCCAACCATACTGAAAATCACGGAGAGGGAGTGTGCCATACCTAAATTTCAGGTAGAGCACTCTGTCCCCCGGGGACTCGATGAGGTCAAGGAAGGGTTCCAATTTTAGGGCGGGCTTGACATCCAAAAATCTCTCCGACAAAATGCCATTTTGATTTTTGTTGGACATGGCGGAGATCCAGTCCCAGTAAAGCTTTTTCACAAGAGGTTTGGGCGGGGGCATCTGGCTCTCCCACGCCTGGTCCAGACCAATTTCGACCACTAATTTCATCAAGTTAGACACCCAACCAACCTTGTGACCTGCGCCCAAACTTATCAGTTCTTTTAGTCCGGATGCATAATGGCATAGGTCAGAAGACCTCATAAGCCGGGTCCAGTATAACAGGGGGCGCAGCCTCGCCACTTCGTTTATTGGGTGCCTCCCAAGGTCGTAACGGAGAGGTAATAGAGGGGTGGAAGGGGGGAGCAAAACTAGGTCACGAAAAAATTTGTTTTCTGATTTTACTAATTCAGAAAGATTATCGAACCCCCAAAGTTCCGCCCCGTATAAGCACCCAGGCAAGGCCTTACCCTCGTATACTTTGATGGCTGGGGCTACAGGGCGACTATAGGAGAGTCTCTGGTGCCTCGCTATGGCCCCGGAAATCCGTTTATGGTTTAGGACCATTTTAGTCAGATGAGGTGCCCATTTTAGTTTGTTGTTCATCCTTACCCCAAGATAATCAAAGGCCTCTACCAGCTCCAGCGGGCTGTCATTCAAGTTAAATTTGTTCCTGAAGCTTTTAGATGGTGCCAAAGCCATTAGCTTGGTTTTAGCTATGTTGATTACCAAGCCTCTGTCAACACAGAATGAGGTGAAGCGATCAAGAAGTTTTTGCAGGCCCATAGGGCTCTTGGAGACCAGGAGGGTGTCATCCGCAAATAATAGGGTTGGTATTTTTTCCCCGCACAGGGTTGGGGCATCGGCCGCGTCCTCTCTCAAATGGTCTGCCACCCCATTTATATAAAGAGAGAACAAGGTCGGCGCCAAAACACAACCCTGGCGTACTCCTCTCTGGACAACTATTTTCTCTGTGAGCTGGCCCTGCCCCCCCCCACCTTACTCTGGCAAAATTGTCTTCATGCAGGCGTTTAACAAGAGACAGGATCAGGGGAGGAATTCCTAGATCAAACAAGACTTGCCAAAGTTTGGAGCGGGGGACCAGATCGAAGGCTGTCTTTAAGTCTATAAAGGCCAAATACAGGCTACCCTTCTTGATGGTTACAGTTTTCCAGTGGATCAGGCAGAGTCTAAATACCTGATCCATTGTGCCAACACCACATCTAAATCCAGCCTGAAAGTGGGACAAAACACCCTCCTCATCAATCCATCCCTTCATCCGTGTTAAGAGGACCCTGCCAACTATTTTTTGAATGACATCGATCAAACTAATCGGTCTATAATTTGCAGGATCCTCTCTATCCCCCTTCTTGTAGATGGTCACCACCTCAGCCCCTTTCCAAGATTCGGGTACAGGGTAACCAATTGCTATGAGGTTTAGGGATCTACAAATAAATTGTGCCCAAAGGTTTCTCTCGTGGATCATAAGATCGCCCGGAAGGCCGTCGGGACCGGCTGCTTTACCGGGCGCAATTGAAGCAATAGCTCTAAGAACCTCATTAAGGCCAAAAAGCTCGTTCTCAGAAGGTACCACTGGGGGCTCTAATTCATACCCTTGCTCATGCGGTGTGCACCCTTCATCACCCATGTATAATTTCTGAAAGTACTCGAACCAGTCTCGCCCCGAGATGTGGTTCGGAAAAGGATCAACCCCCCTCCTTGTGCCAACATTAATAAGATCCCAAAATAATGTTGCATCCTTCAGCTGGGCAGCAGATTTCAGATCTTGCCAGTGGGCTTCTTCCCAAGCTCGTTTGGCTAGAACAATGGACCTGTAATATAATTTCCTTGCAGACAAGATGTTACTCTGGACCTTGGTTTTTAGAGCTTTCGAAAGGTCCTGCCTCCGTGTTCTGCACTCGTTAGAGTACCACGGATTTTCGCCTTTAGGAAGTGGGCGCTTACAGCCCCGAAATATTTTGGCCTGGAAGAACTCACTTACATTGTCCACAGTTGAGAGGTATATTTCCTTAAGCTCTGAGCAGTGCGTAGGAGAGGGGGGAGTGTCGGAAACATCGTTAAGTAATGAAATGTTATCATTAATGATCTCCCTAATGCCCTCCAGTGATAATTCGCTTTCGGCAACCTTATGCCATTTAAGGCGCCGATTGCAGTTGGAGGGGACAATTTCCCTCATCCGAGTAGTCTTGGTACTAACAAGCTCGGTGGGAATAAGAGCAGGATTACATTGAAAGTGCATGGACAGGGGATTGTGGTCACTTTCGCATCTTTGGACCACTTCCATATCTATAAGGTCGCCCCAGGAACCAACGTCCAACAATATATAGTCAATGCGTGAGGGCACCTTGGTTCTAGTAAATGTGGGGGCTCCCATTAAATCGGATTTAGATCTACCATTGGTCGCCCTCAATTTATGCTCAAGAGTCAGAGCATTGATTTGTATGGCTCTAGGGGACCATTTCTTTATTATAGGGAGGTCTAGACAGGGAATATCCCACTTGGCATCCAGATCCCTTGTGCCCTGGATATCCTCATTGCAGAGTGGCTCAAAGGTACAATTTAGGTCTCCTGCGACGATTGTGCCTACTGCAGAGGTGATGGCCGTGAGCTCAGTATCCAGGGTTGATATAATGGGGCTTGCTTGTCCACCAGGGGTTCCTCTGGCATATACATTAAAGATCTCCAGGCCAGCTTTGGAGTCTGGCCCAGTAATGGAAATATGAAGAATGTCCGGGGAGGGAATTTCCCGGATTCTAACAGACCAATTCAAGTGAATGTTGACCCAAGCAAGTAGTCCCCCCGAGGGCCTGCCTCTGGGTGAGCTGATGGCCGGGACATGAAAGGTGGTATAGCCTGACCTATAAAGGGGGACTAGGCTCCATGTCTCCTGGAATAAAAGTATATCGAATTTGTTGATAAAATCGTTCCAGAGGAGGTCGGCAAGATTTTTATCCAGACCCGTAATATTCCAGGATAAAAGATGGAGTGATCTTGCGCAATTAAGGGGAATGTCTTTATTTACATCCACCACCTCACTTAAGACGTTTGCTTCACTTGGTAGTTGGGGGGGAGCCAAAGTAACACTACTAACCCCACCCGGGACCATGGGCAGAGAGTGTACTAAAACAGTATTAACCACTTGGGAGAGGCATTCCGAGACAGGAAGAAGGTTATCTTGTTGGTTGTGAATCAGTCAATCAACCTGTCTGAGACCTGAATCTCCGGACTCATGCAGGAATGACCAAGAAGGGGAGGGACGGATCTGGATCGAGGAAAACTCCGGCGGAGATGTCCTGAGTTCCAGTAATGGGAGGTTTTCTGCTAGGGAGGGGTCACTAAGTTCAATCTCAATGCAATCTGCCTGAGCATCTGCCCTAGAAATCCTATTTGCTCCAACCAGATCGTCTCGAATAATGGATCTACACCCCCTTACGTAACGCAACCAATGGATAGCTTTATTGAGTAGTGAGTCCCTACCTTCATAGCCCCCTTTGCTGGCAATTTTCGGAACGTTGGTCATATACACCTTGGTCCTAATAGGTCGATGGGGCGGACGCTGGCCATAGGTGGTTCTATAGGGGGGTGATACAATGGGTACTCGTGGCAGCGAGGATATAGTGTGGATATGGTGATCCATTGGCATAGGTCTAGTTTCGGGTACCACAGTACGGGGCTCACCTCTCATGATGTCTGCATAAGAAGAACCAGCCTTGTCATTTGTGGCCTTCTTCTTAGCAAGCCCCCTCGTTCTTTGGTCTTGGGATGAGGGTGAACAGGTATTTGGAGTGTAGATTGTGGGCCCCTGTGTGACCCTCCCAGTGGGTGCAGAAACCTCCCTTGATGGAAGTGCTAGGGAGGTAGTAGTTAGAGGAGCTTGACCCTGGGCTAGACTATCCAGTCTTGCAGTCAATAATGCAACCATATCCTCCAACTTCTTAATCCTAACCAACAAAGCCGACTCAGAATGCCCAGCCTGTATGCCGACGGCTAGCCTTTCACTTGGAAATAGTACCATAGATTCCTCTGGGGCCGATATAGTGGTAGTGCTGGTGCGTGGAGCAAGTAGGGAAAATCTGTTTGAGCATAGAATGGGGGTAAAAGTAGGAGATACCTGGGCTTGTTGCTGCACCAACCCTAGTTCTATAGGAGGGGGTAAAGGACTGGGAAAAACAGCGTCCACGAGTGGGTTGTGTGTAACCGGTAAGGGAGCTAGCATGGGCTTGTTGCAACTAGACTGATTAATAAACATTGTGGGGATGGTTTTCCTGCGTGATTTATTACAAGTTTTGCCATCCATCTGTTCCACGTTTCCTATATCTTTTTCAGTGGCGTCACCAAGAACCTCCTCACAGTCGTTAACAATTCCCTCAATTCTTTCCAGGACACAATTAAGACCAGCATGAGGGATCTTTTTAGCTTTTTTCCCTTTTTTTGTGCCAGCAACAGCGCCTCCCTCCATAACTTTCCTCTTCCCCATATTCAACCCGCACAAAAGTTTTACAAGCTAATGTGATGCACAAGAAATATAAAAATGTCTAACAAAACGAAAATTGCTAAAATGTTTAAAAACATAAAACCAAATCGTCGTGGGGTGTAAAGTAATTAACGCTCAGGACGATATGCACATGTAGCAACACGAAAAATCTAGGACCTACTACAGACCCAATGTGATGGTACAAGCAGCATAACATCCACCCCGTAGGGACCACCAGGAAACAGAGTCAAGGGACAGCAGTGAAAGCAGTTCCCACCGGCCAAAGTACCTGTATCTGGGCTCGTACAGGACGGAGAGTGTAAGGGAGGGGGCCCAGCCCAGCCTCTGCCGGCCTTGGACGGCCGTAGACGGCCCGCCCTTTGCCCGGGCTTAGCCCGGCGCATCCCGCGCTGCGGGATGTATGACTGGGTTAAGAGCCAACGTTGACCAATAGGCGTGGGGCAGCAGCGACACACCTGGAGGGCCTCCCGCACTCCTGGGGGATGTAGTCCAGTACCTCTCCTTCTCCTCGATGTGTTTAATGGCAGTCCGGCGTTCCGTGGTCAAAGGCAGCCCCTGCACGAACAGCAGCAACAGGGCAGAGGAAAATAGCCCAGATGGCGAAGCGGGACATCAATAAAGTTCCTCAGTACACTCTAATTAAAGTCTTGTTTATTAGATCCACCGAATTTTTCTTCTTTAGGTGTGCTGGTTCCAGTTAGTTTTAGCTCTGGTCCAGATTTTATTCAGGTATGGTTAAAAGAACAAGCATCCGTCTTGCTGACCTGCCAAGAGTAGTAAATGTGCTTTGAAATTGCCAATCAAATATCGTTTTCTGCCTAGAATCACACCATGAGTCTGTGTGCACACAGGAATTGTTGTCATAGATTTAATTTGTGTTGCTCTTGTTATGTAAGACTTGCACTCGTAGGAAAGGGGCAGCTTGTTTTCTTGAACTATGATGGTTAGCATGCAGCACACATCACCATCTCACAGATGAGAGGCAAATGCTAACACATTTGAAAACAACAGGGTAGATTTTCCTTGCAGTACTGTAATGAGTGAGGTAGTTCCTACATGTTCATAAGCCAAATTAACCCTTACCACATGTGCTTTTTCATACATCGCTGCAGTCTTCATGCAGTTGTGCAAGCGTCCATGCAGATCTCTCTTGCACCTGACAATACACAGTCTCCAGAAGCACGCTCTTAGCACACAGGCAGCTGCTTCTCCTGCACTCCCATGCTAAGTATTCAGCACTGTGTGTTATTTTAGATAGCAGTGTGTAACGCTACCACATTCAACATCACCAAGGCTCATTTCCTTTGCTCTAATCTAATCACTCATCCAGGTTCCACATGCTCATGCTCTCAAGTAGCTGTTAGGACATGTGCTCCTTTCTGCCCCTCTAAACTATAAGGAAAATGTGTCAGGCTGTTACAGTAATTATCACTTGCAAAACCACAGTAGTAAATGTGCTTTGAAATTGCCAATCAAAAATCGTTTTCTGCCTAGAATCACACCATGAGTCTGTGTGCACTAAGGAATTGTTGTCAGAGATTTAATTCGTGTTGGTCTGGTTCTGTAAGACTTGCATTTGTAGGAAAGGGGCAGCTTGTTTTCTTGAACTGTGATGGCTAGCATTCAGCATAAATCAATATCTCACAAATGAGAGGCAAATGCGAACTCATTTGAAAACAACAGGGTAGATTTTCCTTACACTCCTGCAATGGGTGAGGTAGATCCTACATGTTCAAAACTCCAATTAACCCTTACCCCACATGTACTCTTACAAACATCTCTGCAGTCTTCATGCAGTTCTGCAAGCGTCCATGCAGATCTCTCTTGCACATGACAATACACAGTCTCCAGAAGTAGGCTCTTAGCACACAGGCAGCTGCTTCTCCTGCACTCCCATGCTAAGTATTCAGCACTGTGTGGTATTTTAGATAGTAGTGTGTAACGCTACCACATTCAACATCACCAAGGCTCATTTCCTTTGCTCTAGTCTAATCACTCACCCAGGTTCCACATGCTCATGCTCTCATGTAGCTGCTGTTAGGACATGTGCTCTTTTCTGCCTCTCTAAACTATAAGGAAAATGTGTCAGGCTGTTACAGTAATTATCACTTGCAAAACCACAGTAGTAAATGTGCTTTGAAATTGCCAATCAAAAATCGTTTTCTGCCTAGAATCACACCATGAGTCTGTGTGCACAAAGGAATTGTTGTCAGAGATTTAATTCGTGTTGGTCTGGTTCTGTAAGACTTGCATTTGTAGGAAAGGGGCAGCTTGTTTTCTTGAACTGTGATGGCTAGCATTCAGCACAAATCAATATCTCACAAATGAGAGGCAAATGCTAACACATTTGAAAACAACAGGGTAGATTTTCCTTACACTCCTGCTATGGGTGAGGTAGATCCTACATGTTCAAAACTCGAATTAACCCTTAGCCCACATGTACTCTTATAAACATCTGTGCAGTCTTCATGCAGTTCTGCAAGCGTCCATGCAGATCTCTCTTGCACCTGACAATACACAGTCTCCTTAAGCACGCTCTTAGCACACAGGCAGCTGCTTCTCCTGCACTCCCATGCTAAGTATTCAGCACTGTGTGGTATTTTAGATAGTAGTGTGTAACGCTACCACATTCAACATCACCAAGGCTCATTTCCTTTGCTCTAGTCTAATCACTCACCCAGGTTCCACATGCTCATGCTCTCAAGTAGCTGTTAGGACATGTGCTCCTTTCTGCCCCTCTAAACTATAAGGAAAATGTGTCAGGCTGTTACAGTAATTATCACTTGCAAAACCACAGTAGTAAATGTGCTTTGAAATTGCCAATCAAATATTGTTTTCTGCCTAGAATCACACCATGAGTCTGTCTGCACACAGGAATTGTTGTCAGAGATTTAATTTGTGTTGCTCTTGTTCTGTAAGACTTGCACTCGTAGGAAAGAGACAGCTCATATGATATGTTTTGAAAAGCTCATAAAAAATATAGTAATATATTTAAATTACATAAAGGTATTTTTTTTAGTTTCTTTCAGGTATTGCTGAACAACACTGAAATAAATTAAAGATGCCTATGAAATCAAGAAAGAGAAAAGAACAGCAACAACATCTATATTTGAAGACAACTGGACAACAAAAATTAGTTGAAGTACCTCATGTTGGAAAAAAGAAAAAGCCTTCTGGTAAGCAGACTAAGGATTTTATAAAAAATATCCTCAAGCAAAGAAAAAATGTAGAAAATATATCCACTGCAAATAGTGTTTCAAGTAGAAAACAACAAGACAATCGACAGAATATACTAAATGCTAATGTACAATCAGAAGTAAGAAAGAATGAATTAAAAAGAAAAATAGATTTTGAAAACGTTCGTAGAAAAATGTTTCAGAGAAGAGTGATGTTCAATTTGCTAAAGGATGTGAAAAAATATAGGAAGAAAGCCAAATTTTATAAGAAAAAGAAACATATTGAATCAATTGTTGCAAAGGCTTTGGAATTAAAAAAGAACTATTCATTTTAATGTTGAACAGGATCCGTACATTAGATAAATTAGTGAAGGTAATGAAGTCAAAAAGAAAAAGAAAAAGAGAAGTGAAAAAAAAAACTTTTGTAAAGTGTTCTTAGGAGAATGGAAGCATAGTTCAAGTACTGAACCATTTTTTAATGAAGAGAGTTATCTTCAAAGTAATAGTTTGCTGCATGCAGTTGACACCAGTGGTCGAGCATATGAAGTTAAAGATGCTTGTGTAATGGAAAAGGAGAAAATGGTTCCTAGAAATGAGGAAGAAGTGTTAGCTGATGAGGTTATGGGGAGACGTCCTAAAGCCCCAGTGTACACTTGGAATTGTAGTAGTATTTGTACTGTACGACAGGAATCTATTGATAAATTTTGTGACTTTCTAAGAGAATATAGTAAAAAAAAGTGTAAAACAGAAGATTAAGGTGCTTCAAAGAGTAGATCCATGCAGAGTGAGAGAGAATACTGGTTTGCAAGGACATTCTCTGGCTTGTCTTCCTAGCAAAGTTTGTCAAAGTGTTTTTCACCATTTTAGGATGCTGGCAGTTCATCATACGGAAATGAGAAAGTTTGTGAGAAGATTGTATTTTGCTAAAAGTCCAGCACTAAAGTTACATGAGTTGAATAATGCTCTGTTCCGTGGAACTGTATCAGATGTGAAGAAGGTTTGTGAGGATATTGAGTTTTGTTACTTTGGTCCAGAGCAAGAAAGTGCAGGAAATGACACAGTTATTGAAGAAAATGTGGAAGAGAATGTAGAACCCACTGTTAGTAAAACATTTGAAGATCAAATGACAAAATTTACTATCATCTCTAATGAAAGAACAAATATTACTTGTATTTGTTGCCGGAGAAGCCATTATAAAACTCAAACAAGGAATGTTGATCTCTATATAAAAAGTGAAAAAGAAAATAATTCTAAGTGGAAGGATTTTGCTACATATTTGTTTCTGGAAAATTGTTTTGATTTGGGTGAAGATCAGCGTATTTGTAAATACTGTTATAACAAGTTAGAAGAAAATAAAATGCCAGCTAGAGCTGTACATAATAATTTAGAATTGGTTGATATTCCTGCAGAACTTAGTGATTTAAATACGTATGAGTCTATACTCATTCAATGTGTCCATCAGTTTCAGACTATAGTTCGTTTGGAGCCCAAAACAGGTAAATTACCTCCTTCAGATTTACAAAGAGGTTTAAAAGGAAGAGTTGTCTATTTGCCATTAGATTTGAAAAAAAATATTGAAACAATTGATGCAGATAGTTTGGAAACTGAACCATTAGTTATTCTGGTTAATGGTGTACCTACAAAGAATAAGAAAATTTGGCAGGAGCTGGTAGATGTACGAAAAGTACAAAGAGCAAATTTATATTTGAAAAGAAATAATAAATGGTATGAATCAATTTATATGGATGAAGATGAAGAATTTTTACTAGCAGACACAGGAATAACAACTGGGCAAATTGAAAAAGTGGATAAGTCAAAAGAAGAAGAAATTTATGAACATTTCTGCATGCATCCTCTTCATTCTAAAGAAGTTATGGGAAATACTATTGATCTGTTTCAGATGAAAAAAGCAAAAGGAACTTCCGTGAGTGTATGGGAGGAGAGCTTGGAAGCTCGTTGTTTTCCCCAGCTGTTTCCTACAGGAAAAGGTGGACGATATGATGAACGTCCAGTACAGATTCCTGCTTCTGAGTATCGGACTACAAGATTATATGCAGAAGATCCAATATTTCATCAAAGTATTCCTTATTTGTTCAATCTTTTATTTGAAAGTGACTTGTCTGCACTATCTTATGCAGTAAATCACATTTTAAAAACCGGAGTACATCTACATAATGTGTCTGCAAAGGATTTTCTGAACAAAGTGAAACAGCGAGATCATTTGGAATCTCAATTGATTAATCTTATGGCTTGTCAGCGTGGGACTAATGAATATTGGTACCGACTCCATGGAGAATTGAAATGTATGTTACGGAATTTAGGAACTCCTACATGGTTCCTTACCCGAAGCTGTGCTGAGTACGCTTGGGATGATTTACTGGATTTTCTTCGAGAGGCAAATTCAAATATTGAAAACATCCAATACAAGAGAGCAGGAGAATTGTGCTCATTGGATCCGGTTAATGTTTTCAGATATTTCAATCATAGATTTGAGGCTATGATGTCCTTCATCTGCAATAAAAAAGATCCACCTCTTGGAGAAGTTGTGGATTTCTTTTGGAGAAAAGAGTACCAAGCAAGAGGTGCTCCTCATATTCATATGCTGTTGTGGATCAAGGATGCCCCAAAATTTGGAACAGATTCTGATGATGCAGTTTTATCTTTCATTGAAGGATATGCAACATGTGCTATACCTAAAAGCACAGAAGAAAAAAACTTAAAAGAGCAAGTTTTACGTTTCCAAAGTCATCGGTGTGGAAAATACTGTCGACGAAAGTACAAGAGTAAAGATAAATTCTACACAAAATGTCGATTTGGATTTCCACGACCTGTTCTTTCAAAAGGAAGAGTAAACAGTTTTATGTCAGCTGTGCGACATACTATTACAAGAAAATCGCCTAAAAATACCTACAACCTAAGAAGAAAAGAAGAGTCAAAATATATAAATGACTACAACCCAGTCACTTTATCCATGTGGAATGCTAACATGGATATTCAGTATGTAGCTGACAATTCTATTGCTGTTGCTGGGTATGTCACATCTTACATCACTAAATCTGAGAAAACGGAAATGAAAGAGATGTGGGAAGAGATTTCTCACGAGAAGACTGTCAGTAAAAAGCTATACAGTTTCAGTTTAAAGATGTTATCGCATCGAGAAATTGGGTCATACGAATGCTCAGATAGGTTATCATCTGCAAGTCTATACTCCAAATCCAGAAGAATAATTTGGGTAAGTTTAGGCCTTGCAGGAATGCGAAATCGGGTATTGAAATCTATTCGAGAAATTGAATATTTAGCAGAGTACGAACCAGAAAGTACAGACATTTTAAGAACAAACATGTTGGACACATATTACCCAAAGAGAAGTCATCATCTTGAGAACATGTGTCTCTATGAAGTGCTGCAGAACTACATTTTTAAACGGAATACCACAGAAGACATCAACAATGGAAAATATAAAGTCATTGGTGAGGAAGGATGTTTGGTAAAACAAACAAAAGGAAGTTTGATTAATCACAGAAAGCTGAGTTGCGACACTACTGACAAGAAGGAATTTTACCACTTAGCACTTTTACACTTTTACAGTTGTTTAAACCATGGTGTTTAGAGGATGAATTACTTGGACATTTTGAAAGCTATGAAGATTCCTTTAATGCCTGCAAAGATACCATAAGAATGCAGTACTTTCACAACTTAAATGTTAAATGAAGAAATTGAACAAGAAGCAACAATTGCAGCTGAAGTAGCTAGAGACAGTTCTCAAGACAGTCAAAGTTCTGGGATGCTCAGTCAAGATCCTCTAGGACAACCAATCGTAGAAAATGAAGCTGCAATAGCCATGACTGAAGTGGAAACAGCTATGAATCGAGCTCAGGAAGATTTAATAGACTTACCAAATTTGGAACAACAACTGAATGATGAACAACAACAAATTTATGAGGAAGTCACAAAACAAATTGATCATGGATTACTACATGAAAATAAAGAGTGCTCATGCACATCATTTGAACCAATCAGAATGTATGTGAGTGGACAAGCTGGAACTGGAAAAAGTTTCTTAATTAAAGTAATTAGAAGCTACCCACAGAAAAAAACTGATTCAACTTTGTCTTGTGTTGTTACTGCTCCAACTGGGTTAGCAGCATATAACATAAAAGGAATTACCCTCCATCGTTTGCTAATGTTACCAGTAGAGCATGAGAACAAAATACAATACCACAAGCTAACAGGAGAAGCATGTTTTGAAGTTTCAAGAGTATTGAAAAAAATGAAAGTTCTCATTATTGATGAGGTAATCATGGTATCAAACTTAATGCTTGTGTTTGTGCATTTAAGAATGCAGCAAATTCTAAAGACAAACTATGACGTGCTATTTGGAGGAAAACATGTTATAGTTTTTGGGGATCTACTGCAGCTCACTCCAGTTAAAGGACAACCAGTATTTCATACTCTTACACATGAATACACGAAAAAGTCGTTAGGAAGTATAGCTAATGTGAATATTTGGACATACTTTGAGTACAAAGAACTCATTACCAATATGCGGCAAGCAAATGATGATGATTATGCAAGTATTCTCAAAGATATCAGAATTGGACTACTCACAGAACATGGCAGAAAAGCTTTACAGAGTCGATTGCTATGTAATTTGTTTCCAACAGAACAAATAGTTCCAGAGAAAATATACAAGAAAATTGCTGGAAAAAAGACTGTAATCTGCTTAATGCCAACACTACATGAATGCTCTATATTCAATCAAGAACTTTTGAAACTGGAAAATGAAGAGATTATAAAACTGGAAGCTGTGGTTAAAATACAGCATGAAGGAATAACTATTATATTGACAAGCAAATTGACAACTAAATTGGATTCTCAAGAGAAAAACATATCAAAAACAGCTGGTTTAGAAAAGAATCTTTATGTATGTATGAACTGTCGAGTAATTTTAAGACGTAATTTGGATGTAGAAAAAGGTTTAGTGAATGGAGCTATGGGTAAAGTTGTGGGTTTTGTTAATTATCAGAAAAAAGATGGAATTGAATTTAAAAAAATAAAATTTGATCAGATTGAAGAGGTTAAATACATTAGTCGTTGTTCAGTTCGTTTCTTGCTTGTGAAAGACTTGCATGTACGTAGGAAGCAGTTTCCGTTTTCTCTAGCATATGCTGTAACTATTCACAAATCTCAAGGATTAACTGTAGATAGTGCTTTTGTAAACATTGGATCTAGTGTGTTTAAAGAAGGTATGGCATATGTTGCTTTGTCACGCGTGGAAAAAATATCTGGTTTATTCATGATAGACTTTGATGAGTCAAAAGTTAGTGCTGATGCAAACTGTGTAAAGGAATATAATAGATTAAGAAGAAGCTATGCTCCTCTTTTAGGTCAGTATCCTGTGTTCGAAAAACGTGTTGTTTGTCGGAAAAGGAGAATTGAGAATATCTGTAATGAGGATGTACAGAAGAGTAAACAAATAGAGACTGATGTGATTGCAAGCAAAAAGAAAAAGGACAATGCTGAAGAGGATGTTGGTTGTCATTTTGAAAATAGCTCTGGTGTCAACTGCTACGCTAATGTAGTGCTGAATGTTGTATTTTATCTTGAGAGTTTGAAAGAGCAGATAATACTAAATCATGAAAAAAGATTCTGTTCTCTGCTGAGTTTCCTTTATGAGAAGCTGAGTAATGATACAACTAAAATAGAAAGTGCTTCTGATGTTAGAAATCTTTTAGATGTATGTTCTGGATGTACACAGTTTACTCAAAATGTCCAGCAAGATGCACAGGAATTCTTAATGTATATGCTTATGGTACTGGAAGATGAAGGTGTAGAAATAGAAAATATGTTTGGTCTCTCTTATAAATGGGAACATAGTTGTGAAAACTGTTTGAACACATGCAGCTCTAATGTTGATTCTGAAAGGTTCATATATTTAACATTACCAGAGAGTAAATCAGTGACTTTTAGTAAATTAGTTAAAGATGCAAATCACAACATGGAATGTTCTCAATGTAAATCAGAAATGTTATCAACGTTATTTTTAAAGAAATATGGACAGTATGTAATTTTAATGATGCAACGTTGTAGAGCTGATGGAACAAAAATGGACACTTTAATAAAGAAGTTTACAGGAAATCAATTATCAATATCAGGAAAAACTTTTGTTGCAGTTGCAATAATTTTCCATGATGGACCTTCTATAACTTGTGGTCATTAAACAGTTTATCTAAAATGTGAAAAAGGCTGGACACTGTGTAATGATTCTCAATTGATTTTCAAGCAACGTTTGCCTGCAGAATTACCAAATTCCTACTTAATTTTTCTAAAACCAAAATTTTAGATACAAATTGCAGCATCTGAAGAAACCATTATTTCGATTTTATAGGATTACCATTGGATATTTCACCTAAAAAGGATTTAAAAATTGCCATTTGGCCTCATGGAAAGGTAAATGTTTCTATTGTGGACTTCTTTGACAGATATTATTTTGGTGTATGTGCTTAAGTAACAAGATTTACAGACGTTATTTATTGCAAATAGTTATTGTTCTTAGAAGATATTTTTAATATATATGTTACATTTCTATCAAGGTATGTTTTACTGAGGATAGATTCAGGGCTTTTTTAAACAATCTTTCAGATTGTTTATTTTTTTGCCCGCTGTTAAATGATGAATACAATTGATATCACTATTTTCAGTGAAATTCAATATATTCTGAAAACAGCAAAAAAAGGGCAAAAAATTACTTTGTTAAATATGAAAATATGTGTACTGTATTCTAAAATGTATTGTTAAATATTACTACTTTTTTTCTTTTTTTTCAGATCTAGAAAGAAAATTTAGGAAATTGAATCCATTTTTCTTGTAATTAAAAAAAACATTTATTTCTAATTAAGTTATTTTGTTGGTCAGGTAAGTTTAAAATATCTGTATTTCTCACCCCTTCACTTTCATGCTCCCTTTTCTTCACTTCTCCTCACTCTGCTTTTCTCATTCCCCTTCCCTCTCTCTTCTTCCTTTACTGCTCTTTCATAACTCCCTCACTCCTTCTCTACCACTCCCCTAGGTTTACTGCCTCCATCACTATTTTTTCAACCATCTTTCTCTCCCAGTCTCCATATGTCTCAGTCATTCTAACTGCCTCACTCCTTCTCAGTTCCTTGCCCTCTGTCTCTGTTTCTGTCTCTCTCCCTTTGTCTGTCTTACCCTTAATTTCCTTAACATCTCTGTTTCTACCACTCCTCCTCTCTCCATCACTCATTTTCCATCTATGTTAATTTTTTAACCTTCTCCGTCATTCTCCTTCCCTCACCTTCCCTAACTGTCACTATCCTTTACTCATAGTCACTCCTATTCTCCTACTTCACTTCCTCCTGTCTGTATCTCACACCCCTTCACCTTTTCACATTCTTTCCTTCACTCTCCCTCACTCTCCTCTGCTCATTGAAATCCTGACTCCCTTTCTCTCACTCCGGTTTCCTAAATCCCTCCATCCCCTCACTCCCCATCTCTCACTTTCCCTTACCCCCTTTTCTAATCCTCATACCCCTTATCTCACCATCACTCCACTTCTCTTACTTTCAATCCCTTTACCCTGCTGTACTTCATCTGCTTCATCGGTTACTCCCTTTTCCTATCTCCCTCCCTTACTCCCCTTTTCTCACTCCCCCTCCATCACTCTCCATTACTCACTGCCATTCCCTTACTCATTCACTCTTCTTACCTGTATCCTCTACCCTTAGTCCTTTTGTTGCAGTCAGTCTTTCACTTCCCTTTCATGACTGATCATACTTTCCTTTTCTCACTCATTCTGTCTGTCCTTTTCTCCTATTCACTCAGTCATTTCAATCATTTCAATCATTCATGTATACACTACACATTCATTCAATACAATTACAACACAGTATATTAGAAATATAGCTCTTCTTGGAAAAGTGAAGTGAGTTCTGAAAAGAACTGTTTTTTTGTCTTGTTTGATTTTTTTAGAGCACCAAAAAAAAACTGTTCAACAGGAACAAAAACAATAAATGAAAAAAATTACGGGCTGGAGCATGTGTCCTGCTGTATTTTGTTTTCGATCAAGTTAATACTGCTCTCAGCGTAGCAAAGAACAGCATTGCACACATTACAATGTATGTGCACCTTCTGGAAAAGTGGGCGGATGTCCAGTGACCTGGTACACGGAGAATCTGCGGCCGCAGATGATGTGCTCGGCTGAGCATGTGGAGGGTTGTCTCTTAGGGCTCTATTTGACTCTCGAGCATAAGGTACAGGATGCACTGTCTTGCAGTGTCTCAACATTGAATAAATACTAAACGAGAATTTCTTGGTGGGATCTCCTCTGGATAACACACTTCCACAAATAGTGCATGTCACCTTCGGGGCATTGACCTTCTTTTGGCCCTCTGGAAAGGTGAAGAATTTCCAGATAAAAGAGTCTTTTTGTTTGGTCTGCCTTGGTGGTACCACAAAGGTCTCCTCCTCACTCCCTGAAGTAGACTGCTGTTCTGCAATTTTCAAGTAAAATTGTACTAGAATAGCTGTTCAGCTCCTTGTCCCAGGAAATAAGAAGAAATAGTGAGGGGAGTGGGTGTGGTGTTTGAAGATTCTGGAACAGAAACTACTATGAACCAATTAAAAGTGTTGTTTCGTAATCACATGACTTGCCGTGCGCGCACGGTGCTCGCACGTATGCGCGCACAGTGCACGCACGCATCAGAAATGAATTACTTTTAACCCGATTTCTAAAACATGAAAAGGAGCAGGGAAGACACTCCCTGACCCCCTAGTCCTTCTCAGGGGGTCCCTAAAGGCCCTCGTAAATCAAGAAAAACCATTTTGTTTAATAAAAAAAATTGACGGTGCGCGCACGGTGCACGCACCGTGAAAAACCCTTGAAAAAAAACCAAACATTTTAAACTGTTTATAAGTTTATAGAAGATATTAACTATGCTGTTCAACTTTATCCAAATTCAAAATAAAGAGCTGAGCCATTACATATTACAGGATACAGTCAATCTATAACTATATACATAGGTAGTTTATTGTAAAATAAATATATAAAAAAAATAATAATACATACATAAATTAGCATTTAAAAAACCTTACAAATTCACTAAAAAAAACATAGGTTTCACACATGTTATAGTTAGAAATTAGCATTTAAAAAACCTTGCAAATTCACTGAAAAAACCATAGGTTTCACACACGTTATAGTTAGGAATTAGCATTTAAAAAACCTTGCAAATTCACTGAAAAAACCATAGGTTTCACACACGTTATAGTTAGGAATTAGCATTTAAAAAACCTTGCAAATTCACTGAAAAAACCATAGGTTTCACACACGTTATAGTTAGGAATTAGCATTTAAAAAACTTTGCAAATTCCCTGAAAAAACCATAGGTTTCACACATGTTATAGTTAGCTGGACATTTCACTCGTACAAAACCATTGAAATTCCCCCGTTATAGTTAGTGCAGGCAACTATAACTCACGTGACCGCAATCCTCTGCTGATAACGTCAGATATTACATCACTGATGACGTATGTGTCTTGCTGAAAAATTAATATTTGTAATATATGTATAGCTAAAGATTAATGGAAGAAGACATGGGTAAATAAGTGGCTAAATACAGTGATGTAATATCTGACGTCATGAGCAGAGGATTGCGGTCGCGTGAGTTATAGTTGCCTGCACTAACTATAACGGGGGAATTTCATTGGTTTTCACGAGTGAAATGTCCTGCTAACTATAACATGTGTGAAACCTATGGTTTTTTCAGTGAATATATATATATATATATTCACTGAAAAAACCATAGGTTTCACAGACGTTATAGTTAGCTGGACATTTCACTCGTAAAAAACCAATGAAATTCCCCCGTTATAGTTAGTTAAGCTAACTATAACTCGCGCACCCGCAATCCACTGCTGATGACGTCACATATAACATCACGCATGACATGGTCACTGACATCACTCATGACATCACTGATGACATCTCAAATGACATCACTGATGACATCACTGATGACATCATCCAGTGAATGTGTGTTTTTCTGAAAATTAAATATGTTTTATATATGTATATGTCAAGGTCAATGGAAGAATAAATGGGTATATAAGTGTCTAAATGGATGATTTGTTTTTTAAAAATTGATTGTGTAACTGACTGATTAAGTGTATCATGGTGAATACATGGCTTAGTGAGTAATGTTTAAATATGTAAATATCTGTATCAGTCTCTCACTTTGTGTATAAGTGGCTGCATGGGTTGGTGAGTAGCTACATGAGTGTCCATATAGGTTATTAGTTGGTTTTTTGAGTATCAGTCTGAGTGTCTGCATGGTTCGGTGGGGGGTTTTACGTAGTGCATAGGTGCATGAATGAGTGACTGACTGTTTGTATGTGTTGAAGACAGCATGTGTGCAGGACTTTATGGGTGGATGAGTGTGTGTATGGGTGTGTTAGTGAGTGATAGACTGTCTCAATAGTGTCTTTATGAGTAACTACATATGTTTTAAATTAGTATATGTGACTATTGGTGTATATAAGTGAGTATATGTGAGAGTGAGAGATTGAAAGAGTTCCTGTATGAATAAGTATGTGTTTCTATAAGTGATTGTTTAAAAGACTAAGTATGTGTAAGTTTCCATAGAAGTAAGTGTGGTGGTGTGTGTATAGCTGCATATGCAAGTAAATGGATGTTTGATTCTTTATTAGCATGAGTGACTATGTGTGTGAGTAACTCTATGGATGAGTGGCATTGTGCAACAGGATGTACAGGTGTATGAGCACATATGAGTAAGTACATGTATGAGTGACTGTATAGGACTGTTGGTGAATGAGTGGATGTGTATGTGGATCTTAAAATTACTGAATAGGTTGTTGTAACTGATATTGGTAGGTCCATTGTTTTGAAAATTTTAGTCTCTATTTTTGAATGTGTGTATCAAAGGTTATATTAGGGTGAGAGGACGTCTGCCACTCTATCACAAGGATGATGTCATCAGTGATGTCATCAGTGATGTCATTTGAGATGTCATCAGTGATGTCATGAGTGATGTCAGTGACCATGTCATGAGTGATGTTATATGTGACGTCATCAGCAGTGGATTGCGGGTGCGCGAGTTATAGTTAGCTTAACTAACTATAACGGGGGAATTTCATTGTTTTTTTACGAGTGAAATGTCCAGCTAACTATAACGTCTGTGAAACCTATGGTTTTTTCAGTGAATTTGCAAGGTTTTTAAAATGAAAATTCCTAACTATAACGTGTGTGAAACCCATGGTTTTTTCAGTGAATTTGTATGGTTTTTTAAATGCTAATTCTTATATTTAACGTGTGTGAAATTATTCTTTTTTTTTCTTTTTGCAAGGTTTTTTACTTCTTTTTTTTTTTTACTTTATATTCTCTTTAAACACTATGGTAAAAATTTTAAAATTCTGCAATATAAAATTTTTCACCTTTTTTTTAACCAAACAGGTAAGATATAGTAGTATAACATAGTGAATCTTTTTTTTTTTTACGTGCGCGTACGGTAAGCTTACCGTAAGCGCACGTGTCGCTTTACGAACGTAATATTTCTACTCTGTTTGCGTATAGTTACGCAATTTACGTAGACGTCCGTACTGCGTACGCGACGCGTAAGCGCATACGTTACACGCGCACGTTACGCGGAAGTGTTGGAGCGTGCCTGTTATGCGCATGCGCGTGTCTTTTATACGCGCATGCGTACTTTTACCGTAAGCGCTCCGTAAGCGTAACGTACGCGCACGGTTGGTCATGTGATCAAGAAACAGCACTTTTGATTGGTTTAAAGTACTTTCAGTTCTAGAACTCTCCTACACCACACCCATTCCCCTCATTTCTGCTTGTGATCCCTTAGGAGAAGGAGCTGAGTTGTCTTTGTGATACGATGGCAGAACAGCAGTCCTCTTCTGAGAGTGAGCCAGGTAGCAGCATCATCAGAGAGAGAAGGAGGAAACAAAAGACTTCTTTTGTATTGGAATATTTCACCTATCCAGAGGGGCAGAAAAAGGTAAATGCTCCTTTAGTCACCTGCTCACTTTGTGAGCGTGTCTTATCTAGAGGGAATCCTAGGAAGAAGTATTCCTTTGGAAATCACTCTATGGTTAGACACATTAAGGATAAACATCCCAGGACTTATGCTAGACATACTGGAGAAACATCTCCAGTACGTCACCCAAGCACACCTGCAGATGCTCAGCCGAGTACTTCTTCGGCAGCTCAGCCGAGCACTTCCTCTGCGGTGGGAGCATCACCCTTTTCTGGTCCTCTGGATATAAACCCTCGTTTTGGGAGGGTTACAATGAGGTGCACAAGATGTCATGGCCTAATTGTTCATGCGGAGACCAGTGTTTCCCTCATAAACAATAGGATAGACCAGCACATCTGTGGTCCTTGGTAGTATTCCCATTCTTTCTTTCCTCTTTCCCTTTATGAACACAACGGTTCTTTTAAGAGCCAACCTTACTTCTTAACTTTTTTAAAAAAATTTTAATTGACTTTTTTTATTTTATTTTTTTTACCGTGCGCGTACGGAACGCGCATTTTTTTTTTTTTTTTAAAAACCCCTCAAAAATGTAATCACCCTACAAGGTCCATGAGGGACTACTACAGAAATGAAAAAAACATAGACAAGAGTAGTGAAAAAAGTGAGCATTAAAGTAAATGGGTGATAATTCCTGAAATTTCACACTTACCTGACAAAGAAAATAACTAAAAGAAAAATAAGTGATTTATTTTACTTTGTGAAAAGAAGTTTATTTTTATATTTTTCCTTTCTCAATCTGTAAAAAAAGAAAAATGTATTAATATTTAACAATACTTTTTAGAATACAGTGCACATATTTTCATTTTTCATTAAACATATTTTTGCCCTTTTTTTGCTGTTTTCAGAATATATTGCATTTTACTGTAAATCGTAAAAGCAATTGCATTCATCACTTAACAGCGGGCAAAAAAAATAACAATCACAAAGATTGTTTAAAAAAAGCCCATAATCTCTTCTCATTAAAACATACCGTAATATAATCCTCACGTAAAAACAATCACTAATTTCAGTAAATATTGTCCGAAAATTCTGTTGCATAAGCATATTCACCAAAATAATTTTTGTCAAAGAAGTGCACAATGCAAATTATTACCTTTCCGTACGGCCAAATGGTAATTTTTATAATAATATTTGATGACATTTCCGATGGTAATCCAATTAAATGTAAATAATGTTTTGTACAGATGTTGTAATTTCTGTCTAAAATTTTGGTTGCAGAAAAATTAAATAGGAATTTGCTAAATCAAAAGGCAAACGTTGCTTGAAAACCAACTGAGAATCATTACACAGTGTCCCGCCTTTTTCACATTTAAGAAAAACTGTGTAATGAACAGAAGTTACAATAGGCCCATCATGGAAAATTATTGCAACTGTGACAAAAGTTTTTCCAGAAATTGATAATTGCTGTCCTGTAAATTTCTTTATTAAAGTGTCCAATTTTGTTCCTTCAGCTCTACAACGTTGCATCATTAAAATTACATACTGTCCATAATTCTTTAAAAATAACGTTGAAAACATGTCTGATTTACATTTAGAATATTCCATGTTGTGATTGGCATCTTTAACTAATTTACTAAAAGTCACTGATTTAGTCTCTGGCAATGTTAAATAGATAAACCTTTCTGAATCAACATTAGAGCTGCATGTGTAGAAACAGTTTTCACAACTATGTTCCCATTTATAAGACAGACCAAACATATTTTCTATTTCTACCCCTTCATCTTCAAGTACCAAAAGAATGTACATGAAGAATTCCTGTGCATCTTGCTGGACTTTTTGTGAAAACTGTGTTCGTCCTGAACAAACATCTAATAGATTTCTAATTTCATTTGTACTTTCTATTTTTGCTTTATCAACACTCAGCTTCTCATAAAGACGACTTAGCACAGAACAGAATCTTTTTTCATGATTTTCTGTTATCTGCTCAAGCAAACTTTCAAGATAAAAAACAACATTTAGCACTACATTAGCATAGCAGTTGACACCAGAGCTATTTTCAAAATGGAAACCAACAACCTGTTCAACATTGTCCTTTTTCTTTTTGCTTGCAATCACATGACTCTCTTTTTGTTTTCTCTTCTCTACATCCTCATTACAGATATTCTCAAATCTCCTTTTCCGATAAACAACACGTTTCTCCAACACAGGATACTGACCTAAATGAGGAGCATAGGTTCTTCTTAATCTATTATACTCCTTTACACAATTTGCATCTGCACTAACTTTTGAGTCATCAAATTCTATCATGAATAAACCAGATAATGTTTTCACTCGTGACAAAGCAACATATGCCATACCTTCTTTGAACACAGTAGATCCAATGTTTACAAATGCACTATCAACAGTTAATCCTTGACACTTGTGAATAGTTACAGCATATGCTAGAGAGAATGGAAACTGCTTCCTACGTACATATAAGTTTTTCACAAGCAAAAAACGGACTGAAGAACGACAAATGTTTATTACCTCTTCAATCTGATCAAATTTTATTTTTAAATACTCAATGCCTTCTTTTTTCTGGTAGTTAACAAAACCCACAACTTTACCCATAACTCCATTTACTAATCCTTTTTCTACATCCAAATTTCTCCTTAAAAATACTCGACAGTTCATGCAAAGATATACATTTTTTTCTAATCCAGCTGTTTTCAAAATGTTCTTCTCTAGAGAATCCAGTTTATTTTTCAGTTCGCCTGTTAATGTAATTGTAATTCTTTCATGTTGGATTTCGTCCACTGCTTCCATTTTCTTAATCTCTTCCTTTTCCAATTTCAAAAGTTCCTCATTGAATATTGAACATTCACGTAGTGTTGGCATTAAGCAGATTACAGTATTTTTTTCTGCAATGTTCTTGTATATTTTCTCTGCAACTATTTCTTCATTTGGAAATAAATTATGTAGCAATCGACTCTCTAAAGCTTTTCTGGCATGTTCTGTGAGTAGTCCAATTCTGATATCTTTTAGAATACTTCCATATTCTTCATCGTTTGCTTGTCTCATATTGGTAGTGAGTTCTTTGTACTCAAAGAATGACCAAATATTCGCATTACCAATGCTTCCTAATGACTTCTTCGTGTCCTCATGTGTCACAGTATTAAACACTGGTTGTCCTTTAACTGGAGTGAGCTGCAGTAGATCCCCAAAAACATGTTTTCCTCCAAATAGCACGTAATAGTCTCTTTTTAGAATTTGCTGCATTCTTAAATGCACAAAGGCAAGCATTAAGTTTGATACCATGCTTACCTCATCAATAATGAGAACTTGCATCTTCTTCAACACTCTTGAAACTTCGAAACATGCTTCGCCAGTTAGCTTGTGATATTCTATTTTGTTCTTATGCTCCACTGGTAACATTAGCAAGCGATGGAGAGTAATTCCTTTAATATTATATGCTGCTAATCCAGTTGGAGCAGTAACAACACAAGACAAAGTTGAATCAGTTTTTTGCTGTAGGTAGCTTCTGATGACTTTAATTAAGAAACTTTTCCCAGTTCCAGCTTGTCCACTAACATATAACCTAATTGGTTCAAATGCTGTGCATGTGCACTCTTTAATTTCATGTAGTAATCCGTGATCAATTTTTTTTCTGACTTCTTCATAAATTTGTCGTTGTTCTTCATTCAGTTGTTTTTCAAAATCTGGTAATTCTATTAAATCTTCCTTTGCTTGATTCATAGCCGTTTCCACTTCAGTCATGGCTATTGCAGCTTCATTTTCTACGATTGGTTGTCCTAGGGGATCTTGACTGAGCGTTCCAGAACTTTGGCTGTCTTGAGAACTATCTCTAGCTACTTCAGCTGCAATTGTAGCTTCCTGTTCAATTTCTTCGTTTAACATTTGGACATAATTCCTGAAAATACTGCATTCAATGGTATCTTTACATGCATTAAATGAATCCTCATAGCTTTGAAATTCTCCAAGTAGTTCGTCCTCTGAACGCCATGGTTTAAACAACTGTAAAAGTGCCAAGTAGTAAAATTCCTTTTTGTCAGTAGTGTCACAACTCAGCTTCCTGTGATTAATCAAACTTCCTTTATTTGCTTCACTAAACATCCTTCCTCACCAATGACTTTATATTTTCCATTGTTGATGTCTTCTGTGGCTTTCCGTGAAAAAATGTAGTTCTGCAGCAGTTCATAGAGACACATGTTCTCAAGATGATGACTTCTTTTTGGGTAATATGTGTCCAACATGTTTGTTTTCAAAATATCTGTACTTTCTGGGTCGTTTTCGGCCAAATATTCAATTTCTCCAACAGATTTCAGTACCCGATTTCGCATTCCTGCAAGGCCTAAACTGACCCAAATTATTCTTCTGGATTTCAAGTAAAGACTTGCAGATGATAACCTATCTGAACATTCGTAGGATCCAATTTCTCGATGCGTTAACATCTTCAAACTGAAACTGTACAGCTTCTTACTGACACTCTTCTCGTGAGAAATCTCTTCCCACATTTCCTTCAATTCCGTTTTCTCAGATTTAGTAATGTACGATGTGACATACCGAGCAACAGCAATAGAATTGTCTGCCACATACTGAATATCCATGTTTGCATTCCACATGGATAAAATGACTGGGTTGTAGTCATTTATATATTTTGACTCTTCTTTTCTTCTCAGGTTGTACGTATTTTTGGGAGATTTTCTTGTAATAGTATGTCGCACAGCTGACATAAAACTGTTGACTCTTCCTTTTGAAAGAACAGGTCTAGGAAATCCAAATCGACATTTTGTGTAGAATTTATCTTTGGTCTTGTACTTCCGTCGACAGTATTTTCCACACCGATGACTTTGGAAAAGTAAAACTTGCTGTTTTAACTTTTTCTCCTCTGTGCTTTTAGTTATAGCACATGTTGCATATTGTTCAATGAAAGATAACACTGCTTCATCAGCATCTGTTCCAAATTTTGGAGCATCCTTGATCCACAACAGCATGTGAATGTGAGGAGCACCTCTTGCTTGGTACTCTTTTCTCCAAAAGAAATCCAAAACTTCTCCAAGTGGTGGATTTTTTTTGTTGCAGATAAAGGACATCATAGCCTCAAATCTATGATTGAAATATCTGCAAACATTAACCGGATCCAATGAGCACAGTTCTCCTGCTGTCTTGTATTCAATGTTTTTAATGTTTGAATTTGCCTCTCGTAGAAAATCCAGTAAATCATCCCAAACGTATTCGGCGCAGCTTAGGGTTAGGAACCATGTTGGAGTTCCTAAATTCCGTAACATACATTTCAATTCTCCATGGCGTCTGTACCAATATTCATTCGTCCCACGCTGACAAGCCATCAGATTGATCAATTGTGATTCCAAATGATCATCTCGCTGCTGCACTTTGTTCATAAAATCCTTAGCAGACACATTATGTAGATGTGTTCCACTTTTTAAAATGTGGTTTCCTGCATAAGATAGTGCAGACAAGTCACTTTCAAATAACAGATGGAACAAATAAGGAATACTTTGACGAAATCTGGGATCTTCTGCATATAATCTTGTAGTCCGATACTCAGAAGCAGGAATCTGAACTGGACGTTCATCATATCGTCCACCTTCTCCTGTAGGAAACAGCTGGGGAAAACATCGAGCTTCCAAACTCTCCTCCCATACACTCACAGGAGTTCCTTGTGCTTTTTTCATTTGAAATAGATCAATGGTGTATGCCATTACTTCTTTTGAATGAAGAGGATGTATGCTGAAATGTTCATAAATTTCTTCTTCTTTTGACTTGTCAACTTTTTCAATTTGCCCAGTTGGTGTGTCTGTGTCTCCTACTAATTCTTCTTCATCTTCATCCATATAAATGGCTTCATACCATTTATTATTCCTTTTCAAATATAAATTTGCTCTTTGTACTTTCCGAACATCTACCAATTCCTGCCAAATTGTCTTATTCTTTGTAGGTACACCATTAACCAGAATAACTAATGGTTCAGTTTCCAAATTTTCTGTGTCAATAGTTTCCATATTTTTTTTCAAATCCAACGGCAAATAGACAACTCTTCCTTTTAAACCTCTCTGTAAATCTGAAGGAGGTAATTTGCCTGTTTTTTGCTCCATACGTACTATGTTCTGGAACGGATGAACACATTGAATGAGTATAGACTCATACGTATTTAAATCAGAAAGTTCAGCAGGAACTTCAACCAATTCTAAATTATTATGTACAGCTCTAGCTGGCATTTTATTTTCTTCCAACTTGTTGTAACAGTATTTACAAATACGATGATCTTCACCCAAATCAAAACAATTTTCAAGAAATATATATGTTGCAAAATCCTTCCACTTATAATTATCTTCTTCTTCACTTTTTTTGTAGAGATCAACATTCCTTGTTTGGATTTTGTAATGGCTTCTCCGGCAACAAATACAAGTAATATTTGGTCTTTCATTAGAGATGATAGCAAATTTTGTAATTTGATCTTCAAATTTCTTACTTACGGAGGGTTCTACATTCTCTTCCACATTTTCCTCAATAACTGTGTCATTCCCTGCACTTTCTTGTTCTGGCCCAAAGTAACAAAACTGAATCTCATCAGTAACCTTCTCAACATCTGATACAGATCCACGAAACAGAGCTTTATTCAACTCATTTAACTTTAGTGCTGGACTTTTAGCAAAATACAATCTTCTTACAAATTTCCTAATTTCAGTATGATGAACTGCCAGCATCCTAAAATGGTGAAAAACACTTTGACAAACTTTCCTAGATAATCAAGCCAGAGAGTGACCTTGCAAACCAGTATTCTCTCTCACTCTGCATGGATCTAGTCCTTGAAGCACCTTAATCTTCTGTTTTACACTCTTTTTACTATATTCTCTTAATAACTCACGTAATTTATCAATAGATTCCTGTCGCAAAGTACAAATACTACTACATTTCCAAGTATACACTGGAGCTTTAGGACGTCTCCCCATAGCCTCATCTGCAATCACTTCTTCCTCATTTCTTGGAACCATTTTCTCCTTTTCCATTATACAACCATCCTTAACTTCATATGCTCGACCACTGGTGTCAACTGCATGCAGCAAACTATTACTTTGAAGATAACTCTCTTCATTAAAAAATGGTTTAGTACTTGAACTATGCATCCATTCTCCTAAAAACACTTTACAAAAGTTATTTCTTTTTACTACTCTTTTCTTTTTGCTTTGTGACTTCATTACATTAACTATTTTTTCTAATGTACGCATCCTGTTCAAAATTAAAATGAATAGTTTCCTTTTTAAATTTAAAGCCTTTTCTGCAATGGCTTCAATATCTTTTTTTCTCTTTAAAAATGTTGCTCTTTTCTTATATTTTTTCACATCTTTTAGCAAATTGGACATCACTCTTCTCTGAAACATTTTCCTACGGATCTCTTTAAATGCTGATTTTCTTTTCAAGTTAATTATTTTAGCTTCTGCTTGTACATTAGCATTTTGTAAATTTTCACTATTCTCCTGTTGTTTTCTACTTGAAACAGTTTTTCCAATGGGGGCATTTTTAAAATTTTTCCTTTTTTTGAATATATTTTTTTAAAATTGCTTTCTCTGCTTACCAGAAGACTTTTTCTTTTTCCCAACATGAGCATCTTCAACTAACTTGGGTCCTCCAGTTGTCTTCAAATAAACCTTTTTTTCTGTTGTTTTCTTTGTCTTGATTTTATAGGCATCTTTTATTTTCTTCACTGCTCTGCAGCAATACCTGAAAGAAACTAAAAAAAAATACCTTTTTTGTAATTTAAATATATTACTATTTTTGTTATGATCATTTCTTTTCAAATAACACTATCTATCCCTTTCCTACAAGTGAAAAACACAAGAAAACCAACATGAATGTAATCTTTAAGATCAATTCCTGTTTTCACACAGACTCTTGGTGAAATTCTAGACAGAACACGATATTTCTTTTGCAATTCAAAAGCACACTTTTTTTTTTTTTTTGTTGCAATTATTAATTACTCTAACAGTCTGACACATTTTCTTTATAGTTTACAGAGGCAAAACACCGCACATGTGCAATCTGCTTTTTCCGAGCATATACATGTGTAACCTGGTATACTGACGGCACTCCTGCAAAGATAATGAACCTTGGTGATGTTGAATGCATTAGCATTTGTCAGGGGGTCCAAAAATGCCATAAAAGACTCATGCTGTGACTTTACGCAGAAAATGAAATTTGCTTGCCAATTTCAAAGCACAGTTACTACTGATTTTTTCCTCCAAGCGTTAATTACTCTAACAGTCGCATACATTTTCATTACAGTTTTCTGAAACAGAAAAGAGCACATGTGCAAACAGCTTTTTGAGACCATGTTCATGTGTGACCTTGGTGACTGACTACACTCCAGCAAAAGAAATCAGCCTTTGTGATGTTGAATGTATTAGCGTGACTCACTGCTTCCATGAAACACCAGTCTCTTGTGAATACTCAGCCAGATTCTACAGGATAAACTGCTGGGTGTGTGCTAACAGTCTGCTTATGCAGACTGTGTATTTTCAGTAGCAAGAGACATACGTATGGTTACTTCCCAAAAGAAACAGAGAGACTCCAAATACCTCTGTGACAGCAATTCCACTATGCTCACAGCCTCATGCTGTGATTTTAATGCGTAAAATGAAATTTGCTTGCCATTTTCAAAGCACACTTACTACAGTTTTCTGTGTTTTTAGGCAGAAAACGAAATCTGCTTGCCAATTTCAAAGCACACTTAGTACTGTTTTTTTCCTCCTAGCGTTAATTACTCTAACAGTCTGATACATTTTCATTACAGTTTTCTGAAACAGAAAAGAGCACATGTGCAAACAGCTTTTTGAGGCCATGTACATGTGTGACCTTGGTGACTGACTACACTCCAGCAAAATAAATCAGCCTTAGTGATGTTGATTGTATTAGCGTGACTCACTGCTTCCATGAAACAGCAGTCTCTTGTGAATACTCAGCCAGATTCTACAGGATAAACTGCTGGGTGTGTGCTAACAGTCTGCTTATGCAGACTGTGTATTTTCAGTAGCCACAGACATACGCATGGTTACATCCCAAAAGAACCAGAGAGACTCCAAATACCTCTGTGACAGCAATTCCACTATGCTCACAGCCTCATGCTGTGATTTTATGCGTAAAATGAAATTTGCTTGCCATTTTCAAAGCACACTTACTACAGTTTTCTGTGTTTTTAGGCAGTAAACGAAATTTGCATGTCAATTTCAAAGCACACTTAGTACTGTTTTTTTCCTCCAAGCGTTAATTACTCTAACAGTCGCATACATTTTCATTACAGTTTTCTGAAACAGAAAAGAGCACATGTGCAAACAGCTTTTTGAGACCATGTTCATGTGTGACCTTGGTGACTGACTACACTCCAGCAAAAGAAATCAGCCTTTGTGATGTTGAATGTATTAGCGTGACTCACTGCTTCCATGAAACACCAGTCTCTTGTGAATACTCAGCCAGATTCTACAGGATAAACTGCTGGGTGTGTGCTAACAGTCTGCTTATGCAGACTGTGTATTTTCAGTAGCAAGAGACATACGCATGGTTACATCCCAAAAGAACCAGAGAGACTCCAAATACCTCTGTGACAGCAATTCCACTATGCTCACAGCCTCATGCTGTGATTTTATGCGTAAAATGAAATTTGCTTGCCATTTTCAAAGCACACTTACTACAGTTTTCTGTGTTTTTAGGCAGTAAACGAAATTTGCATGTCAATTTCAAAGCACACTTAGTACTGTTTTTTTCCTCCTAGCGTTAATTACTCTAACAGTCTGATACATTTTCATTACAGTTTTCTGAAACAGAAAAGAGCACATGTGCAAACAGCTTTTTGAGGCCATGTACATGTGTGACCTTGGTGACTGACTACACTCCAGCAAAATAAATCAGCCTTAGTGATGTTGAATGTATTAGCGTGACTCACTGCTTCCATGAAACAGCAGTCTCTTGTGAATACTCAGCCAGATTCTACAGGATAAACTGCTGGGTGTGTGCTAACAGTCTGCTTATGCAGACTGTGTATTTTCAGTAGCCACAGACATACGCATGGTTACATCCCAAAAGAACCAGAGAGACTCCAAATACCTCTGTGACAGCAATTCCACTATGCTCACAGCCTCATGCTGTGATTTTATGCGTAAAATGAAATTTGCTTGCCATTTTCAAAGCACACTTACTACAGTTTTCTGTGTTTTTAGGCAGTAAACGAAATTTGCATGTCAATTTCAAAGCACACTTAGTACTGTTTTTTTCCTCCAAGCGTTAATTACTCTAACAGTCTGATACATTTTCATTACAGTTTTCTGAAACAGAAAAGAGCACATGTGCAAACAGCTTTTTGAGACCATGTACATGTGTGACCTTGGTGACTGACTACACTCCAGCAAAATAAATCAGCCTTAGTGATGTTGATTGTATTAGCGTGACTCACTGCTTCCATGAAACAGCAGTCTCTTGTGAATACTCAGCCAGATTCTACAGGATAAACTGCTGGGTGTGTGCTAACAGTCTGCTTATGCAGACTGTGTATTTTCAGTAGCAAGAGACATACGCATGGTTACTTCCCAAAAGAAACAGAGAGACTCCAAATACCTCTGTGACAGCAATTCCACTATGCTCACAGCCTCATGCTGTGATTTTATGCGTAAAATGAAATTTGCTTGCCATTTTCAAAGCACACTTAGTACTGTTTTTTTCCTCCAAGCATTAATTACTCTAACAGTCGCATACATTTTCATTACAGTTTTCAGACACAGAAAACAGCACATGTGCAAACAGCTTTTTGAGACCATGTACATGTGTGTCCTTGGTGACTGACTACACTCCAGCAAAAGAAATCAGCCTTAGTGATGTTGAATGTATTAGCGTTACTCACTGCTACCTGAAACACCACTCACTTGTGAATACTAAGCATGATTCTACATGATAAACTGCTGGGTGTGTGCTAACAGTCTGCTTATGCAGACTGTGTATTTTCAGTAGCAAGAGACATACGCATGGTTACTTCCCAAAAGAACCAGAGAGACTCCAAATACCTCTGTGACAGCAATTCCACTATGCTCACAGCCTCATGCTGTGATTTTACGCATAAAATGAAATTTGCTTGCCATTTTCAAAGCACACTTACTACAGTTTTCTGTGTTTTTAGGCAGAAAACGAAATTTGCTTGCCAATTTCAAAGCACACTTAGTACTGTTTTTTTCCTCCTAGCATTAATTACTCTAACAGTCGCATACATTTTCATTACAGTTTTCAGACACAGAAAACAGCACATGTGCAAACAGCTTTTTGAGACCATGTACATGTGTGACCTTGGTGACTGACTACACTCCAGCAAAATAAATCAGCCTTAGTGATGTTGAATGTATTAGCGTGACTCACTGCTTCCATGAAACACCAGTCTCTTGTGAATACTCAGCCAGATTCTACAGGATAAACTGCTGGGTGTGTGCTAACAGTCTGCTTATGCAGACTGTGTATTTTCAGTAGCAAGAGACATACGTATGGTTACTTCCCAAAAGAAACAGAGAGACTCCAAATACCTCTGTGACAGCAATTCCACTATGCTCACAGCCTCATGCTGTGATTTTAATGCGTAAAATGAAATTTGCTTGCCATTTTCAAAGCACACTTACTACAGTTTTCTGTGTTTTTAGGCAGAAAACGAAATCTGCTTGCCAATTTCAAAGCACACTTAGTACTGTTTTTTTCCTCCTAGCGTTAATTACTCTAACAGTCTGATACATTTTCATTACAGTTTTCTGAAACAGAAAAGAGCCCATGTGCAAACAGCTTTTTGAGGCCATGTACATGTGTGACCTTGGTGACTGACTACACTCCAGCAAAATAAATCAGCCTTAGTGATGTTGATTGTATTAGCGTGACTCACTGCTTCCATGAAACAGCAGTCTCTTGTGAATACTCAGCCAGATTCTACAGGATAAACTGCTGGGTGTGTGCTAACAGTCTGCTTATGCAGACTGTGTATTTTCAGTAGCCACAGACATACGCATGGTTACATCCCAAAAGAACCAGAGAGACTCCAAATACCTCTGTGACAGCAATTCCACTATGCTCACAGCCTCATGCTGTGATTTTATGCGTAAAATGAAATTTGCTTGCCATTTTCAAAGCACACTTACTACAGTTTTCTGTGTTTTTAGGCAGAAAACGAAATTTGCTTGCCAATTTCAAAGCACACTTAGTACTGTTTTTTTCCTCCTAGCGTTAATTACTCTAACAGTCTGATACATTTTCATTACAGTTTTCTGAAACAGAAAAGAGCACATGTGCAAACAGCTTTTTGAGACCATGTACATGTGTGACCTTGGTGACTGACTACACTCCAGCAAAATAAATCAGCCTTAGTGATGTTGAATGTATTAGCGTGACTCACTGCTTCCATGAAACAGCAGTCTCTTGTGAATACTCAGCCAGATTCTACAGGATAAACTGCTGGGTGTGTGCTAACAGTCTGCTTATGCAGACTGTGTATTTTCAGTAGCAAGAGACATACGCATGGTTACATCCCAAAAGAACCAGAGAGACTCCAAATACCTCTGTGACAGCAATTCCACTATGCTCACAGCCTCATGCTGTGATTTTATGCGTAAAATGAAATTTGCTTGCCATTTTCAAAGCACACTTACTACAGTTTTCTGTGTTTTTAGGCAGTAAACGAAATTTGCATGTCAATTTCAAAGCACACTTAGTACTGTTTTTTTCCTCCTAGCGTTAATTACTCTAACAGTCTGATACATTTTCATTACAGTTTTCTGAAACAGAAAAGAGCACATGTGCAAACAGCTTTTTGAGGCCATGTACATGTGTGACCTTGGTGACTGACTACACTCCAGCAAAATAAATCAGCCTTTGTGATGTTGAATGTATTAGCGTGACTCACTGCTTCCATGAAACAGCAGTCTCTTGTGAATACTCAGCCAGATTCTACAGGATAAACTGCTGGGTGTGTGCTAACAGTCTGCTTATGCAGACTGTGTATTTTCAGTAGCCACAGACATACGCATGGTTACATCCCAAAAGAACCAGAGAGACTCCAAATACCTCTGTGACAGCAATTCCACTATGCTCACAGCCTCATGCTGTGATTTTATGCGTAAAATGAAATTTGCTTGCCATTTTCAAAGCACACTTACTACAGTTTTCTGTGTTTTTAGGCAGTAAACGAAATTTGCATGTCAATTTCAAAGCACACTTAGTACTGTTTTTTTCCTCCAAGCGTTAATTACTCTAACAGTCTGATACATTTTCATTACAGTTTTCTGAAACAGAAAAGAGCACATGTGCAAACAGCTTTTTGAGACCATGTACATGTGTGACCTTGGTGACTGACTACACTCCAGCAAAATAAATCAGCCTTAGTGATGTTGATTGTATTAGCGTGACTCACTGCTTCCATGAAACAGCAGTCTCTTGTGAATACTCAGCCAGATTCTACAGGATAAACTGCTGGGTGTGTGCTAACAGTCTGCTTATGCAGACTGTGTATTTTCAGTAGCAAGAGACATACGCATGGTTACTTCCCAAAAGAAACAGAGAGACTCCAAATACCTCTGTGACAGCAATTCCACTATGCTCACAGCCTCATGCTGTGATTTTATGCGTAAAATGAAATTTGCTTGCCATTTTCAAAGCACACTTAGTACTGTTTTTTTCCTCCAAGCATTAATTACTCTAACAGTCGCATACATTTTCATTACAGTTTTCAGACACAGAAAACAGCACATGTGCAAACAGCTTTTTGAGACCATGTACATGTGTGTCCTTGGTGACTGACTACACTCCAGCAAAAGAAATCAGCCTTAGTGATGTTGAATGTATTAGCGTTACTCACTGCTACCTGAAACACCACTCACTTGTGAATACTAAGCATGATTCTACATGATAAACTGCTGGGTGTGTGCTAACAGTCTGCTTATGCAGACTGTGTATTTTCAGTAGCAAGAGACATACGCATGGTTACTTCCCAAAAGAACCAGAGAGACTCCAAATATCTCTGTGACAGCAATTCCACTATGCTCACAGCCTCATGCTGTGATTTTACGCATAAAATGAAATTTGCTTGCCATTTTCAAAGCACACTTACTACAGTTTTCTGTGTTTTTAGGCAGAAAACGAAATTTGCTTGCCAATTTCAAAGCACACTTAGTACTGTTTTTTTCCTCCTAGCATTAATTACTCTAACAGTCGCATACATTTTCATTACAGTTTTCAGACACAGAAAACAGCACATGTGCAAACAGCTTTTTGAGACCATGTACATGTGTGACCTTGGTGACTGACTACACTCCAGCAAAATAAATCAGCCTTAGTGATGTTGAATGTATTAGCGTGACTCACTGCTTCCATGAAACACCAGTCTCTTGTGAATACTCAGCCAGATTCTACAGGATAAACTGCTGGGTGTGTGCTAACAGTCTGCTTATGCAGACTGTGTATTTTCAGTAGCAAGAGACATACGTATGGTTACTTCCCAAAAGAAACAGAGAGACTCCAAATACCTCTGTGACAGCAATTCCACTATGCTCACAGCCTCATGCTGTGATTTTAATGCGTAAAATGAAATTTGCTTGCCATTTTCAAAGCACACTTACTACAGTTTTCTGTGTTTTTAGGCAGAAAACGAAATCTGCTTGCCAATTTCAAAGCACACTTAGTACTGTTTTTTTCCTCCTAGCGTTAATTACTCTAACAGTCTGATACATTTTCATTACAGTTTTCTGAAACAGAAAAGAGCCCATGTGCAAACAGCTTTTTGAGGCCATGTACATGTGTGACCTTGGTGACTGACTACACTCCAGCAAAATAAATCAGCCTTAGTGATGTTGATTGTATTAGCGTGACTCACTGCTTCCATGAAACAGCAGTCTCTTGTGAATACTCAGCCAGATTCTACAGGATAAACTGCTGGGTGTGTGCTAACAGTCTGCTTATGCAGACTGTGTATTTTCAGTAGCCACAGACATACGCATGGTTACATCCCAAAAGAACCAGAGAGACTCCAAATACCTCTGTGACAGCAATTCCACTATGCTCACAGCCTCATGCTGTGATTTTATGCGTAAAATGAAATTTGCTTGCCATTTTCAAAGCACACTTACTACAGTTTTCTGTGTTTTTAGGCAGTAAACGAAATTTGCATGTCAATTTCAAAGCACACTTAGTACTGTTTTTTTCCTCCAAGCGTTAATTACTCTAACAGTCGCATACATTTTCATTACAGTTTTCTGAAACAGAAAAGAGCACATGTGCAAACAGCTTTTTGAGACCATGTTCATGTGTGACCTTGGTGACTGACTACACTCCAGCAAAAGAAATCAGCCTTTGTGATGTTGAATGTATTAGCGTGACTCACTGCTTCCATGAAACACCAGTCTCTTGTGAATACTCAGCCAGATTCTACAGGATAAACTGCTGGGTGTGTGCTAACAGTCTGCTTATGCAGACTGTGTATTTTCAGTAGCAAGAGACATACGCATGGTTACTTCCCAAAAGAAACAGAGAGACTCCAAATACCTCTGTGACAGCAATTCCACTATGCTCACAGCCTCATGCTGTGATTTTAATGCGTAAAATGAAATTTGCTTGCCATTTTCAAAGCACACTTACTACAGTTTTCTGTGTTTTTAGGCAGAAAACGAAATTTGCTTGCCAATTTCAAAGCACACTTAGTACTGTTTTTTTCCTCCTAGCGTTAATTACTCTAACAGTCTGATACATTTTCATTACAGTTTTCTGAAACAGAAAAGAGCACATGTGCAAACAGCTTTTTGAGACCATGTACATGTGTGACCTTGGTGACTGACTACACTCCAGCAAAATAAATCAGCCTTAGTGATGTTGAATGTATTAGCGTGACTCACTGCTTCCATGAAACAGCAGTCTCTTGTGAATACTCAGCCAGATTCTACAGGATAAACTGCTGGGTGTGTGCTAACAGTCTGCTTATGCAGACTGTGTATTTTCAGTAGCAAGAGACATACGCATGGTTACATCCCAAAAGAACCAGAGAGACTCCAAATACCTCTGTGACAGCAATTCCACTATGCTCACAGCCTCATGCTGTGATTTTATGCGTAAAATGAAATTTGCTTGCCATTTTCAAAGCACACTTACTACAGTTTTCTGTGTTTTTAGGCAGTAAACGAAATTTGCATGTCAATTTCAAAGCACACTTAGTACTGTTTTTTTCCTCCTAGCGTTAATTACTCTAACAGTCTGATACATTTTCATTACAGTTTTCTGAAACAGAAAAGAGCACATGTGCAAACAGCTTTTTGAGGCCATGTACATGTGTGACCTTGGTGACTGACTACACTCCAGCAAAATAAATCAGCCTTAGTGATGTTGAATGTATTAGCGTGACTCACTGCTTCCATGAAACAGCAGTCTCTTGTGAATACTCAGCCAGATTCTACAGGATAAACTGCTGGGTGTGTGCTAACAGTCTGCTTATGCAGACTGTGTATTTTCAGTAGCCACAGACATACGCATGGTTACATCCCAAAAGAACCAGAGAGACTCCAAATACCTCTGTGACAGCAATTCCACTATGCTCACAGCCTCATGCTGTGATTTTATGCGTAAAATGAAATTTGCTTGCCATTTTCAAAGCACACTTACTACAGTTTTCTGTGTTTTTAGGCAGTAAACGAAATTTGCATGTCAATTTCAAAGCACACTTAGTACTGTTTTTTTCCTCCAAGCGTTAATTACTCTAACAGTCTGATACATTTTCATTACAGTTTTCTGAAACAGAAAAGAGCACATGTGCAAACAGCTTTTTGAGACCATGTACATGTGTGACCTTGGTGACTGACTACACTCCAGCAAAATAAATCAGCCTTAGTGATGTTGATTGTATTAGCGTGACTCACTGCTTCCATGAAACAGCAGTCTCTTGTGAATACTCAGCCAGATTCTACAGGATAAACTGCTGGGTGTGTGCTAACATTCTGCTTATGCAGACTGTGTATTTTCAGTAGCAAGAGACATACGCATGGTTACTTCCCAAAAGAAACAGAGAGACTCCAAATACCTCTGTGACAGCAATTCCACTATGCTCACAGCCTCATGCTGTGATTTTATGCGTAAAATGAAATTTGCTTGCCATTTTCAAAGCACACTTAGTACTGTTTTTTTCCTCCAAGCATTAATTACTCTAACAGTCGCATACATTTTCATTACAGTTTTCAGACACAGAAAACAGCACATGTGCAAACAGCTTTTTGAGACCATGTACATGTGTGTCCTTGGTGACTGACTACACTCCAGCAAAAGAAATCAGCCTTAGTGATGTTGAATGTATTAGCGTTACTCACTGCTACCTGAAACACCACTCACTTGTGAATACTAAGCATGATTCTACATGATAAACTGCTGGGTGTGTGCTAACAGTCTGCTTATGCAGACTGTGTATTTTCAGTAGCAAGAGACATACGCATGGTTACTTCCCAAAAGAACCAGAGAGACTCCAAATACCTCTGTGACAGCAATTCCACTATGCTCACAGCCTCATGCTGTGATTTTACGCATAAAATGAAATTTGCTTGCCATTTTCAAAGCACACTTACTACAGTTTTCTGTGTTTTTAGGCAGAAAACGAAATTTGCTTGCCAATTTCAAAGCACACTTAGTACTGTTTTTTTCCTCCTAGCGTTAATTACTCTAACAGTCGCATACATTTTCATTACAGTTTTCAGACACAGAAAACAGCACATGTGCAAACAGCTTTTTGAGACCATGTACATGTGTGACCTTGGTGACTGACTACACTCCAGCAAAATAAATCAGCCTTAGTGATGTTGAATGTATTAGCGTGACTCACTGCTTCCATGAAACACCAGTCTCTTGTGAATACTCAGCCAGATTCTACAGGATAAACTGCTGGGTGTGTGCTAACAGTCTGCTTATGCAGACTGTGTATTTTCAGTAGCAAGAGACATACGCATGGTTACTTCCCAAAAGAACCAGAGAGACTCCAAATACCTCTGTGACAGCAATTCCACTATGCTCACAGCCTCATGCTGTGATTTTACGCGTAAAATGAAATTTGCTTGCCATTTTCAAAGCACACTTACTACAGTTTTCTGTGTTTTTAGGCAGAAAACGAAATTTGCATGCCAATTTCAAAGCACACTTAGTACTGTTTTTTTCCTCCAAGCGTTAATTACTCTAACAGTCTGATACATTTTCATTACAGTTTTGTGAAACAGAAAAGAGCACATGTGCAAACAGCTTTTTGAGACCATGTACATGTGTGACCTTGGTGACTGACTACACTCCAGCAAAATCAATCAGCCTTAGTGATGTTAAATGTATTAGCGTTACTCACTGCTACCTGAAACACCACTCACTTGTGAATACTAAGCATGATTCTACATGATAAACTGCTGGGTGTGTGCTAACAGTCTGCTTATGCAGACTGTGTATTTTCAGTTGCAAGAGACATATGCATGGTTACTTCCCAAAAGAACCAGAGAGACACAAAATACCTCTCTGACAGAAATTCCTCTTTGCTCACAGACTCATGCAAAAATCACCACATACATCCCCTCTCAAACTCATAACTCACCTTTTAAATTATTTAGTTGAGAAAGAAATGTGGCACTCAAACTGCAGACTATCAGACTCAGAATATCAGAGCTGTACACCTCTCTCCTCTGAGCAGAACCAATTAATGGCAATGTTTCCCTCTCTTTTTTCACACATATACATTTTAATTACAAATCTCAGTGCTTCCCCCTTTTTTCAAATGAAATCACACATTTCTATTGGTTGAAAACTTCAACCCTTTTCCAAAAGTACCCTTCCCCCAACTTGACTTCTGCCTGCTACCATAGCAACAGCTCATGGAACACTGCTGTGAGGAGTCAGGTCAGAAGTTCACCACACAATGTTTCATTTCCAAAGAGCAAGAGTGCTTGACTTTTCAAACCTAACAGCAAATCCATAGTAATGTTCTTTGGTAACACATTTTTCTGTACCAATACAAAACATGCTTCTATAAATTTACACATACAGCCTAGTTTTTAGTGTAGAATGGTTTGAAACAGCCAATGATTTTTTTTTATTAAAAAAAAGTATGTATGCCTCCATTTTTCAACTGTCTTTCTTTTCATATTGCCATTCTACTGAAAGAAACCTCCTGAGTATATCCTGTTCTCCTTGAAAGATGTTCACAGTGTGGATTGTAGGTCACAGCTATGTCTTCTGGAGTGAAAAATTTGCAGAACAAAGAGGTATGGTGAGAGACCTTGCTTTGCCAAATGTAGACATTAAATGGATTGGTCAGAGAGGGTTAAAGTGGCACCAATTAATGCCTTTGGTGAAAACCTTTCTACATCTCCCACACCCTAACCTTATTATTGTGCACTGTGGTGGAACTGACCTAGGCACTTTAACTGGTGTAGGTCTGGAAATGCTTATTAAGGACACCTTTGTGCAATTGATGTCTCTTTTTCCTCATTCTGCCTTTGTATATTCTAACATATGCCAAAGGCAAAAGTGGAACTGATCCTACCAATTTTGTCCGCAGATTGACAAAGCAAGGAAGCACGTCAACAAATCTGTTTCTGCTTTCCTCAGAGACTATGGTATAGGTTCTATATACCACAACAACTTGCGTTACAACATGCAAGACATTTATAGAGGAGACGGTGTACATTTCAATGATGAAGGGAACAGAGTCTTCCTCTAAACTTTAGACTCTGCATCGGTACTTACTTGTAGGTACCAAAAAACACTCAATGAACACAACGGCTCTTTTTAGAGCCCCCTAATATCTTAACACTTAAATTTGTTTTTTTCTTCTTTTTTTGTTATTTTCTACCGTACGCGTACGGTAAGCTTACCGTACGCGCACCCCGTGATTTTTTTTAAAAACATTTAAATGTATTTTTCATACTTTTATGGCCTTCTTGGACCCCCTGACAAACGCTAGGGGGTCTGCAACTCACTTCGTTGCCCCCTTTTCACGTTCTCCTCCTTTGTTTATCAGTGTGAGACACACAAAATGGAGGCCGACACTTCCTCATTTCGGCTGATTCAAATGTTTACAGTCATGTAACCACCAATCAGAATTGAGCTCGCGCATGGCAGCATGCGCGTACGGTAAGCTTACCGTAAGCGCTCGGAGCGCGCCTATAGATATATATATTGATTCAAATGCTATTTGCTCAGCAAATACTGAACACATTTACACCAGACCTACAAAAGGCACATGCCTGACCTGAGGACTACCTCTTTGCCAAATTTCAAGTAATTCTGTTCAGCCATTCGGGCTGCAGCTTGGACTAAAGGTCCTATGGAAAAATGCATGGGGAAAACGCGTTTTGGGACCCCCTCTTTTTCTCAGCCCCCGTTTGATGAACCCCCCCGAGACTTTCAGGGTAGGAGCGGAGCGGAGCGCCCCACCTATTTTGAAAATTTCGCGCGGATTTGTCAATCGGCACCAAAGGTATTCCAAATAGAATGTTGTGGATTTCCTATGGAAACACGGTCCTAACTATAACTACCTAATGGCGACCGCCAGTAGGTTATATATATATATATATATATATATATAAACATATATTTGTGCTTTATTTTGTAAATATCTGCAATAGTTATGTATATTTTTAATTAAATTAATTAAATACATTCCGCTCCTGTAAAACCCGGGTACAAATGGTCGTACGGAGCGTTTTCTCCGTACGACTTGTACCCGGGAATTCCACCTTACAAACCAGCAAGTACGCTTCGTACAGAAATACCATTTCCGTACGAATCGTAAAAAACACCGTACGGCTAAAAAATACCTACTATTCTGATCCTGGACAGCGCGTACGCGCGGTCCGCACGGAGTCAGGCAGCGTTTTACGCTCGACATACTGAAGAAAACTCTTCAGTAAGTCACCGGAGCCCAACCTCAGAAGCTCAGCCGAGTACATCATCGGCAGCTCAGCTGAGCCCTTCCTCTGAGGTGGGAGCATCACCTTCTTCAGCTCCTCTGGACATTAACCCTCGATTTCGGAGGGTTTCAATGAGATGTACAACGTGTTGTGGTCTTATTGTTTTTGGGGAGACCAGTGTTTCCCTTATTAACAATAAGATAGACCAGCACGTTTGTAGACGTTCATAGTATTCCCATTCTTTCTTTCCTCTATCCCTGTATTAACACAACGGCTCTTTTAAGAGCCAACCTTACCTCACAATTTTTTTAATTTTTTTTTAATCTCTCCTTTTTGAAAACATTTTTTGCCGTGCGCGTACGGTACGCGTAGTCGCGGAATCGCGACGCGAAGTTCGCGGAATTTTTCCGTTTACGCCATGCGCGTACGCTACGCGCATTCCGCGATTTTTCGAAAAAGAATTACAATTAATTTTTGCCCTTGGGGGTCGTTCTGGGACCCCCTGACAAAGGCTAGGGGGTCAGGAACTGTCCACCCTGCCCCCTTTTCACGTTCTCCACCTTTGTTTTTCACCCCCTCAGAGTGCGAGAGACAAAATGGCGGCCGACACTTCCTGGCTTCGACCGATTCGAATGTTTACTAAGATCTAACAACCAATCAGAATCGCGCTCGCGCACGGCGGCGTGCGCGTACGGTAAGCTTACGGTACCCGCTCGGAGCACGCCTATAGATATATATATTGATTTAAATGCTATTTTCTCAGGAAATACTGAACAGATTTACACGAGACCTTCAAAAGGCACATCCCTGTCCTGAGGGCTACCTCTCTGCCAAATTTCAAGTAATTCTGTTCAGCCGTTCGGGCTGTAGCTCGGACTAAAGGTCCTATGGAAAAATGCATGGGGAAAACGCGTTTTGGGACCCCCCCTTTTTCTCAGCCCCCGCTTGACGAATCTGCCCGAGACTTTCAGGGAAGGAGCGGAGCGGAGCGCCCCACCTATTTTGAGAATTTTGCGAGGATTCGTCAATCGGCGCCAAAGTTATTCCAAATAGAATGTTGCGGATTTCCTATGGAAACACAGTCCTAACTATAACTATCTACTGGCGACCGCCAGTAGATAATATATATTCACTTACAAAACCATAGGTTTCACACATGTTATAGTTAGGTGGACATTTCACTCATAAAAAACCAATGAAATTCCACCGTCATAGTTAGTTCAGATAACTATAACTCATGCGCCCGCAATCCAGTGCTCATGACGTCACATATTACATCACTCATGACATGGTCAGTGGCATCACTCATGAGATCACTGATGACATCATCCTTGTGATAGAGTGGCGGTCGCGCGAGTTATAGTTATCTGAACTAACTATAACGGTGGAATTTCATTGTTTTTTTACGAGTGAAATGTCCACCTAACTATAACATGTGTGAAATCTATGTTTTTTAAGTGAATTTGCAAGGTTTTTTAAATGCTAATTCCTAACTATAACGTGTGTGAAACCTATGGATTTTTATGTTTTTTATGCACCCCGCGATTTAAAAAAAAACAAAAAAAAAAAACAAACGTTTTTTCACCCTTCGGGGTCCTTTAGGCACCCCCTGACAAAGGCTAGGGGGTCAGGAACTCTCTACCCTGCCCCCATTTCACGTTCGCCACCTCTCTTTTTCACTCTCGCACCCAAAACAAACAAAATGGCGGCCGACACTTCCTCATTTTGACCGATTCGAACGTTGACTGACATGTAACCACCAGTCAGAATTACGCTCGCGCACGTTAGGGTGCACGCACGGTGCGCGCACGGTACGTGCACGGTGCGCGGCTATAGTTATTTATGTGCTTTAACTGCAATTTTCTCAGGAACTACTGAACAGATTGACACCATATATGCAAAAGGCACTTCCCTGACCTGAGGACTACCTCTCTGCCAAATTTCAAGTAATTCTGTTCAGACGTTCGGGCTGTACCTTCGACTAAAGGTCCTATGGGAAAATGCATAGGGAAAACACGTTTTGGGACCCCCCTTTGTTCTCGGCCCCCGCTTGACGAATCACCCCAAGACTTTCAGGGTAGGAGCTGAGCGGAGCGCCCCATTAGTTTTGAAAATTTCGCGAGGATTCGTCAACCGGCGACAAAGTTATTCCAAATAGAATTTTCAGATTTACTATGGAAACACGGTCCTAACTATAACTATCTACTGGCGACCGCCAGTAGATAATATATATATATATATATTTATATTTCAGTGAAAAAAAAATATATTATATATATATTATTTTTTTTCACTGAAAAAACAAAGGTTACAGGGACCTTATAGTAAGGCTGACATTTCACTCATACAAAACCAGAGAAATTCAGCAGTTATAGTTAGCTGAGCTGCTTAAAGTAACTCATATACTCCCAACACTAACCTATACTGCCTTTCACATTTGCAGTTACTCACCCATGTACCACTGACACATCCATTCACTCAGCAGCACAGCCATACACACACTCAGTCAACCATAAAGCCCCTAATAGATGCATCACTAACCCATACAGCCACGGACTCACCCACTCACTCATCCATGCAGGCAGTCAAACACCCCCTCACTCACTCACTCAACCACTCATACAGGTACTCCGACAACCAGTCAGTCAGTCAGTCAGGCAGTCAAAACTTTTATTTTGGTATAATACCATAAAAAGACATAAATACATATTTACAATGAGATTAATCAAAGATGAACATTTACATGTGGTTCAATCCATCAAAAATTAAAAACCTATTTTAAAAGTTAAATAAACATGTAAAACACAATTGAATACATTATTAAAAGGGACAAACCTATACTGCCTTACACCCGTGTGGGTCTCAAGGTGCTTGGGGGGAGGCAGGTCTTGAGGCTCTTCCTGAGGGTGTGCAGGGTAGGGGAGCATCTGATGTTGACTGGGAGCTCGTTCCAGGCCTTGGCTGCGATGTAGGAGAAGGGTCTGCTGCCTGCTCTGTTTCTGCGGATGCGGGGTGTCTCTGCCAGGGCGAGGTCGGTGGAGCGGAGGTTCCTTTTGGGTAAGTGGAAGGAGACTCTCCCACGTTGAGTGAGTGAGTAGTTGGAAGGTTACTCTCTTCTTGATGGGGAGCCAGTGGAGATCTCGTAGGTGTTGGGTCATGTGTTTGTGTGGTGGGGTACCAAGGACGAGTCTGGCTGCTGTGTTCTGGATGGTTTGGAGCTTGTGTAGGAGGGTTCTGCTGATTCCGGCATAGAGGGCGTTGCTGTAGTCCAGTCTGCTGGTTTTTAGTGCATGGGTGACAGTTTTCCTTCATTTGGGGGTATCCATTTGAAGGTCTTGCGGAGGATGCGGAGGCAGTTGAAACTGGTGCAGGCGACAGAGTTGATTTTGCGGGTCATGGTGAGGGAGGAGTCAAGGATGATTCTGAGGTTCCAAGCGTGGTCTGTAGGGGTGGCTGGACACCTGAGGGTGGAGGCCCACCAGGTATTGTCCCAGGCAGAGGTGTAGGGTCCAAGGATGAGAACCTCAGTCTTCTCCGGGTTGAGCTTCAGGCAGCTATTTTTCATTCAGGCTGGAACGTTCTTCATTCCTTCCTGGAAGCAGAGTCTGGTGTCCTCTGGGTTCTTCGTGAGGGAGAGGATGAGCTGGGTGTCATCGGCATATAATACTATGCTGAGCCCATGCTGTCTGACAATGGTGGTGAGGGGGCCATGTAGATGTTGAAGAGCATGGGGCTGAGCGACGATCCTTGGCGTACTCCGCAGTTGATCTCTGTGGGTTCAGAGAGGAAGGGAGGGAATCTGATCCTCTGGGTTCTGCCGGAGAGAAAGGATTGGATCCAGTTGAGGGTGGTTCCTCATATCCCAGCGTCGTGGAGTCTGGCTGCGAGAGTGCGATATGAGACGGTGTTGAAGGCTGCGGAGAGGTCTAGTAGGATGAGGGCCGCAGTGTGGCCTTGGTCGAGTAGCATGCGGATGTCATCGGTGGCAGCGAGGAGTCCAGGATTGAGTTCTCCTCGATGAAGGTGCTCAATTGAGTGTTTACGAGTTTCTCTGTGACTTTGGCAGTGAAGGGGAGGAGAGAGATGGGCCGGTAGTTTTTCAGGTCCGTCGAGTCGGCTGTGGGTTTTTTGAGAAGGGGTTTAACCTCTGCCCACTTCCAGTTGTCTGGTAAGATGCTGGATTTGAAAGAGGTGTAGATGGTGCATTCTAGTTCAGGTGCAATGGTGGTGACGGCCCGATGGTAGATGTGCGGTGGGCAGGGGTCCATGGGGTCTCCTGAGTGGATGTTCTTCATGGTCGTGGTGGTGAGTTCAGTGGTGGCGGGATTCCAGGTTGTGATGGTCGGCTCATTGTTGGTGGTGGAGGGGTGGTGTCCGGTGGCTGTTCACTGAAGTTGTCATAGAGGGCCTTGATTTTTAGATGGAAGTAGGCGCTGAGCTTGTTACAGAGTTCCTGGGATGGTGTGACGTCCGTGGCTTCGCTGGGGGATTTGGTGAATTGCTGTATGACATTGAACAGTTCTTTGGCCTTGGTTGTGTTGGTGTGGATTTTGTTCTTGATGAAGTTCCACTTGGCTTCTCTTATGCGCTGGTGGTATTCCTTCAGATCGCTCCTGTAGCTGTTCAGGTCTTCCGTGACTTTCCGGTTTCGCCAGGTTTTCTTGAGCCGTCTGCAGGAGTGCCTGACTTCCTGGAGTTCGGTGGTGAACCAGAGGGCCTTTAGGGGGTGCTGTTTGACAGGGTGGCAGAGGGGTGCAAGCTTGTCAGTGGTGCTGGAGATCCAGCGGTAAAGTCCTTTGGCTGTGGGGTTGGCGTTGGTCGTGGCGCAGGTAAGGTCAAGGAGGAGTGTGGTGTTGAGGTGTTCCTCTGTGATCTTGCTCCAGTTCCCTCGTGGCGGGTGCGGGACAGGTTTGGGTGCTGTGGTGGTGCTGAAGGTGAAGTGTACGCAGTGCTGATCTGTCCAGAAGGGCTGCGAGGTGTTTCTGAAGTGGATGTTTGTCCCTCCTGCGAAGATGGGGTCAAGGGTGTGTCCGGCTCTGTGAGTGGGGGTGGTGACGAGTTGCTTCAGTCCGAGGTTGGAGAGGTTGTCGAGGAGGGTGATGGAGTCGGGGTCGCTGCAGTTGTCAAGGTGAAAGTTCAGGTCTCCGAGTAGGATGTAGTCCATAGAGGTGATGGTGTGGGGTGCGATGAGGTCGGCAATGGTGGTTGTGGACTGGGTGCGAGGTCCGGGGGGTCTGTAGACGAGAGTGCCGTGCAGAATGGTCCTGGGGCTGGACTGGATCTGGAAGTGGAGGTGTTCTGTGGTGGAGTGGGGGTCGCTCGTGCTGGAGGTGGAGAGTCGGAAGGAGGTCTTGTGTGCAATGGCAAGTCCTCCTCCTGGGCAGGGGGGGCGGTCCTTTCTCTGGATTTTGTATCCATTGGGGATGGCGGTGGCAATGTCGGGGCCAGAGGTGGTGCTGGTCAAGGTTTCCGTGAAGAAAGCGATGTTGGGCGAGAGGGTGTCGAGCAGGTCCCAGATCTCTACGGTGTGTCTGTGTAGGGAGCATAGGTTGAGGAAGATGCATGTCAGGTCTTTGGTGGTGCGGTCGTCCATTGGGCCTTCGGCGTTCATGGGGGCGCTGTTGATGGTGAAGAATCATCGTAGTGTCTGCAGGAGAACTGTCCATAGGTTGTGTTCGGCGTGGATCTTTGGCAGTCGTTATGCCTTCTGGGGTTAAGTACGTGGAGGGTGGTGGAGTTATATCGGTGTGGGTCTGGAGATACAGGGTTTCTGGCGCTGGCCTCTGTCGGGTCATGGACGGGCGCAGCCGCCATCAAGTAGGGGGGAGGGACGTGCAGCTGGGAGGTGGGGGCAGCAAAGGTGGGAAAACAAGCAGTAGAACAACGGATGGGCAACCAGTAAGAAGGGCACAATGTAGGCAACAAAAAATACAATTAGCAGTACACTGTGGGCAACAAGACAACAAGACAGAAACAGTAATAAGCAGAGACACCGCAGTCACAGGAACAGGGCGGTCTCGAACCCTACTAGGGAGGTGCTTGTGGTCTGAAACTTGGTGCGGCCGCAGAGCACAGCGGAGCTGCTGGGGAGAAGAGCGGGACTCAGACCGTGGGTCAGAGGTCTTGCCCGTAATCCCCCGCAGCGGCCACCATTAAGTAGGGGCAGGGGTGTGTAGCTGGGAGGCGGGGGCGGGAAAACGAGCAGTAGAACCGCGGATGGGCAATCAATAAGAAGGGCAGAATGTGGGCAACAAAAAAATACAATTAGCAGTACAATGTGGGCAACAAGAAAATAAGACAAAAAGTACAATAAAGAGTACAATGTGGGCAACAAGACAGCAAAATTAATAAGCAGGGACAAGGCAATTAAAGGCACAGGGCGGTCTCGAACCCTACCAGGGAGGGGCTCGCAGTCTGAAACGCGACGCGGCCACAGAGCACAGCAGAGCAGCTGGGGAGAAGAGCGGGCCTCAGACCATGGGTCAGAGGTCTTGCCACTCACATACCCACTCACTAACCCATACAGCCACTTCGACACCAACCAACAGACTGATACAGACATCACATAACCTAGTCACTTAGCTATGCATTTACTGATACATCTAATCACTCACTTATACAGTAAATCATGCACCCACTAAATCATCCATACAGGCAATTATACACCCACTGATTCACCAATACACATTGGCATATATATTCAACACTCATACACTTTATAAAAACACTCACAGTCACTGGATGATGTCATCAGTGATGTCATTTGAGATGTCATTTGCGATGTCATCAGTGATGTCACTGACCATGTCATGAGTGATGTAACATATGAGGTCATAAGCAGTGTTTTATGGCGTCGCAAGTTATAGTTAGCTCAGCTAACTATAACTGCTGAATTTCTCTGGGTTTGTATGAGTGAAATGTCATCCTAACTATAATGTTCATGGGGGCCAGCTACCCCTCCTGTTACCTCCAGTAAGTCCCACACTGCAGTATTGCTGAGAAGTTGGCCTCACCCATTTTCTCCCTCACTCTGTAAATACACCTCCTGGCGCACTACTAGTTGGGGGATGAAATCCCCTTGGCTCTTCAGGGTCCTTGGGGTTCAACTAGCCCTCCTGTTACCTCCAGTAAGACCCACACAGCTGCATTGCTGAGAGGTTGTCAGAGGCCATGCCCCCTTTCTCCAACATTCTGCAAACGCAGCTCCTGGTGCACTTCTGCTTCGGGGATGAAGTCCACTTTAGTCCTGAGAGTCTCAGGAGGCATGGGGACCTCATCACCCCAAAAGCAGTGCATCGAGAGGTGCGTTTGGAGAGAGGTGTAGAATGGGGGCATGGCCTTCAAACACATCACAGCAATCCCACTGTGGGGAGATTACTGGAGGTAACAGGAGGTCTTCTTGGCCCCTAAGGACACTCTGCAGCCAAGGGGACTTCATCCCCCAGCCAGGAGCATGCCAGGAGGTGCATTTGCAAAGTAGTGGAGAAAGGGGCTGGGGCCTACCACGAGTTGGCTACTTTTTTGTTGTTGATTTCTTTTCTTTGTTATGAAGGGGGGGAGTGTGACTACACTTCCCTGGCCCATTTTGGGCTCCGGGGACCTCAACCCTAAAATAAAATGGAAGGGGGGTCATCCCCAAGGGCCTGCACCTTTTTTTAATACTTTTTTTGTTCTTTAAAAAGGGGAGGGGGCGTGGCTCCCCTCCTGAGGCCGACTTTTGCCCCAGGGACTCCATTACCAGGGCCAGGCTTTAATATATATATATATATTTTTATTGGGAGGGGGTCCTGTGCTGCCCTCCTCCCTGGGCCAACTTTAGCCCAGGGACCCGGACCCGGACCCTAGGGATATGGCCACTTTGTTAGGGACTGCAGAGGGAGACTTAAGGTACCCATAGTTCCAGCCAGCTCCGCCTCCTGTGACTCTTGCTTACTCAAAGTGGAGCACACTGTTTGCTATAGCATGGCAGGAGCAGTGGTCTCGCCATGCCATAGCAAACTGCAATGATCCGGGGTGGTCACCCCGGGACATTGCTGTAGCCGGCCATAGGGGGTGGTGGACCCCAGGGCCATCATTTGGTGTAAGTCCGTTCAGCAGTTTGAGCTGTGGTTGTGGGTAAAGGTTCCTTTGGAAATTAACATTACAAACACACCCTTATTTTGTGTCCCAAATTCTTGCTCCCCAGTGCACAGATCACCCTCAAACCTTCCATGACAACCAGAACCTACCTTAACACTTTTTGGGGAAATCCAAATGAAGATTGGTCAAAGTTATAGCCAAGTCAATAAATGCTTTTCCTATTGAAACTAGGTCCTAACTATAACTACCTACTGGTGACTCTAGGTAATATATATATATCTATATATATCTATCCAACAGAGAGATGGCGTCATGGAACGCCCCTCCACTCGGGTCAGGGCTTGCCATGAGCGGACTGCAGCGCTTTACAAATAATCTATCTATCTATCTATCTATCTATCTATCTATCTATCTATCTATCTATCTATCTATCTATCTATCTATCTATCTATCTATCTATCTATCTATCTATCTATCTATCTATCTATCTATCTATCTATCTATCTATCTATCTATCTATCTATCTATCTATCTATCTATCTATCTATCTATATTACCTACTGGCGGTCGCCAGTAGGTAGTTATAGTAAGGACCTATTATCCATAGGAAATCCGCTACATTCTATTTGGAATAACTTTGGTGCCGGTTGACGAATCTTCCCCAAATTTTCAAAACTGGCGGGGCGCTCCGGTCTGCTCCTATCCTGAAAGTCTCGGGGTGATTCGTTAAGCGGGGGCCGAGAAAAAAGAGGGGTTCCAAAACGTGTTTTCCCCATGCAATTTTCCATAGGAGCCTTTAATCACAGCTACAGCCCGAACTGCTGAACGGAATTACACCAAATTTGGCAAAAAGGTAGCCCTTGGTTCAGAATCGTGCCTTTTGGGTAAATGGTATAAATCCGTTCAGTAGTTCCTGAGAAAATCAAAAGTAAATTCATAGATATATCTATGGGCACGGTGGATCCGCGCATCCTGCCGAGCATGAGCTGTATGCTAATTGGCTGTCAACACTCCAAACCAGGAAGTGCTGGCAGCCATCTTGTGTCTCGGTAGAACCGAGGCACAAGAAACCTAAGAAAAAAAGCGAAAAACGCAAAAAGGGGGCAGGGTAGAAAAACCCTGACCCCCTAGGCCTGCTCAGGGAGTCCCACAAGGACCCCCAAGGCCAAAAAAAAATATCGGCAAGATTCGCGCACCCAGTGCGAATTTCGGCCAAAAGTTTTAAAAAAACAAAGCGCGGACTCCCGCGCTCGTTGTTAATTAGTCCCCGGGGGGGCCAAGTCCCAGGGGCAATGCTTTTGTATGTGAATGGGGGGTCCAGAGGGGCACCCCAGCCCCGGGGACTGCCACCCCCCAGGGCTTTAAAAAATTATGTGCTGGGGCTCACAGCCACCTCAGCCCCAGGGACCGCCACCCCCGGGGCTTCAATATACGTGGGTGGGGGCTCAAAGGCCCCCCCCAAGCCCCGGGAACTGCCACCACCAGGGCTTCTTTAAAGTATGTGTGGGGGGCTCTCAGGAACCCCCAGCCCCTGGGACTGCCACCCCCGGGGCTTAAAAATTATGTGCGGGGGGTTCACAGCCCCCCGAGCCCCAGGGACCGCCACCTCCCAGGACTTCAATATACGTGGATGGGGGGCTCAAAGGCCCCCCTAAGCCCTGGGGTTCGCCACCCCCTGAGGCTTCTTTAAAGTATGTGCGGGGGGCTCTCTGGCCCTCCAACCCCGGGGACCGCCACCCCCGGGGCTTTTTTTGTAAAAAGAAAACCCTGTGTGGGAGGACTCAAGCCTCCCCACTCGCCCCGGGGACCGCCACCTCCCCGGGGCTCTAAATATTTAAATTGGGGGTTCCGTGATGGACTCCCAAGCCCTGGGGACCATCACCCCCGGGGCTTTGTAGAATGTGGGAGGGGGGCTGCGCGGCCCCCCTCCTGGAGCCTTGTCGTGGCCCTGGGGACCGCCACCACACAGGGCCAGCTCCTGCAGTGTCCAGGGGTGCCCACTCCGGAACACTGTAGTTTGCTATGGCAGGGCCCTGCCATAGCAAACTTGGTTTGCATTTTGAAAGAGAGAGCAGGGAAACCTGCTCTCGCTATCAAAATGCTAATCAAATTGCTTTTCCACATGGGGAGCTGCATCTTAGCAGTTCCCCATGTGGAAAAGCACTGCCCGCTCCCGCAGGTGGCGGGGAGCCGGCTGGGACCGTGGGGGGATTGGGGACCCCCCCACGGTCCCCATTGAGAGGCCAGGCCCTGGGGGATGGCGTTCCCGGAGCCATAAGTGGCCCGGGAGGGGGGCCACGTGGCCACCCTCCCCAAATAAAAACTAACAATAAATAAATACATTTAAAAAAAGGACGGCCCCTGGGGATGGGGTCCCCAGGGCCATAAGTGGCCTGGGGAGGGGGGGACCGCAGCCCGCCTCCAAATTATAAAAAAATAAAAATAAAGGCCATGCCCAGGGGGATGGGTTCCCCGGGGCCGATTAAGGCCTTGGGAGGGGGGCCACATGGCCCCCTTCCAAATTATTTTTGAATAAAAAAGGGGTCAGGCACTGGGGGATGGGGGAAGGGCAACATTCCTGCGCTAAAACAATCATACACAGTGTTTTGCTGTTATTATGTGTGCTGCACAATGCAACTCACATTAAAACCTGGAGAAAAAAAGCATTCCTCCTTTTGCGTCCTGTCAATCCCCTATCGCCACCATTACATCACTTTTTTTCACGTTGTGGTGGCAAATATGGGCTTTGCCTTATTTACATGGCAGTGTTAAGCGGCTTAACACTGCCTTGTAAATAAGGTCCCCTTTCATGCTATGCTTAGCGTGAAAGGGGTGTGCAATGGGTGTTGCGGGGTGCGTTTCACCGCAACACCCATTGACTTTGACACTGCCCATATTTACAAGGGTTGCAAAAATATGGAGCAGAGCCTAAATTAAGACCAGGGAAAACATGTTCTTACCCAGGCAAAAGGAGAAGAAATGCTTTATTTGTCCTAGTTTTGCCGTTTCTAGAGCAAAACGCCATTGACTGTTTATGTGCAGGAAGGGGCCCCTTCCTGCACATAAACAATCCTAAAAAAAAAAAAGACAAGTTGCAACTTCTATGTGTGCTGCTTTCTGCAACACACATAAAGTTACATAACGCCATTACTGATTGCTTGTGTGCAGGAAGGGACATCTTCCTGCACATAAACAATCTTACCCTGCAATGCAGGCACTCAATGGTGCAAGAGTGCCAGCGTTGGTGCTAGGCCACTAAATTTACTGCCATCGCAGGGTAAAATGCAGGGCTGCACCATATTGTTGTAAATACTGTACAGCCCTGCATTTCAGAAGTGGTGGAATGCGGTGTTAAGCCAAGAAGGCTAACGCAGTGCTCAGTCACTTCCTTGTACATATGCCCCCAGGTTTTCCCTGGACTTAATTTTGGCACTGCCCAAAATTTACTCCACTCTTGTAAATATGGGGCAGCGACAAAATCAATAAGTGGTGCTGCAGAACGGCCAGCACAACACCCATTGCCCGCCCCTTTCACGCTAAGTATAGTGTGAAGGGGTGTCTTATTTACAAGGCAGCGTTAATGCTACGTTAAGTGGCTTAACACAGCCTTGTAACTAAGGTGAAGCCTGTATCGCGAACACAACGTCAAATAAAGTGACGTTCTGGTGGCGATGGATCTTGTAACTATGTCCCTAGGTGTTTGCTGCTGTGGTATATGCAGTAGACATCACACCAAAAGAAGGTTGCCTCATTGGCTGACAGACAAATGCACTTTGAATGGTGAGTGTATTTTGCTGCAATTTATTGACATTTATTACGTACATGTGCTAATGATGTAATACAACAAATTAGTGAGCACAGATTCGTGAATGTGCATTAAGTTAAAATACGTAGGGCCAAGTAAGCCACTAAATTCTGATCGTTTTGCACGCCCCTATTTGTACATGTATCCCAATTCATAATTCATTATCGCATCCCTGCAGTTTTCTCCTGGTGAATTTTGTTGAATCAATCAAACTTGCCGAAATGTTGCAGGAATAAGCAAGGTGAATTCCAATACTTGCGGAATTTGTTGCCAAAATTCTGTACCACATTCTGCCTCTAATTCTTAATCTTTGCAAGGAAAACTCAGAATTGGAGATTATTTACTGCACCATGTAAACACCACATCTAAATGTGTCGCTATTGAACCCTTCCAGCTCACTTGCAATTGAACTTTACTGTTGCACTACAGGGGCCATCATCGGTGCTGCTTGTAATTAGGGGGCCGAGATATATAAGGTTTAATGTGTGCAGAGAGAAAGCATTAATAAGAATGGGATAGATGTGGCATTCATGACGTGATCTAAACCTGACATATTGACTACTGGTGCACTGGCCTGAGAAGACATGTAAGAAAAAATGAGCTGCAACATCTCCTTGAGGCGCAAGTGAAAACATTTGAATTTGCGATATTGACAAAAGTATTTTCTCTATAAAATGTGCTAACGGCAGACTTTCTAGTGGTCACTGATTTGCATTCTTGCTAACCACACACAATACCATTTTTCTTCTTATACATTCAGTTGCTGATGGGCTCATTAGTCAAGTGGAATATTTGTAGGAATGTAACATTAGTCACGACAAAATCAATTAGGACTGCATAATGCTGCTGTTCAGTAGTAGTGACAAACGATTTTACAAAGGTTGGAGTTGTGTTGATGAAGGCTTTTATGCAAATAACCTGTCAAGTTAAACGCATAATGTAAGTTTGTCTCGTGGGCCATCCGGGTTCCTGGCCCGTAATTTTATTGTTTTATGCATAGGACTTTTATTTACATTATGTTTTTTGTTTTAAACTTTATTTATAGATTTTAAAGAGGTCCATACGTATGGGCGTTTCGTACGTCAGTCCAGTAGTAAAGGGCTGGAGGGAACAAAGGCATTGATAATATCAGCAGATACAGCAATCAAAGGAAACCATGCGAGGGTGGAGCGAACACATTCAGCAAATCAGCAACGTCAAGGGGAGCAATCATGGTTACATAGCCTTGTGGCTATGGAGATCAACTAAACTTAGGTGAGATTAGCAATGTGAATTGGTGTCTATTGTTAACAGATAGTCCATGAGAGGTTGCCAGATACCTTTCAGCTGTGAGGCAGGGGGTTGCAGTGTGGCATAAACTTCACTGGTGCGACCCATCACCCTTGTCATCGCTGCCAAAACAACTACTAACCATCTCTATCACATGTGAATGCGACAGCTCAGATTATTCCAGATCCCCACAGTTAAAGGAATGGCTGGGGAGGCAGGAATGAGCAATTTTAATATATATTGTATTCCTAAACAACCGTTGTTCTGCTCATCTCTAAATTAGATGAGAAGCGCCACCATGTGGTAGACTGTTCTAAGTAAGGTGTTGAAAATTAGGTGCCGGTGCCGAGCACCGGAAACCAATTAAGTTCCGGTGCTGAGCACCAGAAAGCACTGGCTCAAATTAAGCACTGATTGCACTTCTATAAGCCCCAATGTGTGGACATGTCCATGTAAGGTGCAAAATCAGCTTCAGGCGTTGTGCACTTCGGGCAGCTTTATGACCTGGTGGGGTCTATTTTGGCAAGTTTTCTGGGGCAAATGTGCAGGAATTTAAATTGGAGCAGTGTTAGATCTGGGGGTCTCTAGTTGGCAGGGTAGGTACCACTGTCCAAGTAGGGACCCTTGCTTCTAGTCAGGGAAAGGGGGATACACTGTTAAGATAACCCCTGCTCACCCTCTAGGTAGCTTGGCCTGATCAGTCTAGGCTATCAAAGGCAATGTGTAAAGCATTTGTACCAACACTCACAGTAACACAGTGAAAACACCACAGATTTACTCTACACCAGTTTTAGAAAAATAAGGTATCTTTACTAGAAACTTCACAAGACCAAATACTACAGAAAAACCAACATACAATTAAAAAGGTTATTTTAAGGATAGTTCAAGAGTTTGTAGAAAGTACACCAGGATGTAAAAATCAGTGTCCTGCACAATGCGACTCTCAATGCACAAAATGCGACACTCTCGTGCCCAACAGTACCTGTAGTTGCGCTAAGGTTCCCAAAAGCTATAACAATGAAGATGGCAAAGTCGATGCGATACTCCTGAGACCTTGGGGAGGCTTTGCAGCAGCCCTGCTTCACGTAGCAGAGGTGGATGCGCCGGCTCCGATCTGTAGGGGGAGGATGCGATGACTTTGGCTTTCATTGCATAGGTTTCTTAGGGGTAAGCTTCACGCACAGGTACGGTGCGACGCTCTTCGATGGGGCACGATGCACAGCGCGGCGTTGACTTCTGGCGCCGCAACCCTCGATGCGCCACGGGACGGGACTCTGCGTCGACGCACGCAGCGACTGGATACTTTCACGCACCGACAGTGGTGCGGCCCGCAAACTAGTTCTGCGACGACCTTCGCAGTGTCAGGAATCTTCGCAAACCGGGACGATGCTCGATGTACTCGGCGATGCGGGGACTCCGGGTGCTGCGATGACGCTGCGATGAAATTCTTCTCGCACTCTCAATCTTGCGACTCGCAACCGGATGATGCGCCCCTGAAACGGACGATGCGATGGGTACCAGTAACTCTTGTTCACGCTTTCTGCTTTCCAGCTCCCAAACACAGCAAAACGACCTCCTGAGGCCCCAAGACTAGGCAAGCACTCCAAGGCAGGTCAGAACTCCCTCAGCAGAGTTCCAGGGGAGCTGGTGGTGAAGTCCTTTTGTTGCTGGGACTTCTTAACAGGGAGCCAGCTCTCCTCAGGCCCTTGGAGATCAGAATTTAAAGAAGGGGACACAGCAGAGTCCTTCCCCTCTCCTTGGCAGCAAAGCAAAACAGCAAGCAGGCAGTCTTCTCCTCTTCAGTTCCATCCAGCTTTCTCCTTGGCAGAGGTTCCTTCTTAGTTCCACAGTGATCTGAAATTTAGGTGTCTGGGGTCCTCTTCTTATACCCCTCCAAGTCTTTGTCTCTCTTTGTTTCAGTGGGGGGATTCCCCTGCTCAAACCGGTTCCTGGGTGTGCTCTGCCCTGGAGCACCTGGTTCCTTTCAAAGTGAGGGGCAGGGTTGTTGGACGCCCAGCAGGAGGTGGAGCCTTCTTTGTGCTGGCAGAGGCAGAGTCCTCAGCCTGGCCAGCAGGGGGTGGAGCTGGCATTGTGTTGGCAGAGGCAGCCCTATTCAAAACCCAGGGGCTACTCCTCCCACCCATCTAGAGCAGATCTCCCTATTCACCCTGCTGCTGACTCATCCAGACTCCTGGAGCCACCTAGCCCATCAAATGACACCAGTCAGCCAATCTGCACACAGGCACACAGGAAGGTTAAATAGGAGAATAGCTACTTTCTAAAAAGTGCTATTCTCGCACAGTGAATTTAAAAACCATCTTTCTAAAAATATGTAAATTTAAATTCTGAACACAAAGATACCAAACTTGGATTTTCTATCTTGCCTTTAGGGGAAGATAGGCATGTAAACAGCCTCCCCCATTCTGTCCTATGGGCAAGATAGCCTCTCAGCAGTGAAAAACGACAATGGCTGTAATTCACTACCAGGGCATGTTACACACCTCAGTACATGCCCTATCTTTCAGATACACTGCACCCAGCCCAGGGGGGTACCTAGGGCCACCATAGGGATGCCTTAAATGTACAGAAAAGGAAGGATAAGGCCTGGTCAGTGGTTGCACTGGCCAGGTCGACATGGCAGTCCTGGACTGCACATAGGCACTGCAAGCAGGCCGAAGACATCATTTTAGCGCTACTCGTGTGGGTGGCACAATCAGTGCTACAGCCCACTAGTAGCATTTGTACTACCAGCCCTGGCACTCTCAGTGCACTTTACTAGGGCCTTGCAGGTAGAACAAATAAGCCATACATGTATAGCCAATTACATCACAATTTCCCTAGGGAGCACTTGCACTTTGACACTGATCAGCAGTGGCAAAGTGCCCAAAGCATCTATACCAGTAAAAACAATATCCAGCATAGCATAAAAAATACAGGGGGTAGAGGCAAAAAGTCAGGTGTAACCACGCCAAAAGATGCCAGGTCTAACAAGCAGCTTGTGTCGATGATAAGGGGAAACAAACTTAATCTGTGCACTGCAAAAGTACAATTCTTAGTCAGTCAGCACACAGCCCAAGTCATTTCCCCATTGGCCTCTTATCTTCTCATCCTGGGTGGGCTTCAGTGACATACAGGTTTGTATAGTTTTGAAATCAGGCTCCCCCCTAGGAGGCCAATACCAAGAGAGTTAAAGGGGGAAATCATCAGGAGCTAAGGGATATGAGGGGATGCAGGCATGAAGGATGGCATGGAGGCGACACAGGAAGAAGAGATCCATCTGTGTGTCTTGGGAAAATCTAGCATTGTCAGTGTGTGAAAGGACATGGCCATTAGGGAAGACGTCTCCCTTCGTATGCAAGTCATAATTGCTTAGTGTGCCTTGCACCACTCACTCCTGGGTAGGTGGGATCCAAGGGTTGTTAGCCACTGGAAGTGTAAGAGAATATGGGAGCCTGTCCTGAGTAGGCAGTTAAGTTTCTTCCACACCCAACTCACCGTGGACAGAGTTTAGATATCAGCGGGATCAAGTTTGATACCGTTCAGTAGGATGGCTGTTAATGGAATGTCCTCCACTTGATCTCTCTCCGGGATGGAGTAGGGCGGTCTGGATACTGCGTGGAACCAATGTGAAGCAAACTGCCCCTGCACCACTAGATAATAAATTTGGAAATCAGGGACACCGAAACCGCCCCTGTCATAAGGAAGCACAATGGTATCCCATCAAATTCGGGGCTTCAGGCATGCCCTAATAAGGCGCAGCAGCAGACCCCGGAGTGTGAGGAAAAAAACATTGGCCAGGGGTATGGAGATATTCAGAAAGAGGTAAAAGAAACAGGGTAAGACAACCATTTTAATAATGGCTATCCGTCCCGCCATGGAGACTAGAAGCCGCATCCACAGCTTTATCTGGACCATGACTCTATCAATGGCAGGGCCATAATTCAGATGCATCACCTGTTCATTATCCCTATGGAGTGTTGAATTGAGATATCTAGTAGAGTCATTGCACCACTGCAGCGGATAGTCACATGGTAAAGCTGAGGTACTCTAGAAACAGTACTCATAAAAGGTAACCGATGGTGTACCCAAACTATTCACCAGAAAATCAAGGGAAGGAAGGGAGAGACACACATAAGTGTTAAGACGAGAACCCTCACTCACCCTAAGGTGACATTGCATCATCATTGGGTTCCCTCTTGCACACTGGAACCGCAAGATACCCAGTGTGGGCTACAACTCCCCCGTAGGAGAGGAGCCAGAGGTGTTTTATATCATCCAATGTAGGGCTGAGTGAGGGACAGAATGCAAGAATTATAATAAACTGTGAGTTAAAACTATCTCCCAGTGGACAAGAATAATCTTTTATTAGTGTCTCCAGTGGATAGATTAAAATAAGCTCAGTGAAAATAGGGATATGTATATTCCCTATTAGGATCAGGTCAACATGTTTCTGCCTTAATAGACCGAAAAGGTTCTTTGTATTCTTCAGGACCGCCCACTATGTCACTCTGCTTGGTTAGTGTGAAAATAATAATAATACAAAAAAGTTACCATACTATTACTGGTATGGGATAGCCAGTTGTACCAGCCTGAGTCAGGTCCACATTGCGTAATGATACAAGAACACACATCAAATTAAGCCAAAAACACTGTATGCATTTTTCAAGGTCCCAATATTGACAAAACACCAGTGTCCTTCACCAGCACAGCAAAAGTGTGTGAATATAAACAATGTAGTAGTATAAAGTCTCACCAATTGGAGACTACTAGTCAACATCCACCTTCATAAGTCCTTACGTAGCAGGTCTCAGGACTCTAAAGGAGTAAAATTCACAGTAGCACATTGTCAAGCAAAACATAAGTATTCTAGTCATCTCCTCCTTAGAATCTGGGTCTCACAATGCTTAACATACAGGCAATATGTTATGATTAATGGTAAATCTGAAGTCTTTAGACCATAATTAGGTGTATATTTTGTTATGAACTAAAGTCCCATGGCATGATAGGGTTTCGTTACTATTACCACTGAGGCCACCACGTGCAACTGACCGCATTTATTGTGCTTATTTATCAACTATTCAAACTTGGTGTATATATTACATTCTATCATTAACCACGATGTTCCCTGTTCACCTACTGTGTGCACACTTCACAGTATGGAGCTCACCAAATTTATAAAGAAGAGCAGAGAATGGCTTAGTTCAAGACCATTCCTGCATTACTGAATCTCCTCATAGTAAGAACTAGTTGTGCCATCGTGTTTTCTCAGTCACAGCATTTCACCCATATTAGCCCCGTTTACTTAGTCTCAATGAGCGCATAATGCTCCGATTGGCCATATCGTATTCGCTAGTTTTTTTTAAAGCTGAGGTACTGTCAGTTAGAGGGAACAAGTCTGACTCTACCCAGTTGATATGGACCCTCAAAAATCCCTCAAATCAGATAATTTTCAGAATAACAGGAGCAAGGTTATGAGCAGGCTGACGGAGAAACAGTAAGATATCGTCTGTGTACATGGAAATGAGTAATGGGTCCCATCCAAAACAGAGCCCACGGTGCAAGTGTTTTTCCTGTAAGTGATGTACCAGTGGATCCATGGCAATAATAGAAAGTAACGGGGACAGGGGGCACTCTTGTTGCGTATAACCCCGAGCGTAGCAGGCAGAGTTGCTCTACGTGGAGCTCTACGGAGTTGGCCAAAAACTCCGCTACGCTCTGCTACGCTCCGCTACGCACCTCCCACCCACTCGCAATAAATATTTTCTAAATGCAATTTAAGTAAAATAAAACCGCACTTTCCTTATTGAGGCATTCAGACCTGCCCTCCTCCCCCTCGCCGTAATCCTGTACTTATGGCGAGGAGGAGGAGGACAGCCCGGGAACCCACGATAAGGTAAGTGCAGTTTTATTTTACTTTAATTGTAAATTGTATTTAGAAAATATTTATTGCGGGGGTCCGGGGCTGAACTCCGCTCTGCTGCGGAGTCGGAAGTTTTGCAGGAACTTCGTGTTCTCCGCCGAACGTGGAGTATGCAAAATTCCACAAGGTTAGTTGCATACACCTGGCAGTTGTAACCTGGCGAGTGACTGATCCATTCACCCAAAGCATGCTACTGGTTGGGAGTATAGGAGCATAATCAATGCGATTAAGCCTTTAGGCAGCCTTAGCTTCAGCAGTGTCACCCAAAGGAAAGGCCACTCCATGCCTTTTTCCCAAGCATTGTTGCAGCTGCAGCGACCGCTGGTGATAGTCTATTAAGTTCCAGAAACACTGTACAGAGGTTGTGGCACATGGATCTGTGGGGGACGAACCCTGAATGGGCCGGAGAGATGATCTGATCAACCAATAGTGCCAACCTGGTGGATATTACTTTGGCCAAGACTTTGTTATAAAAATGTAATAAAGAGAGGGGTCTGTGTGAGGCACAAAGGTAAAGGTCTTTGCCAGGTTTTAGCAAGAGTGCACCCACCACTTCCCATAGGGAGGTGGCAGCACATCCTACTCAAGAGCCTCAGCATACATATCTAAAGAAGTTGGGAAATGGAAATAGATTTAGATGTTTTGTAAAAAATACTCATCACACCATCAAGACCAGGGGCCTTTGTGCCGTCTAATGCATCAATTGCTTGTGCTATTTCCTCTGCAGAAAGGGCTTGCTCAAAAGTTTACGTTGCATGTCTGTGACCCACACCTTAATAATAATAATTCCAGGTTTGTAAAGCGTGTTTAATCACCCTGATGCTGTAACAAATGTCTCGGAGGGCTCCGGCATGTTTTGAGATACATATACCCCAGATACACACCTTAAAAGCATCCCACAGAGTGGCTGATGAGCCACAGAGCCCGTGTTCAAGTCAAAATACTCCAGTATTGAATCATGAAATTCCAAACAGAATGCTGCAGCCATGAGAGCTGTGCCGGCAAAGCACCATATCTGTCAAGTCTTTTGCCCAATGGAATACTAAGAGTTATCAGTACAGGGGAGTGGTCCGATAATCTGGCTGGTAAGTGCTGTACATTACCCAAGCCAGGAGAGGGCATCAACCGACAGGAGCTAGTACGTTGTGTGTGTCCATACAGCATGTGGTGAGGCTTAGTGGAGTGAATATGTTGTCATGCGTCTTTTAGGGAATAAGTGTCTCTGAAGTCCTGAAGTATCTGGGAGTCATGTGTTTTGCTAAAAGTATGGGTTCCTGTGGATTCAAGCAGTGGGTTCTGCACTAAATTGAGATCCCCAGGCAAAACAGTAATGGTGTCAAACCTGGCCATGATTGAAGAAAGGTTGTGAAAAAATCAGGATCATCAACATTAGGGGCATAGACATTCAAAAGAAGTATGTATGCAGTGGTCAGTTAGGCAACCAGGCAGTATCATATAGCGGCCCTCCTTGCCGACGTAGCTAGTGGCGAGCCTGAAGGAGGCACTCCTGTGGATAAGTGTGCACACTCCCCTTTATTACGTGCTGTAGCTGTAAAAGCATGAGGACAGGAGAGTCTTGTGGCAGGAGATGAGTTTCCTGTAAGAAAGCAATCTTCGCTCCATGGCTATTGAGGTAAGTCAACACTTCCCATGGTTGTTCAAGCACCCAAACATTCCAAGTTAAGGAAGTAATATCAGCTAGCATGGCCAGCTCTGCCAAAGCATCAGTCATGATAGGAAGTGCGGAGTTGCATGGTGGGTGTCGCAGTATATGTAACCCTCCCTGGGCAATGGTTAGGGAAGAAGTAAAGGAACAATAACAATCCCCACATTAAAAAGCACCCACCACTCCCCACCCACAGGGAGCATCAAAGATGTCAGAAAATCCCTTAGAAATCAACAAGCAAACATAAATCACCATGAGGGTGGGCATTGCTACAGTCAACAGACCCCATAGGAATGAAACAACTGATTCATTATAAAAGGCAGTTACAGGCAAATACTGGATCATCCTGTCAAGAACAGGGCCAGTAAAGTGAGTTCAAGAGGCTTTGTGAGGCCTGCAGGTCGGCCGGCATATGGCATGGGGTAGTCTGCGGTGATAGAGCACGACTAGGGTTGAGTGTCTTGCAGAAGGATAGCACCTCAGCTGAGGAGTCAAATAAACAGGTCTTTCTGTCAGTCTCCACTCGAAGCCTGGCAGGGTACAGCATTCCATACTTTAGACACTTTTTGCAGAGAAGAGCTGTGACATCTTGGAATTCATGACGCGTCTCCTGTACCATCAATGTAAAGTCAGGGTACAAAATAATTGTACATCCCTGATGTTGCAAACGGCTCTGCTCGTGGGCCACCTTGAATCCTGTATCTCTGTCCCTAAAGTTCAGTAAACATGTAATTATGGGACAGGGAAGCGCCCCCGGCATTGACCTGGACCCAAACGATCAGTGAGCTTGTTCCACCACAAATGTGTCAGTAAAACTGGGGCGTTCGAACAGTTCAACAAGCGATGTTCTACAAATTGGTTGGGCACCCCGTATTGATAGACTCCGCTGTGCCCGTGATGTGAATAGTGTTCCTGCGTGATCTCGCTTCGAGATTTTTAATGGCCACAGGAGAATTGTTCCTTCTTGTCCAGGAGGCACTTTGCGAGGGAGAAAGGTCTATCTTCCAGGCCCAAAATACGTTCTTCTGCACCATCCAGATGTGTACCATGTTGTTCAATTGTTCCCCGATGCAGTCTAAGAGGGACATCAAGGTATCGAATCCGGTGTCAATGGAGTGGAACCCGGAACGTAGCTCGGCCATGATGGCGCTGGTCCCAGTAAGATGTTCCACGGTGCAAGGGACAGATCCCCGCTACTCTGTGTCAGACATGGATTCCGGCCTAACAGACTGTCTAGCCCATTCAAAGGGAAGCTTTCGTTGCTTGGGGTCTCCCCACCTATATAGTGGTGGCTGGGGGGAGTCAGCAGGGTATGCCAGTCAGGGGTGACAAGCAAAGTCCAATTGGATTAATCCCCCCCACACAGTGAACCCAGCAATCAAGAAGGGGCAGCACCGTGCGCAGTATATCCAAATGAGTGCAGGAAGATCATACATGTGGCACAAGAGCATCAACTGTCCCAAAATCTCAAGGTGTGGGGAGATTAGTGAGAGCCCAACTAAGTCCAGTGTGCGGTACCAAGGTAGGTCATGTGCCCAAGGGGTGCAGAACTGTGATATCCCAGGGTGTACTAGGCCACCAACGGCATGCAATCCCCAAATCTTGATGAGCAGGGAACTCGAGGAGTAGAGCAGAGATGGCCTAGATCAAACAGGAGGGGGAAAGTCCCAGCAGCAGGTGTGGCATGGGCCAGAAACATGAGTGGAGCCCAACCCCTTTAGTGATTGCAGCACGGAGCCACATTGGCCCAGCAGCAGGCAGCGGAAGTGTAGTGTGGTATTGAAGAGGCCACCTGTCTGGGACTCTGTGATCCTGTTGGCAATCTCGCTGCAGCCTGATATAGCCACCAAGGCACGCAATGGTAAGGGGCCTTAGAAGGACCAAAAGCACTCACCGGAGTCACTGGGAAACACACAGCAGCATCCACAGTAGATAATGGTCGCAAAAGCTGTTGGGTAACGCCATCCCCGGGCCCTGCTCGAGTCATCACCAGGCCACTCGGGTCTCGCCATCACTGGAGTTCCCCCCCTTACATTCGGTGGCAGGTTGCAAACAGCAGCAGATCTCAGTCACAATGGGCTAGGGGCCTCAGGTGTTGTTGGTGGTGTTGCGGAGGGCCCAGCAGGGCTCGGTAGCCCAATTCTCAGGCTCAGCCACGGCCCCTGTTCCCTCTCGACCTCTGAGGAGGGCTGGGGTGAATCAGCACATCCACGAGTCTGTCGCCTCAGCCTTTCACATCCAGCATGAAACATGTCGCTGGGTAAAAGCAGGGACGATGCGGAGGGATAGGATTGTAGCCTGTAAACCACAATCATGGCAGGAGCCTCTGTGACCGAGGGCAATCTTGGACAGCCATGTGGCAATGCCCCTCATGGGTTTTTAGGTCTCACCTAATGCCATCGGCACAGCTTTGGGGGCAAAAACGTGCACGCGTTGCATTGCTTGCAATGGCAACATGTGCACGTCTGGCGATTTCTTTGCGGGAGCGCGCGGCGCCATATGGTGGCGCCATATGGTCGCACGCTCCCGCAAGGTAATCTCGCAGGCCCCCTACCCTGCGCGATTATAGCAAAAAGAAACAAGCATTGGCATAGCCAATAGGTCTCGCTTTTGGGACCTTATAAGTATGTTTACTTTTGCTATAATCGCGGTACGTAAAGCGGGGTGCCGCGATTATAGCAAAAGTAAAGAAATAGAAAAAAACATATATTTCTTTATTTTTGCTATAATCACGGCACCCGAGCTTTACGTGCCGCGATTATAGAAAAAGTAAACATACTTGTAAGGTCCCAAAAGCGAGACCTATTGGCTATGCCAATGCTTGTTTTAATATGCAAATGTATTTGATTGGATCCTAAGTGGAAAATAGTAAGTAAATTGTCACCAAGTTAGTAATGACCACTCAACCATTTCTGGCCAGTAATTCATTTCCACAAATTTTTGTTGTAAAATGTCAATTGATATTTTCAGTATTACTAATGCATGCACGCCTTACATGTCTTCACTCACTCCGTTTACGATATGGAGTCTGCATAAATGTAAAATATGATGGCAAAGTTACTGCTAGTCACTTTACAACAATATTCTATGTACTGCACACCTGACCTCATTGATTTTTTTCAGTATAGGGCTGGTAGATGCAGAAACAGAAGAACGTTCTGTGGCGTTGCATCTGCTTATGGCAGTTTAAAAAAATATGGAATTTCACCCAGCTTAACTACTTGCATCCAATTCTCCCACATGAAGCAGTTTATTGACGTGATGTATTGCACTGAATAGTGGCCAGTGTTCCTTAATGAATTAATAACCCTGATGCTGATGTGTCTTTCCTTGGATTTTGTGAACCTGATAACGAAAAAAATGAATTCTGATGTTTTTGTATTTTTTAAAAGCATTATAACACAAAAATGTATTCAAAGTATACACTCAATTAGGATGTTATGGCACCATTAAAATAACTCGCATTTCCATTAGTATATCATTGATACCAATTTACTGTGGTGTTATTTTCACAAATTAGCATAATTCTGCTGCTGGTTCCAACAGTGATTAATGGCTGTATGGCCAACTCATTGGGATATATTAACCAGATAGTTGCTCAGCAGCCACTCAATGATAATAATTACAAATTAAAATGAGGCTGGGGAAATAATTTAGCTTTAACCATATTTCTTTTCTTCTTTTTAATATATAGTCATCATTTTGACTTAAGGCGGCAGCTGATCATTTTTCCCTGGAAAAAATGTATTTTTTTACGCAAAGCCCATGTACTAGTGGATTGTTAATATTGTATCACAGCTTTTTTGCACAAAACCAAGTAGTAAATGTTTTAAAATGTTAGAGGGAAAGTGCTGAAAAGGAGATGGCGAGTAAGACAAGTGGAGAAGAGAAAGAATTCAGAAGCATAACTAATTTCTCTGGATAATGTGCATTTTTTAATATTAGAAATAGACTTCTTTCGTGATTGGGCCTCCTCCTTATGTGTGGTAGTTCTGGGAGAGCTCTGTTCGACTATTGTAAAAAAACGAGTTTCTCATCCACCTGTCATTTCAACCCTTTTTCATCAATCGAAGGCTTAAACTGGCTCGCTTGGCAATTACAGCCTCCGAGCAAATAGAATTAGGAAAAGAAAATGTTTATTATCAATTCTATTACAAATGTAATGGGATTCATCAACCTCAGGGCAAATAAATGTGTCACTTCCACTCATGCTTCATGCTGTCATTGTAATAAATATGAGCGGATTATAATATAGGAACTGCATTAGCAAACCACGCTCACCCATGTGCTCACACTGTCCTTTCTCGGCTACTATGGATTTTGCAGGGTCCACTCAAATGTTTATTTTCAAACAGGTTCATGATAATATCCTTCTCTGCTAAAGCATCATGTTTATAAAGAATTTGCAATTGTCCGTGTCCCGCTTCGACGAGAATCCTGTTTGCCTGCTCTTCCTTCACTGTAGCGAGTGGTGCTACAGTTGTTGCTACTTTCAGCCTCCGTTGTGGGTTTGGCCGGCGCTTTGCGGGAAGAGGAAAGGGACGAAAACTACCTCTCCCAGACGACCCCTGCATGTTCCACCTGTGCTGAGGGCCGCCCACCTGATCTCCCGCCCACCGGACCTTCATAAGAACTCGCGGAACCCGCTGGCGCGGGTCCCGCTTCGACGAGAATCCTGTTTGCCTGCTCTTCCGTCACTGTTGCGAGTGGTGCTACAGTTGTTGCTACTTTCAGCCTCCGTTGTGGGTTTGGCCGGCGCTTTGCGGGAAGAGGAAAGGGACGAAAACTACCTCTCCCAGACGACCCCTGCATGTTCCACCTGTGCTGAGGGCCGCCCACCTGATCTCCCGCCCATTCCCATTGCTTCTATTTAGTTTAGTCTTCATTTCCGCAGCGCGGAACGCGCGCGGGAACGAGCCCGGGCGAAGCCCGGGACAAGGGCGGGACCGTCTGCGGCCGTCAGAGGCCGGAGGAGGCCGGGCTGGGCCGCCCCTCTAGGTCTCCTGCTCTATTGTACTGACAGTGTCAAAGCGGTGCGCTATCAAGTACTTTATTTGCCAGGTGTGGGTGTGTTGGTTGATGCCTTTGGCCATACACTCGATTTAGTAGGCTTATATCGCATTGTTTGTAGTGTGCTCATGGCCATGCTTACACGTTCGGGAAAGGGAGGTGGGATTGGTGGGAGCTCAGTTAGTGGCACTTTAGATAATTTTATTATTCGTGCCTGTTCTGTCTTAGAAAAGGAAATTGCCATAACTGAGCGCCGTTTATCTCTTGATCCTTCTGTTAACAAACGCTCGTCATTGGGCTATATAGCTACGGTGCCTTCACCTGTTATCGAACCCACTCAGATCACCACGAACAGATCGGTGACTCTTCAGAGTCCGGCGCTCAGCGCTGGCACTAGCTCTGACATCTCCCCAGACCGTGGTCCTCCCTTACAATCAGACCCCTCCCGTTTCTCACTACAGGCCAACCAAACATCGCCTTTTGTACTGACTACAAACTTAGACTCTCCCCTTGCTACTGTTTTTCCCATTGAGGATACTAACAACCACGGGTCTAAAACTGCCCCTAGTAAGAGGAAAAGAGCAGGAAGTGGCCGCAAAGGGGTCTGCCAAAAGGCTCTTAAGAAATGCAAAACTAAGTTACACAATAGTGTCATTACCAAACCACGTCACACTGAATTATCGATTACTCGCCACCAGCAACCACACTCATCCACTGCACATCCCTCTAACCTAACTTCTCAATCAGCACTTGTAGAGCAGTTACCTCCCATCCCAGGTCCCTCTGGTTCTCAGTCTCAATCATCTCTCATAGACCAAATTGAACACCTCATCAAATCTTTCACACTTCCCCTGATCGAAAGGGTGAGGACTTTGTCAGAGAGGCTTGAGAGATTTGAGCAGGCCTCTTTAGACAACTTCTTCTCTCTCAAATCATTGATCAAGCTTCAATCGAAGATTGGCCAGAACAACTCTGTGACCGTGGCTCCCATTTCCAATATTCAAAGCGAGTCTTCCTCACAATTTATCTCGCAAAATTCAAATACCAACCTAGGTACAAGGCCTAAGCATGGTGCACCTACACCTCGCCCCAAATCTGCATCCTCTACATGTACCCGGACTTCCAAATCCACGAACAACGAAACTTTAGTTCCAGGCTTAACTACTTGTCCTGATGTTATGGAAGTGCCGGCTCATGAAGCAGAATCTAACAAGAACCGGCCTAAATCTCCTGATGTGCGCCCCACTCCAGCCCGCTTGGTCGACAAACCTAGTGATATTCAGCAACCCCTACCTCACATAAACCTACCACCGGAATGTTCCCCTTATGTGGCTGTTTTAGTAGGTGTCCCTCGACTCAAAGCTGGTAAATTTGAATCTTTTACAGAGCTAAAAAACAAAACGACCCACTGGCTGAATACCAACAGGCCCCTCCCCAGGAATTTGGATGGCCACGTTCTCCATGTTAGGAGGGTCTCTTGGGTGGGCAATAGACGTAAAAATCTTCCTGGGGACTGTATTCTCGTAAATTTTAGGGATCCTCGGGTCCCACTGCTTATTTGTAAGCACTACTCCGGTCCCGTTACAAATGGTATAGAATGTTGTGACTTAAGCCAATTTTATTCAGAATTTACATATTCTCTTTATCCTCAACCTCCTCCACTTTTAGGTTATGATGGTTCCCAAAAGGGGGCACAGTGTATGGATGTTAACAACTTTCCCTCCTTTCCCCGCACTATGCATTGGGAACCGCATTTTCCGCATTTTCCGCATGATTCTTACTGAAATGATAACCTTGCCGTTATTGATTCTTGTACCCCAGATGGTAATGGTCATAGTGAAGCAGTGGGGGCTTTTTTAGCATTGGATGGGGATTCCTTATCCATCACTTCCCCACCCAATCTTCATCATCAGAGTCCACAGCCCGATACATATCCCCTGTATAGAGATTGCTTTCCATTGCTACCCATATGTAATCCATCCTATGGCGTTTCTAATTCTGTTACTTCCCCTATTATTTGCGATTCACCTTCAGATATCTCTTCCCTAAAGATTCTAAGCTGGAATGTTGCTGGCATTGCCAGCAAACTTGATCTCCCTACTTGGAATTCTCTGATAGAACCTTATTGTATTTGTATTTTCCAAGAGACTTGGAGTACAGCACCATACCATATGGTTGGCTACACCACCTTCTTCGAGCCGGCCATTCTATCCCCGTCTGGGAGAGGTCGCCCTTCCGGCGGCCTCCTCATTTGGGTTAGTATTTCTCTTTGGTGCACTATCAAACAGGCCTGTCATATCTCTCCTGATATCCTAAGGATTAACATCAAGGGAGCCCAGGGAAGGAAGTCCCTTGATCTACTAAATGTTTATGCTAGAGGCCTAAGCGGGGGAGCTTTGTCACCTACCCTCATACTTCTTGAACGGGAGTTGCGCAAGTGCCATCACGCATCACGTGTTTTGGTAGCAGGAGACTTTAATTGCTCTTTTGAGCCCCTTACATCACTTGATCTTCCCGATCTCCTGGAGGATGACGCCAAGAGAGGCATTCCTTTATTATCATTGCCTCCTGTTAGGAGATGGTCTAAGTCAGTTATATTTATGAACACCATGGTCTTAGAGTTCGGTCTAAGGGCAGCTAACGGCAGAACTCCTTCAGACCTACATGGTGCTCATACCTATAATAGGATAGATCACACCTCAAGGATAGATTATATCCTCTTAGACCTCCAATTGTGGCCATATGTGTTGGATATGGAAGTAATCTCTACTATTGATAGTGACCACAATCAGCTATCCCTAAACCTTCAATCGCTTGGGGAGGGAAAGATTGGTCCTATGACCTTGGCAGATGGTCCTCTCATGACAACCCTTGAGGTACATCCTTCAAACTGTGAAAGACGCCTTAAATGGCGCAAAGTGGCTCTTGATGAGAAGAAAGTTCAGTCGATCATTACTATTCTGCTCTCAGTAGAAGCAGAGTTAGCCGTGTTCAATACTGATGAGATTGCCTATAGCAAGGTTCCAACTTGTTTCCAACGTACTATTGAAGATTTGGGGTCCTTATTTTTAGTAAGCGGGAAAGGAGGGCCCACGAGGGGGAGGGGAAGGGGTAATCAAAACCCCACGGGAGGTTGGTATACACAAAAATGTAGACGGATGAAATCCGCCTTAATTAAGTCCCTCAAGAATAGAGTTGCGTCTGAGATTCAGCTGGCCAGGAGAGCGTATAGAATTACTATCTCAGATGCTAAAAAGGACTGGGAAGAATTGTTCTGGATGACGTTAAAGGAGACCTCACACAAGCGGGACTCTTCCCATTTTTGGAGTACAATCAGGTCTAAGAATAGACCTGACCATGCCCTTATGACCTGCAATATTCCTGGTGCAGTTTGGTTCGACCACTTCTTTAAGCTTTACTCTCTTCGACCAGAGAGTGAGGGGGAGCTTCCCTTTGTGGAGGTCTCCCCGTCACTGGCCTTTTTGAATACTAATCCCTTTACTGAAGGGGAAGTGGTCAATGCCATTAAGTCTATCGTCCCCCAGAAGGCAGCTGGTCCCGACGGCATCCCTGGGGATGTTCTTAAACTAGATCCAGTCAGATGGGGGAAGCTCCTCTCAACATTAATCAATGCCATTGTCAACGGCGCTCTGGTCCCCGAATCTTGGAAGGGGGCTGAGGTAGTCCCGATCTTTAAAAAGGGTGGTAGGGAAGATCCTGCTAACTACCGCCCTATTAGCCTGATCGATTCAACCCAAAAGGTTGTTGGGAAGGTGATTTTGGAGAGAATGCTGTCATGGATAAACGATAACAGTATCCTCTCTGATTACCAGGCAGGCTTTAGAACCGGGACAGGAACCATGGAGCAAGTATTTAGATTACTCCTCATCTACTGGAAGGTTGTTCTTATTGGCAAAGGTAGTCTCTACCTTGCCTTTATAGATCTAAAAACAGCCTTCGATCTGGTTCCCCGTTCTACCTTGTGGAATGTACTTGCCAGTATGAAGATTCCATCTTATCTACTGACCCTCTTTGCAAAAATATACACAGCCCCAGTAACAACCACAGATCCCTTTTGTACAGATATTAAGGTTGCTATTTCCATCTCTGAAGTGGAAGATGCCATTAATCAAAGCGCAGGGAATAAAGCCCCTGGTCCTGATGGACTATCAATTGACTTGATTAAATCTGAACTAGATTTTTGGTCCCCTTTGCTGTGTAATGTCTTCAACAATTTGTCCAATACCAAAATTCCTGATACTTGGTCAAGTAGTGTCATTGTACCGATTTTTAAAAAGGACGACAGATTAAATCCCAGTTGTTACCGCCCCATATCTCTAATAGACAGGGCAGGGTGATTTTTAATAGAATCAGGCTTTGGGCAGAGGAAAATCACATTCTTCATCCCTGCCAGCTGGGATTTAGAAGCAACGTGGGAACAGTTGAACAATGTCTGAATTTAAACCTCATCTTAAGTAAGTACACCGTCGCTAAAAAAGTTCCCCTGTATTTGGTTTTTATGGATTTATCGTCAGCGTTTGATTTCGTAAATCGCTCGAAACTCTGGGAGATTCTTTTAAACTATGGATTAGATGAGACACTAGTTCATTTTCTGGCACACTTGCACAGAGACCTAAAAGCACGTGTCAGGATAAATAATGAGGGAGAGGTCTCCGGGGATATTTTAATTGGTAGAGGGGTCAGACAAGGCTGTGTCTTGGCCCCTCTACTTTTTATTCTGTATATAAATGAATTAAATAAATCCCTGTCTAATCTTTCATGTGATGTGCCGAATATCAATGGAAATTTACTCCCAGTACTTTTATACGCTGACGATGCGGTCTTGATGGGCCGCACACCCAAAGCACTACGCACTTTAATTACGGGTTTTGTCTCTTTTATGGCTGGTTTGGATTTGTGTACCAACTTTAAGAAGTCATATATTATGTCTTGCGGGTCTAATAAATACCGTATCAACCACATAGTTTCTGGCGATAACATCTTAAAAAGCACAAGCACTTTCCCGTATTTGGGCCTGATTTTCTCAGAAACGGGCTCTTGGTTGGCACATGCAGCACACGGCAGAAACAAACTTGCCAAGGCAGTCAATTCTATTATTAGCCTACAACAGCCAAAGAGAGCTGAGGTTATGTTGCCCCTAATACAAATTTACAAATCTCAATGCTTACCAACCGCAACCTATGGTGCCGAAGTGTGGGGGTACACCAAAAGCAGCGGCATCCAAACTGAAGAAAATAGATTTTGCAGGAAGGTTCTGGGGGCACAAATATCTTCACCCACGTACATCTGCCACAAAGAGTTAAACCTGCACTATGTTGAGGATTTCATCAAATCTCGGCCAGCTCTATTCTGGCTGAAGATTTGGCAAAACCCGGCAGCAATCTTAACACAGAAAATAATCAGTGATTGCCTTAAGTGCGATAGGGGCAAGTCTATACCATGGTTGAATGCTGTAAAAGAAAGCTTATTTAGTGTAGATTTGGAACACATCTTCTACCATCACCATAATGCAGAGAGCATGAACATTAAGACAGTGAGAGAGCTACTATATGACTCATTCCGAAGGGACAGAGAACGTTCAGAGTTTCCTAAACCATCAATAAGTAGATATATTTCCATCTCGTCCTGCCCGGGCTATAACAAAACCTCCCCACAGGAATATTTGAAAAGGAATATCGGTAGATGGAACAGGAGCATTCTCTTTCGCCTTAGGGATGGAAGCATAAAATATTCACTCTGCTTTCCACTTGGTTTTAATAAAAATCTTGAATATTTGCCCTGTCCTTGTGGAAATGGTTTAAAACAAACAACTTTACATTTTCTGCTTTTTTGTAATTTTTACATTAGATACACAAAACAGTATTTTATCCCCTATTTCAGGTCACAAGCTATCACTGACCATAAACTGGCATATACTGAAATATTACGGCTAGGATGCGATGAGATGATTATCAGAGCAAGCTCATTTTTGCAGTCGGCGATACGCTCACGGAATTCGATGGTTACTACATAGACTGTATCCCTCAGTTGTCCTTGTTTATCTATGGCCATTGTTAGGTTATTATATGCCTGGCACACCTACTGATACTGTTCTTATTTAATTGTTAGTCTGTACATCTCTTCATGACTTTGATTATATGTCTGGATAAGTTTGATTTATTCGAATTTGAGGTGACAACTCGCATTAATATATTCAGAACATGTTTTTGACTGCTGCTTGCTAAAAATGACATAGTTGTTGATGTTTACATGTTACACACATTGAATATACTTGCACTTTATTTGCTCCTCCTGCACTTTTCTGCCCATATCTGCACTTAGAATTTTGAAAATGCTCTTGTTTTTATCATTGTTTTTATGCTGTATTTATATTTCTTTGGTGATGATGAATTGCACTTTTATGGATATTTTTATCCGAATAAAGACCATTTGACTTGACTTGACTTGACCCTCTTAATAAAATTACATGAGGGTAATTATGCACAGGTGCGCTGGGGACACCAGGGTCAAAAAACAGAGAGGATACCAGTGAACAGGGGTGTTCGCCAGGGATGCGTTCTTGCCCCTACTCTTTTTTCACTTTATGTGAATGGAGTAGTGGAGTATTTGTTGCAATCCCCTTCGGACGCACCATCCCTGGCGGGCGAACGTATACCAACTCTCCTGTTCGCTGACGATACTCTGTTACTTTCTAAAACCCCGAAGGGCCTTCAACCCCTTCTTGATAGCTTTCAAGCTTTCTATAATGTTAGAGGGCTTATAATAAATACCACCAAAACCAAATACTTAATCCTGAACCCTCCTAAAAAGTTAGGTCGGCCCCCCGTCCTGAACGCAGTTAATTTGGATAGAGTAAATTAATTTGACTACTTGGGCATACGCCTTTCATATTCAATGCACTGGTCAACCCACATACAAAAGATGCTTATAAATCATAAGCGGGTTACCGGTGCCCTCCTTAGAGAGCATCGCACTTCCTCGTCCAGACCAATAGCACCAGCCCTTGAGATATATAAAGCAAGAGGTGTAAGTTCAGCACTTTATGGTGCTTAAATAATATTGATGAGCTTGCCAAATCCGACTCCAATTTCTATAAGGAACTGATGGCACTTCCTCAGAGCACACCCGCGGTTCCTCTGTTGTTGGATTTAGGGTGCCAATCATTGAAAGATATGGCAAGAGTTCGCCCCCTCCTCTTATGGACTCGGCTTTGGCGTACTCCAGAGTTAGCAAAGTATGCCGAGGGATTGTCTGAAATACTCTCTATGCCCTCTTGGTACAAAATCAAATGGCTGAAGGATGTCAAGACCTTATTCTATGAACTTGGCTTAAACGAAGCTTGGGAGAATAGAACCCCACCCCCGAAAGCTGAACTAAAGAAAATATACTGGAGGTGGGTCACAGCAAAGAGAATTTCTACTCCCCATGGCTCTAAATGCATTACTGAGTTTTTAAAACTTAAAGACGAAGTGCGTTTTGAGCCCTATCTTGGCATCATTCAAAAACCTTTTGATCGAGCACTCTATTTTAAATTTAGGATTGGTACCCTTCCAGTCCGCGAATTAACAGCACGTTGGAAACCTCCACTGCAAACATCACCATTTTGTCCCTTTTGCGTGTCCAGGGTTGAATCAATTGCTCATGTCTTATTTGCATGCCCTGAGTACAAAATCCCTAGGTTACATTGGTTGAAACCCTTGTGCAGAGTTCTTGGAACAAGAGATTATATTACAGCTTTACGCATTTTTAAGTCTGACACTAGAACTTTGTATGTCTGTGCACTAACTAAGTTCTTAAAATGGGCCTGGCTGTTAAGATCCAAAGCCCTTGCAGCTTAATATAACGCAGCTCTTTCCTTCTGCCATTTTGATGTTTTACTATTGTTTTTTAAGATTGTCCTATTTATATGTTTATATGTATTCTTAAATCACAATCGCTCTAGGATTATTGGTGATGCTTTCTCCTTTTTTGTATAATCCTGCGATTTTATAATGGCTTGTAATATTATATTTGTATTGCTTACAAGATATTTTTATATCGAAATAAAGCTTATTTCATCAATTGTCTGTGTGTTCATACCAATCGAATGTGGTGGATGTTTTGGGGGGGCCTGGCCACTAAATAACTGAAGAATACAATAGGTTTAGGGTGGACAGGGATGTAGCTCCCCCCACAATACCTTATAAACAAGTGAAAATATGTTGATACTTTTCAAGAACTCTATACATTTTGTAAAGTCTTCTAACTTTACAGCTAGTTGTGATAAGTAGCAATAAATCGTGCCATTAAAGCACGGTGAGAAAGAAGCATTGTGCATATTTCAAGAAATTTTGCTTCGAACCATTTCTGGAAAACAAAATTGAAGAAAACTGAATAGAATATAAATGAAATTATATATGGGCTTGTGTACTCTCCATCAACGCACCTTTTGGCAAATGTGCAATAAGTGCTGTATCTATGGGCACTATTTAATTACACATGTTGAAAATACTTAATTGAGTTTTAAAGGCAGTTCAAAACACATTGAAGCAGTTATGAGTACACAGATATGATGCATCTAAAGGTATGATCTCACTCTCAGTCTGCAATTTGCTGACTGTACCTGGCTCCTGGAAAACATACTTCAATGGAACAGTCAGCAGGCAGAAAGAGAATGTAGTCATAGGTTGTTTGGGGAGCCTGGGTCTATCTCAGGGAGTGATTATTTTAATATGCTCCCTTCTGCTAGCTAAAAGGAGCTAGGAGTAGCCAGGAAGCCTCTCATCATCATTTAATCACAAGCTGGTGTTAACATCCCACAGCACCAGTTTACCCGCGATAGCAGCCGCAAAAAACATCACCACAGATGACCCCCGCAACTATCGCTAATGAGATGCAGAGTAGGCGTTCCCGTGCCAAAAGCCGCGTCAACACCACTCCACAATCTTCTTAACGACCAGCCAGATCTGCGATAAGAACACAAAACAGGCGATAAGGTGCGTTAGCAGCAGGAAACTAACACCTGCTCTGACCTGGTGCAAAGTCGGACAGTAGCCTGCCCAACAAAAGGGAGACCAGCCCAGAGCCACACTTGAAGAACAACAGATGCACCTGGGCAACTGAACATGGGGCCCGGAGGGCCGAAAGGGCAACAACACCCACCGCCGCCACCACCCCCAGGACCCCCCTCCCCAGCACCCCCCCGACCAAAGACATGGCACATCAGCTACACCTAAACATCTACATGAAGTTGCACATTCACAACTGGTAACATGCATGTGTCTTCACAAAAATGAGCATCACACATTCACTTTCGAAGCAACAAATGAAACTTTATTAAAATGAACACTGAACTGAAATGAAAACACATGGCAGCTCAAATCGGGACAATCCGTAGGTCACAGCCTGCAAGACAAAAATCATGATGAGGTGTGTCTTGCGCACATCAAAGGACAGAGAGAGAGCGAAGGAGAGAGACAGGAAGAGAGGGAGAGAGAGAGATAAGAAGAGAGGGGGGAGAGAGAGAAGAAGAGAGGGAGAGAGAGAAGAAGAGAGGGGGAGAGAGAGATAGGAAGAGAGGGGGAGAGAGAGAGAAGAAGAGAGGTGGAGAGAGAGAGATAAGAAGAGAGGGGGAGAGAGAGAGAACAAAAGAGAGGGAGGGAGAGATAAGAAGAGAGGGGGAGAGAGAGAGAAGAGAGGGAGAGAGAGAGATGAGAAGAGAGGGGAGAGAGAGAGAGAAGAAGAGAGGGGAGAGAGATAAGAAGAGAGGGGGAGAGAAACAGAGAAGAAGAAAAGAGTGGGAAGAGAGATAAGAAGACAGGGAGAGAGAGAGAGAGAGAAGACGAGAGGGGGAGAGAGAGAGAGAAGAAGAGAGGGGGAGAGAGAGATAAGAAGAGAGGGGGAGAGAGAGATAAGAAGAGAGGGGGAGAGAGAGAGATAAGAAGAGAGGGAGAGAGAGAAAGAAGAGAGGGGGAGAGAGAGATAAGAAGAGAGGGGGAGAGAGAGAAGAAGAGAGGGGGAGAGAGATAAGAATAGAGGGTGAGAGAGAGAGAGAAGAAGAGAGGGGGAGAGAGATGAGAAGAGCGAGAGGGAGAGAGAGAGAGAGAGAGAGAGAGAGAGAGAGAGAGAGAGAGAGAGAGAGAGAGAGAGAGAGAAGAAGTGAGGGAGAGAGAGAGAGAGTGCCGCCCCTGCACACCGAGGCCACACTGTTCACTTGCTGCCACCGGTGTGTCTCCAATCACTTGCCGGTATGTATTGCAGTTCACCAGGTCACACATCTGAGACAGACCCGTCATCTGAAACAGAGTCCAGATACATGATTGGCACAGTACACACAATTGCACAACATCGCCTGCCCGCCCATGCACACCCAGGCAGAGGCACCCCTGCCCCTCCCGCCGCCCATCGGAGCATGCCCGCCCATGCACACCCAGGCAGAGGCAACCCAGCCCCTCCCACTGCCCATCGGAGCATGCCCACCCATGCACACCCAGGCCTCACTGCTCACCTTCCACCACGGGCGTGCAGACAAGAGGTCCCACCACGTGCCGCTGCAAGCCACAAGCCTGGGGCCCGCGGACATGGCACTCTCCACATCATACAGGCCCGCTCTGCAGGCCACCAGGTCTCACGTTTAGTGCTGGGTCTTGATTACTCCATGGCAGAGGACATACCAGTGCACCCGGCCTCATCACAGGCTGCACACCCACTCAGCCCAATAGGTGCCACTAACTCAGTGATCCCGGAAGCGACGCCACATGGCGGTAGGCCCGCACTGCCCGCTGGCTCTGGCCTACACTGCGGTCCAGCAGGGCACACAAAACCTGAGCTGTCCGGACCGCTAGGACGGGGCATAATCGCAGGTTCCACACCCGCTCAGCACTTAAGGTGCCCCTATCTCAGCGCACCCAAAGTCACTGTCCGATGGCGGGGTGTCTGTGCTGGCCGCAAAGCTTCAGGTGCCACTAACCCTGTGCAACCCCAGTCAGCGCCACTTGGTGGTAGGCCCATGACGGCCGCAAGGCCTTGGGTTCCACTAACTAAGTGTGCAACAACTTATGGGCCCTTTATGATTGAAAACCTTGAAGGGTCCATCATCCAGTCACCACCGGCAGAGGGGAATGTGACGTCGTCTCCCCCATATGTTGGCGGAGTTAAATGGCCTGTGATGCCTGTCCCGGGTGGGTGTGGTGTGTGTGCAAACCTGTCCTCAGGGAGTGGCTGTGACATGCTGACAACTAGACCATTGTCCTGCACACCACCAGCAAGTACGCCTGCGACGGGTAGCAATGAGGGCCCCCCTCGGAGCGCAAGCGGAGTGGTCTGGCCTGCCGTATGCCGGACCAGCGCAGGGCTTGCAAAAATGACTCATGGGCTCTGGGCGTGGTTCAGTCCATGTCCGGACATGGAAGTGACTGATGTGTGTGTCCCCGTTGTAGTGTCCATGGCACCCGGAACACAATAGGCAATGTAGCACCCTCTGACTGCCATCCCACAGGATGAGCATCATTGATGCAAGGGAAATCACTGTCCCTACATTCATCAACACAGTCACAAATGAATGATGAAAAACATAACACAGCAGTGTGTTACTGGATGTTTATTGCACATCCAGTGGAGTTTTGCAGCTGGAGCGGTACAGGGCCATGCCAAGCACACCACACAATATGGAGGGCCAGCCAGAGTCCATCCGAGGATGACAAGTACTGTGGGAGAGGAAGGGTACTGTCCGCAGTCTGCTCGCCGTGTCATTGGTCATAAAACAGAATATGGCAGTCCATGTCGCTGTCCAAGGTGTGTGCATCAGAGTGTATCAGGGGTCAGTGGAAGGTCATGGGGAAATGTGCAGCACCAAGCAGAAACAGGCCAGGTGGCGGAAATGAATGCTAGTGCCTCATTCTGATCACAAACCCATCCAAGTCCTCGTCCCCGGATGTGTGCTCTGCCCCACCTGTGGGTGTTGCAGTACCACCTGAGGCACTGTGTGCCACTGCCACATCAGGTGCCGGAGTGGATACGTCTGCCGCACTGTGAGGCAATGGCACACCAGGGGACGGCGATGTGGATGGTGTGGGGGCAGCATCATTCATCATCGCCACGCCTTGTGGCAGCAATGCCATGATGAGGATCTGCAGGGCATGGTGATCCCAGCTACATTTCATTTGTGTGCAGCGGTGGCTGCCATCCTTTCAGCCTCCATCCACACCATGTCCTCCATGAGCCTCCGCATGTGTGCTCACAGCTGGTATCGCTGGAGCCCCTCTGAGCGGACAGGTGTTCTTCTCTCTGTGTCATGACTCCAGCGATGTCAGTCAGGGCTCACTGGAGACCATGGAGCGGTCCTAGACACCCAAGGATGGCGTCCAGTTTGGTAGTCATGAGGTCAAACCCCACCCGCACCTTCTCAGTCATCTCCCTCTGGCCCTCCAGCACACGGCGTTGGAAGGCCTTGTGTTATTCCTGTGGGTCTTGGGAGACTGTCGGGCCGTGGGTGCCTCCTGCTGGGTGGTTTGGGTGGTGGGTGGTTCTCCTCGATGCAGCTGAGCAGCCCTGATCCTGGAGGTGAGTCGCGGATGATGTCAATGAAGTCTAGGAGGGCTTGTGCGTTGATGCTGTCGTTGTCCTCCTCGTCATCCGTGAAGAGTGTCTGGGACTGCTCTGCATGGGATGTTGACGGTGGCCCTGCAATGTGAAGGGGAGATGGTGTATTACAATGTGTCCACATGTATGTAGCCACATGGTACATGTTGACATTCAGACAGCATGGCATTGTACATTGTGACAGTCTATAGATCTGGGCGATGACCCAGAGTCATTGAGGGTGTGCACTGTGCCCTGCTTGATTGTGCATGTGTGCCATCGTGGCCATCTCCACCCGTCCCCCCAGTACCTGGTGGTCACTCATCCTGTTGCGGTAGTGTTGTGTCCTGTCGAGCAGTGTCCGGTCCCCAGACTCCGGCCATAGTATCCACACCGATGACTGACGACACCAGCTCCTCCATGTCATCAAGATCGAGCTGAGGCGCTGGGCCCCCACCTCCAGTCTGCATTGCTGCCTTCTGGTTGGCTGCGATTTTCTCCTTGGTCTTTCGCTTGATGTCATGCCATATTCCATTTTTGGTGCCCAATGACACGTTGGAAGTGACGAAGAGTGGTTGATGGTGTTCCATCACCTCCGTCACTATGATCCTGTTCGCCAGCGTACTGAACTTCGTCTTCCTCTTCTTCTTGTCCTTGCCCTTCCCTTTCCCAGAGGTCCCGGGCTGGTCGTCCGGGGTGCTTGAGGGGTTGCGCTCGTCCTCTGCGCCTGCTCTGGCTGCCTCCATAGTGCTTGGGTGTTGGCCAGTTTGTGTTTGGGTGTTTTTTCTACTTTTAAGGCGATTTTTCACTCCTGCCAGGTGTGTGTTGCAGGCCTGGTGCTGCTTATCGCTGATTTCCTCATTGCGCTTTGGCCCATCGCAGGTTTTTTCGCATTGGGGTTTGTGTTTTTATCTCCGTCGAAGTGGTCGTATCGTGGACATTGGCCATGGTTTCAGCAAACTATCGCATGGGGACGCCTTGTTGTGAATTCCACGTTGACACAGGGTTATTTTACCGTGATAGGCTGCGATGTGTAAAGTTGTGTTAACATTTCTTAGCACACATTCTTGTGAATATACCCCAAAGTGTAGGGTGGTGGAAGAAAGGGGCATACGGTGGAATCAAAACCAGACAGTCTTGGTATTCAACAGGGCTAGAATTCAGTAATGCTGTGATTGCCTCCAAAGAAACACGTTTGGCCCCTGCACTGATATATTCTTTTTAATTGAGCACTGTTTGGATCCCAAATCACTGATAGGGATTTTGGATCCTAATACTCACCCTGTACAGGTATCTTTTTCTTTAGGTGGCTGCCTGCAGAGTGCTTCATAATTGACTGGGTAGGTGATAGGCAGTATGAATTAAATTAAATAGAACGCTCAAACAACAAGGGAAACAAGAGCCCCTCTCCTCAAATGCAGCATTCATAGTCTGACTTAAGCCTTCTTTTCTTGACAGCTGAAAGCTTATGTCCTTCTCGCAATGCTGGAAACTGTAAAGGTGCTTTCTGAGAACTTTGTCGGAGGCAGGCTTCTGCTTATTTTGGGAAGGACTGTCATTTTGTTTGGAAGCTGATTGGCTGCCTTATTGTCTCAAGAATAAATATTACAAAATATTCCTGAGGAACAGCATTTGCCATTTTTATGCTTTCTTGGCGATGAGAGCTGTTAAAGAACTATGGGTCAGAACATTAGGAATACAGATTTCCTAATTGCAATTAGCTCTAAAACTCAAATACTAAATTGGTATTCTTAATGTATGAAGTACTTTTATTCCCAAATAGTAATTCCTAGTTGGTTGCAAATCTACCGACCTCATGAATATTAATAAGATAGGTCTCAATTTGCGACCTATTGGGAATGGCAACCATCATATAGATTTTGGCCTGCTGAGGTCAGCAGACCACCAAGTCTGTGATTGCTTTTTAATAAAGTAATCTTCTTAAATGCAGTCCATTTTCCTTAAAGGAACATTGGATATGTTTAAAAAGAAAAAAATTATCTTTGCAGTGAGACCACCGTCTGCTCCTAAAAAACATTTTTGAATATTCTCAAATTGAAAAGGGTCTCCAAGGGACCTTTTCCCCTTTGTGAATGGCTTACCACCAGTTTTAAACTGGTGGTAAAGTATTGCTGTTTTGCTACCAGAATTTGTTTGCAAAACATTAATACATACCAGTCTGATTTGGTTTTTGGAAGGGACACCCCCAGCAAATACTGAACCGGTATTTGGTAGCACCCAGAAATTGCAATTGTTAATGTTAATGTTAATGTTATGGGGTGCTTATAAAGCGCAATCAATCATCCCAATGGGATATCACGGCGCTATAGTTGCAGACAGAATTGCGTAGGTAATGCGGGGAAATGCCAAATGATTACGTTTATTCGTCGGGTTTGGGGAAGAGGAACGTTTTTAGCTGTTTCCTGAATGATAGGTAGTTAGTTATGAGTCTGAGATGCACAGGTAAATCGTTCCATCTGTTAGCCGCCAGGTGAGAGAAGGCTCGCCCTCCCATCTTTGCGGTTTTGACGCGTGTGGTTCTGGCTCTAGCAGTGGATTGAGAGCGTAGATTTCTGGATGGGAAGTAGAGTGTGACTTTGTTTTTTAGGATGCACGGGCCTGTATTGTGTAGTGTTTTATGTGTTGTACAAAGTAGCTTAAATAGAGCTCTTTGTCGAATCTGCAGCCAATGCAGGTCCCTCATGCAGCTCTTGGCTGAGTCAAATTTTCTTTTATTACATATCGCCTTAGCTGCGGCATTTTGTACAGTTTGTAATTTGGTGAAGAGATAGTCATTCATTCCTACAAACAGAGAGTTTCCGTAGTCTAACCTACTCATTAGTAGGGATTGTGCCAGAATCTTTCTGCAGTCCAATGGTATCCATGGAAAGACTTTCCTCAGCATTTTTAACATGGCAAAGCCTTTACCACATGTTGTGGATACGTGGGTTTTCATGCTTAAGGCTGTGTCCAAAGACACCCCTAGATTCTTGGCAGTTGGAGTCGGGTCTGGGGGGGTGCCTAATGTTGTAGGCCACCAGCTGTTGTCCCATAGCTGGGAATGTCTGCCAAATAGCATTATTTCAGATTTGTCTGCGTTGAGTTTCAGACAATGACTATGCATCCAGGTTGCTAAATCAGTAAAGCAGTTGAGTAGTCTGCCTTTGGGGTCATCCTCCTCATCCAAGGAGATCATCAGTTGGGTGTCGTCTGCATAAGAGCAGATCTCGACACCCCATTTTCGCCCTATTTTGGCCAGTGAGGACACAAATATGTTAAACATGGTCGGGCTTAACGAGGCCCCTTGTGGGACCCCATACTTGATGTTCCGAGGAGGGGATTGAAAATCACCTATCTGTACTGATTGCGTCCTATCTTGGATGAAGGACTGTAGCCAACTTAAAGCTTTTTCCCGAATTCCCTTTGCTGCTAGGATTTCTAGTAGATGATTGTGGGGTACAGTGTCGAAAGTATCAGGGCCACTGTTTTCCCCTGATCTACCATGGTTCTGATGTTGTCTGTTACAGCTAGGAGGGTTGTCTCCGTACTATTGTTTGTTCGAAACCCTGTTTGGGATATATCCAATAAATCATTGGTTTCTAAGAAGTGGGACAACTGTCTGTTGACCAGTTTTTCAAGTACTTTAGATAGGTAGGGGAGTTGGGAAATAGGTCGGTAGTTAGCAGGATTGTTTACATCAGTGTCCACTTTTTTTAATAGAGGGGTCACTATGGCGTTCTTCCAGATTTTGGGGAATTCGGCAATATTTAAGGAGGAGTTCAAAGCTTTTGTAACTACCGGACATATTATCGGGGTCAGTTGTGAGAAAATGAAATGAGGACAGGGGTCTGATGGGGAGCCTGATTTTACCTCTAACATGACTTGACTCACTTCTTCTTCTGAGAAGGGGCCAAAATTGAGGCAAATCGCCTGCAGGGAGGGAAGTCCCTGAGGTTCAGTGTATGTAGACTTGGTGTTTAAAAAGGAGGCATAGATTGTATCTATTTCATTGCAAAAGTAATCATTGATTTTATTACAATTTTCTTGAGAGGGAGGGAGGTTGGATGAGAGACCCATGGGACTGCATAGTTCTTTGACAATTTTAAAGAGTTCTTTCGAGGAGTTTTTGTTTTCTGTGATTCTGTGCGAGAAGTAGTCCTTCTTTGCCTTCCTAATAGCTTTATTGTAGAGTGTGTGTTCTTTTTTGTAGATGGCTCTGGCGTCTTCGGTTTTGTTAAGTCTCCATCTATGTTCGTATAGTGTGCATTTTCTTTTCATTGCTTTTAGTTCTTGTCCATACCATTTCTCAGATCTAGTGGATCTTTTTTTGTGTTGGGTGACAGAGCAGTGATCAAGGGCCTTACTGATGTGAGACTGAAGTGACTCTATTTCGTCATTTGGATCAATGATAGTCGTATTTGGGTGTGAAAAATCTTGCTGAAATTTTTCGATTGAAAATCTTTTCCAACTCTTGGTTTTAGATGAGGTCCAGGTTCGAGATTTTGAATTTTTGGAAAATACTTTGACCAAAAACTCGATTAAGGAATGGTCTGTCCAGATCAGTGGTTTTATAGTGTTGATTACAATGGAGTCTATATTAGAAAAGATTAGGTCTAATGTGTGTCCTGCTGTATGTGTGGGCTTATCGATCCTCTGCGTAAGCTGTAGAATTTTCATGTCCTCTAGTAATTGTCTAGTAAGGACATTGTTACCGTTTTCATAGTGTATGTTGAAGTCACCTATCAGCAGGAAGTTTTTATTTTTGAGGCAGACTGGCATGATTTGTGCAAGGAGCTGGGCACAAAAATCCAGCGAACTGCCTGGGGGATTGTAAATTATAGCTCCTCCGAGCAGAATGTTGGTGTTAATGGATACCGAGAAGGCCATAGCTTCGTGACTATTGACCTGTGTGATTGCCTCCTGTCTGCAGGAGAGGGAGTCTTTAAATAATAAAGCTACCCCCCCGCCTCTCTTCTCTGTCCGGTTCAGGTGAAGTATTTTATACTCATTTGGGAGGGCAGTTGCAATATCGGGGGCGCTATGGTGATCAAGCCATGTTTCTGTTATGAAAGCTAGGTCAGGGTTGATTTCAATCAGGATGTCCCATATGTCCGTAGCATGTCTGGGAAGTGATCTGGCATTAATGTAGATGCATTTCAGGATAAGATTTGGGGTGTTTATTGTAGTGGGCTCGAGCCAGCTCATACTCTCCCATCTGCAATTAATGCAGCCGAAGGGGCCAGAGGTGTTTACCGGTCCCATTCGTGCGCATCGTGCTGGGTTATCAATTGTTTTATTATTGAGGCTTTTCAGCTCATCACTGGAGTAGTATATGCGATGGTTCGTATTTCCTTGGCTGGGGCTGCCTGTTTGTGCAGGGGGTATGGCCCCTGGTCCCGGCCCGGCGCGCCCGCTGCGCGCGTCCGCTGCGCGTTGCGCTGTGCATCGTCTTTTACCTCGATTTGCTTGAAACTGATTGGGGGTTGGACCGGAAGTGCCGGCCCCCTTTTGTTGCACGTGACTCCCTCCACACAATCCGAAAATTCGGTGGTGGACCGGGGAGTATGTGCGTCTGTCAGCGGTATGGATGCGGTAAGATTGATTTTTTAAAGTTTAAAAATGGATTGACTAAAATATACACAATATCACACAATGTTTAAAAAGACTAAAAACAATGTTTAAAAATATCGTGTAGGTTTTGCTGAAAGCGACGTTGGGAGCCCTTTACCAGGCGCTCCAACTAGCAGTCAAACAGAGGTTTACATAACACAGAGGGCCCTTTGCCAGGCGCTCCTCTAACATAACCAGCAGGCGCTCTTACTCTCGCTCTCACCGTTGCATTAAGCGCGTCCGCTGCGCGTTGCGCTGTGCATCGTCTTTTACCTCGATTTGCTTGAAACTGATTGGGGGTTGGACCGGAAGTGCCGGCCCCCTTTTGTTGCACGTGACTCACTCCACACAATCCGAAAATTCGGTGGTGGACCGGGGAGTATGTGCGTCTGTTAGCGGTATGGATGCGGTAAGATTGATTTTTTAAAGTTTAAAAATGGATTGACTAAAATATACACAATATCACACAATGTTTAAAAAGACTAAAAACAATGTTTAAAAATATCGTGTAGGTTTTGCTGAAAGCGACGTTGGGAGCCCTTTACCAGGCGCTCCAACTAGCAGTCAAACAGAGGTTTACATAACACAGAGGGCCCTTTGCCAGGCGCTCCTCTAACGTAACCAGCAGGCGCTCTTACTCTCGCTCTCACCGTTGCATTAAGCGCGTCTGCTGCGCGTTGCGCTGTGCATCGTCTTTTACCTCGATTTGCTTGAAACTAATTGGGGGTTGGACCGGAAGTGCCGGCCCCCTTTTGTTGCACGTGACTCCCTCCACACAATCCGAAAATTCGGTGGTGGACCGGGGAGTATGTGCGTCTGTCAGCGGTATGGATGCGGTAAGATTGATTTTTTAAAGTTTAAAAATGGATTGACTAAAATATACACAATATCACACAATGTTTAAAAAGACTAAAAACAATGTTTAAAAATATCGTGTAGGTTTTGCTGAAAGCGACGTTGGGAGCCCTTTACCAGGCGCTCCAACTAGCAGTCAAACAGAGGTTTACATAACACAGAGGGCCCTTTGCCAGGCGCTCCTCTAACGTAACCAGCAGGCGCTCTTACTCTCGCTCTCACCGTTGCATTAAGCGCGTCCGCTGCGCGTTGCGCTGTGCATCGTCTTTTACCTCGATTTGCTTGAAACTGATTGGGGGTTGGACCGGAAGTGCCGGCCCCCTTTTGTTGCACGTGACTCCCTCCACACAATCCGAAAATTCGGTGGTGGACCGGGGAGTATGTGCGTCTGTCAGCGGTATGGATGCGGTAAGATTGATTTTTTAAAGTTTAAAAATGGATTGACTAAAATATACACAATATCACACAATGTTTAAAAAGACTAAAAACAATGTTTAAAAATATCGTGTAGGTTTTGCTGAAAGCGACGTTGGGAGCCCTTTACCAGGCGCTCCAACTAGCAGTCAAACAGAGGTTTACATAACACAGAGGGCCCTTTGCCAGGCGCTCCTCTAACGTAACCAGCAGGCGCTCTTACTCTCGCTCTCACCGTTGCATTAAGCGCGTCCGCAATTCAGTAACAAGTTACCGATTCACAAATTGCCTTTTGTATACTGTAAATAGCCTTTTTCAATTGCAAACATCCTGATTCTGTGAATCGGGCCGTTTGCAATCAAAAAAAGCTTTGCACATCTGGCCCAAAGTTGTTCAGTTGGGATCATGAACTTGTTTGTTTGATATTCTGTCTGTGGTCCAGGAGCTCATGGTCTCCTGGTCTATCTCACACACGTAATCATTATATCTACACAATAGTGTCCCTATGCCCTCCTCTCCTAGTGCCATCAACCTTCTGTAACTTCCACTGCCGTTCTCACTGACACTGTGTGTCTGCATCCTGAAGTTCATGCATCATTCTCCCCACATAAATGTTGAAATATCAAAGTCTGTGTAACATTTCTAGTGTATCCATGTCCATGTGCCCCTACGCCAATTTGTGTCCTCATGTCTGGGTCCCAGGGTTAATATATTGATTTCAATATCTGTGTCATTGTCCCTGTGGCATCATTCCAATGTCAGCTTCCCATGTAACTTTAACTGTTCCAGTGTTAGTGTATTGTTTGTGACCCACATTTACATTCCAGTTTCACTGTTGGCATAGCAAAATATCATTGTCAGTGTTGCTGTTCCTTGGTCAGTGTTGTAGGGTCCATGTACTAATGACAGTATCCTGATGTCAATGTCTCTATGTCCAGTGCCTCTCTTTCTGTGCCTTTGTCAGCAACCCTGTCAGAATCCACGTCAGTACACTAATGTCCTGTCCCCCCAATCAGTGTCCCTATGTTTTGGTACTATGCTTGTATTATGTACTAGTGTTTACTATTCTTGTGCGCTAGCATCACTTTGTCAGTTTCTCTGTGGCACTCCTCCTTGCCAGTGTCCCAGCATGACCAGTTGTCTCTTCTTGTCAATGCTCCAGTGTCGTGATTCTCAAGTCCGTATTTGTGCTCCTGTGCCAGTGACCTAGTGTCAGTGTTTATTTGCCAGTGTCATTATTTTATTGGCAGTGCCTATTTGCCATTGCCCCTGTGTTGGAGAATCCTTGTTAGTGTCCTGTTGTCAATGTACATTTGTTGATGTGCCCTTGTCAATGTTGGTACTCCTGTGGCAGAGACCCAGTGAGAGCGTGAGTGAACCCTTGTCAGGGCCCCTTTGTCCTAGACAGAGAGAGAATGTTATCTCAATAAAGGGAGAGTTCACAAGTAAAACATGCATTTTACTAATGCATACATAATAGTGACTTTTGCTTCAGATGAATATAACTATATACTGGAGCAGTTTCACATATTAGAAAATTAAAGAAAGGTTTGGAAGTTGGCTTCACAGAGAAGTACAAGCCTTAAATTGTAATGTGCCTGCTGAGGTGAAGGAAGTTTAATATGAGCTTTTATTTTGATAATTATCTCGTGACTTGGACCTGTGAGCCCTGCCTGCTGCCATTTACAAGTGTAGGAATTTAGCATATTTTGCATAATGTATCCTCAGATTTTTGCCCTATTTGTTTTTACTTGCTGTAGAACTCTGGATACTGATAACCAGTGGTAAAGGCATGTGCTGCTCCTTTCAACACAATTGTAGGTTTGAGATAGTTGTGTTCAGCTGTGCCCTCTGCGTGCTTATTCCTGAATGACCTGTGAAAACTACTGCTAGAACAGGAGACAAAGGATTGGGTGTTGGGAGGTGTTAATGTTCCTCTGTCAGGATGGCCTTTTGGACAGTGCCTAGGGATTAAATTACCTTCAAAGAGGCCTTCCCTGTCACAGGCAGATGTCAGACAACACCTGCACAGGCCTCTTCTGTGTCCCCAAATCAGCCAGGCTCCATTCATAGTGGGCTGCTCTCCCTCATGTACCCAGGACAAAGATGTGGACTTCAAGGGTAATAAGGCTGACCTGCTGAACTTACAAGGACACAAAAAGCTACAAGAGACCTTTTCTGTAACTGCTCATTTAACGGTTTCCAACTAGACCTGAACTGGACTCTGCTAACGGCTACTACTGAAGTGAGTCTTAACCCTCCCATGTGCTGTTCCTGAGTGCTGGCACCCTGGACTGTGTCAAACTGTACTCCTTTTAACTTCCTGAGAAACCTTGGCCTTAAAATTTTCTCTGGAGGATCAGGACAGTCCTGTCAAGCCAATCTGACAAAGGTGCTTCGCCACTGGGCTGAAGCTTCGGGATTCCCATGCTCCAAGCTTCTCTGCAACACTAATCTTCAGAGGGAAGGTATCCACCTCATGGAGCCCTCTTTGACTACAGCCTGCAGCGTTGCCCCGCTGGAGAAATCTGAGCCCCCAAAAAGCATATAAGTATGAACAAAAAAATATTCCCCTGAGTGTAGGTGCCAAAAATATTAAGCCGGTGAGGGACCTTACTTGGCTGCCAAAAGTCAACAGCTACACCAGTACCTTCTCTGACAGATATTCTACCTTGTGGAGCCCTTCCCAGCCACAGCCTGTTGCATTGCCATGCTGAACATTTCAGAGGTTTAGTCCCAAGGTAAATGTTGTTACTGGGTCAAACCTGGTTTCTGTAGCCGGCCTGTGCTTCATTACTGTTGGCCTCAAATTACACCTAGGTCTCCGTCTACCTTGACCAGTAGACCCTGTCGCTCAACATTTTTTTGGCATTATATGTAACTTTAAACTGTATAAATTGATACTTCCAGTTCTCCTCATTGCATTTTTGTTGTTTTGGTGTCTTTTTATTTGTTAAAATCTACTCTATATTTCTAAATTGTTAGATATTATACTTGTGTTATGTTTGCATAGAGACTATGTACATTCCCTCTAAGTTAAGCCGGTCTACTCTGTGGCCTCCTCTTATACCAAAGCCATCATCCTAAAGTTCTGAAAGATAATCTTCCGGTGGGGCAATTCCTACGTATTAGACGCAATTGCACATCTACTAATGATTACAAAGTAGAAGCTGCCTCTCTAGCCACAAACCTCAAGACTAGGGGTTACCCTCCCAAGATGATTAAGGAGTCAATGAAGAGAGCTCTTAACAATCCTAGAGAGTCCCTTCTAGAAGTACATCATAAATCACCTGAGAATGTCATCACATGTGTCACCTCCTTTACACAAAACTCTGCCCCGACTAAGAAAATCATTCTAAAACACTGGGAGATTCTCAATACAGGCGATCTACAGATACCAAGACCTAGGTTTGCTTACACAAGAACCTGTAGCCTGAGAGACATTTTGATTCACACCAGACCTAAAAAAAAGGTTAATCCATCACAAACTACTCTCTGGGGTTTACCGCCTGTAAAAGGACATTTCCCCTGCGGCACGTGTACTGTCTGTGAATTCACTACAGCTACTAAGGAAGTCACGTTATGTTCCAATTTTTAATGGAATATCCAGAAACATACAAACTGCAACATCAAACAGTGTATCTACGGGGGCGTGGCTTGGCGCCTGCGGGAGATGGCGGCGCATCGGTGAGGCTCCGCGGCGGTGTTGGAAGACATGCCGGTTCCTGCCCTGGTTTCCGGATGACGATCGACGGGTGAAGTGTAGGAACATGCCCTGACCCTACTCGTTGTTTTCGACTGCCTTTTGGAGGCTCCGTGACGCTGCAAACTGCATCTGTAAGTCTTGTCAGGTTGCGGCCGCCATTTTGAGTTCGTAGAGCGACGCGCATTATGAGGCTGCTGTTGTGATGCCAGCTCAGCGCTCTCCATGCTTGTAATTCCAAGCCCTTAACGACTCTCAATATGCCCGTTTTCCTGTTTCCTCACCCTATTATGAAGCGTCAGCATTACTGGACTGCCTATTTCTTTTAAGGACGACGTTCCTTCATGGAGTGGTCTGTTTTCATATGCCCTTTTCTCAGTCATGAACTCATCATTATCCCTCTCATCTGCTTTCATTTGTAAGCAGCAAATTGTTTCACTACACCGCGCCTGGAGGCCCTCTGCTGTTGACACTCTTATGCGTTGCGGACTTTTGTGAGGTATGTGATGGGACTTTTCTTTTCATCTTTCTGTTCCTCTGACTGAGTCCACTTTGAATTACGTAGTGAGTTGGTGCCACCTCTCTACTCTACATTGACGCATGGATGATATTTTGATCCTTTTCCGGACGGCTTCACTCACTTTTTTGTGTGCGCTCAAATGAATGTTTTCATTGCGGTGCTCTGAAGCTGGCTGTACTCCTTTCTTGCGGTATCCAGACGTCGTCGCACTCCTGCTGTGCTCTTTCTTGTGCTGTCTTCATTTTTGCTTCCTGTGACCTCCAATGAGCTAGCCATTCCACGGATTCGCCACATGGGCAGACTTAAATCAATGTCGCGCCTGCCTCGTTCTACCACGCCCCAATTTGTGAAGAATTCTAAGGTTTTCTCCGCTCTGTCGCAATTAGAAGACTCTCTTAACTCATCTGGCTCAGATACGCCAATGGAGCCATCTAAGAACCCGCAGGATACCTCTAAATCTAACACAAAAAGACTCAAGTCCAATTCTCTTTCGCCTCCAAAACATTCGGGGCCTGTATCCATGGAATTGTTGTTAGAAGAGATAAGGTCCCTGCGTCCTTTTATGGAAGAGACTAATGTTAAGCTCCAGGTCCTTACGGATAACTGGTCGCAAATGGAAACGAGAGTAACTTTAGTTGAAAAATCTGTTCAGTCGTTCCAAGAAACATCTTCTGTGGTCTCCAACTTGAAATCTCAAGTCTCTGATCTTCAACAACAAGTGGAGCAGTTGGAAAACAGAAACAGGCGCAACAACCTTCGTATTTATGGCCTGGTTGAAGGACTTGAGGGATCTGACCCAATCACTTTCTTCAAGTCGTTCCTTCCTAAGCTCTTGCATCTGGCACAGGACAGGTCCCTCAACATTCAACGAGCTCACAGGTTGGGTCGACCACCTTCCTCTACTTCTCCATCTCAGAGACCCAGAGGGGTCATCATCTACTTTTTGGAGTACACTGACCTTTTGATGGTTTTGGCGGCGGCCAAAGCCTCTCCGAATCTTACCTGGTCTGGATCTCCCCTGTTTTTTGCACAAGACTATGCCAAGGCTACGGCTACCCGGCATAAGGCTTTTCTGAATCTAAGAGCGGATTTGCGGGCGATGGGGGCGCGATACGGCCTCTATCACCCGTGTTTATTTAAAGTCACCCACAATAACAAGACTACAACTTATGAGGACCCAGTGCGCCTACAAAGTTTCATTAATGCGCACAAATCCTCTGCTATGGTTGCCTCCAGACCGTCATCCTCTGCTTTTGGATGAATACTGTTTTTATAATTCTTCTATGGCTATGCATGTTATGCTGTGTTTCTTTAGAATTTTTTCATTGTTATAGCTCACCTGAATTTCTCTGCTCCTTCGGATGGCATCGTTAATGTTTCTTTTATTGTTTAAACATTATGGCTGTTCCTTGTTTTCCGTGTTCAGTCATGGTTCCATCTTGACTTCCCGGCACATTTTAATCCCTTGTTCTCCTTTTTTCGTCCTACAGGAGTTTGTCCTCGTGTTTTGATGATGTCTCCCGACCTCAGCCTCGCTGCTCCTCGATGTGCTGCCTCACCTTTGTGGTTCCTTCCTCCCTCCACCCTTTCTCGTATCTTCCCTTTGTAGGTATGTTTTTCCCCTACTTCCTTATTTACCTTCCTGGCATATCTGTTGGTTTTTCTCCTTTCCCTTCCCTTTTACCTCTTCTCATGTTTGTGTTCTTGTCCGCATATTTTCATGTTGATTTATTATTACTGATCGAAACTCTTTGCTCTTATGAGGATTGCATTCTTCTTTTTTCTTGCTACACTCGCTTCTCAACCTCTTTCCCCCTTCTGGCTCCTTACTCCAGTGTCTTTATTATTCTCTTATACTCTCTGCCTTCTGCTACTGCTTTTGCACTTGTCTTTTGTAAGAATTGCATTTCCTGTCCCCCTGACTCCATGTTTCTCTCTACTTCTTCCTTATTTCTAGCTTTCTGGGTCACTTCCGACGTTGTTGCATTTTATTCTCCCTTTCTTGATATGGCTCATACTTATGACCACTTGTTTTCTTTCTTTTTCTTCAACATGTTTCCACTAATCCTTCTTTTTTTCTTCTGTCCTCTCTACTTTTCATGGGCTTTTCTCTCATTGGATCTGTCACTCACATTTTTTATAAATAAGTTGCTATCATGTCGTTGAATATATTGTCATGGAATGTGAAGGGTATTAATTCCCCGATTAAGCGTCAACGGATTCTGTCACATCTTGCCAAATTGAATGTTGATATTGCATTCCTCCAAGAAACGCATTTAACTGAGGTTGAATCTGTTAAGCTTAAGCGTGGTTGGGTGGGTGAATTGTTTTTCTCACAAGGTGATGGCAAACGCAATGGTGTGGCAGTTCTTTGTCGCAAGTCTCTTCCCCTCCAGGTTATCACCCATGAGTCGGATACTTCTGGTCGTTGGGTCTATGCTAAGTTGTCACTTAGAGGTGTTCCAGTCTCTCTTCTCAATGTATATGGTCCACTTTTAACTAAATTTATGGACCACAACTTTATTCTGGCGGGGGATTGTAATCAACCTCTTGATCCCTTTATCGATAGGGTGTCCAAAGCCCCTTATGTCCCCAACAAGCCCCACAAGCTGTTTAGTCATGCTATTTCACAGCATAAACTAGTAGATTCCTGGCGCCTTTCCAATCCAAAGTTGCGGGAGTACACTTTTTATTCTCCCTGTCACCGTTCCCAGTCACGACTTGACTACATCTTTCTTTCCCACAACCTCGCTCAGTCACTCCTACACTCTGAGATAGGCCCGATACTGCTCTCTGACCATGCTCCCGTCCTTACAAGTGTTGATGTACTCCCTAAAAATGTTGGCCCTAGGAGATGGCGTTTTAATAATTCCCTCCTCACAGACCCCAAATTTACAGCCACCTTTACTTCCTTTTTTGATGAATTTTTCCTCCTTAACGATGACGATACCCTCCCTGACCACACTATTTGGGATGCTTTTAAGGCAGCAGCACGTGACTTTATTATTAGTTACGTCGCGAACAAACGTAAGAACGCCCGAAGGTTTACTAAAAATCTCCTTTCTGACATTAAAACACTGGAACATGCGTATTTTACCTCACACTCTGCTGACAGCCTGACAGCCCTCATTGCAGCAAAAATGAAGTTTAATGAGAAGTCTACGGAGGATGCCTCCTTGTACCTGCTGAAATCTACTGCTAAATTCTATGGGGGTAGGAACAAGGCAGGAAAGCTCCTAGCTAATTATTTGAAGATTAAGCACAATAAGTTAAATATTGAATCTATTTATGACTCTGATGATAATTTAAAGCATATGGATGTTGATATTCTTGCTGAATTTTCACGTCTATGAAACCCTGTATACCTCTGAAACCCAGTCTACCCCCAGCTCCCTTGCTCGTTTCTTCTCCACCATTCATACCCCAACTGACTTCCCTCCACATCTTTCCTCCTTAGAATCGGAAGTCACACAACAGGAACTACTTACTGCATTGCAACATCTCAAACCCAACAAAGCCCATGGTCCTGATGGCTTTACTGTCGAATTCTACCTTCACTTTTCTAAACTGCTGATCCCACGACTTCACTCTCTACTTCATACTTTTATTTCTTGCGGTGCCTCCTCAGGGACTTTCTCGGATGCCCATATCTGCCTCATACCTAAACCCGGAAAGGATGCACAATACTGCAAAAATTACAGGCCCATATCTCTAGTCAATATTGATTACAAACTCTTCGCTAAAACATTAGCGATTCGACTGGACCACCTTCTCCCCGATCTACTAGGCGAGGAGCAATCTGGGTTTGTTAAGGGCCGATATATTACGGACAACACTAGACTCTTATTTAATATCCTGTCAAAGTCCTCCCGCTACCAGCACTCGCTTGCAGCGATTGCCCTTGACGCCGAAAAGGCTTTTGATCGTGTTGAATGGCGCTATCTCTTCCACACTCTCACTTGGTTTGGTTTTGGTCCTAGATTTATCTCTTTAGTTTCCCTGTTATATTCCCATCCTGGAGCGGCAGTTTTTGCTAATGGTCAAATTTCCTCCTATTTTGACCTAGGTAGAGGTGTTCGCCAAGGCTGCCCCTTATCCCCTTTTCTTTTCAACCTTGCTTTGGAGCCCTTCCTTTCCAGGTTGCGTCAAAACCCTGCCATCCATGGTTTCCAGATTGCGGACTCGCATGTTAAACTCGCTGCTTATGCAGATGATATATTACTCTTTCTTTCTAAACCTGCAGAATCCATCCCTGCTTTCATGACTGAAGTAAAAAAAAAATCCTCTATCTCTGGATATAAACTTAATCATGATAAATGTGAGATCCTTCCCCTAACCAAATTTACTTTCAAGCAAGAATTTATTGACTCTCGTTTTACTTGGAGTCCGTCCCACATTAAATATCTAGGTCTATACATTACCCCCTCAATCTCAGACACTATTTCTTTGTGTATGTCCAAATGCTCACAGAAGATTGCAGATCTCACGACAAGGTGGCATCCTTTATACCTCTCCTGGTGGGGACGTCTTGACACTATTAAAATGATGATATCTCCTATTGTTCTATACACACTCTCCAATATTCCAGTCCCCATTCCAGTGAAATTCTTTACCAAGATTAACACAACGTTATCCTCGTTTTTATGGAACTCCAAAAAATCCAGAATGTCTCGGGCTAGGCTCATACGTCCGGCTTCTGAAGGTGGTGTCAACTTTCCTGACTTCCCTGCATACCAGAAGGCCTTTTTATTACGTCAAGCTTCCCTCTGGTTACAAGATTCCACTTCCCCCTGCCCTTTATGGCTTAAGGTTGAGCGTACTTTACTCTCCCCATTCTCTTTTGCAGAATATCTTGCTTTTTCCCGTAAGCCCTCGTTGATTCCCACTCCTATTCACAAGTATACTCTTAAGCTCTTACTGTCAGCTGCTCCTGGCCCTCCTATGACCGTGGCTGATTTCATTTCTTCCACTATCTGGCATAATAAATATCTCCTAATTGGTAATAAGCCCTTTTACTGGAAATCATGGAGAACCCGTGGTTTGATTTGGATTTCGCAGCTCTTTTCCGGTTCCACCTTTGTTTCTTTTCCTGACCTTTGTTCCTCCTTTGGCTTAACCCAATCCTTTTTCTCCAAGTATCTTCTCTTCAAGGCTGCTGTTCTGGAGATTTATCTACGACTTTCGGCTTCTCCTCCTCCCCCTATTTCTATCACCCCTATTGTTCGACTTCATTCTCTCCTTCGCAATGCCCCTAAAGCATCTCTTCTTTATAAACACCTTCACGCACCCGAGTCACTTAGACCTAAATCCAAGGTTGAACTTCACTGGGAAAGTGACCTCGGGATAGACTGGCCGATATCCTTATGGGACAAAATTTGGACAAAATTGCGCAAAACTTCCAGAGCGGCTTCGTTGACACAATCCCTATTTTTTATTTACAACAGGCTACTTCATACTCCTTCTACACTACATAAGCGATTTCCTACTACCCCAGACAAGTGTTGGTCATGTGATGCTCCCAATGCTACCCTACCACACATGCTATTTCTTTGCAAACATGTACATGATTTTTGGTTACAGGTGTGGGTCCAAATCAATGTTATTTTTCATACTTGTATTCCCTTTTCTCTTACTCACCTTTTCCTGGGCAGTTTGTCCACTAGCTGGAATAACGTAGATATGTCTGCTTGCATTGTTGATTTGCTATTGGCTGTTGCTTTTCAGCAGATTACTGTCAATTGGAAAAATGCATCCAACATTTCTTTCAAAGCGTGGTGGTATAATGTCTGTTATAACCATAGACTTGATAATGCATTTGTCTTTCCTGTTCAATTGGCAGCTAAACGTGCAGACTTGTGGCTCCCCATTACGTTACACTTAGATAATTGTGCTGCTCGCTCTTCCCTTCCATCGCCTGCTCAACAAGAAGTTCCCAAGCCCCCATGATACCCTTTTCACGTTCTGCATATTTCACCCTGCTGTTTTATTTTTATGCTCTTTGTAATTTATTGTTTAGTCAGGATTGATACAATTTCTTTATTTCTTTTCAATGCCCATGTTCATTGCTTTTGTGTGCACTTTCTCTTATACGTTTCATTTGCAGTCCCCTTCCCCTCCCCTTTTCCTACCCCTTTTATCTCTCCCTCTCTTCCCCAATTGATATTTTGTATTGCATTTTCCTGTTCATTGTTTAATAAAACACTTTTTTGAACTAAAAAAAACAAAAAAAAAAACAGTGTATCTACTTGATCACCTGCCCATGTGATTTACAATACATAGGCATGACCATGCGTCCAGTTAAAACCCGCATAATTGAACACAGGAGCAACATACGGTGCCAACGCACCACTACTAAACTTTACAGACATTTCATGGAGGCTCAACACTCCCCTGATTCACTACATTGGGTCATATTAGAATCCCACATCCAGATTTCCCAAGCTTCTCTATTCAGGCTTGAACAGAGATGGGTACATAGACTATCATGCCACACTGAAGGTCTCAATGATGACATCCCATGAGTACCCTACCTTAACTTGGATCCTGAATATGGCCCCCCTGGAGATTTACATTTATACTCCTGAACTTTTCCTAGTAACCTGTCCAGCTGACTGGCGCTTTTGTTGCTTGAGTGATTGCTAATACCATCAACCATACCCTTGAGTGAGCCGACCCACCCTACCCTGGACAACCTCAATAGATTTTGGTACTTCAGAGAGCACCATTGTGGTGAGACTTTTTGCATACACCAGCACCCATACACCAGTGCTAGATAATTTCAATATTATTGAAGAGAATCACTCGTCCATTTCTCTACAAATGGCTTTAATTTATTTTTGGACTTTGTCACTGAACAGTGATACCACTGACCTCCTATTTCACCTCTCCATCACACTGAGATAGCGAGCAGTTTACATTATCATGTGGTTTATTACTTATGTGAATCCAAGATGGCGCCTCCATATTAAATAGTGATCAATACCTTCTTACTGCATTCAGATGACTTCTGTTATACATCACGCGACTTTAACAAGCAGCGTTGTCACACACCCCTGCGTAATCACTCGCTTTGCATCGAGACAGCGAGTAAGCTTCGCCTTGTATTATGGTTACCCAGACGCCTTCATGAGACGATAGATCCTGTGTCTTAACATTAGATGTCACAGCGTCACCATACATCACCCGTGATTTGCTCTACGTACCCAATGAGGATCCCCTCCCAGTACGGTCGCGTAGCAACACCTACGCTTCTGTTTTTCTCGTTGTCTAGCAACTTGAAACGTCACCACGTAACGTAACGACGTAACCATAGACGTCACAGTGTTCTGTCACGTGTACTTTCATACAGAGTATATCTCGCCGCGTCGGCTTCCAATGCTTACCACCCCGGTCCCTGGCGGTTTGGGTAGGTCTTCCGGCAAAGCGTACATTCACGCTGGTGAGTACACTATTCGTTGTCTGGCCCCAACTCCTCAAGCAGCACCTGCCTGCTGGTGATCGATATTTGCCATGCATTCTTTCCCCTGACTGATCATGTCGGTTACCGTGCGCCTCGACAGACACCTTGTCCTGGGCGCCGGTCCTGACTTGCTCTCATGTTAGTTTGGGCTTGGTTTGTGATGGCTGGACATACTTCCCAGTACTCTGCTGATACACCTACTTCTACATTCAGGCTGTTAGCTTGACTACAAGCCGATTTTACTCATTGTATTTCTGGTACTTTCCTATTCATTACCGGACCCAATCGGTGTCCTTTTAATAGCCGCCAGCACCGTTGCTAGTACTTCTAGTAAATCTACTAGGTGAGTGTGTCCTTGTGTCCTCAATAGAGTATTACCAGCTAGTTAGCGGTTTTTATACTGAACCCTCCCTCACAAAACACCCCCCCCTTCCACTTCCACTTGGCCCTTTGAGGTATTTCACTATAATTATTTCGTTTTAAATTACTCTTAGCACGGTGATTTTTACTACACCATTGGTTTTACACATTATGTACAGTACGAAGAGATTGTTTTGTTATATTCTTTTCATCTTATCTCAACAGGTCAGAGACCTAGGACGTGGGATGTAGAGTTCACTTTACCACGTAATGTAGACAGTGCTTTTTGATCCTGATGAATTGCCCAGATCCTCCTGACATAAACGGCAAGAAACATGTTGATCTCTTAGAGTAGAGCTATATGTCTAGACACTTTACTTCTAGCACCTAGCCACTCTACACCATTTTAATAGGGTAGTTTACCTTCTGAATAAAGCATCAATTAGGACTAACTACCCTTTTTACTCCACTCTCTGCTACATCTAATTACACTAGGCCCCTCACCCTCAAGCACCTATCGGCAGGAACAAAAGATCCCCGATAAAGAGCCCCGGTTTCGGGAGCCCGTCAAGGATTTCAGCGCCGACTTGACGAGGGGCATTGCTCATATGATGAAGCATGACACCTAGCTTGCTGGGTGTGTGAGAGCTCTAGTTCCACCAAGGGAATTTCCCTGGTTTTCCCTTGGTTACCCCCTGGTAACCAGCGGTTGGTTAAGTTTTCACCTCCACCGCTTCCCTTATCTCTTCCCTTCTGTACACGAGGAACTCTGTACCCTTTTCGGTAACAGATAGCTGGGAGCCAGGACCAACAGAAGGAGAGGGGGGAGTCATTTTCCCCATGCCCCACACTTTATCAGTGCCCTGCGCTCATGCTACAACATTTATTTATGCATTTTATAGCAAACCTGTACTATTTATTAATGAAAAGGCTCCTAACCTTTCTAATAGAAGTTATGGTACAAGTTGCTGTGAGTTTTCTGTCCAACATCCTGCAAACAATTCGAACATGCCTGTCTTGAGCTGAAGGATGTTGTCTGTTTGTTGGGGTATTTTTAGTGTTTAACCTCTAAATCTTCGGAAAAACGTCGTAAAATTGAGAAAAGCCTGTTTTTAGTGGCTGGAGTAATATTGCTCTGCAAAAGCTGCATGGACCTTTCGTTAGATATTTCTACGTCTATAAAAAGCATTCTAGGTACAACACAGCACAGACTGAGTACACCTAAGAACTTGCTATTAAACCATTAAATATTATTGCCTAGGCACCCATGAATCGTATATTTTACATCAAGGATTTGTAAGCAACATAGACAACGAAAATGACATTTAAGCGGTTTTGAATTCACTTGGACAATCAAGCGTTCAACTATGGTCAGCATCTGGCCAACTACCTAAAGACAATTTTATGTTGTTGTGAATTTATCAGCTCTTATATAACGCTCAGACACTAGATGATTTCATGGCTCTTTAGGGAAATAATATAGGAGCCAACACAAGACCGCCTGCAGTTTGGTAAAAAGATACGTTTTAAGTGCTTGCCAGAAAAGAGATGGGGAGTTACCAGTGTGCATTGAGAAAGTTGTCGAGCTCCAGATAGTGCATGCTTGTACAAAGTTTCAACAACCACCAATGTAAAGACAAATCTAGGATCATTAACAACCATGAGGGCTCCATAGTTATCAGAACTTGAAATGTTATTCATTTATATATTGTTTTGTTGTGACAAAAGCAAGCTACAGAGCCCCGGCCATGTGGGTTGAGGATGGGAAATGCATTCGAAGGGGGTTATTAGAGGTTTGGTGGAAGTTGCAAAACTGAATTAAACTGAAAGTTCCCCCGCTGTAGTAAAGAGGAGTTCATTGTCAAGGTCTTGTCAATTGACATTAAGGCAAACCTAATCAAATAGAATTAGTAAAAGCAAAATGGAACCTGTAGTTGTAGCCATTGGAGATCATCTGCCATCCAGAATCAGAAAAGGAAAGAGGTTTCTCTGTCGGCGGTGGAATGAGCAGATAGACACCGTCCCGGAAACTTGTGAAGATCAGGTGAGATGACATGAATTTCGGTCAGAAGAACCCATACACTCTTAATTATAAGGGGAAGAGGGCCCTTTTTATTTAACCAGTTTCCTAGCCAAGACATGAAATATAGAGCAGGGATAAAATAATTGGCTCAAAGTGCAAGGACATCTCTTTACTTAAGATGCACTCATCAAACAAAAGCCCTCTTCATCACAGACAACAATTCAGTGGGCCTGCTTTGTAAAGAGCGGAACATGAATTGGTGTGACATACTCTTATGGTACTTCTGTCTAACTCCTGAATTCCAGGAGAAAGTCAGGGCTTCTCCTGGCTTACAACTGGAATTCCAGAATGCTACAGGAGAAAGAGATAGCAAGTCACATTTAAATGTGTGTCAAACAAGCCTTAAATAGCTGCCCCTTCTGCAACCTTGGGAAGAATGGTTACTCCCGGGTGCCTCTTGAAAATACATCACTCACTTGTGGGATCAGTTCTGGGCTGTAGGGGTAAACAATGATCGCTGGCAATGTAATACAATATGAGGAATACAGGAATCCCATTGTCCAAAGTCTTTCAGAGGCAGAATCTTCAAGAAAAAGAATTGTCCAGTCATGAAACTGGGGAAGCAGATACGTCATTACAGAAGGAAATAGAATGGGGGACCCAATAAAATCTGACATATTGCTGATCTCATTATGGAGCTTAAGAAAGGATCTCCTAATACTTTTCACTCCAGTTCAAAGCAAATGCGAGCTTTTTTGGCAGTGGCACCTGAATCTTGCACCTTTAAAGGTGAAGAACATGAGCCACAGGCAAAGGCTCTATAGTCGTAAACGTCAAGGTGAACTCTCACAGTGATATCCTTGTTGTTTCCGCTATCTGGATTAATGTTGCAGAAAGAGTTGACATAAGGTTTACTAACGTTTTATGAGATTAGATGGTCGATTCTGCATTATTTTAGTTGGAAGAATAAAAAGAAACCAAAAGCAGCCTACAGATTGCCAGTGTTCTCAAAAGGAGTAGAATCAAATGAGCACATGTTGGCATTCAGTACCAATCTTACATCCATTCATATGTCAGGGAAAAAGGGTGATGAACCAGTTCCTATATATTTATACATATTTCTTTTCCAAAATAATTTTTCTAACACAAAAATATCAAAGTATTTTTCATAACAGAATAACAAGGGAAGTGGCCTAGGACAAGGCCAGTTAAATAAAGTGATACTCAAAAACCTTAGGAAAACATATTTCACCTGATGTATTTCTTGCAGAAGCTGGAGGCCAAAATTGAATGTTTATGTTAATATACACTTTCAAAAAGGATGGCGTTTAGCCAACCTTTGTCCAAGAAGATTATTTGTATCCTGAGGGTGTCATCTGCATATGATGTTTGCTAGAGAATTGTGGATCATTCGGTGATTAGAGCAGTGATATGAAGTTGATAAATAGTGATCACATACAGGTGTCCAACTTTTCTTCTTGGGGAGGAGGAAGGCACTTTCTATTGGTTACGATGGGACTCTGATTTTTTCCCCCCAAACCAGTCAGCAACATGTCCTGAACGTGAAAGGAGAGTAGGTCGATGAAAGGTATGGCAAAGACAGAATATATGAATCAATAGGTGACAACTTATGCAATTGGAATGCAGCTTTACTCAGTAGATATTTATTGCTAGAGCTCATTCTCAGCGGGCATGCTGGTATCATCCTGAATGATGGCATCCTCCTGGAGAGCAAGCTTACAATGACAAGCCAGATCAATGCAGTCTCCTCCGCCTGCTTCCTCACTCTTCGCAAGCTCCGTGAGATCTTCAAATGGCACCCCGCCACCCAAGCCCTAGTCACCAACCGGTTGCACTACAGCAACGCACTGTACTTAGGAGTCACCTCGCACCTCCTGAAGAGACTGCAGACCATACAGAATTCAGTAGCTAGGCTCATCCTCGACCTCCCAAGTAGATCTGCATCACCCCCCACCTCAAAAATCTCCACTGACTCCCCATTCAGAGGAGATGTCAATTCAAGATGCTGATCCACGCCTACAAAGCCCTACACAACCAAGGACCAGAGTACATCAACCGCTGCCTGAACTTTTACCCACCCTCAAGACACATGTGCTGTGCCTCGCTCACCCTCACCCACAGGACCAGAGTAAATCAACCGCTGCCTGAACTTTCACCCACCCTCAAGACACATGTGCTGTGCCTCGCTCACCCTCACCCACAGGACCAGAGTACATCAACCGCTGCCTGAACTTTCACCCACCCTCAAGACACATGTGCTGTGCCTCGCTCACACACACCCCCCAAATATGCCGAAACAACTATGGAGGACGCTCCTTCTCCTACCTTGCTGGGAAGTCCTGGAAGGACCTCCCACTTCACCTTTGGACCTAATCCTCTCTAATGGAATTCAGGGATGGACTGAAGAACTGGCTGTTCGACTAACCCTCCCTCGCAGCAGGGTTACCAGTGCCTGGAACACCCTCATGGGAGATTAGTCATGCTTTATTAGTTGTGTTTGATAGATTGTGTTAGGATAATTTTTAGTTGTTAGATGTGTAAAATAACTCTAACTCTTATATTTCGTTCAGACAATTACAATGTTTTAAATGAACCAAGGATTTTTGAGTGTTATTGGTATATGTAAAGATACAAATTACTGGATCTGTTCATTCAGTCATGAATCATTGTAATCAGGGTGCGCCCATGTTAGGTTAGGGCACTCCTCTTTTATCTGATTATCCCGCTACCTCAAAACAGTTTAAGTCATCCCAGAAATATTGTGATAGTGTTGATTGTCCTAAGCGGACCATAGCAAATTCAGAAGGTGGCATGTTAAGCATACATCATTTCATTTGATTAAATTCCCCCTCTGTGTTGTGAACTAGATTCAATGTTTATTCTGGTAATTATGTTGGTAAGGTATATTGAGTGTATATACTACTGGCAGTATGCACATTTGCTGCTACAAGTTACTAAACAGGAGCTTTGTATTTCTGTGGCTTACATTTTTGGTGGTGACAGCATTGTCACGACTCACCAGGTTGGTTTATCAGTAAAGTATTTTAAAACATTCCACTGGAATCTTGAAGCTGAAGGGACTTAAATCCCCAATCTGGCAGAGACTCTGGATGATCACGGACTCTGATAACTGTCATGGACCCTCGAATATGTCTGCTTTTCTATCAGGAATAGAGAATCAATGATGATAAATCATGATGATCCACAGTGACCTTCGAAATGGTACATATCTTTGCCGGATCAATGGATCCTTCAGCCTGGCTGCACTCGGAATCATAATTTTTCTACATAGACCGGGGCACGATATATGTCTATATGACCTCACCACTCCATAATCAAAAAGTAATGGAGCAGATCCGAAATTATATTACTATTCAAATCGAAATATTTCCTATATGTAAACTTTAAATGTTCTAATTAAAGTTAATCTGTTCTGATGTAGAAGAATGAAATAATAATGCCTATCTGCATGCATCTGCTCTTAGGTAATGTTCTCTGACACCTATTGTGGCTGGCTCAGCTATATAAACCTGCAAATAAATGTATACATATTCTGTAAATATATTTTAGCGCAACAAATAAAAATATGTTTCATGAGATTCACTGGTTGCAGCAGTCTCCAACCATAGTCCATGCCTTACCGTTGGTAGCGGGTGAGGATCGCTATGTTGGTGTCGAAAAACCCAGGGTTTCTTTATTCTCCTGTAGGAAATAGGTTATTAAGGATCATGATTGGATAGTTGCAGAATTGCAGGAGTGAGAAATGCACAGTTATAAATTATTAGACATTTACAGGCTTATTTATGAGAGCCCTGCATCACTTCTGCACCCAATAAAGTGGTACATGTACGATGCAGAGCTCTCAATCCGATGTATGAATCCACGCAGAGCCACCCTGCTAGGCTTTGAGTGGCCTCATAAATCTTGACTAAGGCGACACAGTGTAAATCGCTGTGTCACCTACTGTGGGCCCAGGAGGCATTCCATGGGCATTGCTGTGGGTTTTCCTACACAACACCCATGGATTTTGATGCTGCCCCAGATTTACAAAATCACGTAAATCCGAGGAAGCGCCAAATCCATACTCCTCCCTAGGTGAGGCATAACGAGGATAAATATGTTTATTTTTCCTCATTCTTTCCTCTTTCTATGTGTGCTGCATTCTGCAGCACACATAGAAATATCAAAATATCTCTTAGGATTGTTTTCGTGCATGAAGGTGTCCTTTCTTGCCCAAAAACTATCCTGTATGCAACGGGGCACCCTTGTACCATGGTGCAAGGGTGCCTGCATTGCTGCTAGACTGCCTAAATGGCACCAGCGCAGGGAGAAAGGACAGGAATGCACCGTATTGCATTAATATGATGCATTCCTGCCCTTTCACTTTAGCGTAAAGCAGTACAGCAAGGTGCCTTGCTGCGCTGCCCTATGCAAAAATCCCATAAATTACGCCCTTCTTTTAAATGGCCTTTTGGATACACAGGGCCACATTTACGACCTGGATTGCTTCATTCTTGCACCACGTAATGTGGTGCAAGAGCGACACAAACCTTAAGTCAGTTAAGTCATATTTTTGAAGCAACGCAAAGCCACTTTGCTTGGATTTGAGCGGCTCTAAAAATATGGACTAAAGCAACGCAGAGCAAACCACTGCGTTGCGTCACTCTGCCCTCGGTGGGCCTTCCATGGGCATTTAATTGGTGTTCCCGCACAACTCCCATGGTTTTTAACTCATTTCCAGATTTACAAGACCTCGTAGACCTAGGAATGCGACAAAAAGATATGCCGATGCAGGGAAAGCGTAATGAGGAGAAATACATTTATTTTGTCTAGTTTTTTCCTCTTTCTGTGTGTGCTGCATTGTGCAGCACAGACAGAAAGATGAAAATGCCTCGTAGGATTGTTGTCGTGCAGGAAGGTGCTCCTTCCTGCACAAAAACAATCCTGCCTACAACACAGGCAAGTGCAACCCATGGTGCAAGGGTGCCTATGTTGCCATAAGTCTGCCAAAACGGTGCCAGCACAAGGAAAAAGGACAGGAATGCACTGTATTGGATAAATACAGCACATTTCTGCCCTTTCCCAGTGATGCAGGGCAGTGCAGCAAGGTGACTTGATGTGCTGCCCTACACCACACAACTCATAAATATGACCCTCAGAATCTAACGTCAGAGCTATGTTCATGCCTTGGTTCATAAAAGAAGGGATGGATATTTCTGCAAACTCATATCCATCGGATGATATAAAATAGATGCCAGTCCACTTTGAATGCCTACCGGTGTCCTACACTGTAGGAATCTAGAGAAACAACTGCCCATATATTGATTACCCTGTAGCCTCTAAAACTCACCCAAGGAAGTTATTATAACGTATCCAGTACTTTCCAAACACTCCCTTGATATCGATATTTGTCTGAAAGCAGGGATTCAACAATAAGTGATTCTTTATCCAGTTCTTACACGTGTGCTGGGCACCATGTATTGGTACTGGACATTTGTTTAACAAATCACTGTATTCCAGGGGTATTGAGGTGATGATCCACACAGCAATTCGAACTTGGAAGTAATTGCTTACATGTGCAAATGTTTGATTAATGACTGCCAATTCTTTCCTTCAATGGCAACATTTTTTAATTTAAACTAAAAATCCATGTATTCATACGTAATATTTATCACCCAAGCATGGTGCAATATTTAATGGAAATAAATCTGCCATTGGCTGTAGTGGGTTTCCCAGGCTGAGAAAGCTTTGGAAAGTGTTGACACATCTGCAGACTTTTTAAGAGTGTGAAGTACTTGCAGATTGTCATAGCACTGGAGTTTGAGTGCACAATGGGGATGGGCTCAAGCCGGGCATGAGTCTCCGTGGTCGACGTTCTCATGGTGCCAGTTTTGCTTGTTTTATTAGTTTTAGTGCCTAGCCTCCTCTCTGTCATTTTCGGCCCCTGTTGCACGCTGGCTTGTTTGTGTTTTTTTTGTGCGGTACTATCCCCCAACTTGTAGGGTAGTTTGTAGACCAGTTTCCAGTTGTATGCCAGACGTTTGCGTTCTTTGTCAGTAGTTTCTCTGCTCCATTTTACTCAATTTTCCAGAATTTTCCGGGTGTTATTTGAAATCATTTAGGGGCATATTATCAAGACAGGCGATAACATTATCGCCGCTTTGGCGGCAGAAAACTGACGCTAAAACGGCGATAATGGGCTTGATAATATGCTGTATGGAATTCCAATTGAAGCCCATGTTGGATGTCCTTCACATCTAACATGGGCTTCAATTGGAATTCCATAGAGCATATTATCAAGCCCATTATCGCTGCTTTAGCGGCAGTTTGCTGCAGCTAAAGCGGCGATAATTTTATCGCCTGTCTTGCTAATATGCCCCTTGGTGCGATTGAGCTGGGCCTCCTTGTTTATTTATTTATTGTTCTAATCCCGCAGGTCTGATTGCTTTTTTTGCTCTCACTGTCCCGCTAAATGACTTAAACCAGTCTATAGTGATTCACCTTTGTCTGCCCTCCAACTGACTCTGATTCTAACTTATGTCAAGGGTCCCTAGCAAAGTGGAACATCTTGGGAGACTGCCTGGCGGTGCGGGCAGATAAAAACACAGGTGACGCCCCTAAGAAAGTGACTGAATGGACGGCAGCTGGAGGGGAGGTGTTGGAGGTGACTAAGGTGATTAGGCTGGTCACCCTGGAACTGGGAGTCCCCCCTTACTTGCAGATGGAGGTCCCCCCTTGTCACCCTATGTTCTGCCTTTGCCACCAACGGGGAGACCACGGGCCACAGTGTCACAATAGCCAGCGGCAGGTTAAGGCGCAAGGCGGAGACGCCCACTGAGGCAAGCCTTCGCTGGCCTAGCCTCCCCCTGTGTTTACCTGCCAGTCCTTGGGCGCAGCTCCTTCGCGATCATGGTCCATCCTCCTCCTGCATACTCTGCGTACTCTGCATGCTCTGTCTGTCTCCAGGCCAATGCTCTGTCTGCCTCCTAAGGGTATTCACAAACGTTTTAATCCATTTTATAAAAGAAAGGGTCTGTGCTTTACTCCATTTAAAGTTCAACATAACTGTTAGTCCATGATGGGAATGTGGATGAAAACACCAATATAGCTAAGGGGAGTGTAGTATGAGGGGTTTCTACAAAGAAAATAATATTTTCCCCATTAGGGCCAACATTAAAAAAGTGCAAGTTCGCTAATGTATGTTGATCATGAACTGTAGCAAATTGTGTGTAATTACCACTTACGGCCTCAATTATGGGGCTTTAGCATAGGGAAGTGCAGCAAGTTACCTTGCTGCATTGCCCCATGTCAAAGTGAAACGACAGGAATGCACTGCATTTATCTAATACGGTGCATTCCAGTCCTTTTCCCAGCACTGGTGCCATTTTGACAGCCTAGCGCCATGGTGCAAAGGCGCCTGTGTGGTTGGCAGGATTGTTTTTGTGCGGGAAGAGGTACCTTCCTGCACAAAAACAATCCTAGGAGGTTTTTTCCTCTTTATGTGTGTGCTGCAGAATGCAGCACACATGGAAAGAGGGAAAAATGAGGAGAAATAACGTTATCTCTCCTTGTTGTGGCTCCCCATAGGAGGCATAAGGTTTTAGCGCATCCCTAAGTTTACATGGTTTTGTAAATCTGGGATGCATAAAAATCCATGGGTGTTGCCACCGCAACACCCATGGAGCATCTCCCTAACGCAGAGTAAGGCAATGCAGCGAATGAGGCCATTTCTAGCCATGCAAAATGACTGCGTGACTTCATAAATAAAATGCTGTGATTTGCGCCACTAGAGCATCACAAAAAGTGATGCTGCAATGTTGCAATGGGCTCATATATATGCCCTTTAGTGTTTAGTGTAGCCAAATAGAATGATCTGGAAAACCTTCATACGTCTATGTCTGGGTGAAACTTATGTCATTTCCTTTGTGGACATTGAGCGAAATTTCCCAAAAATGAAGTGCAAGTAGGCATTATTACACAAATTGCTTGTCACCACCTCACATCCATGGTGAATAGTAGCATGAAATTGTGCCTGATGCCAATATGAGCCACTCAGGTTCCATCTACTTGAGTTGTTCCTGTGCTTTCAAAATAAGATTTGTACCCAAATGAAATCTCATTTCCATGATGTGGTGTAATAGCAAGAATTCAGCATTACTTGGAACAACTGTAACATGGAATGCCACCAATTATGCCAGATTACGCCAGCATAAAGTAATTGTGCCTGGGCTTCCATGTGTGACATGTTAGTATTAAAGAAAACTAGGTACTGCTTTGTAGTACGGCATACATACGATTACGGCAAGGAAGACAAGGATGTAAAGGGCAAGCAAAGTGCACAGCATTTTTATGGCAGGTGGTCATTTAAAAGTCAACAGTGATTGAACAGGCATAGAGACTGTGGGGCATATGTACAATGAAATGTTGGAGGGCGGAGCTGCATCAAATTTGACAGCGCCACACTCCGACATTTACAAAATGCAGGGATGTGCCGTATTTACAACAATATGGCACACCCCTGTGTTTTCCTTAGCACTGGGACTACAATTAGCTGCCTAATGCCAATGAGGACACCCTTGCAGGGTGCCGGTATTTTAAGGAATGATTGTTTATGTGCAGGAAGGGGACCCTTAATGGTGATTTGTTATTTCTCATTCTAACGCCTTCTCTTGCATTGCTTTTGATGCTGCCTCAGATTTACAGATCCTTGTTAATCTGGGGCAGCATAAAAAAGCAATGGGTGTTGCGGCGGAACGCACACAGCAACACCCATTGCAAGCCCCTTACACACAGATACCTGCGTGACAGGGTACCATATTTACAAAGTGGCGTTAAGCCACAAAACGTTTTTTAACGCCACTTTTTAACAAATCACGCCACAGGAACACTGTTAAAAGTGACATTCCTGTGGCTCAATGCCCTTGTAAATATGCTACTGAGTATTGCTTCATTCAGTAGAAGAGATTTCTCTGCTGTGATTCCTAGGATTGATAGGAATTGACACAAACCTTTCCTCAAATCTCAAATGTGATGTAGCCAACAAGCAATATAAAGATGAAGTGGATTTGAAACCTGCATTGATTCATATAATTTTAATTCTTTATGTTCATTCACCCCCTGTGACTTCTGTGCTCCGGCTTGTATGCTGTCTGATTGCATCAGTCGTAATTGGGATTATGTGTTCTAGTATGTTTGTTGTCTTTGTGCCAGACTCTCTGTGTTAGTTTGTGAACATGGGTACCGTGGTCTTCCTGGGCTACCCTGTATACTCTGTACGAGCCTACCCTTGCTAACAGTCCATTGTGGCACAAAACGTCAGGATGTTCTCAACCATTTACTTTATACATACCACCCTCTCTTTTTCATCTCCACACACATACGTATACGATTTGAAAATAAATGTGGAAGAAACTGTGGGAGAAGCTGTAAGATGTACAACCCTTTTTTGCATCCGTAAATGGAAGATCGTCCCGTTTGCGACCACAAAAAAGTTTCCAGGCATGTACAAATGCTATTTATTTAAATAGCTTTTGCGACTCTCAATATTAGGAAGGGGCGTCCCTTCATAATAGCGAAACTCACTGCTCTTTACTATTGTTTTGCGACCGCATTTACTTCAAGTAGGTGGTAAACCACTCGCAAATGGGAAGGGGTCCCCAGGGGACCCCTTCCCCTTTGTGAATGGGTGCGTAAATATTTTTTAAGAGCAGGCAGTGGTCCCAGGAACCACTCCCTGCCCTTAGAAAATAAAACTGAAGAGTTCAATTTTTCATTTTTAAATGCATCCCTTTTTCCTTAATGGAAAACAGGCTGCATTTAAAAAAAGAAAACTGCTTTATTTAAAAAGCAGTCCCAGACATGGTGGTCTGCTGACCCCAGCTGGCCACCATCCCTAGGAGTGCAAGCCATTCCCAATAGGATCGAAATTGAGCTTGCCTCATTAATATTGATGAGGCATGCAATTTGCGACCCCATTGGGAATCGCAAACAGGGCCTGAAACACTGTTGTAAGTTCATTTTTGCGAGTCACAAATTAAGAGTCACAATTTGACGCAATTTGCGACTCACAAAAATGAATGGTCGTACATCTGGGCCCAGTCCTAAATGAGTAGATTTTAGTTAGGGTTAAGAAGGGGTTTTGGGATGGACATGAACATACAAACACCCACCAGCAAAAGAGTAAGCCAATTGCTATTCATGCACTACCCTTCTTTATAAAATAGTTTACCTTAAAAAAATGCAATTAAATTAACAATTATAATTACAGACACTATTAAAAAATAATGACATTACACTTTTAAACTGTTATAAAAATAAGTAATTTTAAATTAATAGATTAACATATAACTATTAGTACGCTTTATAAATATAAAATAATAAAATGCTAGAGGTGATCTTTTAAAATATTGGGTGAAAATAATATGAATTAATTAAATCAATATCATTTAAGTAGTTTGATCATTAGTAAACATTTAAGTTTATGACTGTAGGGAATGGCCCTTTCTGCAGGGTCAACCCCAAATGCTTTGCCTGCTTGCCTTCAATTTTACTAGATTTCTGCCTCTGTTGGCCTTAGGACTCTTTGCACTTTACCACTGCTTACCAGTGCTAAAGGGCTTGGGCTCACTCCTCTAACCATGGTTTGATGGGTATACCACGTATTGGCATATTTAATTTGCCTATAAGTCCCTAGTAGAGTGCACCACATACGACCAGAGCCTTTACAATAAATGCTAGTAGTGGGACTGCAGCATTGATTGTGGCACCCACTTAAGAATCCCTTTAAACATCTCAGGCCAGCCATCGCAAAATCTATGTGTGGTGTTTTAAGCTTTAAGCTGCCATGTCAACCTGGCAAGTTAAACATTTTGTCAGGCCCAAACCTTTTTTCCATACATATACATCACTCCTAGGTTAGGTCCTGGACAGCCCAGAGGGCGCAATGTATTTACAAGCATTTGCAATGCAATAGGTCTCGCATTTATAAGAGTTTGAGCTATTGGCATTGTAAAATTACAATGCCTTTTATTTATGTTTTGGTTTTAAAACAAATAAAAGGCATTGTCATTTACAATGTCAGTAGCATAAACTTGCATAAAAGCAGCGTATGGAGTGCAGCAGTGTGCGGCGTGCAGCAGTGTGCGGCGTGCAGCAATGTGCGGCGTGCAGCAGTGTGAGGCATGCAGCAGTGTGCGGCGTGCAGCAGTGTGTGGCGTGCATCAGTGTGTGGCGTGCAGCAGTGTTTCATGTAGTAGTGTGAGGCATGCAGCACTGTGTGGCGTGCAGCGGCGTGCAGCAGTGTGCTGCGTGTAGCAGTGTCGTGCAGCATGCAACAGTGAGTAATGCAGCAGTGTGCAGCAGTGTGTGGCGTGCAGCAGTGTGTGGCGTGCAGCAGTGTGTGGCGTGCAGCAGTGTGCGGCGTGCAGCAGTGTGAGGCGTGCAGCAGTGTGCGGCATGCAGCAGTGTGAGGCGTGCAGCAGTGTGAGGCATGCAGCAGTGTGTGGCAGTGTGCGGCGTGCAGCAGTGTGCGGTGTGCAGCAGTGTGTGGTGTGCAGCAGTGTGTGGCGTGCAGCAATGTGAGGCGTGCAGCAGTGTGAGGCGTGCAGCAGTGTGTGGCGTGCAGCAGTGTGTGGCGTGCAGCAGTGTGTGGCATGCAGCAGTGTGCGGCGTGCAGCAGTGTGAGGCGTGCAGCAGTGTGCGGCGTGCAGCAGTGTGAGGTGTGCAGCAGTGTGAGGCGTGCAGCAGTGTGTGCCGTAGCAGTGTGTGGCATGCAGCAGTGTGAGGCGTGCAGCAGTGTGCGGCATGCAGCAGTGTGAGGCATGCAGCAGTGTGTGCCGTAGCAGTGTGTGGCGTGCAGCAGTGTGTGGCGTGCAGCAGTGTGAGGCGTGCAGCAGTGTGAGGCATGCAGCAGTGTGTGGCGTGCAGCAGTGTGTGGCGTGCAGCAGTGTGTGGCTGCTCTAGCCGTAAGGCTACACCCTCTCCTCATTTAAATACAATACATACAAATGCTAGAGTGGATTGACCCTTTAGAAAAGAAGGAAATTAAATGGAGAAAATTAGGATGTGAGGGACAAACTGAAGGATCTGGTGTGCTGCAATGAGGATGTCCCATCAGTCAACATTGGTAGCGCATCTTGGACTTCTGGCTATGAGCAACTATACTATCATCCAGCATTGGCTACAAGTTACAAAGTGGGGTATCAAATAGAGAAGCTGACTTGTCGAGGAGCAGCTGGGACACACGTAGGAGGTTGCCATGGCAGCAGGCAGAAACCTACCATACAAGGGAAAGGTTTCTGTTGACCTGAGGAAATATGAATTTTTATGGTTAATTGTGTCCCTATCTTAGACCCCAACGGCTCCATGTACATGCTACAAGTACATGTATGTTCCCTCCAGTTCCAGCTATGAAGACGCAAATACATGTGCGTCCAACGTCAACATGTCCTCTTTCAGATCCGCCATGAATGGGTCGAATATTCCATTCCTAAGTATGATTGGCCACCGACTTTATATGGTTCACTTTTCACATTTTACAGTTCAGGCGAGTAGGCCCTGAATTCTGCCAACAAGCCTTTTTCTCTTCTGCCTCTGAAATGCTCCAGCTTGGACCTGCATCCGTATCCATGAACTTTGTCCTACTCCCTGCGCGGCCAACGGTGCCTGACGCGGCCTGTTGCCTGCCAAAAAAAACTGTATTCAGCCTTCAAGTTATCTGCTCCGCTCCTCATCCAATGCATTCCTGTCTAGTAGGTTAGGTAAACATCCTTCCAGCTACCGAGCAGAGAGCTTGGCCTCGCTGTCTTTATGCAAGTAATTCATAGCCCCTGTTACCATGGAAGATTCCTGCCCCCTCGCATCTCATGTAGACACATAGACGCTTGTACATGCACTAACAGTCAGTATAGAATAGATTCCGTCCAAGAAACCTTTCCTTTTGGATAACACAGTTCCTTAAACAAAGATATTAGATACGATTTGGGATTAGGTTGACCTGACCCCCCAGACTTTTGTCTCCACATGTAGAGCTAAATGTCAATTCCCCTTCACCCTCTAGTTGCACGTCAATTGCACGTCATGCGGCTGCGCGCGCATCTCTGCCAAACATTTCTGCTGACACTGCAGGATTCTCTTATGGATCCACCCACTTGTGACATCATTTTAAATGACGTTTCTAGTATACGCCTGTTATTACGCCCATTTTCATTACGTATGTGTATTATTATCTGTATTATCAGCTGTTACGCCTCCTGCATCTGTCTTAATGCAATGCTTTTCATATATATATTGTTACTTGTCAATAATGTATTGCCTATCCCTTCCTGAACCTTAGTGGTGATGGAATAAGATTGCCTAGTTCGAACTATGATTCCTTTGTAAGGAATAAAGCCCTTTTCAGAACCTCTAATACCACGGATTCTGCCTCTTATTTTGACTGAGTTATTCTTACTAGACTTTACCGCATAAAAATAGTACAGGTAATTTAAATATTTACCACATAAATTGGCGCCCGAACAGGGACACTTTCTCATCTCACGCGCCGGAGGTGCGTTGCAGGCCCGGTCCCCTGCCACAGCTGAACGGACAAAAACGCGTACCCGCAGGATTTCCTGTATCTCCCTCCGGCCAAGCGGGGGTGACTGAGGCTGCGATCAACACCCAGACGAGGCGGTGAGAAGTGCGAAGTATCCCGACCAGAGCCTAGCTGAGAGAGCAAGATCCGAGGTATACAGAGGCCCACCAGGTTCCGAAGTTTCCGAGTCGAGTCGAGTCCAGTCCGGTCCAGTTCAGTTCAGTTCCGAGGCCTTCCGTTCCGTGCTACCCGGTGAGTACCATTGCTGGGGAGGCAGTTAGACGTGCACATTGGTTTGTGCCGGTCCTGACGGGTTTGGGTACACAAATCCGGTCTGCACTGTTTTAGCAGTGTATCTGTACTGTTTAGCAGTATATCCAGTATGTTCATGTATATAATCTAGTATTATCTAGTATTAGTATTATGTCAGTAGTTAGTTTTCTCTTAATTATCATTGTTCGTTAAATGTTAAATGTTAAATGTTTTACTGTGTTCAAAAATTGTGGTATGAATGAGTGTTCCTCATTGTGTTTTTCGTATTAATTGTGTTCAAGTCCAGTTTGAGTAAGAATCAAGTAGCAAGGTTTAAAGATGCCGTTCTTTTCAAAATTAAGACAGATCAAAACTAGAAAAGGAGTACTCGAAGAAGCTGTTCCCATTCCACCTAGGGATACTCCAGGGTATTTTATGTACCATAAGCATGGCCTAGATGCCGTATTATATCTTGATTTATGGGTGGACTACACCAAGGATTTAGCAGAGAGTCAGAGATGGCCCGCAACTGGGACATGGGATGCCGATTGCATCATGAGAGTAGAAGAAGAATTATGGAAAAAGAAAGCCAGACAGTCACAGAAGGATGCCATTGAACTATGGCATAAAGAATCGCATAGGCGCACAGAGAAAGCGCTCAGACTGGAAGAGAAAAGTAGGGAGAACTTAAATAAAGCCCGAGAAAATATGCTAATTGAGGAAGGTACCCGAGTAAAAACAGAACAAGTAGACAGGCAACGAAACACTCTTATGAATGGTATGTATCCTCTCTTGGCCGAAGGTTTACCTAAGGCCACCCCGGAAATACCGAAAGATTTGCCACCCCCATTACTCCCGATTAAAGCACATCCCAAGACCGCAAAAGATATTTTCCTTTCCTCCTATTTAGACGATGTAGCTCCCGAATATGTTAATGTTCCACCACACCCACCACCTGTCGATGGTGCTCAACGCCGAGATCATCCGCCCCCAACTCCGCAACCACAAACTCCTCCGCACAATCCAACTTTTCCTGCATCCACAGTTTCTACCTTACATCCCACAAACCCTTTTATGCCTAGCACCTCAGAAGGTGCGACAGGAGGTGCGGCAGCAATTTTTGCCACACCACCATTACGAAGTAAATCGTCTCTTAGAGATTTAGCAAACCAACGTACACCACAAATAGCAACGTCCGACATGTTTAAGGAACATCTTGTAGATTGTAGATATGATCCAGTGCCCGGTAAAAATGACAGAATGCTGCTATCATCACTACGTATACGACGAGCTTCAACGTATTTAACGACATTACCAGGAATGATTAAACATTTAGACAATATATATCGCTTTGTCCAAACAGGTCAAGGCCCTGAAAGTATTGACGAAGCCATGGAATACCAGAAAGTGGATGTACAGAGACTACTGTTACGTTTCTTCATAAACTGCTTGATCAGAGACAGAGATAGGTCCGAGGTAGATCAGGATGAAATGCAAGTCCTTACCAGATGGGGTCAGAATATATCAGAGGGAAAACACGATAAACAGACATGTATAGTAGCTATGTGCCGAAAGATCCGCAAGGAAGTAGAACGAACACATAAAGCCAGATCGGAGGCAGACAAAACTGAATCAGAGGGAGAGGAGGAGGAAGAATCAGAAATGCCCACAAGACAATTAGAAACGATTGCTTATGTAGGTAGGGGAAGACCCTGTAACAATACCAGATACTTTAATGACCCGATACGTCCGATACGTCCAGAATGTAACAGACATTTTCAAGCCCCTATGCTAAATGCGAAGTCCCCTGAACACTTATTCCAGGCTGCTGATAAATTACTCCGAGACCGAAGGGGGTATCATATGCTCGACTCTATGGATGAACAAGAATTAGCCAGGTCAGCAGTACAATGGGCTGACAGTTCTGAAAAATACAGTGATGATGCGTTAGCACACACGTTTTTGAATCTTACCCCAGACGAACAGCGTTTAGCTGGTATATACATGATACAGCACCTCGTTATATTGTATAAAAGCCAACGTTCCGATCCTGGTCCCCTACCTGATATATTGATAGAATTACTCACGAATAAATGGAGAGGTTCGGGTACTGATTTAATTAAAGAAATTCTAGAATATCGACACCAGTACATTGTCTTCGTATGCCCAGAACATGTTTCAGTTCCTCCCAAGTTGGAAAGAAAAACGTATCACATAGACAGACAGAATCCCTTACGCGAAGTGCACCCAATCAGAGGCGAAGACAATACTTTTAAACGCGTGTTTGTGTACACGCCCATAACTAAAATTGAATTATTAGAAATGAAGAAAGTAGTACCTAGCCATGACAAAGACCCAGCAGGTTTCCACCGTGAGATAAAAGACATGTTACTCATGGGAGAGTATACTTATCCGGACATTATGAAAATATTAAAAGTTTTATTGCCTGCCGGTATTTACGAGAAACTCAAAGAAAAGGAATGGGAGGTGGGAGACCAAAAGATAGAGTGGACAGCATTAGAAAACGAAGAAAAAGCCCGAGCTGCAGGTTCAGGGCTTGGGGAAAAGACTACAGCATTACCAGGATTATTAGTGCAGGTACTACCACGTTTATTAACTACGAAAAAGGAAGACTGGGGTGCAATTTCAGCCTGTAAACAAAAACAAGATGAAGACACTAGTGATTTCTATTCCCGATTTGAAAAATGTTTTGGTATTAATAGTGGCATAAAAGCAAGTAGTGAGTCGTATCCACATCTGTTTGTGACAAAATTAGTTGAGAATTCCCTGCCCCAAGTTAAAGGTAGAGTATTAAAATTCGAGAGTACCTGGCAAGGTAACACACCGTCACAGATGTTACAAATGTTACAATATCATCACAATAGAATTAGAGAAGAACAAGAACATGAACAAAGACGTATGAAAGACACGAAAATGAAAATGCTTGTTGCTCAGTCAGTTCCAGCTGATGGTCATAAAAAGGGTACAACACAGTCCAATGATTCAGTAGGTCCTGTTAGAGGGACATGCAACTACTGTAAACAGCCAGGTCATTATATACACGATTGCGCAGTTCTAAAACATAATATCTCTACGGGTATAACGAAAGAGAGACCACGTCCGCCTAGACAGGATCAGATCCAACAACAAGTACCTCAGAATATACAGCCTATGCCAGTTCCACAACAGACCGCACCACAACCACAACAACAACCACAACAACTGCCACAGCCTATTGCTGCAACACAAAACACGACACAACAGATGTACCAGTATGCACAAAATGACTATCCAGAGTATCAGCGCTACACATGAAATAGCCTAGAGAGGGAAGTTGGCCCACCCCTTATTGAGGTTCCCGTAGATCAAGAAGGTCCTTACGTACAGAGTCAAGTATTAGGGAAAGACAGAAAGTTTCTACTCGATACAGGGGCAAGCAGAACCACTATCCGTCACAGCGAAGTCCCAGGGGTACCCCTCTCCGGCTCACAAAATATTTCCCTTGGTTTTTCAGGAAAGCCCACTATTAATGAAGTATCGCAACCGCTTGCATTATCGGTCGGTCCATTAACACGGACTACAGATCTATTGCTCACAAAATCATGCCCAGAAAACTTGTTAGGTATAAAAACATTGAAAGCTCTAGGAGCTGTAATATGTTGTTCTCCGGAAGGAGTACGACTATTTTTGCGTGACTTTAAAGGTCACTATGTGTCTAGAGACATGGATCATCGGTTACAGAATCTACCTGCACATTTATGGGCACAAGGGCCCACTGATGTAGGTTGTATGCACATTACACCATATCGAGTTACACTCAAAACAGGAGTAGTATTACCACGAATACGACAATACAAGTTACCGCCAGATGCTGTTGTGGCTTTACTGCAAATCATTGACGAGCTCATTGCACAAGGAGTGGTTGTAGAAACGGACTCCAATATATGTAATTCCCCAATAATTCCGATTCTTAAACGAACTGATCCAAAAGCACCACCAGTATATCGATTAGTTATTGATCTGCGAGAATTAAATAAATGCATTGTACCACAATACCCCGTGGTCCCAGATATCTCTTCATTGCTAACAGCCATAGATTCAGAAGCAACGTTCTTTACTGTAATTGATCTCAAGAACGCTTTCTTTAGCGTCCCAATCGATCCGGAAAGCCAATATTTGTTCGGATTCAGTTTAAATGGACAAAGTTTTAAATTCGCACGCGCACCTCAAGGATTCACAGAAAGCCCCAGCATCTATAGCCAAGCACTGAAAAGAGAACTTGACAGTATCCACATGCCAGCTAACACTGCCTTGCTTCAATACGTCGATGATCTGCTGATCACCGCCCGAAGCGAACCTGAATGTGAAAAAGCATCACTGACGGTTTTACATTTTCTAGCCAACAAGGGGCACAAGGTGTCCCCTTCAAAGCTGCAATTCTGTGTCCAGCAAGTTGTGTACCTTGGGCACTTGCTGTCCAAGGGGGGAAGACAGCTTACACCTGACCGTATCCAGTTAATTGTTAACATGCCGACACCCAAGACACAAAAGGAGGTACGGGCATTCATAGGCCTCACTTCGTACTGTAGGCAGTGGATCCCTCAATATGCATTTCTAGCAAAACCACTCATTCAGTTGACAACACAGGAGGCAGCGACATCAACTGTCCTCCCTTGGACTCAGGAACATACGCAAGCTTTTGAAAGCTTAAAGAAAGCTTTATGTCAAGCACCTGTTTTAGCAACACCATGTTACAGCAAACGTTTTACACTTTTTGTTACAGAACGAGAAGGTACTGCTTTGTCAGTACTCACGCAGGAACAAGCAGGATCACATAAGCCATGTGCTTATTTTTCCAGTACATTAGATCCCGTAGCTCAGGCTCTTCCTGCGTGCCTGAAATCAGTCGCAGCAACAGCTTTAGCAATCCGACAAAGCGATGCCATAGTGTTAGGACATCAATTGACAGTACAAGTACCACATGCAGTAGAGGTTCTCTTGAACCGGACCCAAACACAACACTTGACCATAGCAAGACTGACGGGTTATGAATTAACATTGTTCCAGCCACACATAGAAATCAGACGTTGTAGTACATTAAATCCTGCCACACTTTTGCCAGTAATCGGAACAGACCCATTGGCACATGATTGTATTGAAGTCATTACTATTACGACGAAACCCAGACAAGACTTGACAGATATTCCATTATCAGATCCAGACCTGACATTGTATGTAGATGGTTCATGCATGAGAACAAGTACAGGAGAGTTAGTGGCCGCTTATGCAGTCACAACAGACACTGAAGTTATTGAAACAAATTGTATAGATACCTTGTCAGCTCAAGCAGCAGAGCTCATCGCTCTGACACGAGCCTGTATTCAAGCCAAAAATAAGAAAGTCAACATATACACAGATTCACGTTATGCATTCGGAGTCGTCCATGACTTCGGCGTGCTTTGGCGAGAGAGAGGTTATTTAACTTCTCATGGTGCCCACATCCAGCACGGTCCCCTTATTCAAGCTCTGTTAGATGCAATACATCTGCCGACTACAATATCGATTATGAAGTGTAAAGCCCATACAAAAGTGACTGACATTATTTCTCAGGGTAACGACCTAGCTGACAGAACAGCTAAACAGACTGCTCAGAATCAGACTCATACAACTGACACGACAAAGACAATAGTTCCGACACCAACACGCTGCATGACAGTTAAGGATCCCGCCCTTGATGTAATTGACATACAGACACATGCCACACCAGAAGAAATAAAGAGATGGACTGAATTAGGAGGGATCCAGACGGATCAAGGATGGATGACAAAGGGAAAATCTGTATGGTTTCTCCCCGACTCAATGGTTCAAGTCATCATTAACACAATACATAGTCCAGCGCACCTAGGAGAGAAAGCTATGCTAGACAGTATTCAACACATTTGGTTCAATAAACACTTGCGAGCAGCAGCTAAACAGAAAGTACGTACCTGCATGATTTGTTGTCAGTTCAATCCAGGAAAAGGCGTACCTGTAGACCAGGGTGGATTTCAACCCCCCGATCACCCTTTTGAAGTCCTCCAGATGGATTATATCCAGATGGAACGATGTCGAGGATTCAAATATGTCCTCGTAGTTGTATGCGCTCTTTCCCGGTGGACAGAGGCGTATCCCGTCTCAGATTACACTGCCCCGACTACTGCCAAACAGTTAGTTCGAGAATTCTTCCCACGGTATGGTTTGCCCCGTGTCGTGTACTCAGATAATGGCCAACCGTTCTCATCCGAGCTAATGAAACATGTTTCACTTTTGTTAGGCTATCAATGGAAATTCCACTGTGTCCGACATCCCGAGGCAGCAGGTCTCGTGGAGCGGCATAATCAAACTTTGAAAATTAGACTGTCCAAAGTATGTAGAGAAAAAGGTGTCGACTGGATAGTAGCTTTACCAGTTGCGCTCTTTTACATGAGAATGGTAGCACACTCTCGAACAGGGCTATCCCCGTATGAGGTGATCTTCGGTAGACCACCAAATATGTGGGGGACGCCTATACCCCGTAAAATAACTGATGTTGATTGTAATATGCTGACAGATTACCTGGCTTCCTTGATGTCTGCACTACAATCTTGTCGTTCACAGGTAGCTGCAGCTTTTCCCGATAACACTGAGGTGAAGCCCCATGACGTGGTTCCGGGAGATCTGGTACTGATAAGGAACTTCGACAGAAGGAACACGCTGGAGCCTCGCTGGCAGTCGCCTAAACTCGTCTTATTGACCACAAGGACAGCTGTGAAGATTGAGGGACGTAAAGGGTGGTTGCACTCGAGCCATATCAAAAAATTTCATGGACTATCATCCGACTTGAATTATCAGCCCTGCATTCCCTCACAGACTGACTCAAAACTCCCCCTGGTTGACAAGACAGAAAAGGAAAACTATAAACTAAAACTAAGGTCTAGCAAGTCAGACAATTTGATTGTTTAAGTCCTCTCCAAGGTGAATCGGTTGAATTTGTCTCTGACATGTATCCTCTAGACCGAAATAGAGAGAGAAATAGACAGAAACAGCTAAAAAAATATGCGTACTGTAAATCACTTCGTAGTCACTGCATAGTGACATTGTTAATTATGTTTTTTCTAAGTCTTCTGATTATCATTACCAGTATATTATTACACATGTATTACCCTATTTCCAAGCGTGCTTTCAATGTTACTGCCGAACATTCTTTTAGCGAACTACCCCCGCATGAGTTGTCCTATAGATTTGCGCTGCGCAACAACACATTCATTAGTATGTTACATCATTCTCATCAGACCAGCAATGCTACAAATTGTTGGATATGTGGCCGACTCCCTCCCTATCAGAAATACAAGGGAGTTCTGCCTCTCTTTCCGCATCCATTCACCCACAATGGCTCCTGTGGAGCATGGTTTAGTTTGATTAATTCCCTAGATTCAAATTCAGTAGTTTATCAAGACAACTGGGTTTGGGGAAACCTGAACCTAGTTTTACTTAAAGTCTGCTACCCTAACAAGGAGGGACTTCCCAAAAGAACAGGAACTGATCTAGAAAATGAAGTATATGGATTAGGTAACTTTACACTTAATCTCATGATCCTGAATGTTGAATCCGAAGCTACACCAATCTTGCCCGCTATGTCAGTATTTCCAGTTAGAGGCGAATTATGTGTAAGAAAGAATGGTTCAATACACATGGGCCATAGTAAATGTACCACTGTAATAGAATTCAGTGATAAAGGCAAATCTACATTTAGAGCTTCTCGTCACTCCTACTTCATCTGTGGTCACACCGCATACACACGCCTACCCCTAGATTGGGATGGTACCTGTTACATTGCATTCCTTCTGCCACCTTTTTTCCTAGCCCCGCCTGATTACCATAGGAATACCCATTTAGTACACAATAGACAGCAGAGAGATCTCCCGATTGTCGACTACACCGAAACAGCATGGGAGCAATATACAGATTTCAATAAAGGTTTCTTTCCCTACATAGGTACAGTCACTAATAGTAAGTTGATACGTAGATTAACTAGAACCCTTGAAGCAGTAGTGAATGAAACTACTTCCGCCTTAGGCAACTTAACAGAGGAGAAGTCTGCAATGCGGATTGTTGTTCTTCAAAATCGTCTTGTCCTTGACGTCATCCTGGCCGATAGGGGCGGAGCTTGTAGGGTCATCGGATCAAGTTGCTGTGTTTTCATACCAGAAAACGCGCCGTCAGTATATAAAGCCATAACTCGACTTCATAAGATCGTAAGCCAGATACACCAGAATCCAGGCACCTGGACTTGGTCCGGTTGGTTCTGGAGCGTGTTGTCAGCCTGGGGATGGAGGATCCTATCCTTCCTAGGTATTGGCTTTCTCATTCTATTCAGTTGCTGCTTGTGTCTACAATGTGGGCCAGCGATTTGTGGTCTGTGTGCCACATCGTGTATCCCGCCTTCGAATTTTCATTCAAGCTCCCGGAAGAAGAAAGAAGAACAAATGATGCTATATGAACAGATAGATGGATTGATGAAGATGGATATTTCATAAGGGTCCGTAGGGGACAAGGAGGGAATGAGGAAATATGAATTTTTATGGTTAATTGTGTCCCCTATCTTAGACCCCAACGGCTCCATGTACATGCTACAAGTACATGTATGTTCCCTCCAGTTCCAGCTATGAAGACGCAAATACATGTGCGTCCAACGTCAACATGTCCTCTTTCAGATCTGCCATGAATGGGTCGAATATTCCATTCCTAAGTATGATTGGCCACCGACTTTATATGGTTCACTTTTCACATTTTACAGTTCAGGCGAGTAGGCCCTGAATTCTGCCAACAAGCCTTTTTCTCTTCTGCCTCTGAAATGCTCCAGCTTGGACCTGCATCCGTATCCATGAACTTTGTCCGACTCCCTGCGCGGCCAATGGTGCCTGACGCGGCCTGTTGCCTGCCAAAAAAAACTGTATTCAGCCTTCAAGTTATCTGCTCCGCTCCTCATCCAATGCATTCCTGTCTAGTAGGTTAGGTAAACATCCTTCCAGCTACCGAGCAAAGAGCTTGGCCTCGCTGTCTTTATGCAAGTAATTCATAGCCCCTGTTACCATGGAAGATTCCTGCCCCCTCGCATCTCATGTAGACACATAGACGCTTGTACATGCACTAACAGTCAGTATAGAATAGATTCCGTCCGAGAAACCTTTCCTTTTGGATAACACAGTTCCTTAAACAAAGATATTAGATACGATTTGGGATTAGGTTGACCTGACCCCCCAGACTTTTGTCTCCACATGTAGAGCTAAATGTCAATTCCCCTTCACCCTCTAGTTGCACGTCAATTGCACGTCATGCGGCTGCGCGCGCATCTCTGCCAAACATTTCTGCTGACACTGCAGGATTCTCTTATGGATCCACCCACTTGTGACATCATTTTAAATGACGTTTCTAGTATACGCCTGTTATTACGCCCATTTTCATTACGTATGTGTATTCTTATCTGTATTATCAGCTGTTACGCCTCCTGCATCTGTCTTAATGCAATGCTTTTCATATATATATTGTTACTTGTCAATAATGTATTGCCTATCCCTTCATGAACCTTAGTGGTGATGGAATAAGATTGCCTAGTTCGAACTATGATTCCTTTGTAAGGAATAAAGCCCTTTTCAGAACCTCTAATACCACGGATTCTGCCTCTTATTTTGACTGAGTTATTCTTACTAGACTTTACCGCATAAAAATAGTACAGGTAATTTAAATATTTACCACAGACCAGTGCAGAATTAAACAGGCAACTACTGTGAAAAACAAGATTTACATTTATTTGAGAACTGTTGCACCAAGGTAGAGTGGTCTGAGAGGCACACAGCACTCCAGTTTCACCTATTTTTACTAAGTTGTCTGCAGAGAGGTGCTTAATTTCCTTGCTTGCACTGGGGCCCACCGCACCTTTGCTGAGTCACGAGGAGAGACCCTCTGCCACGTGAAAGATGAGGTCTACGGCGACGCATAGGAAGCAGGGGGCAAATTTCACTGCGCAGGTGAAAAGTCACCAAAAGTAACACAAAGTAGCTTTCAGCGCTGCACTATGACATGGTGCAGTAATGTGTGCGCGGCGCTATGCTGCCTCAAAGAGCACCACAAAACAGGAAGAGAGCGAAGTGCCCTATCCATGTGGACAGGGTGCTGCCCCCTCTCGCAACGGAACAGAACAACTTTGGTTGCTGTGTTGAGTAAAAGAACAGTATATTTTCCCCGCGATGTCTTGAAACGACGTTCGCCGTATGTTGCGCAAGGAAAGGCCACCGAGCTTCTTGATCGAGGGGGGCTCTTTTCCCCCTTTTGAAAAGCCAGCAGGGTCACCCGGAAGGATGCAGGCTCTCTGGGGTTAGTGATACTTCAGGGGGCACACAGAGTGGGGGGAGGGAGTAAGGCTCCTGGAGTAAGTTGGTAACTTTCCCGTACAACTGAGGGCGGCAGGAGAAAGGGCTCTTCTGCATCTACAGAAGAATGGAAGACAGAATGAAAAGAAAGAGCTAAAAAAAATGGCACGGGGAGGTGAACAAGAGAACGGGAGAGGACAGAAAGGGGAGTAGGGTTAAAAGGAAGGTGCAAGTGCACAGAGAAAGATAACTAGTATGAAAAGATGGGATGAAAGGAGTGTTGGTGGCCCGCTGCCTTTAAGGAGCTATGTGAGGAGAACAGAGCGTCTTGCAGTTAACTGTAAGAGTTGAGCCTCCAGGCAGAAAACTAAGAATGGGGGCAGAGAGTAAGACAGTAAGCGCCAGAGTGGGCTGTAGGAAAGAAGGAGAAGAAAGACAGGAGACAGCAGAACCGCGGGTTGATACAAAAGATAGGTTCACCTGGGACTTACCTTTCCGCCAAGAAACAGAACAGGAGTGGGATCATCAGCCCGCAGCACAGGAAGAGAGGAAAGTGGGGCAGAGGAGGTGGGGGTGGGGGGGCAGAGGGGTGGGAGGAGGAGAAGGGGGTGTTGAAGGAGGGAGGAGAGCTGGGATGAAGACGGACCCAGCCCTGCAGCTGCCTCTGGTTACATGCTGGCACTGGGAAGCTCCTGCTCTAGCAGCGTGGTGCGCGAGCCCCCTCACCCTGCCCTCCGCAGAGCACTCATTAGTGCGCAGGAAGCGGGAGCGCAGAACACGCAACGAGAGGGCGCCAGGGGGAGGGGCAGACACCCCTTCCAAAACACAGCATCAGTGCGTTTCACTGTCAAAGCTACCCACTGTGAGAGGTGTTGAAAAAGAATCAGCGAAATTCCCTGAAAAAAGTCAAGTACAACCTTTAAGTTAAGAGCGATGCAAAGATTTTAGATGATATTATCTTTCATAAAAGAATGCGTTATAAACTTCAGTTAATGGAATATTATTAACCAGTCATTGACTAAACACTTCAGTTGTCTCCAAAATGGAATGAGAACATTTGGATGGAGTGATCGAAATACATTTTGTTAAAACGCCCTACTAGACGTGTGCTAGTGGCGTCCCTGTAAATCACCAAACAAGCCCGGCGGAGCGTGGCGCGTGCGCACTTGGGGGCGGGGGAGCGGACCCTTTGAAGTGCTCCCAAAAGGCGTAGTGCATGGCGGCACGATGCGCGTGATTGTTCGCGTGCTAGCCATGCAATCCGCTTTTTGAGAGCACTTTCCAGCCCGCTCTCTATAGTCTCGCTTTGCGGTCGCTTACGCGATAACAAGGCGAGACCTAAAAAAGTAGGACATGTACTTTTAATTTTACATGTCCTGGTAGTGAAAAACCCTACATTTGTTTTTCGCTATGGCAAGGCCTGTATCTCCCATAGGATAACATTGGGATCAACTTATTACATTGTTTAAGCGTAATTTTCAAAAGGGAAGATAACTCGTTGATGTTTTTAGTGTCTCTGGAATCTTAATTGAAAATCCTAACTTATGGTGAAGTCAGATTTTAAATTGCAACTCTGAGAATACCACTTCTAGCAAGTTGGCTTTTTCTTATCTTAGCCATTTGGTGCCTGCAGCCTGTCTCTGGTCACATGACTTGGTGTAGTTGGCTGTTTGGCTTTGTGTATTTCACATAGACAGCCACACACAATGGGAGCTTAGGCGTGACTGAGCGATCTATCTTGACAGGATGGGAGGGAGGAGCTGGATCTAGCTACATTTTCACCTGAATAGGCTGTATCCTGTCCCCACACAAAGGACTGCCTACACCCTGTAGTTAGGACAGAGCCAGGGATGACATGGCAGGGCATCTCTGCACTTCGAAGGTTTGTCTTTGAAGTCCCCCCACTTCATGGACACCACTGAGTATAAGTACTGGATAGTGGACTCCACCACTTCAGTACATTTCTGGATTTGTGGATACTCTACCAGAAAGGGATGCTGTGCTTCTGAAGGACTGCCACTTTGCTGGACTGCTGCTCTGGAAGAACCGCTGCCCTGCTGAACTGCTGCCTGTTGCCTTCCTTGCCTGGGTGCGAAGGACTGGACCTGCATAACTTGAACCCAGAGTGACTCAAAAGGCTAGTTGGTTGGGCTCCTGATCTGAAACCTCAGGGACATAGCAGGCTTTCATCCACCTTTCATCTGCACCTGAACTCTGCCAGCTGTGAGTCTGCCCTGCCAAGTGGTTCCAACATAGTCCTGGACACTTGGATGCAGGCCTAAGATGCTTATCAGTGTAATCAATGCATCTTCTCTGCAGAGCAGCTCATCTGCAGGCCGAACTGACAAATTTCCTTGGCTGAGTGGTGCATCCTCTTGCAGAGCTGTCGCATTGTCCCTACTGCATGGATAAGGACCACAGCAGAAGGTCTGCATCATCCTGGCATCTTCAGAACCAATGTATTGCAGATGGCACAGTGCATCTCAAACCAGGTCATCTCATCAATGGCAGCTCAATGACAATGACAGCTTCTGCATCGCAGCTTTGCAGCTCATGTGAACTAACATATCACCAGCTGTAAGCCAGATAGAATCCACAACCATAGCTAGGGTAAGGGAGTTACACAACCAAAATAACTCCAGCTCACCCCCTTGGTAGCTTGACAGAGCAGTCAGGCTTATCCCAGAGGCAATATGTAAAGCATTTGCGCAACACAAACACACACCAGTGACACAATAATTACACCACAAAAGAGACTCCACACCCGGTAATATAAAAATATCACTTGTATTGTATATAAAGCACATAGACCACACTCACATAAATCACTTTGCCAACTAGGCAATTGTCATAACATCAAAGTTAGTGCAATAAAGAAAATACTTATAAGTTGCACATGTCATAAACACATCAGAAAAATAACACCCTACACTATGACTGTACATTGTATGCAGGTCATGAAAATGATACTTGTTATCTGGTCTTCAAAATGATTAAAACGACATTTATCATAACTTCAGGGCATGTAATGCAGCAGCTAGGTTACACATAAATCACCAAATATTATTGTACATGAGTCACCACTTTTCACCCTAATTATGAAGCCACAGCACTCCTGCGCTTCTACTACACTTTATATGTCATCCCAATTACACAATGTCAGGCACTGCGCTAACCTTATGCCGGCAGATACCACATGCATCTGCCTATCCTTGCGCAATGCCGCGCCTCATTTTAAATGCGGCGCATCCGTGGCGGCGCAAGGGTGGTTTTACGTATTGCAAGTTTACTGGCACATCCCTGCTGATTTGCAGAGATGCGCCAGTCCTTGTTAATCTGCCCTCTGTTTCTATGACAAAGGCCCGATGTTGCAGAAACAAAATCCCCAAATTACCATCTCTACTTCAAACACAAATAATAAGGGAGCTACCCATTCTGGGCACGCTCCATTTCATTTTTGCACCCATATACTAATCAGTCGACTGACCATGTACATTTTATAAGAACTCTCATCAGAATATATTCCCGACCTTCTTTTCCACAACTCCTAGCTGCTGGTTGGGCCTAAACTCTGAAATATTTCACATGAAACCCACCGTAGTGAATGAAGAGGTACTCTATCAAAGGCCCAAATGATTACATCAAGGTTCCATCCTTTAATTTCCAGCATGGCAATCTATACATGGGCAAAGAAAAGGTAGAAGGCGCATTCAACTTGGCATCTCCCAGAGCGCTAGCAGCGGGCTGTCAAGTGCATATCAGTAAAGTGTGTGCATGGTGGAGTACATGTGTCAGCAATGTGTGTGTATTTGATGTGTGTTCATATGATCTCCATCATTCCCCCAGTTAATATCAGAAGTGGGAAGGGGATAGCTACCCTTGGCTGGACGAGCAGAATGTTGTAAATTGAGGATCCTCTCCTGAATGATAAGATCATATTTTAAACTCCTATTTGGAGATCAGCCCTTATGTACTACGGTTGAAAATGAATTGTGCACATATTTATTTATTAAAACATGGAATATGCACAACAATTTTTGAAATTGTAGAAATAGATATAAAATAATATAAATAAATAAATGATGATGATAATAGGTATGTATATGCACATGAAAGGCAATAAACAATGAGTTGAGCCCAATTTGGAAGATTAGAAGTGTAGAAGCAAAATGTGCTATTTTTAATACCGCTTACATTGGGACGGAAAAGTCCTTGCATGGTGACAGACATGCACCTCTACCCTGAATGCCCCAAGTGCAATGGTATCTGGATCCCTGGGTTGATTTTTAGCAATGGCGAACAGCGATCATTCGTGTGTACCATGACCTAGGCCTATCTCACAGTCTGCAGACTTGTTGGACATGGAGGGGCACGCAGAGCGCTACCCTCAGAAGCTACAGCCCTAATCAGACAGCTAAGTTTCATGAGCCCAGTGGAGGTAGCATAACGTGTTTCAGTACTATTGATCAGTAGTTTGATCAGGCCCTTTTACCTGTGTCACTGGAGTGGGGCATACTGGCACAATAATGTAACGTTCTGGTGCTGGCCTACATAATGTTAGCCTATAGCAATGTGCAGTATGCAAGTGCGCATGTGTATTCTGTGATGTATGTGTGCCTGTGAGTGGTAAAATATATGGAGGTTAGTGGATTCCATATTGGAAGTCCAGGATCTTGAGGAAGGGAGTGTGAGGCCCTTAAATTTGTCAGTCAAAAGCTCTAGATCAGCATGAAGAAGCTCAGCATGACTTGTGCCTGTTATGACCAGGACTGGGGACTAAAGGTCTCTTGGAATCCCTGCTGGATGAGGGGACATCAACGACCCAGGCTGTTGGATTTGCTCTCTTTCTGCAGAGTCATCCCCAAACTTTTTGCCTTCTCCCTCCTGTTTTCTGAACCCATTTTTGTTGCCTTTTAGGACCCTGCACACTTCACCACTGCTAATCAGTGCTAAAGTGAATGTGCTTTCTCCTCTAAACATGGTAAAACTGGCATTCACCAAGTTGACACACTAAAGCTACTTGTAAGTCCCCAGTAAGGTGGTACTGCACGTACATAGGGCCTATAAATTAAATGCTACTAATGAGCCTGAAACACATACTATGCCAACCACTTATGTAGCCCTTTTCCAATACGTCTCAGACCTGCCATTGCAACCTTTATGTGCAGTTTTAAGCTGCCATTTTGACCTGGCAAAATAAATCTTATGTCAGGCCTAAACCTTCCTTTTCAATACATATAAGTCATCAGGTAGGCCCTAAACAACCCATAGGACAGGTTGCGGTGTATCTAAAAGGTTGGACATGTACTTTTAAGTTTTTCAAATCCAAGCAGTGAAAAACTCTTACATTCATTTTTCACTGCTACAAGGCCTACTTCTTCCATAGAATACTATTGGGTTTTTCTTTTTACATTTAAAAGTGATAACTTTCAATTGGTAGCAAGTGGGAATGTTGAGTTTGGTGTCTAAGAATTGTAATTTGAACCCTTCTTTAACAGGTAAGTTCAGATTTTAAGTGACAATTCTGAAAATGGCACAGTTAGAATGTTGGCATGTTCTTGTCCTAATCAATTGGTGCCTGCAGCATGTTTCCTAGGTCACATGACTAGGTGTAGTTTGCAGTTGGTCTTTGTGTTTTGCATCCAGAAAGAAATGCAATTGGATAATTGGCAAGATGGGCCATCTGTGACGTAATGAGTAGGAGGAGCTGTCACCTACCACACTTGCACATCACAAAGGCTCTGTATGAGCACACTCACAAAGGGTTTACCACTAGTCTTTTCTGCCCCCAGACAAGCTTGTGTCAGGGCTGGTAGGCAGGAAATTCCAACAGCTCTGATGGTAAAAGCCTCCAGAACCTTCTCCCACTTAAAAGCTGGCGCCACGTAGAAATATTGGACCCTAAGACCCACCTCTTCAGTATACCTCTGGACCTGTGAAAGACTCAGAAGGACTGGTGTGCTACTCTGCTGCAAAAATGACTGCTACTCTGTTGCCCTTCTACTCTTCTGCCCTGCTGCCTGTGGCCCTGCTACCTGAGTAAAAAGGACTGGACCTGCATCATGAACTTAGGGCCACCTGAGTGACTACAGGGGCTACTTGGCTGGGCTCCTGATCAGAGCCTCAGGGACAGAAAAGGCTCCAACCACCTTGAACCCAGCACCTGGACTCTGTCTCCTGTGAGTCTTGCCCCCCAAGTGGAGCCACCCCATTCCAGTACTTTTAGAAGTAGGCTTGAAGGTACCTTGCCCGAACTGCTCTGGTTGAAGCATAACTGTCTTATTGCCTCACAGGAACTCACATCCCTCGCTGTGCGACGCATCCTCGACACGGGATCTCGCAATGTTCCGCAACCAGATTTAAGGTACTGTGTTCAGTGGGCCTAACTTGGTCCCTTTATCCAGCCAATGCTCCATCGTGGTCGACCTGAACTTGTAACTTTGTCACGGTTCAATGCGATCTAATAACCACAGCTGTAGCTTCATGCTTTTAGGCACTATTTTCACTTCAATCTTTACAATTGCATATCTCTGGTTCTGCTTATTGAATGTTCCTCATTTTGGTCTCAAATAATGTATTAAATTATACCTATTTTTCGAAATTGGTGCGGGATGTTCCTTGTGTTGTGTTTTCACTTTATTATTGTGTGTGTGTGCTGCATAATTACTTTACACATTATCTCTAAGTTAATCTTGACTGCTTTTGTGCCAAGCTACCAGAGGGTTGAGCACAGGTAAATTTGGGATTTACTTGTGACGTCACCCTAGAAACTATGGTTGCTTCTTAAGTAGGGTTTCACCCTACTTAATCAGTAACCCAATTTCCTACACAGGTGAATCAAAACCACTTGCCCTGAAGCCTAAAGTTTGGAGGACCAGCATCTGCCAATCTGTCAACACCAAAGGACCCAGTAAGGAGGAGCAGAGTGCCTTGAGGGTAAAAGGTCCAGGGAGGATCCTGTCAAGTGGATCCCTCAAGAAGAGTGTGAGAGACCATTGCACTGATCGATCTGTCCATCTGTGTGTAGTTGTTCGTGACCCTCGTACACAAGGTGAGGCCACGGTAAAGATAAAGGACGGTCACCCTGGTGCATCACCTTGACAAGACGAGTGGGTTCACTGTGTGCAATTTTGTAACCTGAAGGGGCTGAATCTTTACGTGCATTACCTGCGACCCCCATATGCCAGAAGGGGGCCTTGTTGAAATTTAAGGGCTGTCACCTTGGTGCATCACAGTGACAAGTAGAGGGCCATCACCCTGTGCAGTGCTTTGACCTGGTGGGCCATCACCCTGTGTGCCGCTGTTTGCAAACTCCATATGCCAGTTGGGGGTTGCAGTGAAAAGAGCAGTATATTGTCCTGGAGCATCATGTGTGGATCAGTGACCTGTTGTAGCAGAGTATTGACTAACCATCCGAATCCCAGAGCACCCGAGACATGCCACTGGACTAAGGAAGACTTACCACATGACTATTGGAACATAGTTCACTGATGCACACCAAGACCTTTGATAACCCCATTCCAGTGAGATCAAGTAAGACTGAACAATGGGCCACCAGACCTCTGGGGTAACTTGCTTTGACTGAAACAATATGGTGTTGACATACATTGGCTTTTTAAAAGTCATTTTGAAACTTGCTAGGACTGAAACACTATGGTGCTGACATACATTGGCATTTTAAAAGTCATTATGAAACTTCTAAATCTTGTACTCACTAGCAGAGCCTAGCATCAATGTTGCCTCTTGTAAATGAGGAATAACCACAGGAAAGTGAGACTCACGATCTTACCTGGACAATGCTAGATTGTCGACTTTACGAAGACTGTGTGGATTATTTGTTGTATGCCTTATTCAAATTTGGGTTTGTATGTAAATACTACTTTTGTCATGAAAGCAAGTATTTGACTACACAACCATTTATTGGAGTTGCTAAATGTGTTTTAAGTCTTGTGCTCGTGTAAACCTTGTACCTATCTTCTCCTGGAGAAGCCTTGGGCTGCTTGACCTGAATTTCATCACTGAGACTCAATGTCTAAAGTGGCACTTGGTTCAGATGCTCAGAGCCCATCCTTTGTGTGGCCACATCACATTAGAAGGAAAAGACCTCAACCCCGACGGTTGTGCCCAGTAGTTCCTGCTTTCCCCATGGCCCTCTGAAAGGGATTATGAAAGCTTATTTATTACAGTTACTAAGAGAGGTTAATGTTAATTTTATTGACATTTCTAGAGCGCGACTTTTACCCGGAGGTGTCCCGACGCTAGATGAATTCCTACAGAGGCCTAACACAGGAGGAGTAATGTTAAAGATTAAGCAGTAAAAAGCCAGGTTTTCAAGCCTTCCTAAAGGCAAGTAGATTTGTCATGGATCTAAGATGCAATGGGAGGCCATTCCATGCCTCGGCTGCACCGACTACAAAACTTCTGCCACCCTAGTTGGCTTTCTTTACGAAGGGCACCGACACCAATTTTGCTTCTGAGGAGTGCAGTGATCTTTTTGGTACGTACCAATGGAATTGCAGTTTTAGGTGGTCGGGCCCAGTTCCTTGAAGGGCTTTATGAACCATGCACAGACCTTTAAACTGAAAACGTTTTTTAATGGCCAACCAGTGAAGCCTTCTAATCACAGCCGAGATTGAGGCGTGTTTTGGTATGCCGGTAAGCAATCTGGCAGCTGCATTCTGCAGAATTTGAAGTTTATTCATAAGCACTTCCTGGATATTGATATAGAGGTCTTGCAGCACATGGCTAATATCTAAGACATATCTTTTGCATCATTAATTTCTCTGTCATTTCGAACTTCTTATTACTTCTGCAGTATATTTATTCACAAACAGCAATCAGTTGGGAAGTTCCTCACTGTAGTTTGTCAAAAACATAAATCAGTGTGAGTTGTGTGCAAATGTATACCAGACTGAGATATTATCCACAAACTGCATTGCCACAGGAATTGCTGCCTTTACAAATTGTGTTGTATTTTTTATCACACTTAAAAGGGGAAGGAAATTATAGGACCCAGTCCTAGCAATTTCAAAGCAGCTGGTACAATACGTTTTTCGTGCACTCAAAGATCTGACGGTATGACAGCATCTCTTCAGAGCTGCAACCCATGGAAATATGTAAGGAGGCGTACAGAGTCCTTGGGTGGGGTTCAAGGACTTGATTAGAAAAAGAGATGTAAATGCACTTTTCCAGAAAATGAATACATGTGCATGACTTTCACGGCAGGTATGCGATACTACCTGCAAAGATACACTTACCACAATGATAATCTCAATAAACAGGAAACTCAGCCCCACGACCAAGAAATCAATTTAATGTAACATTGCCAGGTTTGAATTTCATCTTCAAGCATATGGTAAGCACATGGGATGAGCACTAGAGTTCAGGAGGAATTGGATGTCTTATAAATGAGATGATTTGTGGTTTGGAGATGATTTAAGATACCTTGCCTCCTCAGCAAAATAAATATTAAATGCGAATTCATCAGATTTAATAATTGGTAGCGGTACGCAATAGATTTATTTTAACAATGGTAAATGCTGCATATTATCTCCTGGGATTCCAAGGTCCAGAAGTATGACCTCCTATTATGAAATGAATAATTCATGCCGGCAATGACAATGCTTGCTCATCTGTCTTGTGACGATCACTGACTCCTGGAACAGAAGACAGCTCGAAATATCACATGTCACATTTTTCATTAGACCGTAATGCAGAAACAGTCAAACAGTGGGCTTTTGGAGAGAATGTATTCCAGGAACACTCATGTGCTGTAAAACATACGAACGTGTAAGATCCCTGCTGATGTGGGAATGCTAAATTATTCTGTGCATTTGATGTAAAGCTACTTCACCAGCCAATTCTCGGCCCCAAGTATTTTATTTACTTATTTATTGGTGCATGTATTTATGAGGCAGTGGTAAAGAATTCTGGGAACGGGCTTTTAGTCTCTTTCAGAGGCAGGTAGTTAGTGCCGCACCAACGGTGTTATGGGCTCTCACTCAAGCAAGAAGAAAAGGGGCCCGACACACAGTTTAGTATGAAGATGCAGGCATTATTTGGGGTTAGCGAGAGCCTCTCACACCCCAGGGCAGGGTTGTGCCACTAACACTGCTGCACAATCGATAGTTACTCCCTTGAAGTCGATTTAGAGGAGCCGACTGGATTGCTAAGCAAGCATATTCAGCCCAATTGTTAATGTTTCTGTTTTTATTTTCATGAACTTTTGTTTTAACTAGCTTTGCTGCGAAGTACTCATATTCATGCATGTGACTCCGTTACCCTGGTTTTGGACTTTCTAGACTTGAAGTTATCACACTATCAAGCACGGCCGGCGCTCGACAATGCTCGCTATGGAACTCCGGCATATAATGCTTTTCTCATCTGAAAGAAGGTCACATTGAACAGGTGAGATTCTGCCAGCATCAGACTTAAAATATGGGCAGTTTAAGCCGAGCGTTACAGCAGAATACAAGAACTATGAGGGGATACCAAGCTAATGTCCGTATTGACCTATAAAGAGTTATTGCACGTCCAAAAATATATGAGTGGGTTAATATCTTCAGTCACTAAGGGTCTCATTAGGATGGCAGTTGGACTGCCACTAACAGGCTGCCAGTGGCAGTCCGCCCAACACCCATGGCAACGGTTTGCCACCAGTTTAAAATACAGGCGATCGGAGTGCAGCGGGCAGGGGGAAAGACCGCTGCCTCCGACGGGCTTGGCAATGGTCTGCCGCCAGATTAAGATACAGGCGATGGGAGTGCAGCGGGCAGGGGGAAAGACCGCTGCCTCCGACGGGCTTGGCAACGGTCTGCCGCCAGATTAAGATACAAGCGATCGGAGTGCAGCGGGCAGGGGGAAAGACCGCTGCCTCCGACAGGCTCAAGGAGCCCATCGGGGCAGCAGTCGGACAGTAATCCCTACTATGAAGGTGGTGCCTGCGTAGTCCATTTCCCACAGGCTTTTCATGGTGGTCCCGCCGCCATAGCAAGGCTGTCAGAAAAGGTCTTTGGGACCCTGTGGGCCCCTAGCAGGGCCCGTCCCCTGTGGTCCTCAGCTATGTGGCAAGGGGGCACATGTGGCACCCACCAAACATCCATGCACGGTGTGCCAGGCACCACATGGGGCCTGGCAAATGGTGCATGGATGTTTAAAATCAAGCACATTAACTACTGCGACTTGTGCTGCAGCCCTTTTCCTGCCAGCAGCACAGGCCGCAATAGTAAAAGCCATGTTTCCGACAATCTACACAGTGGTCTCATCGTAAAATGGAGGGTGGAACCACTGACTACTTGTCGGCCGGTCTCCACCCCACTGCGATCGCGTTTGGATGCTCGTCCAACCGCCCTCGTAAAGAGGCCCTCAGAAGTAACAATAAAAAGAGTCCCTAAATTAATTTCTTTTTGCCCATAATTATTCAGTTCTCTGACAATATTGACTAAAAAATAAACTTAACCTCAAAGTTAAAATTTAATGACCACACACACAAAAGTGTATGACGATGTGTACCAGTGGAGTTTGTGTACGAAAAAGATACTTGTAGCAAAATGTAATGGTCCAAGAAAATTTGCCAGGTAACATCTACCGGAAAAGTCCCAAGGAAAATCATTGAGACGTTATGTGAAAGAGGTATAGGATGCTATAAAGCAATCACTCACAGCACTGTCACAAATAAAGGGTGGCAGGCACAATTCAATAGAAGATAGTAGACATAGAGGGCAAGTGCTGCACTCCACCCGCAAGTAACAATGTGATATAGGAGTGTGGAATTGCCAACGGAGACAAATATGCGCAAATTGATAGTTAATTCACATTATTTCAGTTGGCTTATAATTGAGTTACATTATTATATGTAAGGTATATGTATAGTGTGCAATTACTTCAAAGATGTCCTGGCCCTTGAACTGCACAGCTAAGGAAACCGGGGTGACAAAAGCCATATGAGCTGGAGAAAAGCAGGGGGCAGATTTACAAGAAACTAAAGCAGCGCGGTGCTGCAAGTCATTTTGCTGCGCCGTGCTGCGTTAGTTTCGGCACAGGGATGCAACATATTTACAGCAATATGTCACATCTCTGTGCTTCCCCCTGTGCTTGCGCACAAACTGCTGCCATGAGCCGGCGGAGGCACCCTTGCACCATGGTGCAAGGATGCCTGCGTCATGGGGAGATTGTTGTTGTGCAGGAAGGATTACTTACCTACACAAAAACAATCATTTGATGTGATTTCCTCTTTCAATGTGTGCTGTCGAATGCATCACGCACTGAAAGAGGAAAAAAAGGAGGAGAAATGAATACATTTCTCCTCGTTGCACCTCGTTACACCACCCCTAGGGTGGCGTAGCATTCTGACGCATTTCCAGATTTACGATTCCTCGTAAATCTGGAAATGCATCAGTGGACATTGGTGTTGCATGGGAATACCCATGTCACACCCTAACACGCAAAGTGTTGCATGAAAAGGGGGGGATATTTACAAGCACAAGTAAAGTCACGCAGGGTGGCTTTACCTGTGCTTCTAAATATCACTCAGCAGGTTGCGCCGCCGGTGCGTCACGCAACGTGGCCTGTAAATCTGCCCCCAGGTTTTTATCGTTTGATGAAATGGCAGAAGCTGGTTGTGAACTCGTAGGTGGTCATGGAGGGATATCCACAACTTAGCCCATATGATGGAGAAAGGATGGTCGCAGGACCACGCACAAGGAAACCTGGAACCACTAGGAGAATGCCGATAATGAATTGAGAATGCAGCAGTCTGGTAATGATGAAATGTTTGTTGATGGTAGGTACCTCCAAAGTAATGGGAGGACCTGAAGACCATACCAAAAGATTTGTATATATAATACGTTTGGTGACATTAAGCCAGTGGAGAGTAGTCAGTGCTATTGAAGCGATGTCTGAAGAGGTCAAGGGTGAGGCAGGTTGCAGAGTTTTGAATATGCTGAAGGAGTTCAGCGATGTATGATAGGGAAGCAAATATAATCCAGTTGCAATAATCTTACAGACTTAAACTGATGGCTATGTTCACTAGATGTCTGGAGAGATAGTCATTGCAATACGTTTCACAAGAGATTAAAAAGTAGAAAACTAGTGGAGAAAAATTCCTTACCAGGGTCTCAAAAACAAATCTTGTTAAAAAATACATTCTAAATAGGAATAAGACTAGGGCTGGATTCTAACCGAACTGAGTAAGCCAGAAATTTCCAGACAAGGCTTGTGGAAAAGTGTGACTTTAGTTTATTAAGACCTGTCTTGTCACTGTTGAGGCTGAGGAAGTTACTTCCCATGCACTCAACCACATTGTGCATGCAATAATGTAATGTAGATGTTGATTGACAGGCATTGTCCTAGCAGAAGAGATAAGCATCTGGGAGTCTTCAGCATGCCATATAAGCCAAGGCCCAAAAGAATGGATTAGATCAGCAAGTGGGTAGATGTAAGGAATGAAAAAGTGAGGCTGTGATATTGGCCCTGAGAGACCTCTTTGTTTAAACAAATTATCTTTGTAAAAACTATCGGGAGATGGAAATTTCAGAAGTTAAATATCGTGATACAAAAATATTGTGATGCGCAAATATTGTTAATAAGAACATCATTTTTTAGAGGTACGGAATATTGTTGTAATTAATATTAATGATTTTAATATTGTTTTCAATAACATAATGGTTAGAAATATTGTTGTTTTGATGTATATACTGTGTTTTAGATGATGTATTAATTTTGCTTTACTATCGCTTAAATAAATATTCTTAATTCTTTTCAAAATATGGCTTATAATTTTAAGTGATTTTTTTTTTTTTTAGTAGTAATTTGTAGTTTTGTAGCAGGTTGTATTTGTAGAGGGATAATTTGGGAATGTAATCAAGTATTAAATCATTAAGAATTATTTCATTAATTTTATTTCATCATATGGTTAATGCTTATTACATAAATTATGTAACACTGTTTTACTTTCATTTTATGCTATTTGCGAGGTGTAAAGTTTGTAGGGATATAGGCTGGGAAGTTAGTTGAATAAAAATTATTCAACAGTTAACTATTAATTGTAAAATATTCAATTGATTTTTAACTATTCAATTTATGGAATACTTTTTAAATGACTTATCTCTTAGTTGCAGGCTGATACGTTTGTAGGGATGTAGGGTTAGTAGTTAAATAATAAATAATGAATTTGCTCTTTATTAATAATTGTTAATTATTTAATTGATTTTGATCTACGTTAAATATGGAATACTGATTTATTTTATTTATATTTTAGTTGCAGGATGCTAAGTTTGTAGGGATGCTGTGTGGGGGCTAATTAAGTAACACATAATTAACTATTATTGGTGAATTAATTAATATATTGAATTTGAGTATTTAAAATTGTGGCACACTTTTCTAATTTCCTTTTACTTTAGTTGAGGAATGCTTCTTGTTGTATGGATCTAGGTTAGGAAGTTAATTAAGAAATAATTATTGAACAGTTATTTATTAGTTGCGTATTAATTCTTTAACTTATTCATAATATGTAAGTTATGGAATAGTTATTTTTTGTTATATTTTATGTGCAGGCTGCTAGGTATGTAGGTCTGCAGGGTGGTAAGTTAATTAATGAATAATTGAATGACAATAATTTATTAATTGATATTGAATATTTTATTGAATGGTAAATTGATTGTTTTTTTTTAATCGAATACATATATTTTATGTTAATTGATTTTTTTAAGAGTAAAATTTTTTTTCTACACTCATAGGGTTATTTAATGCATTTGAAGTAAACTATTTTCGCTACTCTTGCCTAAACTGCAGTAGGAAGAATAAAATTAGCCTCTTTGCACTTCAAACACTTTCCTTGCTTTTAGGCAGTTTTGAATTTAAATAGTACAATTTATCCCACCAGTTCAGTAATTCAGTTCTTTTTATTTTCAATCAATCAATCAATCAATCAATCAATCAATCAATCAATCAGGGGTTTATATAACGCGCTACTCTCCCGTGAGGGTCTCAAGGCGCTCGGGGTGGGGGAGCGGCTCCGGATCAGTTGAAAAGCCAGGTCTTGAGGTCCTTCCTGACCGTGAGCAGGGTCGGGGAGAGTCTGATGTTCACAGGGAGCTCATTCCAGGTCTTTGCTGCGATGTGGGAGAAGGCTCTCCATCTGGTTTTGCTTCTGCGGATACGGGGGACATCTGCCAGGGTGAGGTCGGCGGAGCTGAGGTTTCTCTTGGGTACGTGAAAGGATACTCTCTCGTTGAGGTATTTGGGTCCGATGTTATTAAGGGCTTTGTAGGCATGGGTGATGAGTTTGAAGGTGACCCTCTTCTCGATGGGAAACCAGTGGAGTTAGCTTAGGTGTTGGGTCATGTGCTAGTGACGCGGAGTCCTGAGGACGAGTCTTGCTGCGGTGTTCTGGATGGTTTGGGGTTTGTGTAGAAGAGTTCTGTTGATTCCGGAGTAGAGGGCGTTGCCGTAGTCAAGTCTGCTGGGTGTGAGTGTGTGGGTGACGGTCCTTCTGCAGTCGGAGGGGATCCATTTGAAGGTCTTACGGAAGATGCGAAGGCAGTTGAAACTGGTGGAGGCGACGGCGTTGATCTGTCGGTTCAGAGAGAGGGAGGAGTCGAGGATGATGCCGAGGTTCCGGGCGTGGTCTTTAGGGGTGGATGGGCTCCCGAGCGTGGAGGGCCACCAGGTGTTGTCTCAGGTGGTGCAGTAACCGAGGATGAGGACCTCGGTCTTCTCTGAGCTGAGCTTCAAGCAACTGTCTTTCATCCAGGCTGCCACGTTCTTCATTCCTTCCTGGAAGCAGAGTCTGGTGTCTGCGGGATTCTTCGTGAGTGAGAGGATGAGCTGAGTGTCATCGGCATAGGATACAATGCTGAGCCCATGCTGTCTGACGATGGGGGTGAGGGGAGCAATGTAGATGTTGAAGAGCGTGGGGCTGAGTGAAGATCCCTGGGGTAATCCGCAGTTGATTTCCGTGGATTCGGATGGGAAGGGAGTGAGTCGAATCCTCTGGGTTCTGCCGGAGAGGAAAAATTGGATCCAATCAAGGGCGGCTCCTTGTATCCGCGCGTCGTGAAGTCTGGCTGCGAGCATGCGATGTGAGACTTTGTCGAAGGCTGCTGAGAGGTCTAGAAGGATGAGGACCACAGTGTGTCCCTGGTCCAGCATGTGGGTGTTGTTAGTGGCGGCGAGGAGGGCAGTCACGGTGCTGTTGTTGCTGCGGAATCCAGACTGGGAGGCGTCTAGGATGGAGTTCTTTTTGATGAAGGTGGTCAGCTGGGCGTTTACGAGTCTTTTGGTGACCTTGACCGCAAAGGGGAGGAGAGAGATGGGCCGGTAGTTCTTCGGGTCCGTGGCCTCGGCCATTGGTTTCTTGAGGAGGGTTTTCACCTCCGCCCGTCTCCAGTCGTCTGGGCAGATGCTGGATCTGAGGGAGGCATTGATGGTACGTCCTAGTTCGGGTGCGATGATGGTGGCGGCCCTTTGTAATATGTGCACTGGGCAGGGGTCCGTTGGTGCTCCTGAGTGTGTTTTCTTCATGGTAGCCGAGGTGAGTTCGGCGGTAGCGGGATCCCAGGACGTGATGGTCAGCTTGTCGGACGTGGTGCCAAGGGGGGTGGTGTCCGGGACTGGTTTGCTGAAGTTGTCGTAGAGGGCCTTGATCTAGGAGCTGAACTTCTCTCAGAGTTCCTGGGCTTCGCAGGTGGGTTTTGTGAACTGCTGTATGATGTTAAACAGTTCCTTGGCATTGGTCTCGGTGGTCAGGACTTTGTCTTTTATGAAGGTCCGTTTGGTGTCCCTTATTCGCTGGTGGTATTCCTTCAGGGCGCTCTTGTGGTTGTTCTGTGCTTCCGTGGTTTTCTGGTTTTGCCAGGTTTTCTCTAGGCATCTGCAGGAACGCCTGGCTTCTTGGAGTTCTGTGGTGAACCAGGTGGCCTTCAGAGGGCGTAGTTTGGCGGGGAGGCAGAGCGGTGCGAGCTTGTCTGCACAGCAGGAGACACAGCAGTGAAGTTCCCTGGCTGCGCTGTTGGTGTCGGTCGTGGAATGGGGGGGGGGTTTGATGGAGGGTGGTGTTGGGGTGTTCCTCTGTGACCTTGCTCCTGTTCTGTTGTGGCAGGCATGGGGCGGGCTTGGGTGTGGTGGTGGTGTTGAAGGTGAAGTGGACGCAGTGGTGGTCCGTTCCAAGGGGCTGGGTGGTGTGGCTGAAGCGGATGTTTGTTCCTCCCGCGAAGATGGGGTCGAGGGTGTGACACGCTCTGTGGGTGGGTGTGTTGATGAGCTGCTTCAGTCCTATGTTGGCGAGGATGTCGAGGAGAGTGATGGAGTCGGGTTTGTTGCAGTTGTCAAAGTGGAAGTTCAGGTCCCTGAGTAGAATGTAGTCCGTGGAGGTGATGGCGTGGGGTGGGGCGAGCTCGGCGATGGTTGTTGCGGGCTGGGTGCGAGGTCCTGGCGGTCTGTAGATGAGGGTGCCGCGTAGCGTGGTCCTGGGGCTGGTCTGGATCTGGAAGTGGAGGTGTTCCGTGTTGGAGAGGGTGTCACTCGTGCAGGAGGTGGACAGTCAGAGGGGGGTCTTGTGTGTGATGGTGCGTCCTCCTCTTGGGCAGCATGGGCGGTTCTTTCACTGAATCTTGTACCTGTCAGGGATGGCAGTGGCGATGGCGGGGTCGAAGGTGGCGTTGTTCCAGGTCTCCGTGAAGAAGGCGACGTCGGGCGAGAGGGTGTCGATCAGGTCCCAGATTTCTACGGCGTGTTTGTGCAGGGAGCGCTCATTGAGAAGGATGCAGGTCAGGGTTTCATTGGTGCATGCCTCCAGCGGGCCTTCGGCAGTCATGGGAGCTGTGTTGAGGGTGAAGGATTTGCGACAGGGTCTGCAAGAGAACTGCCCATGGGTGGTGATGGGCGAGGATCTTGCACAGTTGGCGTGTCTTCCGGGGTTGAGTGCATGGAGGGTAGTTGAGTTGTATCAGTGCAGTCTAGGAGAACCAGGGTTCCTGGCGCTGGTCGCGGTCGGGTCGTGGACTGGCACAGGCGGGCTTGCCATAGGTGCGCCTTCGGCCCGACAGCAGTGCGCCCGCTGTGCGCGTCCACAGGGCTACCTCGCAGCGGTCGCCATTTAGTAGGGGAGGGGGGCGGGAGCAGAGGTGGGGAGGTGGGAGTGGGGCTGAATCGGAGGGCAGGGCCGCAGGGGCAGCAGCGGTGGGAAATGTATGCCCAAGAGACGCAAGGGAAAAAAAAGCACAGTAAATACAGTAACACTAAGGAAAAACAATAAGCAACAGTCAGGAAAACAATTAAGGATCAAAACAGGGGAAATACAACAGAAACGTTACGGACTGCAGGCAAAGGTGACCCTGCGGCACAGGGACGGGCAGCTGGCTCGAACCCAGTTGGGAAATGACTCTGTGCTGGAGCGGTCCGGCTGTAAGGCGGAGCTGCTAGAGTGCTACCCTGGACCTAGAGGTAAAGGAATCATGCAACCTCCCCCAGAGAGGTGGCCATTTAGTAGGGGAGGGGGTGGGAGCAGAGGTGGGGAGGCGGGAGCAGGGCTGAATCAGGGGGCGGGGCCGCAGGGGCAGCAGCGGTGGGAAATGTATGCCCAAGAGATGTGGGGGAAAAAGAAGCACAGTAAATACAGTAACAGTAAGGAAAAACAATAAGCAACAGTCAGGAAAATAATTAAGGATCAAAACAGGGAAAATACCACAGAAACATTACAGACTGCAGGCAAAGTTGAACCTGTGGCACAGGGACGGGCTACTGGATTGAACCCTGCTGGGAGAGGGCTCTGTGCTTTAGCGGTCTGACTGTAAGGCGGAGCTGCTGGGGAGAATGCTACCTTGGACCCAGAGGTCAAGGAATCACGCGTGCTCCCCACAGAGGTTGCCATTTAGTAGGGAAGGGGGCGGGAGCGGAGGTGGGGAGGCGGGAGTGGGGCTTAATCGGAGGGCAGGCCGCAGGGGCAGCAGCAGCGGGAAATGTATGCCCAAGAGACAAGGGGGAAAAAGAAGCACAGTACATACAGTAACAGTAAGGAAAAACAATAAGCAACAGTCAGGAAAACAATTAAAGATCAAAACAGGGGAAATACCACAGAAACATTACGTACTGCAGGCAAAGGTGAACCTGAGGTGCAGGGATGGGCTGCCAGCTTGAACCCTGCTGGGAGAGGGCTCTGTGATGGAGCGGTCCAGCTGTAAGGTGGAGCTGCTGGGAAGGGTGCTACCTTGGACCCAGAGGTCAAGGAATCACGAGCGCTGCCCCGCAGCAGTCGCCATTTAGTAGGGGAGGAGGTCAGGAGCAGAGGTGGGGAGGCGGGAGCGGGGCTGAATAGGGGGGCAGGGCCGCAGGGGCATCAGTGGCGGGAAATGTATGCCCAAGAGATACGGGGGAAAAAGAAGCACAGTACATACAATAAAGGTAAGGAAAAACAATAAGCAACAGTCAGGAACACAATTAGGAATCAAAAGAAGGGAAATACCACAGAAACGTTACGGACTGCAGGCAAAGGTGAACCTGCGGCACACGGACGGGCTGCCGGCTCGAACCCTGCTTAGAGAGGGCTCTGTGCTGGAGTGGTCCGGCTGTAAGACGGAGCTGCTGGGGAGAGTGCTATATTGGACCCAAAGGTCAAGGAATCACGCCATTTTTTATGGTTTTATTGTGTATGTATGATATATATATATATATATATATATATATATATATATATATATATATCAAAAGATTTCAACTCCCGCAACCTCCAGCCTCCAGGCAGCGAAGAAGGAGACACAGACCCCGCAGTCTTTCCGGCAAGATGTTTTATTTTGTTGAGATCAACAGCCCACGCACGACGCGTTTCGGGCTTCAAGAGCCCTTGATCACATGTGGATTACAAGTCGCCATAACATTTTTAAGTGTTTGCTCAGTATCCACCCACCTCTACCACTCCGTGTCACATGATAATTACCATGGAAGAAAGACTCGCGTATAAAGCTGTTTCTCTAAGGTGCTGTACATTGTGCATTTGTTATTGCTGGATTTTGTTAAAAACCAGTCACAGTCTCATACCTATTTATACATTGTTATAAAAATACATGATTGCATTAGAAATATTTAAATATATAACTATATTGTCATTGTGCAAAAACGCTCTTATTATAGGATAAATCCCCATAGCTAAAATGCATGTACTACAACCGCAATTAGACCTAATTTTCTTTGGTAAAATGCTTATTTTCTGGATGAATCCAGTCAGACATTGGAGTAAAGTGCATATGTGTTTAGCAGCAAGAAAAAATTAATATGAACGTGCAAAATGGTGCAAGATGTGCAAAAAATATGTGAATAAAAAGTGCAATCCAATATATGTCTAAAATCCATTTTTAGAATAATTAAAATGCATATTTTTATAAATATTGATAGCAGTAAAATCCTGTCATGGAAAAAACTATTAAAAAGCATATAAATAAAATTATTAGCTAAAATTTCATTATACTAAAAAAGTCTGAATTGGGAAAAATCTTACTGGCGACAGATATTACAGTTATAACGTACATAGTTCTTGTTACCATCATCATTCTTATACTTATTATTATTTCTTGTGTAAATCAGCCAGGTAAACCAGCGGAGTAAAGAGAATTCAGATTCACTGATCATATATAACAAACATGGAAAACCAATAACATATTTAACTGTCAATTTTACAGAAAGTTATACATGTCTTCCTTGTTTAACCCATTGGGCCACTTACTATCGAACTCCAAAATTATTTTAGTTTCCAATTAAAGTTGGCGTTCCCTATTGCCTCCTCTTTGTGATATTGTGATAGCATTAATGACATAATAGGTAAGACAATTTATATCATTAGCATGGGTTCTTTTGAAGTGTTGTGCTACTGGGTAAGCTGGGTCGCTGTGAAGAATGGCTCTTATATGCTGTAATATTCTGACATGCACCTGCAACTTCGTACTACCAATGTAGTTAAGGCCACAGGTGCACGTCAGAACATAAACAGCATATTCTGTTTTACAATTATAGTTACCATAAATAGGAATTAGAGAATCAGTGAATGGGGTAGAATAATGTGTTTTGTTACAGCTGAATTTACATGCTCTGCTAGAAGCACATTTCCTGAAACCTCTTGCTGGTTGCAACCAGGTAGCAGCTTTTCTAGTCTCAGGCGAATTTTTGTCAAGAATAGACCCCATTGTCTTGGCCCTTCTAAAAGTAATCATAGGGGTTTCTGCTAACCTGTTACGGAACACATTATCTGTTAGCACAATGGGCCAGTGTTTTTTGATGGTGGATCTGATTTTGCGTTCTTCATTACAGTATGTGGTAATGAGTCTTGGGGTATCCACATCGCTGGACCTAGATGCTATACCCTGTTCTTGTTCATGTGGGTCAGTATTGCCGCTCTTAAATAGACTTTGTCTAGGTCGTGTGCTAGCTTTTTTCATAGCTTCACAGATGATTTTTTCACTGTACCCCCTAGCTTTCAATCTGTCTGACATATCATTTAAACACATGTTAAAGTCTGCATCATCACTGCAGATACGTTTGAGTCTCAATATTTCTCCATAGGGTATACTTGCAATTAAGTGTCTGGGATGTGCGCTGTTTGCATGTAGCGTAATATTCCCAGACGTCGGTTTTCTATATAGAGTAGTTTCAAGTTTACCCTCTTTGATGTGAAGCCTCACATCGAGAAATTCTATTTGAGTTTTGTGAATTTGGGACGTGAAAACTAGGTTCATAGAATTATCATTGATGTCTTTAATGAATTGTTGGGCTTCTATCTCACTACCCTTCCACAAAATAAAAACGTCATCAATATACCTAAGATATCTGAGCACATGTGACTCCAATGATGCCTGATGTGTCTTTTTGAGGACCTGTTCCTCCCACCAGCCGACATGCAAGCATGCGAATATTCACTGGAAAAAAAAGACCCACACAGCAGGATTGCTAAGTTCTCATAGCAGGCCATGCCCCCTTTCCCCACCTCCCTGTAAACGCTCTTTCTGGCACGCTCTTGGATGGGGACTAAAGTCCCCTTTGCTGCTAGGGGTCCTTAGGGGCCACCTAGCCTACCTGATACCTCCAGTATGCTCCCGATAGTGAGATAGCTGACAGGTGGACACAGGCCACGCCCCCTTTCTCCAGCACTCTGCAAACATGCCTCCTGGTGCATTCTGGGTTGGGGCATTAAGTCTCCTTGAACCCTGAGATTCCCTGGGGGCCCTGGGACTCTCCGGATTCTTTTCTTTTTTTTTTTTTAAATCAGACGTATTGTACATATATTGTATTTTTTATTACATTTGCTTTTCGGCAACCGTTGGCCAGAGTTAGATGTTTTACAGTTTACACAGATTTAAACATTCATAAATCATTGTTGCTTTACATCCAGATTGGCGGCCTAAGAAGCAGATCCCTCTGCTACTAGTTTTTAAAAAGAGTTTTTTTTTTAACATGATTATGATTTCTTTGCGCTTATACATATTTATCCAATTCCTTGCCTATCATATCTTTCCATCTATGACAACAGAGGTTCCCATATATTCATGCCTTTTCTCATAGTCTTAAAGCCTTTGCATTTTATACAAAGAGATTTCCTGACGTCCAATATATAATAGTCTATATAACTATTGATAGTATGTAGGGGGCTCACTATCTTTCCATGCAGTAGCTACCAGCTGACGTGCTACAGCAATTGTTATAAACACAAAGTCCCTCCCCGCCAGATCTAGCTTTGCCCGATTATCATAGCCTAATAGCATCAAAGTTGGAGTGATTTTTATCTTTTATTCATTGATTGGAACCAAAATTTCTCAATACCCTCTTTTAGCAAACCCAGCTTTTCACAGGAATAGAACATGTGTATATTGTCTGCCGGGCCCAGCTGACATCTCGGGCATTCATCCATCTGTCTCTTTACCACCCAAACAGTTTTCAAGGTGTATAGTAAAGATTGCATAGGGTTTTATATTGTTGAGCTTTGAGATTAGCTGACATAAAAACTTTTATCCCGATCTCTAATACCATGTCAATATCCACCTCTCCATCCCCGAGCTTACCAACCCACTTTGATTCTATTTTGGCCATATCATCTGGTGCCAAACTCAGTAGCTCTTGATAGAAATCCTTAATTTTACTTTCTGAGTTTTTCATAATCTTCAATATGGGATTCATTTCCATTCTGATAAGACCTTTGGGAAGCCCTTTTATACAATTCTGTATTTGCAAATATTTAAAACATGAGTTCCCATGTATATCAAATCCTTGAACTAGTTCTAAAATGGCCTTTCTTTCTTCATTAGAGTATAGATCTACCAGTGACACGATCCCAGCTTGCTCCCACTTCTTAGCCATAGCATCATAAAATGCTGATGTCAAGAAGTCAGAGTGCCGGAGTGATGTATACTTATTGTATCTACTGATTTGGCAGATTTTTTCCACCTTTTTCCAAACCTTCAACGCACTCTCAATACATTTATATCGAGGTTTTTTATGATAATTTGGGTAGCTTTGTCATTGAAATAATCCCTCCGCAGAATCCCCCATACCCAGCTGATAAATAGTAGGTATTCTCAACCGTCCCGTCTCTCCATATTCAAAAAAGTAAAAAGTTCCGAATTGTTGTAGGGCTGTCACCCAGTAATATAGCTGTATGTTGGGGGCACCCCAACCACCCCGTTCCTTTGGTAAAGTCAAATATTTAAATGCACGTCGTACCTTTTGGTAACCCCATATGAACTAGGAAAGCATTCCCTCAATTTTATGTATTTTACTAACAGCTAGTTCAAGCGGTATTGCCCGAAATAAATATAGTATCTTGGGGAATACCTTCATTTTGACTACATTGATTCTACCAATTAATGTAAGATGCAAGTTATCCATACGTCTAAGCTCTCTATTTATTGTTTCCATCACTGGATCGATATTAGCCGCCCAGAGACTTTTCATTTCTGCTGTTATATTAACTCCTAAATAGGTGGCTATCTCAGTTACACGAGGGTCTTGTAACTGACATTGAGAAGAGCATACAATTTGTGTTTTAGCCTTATTTAGAAGATATCCGTATTTCTTCCCAAATATTTCTGCCATATTTTCTATCTCTTTAATAGCCTCTCTAGGTTCTGATGTGACTACCGCGATATCGTCTGCTTATGCGAGGATCTTCGTCTCATAGCCATGTGTTACAACCGGTTTAATTAGTTGGTTATTCAGGACTCAAGCAACAAAGGGATCCAAATAAAATGCGATCAAAATAGAAGAGTAGGGACACTTTGCCGTGTACCTCTAGCAATCTCCACCCCCCTGGAGGAATGTCCCATTATTTGTATCTGTGAATAAGGTTTGTAGTACATATCCTGAATAGCCCTCATAATTCCCGGGCGAAATCCTCTTTTTACCAAGTTCCCCCATAGATATTGCCAGGCCACCCGGTCAAAAGCCTTTTCTGCGTCCAGGAGGACAAAAGCCACCTCTCTATCCTCCACCTCTGCGATATCCAATATTGAGATAACCCGTCTTGTATGGTCTGTGGTCCCCCTGCCAGGAACAAAGACATGTTGGCAGGGTGATATAGGTGCAACTATGGTCTTTTGCAGTCAGGTGGTCATTATTTTGGAATAGACTTTCACATCCGAGTTCATAAGCAATATTGGGCGGTACGAGGACGGCATTTCTGGAGGTTTACCTTTCTTAAGAAAGACACCCACATCTGTGTCCTGCCACGAAGCAGGTGGAATCCCTCTTGTATGCCCATAAATAGATCTTGCAATAGGGAGTATTTGGAGTGACAGCATTTTATAGACTTCAACCGGAACTTTATCCGGCTCTGCAGCTTTCCCCGAAAAGAGGGACCTCAGTGCCTCCTGCACTTCTTCTATGGTTATTTCCTGTTCTAATTCCAGGGCTAGTTCACTGTCTAGCCTTGGTAACATAGGGTTCTTGTAATTTTCTGTGGGGCGGATACTAAGCGATTATTTTTATCCTTCATTTTTAAAATGTTGTTCCTGACACTTTTCTGCCTAGTTCTTAGAGCCAATAGCCTCCCCGTGATCTCCCCATATTTATACAGTTCTCCCCGGTACGCTTGGAACATTTGGGCCACTTTCTCCTGAAAGTACGAGTTTATTTCCGACTTGGCTAGAGCTAGTTTGATCGTTTGCTCGCCCAGTAAGCAATCGGAGCCCCCTTTATTTATTATTTGAACATGTTCTGCCTCTAATTCCAACAATTTGCTAATTAGTTGATCAGTCTGTGCCTTTCGCTGCTTCCGAGCCCGAGCTACAAACCCCATAGTTTCTCCTCTCAAGGCAGCTTTAAAGGTATTCTATACCACCCCGCGGGAGGCACTATACCATTGCTTGATATATATGCAAAATTCTTCATCAGCCAATAGCTTTTTGTCAAATGTCCATGAGGTCCACTGGTTGATACCCTGCACCCCCTTTATTTCCAAAACCAGAGGGTTATGATCGGAATATAGTTGAGGCAATTTTTTAATGTCCAGGGTGTCTATCAATTGACAAGAGGCAAAAAAATAATCCAGTCGCACAAATTTCCATTGCGGATGGGAAAAATATGTGAATCCGGGGTCTCTTTGTTGTTTTTCTACCCAAACATCACACAAGCCGTGACTAGCTTTGAGTGCCCTGATTGCCCTATATACTTTAGGCTTTCTCCCTACATAGATCTGTTATTGAATATTAGCCCCGTCTAAGTGTATATTAAAGTTGCCACATACTATCAATCGTCGGGCCAGTTGGCTAGTTCTATTTCCAATTCTTCCCAGATACTTGCATCATCTAAATTGGATCCATAAACATTTACCACCGTCAGCCCCATTGATAGCTCTGCTATAGCCCAGCGCCCCCACTTATCCGCTGCTGAGCGCACAGCCAGCCCACTACGTTACCTAGTATATATAGCCACCCCTCTAATCATGGTGGTTTAGGAGGAGCATACCGCTAGACAGTAACCCCTGCTTTATTGCACCATGGAATATGTGTTTCCTGTAAGCATATCACGTCTGGGTTCAGCGTTCTAAGTACCTCATAAATCCTTTCTCGCTTTTTTTATCATTTAGACCGCCAACATTAGATGAACATAGCATGTATTTATCCATAGCTGTCAATGGTTTTCCCCTTGCCTTGCCATTGCTGATCAATCACAAAGTTGCGAACATCCGAGCCCTCTATACCTTTGGTTATACCTAATACTCTGAGATTATTCCGACATAGTCGGTTCTCTAGGTCAACTAGTTTAAGCTGAATATCGTCTCTGTGAGAAGTCATAGCATTTAAGGTGGTTTTTTGTGCCGCCATTTCATCTTCTAAGACCGATATTTGTCCCTCCGCCTCGTTCATTCTATCGGTGAATTCATTGCAAGTTTTTGCTATCCTTCTGACGGTGTTTTGGAGCTTCCGACAAGCTGTATGTGTCTTAAGATTTTCCATGCGAGGTTCAAGTCTATGATCTACTATGGATTGATAGATTGCGGCCAGAGATATTTCTTCCAGATTGCCACCAACAGCGCCCATAGATTGACCATCAGCTTTGTTGCAGGGAGAAGTGGCTTCAGGAGATAGAGAAAACTCCCACATCAGACTCTTAGTTGTCGCGGGATGAGACACCTTCTCCTTCTCCTTGTTTACCACTTCCTTGCGTACCATAGTAGTATCCAAGCTTATTTCATCCACATTTGAAGTATTAGGTTCACTCCCCAGGCTGATTACTGACCCCTCCAAAGATCCAGATCTTGGGCCTTCATCTTGATCATCCTCTGAAGTATCCGAGGGTTCTGAAATTGCGTACAATTTCTCACCCAGGTCATTCTCTCTACTAGCCTTTGCTGCATTTCCTAGATCCTCCCCTTCCTTCATACCGTGATCCGTAGGGAGAGATCAGATGCAAAGATATCTTGAGCGCCTTCTGGTTCTGAAAATGTTTCCCATGTCCTTACCTCTAACATATTCTGTTGTGGCAATGTCACTACCTGACCCAAAGTCGGACCTTTTTTCCTTATCAGATTGCACATTATCTTTTTGGCTCCCTTCTTCATCCATAGATTTTGAGTGTATTGAGATATTGGCGGGCAGGCCCGTATTACCAGTACCTTCTGCTTCTGTTGTCGCTTGCAGCGTTTTTTCTTTAACACCATTAGTCATCGCTTGCTTTTCCTTTTTTGATATTGCAAACATTTGAGGAATTTTTTTTTTTCTAGTGTCGATCATAAGTTCAACCCCCTGTGTAAGGCTTTTCAGGTCTCCTACTGCCCCCTCCAGAGCCCCTTTCATGCTGCCTCCTACTTTCGGTGTCACTGCTATTCTTCTCCCAGCCTGCGGCTCCGACAGTCCACGACTCTTACCACCACCTGCTGATTTAGGGGGCATAGTTGCAGACTTTAGCCCACTTTAGCAGCAATTATTAATAAATCAATCGACTATTTGAGTTTCACCTTTAATTGCAGCAGCAGTCGCCAAAGTATCTATCTAGAATGGATAAATCTATCAGCAATCTATGCATCCTTATAGAGAGTTCTGTGGGTTATATTGCTTAGTCTTTCACATATAACGTCCGCCTTCAGCTATAACACTATGGTGTTTCTGCCGCCGGTTCCAGCACCCCTTTGAATGATACGCTTACCTGTGAGTCTTTGTCCAACTCGATATCTCTGAGGATTCGAAAAATGGCGAGCATTCAATTTGTGCTCGTTGTGCAACCACCTCCTCTAGATAGCGGCTTTAGCGGATCGCCCGCTCCACACACCATGCTCTGAGCCCTACAGCTGCATGTGCCAGAATCGAGCTTCAGTTACGGCATGCGGGCATCCACTCGGCCACTCAATTACCAGGTACGTCTGCCGGCAAGCCTCCTCATCCTCCATCTGCGCAGATGAGCGGTTAGGCGGGTAGGTTGATTCCAGAGCTATCACTGTCGCTGGTTGCTTGATCCCACATTTTCTTGCTGTTGAGCTTGCTTCTTGCTGTGAGATTTCACAAAAATCAGTTTCTCGTGGTATCCCGTCTCCGGGGCTGTGTAGCAATTCTTCAGGCAGACTTTGTTTGAAGAAAAGGGAAACACGCTGAGGAGCTCATCACTCACACGTCCGTCCCACGGACGCCATCTTTGCCTCCTCCGATGAGAGTTTCTCGGAAGTCGGAAAAAATCATATTATCCCAGGGAGGAGCGAGATGGGACGATAGTTACCAAAGACCTCAGGATTTAAGCTTTGCTTTTTAAGCAGAGCTCTTACCTGTTTGAAGGGGAAGGAGATCTTGAAAAAAGAATACATCATTAGTACAGTACTCATACTTTGGACTCATAACTTAACGTTAACATCATCTATACTATACTTTTTCTAACCTGTACCTGTAAAAGAAAAGAAAGAACCGATCCTCCAAAAATCGCTGAAAATGGTTGGGAACATAACTTCTGTTTCAAGTCACTTATGTAGATTTTTATAATATCTGTGAATCTGATAAACAAAAGATAGGTAGTTCACAACAAGTTCTTTGAAAGCATCTTTAGAACCTTCTTTTCTCCACCTAAATACTCACCATTTCATATGCCTGTCCAATCGTCACAGGGGATGGAACCATCACTCCTTTAGAAGATCCACTGTTCACAACAAGGCTTGAAAAAGGATACGCAAACATAAATTTGAAAAGCTCTAGTCTCTCCTATCACAAAAGTAAATAAAGATCTTGCCAAAAACTATAGCCACCAACAATGCAGCTCTTTTAGTTAGGCACTCCACGGGATGAGTATCACAAGAAATCCAACAATGCATTAGTACTAAGGAGGTTTTGTACATGAATCCACAGGTTTACTTGGGCCATTAATGCCACAGCCAAAGTCTTATGTCTTAAATTCAACACTCCTTACGTGCTCCTGTTAGTGACTCTAGGTTGCCAAGTATGATTTGAAATGTAACCAAATAGTTATACATAAGTTCCTCTTTTCCAACCTGCTGACACTCACCACTATCAGAAGGAAGTAGGGGATGAGTTTAATGTAGTGGACTTCAGAAAACCAGTAAATACTGATCTCACAACGAAGACAAGAAACCAAAGTGCAAGAAATAATGTTGCCGTAGCACCCTTACCGAACCAGAGGAAGCGCTTTGATAGCGTCCGTCTTCTGCCGAACAGGTAGAATGGTCTGCAACTGCCAGCTGCACCAGCTTCCATTAATCCCCTCCCAAAACCGGAAGTTCATCTCCCAATGCTACCTCCAATCCTGGAAGTGATATGTTTGCATCATGGAAAATGTCGTTTTTAGATGACAATTTCCCAACCGGACCTGACAGATTTCTACAAAGGTTGTGTGCAATTTATAACACTCACAGACCCACATAGACACTCACAGACCCACTCACTGATCCACACAGGCACTCACAAGCCCACACACTCACTGACACACCCACTCACAGACCCACACAGACTTTCCAAACTTTTGGCCAGCTCCGGTCCGCTCCTATCCTGAAAGTTTTGCTCCTATCCTGAAAGTTTTGTGGTGATTCGTCAAGCGGGGCCGAGAAAAAGGGGGTCCCAAAACGCGTTTTCCCCATGCAATTTCCCATAGGACCTTTTGACGCAGCTACAGCCCGAACTGCTGAACGGAATTACACCAAATTTGGCAAAGAGGTAGTCCTCAGTTCAGACTTGTGCCTTTTGCATAAATGGTGTAAATCCGTTCAGTAGTTCCTGAGAAAATTAGAGTTAAAAGCACATATATATCTATGGCCTCGGAGGATCCGCGCACCCTATGCGTACCCTGAGCGCACCCTCTGCGAACCGTGCATGCACCTTCCCGATCAGGCACTGAATGCTAATTGACTGTCAAGGTTCTGTCAACAGTCAAAACCAGGAACTGTTGGCAGCCATTTTGTGCCTCGGTAGAAGCGAGGCTGATTAAGTAAGGGAAATAAGTGTGTGAAAGATGTAAAAGGGGGCAGGGTAGAAATACTCTGACTCTCTAGTGTTGCTTAGGGGGTCCCAGAAAGACCCCCCGGAGCCCCCTTTTTTTATAAAAAAAAGGTAAAATGCACGCAGGGTGCGCGGATCCGGCCGAAAAAAAAAAAACGAAGCGCGGGCTTACGCGCTTCCTTAATAATTAGCCCCCGGGGGCCAAATCCCTGGGGCAAAATCTGTCAAAATTAATGGGGGGTCCCCCAGCCCCGGGGACCGCTACCCCCGGGGCTAGAAAATAAATAGGGTGTGGGGTTGAACGGCCCCCCAAGCCCCGGGGACCACCACCCACCGGGGCTTTATTTATTGAGGGAGGGGGGCTGCGTGGCCCCCTCCAGGAGCCCTCAAGGGCCCTGGGGACCACCACCCCCCAGGGCCAGCTCCTGCAGTGTCCTGGGGTGCCCACCCCCAGGACACTGTTGTTTGCTATGAGAGGGCGGGAGTCTCCCGCCCTCCCATAGCAAACTTCGTTTGGATTTTGAAAGAGAGAGCAGGGAAACCTGCTCTCTATTTCAAAATCCAAACGATATTACTTTTCCACACGGGGAGCTGCATGTCAGCAGCTCTCCATGTGGAAAAGCAATGCCTTCTCCCGAAGGACGCGGGGAGCCGGCTGGGACCGTGGGGGCGTTGGGGCTCCCCCCACGGTCCCCAATGTGTTTTAATAAGCCCCGGGGGATGGGGTCCCCAGGGATAATAAAAATTAGTGATAGGGGCTATTTTTTTTTTCGGTAAAATTAGGAGTCGCGCATCCTAACGCGTTGGGTGCACGATTTCTCTCGCGTAGGGTGCGCGGTTCCTAACGCGTTGGGTGCGCGACTCCAAGGGAAAAAAACAGAAATGTTTGGTAGATAAACATCAAGCCTAAGTGTTTTGTTCTTGAGTGGCTCAAAAAAGAGCTGTTGTGTTTATTGAGAGTTTTTGGTACTTATAAGTAAGTACCTATGCAGAGTCTAAAGTTGTTGAGGAAGACTCTGTTTCCTTCATCAGTAAAGTGTACTCCATCTCTCCTATACATCTCTTGCATATGAAAGTGCAGATTGTTATTGTAAATGGACCCCATTCTATAGTCTCGGAGAAAAGCAGAAACAGATTTATTCACATGTTTCCTAGCTTTCTCAATCTGTGGACAAACATGATTGGACCAGTTCCATTTCTGCCTTTGGCATATGTGAGAATACACAAAGGCAGTTTTGGGAAAAAGTGAAACCAATTCTGCAAAGGTGTCCTCCATAAGCATTTCCAGACCTACCCCAGTCAAAGTGCCTAGGTCATTGCCACCAAAGTGCACTATTATGAGGTCAGGGTGTTGGATATGCATAAAGGATTTTACCAATGGCATCAATTGGTGCCACTTTAACCCTCTTTGTCCAATCCGTTTAATGTCTACATTTGGCAAACCTAGGTCTTTGTGAATGCCTTTGTTTTCTGCATACCTTTGACTCCAGAAAATATAGCTGTGTCCCACAATCCACACTCTAAGCATCTTGAAGGGAGGTCTGGATTCACTTAGATGGTTTCTTTAAATGAAATGGCAGTTTGAAAAGTAATATTTTTCTAAAATGGTGGTTAAGATGCAGTTTTGAAAAAAGACAAGAAATCATTGGTTGTTTGACAACCTTCTACACTGAAAACTAGGGTGCATGTTTCTGTTTTTTAAATGCACGATTCTTATTGGTTAACAAAAACTGATTGAAAGGAACATTATATAGGATAAGCTGATCTGTTGAAAACTCAAGCACACTTGCTGTTTTGATTAGCAACATTGTGTGCTGAACTTGTGACCTGTGTGCTCAGTTCAGTGTTCCATGACCTGTTTCCATGGTAACAGGCAGAAGGCAGATTGGGGGTAGGGTTCAAATTTATGTCATTTGGAAAGGGTTGAATGTTTAACCAATATAAATGTGTGTTAGCTTTTGAATTAATGTGGGAAGGAATGTGATTTGATGTTTACATGTATATGTGTGCAAAATGAGAGGGAAACTTTGCCATTCTTTGGTTTTGCTGACAGGTGCATAGTGCAGAGATTATGTTTAAGAAAATCTGGTGTGTGACTGACATACTTCTTAATCTACAAAACAACTTGAAAGGTGAGTTATTTAATTGTGAGGGGATGTATGTGGTCTATTTTGATTTTAATCAGACTAATGTATTTCTCCTGCTAAAATGCAGGGAGTAGTTTTTTTGTCTACAATCTTATTGACAGTGTGCATGTAGAAACCATTCTGTGATAAGCATTTGTGTTTTTCATGTGTTTGCAGACAGATAACTGTGCTGTTTTTATGTTTTGGTAGAATTATAAACCAGTCATTGTTTATGTATTTGCAAAATGAGTCATGTTTCTACACAAAAATGTAGTACTTCTAGATTAAGAAACGTGTTTTGGTACAGTGCAAGGGATAGTGTTGTTTGTCTAGAATCACACAGTGAGTCTGTGTGCATTTAGGAATAATTTTGAGAGAAACATTTTGGTACTAATGTGTAGTAGAACATTTTCTGCAATGTGTGCAGTCACTTTACATCTTGTAGACTAGTGAATGTATTTTGTACAAGGGAAAGTTGGCTGTCTACAATCACACTGTGAGTCTGTGTGCATTTGGGCAATTATGGTGAGAAAAGCATTTGGTAACATCATGTATTTGCTTGCAGATTACTGCTTTAAAATTTGGTTTGTTGTCAAGTTTGAGTAGCTTTCATAGCAGTGTGCAGTATTGAAATATGTAGAATGTGTGCAGTCACCTTACCCCTTCCAGAGTAGTGAATGACTTTTGGTAAACTCCTAGAGATAGTGTTGCTTGTCTAGAATCACACTGTGAGTCTGTGTGCATTTGGGTAAGCACTGTGAGAGAAGCATTTGGTAACACCGTTTATTTGCTGACAGATAACTGTTTTGAAACCTGTCATGTTGTCAAGTTTTAGTAGTATTAGAAGCCAGTTATTGCCTATGCATTCATAAAATGAGTCAGGCTTTGACACTAAAGTGCAGTACTGAAATATGTAGATTGTTTGCAGTCCCCTTACTCCTTCCAGAGTAGTGAATGAGTTTTGGTAAAGTCTAAGGAATAGCGTTGCTTGTCTAGAATCACACTGTGAGTCTGTGTTCATTTGGGAACCACTGTGAGAGAAGCATTTGGGTACTTCATATCTTTGCATACACATAACTGCTTAAAAACCTTTCCTGTTCTCAAGTTTTGGTAGAATTAGAAGCCAGTCATTGCTTATGTATTCACCCAGGAACTCTCCTTGCAATACTGTAAACATTCAGTTAATATCCAAGTAGTAATGGAGTGAGGCAGGCCTTAGCACATGGATTGATTCAAACGCCTATCCACTATGCATGCAGTCCTCTAACCATCTACACACTTGTCTTTCACACCTTCAATTCCCCAGTCAATATCTTTACACTTCCGGGAAACACCCTGTCACTGCCCTTGCACTCCACTACTGATCTATTCAGCACCATGTACTAATCCATTCACTTTGCCAAAACCCAAAAACTTAAAAGATTTATCCAGGCACTCTCCTTGCAGTACTCTAATGATTCAGTCAGTACCCAGGTACTCATGCAGTGACCCAGGCCTTAGCTCATGGACTGCTTCAAACATCTGTTCAGTATGTATGCAGGCCTCTAACCACCTACACACTTGTCTTTCACACCTTCAATACCCCAGTCAGTATTCATACAGTTCCTGCAAACACCCTGTCACTCCCCTTACACATTTCCAGTGACCCATTCAGCACCATGTACTAATCCATTGACTGCACCAAAACCCAACCACTTATAAATTCACAGAGGCACTCTTCTGGTAGTACTCTAATGATTCAGTCAGTACCCAGGTACTTATGTAGTGAAGCCAGCCTTAGCACAGGGACTACTTCAAACGTCTATCCACTATGGATGCAGGCCTCTAACCACCTACACAATTGTCTTTCACACCTTCATTTGCCCAGTCAGTATCTATATACTCCGATAAACACTCTGTCACTCCCCTTGCACACCTCCAGTGACTCATCCAGTACCATATACTAATCTATTCACTGCGCCAAAACCCAAAAACGTAAAAGATTCATCCAGGCACTCTCCTTGCAGTACTCTAATGATTTAGTCAGTACCCAGGTACTCATGCAGTGACCCACACCTTAGCCCATGGAGTGCTTCAAACGTCTGTCCAGTATGCATGCAGGCCTCTAGTCACCTACACACTTGTCTTTCACTTCTTCAATTAACTAGTCAGTATCTATAAACTCCAGTAAACACTCTTTTAGTCCACTTGCACACCTCTAGTGACTCATCTGGCCCTATGTAGTAATCTATTCACTGCACCAAAACAGAAAAACTTAAAAAGATTAACCCAGGCACTCTCCTTGCAATAGTGTAATGATTCAGTCAGTACCCAGGTAATCATGCAGTGTCTGAGGTCTTAGCTCATGGACTGTTTAAACGTCTATGCACTATGCATGCAGGCCTCTAGTCACCTACACACTTGTCTTCCAATTCTTCAATTAACTAGTCAGTATCTATATACTTCAATAAACACCTTGTCACTCATCTTGCACTCCTCCAGTGACTGATCTAGTACCATGTACTAATCCATTCACTGCGCCAAAACCGAAAAACTTAAAAGTTTTACCCTGGCAGTCTTCAAGCAGTAGTTTAATGATTCAGTCAGTACACAGGTACTCATGCAGTGAACCATGCATTAACACATTGACTGCTTCAAAGGTCTATCCAGTATGCATGCAGGCTTCTAACCTACTATACACTTGTCTTTAACAGCTTGAATTCCCCAGTCAGTATCCATGTACTTCCAGCAAACACCCTGTCACTCCCCTTGCACTCTTCCAGTGACTTATTCAGCACCATATAATAATGTATTCACTGTGCCAAAACTGAAACACTTATAAATTCACCCAGGCACTCTTCTTGTAATAGTCTAATCATTCAGTCAGTACCCAAGTACTAATGGAGTGAGGCAGGCCTTAGCACATGAATTGATTCAAATCTGTTTCCACTATGCATGGAGGCCTCTAACTACCAACACAATTGTCTTTCAGACCTTCAATTTCCCAGTCGGTATCAATAAACTCCAATAAATACCCTGTCACTTCAATTGCATACCTCCACTGACTCATTTGACACTATATACTAATCTATTCTCTGTGCCAAAACCCAAAAACTTAAAAAGATTCACCCAGGCACTCTCCTTGCAGAACTCTAATGATTCAGTCAGTACCCAGGTAGTTTTGCAGTGATCCAGGTGTTACTCCATGGACTGTTTCAAATGTCTATCCACTATGAATGCAGGTCTCTAGCCACTTACACACTTGTCTTTTGCACCTTCAATACCCCAGTCAGTATTCATACAGTTCCCGCAAACACCCTGTCACTCCCCTTATACTTCTCCAGTGACTCATTCAGGACCATGTACTAAGGTATTTACTGCGCCAAAAAACAAATACTTATAAATTCATCCAGTCACTCTCCTTGCAATACTCAAAACATTCAGTCAGTATCCAAGTACTATTGGAGTGAGGCAGGCCTTAGCACATGGATTGATTCAAACTCCTATTCACTATGCATGTAGGTCTCTAATCACCTACACACTTGTCTTTCACACCATCAATATCCCAGTCAGTATCCATACACTTCTAGCAAACACCCTGTCACTCACCCAGTGTCTCTCCTTATAGTACTGTAATCATTCAGTCAGTAAGCATGTAGTCTTTAAGTGAGGCAGGCTTTAGGGCATGAACTGCTTCAAAGTAGTATGCACTATGCATGTAGTGTTTTAACCATCGTCACTCTTGTGCTTCAGGGCTATCATTTCTTAGTCAGTATTTATATAAAATCTGTTTGTATAGTAATAAAACAGTATACATTTTAAAGTTATTAATATACATTTATTAGTGATTATTTTTTACAGATATTGTTTTTCACCATTAAAATAGAGAAATCATGCTAGAAAAAAAGAAAAAGAAAAGAACAGAGAAAGGAGAGTTACTTGAAGAAAAATCAACAACATGTACTGAATGAACAACATAATGTGGCTAAAAAGAAAAAATCTTCTGGTAGGATCACAAAGCAATTTATTAAAAATGTTTGTAGGACCAGACAGAATGTACAGAATGCTGAAACCTCTGAGAATGCTTCAACTAGACAAAATATTCAAAATAATAGGAAAAGTAAAAAAGCAAGTCAAACAGTCAGACAATCAAAGGAGACGAAGTATGGTAAAAGAAGGCAAAGTCAGTATAAGGAAATACGCAAAAAAATATTTTACAAGAGAGTAGTACATAATTTGCTGAAAGATGTGAAGAAATATAAAAAGAGAGCTCTCTTTTATAAAAAGAAGAAGCATATTGAAACCATTGTTGAAAAGGCTTTTGAAGAAAAAAGGAAACTATTCATTTTAGTATTAAACAGAATTCGATCACTAGATAAACCAGTCCATTTAATGAAGGCCAAAAGTAGCAGGAAAAGAGTAATTAATAGAACAAATGTTTGTGATTTTTTTTGGGAGAATGGAAACACAGTTCCAGTTCAGAGCCTTTTTTTTAATGAAGTGAGTTATTTACAGAGCAATAATTTGTTGCATGCAGTTGACACCAGTGGTCGAGGTTATGAGGTTAGAGATGGTTGTCCAATTGACAAAGAGAAAATGGTTGAAAGAAATGCAGAAGAAGTGATAGCTGATAAAGTTCTAGGGAGATATCCTAAACACCCTGTGTACACTTGGGATTGCAGTAGTATTTGTAGTGTACGTCAAGAATGTATTGATAAATTATGTAGTTTTTTACGAGCATGTAGTAAAAAAAGTGTTAAACAAAAGATGACGGTGTTGCCAGGACTAGACCCTTGCAGAGTGAGAAAAAATACTGGTTTGCAAGGTCATTCTCTGACTTGTCCTTCTAGGAAAGTTTTTCAAAGTGTTTTTCACCATTTCAGGATGTTGGCAGTACATCATACTCAAATGCGGAAGTTAGTGAGAAGATTGTATTATGCAAAAAGTCCAGCAGTAAAGTTAAATGAGTTTAACAGTGCTCTTTTGCGTGGGTCAGAATCAGATGTGAAGAAGGTTTGTGATGATATTGAGTTTTGTTACTTTGGTCCTCAGCAAGAGAGTGCAGAAACTGACACATTAGTAGAACAAAATGTTGAAGGCAATGTAGAACACGTGATTACAAAAAAATTTGAAGATCAAATCACAAAGTTTAAGGTAATTTCAGGTGAAAGACCAAATGTTTCTTGTATTTGTTGTCGGCAAAGTCACTATAAAAATCAGACTAGGAGTGTCAATCCGTATTTAAAAAGTGAAATAGAAAATAATGATAAGTGGAAGGAATTTGCAACTTATTTGTTGGTAGAGGATTGTTTTGATTTGGAATCTGAGCAGCGTATTTGCAAATATTGTTATAACAATTTAGATGAGAATAAAATGCCTGGTAGAGCTGTTCATAATAATCTAGAGTTTGTTGCTATTCCTCCAGAGCTGATAGATTTAAATACCTATGAGTCTATTCTCATTCAATGTGTGCACCCGTTTCAGGCTATTGTTCGTATGAAGCCTAAAACAGGTAAATTACCTCCATCAGAGTTACAAAGAGGATTGAAAGGAAGAGTTGTGTATTTACCGTTAGATTTAAAGAAAAACATTAAAACTATTGGTGTAGACCATGCAGAAAATGAACCACTAGTCATTCTAGTTAATGGTGTTCCTACTAAGAATAAGAACATCTGGCAAGAGTTAGTGGATGTTAGAAAAGTGCAAAAGGCATCATTGTATCTGATAAAAAATAATGAGTACTATAGAAATGTGTTTGTAGGAGAAGAAGAAATAAATTTAGCAGAAGATACTGAAACATTAAGTGGACAAATTGAAAAAGTGGACATGTCCAGATGTGAAGAAATCTATGAACATTACAGTGTACATCCACTTCATTCCAAAGAGGTGATGGGGAATACGATTGAGTTGTTCCAAATGAAAAAAGCAAGAGGAAGTCCCATGAGTGTATGGGAAGAGAGCGTGGAAGCTCGTTGTTTCCCGCAGTTGTTTCCAACAGTAAAAGGTGGACGATATGATGAACGTCCTGTGCAGATTCCTGCATCTGAATATCGGACAACAAGATTATATGCAGAAGATCCAAGATTTCGACAATGTATCCCTTATATGTTTCATCTTCTGTTTGAAAGTGACTTGTCTGGACTTTCATATGCAGTAAATCACATTTTAAAAACTGGAATGCATCTGCAAAATGTGACTGCAAAGGATTTTATGGATAAAGTGCATCAGAGAGATGATCATTTAGAATCTCAGTTGATTAATCTGATGGCATGTCAGCGTGGGACTAATGAATATTGGTACCGTCGTCATGGAGAACTGAAATGTATGCTACGGAACTTGTGAACTCCTACATGGATTGTTACACTAAGCTGTGCTGAGTATGCATGGGCTGATTTACTTGAATACAAGACACCTGGAGAATTGTGTAGGCCTGGGCGGTAAATTCCGTTCCGCTCACGGAATTTGCGGAATTTGCGGAATTTCGCGTTCCGCGGAGAACGCGAAATTGCTCAAAAGTCTGCCTTCTGCGATTTCGCGAAATTTTTGCTTGTTCGCGTTCTCAAAATGCGTGTTCGCGAGATATTTCTCCCCGAGCACGCAAACTGCAATTGTGAACAGGAAAAAAGCATCGCGAACAAGCAATTCCATGTGTTCGCGGAATTTCTGCGTGTTCGCGGAGATTTTTTACCGTTTCGCGGAGATTTGTGTAACGCAATTACGCAAATTCCGCCCACCCCTAGAATTGTGCTCTTTGGATCCTGTTAATGTATGCAGATATTTCAATCATAGATTTGAAGCTATGATGTCTTTCATCTGCAATAAAAAGAATCCTCCTCTTGGAGAAGTTGTGGATTTCTTTTGGAGAAAGGAGTATCAAGCAAGAGGTGCTTCTCATATACATATGTTGTTATGGATCAAGGACGCCCCCAAATTTGGAACAGATTCAGATGATACTGTTTTGTCTTTCATTGAAGATTATGCCACATGTGCCGTACCCAATAGCAGAGAAGATAAAAACTTAAAACAACAAGTCTTACGATTCCAAAGCCATAGGTGTGGAAAATACTGTTGACGAAAGTACAAGTTAAAGGATAAGTTCTATACCAAATGTCGTTTTGGATTTCCACATCCTGTATTATCCAAAGGAAGAGTGAACAGTTTTATGTCAGCTATGCGACATACCATCACAAGAAAGTCTCTGAAAAATACCTACAACTTAAGAAGAAGCGAAAACTCAAAATACATAAATGACTACAATCCAGTTATTTTATCCATGTGGAACGCAAACATGGATATTCAGTATGTTGCGGACAATTCCATTGCTGTTGCTCGATATGTAACATCCTACATTACTAAATCAGAAAAGACAGAATTGAAAGAAATATGGGAAGAGATTTCCCACTAGAAGACTCTAAGTAAGAAATTATACAGTTTCAGTTTGAAGATTTTATCGCATCGTGAATTTGGAGCATTTGAATGTTCAGATTGGTTATCATCTGCAAGTCTATACTCCAAAAGTAGAAGAATCATTTGGGTGAGTCTAGGTCTTGCAGCAATGCGAAATCGGGAACTGAAATCTGTTCAAGAAATTGAATATTTAGCAGAAAAAGAAGCAGAAAGTACAGATATTTTGAAAATGAATATGTTGGACACATATTACCCAAACAGTAGTCATCATCTTGAGAACATGTGTCTCTATGAAGTGCTGCAAAACTACACTTTTAAACGGAATACTACAGAGAACATCAAGGATGGAAAATATGCAGTGATTGGTTCCGAAGGATGTTTGGTGAAACAAAGGAAAGGAAATTTAATTAATCACAGGAAACTGAGTTGCGACACTGCTGATAAAAGGGAATTGTACTATTTAGCCATTTTGCAAATGTTTAAACGATGGCGTTCAGAACTGGAATTACTTGGAGATTTTCAGAGCTATGAAGATTCATGTAATGCTCGTAAAGATAGCATACAATGCAGTACTTTCGCAAATTATGTCAAAATGTTTAATGATGAAATTGATCAAGAATCTACAATTGCAGCTGAGATTGCTAGAGACAGTTCTCAAGACAGTCAAAGTTCTGATGCACTGAGTCAAGATCCACTAGGACAACCAATTGTTGAAAATGAAGCAGTAATTGCCATGAATGAGGTGGAAACAGCAATGTATCAAGCTTAAGAAGATGTAATACAGTTAGGAAACTTGGAAGAACAACTAAATGTTGAACAGAAACAAATATATCAATAAGTGAAAGAGCAGATTGACCATGGATTACTTCATGAAAAGAAAGGGTGCTGATGTAAATCATTTTAACCTATCCGAATGTCTGTGAGTGGTCAAGCTGGAACAGGAAAAACGTTTCTTAATTAAAGTAATTACAAGTTATCTGCAGACAACAACTGAGTCGCTTTTGTCTTGTGTTGTCACTGCTCCAACTGGGTTGGCAGCACATAATATTAAAGAAATTACTTTACATCATTTACTAATGCTACCAGTAGAGCATTTCAACAAATTGGAATATCACAAACTATCTGGAGAAGCTTGTTGTGAAGTTTCAAGAGTCCTGAAGAAAATAAAACTTCTCATTATTGATGAGGTAAGCATGGTCTCAAACTTGAAGCTTGCCTTTGTGCATTTAAGAATGCAGCAAATTCTTAAAACAGAGTATGACGTGACATCATAGTTTTTGGAGATCTACTGCAACTGACTCCAGTAAAAGGACAACCGGTATTTAAAACACTTGCACATGAAGATACCAGAAAGTCTCTTGGTAGTGTTGGTAACATGAACATTTGGACATATTTTGAATACAAAGAACTGACAACAAATATGCGACAGGCAAATGATGCTGAATATGGAAGTATTCTTCAAGATATAAGAATTGGACTTCTGACAGAACATGACAAACAAGCTTTGGAGAGTCGATTACTTTCCAATTTGTTTCCAAATGAAAATGTAGTTCCTGAGAAAGTGTACATGAAAATTGCAGAAAATAAATCAGTGATCTGCTTAATGCCAACACTGCGTGAGTGTTCTATATTCAACGAAGAACTATTGAAACTGGAAAATGAAGAAATTATAAAAATGGAAGCCATCGATAAAATAGAGCATGAAGATATCACTATTATTTTGACGGGAAAATTGAAAACAAAACTGGATTCTTTAAAAAAAAATATCTAAAACGTCTGGTTTATAAAAGACTATATGCATGTGTAAACTGTTGGGTAATTTTAAGGCGTAATATGGATGTAGAAAAAGGTTTTGTTAATGGAGCAATGGGTAAAGTGGTGGATTTTGTTAATTATCAGAAAAAAGAAGGAATTGAATTTTTAAAAATGTAATTTGATCAGATTGAAAAGTTAAAGAAATTGGTCGTTGTACAGTCAGTTTTTTGCTTGTTAAAGATTTATATGTCCGTAGGAAACAATTTCCATTTTCTCTGGCATATGCAGTGACTATTCATAAATCTCAAGGTTTTTACGTGTAGACAGTGCATTGGTGAACATTGGATCTACCGTGTTTAAAGAGGGTATGGCATATGTTGCTTTGTCGCGAGTCAGAACATTATCTGGTTTGTTTTTGATTGATTTTGATGAGACAAAGGTTACTGCAGATGCAAACTGTGTAAAAGAGTATAATAGGTTAAGAAGGGTGTTTGCTCCCAATTTAGGTCAATATCCTGTATTTGAAAAGCATGTGGTTGGTCGAAAAAGAAGGTTTGAGAATATCTGTACTGAAGTGTAGAGAAGGGAAAAGAACAAGATAATATTGTGATTGCAAGTAAAAAGAAAAAGGACACTATTGAATAGATTGTTGGTTATCAGTTTGAAAATAGTTCAAGTGTCAACTGCTTTGCTAATGTAGTGGTTAATGATTTTTTTTATCTTGAAGGTTTGCAAGAACAAATTCTGCATAATCGGGAAAAAATATTTTGTTCTTTGTTGCATTCTGTTTATGAAAAATTGACAACAGATACAAGTAAAATACAAACTGTTTCAGATGTTCGTAATCTTTTGGATGTGTGTTCTGGTTCTACACAATTTACGCAAAATATCCAACAAGATGCTCAGGAATTTTTAATGTATATGCTTACCATTTTTGAAAATGAAGGTGTAGAAATAGAAAATATTTTTGACCTTTCTTACAAATAGGAACATCATTGTGAAAATTGCATGTATCCATCTAGCACTAATGTAGACACTGAAGATTTCTATATTTAACATTACCAGACTGTAAATCAGTGTCTTTCAATAAATTAGTTAAAGGTGCAAATCAAAACATGGAGTGTAGCCAATGTAAATCAGAAATGTTATCCACATTATTTTTAAAATATGGACTATATATAATTTTAATGATGCAACGTTGTACAGCTGATGGAAGAAAATTGAATACTTTAATAAAGCAATTTGTAGCAACACTACTATCAATATCAGGAAGGACTTTTGTAGCAATTGCAATAATTTTCGATGATGGTCCTTCCACAACATCTGGACATTACACTGCCTATTTAAAATGTGACAAAGGCTGGACACTTTGTAATGATGCCCAGTTGGTTTTCAAACAACGTTTGCCTAGTGAATTACCAAATTCCTACCTAATATTTTTAAAGCCAAAGTTTTAGGAAGATAATTCACTCTCTGAGGAATTTATTATTATAATTTAATAGGATTACCATTGGACAATTTACATAAAAAGGAGTGCAAAAATACCATTTGGCCTCAAGGAAAGGTATATGTTTGAATTATGGAATTTTTCATGCTCATTGACTCGGTGAATATTTTAAAGTGACAACATTTACAGTTTTTATAAGTTAAAGTTATAAAATGTTGTTAGCCATAAGCATTTCATATATGTGTGATCTGTATTTTCTGGTATTTTACTGAGAATGGCATGTTGTTTTTTTTAAAACAATCTTTTTAATTGTTTTTTTTTGCCCGCTGTTATGTGATGAGTACGATTGAAATCACTATTTCTAGTGAAATTCAATATATTCTGAGAACAGCAAAAAAGGCAAACAAATTACTTTGTTTAAATTATGCTGTGTTCTTAGAAATGTATTATTACATGTTATAACTATTTTTTCTTTTCTTTCACAGATCCTAATTCTAAAATAAGCAATTTACCCCAATTTACATTACAAAAAACATCTGAAAAAAATGTGTACCATTTTTTATTTCTATTACTGTGAAGGTAAGTTTAACTAAGTATTAATATGTACAATGGGCAGATCTGGAAGAAGCTACAAAGTTTGAATACGTTTTTCAAAACACCCTGTTTATACCTATGCAGTTTTTTTATCTCCCTGTCATAGGATATCATGTGACCTGCCAAAAAACAAATTTGAGTGGTTCATAATATTTCCCATTGCACCTATTGAAGGACTGCAATCATTTCAATCATACTTCTTTGAGCATCTTTGCAGACAAAACTCTGTGCTTACCTCCTATCATTCGCAAGCAATTTTTCAAACAGAAATATGTCACTTTTTGTAACATAGTTATAGCGCAAGACACTCTTTCATATTTACAAAGAGAGGAAAAGGCACTATGTGTACCTTTTCTTGTCCATGTAAATACAACCTCATCATACACACCACTTTGCGTTGAAAGGGCGTTCTATAAGTGTTGTTGTGCGTGATTGCACTGAATACTCATAGAACAAGACACATCTCCAGATTTATCAGAAATCATGAATCTCGACATGTGTGTGAATGCTGCACCATTCTCCAATTGGTGTAGCAAAGCACAACAAGGAGAATTGTTTTCATTTCTCCTCATTTTTTAACCTTCAATGCATGCTAAAATGTTCAGCATGCATTGAAGGAGAAAAATGTGTTTACTGATTGCTTTTGTGCAGGAAGGTGTGTATTCCTGCTCAAAGACAAACACCATATGAAACAGATATCCTTGCACCATGGTGCAAGGGTGCCTTTGTCACTATATGGCTGCAGTTTAAGCAGCCGTGCAGAGAGAAGCATAGATTTGCAACATATTTATGTACATATGTTGCATCCCTGTGCTTCGGAAGTAGTACAGCACCCTGCAGTTAAAGAGGTTACTGTGTGATGCTGCAGCACTTCCTCATAGTTCTGCACTTATACATTCACCATACGCTACTAATGCATTCGTTCAGTCAAATATGTACTACACATACATACATCTAAACTTTCACACACTAACAAACAAATATAGCTCTTTTTTTAAACCATGAAAGTTAGTTCTTAGAAGAACTCTTTTTTTTCTTCTTTTTTCTTTTATATTTTTTTTCTCCGTTTTTTGAACAATTTAAAAAAAATGTTTTTTCTTGAAAAAAAAAGGAAAAAACAGAACTGGAGGAACAAAACAATGAACTTCAGGAAAAAAAAAGAGCAATGATGGTTCTCTTGCTTTCGACAGATAAGGTCAATCGACTGCTCTCCATAGCAAAGTACAGCGTTACATTTTATGCAGAGCACTTTTAAGGTTGCAAACTGTGGACGGATGTCCAAGTTTTGCACAGATGGATCCACCCTTGAAGTACTCGGCTGCGATGCATTTGATGGAGCAGGAAGAACTCGCATTCTTCGGCATTCCTCTCGAGCAAGGTTCACCGGATGGAGGGTCCTCAGATGCTTCATCATACTGGCTGTACCGCAGGAATATTTTTTGTTGGGATCCCCACGGGAGAGCACTCGCTGGCAGATCTTACATGTCACTAAGTTGGCATTTGTTGTGGTTTGCCCCTCAGGAAAAGTAAAAAATTTCCAAACCACAGATGTATATCTTGGTTGGCGTGGTGGTTCTTCCAAAAATTCATCCTCAGATGAATGAGCAGATGCTGGTGATGCCTGCTGCCCTGAAGCAATTGTTTTTGAAAAATTTTGAACTAAGTGTAAACTTAGCCAAAAAAAGTTCTTCTCTGCAGAGAGATGCTCCTCCAAAGAAGAATGATTTAAATGGGTGGGGTCTTTCAATAGTTAGAATAGGAAGTGTAATGAACCAATCAAATTTCTTTTTTCAGGTCACATGGGATCCGCGCACCGTGCGCATAGGCAGCACACACCGAGCGCGAATCGCAAAATTGCATTTAAAAGGAATATAGTATTAGAAGTAAAAATATATTAATTTTATTAGTAGTTTAGATTATGTCTTCAATTAATATTCACATGAAATACATATATACATGTTTTTTGACATTTAAAATATTTCGCGCTATTCGTGCACCCACTGCATCAAACACGCACATGACATCACACGGAAGCACGCGAGCGTCGCGTAACGTGCTTCGTACGTGTCACATATGGGCTTGAAGTCGCGTACCGGTCGCATAGCTATCGCGCACGAAAATACGTGCCCAACGCATACCGTACGCGGATCCTACACTACACTCGTAAAATGGCGACTTTGTTCCGCGCAGGGATCGAGAAAGGTGCACATAGGGTGCGTGAATCCCTTAAAAATTGTAAAAAAAAAATAAAGTATTAAAAATATAGTTTAAAAAATATTAAAAAATATATAAAAAATAGTTTAAATAAATTTACAATTAAAAAAAAAAATCATTAAACACAAATAATATGTTTTAATTTTTAAAAGAATTAATTGAAAAAAAAGTTAAAAAAGTGGTGAAAAAATAATATAAAAAAAGTTATTAAATTGACACACTGAAATGTAAAGATTTAGAAATCCAATGATAATCATTAAACATCATAGCTTTAGAGATAAGTTATAGATAGGAATTAGCATTTAAAAAAACCTTTGAAATTCACTATAGGTTTCAGGTATGTTATAGTTAGGAATTAGCATTTAAAAAACCTTTGAAATTCACTGAAAAAACCATAGGTTTCATGCACGTTATAGTTAGGAGTTAGCATTTAAAAAACCATAGAAATTCACTGAAAAAAACCATAGGTTTAAGGGGCGTTATAGTTAGCTGGACATTTCCCTCGTACAAAACCCTAGAAATTCCCCCGTTATAGTTAGTTCAGCTAACTATAACTCGCGCCCCTGCAATGCACTGCTGATGACGTCACATATTACATCACTCATGACATGGTCAGTGACATCACTGATGACATCACTGATGACATCTCAAATGACATAACTGATGACATCATCCAGTGAATGTGTGTTTCTGTAAAGTTTCAATATTTTTCATATATATCTATGCCAAGATGTATTGAAGAATGAATGCATTTACAAGTGCCTGAAGGAATAAATTAGTAGGTGCGTGACTGACTGTATTAGTGCGTGATTGAACATGTCTTACTGAATGCATGGGTTAGTGACTACACTGTGTGAAAGCCTGTATTAGTCTCTCAGTTGGTGTGTAAGCAACTGCATGGGTTGTTGAATAGCTACATGAGTATCTTTATGGGTTATTGATTTGTTGTCTGAGTTTCTGTATGTGTCCCTGAGTGTCGGTGTTGTATGACTGTATAGATATCTGAGTGGGTGATTCACTGGCTGTATGGATTCAAAAGCGCATCTGGGAAGGGCTGTATGGATGAGTTACTGTGTGTATGGGTGTGTTGGTGAGTGAATGAATGTCTCAGTGGTATATGTGTGACTAACTGCATATGTTTTAAGGCACTATATGTGAGTGTTGGAGTATATAAATGGCTATACATGAGAGTAAGTTATTTGAAGAGTTTGTGTATAAATGAGTGTCTGCTTGTATCAGTAATTGTACAAGACAGTAAATATGTGTTAGTATCTCTATAAATAAGTGATATGGTGTGTCTATAAATAACGGACTTGGTGTGTATAACTGTATACATGAGTAAATGGATATGTGATTGATTCTTTGCATTACTGACTAGGTGTGTGAGTAACTCTATGGATGAGCGGCAGAGCGTGACTGCATGTATAGATGTATGAGTGCATATTTTACTACTGTATTGATGAGTAACTACATGTATAAGTGACTGGATGTGTGTGTAGACCTACGAAACAGTGAGTGGTAGTATATGGCATTGTTGTGTGTATAGTTTCAAAAATTGTAGTCTGCATTTTAGAATGGGTGTATCAAAGTTTATATTAGGGCATCAGTATGTGCATCAGATTATCACGTGGATGATGTCATCAGTGATGTCATCAGTGATCTAATTTGAGATGTCATCAGTGATGTCACTGACCATGTCATGAGTGATGTAATATGTGATATCATCAGCAGTGCATTGCGGGCGCGCGAGTTATAGTTAGCTCAACTAACTATAACAGGCGAATTTCTCTGGTTTTATATGAGTCAAATGTCCAACTAACTATAACGTCCCAGAAACCTATGTTTTTTAGTGAATTTCAAAGGTTTTTTAAATGTTAATTTCATATTTTAATGTTTATAAAAACTATATTTTTTCTATATTTTTTTAATATTTTGGAACTCTATTATGTTTCTTTTTTTAACTTTAAAAATTAAGTAATGTTTTATATCTTCCCCCCAAAATATGGATATCTTTTTATTTTTGGGAGAAAACTGAACTCCCATACCGGTAGTGTACCAAGCTCCATCACCACGCGAATCCTATCCGCCATATTGCTAAACTCGTAAAGAATGCACATTTCGTATCCGACGGATTCGTCGCACCGCATCCCACTTAAGGGTGGGCGGAATTTGCGAAATCCACTTTCGCAAATTATCGCGAAAATGTTAAAAATTATCGCAAACACGCGGAAATATCGCGAAGATGCGGAAGTATTTTCCCGCATGTTCGCGAGATTTTCTGCATGGTTGCGGCTCGCCAACTTACCCATGTGGTTGCTCGCGGGCGCGGCCATCTTGTTTTCAGTTGTCTCACGGTGCATGATCGCGAGAAGAAAGACGTGATCGCGCGACGCATGACGTCACTGCGGGCGCAAACTGTCGCGAGACAGCGCAAATGGCTAAAAACAATAGAACATCTCATGGAGAACGCGACCGGATCAAGAAAACTTGTCGGCGAACGCAGGGATTCAGGTAAGGCGCGCGAGAATGTATTATTTTACAGCGCGAGCAAGAAACAGATTATCGCCAAGCTGCGGAATGCGGAAATATTTGACATTTTCGCGCTTTCCGCGGAACGCAAAAATGTCAAATTATCGCAATTTCCGCAAACGGAACGAAATTTTAGCCCAGGCCTAATCCCACGTAACATCATATACGTATGAGTTTGCGCCAGCTGCTACATAGGTATCTGACTGGTACGCAGTACCAAGCCACGCATAACATCATGTACGTATGGGTTGCGCCCGCTGCGCATTGCGTATGCTACAAGTGCACGCTGCCAGGCCCTGTGTTACGTCATAGACGTATGGTGTCGTGCCGGGTCCGCCATTCCTTCGTTGTTTTTTTAATGTCTCAAAACTATATCTAAATAACTTTAAACTGTATATGAGGGCAAGCGATAATCTAAAATATTTTAAACATTTATAAATTTCTAACTGTAATAAACTTATATTATGATAAATATATTTTCTCAAAATCTTGTCGGGTGCGTCCTCCTTGCGCCCTCGATGCGCGATTGCCATGTGACCTTAAAAAAAAGCATTTGATTAGTTCATAACATTTCCCATTGTAACAGTTGGAGGACCCCACCCATTTTAGTCATTCTCTCTACAGTGTTTGATAAGACACACCCCTTCTGCTTAGAGAGCTTTTTTGAAAAGTTTTTTTGCTCTGTGCAAATATCTTCTACTACGCACAACATGCAACGATCATCTCGATCAATATTCAAGGTCTGTACATTAGCCTTCCACGTGCGATGGCCATGCATCTCAAACGTTACATCAAAAATCAAATGTGTGTTACACGATGCCCCTGGTGTGTATGTGTGCACATTATTGTGCTGCCTTTCGGCCTGGGTATTGCTGGCCTGAAGGGGTATCATCAGCCAAGGGCAGAGTGCACATCCTAGATCACATGTGACAAACAGTAAACAGTGTGTACATTTGTATTGCTGTATTCTCTATTGTCAGGCTTTACCAGTATAGTAGTGTGTCATATGTGAGAGTTTCAGATTCACGTCTGGCATGCATTGCTTGACTATAATGAACGTTATCACTATTTATGACGTAGCCTCACTGCTGATCCTCCCTCCATCCGAGCACATTCACATGTGTGCGCTTCGCGATAGCAACACTTTCAATAATACCGCACACCATTGACATGAGTGTCTGCGCATATCCACAACCTTGACAACGACATGTGATGTTGGCCATTCAATGTTTTCGAACAGCATCTCATTAGAGATAGTTGCCGCCCTGCCGGTACATGCTACATTAATGTAAATTGCGCATTCTGCGACATCAAAACTGCAACAGAAAAACACATAAGTACACTTCCTGGCCAGACAGGAACTGAAAAACGCCCATGTCCCCATAACTATTATTCACACCCCTACGCTCGCCTGGCGTACACAAGCCTAGCCCACTTTGCGTACGTATAAATAGGATAACGACAACGCCACATGTCCCAGTTCTCCTACACTGCCTCAGGTGATATGGTCGCATCCACCTCGCATATCACAATGCGCAATAAAAAAAGGGATCCATTAGGCGTACACCATCGTCGCAATCAACACTGCACCTGAATTGTGAACACTACTGCCTGTCGTGTTTGGACACACAACAACGACAGCAGGTGAGCAGTGGGGCCTGGGTGCACTGGGGCTGCAATTGAGCACGATGCTGCGGGAGCGGTGGGGTGCATCAACCTGGGTGCGCAGGTACAAACAAGCGATATTGCCCTGCTTAATAATGTGTTTTCTGAACTCATTCAGTCACATGTCTGTCTCATTTTAAGGACCTGCAGGACCGTACTGTAGGACTGAGCTAGAGGGCAGCGCTGCCCTACAGACACGTGTTGAGCGCAGTGCTGCGGGAGGGGTGGGGTGCATCAGTCTGTGTGCAAAGGGGCGAACACACGATGTTACCCTGCATACTGATGCGATCTCTGACTCATTTAGTTTCATCTCTATCTCATTGTAAGGACCTGCTGGACCAAACTGTAGGCCTGAACCAGCAGGCAGCGCTGCCCTATAGACACGTGGCTTTGGCTTTTGGGGCACTGTAGTGAGCCTTGCGCCACTGCATTACACCCGCACATTATGCTTCTACCATGCGCTCTGTTCCTTTGTATGTGAACTTTGGCATAACATATTATTATTTAACCTTGTGTATTCTCGTGCACTCCAACTCCTCTTTGAACCACAATTACCACTAACAGTTCGAAGATCGTACTTCAAGAAGGAAGGATGCACTTAACTGGTGTTCTCTATTAACGTTGAAAGAAACCTTCATTTTCCTCAAGACGTTTCCAACATTATATTTTCTCTTCCTTTTCAGACACTGGGTTACTGGAACCAAAATGGGCAGAGCGGGTGCTCACCTCGTGATGATGCCCTGGGCATTGTGACGCCTTCCATCGTGGTATCAAGACACCATCCCCGACCGGAGACCTGCTGGACCACCCTGATAGCGGCACCCCGGAGTTGGAGCTCGCACCAGCACGTCCTTGGACACACTGGTTGTGGCAGGTGAGCAGTCAAGCCTTGGCACGCAGGAGCTGCAATCGAGCACAGAGCGGAGAAAGGGGCTTGGGTGCAGCAGCCTGGGTGCACAGGTGCAGCCAAGTGATGTTGCCATAAGTAATAATGTAATCTCTGGCCTCATACATATCTCTGTTTCATTTTACGGACTTGCTGGACCGCACTCTTTCTCGTGGACCCCAGCGTCCCATACACACGGGTGACGGGAGGTGAACAGTGAGGGCTGGGTGCAGTAGGCCGGCACTCTGTCTCCTCCTCCCTCTTTTCTTTTCACTCTCCCTCCCCTTCTCCCTTCCACCCACTCGCTCTCTGTCCCATTCTCACTTTCCTCCATTCATTCTCACTACCTTTCATTTTCTCTTAGACATGGCACACATACTTATGTTTCTTTTTCGTCTTGCAGGTTTTTTACGCTGCTTCCGGAGGAGTCCCACCCACTTCTTTCATGTTTTACTGTTGTTCGAATAAAGTTACATTTCCATTTATTTGTGTTGTGTTAACAAAAGTATATTTTTTTTACCAATAAATAACTGACAACACTTGTTTGTAGTTTATTGTGAAATTCGGCAGTTGATAGTAGGTTATAAGGGAAATTTTGTTTAATTTTCTGGTGCACCTACCAAATATAAACCAACAGACTATTACATAAATGAAGCCTGGGTAATTGTACAATGGCAAGAGTTCTATGAGTGTATCACTTTATAACACCATGAGTACTGCCCGTGTGATTTCAGAATCAATAAGGCACTGCCTAGGGCCACCGAGGCTTCAAGGACTGGTGAGGCCCACCCTGCATATTTAAATAAAGCCCCGGAGGTTGCCGATCCCCGGTCTTGAGTTGGCCTCGAAGCCCCCCGAACAATTCGTAAACAATACCCGGGGAGGTGTCGATCCCCTAGTCTGCGAAACGTCTCTGTGCCCTCCCGCGCCTAATTTACAACATGTGAGATTCAGATCCCCAGTGCTGCAGAGACCCCGCTATATAATAATAGGATTGGCCCCGGAACATTACCTACCAGTGGGCTCATTTAAATGAATGGGTGAGACCCCGCTTCATTTTTTTCCTCTCCATTTTTACCATCCGGTTCCGCTTTATTGAAATAATTCAAGGTTTTCCTACTCTTGCATTAATGAAGTAAACAAGAATTTACTATCACAGAGTGCAAGCAATGCTCCCGCCCTGTAATAGCAAACATAAATGTCCTGCGCTTGCACACCCCGGGACATTGTATGACCTGCGCCTGGGAGGTGGCGCTCCATGGGACCATGATGCTTTGTTTACTTCATAACTACAGAATTAGTATAAATGCATACTAACACTACTTGCACACGTGTGGTACAGCAACCAGAGTGTAGTGAAGAGGCAGAGGAAGCCCAAAATCAAAAAATGAAAATCCTACCAGAGGTATGATCACATAGTTCAATCAGCCGACGACCCTGGGATGAATAGAAACAGATTCACCAAGAAAACGGGTCTCCAGCACAACGCAAGCAAGCGCAAAATCTTGATGAGTGCTGCCTTCTTTTCACCTTCTCCCGCTCATCGCTAAATTTATGTAGTGAACAGGAAGACAGCAGTGGATCCGATAAGTAGATTTATTGCAGGAAAAGAAGACAGCTTAAACAGCCACCAACAGGACCAGAAACCAAGGCATCCGTCTTCTCCAGCACTGTGTACAAACTCCCCAAGATTCCCGTCATGACAGTCCTACATTCTAACATTACATACTTACATCATAGTATCATTACATACTAACATTGTACTATGACTTACATGCAAATAGTACACAGAGCACATCACTTTACAACAATCAGCTCGGTTTGATCCCCGAGTCTTCACACCGGTAGGCGTAGTACTTCGTTTCCCACTTCCAGTATAGTATAAATGCACGGTAGAGCTCAGTAGTTCTCTTCCCATTCCCTGTATGGTATTAAAGGCCTACTAACACTACTTCCATAGGTATCCTACAAACACCAGAGCACATCACTTTACAGCAATGACCTCCCGGTTTAGGCTCTAGGTTTCATACCCGACTGTAGCAGCATCTCATCTCAGCACCATGACCCTCTGAGCAACACCGCACTTTCAGACTGGTAGGTGTGACTACTTCGCTTCGCACTCCCCCACAAAGGTTACAGTGCTCCTATCCCTGTTTCCTACTCTTTTCGCCCTTTTTCCCCCTTACTCGCTTCAATGGAATCACAAAATGGCTGCCAACACTTCCTAGTTGCAACCGCTTGCAGCGCTCACAACCAATAAGCAGCAAGCTCGTGCTTGTAACGCCTCAGCCAATCAGATGGCAGAATTCCCAAATATCGATATCTGTACATTTTGATATTTCTCCAAAACTACTGAACAGATTTACACCAAATAAACAAAAGCTTGCTTTCTAGACCAATACCCTTCTCCCTGCCAAATTTGGGGCAATTCCGTTCACCCGTTCGACCTGTAGCCTTGTCTAAAGTTTCCTATGGAAATGAACACAGAGAAAACACGTTTTGGGACCCGCCTTTTTTCTCGCCCCCCCTTGACAAATCACCCCCAAACTTCCCACATAGGAGCTGATATGAACAAAGAGTTAGTTTGGAAATTTCAGATTCATCAAACAATGCCAAAGTTATAAGCTAAACAAAAATGCTCTTCCTCTGGAAACTTGGTCCTAACTATAACTACCTACTGGCGAACGCCAGTAGGTAATATATATATATATGTATACTCGAAGATGTTGGAATAGGGCTTCTTTATTTTCTCGCATCGTCCTCGACCCCACAGCTAAAAAGAGACTTGTTTCGGCTTTGCAGAAGCCTTTGTCAATCTAATTGGCGCCATGAAAAGACGTTATAGTTAGGCTCAGATTATACGGGCATAAATCCATAGAAATTCAGCAGTTATAGTTACCTGAGCTAACATGAACTTATGCCCCCACAATGCACTCTTTATTACCTCGTGTATATATATATATATATATTGATGAAGATTCCACCGCAAATTAATCCAAAGGAACACTCGCACTCCAAGGTCCGTTATTACAAGAAAGTTTTATTGGCTACGCGTTTCGAGCAGACGCTCTTCTAATATATATATATGAAACAAAACTTCTCTCAGGCTTCACCCCGAGTCCCAGGGTTCGTCGCAGCAAAGGAAAAGCACGGCACCACAGAGGTATTCACCGTTGGAATTTATTTAGCATAAATTTTCAAGGACACGCACAAAAGGACGGTCGACGCGTTTCGGCACTCAGCCTTCAACTGGACCATAGAGTCCTATTGTCCAGAATGTCTCTTTTAAAGCAACATTTTCAAATTAATAATAGAAACTGAAAACATACTGGACATTCATCGCATCATGGATCAAGATATATTATTTACAAGTAAATGAAAATTTAGATCAATTGAGAAACACAATAGTTCATGCCACCATGGTGGTTGTTTGTTGATAAAGTTTTTAGAAAAAATCATTGCAATTGATTTCAGGGAGTTACGAATTTAAAAATAACAATCAAGGTGAAGTACCGTTGAGGTGATTATTTCCATCAAGTAAACGATCAAAGTACGTATTGTTGTCAAAATTCATAACGTTCCCTATCTAGAGTCAAAGAAAGGTTATTACAAGTTTATGCAAAGTAATTTACATATGTCTATACCAGTAGCAATCAAAGAGTAAATGATTTAGAAGAGATGCAGTGAAAATGATGAGCAACTGACAATTATTGATCAAGCCAATAAAATATTTAGAAGTGCAAAAAAGACAAAAGGACTGAAAGATGCCCATCATAAATTTTCAGATTGAGAGCCATTAGAGGTGCACATGTAATTCAGCATCCAAGTTATGTCCCAATGGGTTTTCAGTACCCATTAGTAGTATCATTCTTGACTCTGCTCTTCTTAAGGCAAGCATGCGATTTCCACCCCTTTCCTTCTGCTTGACAATTTTGATGCCAGAGTATCTGAGCTGACAGGAGTCACTTGAGTGGAAGTCATAAAAATGTTTTGCCATAGGGTATGTGAAATCCTTGTTCTTGATCGCACGCAGATGCTGTAGGATGCGAAGTTTGAGTTTGTTAATCGTGCTCCCTATATAATATTTCTGGCAAGGGCATTCCAGTCTATAGACTACATATTTTGATTCACATGTGATGTGATCTCGAATCATTTCATGATGGCCATTCTGTAGTTGGTAAGAGGTGATGTTTTTACCCTGTTCACATGCCTTGCATTTTGAGCATTTCCAAAATCCAGGTGTGGTTAACCAGGACTTGGTGATTGGTGGTTTGACTTCAAAATGACTTTGTGTTAGAATGTCTCCCAGGGAGGCTGTCTTTCGATAGGTAATTCTTGGGCCGGGAGGCAAAGTTTTCTTTAAGGTTTCATCAAGCAGTAGTACTCCCCAATGTTTAGAGATCATTTTTTGTAGTGCATTGCTTTGGTTGTTGAAATCAATAATGAGTCTCGTAATGTTGACAGTATCTTCTTTGTGCCGACCCACTTGGAGTAATTCTTCTCTATTTTTGTTCTGAACTCTATTTACTGCTGTTAGAATCACCTCCAAGGGGTAACCTCGTTGTAGGAAACATTGACTCATCTCCTCAATTTGTAGGTTGAAGTCTGACAGTTCTGAGCAATTCCTTCTGGCTCTTAGCATTTCCCCATAGGGGATGCTCCATTTGAGTTTTGCTGGATGCCCACTGTTGGCATGAAGTATGCTGTTGCTGGCCGTCGGTTTTCTGTGCATTTTGGTACAAAATTTGCCATTGAGTATGTATACTTCGACATCTAAAAATATAATGTTGGAAGTACTGATGGTGGATGTAAAAGTCAATTGGTATCTGTTGATGTTAAGGGAGTCCAGAAAATTCTTGAAGAGCTCAGAGTCGCCTTCCCAGATGATGAACAGGTCATCAATGTATCTTGACCAAAATTTGATGTTCTTAGCGCGATCATCATTTAAGACTTCAGTTTCCCATGTCGCCATCAGAAGGTTGGCATATGTGGGGGCAAAAGATGTGCCCATCGCAGTCCCTTGTTTTTGTAGGAACAGCTCACCTCTGAACAGGAAGGCATTGTGTGTCAAACAGTAAGTCAACATTTCAATCAACATAGCGGAGTGTTCTAAAAAACAAATTGCTCTAGTATTGAGGAATTCTTTTACTGCTGCGATGCCATCAGTGTGACGGATGGAGGTGTAAAGTGAAGAAACATCAATGGAGGCCATGATGTAGTTTTGTTTCCACTGTAATTGATCAATTTTTTGCAGAAAATCCATTGTGTCCCTTAAATATGATGGGAGAGCTGTAACATAATTCATTAAAAATATATCAATAAAACGAGATGTGGATTCCAGTAGAGAACCGATGGAGCTAACAATAGGTCTACCAGGTGGATTGATTGTAGATTTGTGAATCTTTGGTAAGAAATAAATTGTTGCCGTAATGGGATGATTGGTTTTGAGATATAGATATTCTTCCAAATCAATAAGTTCTCTCTCTTTCCAAGCCTTAAGTTTCAAATGATATTCATCTGTCCAGTCCTTGATTGGATTCTTTGTTAACCTTTCATAGTGATCCTTATTGCTAAGTTGTCTGACAGCTTCTTTGATGTAATCCTCACAATTTTGAATAACTATGTTGCCGCCTTTGTCAGAGGCTTTAATGATGATATTTTGATCATTACGTAGTTCTTTTAGGGCATTGTGTTCTTCAAAAGTGAGGTTCCATGTTTTACTCTTGTTCAAGTGTTTAGTAGTAACTTTACCCTTTTTGGTGGATGACATCGGACAATTAGTGGACATTTTATTGATCTACTCTACCATGATTTCTTGGAAGAGATCAATTTGATATATATATATATATATATTTATTCACAATACATTTATAATATAAAAATTGATGTTTTATATATATATATTCACTGAAAAAACCATAGGTTTCACACACGTTATAGTTAGGAATTAGCATTAAAAAAACCTTGCAAATTCACTTAAAAAAACATAGGTTTTACACATGTTATAGTTAGCTGGACATTTCACTCGTGAAAAACCATTGTAATATCTGACGTCATCAGCAGAGGATTGCGGTCGCGTGAGTTATAGTTGCCTGCACTAACTATTACGGGGGGATTTCAATGGTTTTTCACGAGTGAAATGTCCAGCTAACTATAACATGTGTGAAACCTATGGTTTTTTAAGTGAATTTGCAAGGTTTTTTAAATGCTAATTCCTAACTATAACGTGTGTGAAACCCATGGTTTTTTCAGTGAATTTGTACGGTTTTTTAAATGCTAAGTTATGTATTTTTTATTTATTTTTTTTAAGTTTATTCACCGTGCGCGTACCGTACGCGCTCGGTGCGCGCGCTGTGGGCGCTTGGTGCGCTTTGCGCACCGAGCGCCCACGATGCGTTGTTCGTGCCGTGCGCGTACGCTGCGCGCACCCCGTGATTTTTCGAAAGAAAAATTTTTTTTTTTTTTACCCTTGGGGGTCCTTCAGTGACCCCCTGACAAAGGTTAGGGGGTCAGGACCTGTCCATCCTGCCCCCTTCTCACGTTTTCCCCCTTTGTTTTTCATTGCCTCAGACTGCGAGAGACAAAATGGCGGCCGACACTTCCTGATTTCGACCGATTCAAATGTTTACTGACATCGAACAACCAATCAGAATTGCGCTCGCGCACATCACCGTGCGCGTACGGTATGCTTACCGTACGCGCACGGTGCACGCTTATAGATATATATATGCTTTTAACTGCAATTTTCTCAGGAACTAATGAACAGATTTACACCAGACCTGCACAAGGCACATCCCTGAACTGAGGACTACCTCTCTGCCAAATTTCAAGTAATTCTGTTCAGCCGTTCGGGCTGTAGCTTGGACTAAAGGTCCTATGGAAAAATGCATGGGGAAAACGTGTTTTGGGACCCCCCCTTTTTCTCAGCCCCCGCTTGACGAATCCCGCCGAGACTTTTAGGGAAGGAGCGGAGTGGAGCGCCCCAACTATTTTGAAAATTTCGCGAGGATTCGTCAATCGGCGCCAACGTTATTCCAAATAGAATGTTACGGATTTCCTATGGAAACACGGTCCTAACTATAACTATCTACTGGCGACCGCCAGTAGATAATGTATATATATGTATATATGTTTTTTTTTACAAAGTTTTAGTCGCACACATCAATCCTTAGTTTCTTTGCTTTTTATTACAAAAACAGAGCCAGTCTGTCAACCGACGCGTTTCGGCTTTGCAGCCTTGGTCACGGTAGGGAAACACTACTCTCCTCATCTGTTTTGTAGTGGCGTTAATTAAAATTACAACCCCATTGACTTCTGGGAATTGTAGTGTTTTACAACTAGTCCCAATGACAGCGCTAACATTTTTGGTATTCACATTTCAAATTCATGGCATTTCTGGTATATTAATTGTTTACATGGCCTATTGCAATTTGTATAGTACAGCGATACAAGGATAAAAGTGTTTATCTTAAAACTAGAGTAATTCACGTGTGATGATTTTTGGTAATAGTACCACTTCAATGTCTCTAGTTTTGCTGTCCGCTGGTTGTTTTAGATTAGTATCTATTTGCTCATGGCCAATTAATATACGAGTACGATTACTCCTTGTGTAATTGTTCATTTAATTTTCTTGTGGGTATTTGTCTCAGTTCCTGCTTTATAGATGAATGTACTATTACCAAAAATCATCACACGTGAATTACTCTAGTTTTAAGTTAGTGCTGTCATTGGGACTAGTTGTAAAACACTACAATTCCCAGAAGTCAATGGGGTTGTAATTTTAATTAACGCCACTACAAAACAGATGAGGAGAGTAGTGTTTCCCTACCGTGACCAAGGCTGCAAAGCCGAAACGCGTCGGTTGACAGACTGGCTCTGTTTTTGTAATAAAAAGCAAAGAAACTAAGGATTGATGTGTGCGACTAAAACTTTGTGGAAAATTGATTTCTGGCCCTGGGTCCGGCCCGTAGTCTGCACCCGCTGCTGAGCGATCTGGCGTTCTGACCCCATTGCTGGTAAAAATATAAAATATGTATATATGTATGTATATATAAACACACCACGATGAAGGCACACACTCGAGGATCACAGATTTAACGTAATGGGTGTGCATACGTGCAACACACGAAATTTTTGGGAACATGTCACAAATTCAGATAATGCCGCCAATCTCTCAAAAAACATTGCCATCATGTATAAAACAAAGAAAATGTATAGTAAAAAACTGTGCTGACTGTATCGCAATTTCATTGCCCAGAGACCACTTTACCCCATAGTATATAAAAATGATGAAAACTCGTCCACCGGTATTTGACCTTTGTCCTTAACTTGCCAACAAAGTTTGTAGTTATGCCCAATAAAGAGCGCATCAATATGTTCTTTCAAACACAAGCGGCAGTAAAATATGATAATAGCAACCACACCTCGAAGCCAAACAACACATAACGTGAGCGCATTTCTGACATAAATGCCCGTCACCCGGTGAACGCTTATATCACCAATAGGACTACCACACCCATAATGCCACTTGGCAGTCTTGTAAATGTCATAAATTCATGGGCATGCATCCATATGAAAGTCCATGTCATTAATTCATATTGCTGGGATCCATAAACACACATGTTTAAAAAAATGGTAAATAATGTCTCTTGAAAAAAAAGTGTCTGAATGTCTTTGGTAACAGGCAGCACAGAATGATGACTCAACATGGGCACAAACAGCAGGGTTGAAGGAGACCAATCAACAAAAATTACATATGCCGAACAATCCTCACCGCTTCCGCATAGGCACCCGCCTTTGCGGAAGCTAACATTAACTTATTCCCCCACAATGCACTCTTTATAACCTCATATATATATATATATTCACTGAAAAAACCATAGGTTACAGGCTCGTTATAGTTAGAAATTAGCATTTAAAAAAACCTTAGAAATTCACTGAAAAAACCACAGATTTCAGGGACGTTATAGTTAGTTGGACATTTCACTCATACAACACCAGAGAAATTCGGCTGTTATAGTTAGTAGAGCTAACTATAACTCGCACCCCGCAATGCACTGCTGATGATGTCACATATTACATAATTCATGACATGGTCAGTGATATCACTGATGACATCACTGATGACATCTCAAATGATATCACTGATGACATCACTGATGACATCTCTGATGACATCATCCAGTGATTGTTTGTTTCTATAAAGTTTAAATATGTTTTATATATATGCCAAGGTGTATTGAAGAATGAGTGGGTGTATAAGTGTCTGGAAGGAGGATTTGGTAGGTGCATGACTGACTGTTTAATTGAGTGATTAAATGTGTCTTTCTCAATGCATGGGTTAGTGACTAAACTGTGTGAATGTCTGTACCAGTCTGTCTGTTGTTGGATAAGCTGCTGCATGTGTTGGCCAGTAGCTACATGAGTGTCTATATGGGTTATTGATTAGTTGCCTGAGTATTTGTATGGGTGCCTGAGTGTGTGTGTGGGTGGGTGTGAGGTGTGTGACTCTATGCATAGATGTTTGAGTGGTTGATTCACTGGGTGTATGGGTTCAAGAGTGCAAGTGAAAAAATCTGTATGGGTGTGTTGGTGAGTGAATGGATGTCTCAGTGGTACATGTCTAAGTAACTACATATGTAAAAGGCAGTGTATGTGAGAGTTGGAGTATATAAATGACTATACGTGAGAATCAGTGATTTTGAGAGTGGCTGTATGGATGAGTGTATACTTTTATCAGTGATTGAATAAGAGAGTAAGTATACATTTGTTTCTGTATGAATAAGTGATGTGGTGTGCGTATAACTATATAGGTGAGTAAATGGAAGTGTGATTGATTCTTAGCATGATTGACTAGGTGTGTGAGTAACTATATGGATGAGTGGTGATTTGTGTGAGTGTCTGTATGGCTTTATGACTGCATGTGAAAGTGGCTGTATTGATAAGTGACTGCATGTATGAGTGACTGTATGAGTCAATGAGTGGACGTGTGTGTAGACTTAGGAATTGCGATTCTCCTATTAACATGACCAGAGAATCTGGATTTCATTAAAGACACGGAGGCTATCATTATGCTACATTATGCATTAATCCTTTAAAGTTCTAGAATGTAGAGAGTAAGGTACAAGTGGCATGAGGCACAAACAGACTGCCTCTTTCAAATGCAAACGAGTAGATAAAGTCCAGAGATGAGATCCAGGATGAACTAGAAGATGAAGGTAACAAGAGGTCCGAAGCGAAGAAGGCTGGAGAATGGAGATTATCCAGAATTATCTGAAAAAGAGAATAAATGTCAAAATGCGAAATAAAAAGCAAACGTAAATTGCAAAGCATGAACTGATATCAACATATCAAAATGCAGATTATAAACATACAAATCGTAAATGAAACCTCAAAGGGTGTGGCTAAGGGCGGGATAATGATAGCCTCCGTGTCTTTAATGAAATCCAGATTCTCTGGTCATGTTAATAGGAGAATCGCAATTTCATTACAAGACCGGAGGCTACATTATGCATGTTGGTAGCCACGAAGTACCACATCAGACATATGTTCCACAGGTTTACAGTAATGACAAGCAAAGGTTGAAGCATTAGACCAATCAGCAGCTTTAAGAATATCATCCAATTTGCCACCAGACCAGAAGGATTTGCTTGCCATAGCACCTCTGAGAGAATGAGCTTGGAATTTGGAGAGATCAATGCCGGCCAGATTCATAACAGACTTGACCCATCTAGCTATGGAGGAGGAAGAAACTGGTCTAAAGGGTTTAACAAAAGATAAAAGGAGTTGCTTGGCATCTAAAGAACGAAGGTCTTTCATTCTCAAGTCATATTCTCTCATGCAGTCTATGACGCACAATTTCTTACAAAGGTCGAAACGAGGATAATAAATCGAGTCAGACATAGTTTTAGTCCTTCTGAACAAGTCAAATTTAACTCCAAACATATCATAGGATCTATAAGAAATATCAAGGCATCTCACATCTGAAACTCTACGACAGGAGATTAAACAAAGAAGGGTAGCGAGCTTATGCGAGAGATATTTCCTGTTAAGGTAGGCGTTATCTGGCCAAGAGGAGAAAAGATCTAGGATAGCTTTCACATCCCACATGTATTGGTACTTAGGTCTGGGAGGTCTTTTAAGTCTAATACTTTTCATAACTCTACAAACAATATTGTTCTTACCTACCGTCTTACCGTTGACAAGGGAATGTCCAGCAGAGATAGCTGATCTGTAGCAGTTAATTGACCTATAGGCTAATCCTCTATCGAATTGTTCGACAAGGAAATTAACTATATTGACGATAGGAGCCTCCAAGGGATCCAAATTCCTTTCCATGCACCAACAAACCCATTTTTTCCAGATGTTGTTATATCTGTAGTGTGTTCCGGGAGCCCAAGATTCCCCGAGGAGAGAAAAAGCTGACGTCGAAAGGCCAGACAGTTCGTTGGATTGCCTGACACTTTCCAAGCAAGAAGGTTCAAATTCCCTGAAAAGATTAGGTGGTGATCTTCTCCGTCCGCGTTGGTGAGCAGACCCTTGTTCGCAGGAATGAAGAAGGGAACGTCGCAAGAAAGTTCAAGGGTGGTCGGGAACCATGCCTGAGACGGCCAGAATGGAGTTATCAGAATCAGGGAACACTGGTCCGATCTGACTTTCTGAAGGACTCTTTGAATCATGGCAAAGGGAGGAAATGCGTAACCCTGAAGGTTCGACCAGCATTGAAGAAAAGCGTTTACTGCCAGAGCACCCGGGTCTGGCATCCAGCTGAAATATTTTGGGAGTTGGAACGACAGTCTGCTGGCGAACAAGTCCACATCTAGTGGACCCCGAAAGAGAGAGAGAGTATTGAAGATGTTCACATTGAGTTTCCAGTCGGTCCTGTCAGAGCGGAATCTTGAGTTCCAGTCTGCTGAGATATTCGACTTCCCAGGGAGATATTCTGCCTTCAGAGAAATCTTGTGTTCTAAGCAGAACATCCAGAGTTTTTTGGCTAAAGCCGACAAGTCTGCTGATTTCGTACCGCCGAGGCGATTGATATAAGATACTGCGGAAACGTTGTCCATTTTGAGGAGAACGGACCTGCCCTGAAGAGATTGTTTGAAGCTCATTAGGGCGTATAAACCGGCTGTAAGTTCTAGGAAGTTTATGTGGTGGGAAGACTCCGCAAGCGACCATGTGCCACCAGTGTCTTGGTCGAGGAGACGAGCGCCCCAACCGTGGAGGCTGGCGTCTGATTCCAGGATGAATTCCGGGGCAGAGCCAAAAATTGCTCTCCCGTTCCAGGCGTCGAGATTGTCCAGCCACCATGAAAGTTCTGATCTGCCTTCTTCGTCCAAGGTCACAAAGTCCTCGTACCAGAGACCAGAATTGAGAGCTTTCCCTTTTAATCTCTGAAGAGCACGGTAGTTCAGAGGGCCCGGGAAGATAGCTTGAATGCTGGAAGAGAGGAGGCCTATAAGGCGAGCTAATTCTCTTAGGGTTAAAGAATCTTTCTTTAGGACATACCTGATTTCCTTCCTGATTTTGGCGATTTTCTTGGTAGGGAGAAGGAGGAGACAACGGGAGGTATCCACCGTGAATCCGAGAAACTCTAGAGATTTCGAGAGAGTGAGGATAGATTTCTCTCTGTTTAGAACAAAACCGAGGCTCTCGATGAGATGTATGGAGACATTTAGGTCTCTCTGAATTTGGGAAAAGGATTGGGACATTATGAGGATGTCGTCTAGGTAAATAATAAGACGAATACCTCTCTCTCTGAGGATAGAAACGATAGTCCTCATAATTTTGGTAAAGCACCAGGGGGCGGAGGAAAGTCCGAAGGAAAGAGCTTGGAATTGATATAGAAGATCTTTCCAGCTGAATTGTAGAAAACACTGGTGTTCCCGTGCCATAGGAATGGTAAAGTAAGCATCCTTGAGATCTAGTTTCACTAACCAATCTCCTTCTAGAAGAAGATCCCTTAGGAGGTGAATACCCTCCATTTTGAAATGTCTGTAAATTAAGTATTTGTTCACCTCTCGAAGGTTTATTACTGGTCTCCAACCTTTGTCTTTCTTTTGAACTAAGAAAAGGGTACTGATGAAGGTTTTTAAGGACCAGGGCACCTGTATAATAGCTCCCTTCGTGAGCATTGAAGAGATTTCCTCTTCGACAATTTTTTCGTGATCGAGCGAAAGAGTTAGGGGTTTTGGGGGATGAGATTGGAAGGGAGTCTCTATAAAGTCTATTTTGAAACCCTGGACAGTTTCGAGAACCCAGGGGTCTTGAGTTAGTGACGCCCAAACATGGTAGAAATGTTTCAGTCTGCCCCCAACTTGGGAAGAAGAGGAAAGATGAAGAGGAAGAGGAAGACTTACTTGGAAGGTTGGAGGAGTTTGGATTTCCTCGGGACCTGAAGCCTCTGTTGCGTGGTCCTCTTGCTCGATGAGGGAAGAATTGCTGATTTGAGGGGTAGAAGCCTCTACCGGAACCTCTGTAGGACGAGAAGGGCCGCTGGTTACTGCGGCCGGAAGAACGGCCCCTTCTTCCAGCCTGTCCAAAAAGGCTTGTGTTAAAAACACGTCTCATATTCGATTGAGCCCTATCAAGGGCGGTAAAGGTAGCAACATATTTTCCAATTGATTTGATGACGTCCTCGCCAAAGAGAAGGCCTTTAGGATTGTCTGAAGGTTCTTTTACCGCCAAGTCACTAAGCTTTGGGTTGATCTTAGAAAGGATAGTCCTCCTCCTTTCGGTGTTTAAGCTCGAATTGGCATTTCCGAGGAAGACAATAGCTCTTTGACTCCATCCGCGGATGAGATTGATGTCAAGAGGCGTTCTGGAAATGTGAGACTCCTCAGCCAGGTCAAGGATTCTGGTGAGGGGGCCTAGGACATCCAGAAGGCGGTCCTGGCAGCCCTTAAGTGCTCTCTCCCGACCTCTTCTAGGGTCTTTGCCTAGCTTAAATAGGAATTTAATCAAGTCCGGATCAAGGTTGGGGGTTTGGGAGACCTTTTCGTGAATAGTAGGTCTCGGACACTCTGATCTGAGTGTATTCCTTGTCTCCCTTTCCAGTGAATTCCTTAACCATCTCTTAATAAACTTTGAAACGTGTTCCTGAGGGAACCATTTAGAACTGTTAGGATGGGAAAGAGTTAGGGGAGAGAACATTTCTTCCCCCAGAGGATTCAGAATAATATTGTCAGAAGAGGAGGGGGATTCTCCTTCACCAGGAAAGTTAAAGTCTATGTCTTGGTTCGGGTCATCTAAGTCCAAGACGAATTCGTCAAGGGGATTATCAAAATGTTCTTCCTCTGAATCAGAGTCTGTGTCTGCGACATCCTTAATAGCATAGCGGCTTGAACCGCGGAGGGTATTAGTCAAAGTTGTGCCGCTATGGACACCGGTCAGATTCGTGCCGCGAGGGGCAACGTTCTCATTCGAGGCGCGAGGGCCTCCCAACGTAAATGAGGTGCTAGGACCTCCCATGTCAACTGAGGTGCCACGACCTCCCATAGATAAGGAATGTTCGCAGTTTTTGGTTTTTTTACTTTTTTTGCCCTCGGTTACAATGTCGATGGAACGACCATCTAGATCAGAGGGAAAAGGTCTTTTGGTAGACATCACCTCTTTTAGAGTTGAAAGCATGCAGGAACGCATCTCTTTCTGCAAGAATTCTTTAAAGTTGTCATTATTATGGAGAGGAGAGCTAGCTGTGGCATCGTCAGAGTCAAGGTCTGACATTTGTGTAGGAAGTGGATAATTAAAATAATTTAAATTTAAGTAATAAGTATTCTAATAAAATAACCAGTATAGATTAAGTTTTTTTTTTTTTATCTCCCTTTTTTTTTTTTTTATATTTTTTGATTAATTTAGGATGATAATGATTTCAAAATTTCTAGCTCCTCAATATTATATATCCTTTATTTTATTTTATTATTTTGAATTAAAGATGGCAAAGATATATATATATATCCCAGGGCTTGATTGGGGCAGATTAACTAGATAGACTTTCAAATTTAAGCCAAAAAGCTCTTTTGAATAAAATAGGAAGGATTCGTTAGAAGATGATCCAGACGCGATCTCCGGCAACAGCTGATCCGAGTGGAGTAACTGACGCACTCCCTCGAGCTCAGCTGCCGCCGGGGAAGCGTCAGTTTAGAGGAAGAAGCCTAGGGGGATGCCATTGGAGCGTGCACCGTTGCCAGGGTGCATTCCTTTGAAGTTCGTAACGCGCTCGCACGGGCTAGGCGAGCGCGACGAACAGATACAAAACGCAGTGAAAAGTGAATACGAGGTACAGAAAGAGGTAACGGGGGGGAAATTAATTAATGATATTCGGCGAGATGAAAACGGGAGTACAAGTTATAGAATTCCACAAGTTCGCGCACGAGTGGTGTTTAAAAATCGACAACCTTAATAGGAAGTCGATGTAAAGGGTGAAAATGAAGGGGGGGGGAAGGCCCATAGACGGACACCCGACAGTACAAGAGTACGAAGAAGCGTTAGATTAAAAGCTGTAACAAGGCATAAGTTGTAAAAAGGCATAAAACAGTGTAAGTAAATGAAGGAGAGCAGCAGAATGTTAAGAACAAGGCAATGATATCAAGCTTTCTCATTCTTAAGGCTAAACATTGAGAAAAAATGATCTTAAGGCAATAAATAAGGACATAATAAAAAATGTTACTTATCTGCCTGTGAGCCGCATTTAAAAGAGGCAGTCTGTTTGTGCCTCATGCCACTTGTACCCTTACTCTCTACATTCTAGAACTTTAAAGGATTAATGCATAATGTAGCATAATGTAGCCTCCGGTCTTGTAATGAAATCAGTGATTGGGTATGAAGTAACTGTTATTGGTGTGTCTATGGTTTCAAAAATGGTAGTCTGTATTTTAGGGTGGGTGTATCAAAGTTTATATTAGGGTGTGAGGAGGTGCATCAGATTATCACGTGGATGATGTCATTTGAGATGCCATCAGTGATGTCATCAGTGATGTCACTGACCATGTCATGAATGATGTAATATGTGCCGTCATCAGCAGTGCATTGCGGGGGCATGAGTTATAGTTAGCTAACTGTAACGGCCGAATTTGTCTGGTTTTGTACAAGTGAAATGTCCAACTATCTATAACGTCCCTGAACCCTGTGGTTTTTGTCAGTGAATTTCTAAGGTTTTTTAAATGCTAATTTCTAACTATAATGGGCCTGAAAGCTCTGTTTTTTTCCGTGAATTTCAAAGGTGTTTTAAATGCTAATTTCTAATTATAACTGCCCTGAAACCTATGTTTTTTTTCAGTGAATTTAAAAGGTTTTTAAAATGAGAATTTGTAAGTATAATGTACCTCAATCCTATGGTTTTTTAATTGACTACATATGTATATATTCAACAAAAGTTGAGAATTATTTATAGTTTGGAAAATTATATTAATTGTTTTTTTTATTATTTCACAGAAGTCGTGTACGCTACATGCACCCTACACGATGGCTGCGCGCACCTCGCTAACATAGATTTTAGAAGTTGTGCCGGGGTCGCGCTGGCATCGTGCCGTTGTCGCGACTTCAGCGTAATTTGAAAAGTATGAAATACCATTTAAGAAATTACCAGTACATTTTTTGGTTATAGTGTTTGAATAATTTAATTTAGAAAACTATTTATAAACTATTTTTTTCAGTATACTATTAACGATATGAAATTTCACGAGTGCGCGACCTATGCGCGTAAAGTAAGTGTCCCGTCCCCGCTTGTATTTCCGGGGTCGCGCTGGGATTCCGCCGGGGTGTGACTTCAGCGTATTGCAAAAGTGTGAAATCTCACTATATAAAGTTCAAATATCAGATTTGTATAAACACTTTCACTAATATCCTTTGTAAAATATTGTATAAACATTTATTTATAGTTTATAATTATGTGTACAATAATTCAAAGGTGCGCGATGCATGAGCAACGGGTGTCAGCAGGAAAAGAAAGAATGTGATTGGTTTGAATCATTTTTATTTTGTAAGAGGGAGGTTCCATTCTTGTGATATTCCTCTTATTATTTGGCTACCTTGGAGAGAAGACCTGTTTGTTCATTCTCTCTTCTTTTCTACTTTTGTGTGTTTATTGATTTTATTTTTGGGAACACTATGGCTTCCAATGATCCAACAATTGACCTGTAGGATTTAGGAGAGGAGGAGGAAATTGTTGAACCCATCAAAAAGAGAAAGGATAGTATTGTGTGGGCATTTTTTTCTGTTCCGGAGGGAGAAAAAAAGGTGAACGCCCGTAAAGTTACGTGCACCTTAGGCCAACATATACTATCAAGAGGATCATAGAAGAAGTATTCATGTGGGACCAGCAGCATGAAGAAGCATTTGGAAACTCTGCACCTGGCTAGAGAAGACAGGAGGAGACAGCTTGCTGAGGCGGCAGAACGTGATCAAAATGCTGCTTCTACGTCATCCCAGCAAGTTCCTCCAACGCCAAAGCCCCACATTGTTCTCAAACTTTTTGAAGCTGCAATTATTTGCAAGAAGCAAGAAGTGTGAGACAAAACTCTGCATTGGAGAGCAATGTCTCGATGTTATAACAGCTGCCATAAAAGCACATAAATGTTAATTCTTTTTTATAATGTGCTCTTCTTTTTGTTAGCAGCACGTTTGTTGTTTTTCATTTTTCTCTAATCAAAAAAAATCCAAAACACACAATAAAAGAAAAAAGATTTAAAAAATACAAAACAAATTTACATTATTTGAAAAAAAAAGGTTCTTCCGGAACCACATCTATTGGTTAAAAAAAGAAAAAATACCTGAGTGATTGCAAGAGAGAGAGGACATTGTGTGGGTAATTAGAAAAGTACATGGGTACTGCTTGGATGATTATATAAGTGTATGGGTAATGTATGGGTGATTGCAAGAGTGCATCATAGTACCTGTGTAATTGGAGAACTGTATGGGTAGTGCACAGATGATTGTAGCAGTGCATGCTTAGTGCCTGGGTCATTGCATGAGTACATGGGTACTGACTGGATGATTAGAGTACTGCAAGGAGAGTAAATGGTGAATTTGTTAGTGCTTGGGTTTTGGCTGAGTGAATGGATAAGTACATGGTACTGGCTGGGTGATTGGAGGAGTGCATGGGTAGTGACAAGGCGATGGCTGGACTGTATGGGTAGTGCTCAGGGGATTGTAGTAGTGCATGAGTTAGTGCCTGGGTCATTGCATGAGTGCATGGGTAGGGACGGGATGATTAGAGTGTGGCAAGGAGAGTGCATGGTCAATTTATAAGTGTTTGAGTTTTGGCGGAGTGATTGAATAAGTACATGGTGCTCGCTGGTTGACTGGAGGAGTGCATGGGCAGTTATAAGGAGAGATGGCTGGACTGCATGGTTAGTGCTCAGGGGATTGTAGCAGTGCATGTGTTAGTGCCTGGGTCATTACATGTGTACATGGGTAGTGACTGGATGATTAGAGTGCTGCAAGGAGAGTGCATGGTGAATTTATAAGTGCTTGGGTTTTGGCGGAGTGATTAGATGCATGCAAAGTGCTCGCTGGGTGATTGGAGGAGTGCATGGGCGGTGACAGGGCTGTGGCTGGACTGCATGGGCAGTGCTCAGGTGATTTAGCAGTGTATGAGTTAGTACATGGTTAATTGCATGAGTGCATGTGTAATGACTGGATGATTAGAGTGGTGCAAGGAGAGTGCATGGTGAATTTATAAGTGCTTGGGTTTTGGCGGAGTGATTGGATAAGTACATGGTGCTGACTGGGTAATTGGAGGGGTGCATAGGCAGTGACAGGGAGATGGCTGGACTGCAGGGGTAGTGCTCAGGGGATTGTAGCAGTGCATGTGTTAGTGCCTGGGTCATTGCATGAGTACATGGGTACTGACTGGATGATTAAGGTACTGCAAGGAGATGCATGGTGAATTTATAAGTGCTGGGGATTTGGCAGAGGGATTGGATAAGTACATGGTGCTGGCTGAGTGATTGGAGGAGTGCACGGGTAGTCACAGGGCGATGGCTGAACTGCATGGTTAGTGCTCAGGGGATTGTAGCAGTGCATGAGTTAGTGCCTGGGTCATTGCATTAGTACATGGGTAGTGACTGGATGATTAGAGTGCTGCAAGTAGAGTGTGTGGTGAATTTATAAGTGCTTGAGATTTGCGCAGAGATTGGATAAGTACAAGATGCTGGATGGGTGATTGCAGAAGTGCATGGGTAGTGACAGGGGGGTGGCTGGACTGCACGGGTACTACCTGGGTAATTGGAAGAGTGAATCAGTAGTGTGGAGGTGGTTAGAGGTCTGCATGGGCAGTGCTCAGGGGATTGTAGCAGTGCATGAGTTAGAGCCTGAGTCATTGCATGAGTGCATGGGTAGTACTGGATAATTAGAGTACTGCAAGGAGAGTGCATGGCGAATTTATAAGTGCTCGGGTTTTGGCGGAGTGATTGGATAAGTACATGGTTCTGGCTGGGTGATTGGAGAAGTGCATGGGTACTACCTGGATAATTGAAGCAGTGAATGAGCAATGTCTTGGTGGTTAGAGGATTGTATGGGAAGTGCACAGGTGAATGTAGTACTGCATGGGTAGTGCTTGGTTTACTTAATTTTACCTTTTTTTTATAGTAGATATGAAAGTCATTGAAACAATTTTTTCAGGTGTTTTTATAAACAACATCATTTTACAATTTCATATCATATTTAGTTTGCCTTTTTTGCTGTTTTCATTTTTATTGAAATTCACCATACACAGTGATTTCAATGTTGATCATCATATAACAGTGGGCAAATAAATAAAATCAATAGGATTGTTAAAAAAAAAAAATCTGTGTCCAAAATATTTACAACAAACTCAACTATTTGTTTACTTTTCCTAAAATAAACTAGGGGTGGGCGGAATTTGCGAAGTTGCCTTTCGCAAAATTTCGGGAAACGGCAAAAAATCTCAGCGAACACATGAAATTTTACGTGCTCGCGGAGATTTTGGGCTGATTAATGCGTTACTGAATTTGAGATTCAACTCGGGCACCTGCTCTATTTATATCTGTCAGTGCTTCCTGTTGAGGTTTAGCTTTTGTGACAGGAGCATCGTGCCAGAATGAATCCTGCCCTGCATATTGATCCATGAAGATTCCACAGTTTTGTGCAATACCTCTACTCAACTGGATTACTTTCTACTGGCTAATCAGTAAGTGCTACCTCGTTGGGTAAATGTATAGTGCTTTTCCTACACTACAGCTGTGTAAAGGGCCAGAAGAGTTGTCTCCCGTGAACATGTGTGTAACTTTGCCACTGGGCCGAAAGGCGGCGGGGTCCCTTGAGTAAGCTGTCCATCATAGTGGGGAAAGGGAGGGAAGATGTTGCATACCACTAGGGTGTGTGGGGCGGGGCCAAATGGGTGGGGCTTCTATGCGAGTTCACATGCCTCTTGTTTATAAAGGGTCAGAGACCAATCAGAGCAGCAGAAAGAAGCTCCTGGTCACAGGAACTAAACGGGGATTGCGCTCAAGAAAGTCATGGATGCACAGAGCTCGATCAAGGATCACAGCTAATTTTTGATGGTAGATATAGGGAGAAAAGCACACCTGCCCAGCCTCAACCTAGCTCATGAATTTTGCTGATTAATGCGTTACTGAATTTGAGCTTCAACTCGGGCACCTGCTTTATTTATATCTGTAAGTGCTTCCTGTTGAGGTTGAATTTTTGTGACAGGAGCATCGTGCCAGAATGAATCCTGTGCAATATCTCTACCCTCATGCCCCCCCTGAATTCCGTTCCGCGCGGAACGCGAAAATGCAGAAATTCCGCAAGTTCCGCGAGCGGAACGGAATTTGTCACCCACCCTTAAAATAAACACCCTCAATAACATTGCATATAATACAAAGATCAAATATATGAAATGCGTCTTTCTAAAACAATTTTATAAATACTATATCAAAGAACAAAAACAATAATTGAATCAGCAATTCTTGATATCTTCCCTATAGGCCGAATGACATTTCCGAAATCGTTTGTATTGAAAATATCCAAAATAATCTCTTTAATTCATGTTGACATCTTCCCAATAGACCGAATGATGTTCTCAGAACTCTGGCATCAAAAATATTAGGTATGAATTTGGTAAATCATTAGGCAACCAATATTTGAATAGCAAATGGGCATAATTACTATGGTGCCGATTACGATCCTGGAAAAACCGGGTACGAACCGTTGGTCGGAGCGTTTTCTCCGTCCGACTCGTACCCGGTTGTAAAACTTTACAAACATGGAAGTACGATTCGCACGGAAACACCATTTCCGTACGAATCGTAAAAAACACCGTCCGACGAAATTATACATACCAATGTGATCCGGGAATGCGCCGACGTGACGTCGGGACGCTGTCAGGCAGCGTTTCACGACCCAGGAAGTACGATTCGAACCGACAGCAGTCCGGACGGCAATATTTTCACGGCACCCACAAAGTGCCAGAAAAGCGAAGTACGCCGCAAAACGACCAGAATAGGGGGCCCGGTACGCGCCGTACCCCCCCCAGCCCCCGTGAGTACGCGCCGTACCCCCCCAGCCCCCGTGAGTACGCGCCGTACCCCCCCAGCCCCCGTGAGTACACGCCGAACCCCGTCCGTGTATGTACACCCGTGTACGTGTCGAACCCCCCCGTGTATGTACACCCGTGTACATTTGAGTCGTACCCCCACCCGTGTATGTACGGTGCATACCCCCAGCGCTACGCACCGTACATACACGGGGGTACGACTCGAACGTACACGGGTGTACATACACGGGGAGGTTCGACACGTACACGGGCACATGTCTCCATGGTTGCAATGGGAGTTCGGTGCGGACGGTGTTTTTTCCATACGGTTGTGACATCGGACGCACGGGATGGATCGTACTTGCGCGGTCGGACTTCACTTTTCACGTTTGTACGGTAAATCGTCTGGGGAAGTGTCGGACACATTTTCCGACCCGAGGACGTGTGGGGAATTATTCCCAATGCGACTCGTATGGAGTTTTTCCCATGCGAATCGTACTTGGCAGTTTGTACGGCACTTGTACGATTCGTACGGTAAAAAGACCAGATACGAGTCGTACGGGGAACATTTTTCCAGGATCCTAATCGGCACCTATGTGTCCATCCTTTATTGCACTTTAAATACACAGTAGAGTGTCCAGATGTTGTAGAAGGTCCATCATGGAAAATAATTGCCACTGCTTTGAAAGTTCTTCCTAAAAGGAAGGGCAAGGACAAGAAGGGCAAGGACAAGAAGACGAGCAAGACGAAGTTCAGTCCGCAGGCGAACAGGATCATAGTCATGGAGGTGATGGAACACCATCAACAACTCTTCGTCACATCCAACGTGTCACTGGGCACAAAACTGCAATATAGCGGGACATCGTCGACAAGGTGAATGCCATCGCAGAGCACAAGAGGACAATGGATGAGGTCAAGAGGTGATGGAATGGCATCAAGCGGAAGACAAAGGAGAAACTCTCCGCCAACTAGAAGGCAGCAACGCAGACTGGAGGTGGGGGCCCAGCGCCACAGCTGGAGCTGAATGACATGGAGGAGCTGGTGTCGACAACATCAGTGTGGAGACTGTGGCCGGAGTCGGGGGACCAGACACTGCTCGACAGGACACAACACAACCGCAACAGGGTGAGTGACCACCAGGTACTGGGGGGACGGGTGGAGATGGGCACAATGGTACACATGCACAATCAAGCAGAGCACAGTGCACACCCACAATGACTCTGGGTCATCGCCCAGATCTACAGACTGTCACAATGTACAATGCCATGCTGTCTGAATGTCAACCTGTACCATGTGGCTACACACATGTGGACACATTGTAATACACCATCTCCCCTTCACATCACAGGGGCACCATCAACACCTCCTGCAGAGCAGTCCCAGCCACTCTTCACAGATGACGAGGAGGACAACGCCAGCATCGACGCCCAAATCATCTAAGACATCATTGACCTCATCTGCCACTCACCTCCAGGCTCAGGGCAGCCCAGCTACATCGATGAGACCCCACCCACCACCCAAACCTCCCAGCAGTAGGCACCCACAGCCCGGCACCCTCCCAAGACCTCTAGGAACAACACATGACCTTCCAACGCTGTGTGCTGGAGTGCCAGATGGAGACAGATGAGCAGGTGCGGGTGGGCTTCGGCATAATGGCTGCCAAACTGGATGCAATCCTTGGGTGTCTATGTCCACCACATGGTCTCCAAAGAGCCCTGACTGACATCGCTGGAACCATGATGCGGAGAGAACACCTGTCCACTCAGAGTGACTCTAGCAATGCCAGCTAGAGCTGGCACACATACGGAGGCTCATGGAGGACATGGTGCGGATGGAGGCAGAAAGGATGGCAGCCACTGCTGCACATCATCAAAATGCAGCTGGGATCTATCATGCCCTACAGACCTCCACCATGGCATTGCCACCACAAGGCGTGGCACTGATGAATGCTGCTGCGCCCACACCATCCACATCCCTGCCGCTGGTGTATCAGTGCCTCCCAGTGCGGAAGCCAGATCCACTCAGGCCCCTGATGTGCCAGTGGCACACAGTGTGGCAGCCAGATCCACTCAGGCCCCTGATGTGTCAGTGGCACACAGTGCAGCAGCCGGTTCTGCAACTCCCACAGGTGGGGCAGGGCACACACCCAGGGTTGAGGACGTGGATGGGACTGTGGTCAGAAGGACCAGGCATTAGCATTCATCACCGCCACCTGGCCTGTGTCGGCTTGATCCCGCTCATGGCCTAATGACCTTCCACTGACCTATGATACACCCCAAAGCACTCACCTTGGACAGCGACATGGACTGCCACTTCCGGATTGATGCCCAATGACAGGGCGACCAGGCTCCGGACTGTACCCTTCCCTTCAGAAGGCCTTGTCATCCCGGGATGGACTCTGGCTGGCCCTAGGCCTGTGCTAAAATTCCGTTCCGCTTGCGGAAATTGCGATAATTTGACATTTTCGCATTCCGCGGAGAGCGCGAAAATGTCAAAATTACCGCAATCCGCATCTTACCGGAATTTTTTTTTCTTGCTAGCGCTGTAAAAAAACTAAATTTTCGCATGCGCCCGATCACCTTACCTGAATCCTCGCATTCGCTGACAAGTTTCCCGATCCGGTCGCGTTCTCCATGAGATGTTGGATTGTTGGTAGCCATTTGCGCTGTCTCGCGACAGTTCGCGCCCGCAGTAAGGTCATTCGTGGCGCGATCACATCTTTCTTCTCGCGATCATGCACCGCGAGACAAGTGAAAACAAAATGGCCGCGCCCGTGAGCAACCGCATGGGTAAGTTGGCGAGCCGCGACCACGCAGAAAATACCACGAACGGGCGGGAAAAAAACTTCCGCATCTTTGCGATATTTCCGCATGTTTGAGGAGATTTTGAACATTTTCGCCATAGTTTGCGAAAGTGAATTTTGCAAATTCTGCCCACCCCTAGCTGGCCTTCCACGGGCCCATAATGTGTAGTGTGCTGGCCATTGCCCTGAACCGCTCCAGCTGCATAACTGCACTGGATGTGCAATAAACATCCATTGATGCACTGCTGTGTCATGTCTATCATCAGTCATGTATGCATGTGTGGATGAATGTAGGGACAGTGATTTCCCTTGCCTCAATGATGCACATCCTGTGGGATGCCAGTCAGAGGGTGCTACATTGCATTTCGTGTACCGGGTCCCTTGGACACTACAACTGGGACACACGCATCACTCACTTCCTTGTCCAGACATGGACCGAACCACGTCCAGAGCCCATGTGTCATTGTGGCAAGCCCTGCGCTGGTCCGGCGTATGGTGAGCCAGACAACTCCGCTTACGCTCCAAGGGGGGCCCTCATAGCTACCGGTCAAAGGCGTACTCGCTGGTGGTGTGCAGGTCACTGGTCTAGTTGTCAGCATGTCACAGCCACTCCCTGAGGGCAGGTTTGCACACACACCACACCCATCCGGCACAGGCGTCACAGGCCATGGGAACCACCAACATAAGGGGCCGACGACTTCACATTCTTCTCTGCCCGTGGTGACTGGATGACGGCCACCACGGTTCCCAATCATAAAGGGCACAAGTGTTTTGTTGGTCACAGGGTCAGTGGGATTCGAGGCCTGCGTACGGCACGGGCCGGCCACCATGTGGCGCTGACTGGGGTTGCACACGGCTAGTCGCACCCGGCGCATTGCAGCAGGCACAGGCACCCCACCATGGGACGGTGACTTTGGGTGCACCTTAAGCTGCTGAGCGGGTGGGCACCCTGCGATGATGCCCCGTCCCGGCAGTCCGGGCAACTCAGGTTTCGTGTGCCTTGCTGGACCGCAGTGTAGACCAGAGCTAGCGGGCAGTGTGGGCCTACCGCCACGTGGCCTCGCTTCCTGGGCACAGACTTAGTGGTATCCATTGGGCTGATTGGGTGTGCAAAAGACACATAATTGATGTACGTAATGCTGAGCAAAGCAAAACTGAGCAGTTGTGCAGCCTGCGATGTTGCCGGGTGCACTGGTATGTTCTCAGCCAAGGAGTATTCAAGATCCAGCAACACATGTGAGACCTGGTGGCCTGTGGAGCGTGGCTGCATGGTGTGCCATGTCCGTGGGCCCCGGGCTTGTGGCTTGCAGCGGCATGTGGTGGGACATCCAGTCTACACGCCGGAGATGGAAGGTGAGCAGTGAGGCCTGGGTGTGCAAGGGCGGGCAAGCTCTGTGGGCAGTGGGTGCCTTTGTGATGCCTCTGCCAGGTGTGCATGGGTGCACAGGTGCTGTTGTCTTGTGCGATTGTGTGTACTGTGCCAGTCATGTATCTGGACTCTGTTTCAGATGACGGCTCTGACTCAGATGTGTGACCTAATGGACTGCACTACATGCCAGCAAGTGGTTGGAAACACACCGGTGGCAGCAGGTGAGCTGTGTGGCCTGGGTGCACAGGGGCGGCTCTCTGTCTTCTTCTCTCCCCCTCTCCCCCTCTCTTCTTCTCTCACTCTCTCTCTTTCCCTCTCTTCTTTTCTCTCTCTCTCCCCCTCTCTTCTTCTCTCTCTATCTCTCCCCCTCTCGGCTTCCCTCTTTCTCTCCCCTTCTCTTCTTCTCTCTATCTCTCTCTCCCTCTCTTCTCCTCTCACTCTCTCTCCCTCTCTTCTTCTCTCTCTCTCTCCCCCTCTCTTCTTCTCTCTCTCTCCCACTCTCTTCTTCGCTCTCTCTCTCCCCCTCTCTTCTTCTCTCTCTCTCTTCTTCTCTCTCTCTCTTCTTCTCTCTCTCTCCCCTTCTCTTCTTCTCTCTCTCTCTCCCCCACTCTTCTTCTCTCTCTCTCTCTCCCCTCTCTTCTTCTCTCTCTCTCTCCCCCTCTCTCCTTCTCTCTCTCTCTCTCTCCCTCCTTTGCTCTCTCTCTGTCCTTTGATGTGCACAGGACACACCTTCTCATCATGTTTTTGTCTTGCAGGCTGTGACCTACGGACTGTCCCGAGCCGCCATGTGTCTTCATTTGATTTCGGTGTTCATTTTAATAAAGTTTTTTTTGTTGCTTCAGAAGTGAATGTCTGATGCTCATTTCTGTGTCAACACATGCATTTCAACCATTGTGATTGTACGACATCATGCAGAATAATTTATACATGTTTTTGTGTAGCTGATGCGGCATGTCTTTGTTGGAGGGGTGCCAGGGAGGGGTGGTCCGGGGGGTGGTGTTGGTGGGTGTTGTGGCCCTCTTGGGTGTCCGGGCCGCATGATGTGTGGCTCCATGGCATCTGTTGCACTTCCGATGTGGCCCTGGGCTGGTCTCCCTTTTGTGGTGCTGGCTGCTGTCCGACTTAACACCAGGTCAGAGTAGGTGTAGATTTCCTCGTGCTAACACGCCTTATTGCCGGTTTTGTGTTCTTATCGCCAATGTGTCTAGTCATTGAGAATGTTGAGGAGTGGTGTTGTCACGGCTTTTGGCACGGGAACGCCTATCCTGCATCTCATTAGCGATAGTTGCGGGGATCCTCTGTGGCGATGTTTTTTGTGGGTGCTATCGCGGGTAAACTGGTGCTGTGGGCTGTTAGCACCAGCTTGTGAATGGGGAGGTACATTTATCACGACTTTGGCTGCGATAAAATGTCATCAATTCGGCGATAGCTCTTTGTGAATATGGCCCACTGTTTTTCAATCTGGTATTGTCAAATATATGAATCTTTCAATGTCTTTTTTAGTGGAAGAAGTAAATGCACAATCTTCACATTCATGTTCCCATCTGTAACAAAGTCCAAACAGATTTTCAAATGTATTCCTTCATCTTCCAATACTGCAAGCATTAACATAAGAAATTCTTGAGCATCTTGCTGTACATTGAGTGTAAATTGTGAAGAACCAGAACATATATCCAGAAGATTCCGAATGCCAGAAACACTTTGGATTTTAGATTTATCAGTTGTCAAGTTTTCAAAAATAGAATGTAACAAAGAACAAAACCATTTTTCTCCATTCACCATAATTTGTTGTTGGGGATTTTTTAGAAAAAATATGATGTTCACAACTACCTTAGCATAGCAGTTGATACCTGAGCTATTTTCTAACTAATGTTCTACAATATCTGTCCATTTCTTTTTTGTTTGGAACTTCAACATTCTCTTCATACTTTTTCTCATTTCCAACCTCACTACAGAGTTTCTCATATGTTCGTTTTCGACCTACTACACGCTTCTCATATACAGGATATTCACCTAAGTTGGGAACATACAGTCTTCTTAACCAATTATACTCTCTTACACAATATGCATCTGCACTAATCTTTCTCTCATCAAAATCAATCAATACAGTCCAGATAAAGTTCTGACTCAGGCCAATGCAACATATGCCATTCCCTCTTTAAACACAGTCCTTCCAATGTTTACCAAAGCACTGTCTACACTTAAACCTTGAGATTTATGAATGGTCACCACATATGCTAAAGAAAGAGGAAACTGTTTCTACAAACATACAAGTCTCTAACAAGCAAAAAACGAACAGAACAATTTCCAATCTGTTTTACCCCTTCAATCTGATCAAATTTAATCTTCAAAAATTCAATTCCATCTCTATTTTGATAATTAACAAAATCAACACATTTTCCCATTGCTCCATTTACTAAACCTTTTTCCACATCCAAATTACGGCGTAAAATTACCTGACAGTTTTCACATACATATAAATTCTTTTTTAAACCAGCAGTCTTAGATATTTTTCCAATGAATCCAATTTTGTTTTTAATATTTCAGTCAAAATAATAGTAATTCCTTCGTGATCTATTTTATCAATGGCTTCCATTTTTATTATTTGTTGTTTTTCCAGCTTTAAAATCTTCATTGAATGTAGAACACTCTTGCAGTGTTGGCATTAGGCAGATTATAGATTTATTGTCTCCAATTATTTGTATATTATTTCCGGAGCAACATTTTCATTTGGAAACATGTTTGTAACTAGCCTACTTTGCAAAGCTTCTTTACCATGTTCTGTCAATACACCAATTATTATATCTTGGAGAGTGCTTCCATAATTTTCATCACTTGCCTGTCGCATATTTTTAATAAGTTCTTTGTATTCAAAATACGACCAAATGTTGACATTTTCAATACTTCTTAAAGATTTCCTGGTGTCTTCATGTACAAGTGTTTTAAAAACTGGTTGACCTTTTACAGGAGTAAGTTGCAGTAGATCGCCAAAAACTATCACGTTTTCCTTCAAAAAACACATCATATTCTGTTTTTAAAATTTGCTGCTTTCTTAAATGTACTAAGGCAAGCATTAAGTTTGAGACCATGCTCACCTCATCAATGATCAGAAGTTTAATTTTCTTTAGTACTCTTAAAACTTCCAAACAAGCTTCTCCAGAAAGCTTTTGATATTCCAACTTGTTTTCATGTTCAACAGGTAGCATTAGTAAACGATGTAATGTAATCTCTTTAATGTTGTATGCTTCTAACCCAGTTGGAGTGGTAACAACACAAGATAAATGTGGTTCAGTGGTTTTCTGTCACTAACTGCTCAAAACTTTAATTAGGAAACTGTTTTCTGTACCAACTTGACCACTGATATACATTTGAAGAGGTTTAAAAGATGTGCAGTTTCATTCTTTTTTTTCATGAAGTAAACCATGGTGGATCTGTTGTGTCACTTGCTGATATATTTTTCCTTCTGTTCAATATTTAGTTGTTCTTCCAAGTTTCCTAAGTCCATAATATCGTGTTGAGCTTGATGCATTGCTGTTTCCACTTCACTCATGTCGATTGCTGCTTCATTTTCAAGAATTGGTTGTCCTAGCGTATCTTGACTCAGTGGAGCAGAACTTTGACTAACTTGAGAACTTTCTCTAGCAATCTCAACTGCAATACTAGCTTCTTGTTCAATTTCTTAATTCAACATTTGGAAACTGTGCATTCAATGCTATCTTTACATGCATTAAAAGAATATTCATAGCACTGAAAATCTCCAAGCAATCCCATTTCAGTACGCCAAGGCTTGAAGAGTTGCAGAAGTGCTAAATAGTAAAATTCCCTTTTATCAGGAATATCGCAACTCAGTTCCCCGTGATTAATAAGATTTCCTTTACTATGTTTCACCAAACATCCTTCTGAACCAATCACTGCACATTTTTATTCATTTATGTTCTCTGTAATATTTCTCTTAAAACTGTAATATTGCAGTACTTCATAGAGACATATGTTTTCAAGATAGGGACTTCTATTAGGATAGTATGTATCCAACATGTTTGTTTTAACAATATATGTGCTTTCCAGTTCATTTATTTGCTAAATATTCGATTTCTTGTATAGATTTAAGTACTTGATTTCGTGTTGCAGCAAGAACTAGCCTAACCCAAATGATTCCTCTTGACTTTGAATACAAACTTGCAGAGGTCAACAGATCCGAACATTCGTAGGATCCAATCTCTCGATGGGGCAGCATCTTCAAACTAAAGCTGTACAATTTCTTAGTAAGAGTCTTCTCTTGGGAAATTTCTTCCCACATTTCTTTCAACTCCGTCTTTTCAGATTTTGTTATGTATGACGTAACATACCGAGCAACAGCATGGGAATTATCTGCAACACCCTGGATAGCCATATTTGCATTCCACATTGACACAATTACTGGATTATAATCATTAATATACTTTGTTCACTTCTTTTTAAATTGTAAGTATTTTTGGGAGATTTTCTAGTGATAGTATGCCTCACTGCTGACATGAAACTGTTGACTCTTCCTTTGGATATTACTGCATGTGGAAATCCAAATCGACATTTTGTATAAAACTTTTCCTTTGACTTGTATTTCTGTCGACAGTATTTGCTACATCGATGAGTTTGAAACCGTGAAACTTGTTGTCTTAAGGTATTTTCTTCTCTTGCTTTTGGTATAGCACATGTAACGTAGTCTTCAATAAAAGATAAAACAGTCTCATCTGAATCAGTTCCAAATTTGAGTGCATCCTTGATCCATAAAAGCATATGTATATGAGGAGCACCTCTAGCTTGGTACTCCTTTCTTTAAAATAAATCAATAACTTCTCCAAGAGGTGGATTTTTTTTATTGCAGATAAAAGACATCATAGATTGAAACCTAAGATTAAAATATCTGCACACATTTACAGGATCCAAGGAACACAGTTCTCCAGGTGTCTTGAATTCAATGTTTTTAATATTTGAATTTGCTTCTTGAAGAAGGTCGAGTAAATTGTCCCATGTGTATTCAGCATAGCTTAGCATACCAAACCACATAGGGGTTCCTAAGTTCCTTAACATACATTTAAGTTCTCCATGACGATGATACCAATACTCAGTAGTACCACATTCACACGCCAACAAATTAATCAATTGAGATTCTAAATGATCGTCTCTCTATTGTACTTTGTCCATGAATTACTTTGCAGAAAAATGTTGAAGATGAACTTATGTTTTCAATATGTGGTTGACTGCATATGAAAGTCCAGACAAGTCACTTTCAAACAAAAGATAAAATATATATGGGATACATTGTCGAAATCTTGGATCTTCTGAGTACAATCTTGTTGTTCGATATTCTGATGCTGGAATCTGTACTGGTCGTTCATCATATCGTCCACCTTTTCCAGTGGGGAAGAGCTGTGGAAAACAATGAGCTTCCAAACTTTTTTCCCAAACACTCATGGGAATCCCTTTCGCTATCTTCATTTGGAATAATTCAGTAGTATTTCCAATCACTTCCTTTGAATGTAAAGTATGTTCACTATAATGTTCATAAATTTCTTCACTTTTGGAGATGTCCACTTTTTCAATTTGTGCTAGAAATAAGGACCCCCTGCAGGGACTAACAGTACTCCTAGGGCAGGGTAAATAACATTATGAACTTAAACACCTAGGCAGTCTAAATACAAACAACTATATAATGCAATAAAAAGACATTGATATTGTAGGAGACACAACATTCATGATATTATTAAAAAAATATATATGAAATTTATTATATCCAAATTACACAGTGATGAAAATAAATTGATAACGAAAGATAATACAATTAAGAATACGGTTCAGAAAAATGTCACATAAAATGGATAATACATAACACAACATGAACCAAATCACATATGTATTCCATAGAATAGCAAAGCACAGATACAAGAAATGTAAACAGGAGTGGCTGAAGCCGAAATGTTCTCAACGCGCGTTTCGACGCTAGTAAAGCGTCTTCATCAGGAGAGCCACAATATCTTTAATCTGTTTAGATAATCGTACAAAGCGATAGATAAATGCGTAAGGTCCAACCAGGGTTTGCAAGCATGGAGAATACTTCCTAATAATGAAAAACGCTGCTTACAATAAAGATGAACTAAGGTAGTCAAAATTCATCAAGGAAGAAATGCCAAATGATCCATTACAGGCAATGAAATTCACGAAGGGTTCTGCAATGCAATTCCAACGGATTTATATACTGATATAAGAATTCAAGCAGTTAGTGAAATTTCGAATGCCAAATGACAGAAGTCAAGCAGAGCTAACAGCTTCATAGCGCGCCAAGGATAATTGCACGTATTCAAATGTTGACTATTGGATGAGTCACGAATCAAAGGTATCGGCGGATATGGACCACAGGCATTTAGACTGCCTAGGTGTTTAAGTTCATAATGACACTTTTTCAATTTGGCCACTTGAAATTTCGCTATCATCTCATAAAACTATCTCTTCTTCCACTTACACATTTTTGTAGTAAACATTGTTTATTGTGAGATATAACGTAACCTTTTGCACTTTGCTCACATCTACTAATTCTTGCCATGTATTCTGACTCTTCGTAGGACCATCATTAACTAGAATACCTACAGGTTCAGTTTCATCTTTCTCTACACCAGTAGTTTCAATATTTTTCTTTAAATCTAAAGGTAAATACATAACTCTTCCTTTTAATTCTCTTTGTAAATCTGTGGGAGGCAACTTACCTGTGTTAGGCTCCATACAAACAATAGCCTGAAACGGGTGCACAGATTGAATCAGAATGGACTCATAAGTATTTACATCTGCCAGTTCTGGAGGAATACCTACCAACTCTAGGTTATTATATATAGCTCTAGCTGGCATTTTGTGCGTCCTCTAATTTTGTATAACAATATTTACAAATACATTGATCACTACCCAAATCAAAACAATCTTCCACCAACAAATAAGTTGCAAATTCCTTCCACTTCTCATTGTTTTCTTTTTCACTTTTAAAATACAGATCAACATTCCTAGTTTGATTTTTATAGTGAGTTCGTCGACAACAAATACAAACATAGTTTGGTCTTTCACAACAAATGACCTTAAACTTCGTAATTTCTTCTTCAAACTTCTCAGAACTACTATCTTCCACGTCTTCTTCAACACCTACTTCTATCAATCTCTCACTTTCTTTCTATAAACTCTTGTTCAGGACCAAAGTATTGAAACTCTATTTCATCACAAATTTCTTTTACATCTGATACTGACCCATGCAAAAGAGCACTGTTTAAGTCACTTAAAATTATTGCAGGACTTTTTACATAGTACAATCGTCTTACTAACTTCCGCATTTGAGAGTGATGTACTGCTAACATTCTCAAATGATGAAACACTCTTTGACACACTTTTCTAGGAAGAAAAGCCAGGGAATGGCGTTGCAAAGCAGTATTTTTTCTTACTTTGCAAGGATCTAGTTGTTGCAGCACCTTAATCTTTTGTTTAACACTTTTTCTGCTATACTCTCATAAGAAATTGCGTAAAATATCAATAGACTCCTGTTGTATTCTACAAATAATAATAGAATCCCAAATATACACTGGGCCTTTAGTACGTCTCCCTAGAACTTCATCAGCTATCACTTCTTCTACATTTCTAGGACCGATCTTTTCTTTTTCAATTGCAGAACCGTTTTTTCACTTCATATGCACGACAACTGGTATCAACTGCATAAACTAATGTATTGGTTTGAAAATAGCTCTCTTCATTAAAAAAAGGCTCTGAATTTGAAGTGTGCTTCCATTCACCCAAAAAAAATCACAAAAGTTAGTTCTGTTAATTAGTCTCTTCTTTTTACTTTTGTCCCCCATAAAATGCATTGGTTTATCTAATGATCGCATTCTGTTTAAAACTAAAATGAATAATTTTCATTTTAATTCAAACGCTTTTTCAATAATAGTTTCAATGTGTTTTTTCTTTTTATAAAACGCTAATCTTCTTTTATATTTGTTGCCATCTTTTAATACATTTTGTACTACTCTAGTTTGAAACATACGTTTCTTTATTTCACAACATTGATTCATTCTTCTTTTAACATAGATTGTCTTTTCAGAATGTGATTTGCCATTGATTTGTCCTTGGGTTTTGGCAGAGTGATTTGATTAGTAAATGGTACTGGCTGGGTTATTGGAGGAGTGCATGGGTACTACCTGGGTAATTGGAGTGAATGAGTAGTGCCAAGGTGATTAGAAGACTGCATAGGCAGTGCACAGGTGATTGTACCACTGCATGTGTTAGTGCCTGGGTCATGGCATGAGTGCATGGGTAGTGACTGGATAATTAGAGTACTGCAAGGAAAGTGCATGGTGAATTTATAAGTGCTTGGGTTTTGGCGGCATGATTGGATAAGTACATGATGCTGGATGAGTGATTGGAGAAGTGCATGGGTTTTGACAAGAGGATTGCTGGACTGCATGGGTACTACCTGGGTAATTGGAGGAGTGAATCAGTAGTGTGTAGGTGGTTAGAGGTCTGCATGAGTAGTGCTCAGGGGATTGTAGCAGTGCATGTGTTAATGCCTGGGTCCTTGCATGAGTACATGGGTAGTGACTGGATGCTTAGAGTACTGCAAGTAGAGTGCATGGTGAATATATAAGTGCTTGGGTTTTGGCAGAGTGATTGGATTAGTACATGGTACTGGCTGGGTTATTGGAGGAGTGCATGGGTACTACCTGGGTAATTGAAGGAGTGAATGAGTAGTGCCAAGGTGATTAGAGGACTGCATCGGCAGTGCACAGGTGATTGTACCACTGCATGTGTTAATGCCTGGGTCATTGCATTAGAACATGGGTAGTGAGTGGATGGTTAGAGTGCTGTAAGGAGAGGGCATGGTGAATTTATAAGTGCTTGGGATTTGGTGGAGTGATTGGATAGGTACATGGTGCTGACTGGGGGATTGGAGGAGTGCATGGGCAGTGACAAGAAGATGGCTGAACTGCATTGGTAGTGCTCAGGCAATTGTAGCAGTGCATGGGTTAGTGCCTGGGACATTCTTTGAGTACATGGCTAATGACTGGCTGATTAGAGTACTACAAGGAGAGTGCATGGTGAATTTATAAGTTCTTGGATTTTGGCAGAGTGATTGGATAAGTGCATGGTGCTGGCTGGGTGATTAGAGGACTGCATGGGCAGTGCACAGGTGATTGTACCACTGCATGTGTTAGTGCCTGGGTCATTTCATGAGTACATGGGTAGTGACTGGATGATAAGAGTACTGAAAGGAGAGTGCATGGTGAATTTTTAAGTGATTGGGTTTTGGCGGAGTGATTGGATAAGTACATGGTGCTGGCTGGGTGATTGGAGGAGTGCATGGGTAGTGACAGGGTGACGGCTGGACTGCATGGGTAGTGCTCAGGAGATGGTAGCAGTGCATGAGTTAGTGCCTGGGTCATTGCATGAGTACATGGGTAGTGACTGGATGATTAGAGTGCTGCAAGGAGAGTGCATGGTGATTTAATAAGTGCTTGGGTTTTCACCTTTGTATCTAAAATTATGTGGCATCATTCAACTATACCTTTGTTCAGACTAGAAAATAGAAGCCTAATTAACAGCACCTTAATTCTATCCAAAAATATGTGGCTTCATTTAACTTTACCTTTATACAAACTAAAAAAAAGAAACCTAATTTATAACACCTTATGTGAACATCTTTCAAACTGCATAGTTGTGCTGCATCGTTACCAAACCATCTAAAACTATGTAGTATCATTTAGCTTTACCTTTGTTGAGACAACAAAAAAGAAGCCTAATTAATTACACCTTATATGAACATCTTTCAAATTATATATTTCTGCTGCATCTTCAATGAACTATCTAAAATTATGCGTCATCATTCAACCATACCTTTGTGCAGACTTAAAAAATCTGCCTAATTAATAACATCTTATATGAACATCAGTAATCATCTTAAAAAAGACACATATTGCTGCACATACTCTTATTTAAAAAACATTTAAGTACAATGAAACCAAGTACAATATACATCTTTACATTTAATAATATATTTTAAATAACACAGTTTTTGAATGATGTTAAAACATTTCAAATAAATAACACCAATTTTCAACTCACCTTGCAAATGTGTTAAATGTAAAATCACTCAAACTCTGACAGGATTTTCTTTTACACACAATCAATATAATGCACCAGACTCAGCAAGGTAAAATCAGTAATGGCAAAGTTTCCATCTCTTTCTCCACACAAATACACAGAAGTAACAAATCCCATTGCTGCCCAGATTTTTCAAAATTGTAAAACACATTTCTATTGGTTACACATAATAACCCATAGCAACTGACTTCTAAAGGTGCCCAAACTGTCCCTACATTTTTTTTAGAAGTCGCGACCCCATCGTGCACTACTGTGATGGAGTCGCAAATTCCTACATGAGTTCTAAGAGATATAACAAATAAATGCAACACTATTTTTAATTAAACACCACTTCTAAAGAGAGTACTAACTTGGGAAAAATCATTGGAAGAAAAATATTACTTATATATAAATTACAATTCCACATTTTAAAAGCACAGTTAACTTTCAACCCTTCCCACATTCTGCTTCATGCCAGTTTCTATAGTAACAATTCATGGAACATTCAACTGAACTCACAGGTCACAAGTTCACCATATGTTCAAGTTAACCACACAATGTTGCAAATGCAAACAACAGGTGTGGTTGACTTGGCAAAATATGATTGTATCCTTTCTATTGTACCTTTCAAACATTTTTTAATAACCATCACAAATAATGCTTTAAAAAAAAGTAAAATGCACCCTATGTTTGAATGTAGAATGTTCTTACACAGCCAATCAATTCTCTATTTTTTTTTAAATGGCATCTTGTCCACCCTTTTACATAACTCTCATTCTACCAACTGACTACCTCAGCTACAGACATTCTATATTACTTACAGACATCCCTTCAAGATGCTTACAGTGTGGATTGTTGGGCACCGTTATGTTTAGTGGTGCAAAAGGTATGCTGAACGCAGAGGTATTGACAAAGACCTATCTTTGCAAAATGTAGACATTATATGGATTGGACAGAGGGGATTAAAGTGGCACCAATTGATGCCTTTGGTTAAAACCTTTTTGCATCTCCAACCCCCTGACTTCATGATTGTGCACTGTGGTGGCAATGACCTAGGCACATTGACAGGAGTAGGTCTGGAAATGCTAATGAAGGACACCTTTGCAGAATTGATGTTGCTTTTCCTCGAAACTGTCTTTGTATGCTCTAACATATGCCAAAGACAGAAATGGAAGTGGCCCAATACATTTTGTCCTCAGATTGAGAAAGCTAGAAAAATGTAAATAAAGCTGTTTCTGCTTACCTCAGTGACCATAGGGTGGGCTTCATCTATAACAACAATCTACGTTTCCATATGGATGGCATCTACATAAGTGATGGAGTACACTTCACTGATCAACAACCTAGAGCTCTGCATCCGCACTTACATGTAGCTACAACAATCTCCCAATGAAAACAAGGGCTCTTTTAGAGCCACCCAATAACCCAACATATAACCTAGGTTTATATAAATAAATCTTAATTATTTTTGCTTGGAATCAAGCCCCCTGTGCGACTAAAGGAGCCGCGCAGCCATCGCGTTCACACCAGGGGGCCGCGCTGAGAACCCCGCACCCATCGCATTCACACCAGGGGGCCGCGATGAGAGCCACGCACCCATTACGTTCACACCAGGGGTCCGCGCTGAGAGCCGCGCACCCACTGTGTTCACATTAGGGGCCTCGCATTAATTTATATTCGCCCAAGGCACCCCATTCCCCGGGGCATGGCTAAATCTTTTTTTGTTTTTAAAGGGGGACCGAGCAGCCCCCCTCCCGGGCCATTTTTGGCCCCGGGGAACCCATCCCGTGGGGCATGGCCTCACAGTTGGAGACGGTGGGGGGAGCCCAAATGCCCCCATGGTCCCATACCATTCTGATGCATTTCCAGTGTTACAAGTCATTGTTAATCAGGGAATGCACCAAAATTCATGGGTGGGTGTGTGGGAATACCCATGCTTTACCTATGGAATGCCTTCCTTATGCAGAGTAATGCAAGGCATCGATTTGCGCCACCTTGTGCTATTCTGCATTAAGTAAGCCATGCAGAGCCATGCAAGGTGGCTTTGTGTGGCTTAGTAAATCTCACTCAAGCCCTTGCATAGCCTTGCTTCCCCTAGCGTGGCACAAGGGTAACACAAGGGCTTTGTAAATCTAGCCCTTAAGGTCTAGTATAGGGACGTTCTGTTATGTGGATGATGTTGTTGCCCTCTCATTCTACAATATGTGCACAGCATAGACTGAATCAGTGTGTAAAATATTGTACAAAAAATTATTCTTCGTTAGTATTGATCGAGCTGAATGCATACTTTTCAAAAACCAAAACCCCATAAAGTGTATTGGTGATATGATAAGTAGTAGCAGGAAACTGTAAATCAAATAAAGCAGGTTTAGATTAATTCTAGGCAGCAAATGATCTTTGTGACTTTCAAAGATGTAAAAAAATGACACAATGTATGACCTGTATGAGGGCTCTATGAAACTTTAATAAAAATATGGTGGATATTTTGCTTCTGCTAAACATAGTTACAGCTCTATAGCAGTCACTCAGTTTATTTTTGTACCTCCTATTTGACATCTTATGGTTCCCTTGATCTGGGTAAGGTGGAAGGCCCCGTCTGAAAAGAGCTATTAGAAAAATACACTGCCATTTAGACCCAAGCATTTACTAAATCTGCTGAATCGGATGCTTCAAAAGTTTTCTGCTTTATAATCAGTGGACTGTGACTGAGGATATGTTAATTTGTTTATTTTCTAAACAGGTAATGAAGGATCATGTATGTCTTCTGCATCTATTATTGTGATTTAAAAAAAATAGGTTTCAATATTTCTTTAGCATTTGGGTTCAAACAGGAAGACAGTCGAACTGCAGAATTTATAATGTGGGAGAAGTGTCCCAACATATTAGGGCCTGATTATGATCACAACTGTGATGGATATCCAGTCTGCCGAAATATAAATCCCATTATATACTATGGGATTCATATTTCCGTGGTTGGGATGTTTGTCACTTTTGTGATGGCGTATCCTGTCCGCCGTGATCGTAATCAGGCACTGGTACAAAGCAGCAGACAGTTCCCATAAGAAATGCGTGTTAAGTATTTAAGCACCTCCAAACAATAGTAAAGTCAAGAAACCATCAAATAATAATCTCAAATCAATGTGTTTGAAAAAGTGGAAACATATAATAAACAAAATAACATAAAATGGTCAAAAGTGAATTAAAGCAACCATACACATGATTTTTTATTTTTTTCTAAAGGTGAAATGTGCTCAAAAATACATTGTGCTGACGAATTTCATGGGCATTATATAATAGGACAAAATATATCTAACCCAACATATACATAACTTGAAAATATATCATCAAGGTGCATAGATGTGGAGTTGAGACTAATACATTTATACTTCCTGTATATGCCTTTACTTTTTAATATTCTGTCTGCGATAATATTGTATCACAATAATCTTAGCTTAGCTTCGATCTCTGTAATAGAATCACCTAGCAGGTTGCTAAGCCTAGAATTTTAATGAGGACTTGTCTAAACACTCAAAATAGAATGGAGTGACAACGATAAAAAGTAGCAAGATCTCTTCTATGCTCTATTTCAAGTCCATATATATCTGGATTGCTCTAAACAGGGTGTATGTCAATATGTCGGATGTCCTGCATCCACCATACTGTAAATAACCACAAGTGGCTGAGCTCAGATGTGCTCATTATTACATGTGCTAAAATTCAATACCACAGGGATCATAATTTAACATGTGTGAGAAGTAAAGTCTATTCAGAGTTGACCCCTGCAAAATAGGGCATAACATTGGTGCTTTGTGCCTCAAAATCTACGTCTCAGTATTTTCTAGGAATTTTTCCCCTGGTATATTACCACACAATCGCTTTGCTAAAATTTGCTTAGGGAAACTGCGGGGTGCAAGGAAAGCTGTAAAACATGGAATTGTGGTGTGTATGGTACCTGAATTTACAGCGCATACTAGAGTTTCACAGACAGCTTGTAATGGGGAATTTAGCCTTTTTTAATGCAGTTAACATCTGCCAGTAGGGAAAGCCAGAATGATGTAGTCAGTGAGGTTCCCTCAAAGTCTTATACTCATTCTTGAGGGTCCAGCTGCAGCTTGGTGTTTCATTCCAAAAATCATGAAGCAGGACAAACTTGAAAAATGTAGTAGCTATGGATGCTTGACAGTGAGGATTATTTGCAACTTTGTCCTGATCTCTAGTTTCACCTTCAGACAAACTCACTTTTTGCAAAATCCTCTTTAGTGGGGCAAGACATGATACTTCATCCAACAAGGACTCTACAAGAGGGTTGACAAATGGATTATTAGTAGGGGTATGTAGGGGATTATCATTAGTAATTAGGCTGAAATCACAATAAAAGTTCTAGTCAAAGTCTCAATAAATTATTCCCTTGCTCAGCCCTTGGTAGCTGGCAGCGAGCAGGCAGGATTAACTTAGGAGACAGGTGTGTAAAACATGTACAAACACCAATACATTACATACATAATACACAATACACAATATAAACCCAACATCAATGTATAGAAATAGGATATATATTCATGAACAAATAGACACCAAAATGACAAAAACCCAATATAGGGAACCAGAGATATGAGTTTTGAAAGAATAAAGACTTTCTAGTGCTTATAAAACAATAGTGCCACAGTGGGACATATGTTCACACCTGACTGGGACAAAGTCAAAGTTTGAGGCTGACCACCATGGAGCCCAGGTCGGATACACTAATCGGGAGACCTTGATCAAATTTTACCTTCGCACTTAGTCAATTTTCTGGAGATTTTCCTCTCGACGTCGAGCGAGGCTTCTTCTCATGCCGGGTTTTGAGTCGATGATGGCGACTTGGCTCAGCTCACGGCCTTGGTGAAATTCTGGAAGACTTGAGCTTCAGAGCTTTCAGTGGGAAAAATCTGAAATCCAGACTGGGTAGCGGTTTGCTATTGGCAGCTTGATCTCCTCCCAGAAGGTCCTTTGGGATTCCAAAGTGTCTGCAGGTGTGTAAAGGCTCCAAGATGGTCCTTGTGATGTTGGGACTAAGTTTCCCACAATGCACCTGACCAAATCCTTAAAAGTCCACTGGGTGCACTCCAGGCTGGAGACTTCTGGGTGGAGATGGTGTAGGTGACCTGTTGCTGTCAGGGAGTCCACTCTTTACTCCTTGGAAAGCCAAACAAAATCCTTTGGCTGAAGTTCCAGATTGTACAGCAGGTGCTTTCCTTCAGAGTACAATCCTTTGGGTGCAATTCAGGGTTCCAGCAGGCCAGTCCTTCTGCTCCTTGTAGTTTAACGCAAGGGATCTGACTTGGCATATTTATTAAGTGCTCCTGGGCATCAAGAAGGGGGGCCCACTGAACAATGGAAGGGAGGGTGCCACCTTCTGGTATGACCTATTCCTCCAAAGTGTGGCATATTCATGTCCCAGAAATCATTATTAATACAAGGCTACAAAATGGAGAAACACTCTCCTGGAGGATTAGATCTAGCTAAGCCAACACACTGGTGTGGCTAAGAATCCATACTTCCCTTCCAGCCCCTTCACTAATCTAATTACTAGGGCTTATTTCCAACTGGAGATGCAGGGTATGTGGGTGAGTCTGTGCAGCCCTAATATGTCATTCTCCCATTTAAGAACAACAGGTGATTGACAGAATGCAGAGCAATGTCATACATTTACCCCAGTACAGAGATCTGGGCCTAAATCCATCGTTTTTTTGCTCACCATGCCATTCCAGTTTGAACCCAGCCATATGCAAATCAGTATTGACCCTGTGCCTCATGGGAACAGTCCAGCCTGAGCTGCTAACCAGGTCCTCCCTGGACTGGAAACAAGCATCCTAGGACCGGTTTCACGGTTTCACCTCTCTTCAGCCAGGACAGCTTGATTCCAGTGGTATGGAGAGCACGGGACCCACGTCTGGGCATACCCGTCCCACTTGAGGTGACATGCAAAAACAACAGTTGATGGACAGAATGCAGAACAATGTCATACATTCACCCATTCATGCCCTGTTCCATTCTTTCAGTGGTCAAGTAATATTACTAAGACCCAACATTTGAAGATGCTGAAATACTTCTTCCTTATCATTCTTAAAGAGCATAATAGCTATGGAGGCTTCTACGAACCATTTCTCAGTTTAACCGGTTCAAAGTTAAAGCAACCAATAATTCTTAGTACATGCTTGCTAATTCACATTGTTATACCTTTGGTATCTTTACTGCACTCATTTTGATACCATAACAATTTGAATATTGTTCTACCTTTCTGCCATGAGTCTAATAAAGTCTTCCATCATTGAAATAGACATTTAACTGAAGAATTGGGTGGACAATAAAAATGTCCCTCATCTGCATAAAGTAGATGCTACTGTTGGTGAATAACAGTACTATTAAACTACTATACAGTTTCAGAGATGGAGAAGAGATCAACAAGCCAAGCCTTTCTTCATAAAAACTCAGTGTTTAACAGCATTTCTGTTTATCCGTTTAACTTTAAAGGTTCCATAAAATCACTACAGTTTACAAAGCAACACATGCACTACTCTATTGCAATTATAGCCAGTCATTCTTTTAATAGTTAGACTATGCTAAGAGTCTTCCTAGGAGTTACGTTTTCTTTTCAGTCTCCTATACTGTTCTTCTTGTAAATACTATAGCATACTTCCAAGCTGATGATCTTCCTTGTACCAATAACATGATTGCTGTGCTCTGGCCTAATGTAATTATTTACGCAGACATCAGGGGGCATATTTAATATTTCATATAAGTGGTGTGAGGGAAGAAGCAAACTAATATCTGTGTAATCTTAAATATGTGATAAATATTGAATCACCGTTATCATTAATCTTTGAGCACCATTCTATGTATTAATGTGATTAAGAAAGAAACAATATTGTACATAAATAATTAAATTAACACCCATCGCTTTTTCAACGCTGTAAAGAAAAAGAAAAAAATCCATCATTGCCGCAAATACGTTTGTCACCAAAAGCAAATACTACACTCACAAGTTGACCACACCTAACAAAAACACCAATATTCATTACGGTAATAGGGGATACAAAAAACTGGGTAGAGTTCTTCAATAGAATGTTCAGACTTTTTAAATGCATTTAATTTGCTAAGTAGCTAAGGGCTTGGCCATTCTTACCATATAGAGAAATAAATATCACAACTTGAATATATGGCAGGCTCACCAACTATTTGGAAAAGCAACTCTATTTAATTATGAAATCGTCAGTCATATGATCCATATTAGTAACCAAAAGGTTTCCGGGCAACCTGAAAGTCCAAAAAGGAATTTTTTACAAAACCATATTTTATCTTCAGCAATTGTATAAACTTATTTAGAATGTGTTTACATAATGATATGAATAAGTGGTAAATATCTATACAAATAGCATGTAATTCATACCAATGAAATCAACTGTTGTATTTCAATGATTATTTAATTTAGAGTCATGTGTGCATTTGAATAGAGTAATAAAACCAGCAAGAAAGAAAAGATACGAAATAAGAATGGATTGGGTAAAAATAGAGAATATAAATAAAAAATAAGGGGCATATGTATCAAGCTATTTTGAGGTCGCAAACACTGTGCATCGCAAAAAAACAGTGTTTGCTATCGCAAAATAGCTTCCTCCTATGTATAACAGAGTTTCGCAGTGCTAAATAGGTATTCACAAAAATTGCGAATTCCAATTTTGCGAGGACCATAATCAGCGAATATTTTTTGCGATTTCGCAAATACCAACACACTATTTGAACTCTGACACTGTACGCTCCTTTCCCTCCTGAGGCGGAAGCCGGGAGGTCTCTTGTCTATTCTTGCTACAAATTGCATTTTAACAGTTTACCTGGGATACTTTTTTTCGGTCCCGTGAATTTTTATGCTTTGATTGCAGCTGGCGCGCAGTTGGTGTGCTATAACTCCTCAGCGCTTAGCAGCGCCTGGAATTCACCCCTACCCCCTCCCTCCAGCTCCAGTCCCGCTCTCGGCTGAGTATCGACGCCGAGAGCGCTGGGCGTCGAGTTTGGCGACCATCTTGGGTTGGGCTAGGTGAGTCAGGACATCGTCAGCGCTATAAAAGGCGCCAGGTGTTAGGAACAGTAACTCTGACACTGTACGCTCCTTTCCCTCCTGAGGCGGAAGCCGGGAGGTCTCTTGTCTATTCTTGCTACAAATTGCATTTTAACAGTTTACCTGGGATACTTTTTTTCGGTCCCGTGAATTTTTATGCTTTGATTGCAGCTGGCGCGCAGTTGGTGTGCTACAACTCCTCAGCGCTTAGCAGCGCCTGGAATTCACCCCTACCCCCTCCCTCCAGCTCCAGTCCCGCTCTCGGCTGAGTATCGACGCCGAGAGTGCTGGGCGTCGAGTTTGGCGGCCATCTTGGGTTGGGCTAGGTGAGTCAGGACATCGTCAGCGCTATAAAAGGCGCCAGGTGTTAGGAACAGTAACTCTGTCACTGTACGCTCCTTTCCCTCCTGAGGCGGAAGCCGGGAGGTCTCTTGTCTATTCTTGCTACAAATTGCATTTTAACAGTTTACCTGGGATACTTTTTTTCGGTCCCGTGAATTTTTATGCTTTGATTGCAGCTGGCGCGCAGTTGGTGTGCTACAACTCCTCAGCGCTTAGCAGCGCCTGGAATTCACCCCTACCCCCTCCCTCCAGCTCCAGTCCCGCTCTCGGCTGAGTATCGACGCCGAGAGTGCTGGGCGTCGAGTTTGGCGGCCATCTTGGGTTGGGCTAGGTGAGTCAGGACATCGTCAGCGCTATAAAAGGCGCCAGGTGTTAGGAACAGTAACTCTGACACTGTACGCTCCTTTCCCTCCTGAGGCGGAAGCCGGGAGGTCTCTTGTCTATTCTTGCTACAAATTGCTTTTTAACAGTTTACCTGGGATACTTTTTTTCGGTCCCGTGAATTTTTATGCTTTGATTGCAGCTGGCGCGCAGTTGGTGTGCTACAACTCCTCAGTGCTTAGCAGCGCCTGGAATTCACCCCTACCCCCTCCCTCCAGCTCCAGTCCCGCTCTCGGCTGAGTATCGACGCCGAGAGCGCTGGGCGTCGAGTTTGGCGACCATCTTGGGTTGGGCTAGGTGAGTCAGGACATCGTCAGCGCTATAAAAGGCGCCAGGTGTTAGGAACAGTAACTCTGACACTGTACGCTCCTTTCCCTCCTGAGGCGGAAGCCGGGAGGTCTCTTGTCTATTCTTGCTACAAATTGCATTTTAACAGTTTACCTGGGATACTTTTTTTCGGTCCCGTGAATTTTTATGCTTTGATTGCAGCTGGCGCGCAGTTGGTGTGCTACAACTCCTCAGCGCTTAGCAGCGCCTGGAATTCACCCCTACCCCCTCCCTCCAGCTCCAGTCCCGCTCTCGGCTGAGTATCGACGCTGAGAGCGCTGGGCGTCGAGTTTGGCGGCCATCTTGGGTTGGGCTAGGTGAGTCAGGACATCGTCAGCGCTATAAAAGGCGCCAGGTGTTAGGAACAGTAACTCTGACACTGTACGCTCCTTTCCCTCCTGAGGCGGAAGCCGGGAGGTCTCTTGTCTATTCTTGCTACAAATTGCATTTTAACAGTTTACCTGGGATACTTTTTTTCGGTCCCGTGAATTTTTATGCTTTGATTGCAGCTGGCGCGCAGTTGGTGTGCTACAACTCCTCAGCGCTTAGCACCGCCTGGAATTCACCCCTACACCCTCCCTCCAGCTCCAGTCCCGCTCTCGGCTGAGTATCGACGCCGAGAGCGCTGGGCGTCGAGTTTGGCGACCATCTTGGGTTGGGCTAGGTGAGTCAGGACATCGTCAGCGCTATAAAAGGCGCCAGGTGTTAGGAACAGTAACTCTGACACTGTACGCTCCTTTCCCTCCTGAGGCGGAAGCCGGGAGGTCTCTTGTCTATTCTTGCTACAAATTGCATTTTAACAGTTTACCTGGGATACTTTTTTTCGGTCCCGTGAATTTTAATGCTTTGATTGCAGCTGGCGCGCAGTTGGTGTGCTACAACTCCTCAGCGCTTAGCAGCGCCTGGAATTCACCCCTACCCCCTCCCTCCAGCTCCAGTCCCGCTCTCGGCTGAGTATCGACGCCGAGAGCGCTGGGCGTCAAGTTTGGCGGACATCTTGGGTTGGGCTAGGTGAGTCAGGACATCGTCAGCGCTATAAAAACGGACTAGGATGTCTCCGCGCAGCGGACGCGATCAGCGGACGCGCCAGATCTGCGCCGGAGTCGTGCCAGAGTCCTGCCCGTCTGCGCCCGTCCGCGCACGACCGGGCTCAGGGCATAGGGACCCTGGCACACGCACCTGTTATACTTCAGCGGACCTCCTAGGACTGAATTCTGACAGGTATATCCTATCCCCAAGTGTATGTGCTACACTCAAGGAACTTAACATCCTGCATAGCTCTCGTTGTAAGCACCAAAGCCTCTTAGTTCCTGTGAAGCTAGCTACCCTTAACACCAGGTCGCTGCAGAAACATCACTTATAGATTTTTACCCTGCTACAGGATGAGACAATTGATATCTTGACACTTACTGAAACGTGGCTGAGTGACGCCTCTTCCCCGGATATCATCGCCGCCCTTCCCAGTGGGTATGATATGGTCTGGCACAATCGACCAGAGGGGACTCGGGGTGGCGGGGTAGCAACGATTTTCAAAAAACAATTTATGGTAACAAAGATCCTAGCCGAGACAACCAATGTTGTCGATCTACTGGGTATAAAAATTACCATGAACAACTCCTGTCTCATTATCTTAACGGTATATTGCCCACCCCAAAGTACTCCTGTGTTCAATGATCTCTTCCATCCAATTATATCTGATCTTTGCACACGTTATAAAAACATCCTGGTAACTGGCGATTTTAACGTCCACTGGGATAAAAGTAATCAAGACCCGTCAGCCCAGAAATTACAGACCATCATGACCACTCTCGGTCTGACACAACTTGTGGAAGCTCCAACCCACATAAAAGGCCACATCTTAGATCTTATTTGGTCTTCATCCCCAAAAGCAGTTATTACCAGCATTTCACCTTGTCTCTGGTCAGACCACCACCTTATCTCATATGATCTACCGCAAGACATCTGCCAGGTTAAACTACCCATAAAAATCAAAAAAGTGCGCCAATGGAAAAAGGTGAATGTTGAGACCCTAACCAAAACCATGCCCAAGTACATACAGAACTCTATATTCCCTGCTGATAGTACTGATCTAGACTCCAAGTACAATTTGATAACAACCATCCTTAGGCAAACTATTGATGAATTAGCTCCCGAAAAGGTACAAAAAATAAAAGGAGTAGAGAAAGGAGCCCCCTGGTTCACTGAAGGTCTACGCGAACAAAAGAGAAAGCTTCGCTACCTCGAAAGATGCTGGAGGAAATCTAAAAAGGCTACCGATAGGGAATTATATCGAATGTCGTTCCAAGCATATAAAAAGCTTATTATATTAACAAAGAAGGAGTACTACGAGACGCGTATTAATAACGCTACAAATATACAGAGAGAGACCTTCCAAATATTTAAAGAGTTAAGTAAGAAAGAGGAAAAGACAGATATCACGATTGATTGCGATACCTTTCAAGGATATTTCCTGGGAAAGGTAGCGACTATCTTGTCCGATATCAAGAAGAACAACCCAGTCCCTTATGTCGAACAATCTCCCCTCCCAGACTCTCCTTCTTCAATTTTTACCAGCTTTCCCCACATTGACCTTAGTACTTTGAGGAAACTCGTAGCGTCTACCAAATCTGGTTCCCCTGCTGACCCCTGCCCGCCTGACACCTTTCGGATGGCAATACCGCTTCTAGAAGACCAGATCTTAGACCTTTTAAACACCTCATTAGCCACTGGACTTCTACCATCTACCTTCAAAGAGGCATGTGTCAGACCTTTGATAAAAAAACCGGGAGCCGATCCAACTAGCCTGAAGAACTATAGGCCAATCTCCCAGCTGCCATTCCTGTCAAAAGTACTGGAACAACACGTACTTAAGTCCCTGTCAGCCCTCCTGGAATCTCACCATCTTCTCCAGGAGCGGCAAGCTGGTTTACGTGCCCACCATAGCACAGAACTAGTAATGCTGTCGGTACTGGATGAGCTAAGATGCATGGCTGACAGTAAAAAGCCAAGCGCGCTGATATTATTAGATCTTTCAGCAGCGTTTGATACTGTCAGCCATGCACTGCTCTTGGACAGACTGGCTGGGTTCGGGATAGGAGGACAGGCTCTTAAATGGCTCACAGCCTTCTTAACAAGAAGGACGCAGAAGATCCAGTTGGCAGACCAGGTCTCAGAGGTGGGCAGGTTAGTCTGTGGGGTTCCGCAGGGGTCAGCGCTCTCGCCACTCTTATTCAACCTCTACTTGCAACCACTGATAGAGTCACTGGCAAACATGAAGTGTAAAGTATTCAACTATGCCGACGACACTCAGCTATTGCTGAGCATCGACAATACATCATCGGCACAATCAGTGGCTCAAGACATCCTACGCTTCACAGTGAACTGGATGTCATCTAACTTGCTGAAAATCAATCCGGATAAAACGGAAGTCCTTGTTATTTCAACTTCTGTGTCCCCCTGGAGCGACCTGTACTGGCCACAAGAGCTAGGCCCTACCCCAAAACCATGCCCCAATGTCAAGAGTCTTGGGATGAAAATCGATCAAGAACTCTCAATGGCTAATCAAGTTTCCGCTGTAGTTAGTTGTTGTACTAACTTGATCAGGCAACTACGTAAACTCGCCCCCCTGCTCTCGAGGAATATGCTGCAAACCATTGTGTCAGCCACAATAGTGTCTAGAATAGACTATGGAAATGCGCTGTATCTCGGCCTTCCAAAGAATTCCATCAGCCGTCTTCAGGTCATTCTAAACGACGCAGCACGCCTGATCTTTGGAGTACCGAGGAGGACCCATGCTTCCCCCCTGCTCCATCGATTACATTGGCTGCCCATGCTGCAGAGAGTGGAGTTCAAAAGCATGTGTATCTGCCACAAAGCAATACACGGACAGGCGCCAGCTTATATAAAAGAAAGGCTCGAACTCCACGAGCCTAAACGCATCTTGCGATCGTCGGGTTCTTTCTTACTGTCTCAACCACGCTTCAAGCTAACAACTAAAGGAGGCAGATCTTTCTCAGTGCAGGCTCCCATCAATTGGAATAAGTTACCAGAGGCGCTTCGTAGAGAGCCCAACCTTCTCCGCTTTCGGAAGTCTTTGAAGACCTTACTCTTCAAGAACGCATTCCTGCTTCAATAATCGATTGCTAGACCTGACACCTATATATCTTTATTCCGTCTTTGTTCTGTACTTGGTTAGTAGCACTTTGAGACCTGTCGGTGAGTTGGCGCGATACAAAACCCAGATACAATACAATACAATTTGAGATAATCGTAAATAGAGAACTCGCAAAATGCGAATTCGCAAACGGATGTATGAAAAGTTCGCAAATTGCGAATTTTTGCACATTATTATTCCTACCAACCAAAACCAGGTGGCAACCAGGTGCAACCTATATAAACAGGCCCACAATGCCACAGCACTTTCCACAAAGGCAGCGCGGTATGTGATAGCTAGGAGGATGCAGATCCAAGTAGCAGCACAGAGAAAGAGGCGTCAGGAACGTGTCTTCAGAGTGCGCATCACTCTATTCCAGCAGACAGAGGAAGAGGTTCATGAGAAGTATTGGCTGGACTCTGCTACCATACTGGATTCGATTGCTGAGCTGAAACCTATGCTTGAACACCCATCCCGCAGGACCCAAACCATACTACCACATGCGCAGGTCCTGTGTTCACTGCACTTACTGGCATCTAGAAGCCTCCAGGGGGTGATAGCGACAGCAGGAGGGGTCCCCCAGAGCTGCCTGGTGTGCATCTTCCATGCATTCCTGGATGCAATGGTACAGAGGCTACATCATCACATCACATTCCCCGCCACACAACAGGCATTGCAGCAAACCAAACTGTACTTCTACCAGATTGCCCAATTTCTCCATGTCATTGGTTGCATAGATGGCACCCATGTAGCCCTCTCACCACCCTCAAACAATGAATACGTTTTCAGAAATCGCAAATCATTCCATTCACTCAACATATAGGTCATCTGCAACACTAAATATATCATAACTGATATATTGGCAAAACGCCCTGGCAGTACACACGATTCCTTCATTTTCAGACACGGTGGGATATTCACACGTCTCACTGGGGGGCGTATTTGGCGAGGTCTACCTGCTAGGTAAATGGATGTCAAGCACTCCTACATACAGTTAAGGGCTGAAGTGGGAGGCCAGTGACAAACTGCATGTCTTCCATTCTGTAGGTGACAGTGCATATGCAGTCCACGAATTCATCCTCACACTGTACCTCAATCTGGAAAAATCAGAGAGAGCGAAGATACAATTGCGCACACAAGTCAACGCGCTGTGTAATTGAGCAGACATTTGATATACTGGAGAGCAGGTTTCACTGCCTGCATAAAAGTGGAAGAGCACTATAATACAGCAGAGAGACCTCTGCAAGATTGTGGCTACTTGTGCCATGCTGCACAACACTGAGACTAGAAAAGGAATACCAGTTGAAGTCTCAGATACACAATCAAATGAGGATGAGGTTCCAGGGCCATGTTGCAGACCAGCAGGTGGTGTTGGGGCAGCTGCCGGCCGACAGAGACATGATGAGATAACACAAAACTATTTCTAGGTGAGTAATGATGATACAATGCAAATTGTGCTTGACTGTGTTTTATTGTACCTTAGCCTCAGGTCAATAGCAGTCACACAGCCTACAAACACACTTTATGTGTGCCACATTCTGTTTCAGTGTAGACAGTGCATGGGTAATTGGTAAACAAAAGACCATATACCATGGGTTACTTCACCCATTAGCATTCTGCTGTGGTGACAGTTAATTTCTTGCTTGCACATCCTGCAGTTGCACGCTCAGGGTGCTGACTGCTCTCCCGTGTCGCATCTGACGGTGTGCCCTGCCTCCCACTATGCCGTCTGGGTTCAGCGATTGGTGGGGTGATGCTGCTTTGGCTGGAGAGCTCCTCACTGTCCCCTGAGCCCAGGAGACCTGTGCCACCTATGGTAGCTGTCTGCAGCTTGTCCACTGCATTTGTGACCTGCACCAACCCTTTGGACACATTCTGGCTGCAGTGTGCCATTTCGACCTGCATGGTCACTGTGCGGCGTGACAGCACGAAATTGGCATTTGACAGGCGGTTGACCGCCTTGCTATATGTGTTCAGATGGATGAACAGATGTTGTTTTCCTCTACGTCTGGATGCCTGGTCTCCCTTCATGGTGGCACAGAGTTATTTTATTGCTCCCATCATTTCCCTGATGCTGTCCGCACAGGCCTTATGTCCCTCATCAGTTTTCTCATTGAGCTCTCTAATGGCCTCCCTCATGTCAGTAAGGTTATGGTTCACGACCACCAGCTGACTTTGTATTGACTTCATACTTCTGGCTTGCAGGCACTGGACCTTCACCATGGTGCCTTCCAGGCCTGAGAAAATGGTAGGATCCTCTACAGCGTCTGCGCTGGTGTGTGCTCTTGGCCTGCGTCTCCTGCCACTCTCGATGGACCTGATGTGCATGCTGTTCCTGCTATGGCTGTGCCTCATCCTCAATGGATTCCGGGTCTCCCTCCAACAGTGGGAGTGGAGGCACAATCTGATGGTGTCTCCGTGGGGCTGGTATTGGCAGTGTCGTCTGCTCTGTGTCCTCCTCGGCTTCAGTGTTGGCAGCCTGTGTTTCAGGTTCAACTGTAAATGAAAAAGCACTTTTTATTCTGTGTTCTGCTTCCCGTTGTTCACTGAATAAAGTTTCCTGCATTGAGGTTAGCTAATTACTGTCTTGCATTTTTGCCTTTACTAATTTGCTACAACTGCGTATACATTGCTGTGTGTCATTGATCCACTGTATTATGTGTGTGACTACATCTCCCATGATGCATTGCTGGGTGTGCTGAAAAATGTGGAATGGAGTTGCATTGTTACTTTGTAGTTGGGGTATTCCTGAGTGTGTGATTCAGTTGGTAATGTGTCAGGGCTGATTTAGCATGCATCTTACCTTGTCTGGTGTTGGGCGTGTCGGAGCTGTCGATGTCAGCCACACCACTGATGCTTTCAGGCTGTAGGGTGGACTCCACCAACTCCTCAAGGGGCGTGGATTTGGTGTCTGTGGAGGTACCACCTCCAGTCTTTTTTACATCCGCAAGCCTGGTTGCAACCTTGTCTTTGGACCTGGAGTGCATGTCATACCAGCGTTTGCGTAGGTCACCAATGGAGCGATGGGTAACACTGATGGCATTCACATTTGCATGTATGTCCAGCCATATTTTCCTTTTCTGTGATTCTGGGACATGAAGGGATTTCTTTCCAAACAGCAACTCATGGCTATGGACCATCTCTTAAACGAGGACCTCCTGCTCCTTCTCACTGAATTTGTACTTCCTCTTCCTCCCAGCTTCCTCCTTGTCCTTCTCCTGTGGATCCATTGGGTTTTGCTGGTGTTGCAGTCCACAGTGGTTTGCTTCTCCTCCCAGCCTCTTACACAGCTTCAGGCAATCAGGAACAGCATGGGCAGTCACACTTCCTGGGTGTGATGTCATCAAGCTGCACCTGAATAGCAGATTCGCTAAATTTCTTATTAGCAAATTTGCAAATAAGGAATCGCTATTATGGAGTTCAGGATTACATTCTGTTAATTTTAAGGAATTGCAAAATTATTGTGAACATTTATTGGGATCTCGTTTTGCAATTCTCAAATTTTGATTCACTAAAAATCGTTACTTCAGAATCGCAAAACTCTTTTTTGATACATATGCCCCTAAATGTACTGCACATTTAATTCTTAACCACCAGTGCTTCTCAAAGTCTCCCCCTTGTGCAGAGACTTTGAAGTAGGGGAGGAAAGTTCCAGAAATGTGGCTCCTCTGCTCACTCCAAAGACGTTATATCATCTCCCACCCATATACCATCCCTCCTGCACAGCAGGCTAGAACATTTTCAAAATAGCGTTTTAATGTTGTCATTAGTCTCAGCTCTATGAAAGCTTTAGGTCCTCCCCTAAATACCATCATCCAAAAATGTCCCTTCCAACCCAAACATCAAACGGACATCCTGATAAGAAGGGAGGCAAAGGACTGGCTCCTACCCTATAGTTTAGATGGGAAGGGCATGCCCAGGTTTGTCTGACACTGTGAATGCAATTAAATTATGCAGATTCTGCCCTGCCCTAGTCCTCTCCCATGAACATTCCTAATCTCTTGAGATTGAGCCTATTTTGTTGGTGACGTTTAAATCTACCTACTGACAAGTAGAGTAATCAACTTGACCCAGCATGGTGGTTCAAAGCCCAAATCTAATTAAGGGCAGAATCAGAGATACATGACTATAACTGATGGCATGGAAAGGAATGCAACTACAGGCGACATAATTAATATCCCATTTGCACTTCGGAGATTTGTGAACCTAGGGAAACAAGTTAAACTCTCTAGTTCTAGATAATATGCAAATGGTATTTTGGTGGAGCATTTGGGTACAGTGTGAATATTAAAAAAGTGTTACAAATTTACAGCTGCGCACTACAGACTAACACTTTGCTAAAAAATAAATGTGTATATTTCTTTTGGAATGACTAATTAAATTATAAGGTCTGCTAAGGCCACAAACAGTTTATAAAAAGCTCCATCTGTGACATGGAACTAGTATGCAGATACTTGAATGAGTTAGACAAAACTCCCACTCGCTCAGCCCACACATGGGTATGTATGTGTTTTTGCACATGTGATCACTTCTAACAAGCCCAGAGCTTCTTACTCAGCTCTGCTTTTCATCACCTTTCTTGTTTTTATCTTCTAACTGCACTTACACTGATGGAAAGAGCCAACAGACATGCATTATTTTTTAAGTGTATATTGACTCAGAAATTGGGATTATGTGACACAGAATTTTCAACTGAGGGGGCGAATTCAATTTATTTGAAAGTATGTGTTTATTTTATGGTTGTAAAATAGTTTAAGATTCATCCTTCGCGAAAAATCTGATTATTGGTTGAGAGGGGTGGAAACCTCACTCGGGCAACAACTGCAATCCTTGTCAGTGGGAACCACAAAGTCACTAAATTAAACTGTGCTTAACCCTCCAATAACTTGAAACAAAGAAGTCAGGTTTAACTTAGAGGCAATGTGTAAAGTATTCATGGTGCACATAAACAGTAATAAAGTGAAAGCACAACACAGGAAACAATTCAAACTAATTTAGAAACATAGAGTACATTTTTTTGTAAATAACTTGATACCAGAATAACCAAAATCCAGTCAGTGGAACTGGAGATATACAGTTTAAAAACTTTAGGCAGATATAGAGCCTAAAAGCACAAAGTGCCACTCGCAGTGATCAGGTCCTGTTAGACCTGAGGAAAGTCACAAGTTCAGGCCGATCAAGAAGGAGTGCACGTCTGACACAGGGACCGGGATAGTCCTAGTGAAGAAGTTACCTTCTTAGACTCCAGCAAAGTAAATTCTGTTTGAGGTGAAGGAGGCCATGATGAGCTATGAGAGTGCCATGGATGGTAGTCACTGTAGTGCAAAGAGCAGGCTGGGCATTGTGGGCTGTCATCACTGTAGCTGAAAGAGATGGTTAGGTGTTGTTGACGGTCATTGCTAGAGCTTTGCACTGGTAGTCACTGTCGGCTGTTGTTGCTCTAGCACGTAGTGCAAATCTCAGGATGCCGGTCTCCGTAGAGTGAAGAGAACAGCTCACTGTAACTTTCTATTAGTGGTTGTCAGGAGTGGCAGAGTCTTGGTGCAAACATGACTGTTTGCATCACAAGGAGCCAAACCTTTGGATTTCACCTCTTATTTTTTGAAGGAGCTCGGACTGATGCCAGCCAAGGGTCCAGGATCTGGGGGCACCGCTTGTGGATCAGGAACTCACTCTAGCAGAGGTCAGCAGGGCTCCAGCAAGTCCAGGCAGGTCTAATGCAGCAGGTCATCTGGGCAGTTGCAGGGAGGCCTCTGGAGCTTGTTATATGCCTGTACCAACTGATCCTTGGAGTCATTCAGGTTAGCCTTACATGACAGCAAGCAGGAGAATTCAAAAATATGTGATACAGAGGCAATGCAATGAAGGCTCTCAAATTCACAGTCATACAGAATATACAAAAATAAGAAAATATTATAAATCTCAGCTGGCAGCAAAAACAGAAAAGAATAAGACAGCCTCTCTAGTAGAATAGTAAAATCTTCTGGCTCATCTCCAAAGTTGAGGGTTTTATACAGAGTCCTTGTAAACAAAATCAAAATTTCTGGTGATTCTTTGTGGTGTTAATGAATGAATCTTTTCTTCTGCTTATCAGAGCACATGAAAAATAATCCTCATATTACCTTAACGCCTAAGAACCATCCCACTACCAGTATAATTATCCAGCACCCTCTATGCTAATATCATCCAGAGATGCTTGAACAGAACAAGATACATTAAGAATATTATTTGATGTAACTGAATAGGTCTCAGTGAACAAGCTAAAGATATAGCAACATGTTGCAAGTTACAGCTGAATTTGAAAAGATTCTTCGTGAGCCGAACAACAATAACAATGGAAAATAAGGCCCATACATTTCAACTTGACTGTGTGCTGCATAGTTTGTGGGGAAAGGATGTGTGTTGTAGAGAAGCACAGGGTGAATAACAGCGATGACTTCCGTCTTGGTCAAAATTGTGTTTTACACTAAAATGTGGCTTAGTTAACATACATTTGAAAAACCAATTTCTACACATCATAGGAGACTCATTCAGAAAACAATTGCCCTTAATCAGTTGAAATTGCATTTTGTTTATTGTTAATAGTGCACAAAAAGTCCATAAAAATTCTCTTACAAATGTGCCGCAGATAAAAGGCTGAACAGAATTACGCCAAATCTAACAGAAAGCTAGACCTTGACTCATAAAGCATGCTTTTGATGATTTTCTGGAAATCTGTTCAGCCATTTTTGAGAAATTATTGTTCTAAAGTTAGTTATTTATGGATATTTGGTTCTGCGGGAGCACTGAAGTACTCCCACGGGGTCCCAAATTTTAAAAATCTAGGGGCAGATTTATGTTCCCTGGCGCATCCCTGCAAATCAGCAGGGATGCGCCAGGAAAGATGCGTCACGCAAGTTTACCCTTGCGCCACCACAGATGCGCCGCATTTACAATGCAGTGCATCGTGGCGCAAGGATAAACAGATGCGTGACGCACCTGATGGCGTAAGGGTGGCGCATTGCTGGAGTCGTGTCGCAAGCACGACACAACTCCAGCAATGTTTAGGGGCTGCCCGTACCTTACATGCTGCGTCATGCCTTACGCCTGCTTCAAGCAGGCGCAAGGTTTTGACGTAGCAGCATCGGAAAAGTGACTCAGTGAAATCTTGTAGATTTCACTGCGTCTCTTTTCCGAGGCTTTTTCCGCTGGAACGCCCACCCTGCATACATTAAACCTGACGCAGGTTTAATGTGGCGCAGGGCTTTACACGTGACGCATCTCCATAGATGCGTCACGATGTAAATAGGGCGCAACGTGGCGCAGGGTTTACGCCGCCGCTGCGTCACAAAAGTGACGCAACGGCGGCGTAAAAGTGGCGCAAGACTGACATAAATCTGCCCCCTAGTGTTCTGATTCGTCAAGAGTGCATTTTTTCCCATCAGCCATCTCAGTACTGTTGGACTAGAGCAGTCCTGCAGTGCATAGCAAACTGATTGGCTGTCCTCAACATTGAGAGAAATGTTGAGGCTGTCATTCCAGGACACGGGGACTCTTTCTCCGTGTCCTGAAAAACGAAATAAAATAAGGTACAAGGGGGCAGGGGAGGGAGATCATCAATTATGCAATTTAAAATTTCATGAGTGATAATAAATGACGTAATAAGTAGCCCATGACAGGGTGCAAGTTACAGTTAGCTCAGGAAACAAAAATTAGTGAATTTCAATGTTTTTGTTTTAAAGCACTCGTTTTTTAGTTTATTACAAGGCCTAACTATAAATTCACTGTAACATTTGGTTGTATGTATATATATGTGAGCAAGGCCTCTGGTAGGCTGAAACGCGTCATGGCAGGCATGCTGAGCTTTGAATAAAATACTCACTTGCACCTACAGCTGGGTCTGTTATCGTCTGTTCCGGTTTCCAAAGTAATTGAGGATTCCTGGGATCTTTGTGGCGAAACTCTCGATATATATATATATATATATATAACTTACTTTGTAATGAGTAGATATGCTTTGAGCTTTTGTTGTTTCACTTTAACAAGAGAAGCTGTGCATGAAGATGTGCGCCCTTAGAAGTCTTAGAAGATTAAAATGAAAAAAAAATATTCTAATGGAACTATGTGACAGAGACGCAAAGAATGTTCTCTAAATCTCATTTGTAGGTTTAGTTAAAAGAAAAAAGCTCTCGAGTTTTGGAATGCGAGACAATATCAGACGGACTGCGACATAAGTGCATGAAGCACAGTGGCCTAATTGTGTTAGAAGCTCTACTTCACAACCCAATTAACGGTGAAATGGCATTTCTTTTCTTCCATTAGATAGGAAGGCGCCCGTGCTGTGCCACTAATACCACGAATAACGCGCTACTGCATAAAATGCACATATTTTATTATTAATGCACCTGCGAAATTGGATTAAAAAGTAGTCATCGGTTTCACTAACTGCTAAAAATATAACCTTGGCAACAATGATAATAATGCAGCATTCTTTTTTTTGTATCATATTGAGATGTTAGGAAGGAAAACAAACCACTGTTAAAACGATGTAATTCATTCAAAAATTATATAAATACCAAAAAACACACTATAATGAAACCAGGCCCAGAAGCGTTGTAATTTTCTAGCGGTGCGTGTGCTAATGGGGGCGCAAACCCTGCATGTTCCTTAATGCATCTGGGACGTACTTCATTCTACTAGTGTGACCTCAACAAGGTACAACTAATCACAGCGGCCTTTTGGCCTATGATCAGACGGCAGAGTCAGCAAAATCATTGCGAAATGTCAAGGTCCCTGCAGCACATCCGCATGTGAGCCCAGCATCTGAGGTTTTCTTTTCTCATATTCATATCACAGAGGCGGAAAAATAGCAGCCTCGGAAGGATGAAGTCTGTGAACTAATTACATCCCCTGTGAGATTTGGGATATCTTGAATGTGTGAAAAGCATGCGGCACGAGAACACCTCTAATGTAGTTTATGCTTTGTTACACAATGTAGCAGTGCCCAGTGAAGGGCATTTCCCACCAGCCCTTCACAAATTCCGAAACGAATAATACGACATGAAGGTCAACACGACAATCCCTCTGGTGCCCGTGAAGTAGCAAAGTTGTTCGTGTAACCTTGAAAAGGCTGCGTTTATGAGCCGCACATGGTCATTTTGTTCTGTAAGACTTCACAAACAACCTTGGAGCAAAATAAAGTGCTCTCGAGGCAGATGGATTTGTGCCAGTGACTTTCAGCCTTTGTCCTTTGTGCTGCCTATAAGTGAAGCTGTTAAGAGCTATTGCATGTTTTCCTGACCTAAGCTGTGGGCAGGTATTTAAGGAAAGCAATGGCATCTGCTTTTAATGTATGACATTGAACAGGCAGCTAAATATCCAATTGAGGCTTATCTGGCTTAAACCCCTTTAATTTGGTCGCAATATCCTGGCAGTGAGAGCACGTACTGCCCAGTAATGGTATAGTGCTCTGTCAAAGAGATGTGTTCATTATACAGTGCATATTACCGTCATTAGAACTACTCAGTGAGCAAGGGCATTTTTGCTGAGACATTGGCTGCCTTCTACCATCAAGGCTCACAGTGTTAATTTTATCATAGCCTATACACGTCATCAACCCAACAGAAATGACTGCAAGTGTCACTAGACCCAAATATGACAGCACTTGCCACCAAGACTGGCTCCTTTATGGTGGGGTTCCTTTCAGCATCTAGCCCTACACCAACAGTTTAAAGATAGTGCGTGACCTGTGTCTCGTGTGGAGTTACAACGCTTATGGGGGGGGGGGGGGGGGGAAGGGGTGGTATCTAGTCACTTCTGGTTTTTGATTATCAGCGAATAAATACAATTTGTGTTCCTGTTGCCTAAACCGGGCACACTGAGAACTGGATATAAATAATCTCATAGTATAAGATTCCAAAGAGATATTTGCCTGTGAGACCCTCACACAATAGTTTATTGCAGCAGAGTCTGAGGGTGGAACATTCCACTGTCATTTGCTGTAAGTCATCCTTTCATATGTTTGAAGAATCGGACCGACGTTACTATCGTCCATCAATCACTTGTTTAAAAGCTTATGAATGGAAGACGTACTCGGAGCCGGATTTGCACAGCCTTCTATGTGCGAACGTCTGTTTTTATGCAAGCAAATGGCTGTGTTCTCAAGTCTATTTTACCAGAAGTACTCCCCACTAGCAACTCATAATGAGATTGCGAGTTGTATTTGAACAGACCTAGAGCTCCCAGGTGTTGAGGTCCCTAAGTGAAGTCAGGATAGACCACCACTAATAAGTGGGGAAGGAGGCAACTCCTTTTGTTTTATATTCCCTCACACACCCTAGTGGTGTCATGCTTCATCATTGGGACACCTCGACGCCTACAAGTCGAGGTGGGCTCGACCATATTCCAGGGAGCTCTTAAGAAGATGTTTTTGGCCAGGGGGATAAAGATTAAAAACCGACAGTAGTTCCCAGTATCCCTTTTATTCTTGGAACTGCTGGGGGTGATAATAAAATAAAGTTTAAGGGTCAATGGGGATATTATGGTCCTAAGACCCTATAGCCAACATGTTTCAGTCCTGTTTAGCCCCATGAAGGGTGCTGGACTTTCTTCAGGGCGGAATATAATGCCCCCTGGAAAGGGTAGGGCAGAGGATTTCCCTACACTACTGGTGATAAGGGCAACTAATGCTCCTTATCAATTTACGTAGACTAATTAGTCTTATATGTCACTCCATCTAAGTAGAGAAACAAAGGGAAAAAAGAGAAAAGAGACCACACATTCATATATATGGAGATCCAGGAATGTTCATATCTACCGGCGTACGTCTCAACATATTAATGGTGAAACCAACAGACATATCGAGGTGGCGGGTGAAAAAACACTCTAAGTTTCTCACACGCTCCTATCTGTGTGTTGCCCGGCTTGGTGGCGGCATTGTGCCTCATACTATCACATTTTGCTCTTAGGTGTATGTCTAAACATCTTGATCTAACACCCGTGTAAATCCCTCGTGGTAAAACACTATAAAAATGATAATCGCCGTGGTTTATTTACATATAACATGATCGCGTAATTGCATGCTCACCTTTCACGCTCATGCATACAACTACATATTTCACACACTCATTCTTACCTTGTTTTGGGAGGGGTATCGACTCCAAGTGGAAAACCAACATTTGTGGGGTAGCCCTGTAGTCAGACACTTCATGTTCATAAGCGTTTTTTTCACACGAGATTCGAGTATCCCGAGTTGTTGTTCCATAGTATTGGAGGGGGCCCAATAAAGTAAAAAACACATATAGAGAGACAAACACACGAAGACATAAACACAGAACAATGTCCGTAAGAGTTATGCTTAATGCAGGATCCCAAAAGGGACCAGCTTCTCCCTCATACCTTATGGCTGTAGTCAATTTTCAGCATTACTCACGCCATCAAGGGTCCTGCCCCTCGTATCAACCTGTTCGGAGGTGGTTCCACTGCTTGGGGTACTGCTTCATCTCCTTGTGACGTTATAAGTAGACCGTTTGCAATTGGATGTAAACCCGCCTACTTCCGCATCCCGTATCCGGCATGAACGAAGGACGATAGGAATCATGGGAGTTGTAGTATTAATCTGAATGCGCGTCTAACTCCACTCTTTAAGTTTTTTTATATTTAAAAAAACTAAGCTTTATTAATACGAAGAACAGACACTTATCTGATCCTAATACATATTACGGACTAAGAATATCGCCGATCTGTTTGTAATGATCAATGTGATACCGGCAAAGACAGGAGGGGTTTGTTCTAAGCACGGTGTAACAGTGTGAAAATGTCGTGTGTAACAACAGGCTGCCAGAATTGTCCTAAAACCGGCAGTCGGACTGGATGTCAAGTGTGCGTATTCTCTTATATGTACTCCGCCACTAATTATTTTGAAAACTGGTAGCTATTTTAAGACAATACTTGAAGACATTACTTATGGGATATATCCTTTGGAAAACTTGATAGTCTTAGTTGTTTATAGGTCAGGCACGACCATATACGTGGGACAATAATTACAGGGTCGGGATATTTGTTTATATTCCAGTATATTGATCCTCACGAGAATTATCTCTTATTGATTTGGTTCCATAGTATTGAATCGTTTAATCCTACAATGTGGGTTTTGAGTCTATACACCCATCGTTGTTCGCGTTCTAGTAGGATTCTGGACATATCGCCCTCCCCACTCACTTTCTCAATGATTGTCCACCACAAGTCTGTATCTGTGTGTTTGTACTCAATGTAGTGTGCTGTCAATTTTGTGGATGCAATAGCCCTTCTAATCGTGCTTCTATGCTCACATATACGCACTTTGACTTTCCTTCCTGTCATTCCTACGTACATAAGTTGACAGGGACATTTGATGAGGTAAATTACCTTCTCTGTATTGCAATTTGTATGTGATCGCTGTTCACACGTGTATCGCATACCAACATCTATTTCCTTAGTCTGTTCTGTAAATGGACATACCACGCAAGACCCGCATGGGTAATGTCCGGTGACCACTGGTAAATTCCATAGTGTTACTTGATTTCTTGATTGTGTTTTTGGTTTCCTGAAATGAGTGTGAATGAGGGAATGTCTCAGACTTCTGTTCCGTTTAAAAGAGAACATTGGTTTCTCAAATTTGAGTTGGTTAGCAGTAAGAACTGTCCACTTTTTATTGATGATTTTCTTAATCACATTTGATGATGCATTATAAGTGGTAACACATATGAGAGCGTCCGGTTCTTCTTTTTGATGTGTTTCGAGTAGGGCCTCTCTGGGTGTGTTACGAGATCGTTTTTTAGCTGTTTCAATAATCTTTTTTGGGTACGATCTCTCATGTAACTTTCTGGCCAGATTTTCTGCTTCTATCTTGTATTCTCCCAGGTCAGCGCAGTTCCTGCGAATACGTAAAAATTGGCCTACCGGGAGATTCTCCCTTAGTGCCCGGGGATGTGCGCTGTTAAAGTGAAGTAAACTGTTTCTATCAGTTGGTTTGGAGAACAAAGAACTGGTAATCCCCCCATTTCTTGCGCTCAATTTGACATCCAAGAACGATATCTGTTCCTGGTTAGATGTCATGGTGAACTTCAAATGTGGGTTAAGTTGGTTGACCCATGTGTAGAAGTTAGTCAGCGTGCCTGTGTCACCTTCCCAGATCACCAGGATATCATCCATGTACCGCCACCACCCTTTGATGTTATTGGTATAAGGGTTCGTGGCCCACACGTGTTCCTCCTCTAGATGTCCTACGTAAAGACATGCTATACTGGGAGCAAATGTGATCCCCATAGATACCCATAGACCCTTGATGGCGTGAGTAATGCTGAAAATTGACTACAGCCATAAGGTATGAGGGAGAAGCTGGTCCCTTTTGGGATCCTGCATCAAGCATAACTCTTACGGACATTGTTCTGTGTTTATGTCTTCGTGTGTTTGTCTCTCTATATGTGTTTTTTACTTTATTGGGCCCCCTCCATTACTATGGAACAACAACTCGGGATACTCGAATCTCGTGTGAAAAAAACGCTTATGAACATGAAGTGTCTGACTACAGGGCTACCCCACAAATGTTGGTTTTCCACTTGGAGTCGATACCCCTCCCAAAACGGGGTAAGAATGAGTGTGTGAAATATGTAGTTGTATGCATGAGCGTGAAAGGTGAGCATGCAATTATGCGATCATGTTATATGTAAATAAACCACGGCGATTATCATTTTTATAGTGTTTTACCACGAGGGATTTACACGGGTGTTAGATCAAGATGTTTAGACATACACCTAAGAGCAAAAGGTGATAGTATGCGGCACAATGCCGCCACCAAGCCGGGCAACACACAGATAGGAGCGTGTGAGAAACTTAGAGTGTTTTTTCACCCGCCACCTCGATATGTCTGTTGGTTTCACCATTAATAGGTTGAGACGTACGCCTGTAGATATGAACATTCCTGGATCTCCATATATATGAATGTGTGGTCTCTTTTCTCTTTTTTCCCTTTGTTTCTCTACTTAGATGGAGTGACATATAAGACTAATTAGTCTACGTAAATTGATAAGGAGCGTTAGTTGCCCTTCTCACCAGTAGTGTAGGCAAATCCTCTGCCCTACCCTTTCCAAGGGGCATTATATTCCGCCCTGAAGAAAGTCCAGCACCCTTCATGGGGCAAAACAGGACTGAAACATGTTGGCTATAGGGTCTTAGGACCATAATATCCCCATTGACCCTTAAACTTTATTTTATTATCACCCCCAGCAGTTCCAAGAATAAAAGGGATACTGGGAACTACTGTCGGTTTTTAATCTTTATCCCCCTGGCCAAAAACATCTTCTTAAGAGCTCCCTGGAATATGGTCGAGCCCACCTCGACTTGTAGGCGTCGAGGTGTCCCAATGATGAAGCATGACACCACTAGGGTGTGTGAGGGAATATAAAACAAAAGGAGTTGCCTCCTTCCCCACTTATTAGTGGTGGTCTATCCTGACTTCACTTAGGGACCTCAACACCTGGGAGCTGTAGGTCTGTTCAAATACAACTCGCAATCTCATCATGACTTGCTGGTGGGGAGTACTTCTGGTAAAATAGTGTAAAGACCCGGGAGGGTGTACTCCTCCCTTTAGTTCCTCTCAGCCCCCCTGTAAGTTTGGAATCCCTTCCTACTTACGTTTGTGCTTAATGAGTTCTCAAGTGCCAGAAATTCACCCATGATGACATTGCACTCATTGTCCCCTTTAATAATGGATTGTGTTAAATCGTGATGTCGTAATAGTATGACAAAGTAAATCCCAAGAGGTGGGTATGGACTTTTCAATGCATGTCTAGCCTTTAAAGTTTGAGAAAACCCACTCTCTCGCCATTCTCACACTCGAAAAGATTGAAGAATTATTATTTCATAGGCAGGAGCAAATCCCTTTCCGGGGTGCGTGGTAGAACAGAAGATCCCCAAACCTCATAAGGTTGTAGTGAAAAGGATTGCTCCAGGAAGAAACATCCACACAAGGTAGTGGACCAATGGATGCAGACGTATGGCTTTCTTTGTGGAGTGCACCTACATCGGTTCATTGTAATTCTTGGGTGCTGCTGCCTGCATCATATTCAGCCCTACATATGTTGGGTGTGTTACAGCAACATCAAATAACTGCACCCCAGTTCAGCTTCCTTTCAATGCAATGATCAATAAAAACCCACCAAAGAGACTGGCCTTCATCTATTCTGCAAGATTTCCAAGGAGTCGTGTTGCACCTTCCTGAAATATAGATGCAAACTGCACCAGTCAGTGCTCAGCATTGGGAGAGTGGCAATGATATTCCTTCCACCTCTCCTAATATGGCTCTTGATAGAGTAGTACAATGCAATAAAGATTCAAGCAGGATTTATTTAGGGGTGGGTGGAATAAACCCCCTTCAGACGGCGAGTCGTCCCACCCCGCTCCTTTCCACTGTTACTATCCACTGCGTGTTTTTCCCTTAAATCACCATTGACAACTTTCTTTGGTGCCTGAAAAGGTCGCAGTTTATTCATCAACATAAAATTTTATATATAAAATGTTTCCATATCAAACGTTCATGGTCATAACCTCATTTAATGTTCATGTTTTATCTTTTCATCTATTGCTCCTTGCAATTCTTTCTCTTGCATTATGGACCCAGCCTCCTCAATTTCCCGGGAGGGGAGGGGCCCCTTTCTCTGGGCTTTCGATTCACGGGTCTAGGCTTCAGCTTGCTACCGATTTGGAGGGTGTCCGTCTGGACCTGCCCGGGCTGCAAGTGCCGTCCCGCTCGCCGTGTAACCCTTTTGGGGGCCCTCCCTTCTCCGAGGGGTCGGTCCCTGCTGCTGTGGCATCCCAAGGACCTTACTTGAGCATCTACTCTACCTTTCCGGAGGCTGAGTCCTTAGCATCTTCTCCCTTGATACCCCTGCCATGAGGTATACCAAGCATCCTGCAAAAGCATCACATCTACTCCTTCTATGGCGGCACGCCACCCTTTGGCTCCCCCAGTGCCCCTGCCGTGAGGCATCCCAAGGACACTGTGAAAGCCTTCCATCGACCTTCTAGTGATTCTTCTTTTTCACTAGCTGCCTTGTGTTTATTCTTCTCCCTATGGCTGCGACGCCCGTGTTTTAGGTGTGGGTGGGATTACTTTCTTTTGTCCTGCAAGGGGGGAGTGTGCTTTACTTGGGCTGTTGGCCCCTTTTTTAACCTCCCACTCAACCCCCGTTCGGGGGGGGGATTGCTTTGTTTGAAGGTGGCCAATCCTGGCCCCCGCCGGCCCTGCAGGCATGGTGTGGGCCGGAGCAGGGCTCCCACCTCCGGGTGGCGTTCTACCCGGGCCCCTATTGGTCCGGCTTCGCCTTCCCAGCCCGGGTCAATTCCACTCTGCCGTCAGAGTTCGCTGACTTTTGCCCACTCCACACTACGTGAGTAACGCAGAGTTCTGTCACAACTCTGCCAAGCACCACATAGTGGAGTTTTTTCTCCCATATGACTCACCAAAGTTAAGTTGGCAAGCACAAACAGGAATTTATGTCCTCTAGCATGGGTTATGGGGAGGTAGTATGCATTTCGTGAGATTTTCTCAATGCAGGCGGTCGCAGCATGTCACGACCATTTGTGTTGAGAAAGCTCCTGCTCGAGTTGAAATCTACTCGAGCTGCAGGAAGAAGCATCCCCCTATGGCACGCCGTGTGCTGCCATTCGCACTCCTTTTACACCGCGGAACAAACCCCCGGCAATAAAAATCATTGCAAGCAGCGATGCGTGCGGAATTCCTCCCACCTGTGAAACTCCTTTGGAATCTTGCTGACTTTTTATGGAATTCAGTGGAATTCCGTGCAGTAAAACTATGTAACTTCCGCCCACCCCTAGATTTATTGTGTCTGATTTTAAATCCAGAAAGGCAGCCTCTTACTATATATAACCCATGTTCCTGTGACTTAATTCTTGAATGTGTTTCTCTATCTTTTTTCACATCTTGTTCAGTTTTTCTGTCAAGCATGTAGCAATTCCGCAGTGAAGAATAGTCTATCTTACCTGAAAACTCTCAACAACACCTACTGTTAGACAGACAAGAGACCATGTGCTGAGGAATTGAGCACTCCCTTGTTAACAGCACCAATCTAGTGTGCCTGAAGTTTCCCAATTCAACCCCCAAAGTATGACAAATTTCTAAAATAAAGGATAAATCCTAATTACATATACGCTTAGCAAATTGAAGTCAAATAACCTGTTAGGACTTTGCGCTGTGACCTATAAGAGTTGGATGTGATGGTTGTATTAAGCAAAGCAAAATAATAAGTTAAACAAACACTCAAGAAATTAACAAACAGAAGTCAAAGTACGGTCCCAAATCCTTTCATCTTCAAAGGAAGAATATTGGTAAAATACAGATTATTTGTTGGTTTCTAGGTGTCCCAAACAGTTTTCAGAGCTTTTCCTGACATGTAACATCTTGATGGTAGGATGAATATTCTAGGAGATCCACACTGGAAAGACATTCCTGAAAAATGTGTGCTGCACTTAATGGAGCAGGATTTCGCAAAAAGAAACCTGCTCAGATTTATACCCCCATAATACATACTAACAGTGTACGGTGAAAGACTAATTTACACATCACATGAACACAAGGGGAAACTGCTTTGCGCATGTGTGCGTTAACGCAAAATGATGCATTTAAATTATGCTTTGAAAGAGATGAGAAATAATGCATGACTAGGCCACATTTTGCATTCACATCTTGCATGTTGCTTTAAAAGTAGTAAATAATGCTGCTTTTACCTTAAGCTTCTGCTAAGAAAAACACTAACAGAGAATAGTGCAAAGGTGGGTGTGAAACAGTGGAAAGTGAATCATCATCTAATTAATGAATGTTTATGTTCCATTTGCTATAGTGAGCCGGATGGGACTCCATTATACTTAGGTTGGCCTGATAAAGGAGGGGCCGGAATGAGAATGAAAATGTCATGACAGAGCAGCCAGAAGTGCTGAGTGCTGCAAAGAAGGGACAGGAGTTCAAGGGTACCCAGCACTGAATGTATTTGTTTGCCTGACAAAGGAATATGACTGACCGTGGAACTAAAGACTCTTTCCACGGATGCAGCTAATGAACGTTGTGTGAAAGAAGGTAAAAGTATCTAGTCTTGAAATTGAATAAACGAGTCTGAAATTACGTTATGGGAGCAACAAATAAACAATGGATTGTTCAAATTATGAATGGGAACCTGATGATGTGACAGACCACATCCTAAGTCCAACAATGAACTGTCGAGTTTTGTGAAATGTTTCAACTGATGTGGGATGAACATGTAGGTTTTAGGGTATAACTGGGGTGCGGGAAGAAATAGAAGAAGGGTGAATGCGTCGCTGTTCATTGTTTTGCAGTGAGGCCTAGCTATTCCTGTCTCTGTGCTGCACCTGGGTCCTGAAATCTTTGTTCCCCGATTCTATTTCAGGGGATCCCCACCATCACCTTGGCCAGGGGGGTGGTTTTCTACAGATCCTTTGGGTTTGTATTATTATTCTAACTCGTACATTGCATAATTATTTTGCAAATGTACTTTTGTCTCTGAAACTTGTGTCTCTTCACCTATCCACTCCATTATAAGTATATTGTTTCCGCATAAGTTTTTGCTGAAACTGATGTCTCTTATTCTATCCACTCCTTCTTGTATTGTTAGTTGACTGATGAGTTCGTCACTGTTTTGCATATGCTGATGTTTCTATCTCTTGTGAATTTAATTGTTTGCATTTGTAACCGTATGCAATGAGCATTTTCAATCATTTTAGATAAACCTTTATTAACCTTACCAAGAGTCTGCGCTTATTTAACTGATTAGTTAGTTAGCTAGATAGTATTATCATTACCATCAACTATTCAATAATTGATCCGTCGCCCAAGGAGAAGGAAAGTTGATGTATAAGTTAGTTATGTATTTTGAGATGTCACACATGAATCTTCGAAAGAAAAAAATTAAACTTCTTTAAAACTTGACCACAGTGCATCAGGGATTTGGGTGAATGTGTATGGGCCATTGTGTTTGTGATATTATTGAGTATTGATCCCTTATCAGGTATTGGCTCGTGCTGTATCAGTTTTCTGGTAGCAGGGACGGTTTAATAATTGACTAGTTTGGTAATGATTATTGATTATTGACTATATGTTCTTAACACGAAAAGTTAATGTCCTGTTCTATGTTGTCTAGAAGTACAGGTACAGAGTTGCCTGAGGAATGCCGGGAAAGGAATTTAGCCTGAAATAGGCATAAGAAGAGTGTGGATAAAGAAATCACACTGCAGAAGTACTTTGTCTGTTGTAATAATATCGAAAGCTATGCAGGGCTGTAGGTGTTATATTTAGGGAAATTTTGTATATGAGTAGAGTGTCTGAAACAGGGAAGGGTCCACTTCCGAAACTCTAGCCTTATCCCCAGGGGACTAACAAGACCTCTTTTTTACACCAAAAATTCCTCTTGTGAAACTTCGGCCTTATCCCTAGAGGAGTACCAGGTCCTCCCAGAGCTTGATATAGAAGTGAGATAACGCTGGTTGTTATTATTGCTTGCAGTGTAAGAAAATCTCTTTTGAAAGGGTGCAGACTACCACTTTACTTAGTGGAGCAGACGAGGTAGCATTGTTTTATGTTGTTACTAACAGAATTTTGATTAAGAAAACTCAGAAAAATATTGCCGTAATATTTTGTGAAGGGAGGGTCAGTAGAAGGAGTAATACTGACGTCAGAAAAAGTCCCGTTGGCATTGGTCAAGCAGCGGGCGTGTACTGATTGGTTGGATGGTGTGAGTCGCGCTAGTATTGTTTGAGATAGCAGATAAGTAGAGAGCCGTGGTTGGATGGTTGGTGTATGTCACGCGGGTATAGGATGAGAGTTGACAAATGGAATAAGTAGAATTACAGAAAGGTTTCTTTGTTTTGTTTGTTAAAATACATTAGCGTACGGAGTCAGAGAATGAAGTTGCTGAAGAAAAAAAAGAATTTCTTAAACAAAGACAAACCAATAGTGACAAGAGAGGGAATTCCTATTCCACCTCCAAGAACGCCTGCTTCCTATATGATTTTGGAGCGAGGGTACCATACGTGTATGTGGCCAGAGAATTGGGTGAAGAATACAAAGGATGATGGTGCTAAGACTTTTCCACAATGTATAAAGAAACGTGGTATGGAGGAAAAGATATAACAATATTTTTGAACAAGGACACTTTTAATTATCCTTTCACATGTGATTAAATTCACTTCTCATTTTCTTTGTATTTGTGCTGAGCATATACAAAAACCTCTGTACATATGACAAAACTACGCTACTGTCCTAAACATTAATTTTCAATTGTTTCCACAGCATGGTTCATTTAATGTACGGATATTGCAGAATTTGAGGGAGCAAATGAATTCACTAGAACCAAATCCTAGACTTACTCAGTATGAAGCATTAGAGGAATTGGAAGTTCAGGCATTTCAAAGAGAGAAATTCATATGTAGCAGAAGATACAGAACTATAATGTTTGGATATCCTTTTGAGAAGAGGGAAGATAAATCGAAAAGATGGAGAAGAGCTGTAATAACGGAAGGCTTATACCTAGTTTTAGTTGCAGACAACCAGACAGGAGGCAAATGTAAAGAGAAAAAGAAAAATATAGAGGGCCCGATTCACAGAACTAACTTAAGACAAAATCCTAAACTTACTACCATTTTGGTATTCACAGAAGGCACTTACTCATTTTGGTATTCACAGAAGACACTTACTCACTTCGGTATTCACAGAAGTTAGGAGTCCTAACTTTAGGACTCCTAAATGTCTTCTGTGAATACCGAAAGTCTTAAAATTAGGATTTTTCTCAGTTTAGGAGTCCTAAGGTTAGGACTCCTAACTTTACAACTACTAAACTGAGAAAAATCCTAATTGTAAGGATTTCGGTATTCACAGAAGGCATTTAGGAGTCCTAAAGTTAGGAGTCCTAAATTTAGGACTACTAAATTGAGAAAAATCCTAATTTTAAGACTTTCGGTATTCACAGAAGGCATTTAGGAGTCCTAAAGTTAGGAGTCCTAACTATACTACTACTAAACTGAGAAAAATCCTAATTTTAAGACTTTCGGTATTCACAGAAGGCATTTAGGAGTCCTAAAGTTAGGACTCCTAACTTCTGTGAATACCAAAATGAGTAAGTGCCTTCTGTGAATACCAAAATGAGTAAGTGCCTTCTGTGAATACCAAAATGGTAGTAAGTTTAGGATTTTGTCTTAAGCTAGTTCTGTGAATCGGGCCCAGAGACTTCTAGAGATGATCTGAACTATTCAGATGATGAGTTGTTAGAGGATATTATAACTAAAAGACCTCCGCCATATGAAGAAAAGTCGTGGGACGTGACTCTTAGTGCACCACAAATGGGAACCCCATTAACTCCACAAGTCACCTAAATAGCTAGAGTAGTACGAGAAAATGAAATGAATTTGTTGAATAAGACAAGAATGGAACAGGTCCAGAAACTGAAAAAGTTGAGTCTGAATGCGGAAGCATTGGCGGTACCGGTAACATTTGGTCCCGTAGTTCCATTGTATGGTAAAAAACAGAATCTATCAAAAGTAAATAAGTTGGCAGTTCCGAGAAGTTGAGTCAGGAGTGAAATGATGACAGTAGGGAATGAGAGTGGACAGGCTGATCCGAATACTACATTGTTAGATCTTCTGGTTTGTGAGTTGATAACAGAAACCCCTAGAAGAAGTATCCAAATAGACCCAAGAAAAATAGGGCCGAATGTCACTCCAATAGCAGGGAGTTCAACAGGTCCTTCACCAGAAGAATTAAATAATTGGATAAAGGAAATGGCAAACCCGAAACCTCAACCACAGAGTATAAATGTGTGCCAATTAAAAGTAGATTTGGAAGAGATGATTATTGGTACAATTAGTCCAGACAGATTAGGGACATACTGAGATGAAGAACTGTTGTTTTTCTGTAAAAGTATTACTTGGAGTGCGAAGAATCTTCATGAAAAAATATCAGAAGCTACTATTGAGTATGGAATAGACATAGAAAAATCGAAGGTGTTGCAGAAACCATACTTGTTGGCCTTTACTGAGAAGGATCTAGAAAGTTTTTAATGAGTCTGGAAAAAGATTGCAAATAAAAGAATTGATGAATATTTTGAAGAAATGGGGAGATGTAGATCGATGGAAGGGTAGATGGATGAGAAAGAGAGAAGAAGCAGCTGGTAAAGGAGCGTCTATTTTTCAGTTGAAAGCGATGGAGCAAGTTGAAAGGGCTTGTTCGATGAGGGAGGATCCAGGTGGTGGATATGTTCACATACCTTGGACCAGACAGGATATATTGTCTTTTACGAATGATTTTCCCAGGTTAAGGTAGAAACCAGCTGAATGGTACCAGCAGGTAGATAGGTTTGTAAAAGTCTTGAAGGTTTTATAAAAGGATTTAGATGGTCTGTTTAAGATTGTACTTCCAGCAGATTTGTGGACAGAGTGTAAGATCATTGTCGATTAGCCAAAAGAAGAATATCTTAGAGACCCTAAAACAGGTGCACCATCTGAGGAAGTGATGAAAAAATATAAGCAGCTAATCACCTATTTAAAAGGGAAAATTTCTCTGAAAGAAACAGATTGGGTTAAAATTGACAGGACGACCCAAGAACCAAAGGAATCGGTACATGCCTACTATGAAAGGTTGTTGCAGGTATTCAAGCAGTACAGTGGGTTTGAGAATATTAGAGACAAAGATAGGGGACATTTTGTGTACCGTTTTGTGTTTGGACTAAGACCAGAGATTAGAAATATGATACAGCAGCATTTTATCTGTTGGCAGAACAAAACAGTTGATGAGATTCTGCAAAGTATTGTAGTGACGAAATTGATACCAAGCATAAAATGTTGAAAGAGAAAATGATGTGGGCGCAGCAGAAAGTAGCAGAGCAGCAAGAGACAAACAATAGTTTTCAAACAGGATATCAAATGAATGTTCATAATAAGAATGGTCAGTTATTCAATGGAGATAAAGGAACAGGTAATATAGGTAGAGAAGAAGCTAAGAAGAAATTACCTTGTCATACGTGCGGAAAAATTGGACATTGGAAGAACAAGTGTAGATCTGCACAAAAGAATAATGGGGTAAATCATAATTTAAATCCACAGATGCAGAATGAGGTGATTGTGAATCAACAGCAGGAGCAGCAGCAGCAGCAGCAGGTAGTTACTCCACAGTTACAGGTGGCACAATCTCCCATGCCAAATAATGTGAATGCTCAAGTGCAGAGGTACAGTGCAAACACTGGATTTGACGGAGGTGATCAAGTTGGTAAGAGCCTAATTGTGCAAATGGTTTCGCAATATTGGTTGCAGTGCAATGAGAGTGATTCGGACTCATCTCAATGACGGTGCCTGAGGGGGAGAAAGAGTGCGTACTTGGCGCATCCTTGACCGTAGATCAGTCAGGTCTATTTGTTGACGGAAAGGTGGAAGGGAAGCATATTACATTCTTAGTGGACACTGGTGCTACCCGTTCTACTGTGAGAGCAGCAGAAATTCTGAACCTACCCCTCTCAGGAGAAACTATTCAAGTTGTAGGAGTCTCAAATAAGCATATTAGAACCCCAGTCACAAATCCAATAGAAGTTCATATTGAAAACTTCAGAGACATGCATCGGTTTATGGTATGTGACTCGAGTCCAGTAAATCTCTTAGGTAGAGATTTATTGTGCAAAATGAATTGTACCATCTATTGTATACCGGATGGTATTGCATTTTAGACACCTTGGGCCCGATTCACAGAACAAATTTAAGACAAAATCCTAAACTTAGTACCATTTTGGTATTCACAGAATGCACTTACTACTTCTGGTATTCACAGAATGAACGTACTACTTTTGCGATTCACAGAATAAACTTACTACTTTTGCTATTCACAGAATGGATTTACGACTACTAACTTTACGTCCGCACTCGGGCTGGAAATTCCGGGCCGGAGGCGGAGCTTCCGGGCCGGAGGCGGAGCTTCCGGCCCGGAGGTGGGGATTCCGGCCAGTGGTGGAGATTTAGCCATGGCCAAATTCTCCACCTCTTGGCCGGAAGCTCCGCCTCCGGCCCGAAAGCCCCGCCTCCGAGCCGGAAGCTCCACCTCCGGGCCGGATGCTCCGCCTCCGGGCCGGAAGCTCCGTCTCCGGGCCGGAATTTCCGGCCCGAGTGCGGACGTAAAGTTAGTAGTCGTAAATCCATTCTGTGAATAGCAAAAGTAATAAGTTTATTCTGTGAATCACAAAAGTAGTAAGTTCATTCTGTGAATACCAGAAGTAGTAAGTGCATTCTGTGAATACCAAAATGGTACTAAGTTTAGGATTTTGTCTTAAGTTTGTTCTGTGAATCGAGCCCCTTATGAGGATGTCGAATTTAAGATGATGCTAGAGAAGCAAGGGACTGAAGTGGATGAATTGTTTTCACTTCTCACAGAAGAGAATTTGCCTGAAGAATTAAAAAGTGCAGTAAAATCGGATGTGTGGGATTTCACAGGAAAGGAAATTGGCCTAAGGACAAATGTAGATCGGATTCAGATTTCAGTGAAAGAGGGTGCTGTATAGCCAAACACTCCTCATTACAAAATGAGTCCGGAAGTAATTACAGGAGTCACTCCTGTGATCAACCAAATGATCGAACAGGGAATTCTGAAAGAAGTACTGAGCAGCCCTTGTAATTGACCTATTATTGGAATTAAGAAGCCCAGTGGAAAATACAGGATAGTGCATGATGTACGAAAAATAAAAATAATCTTAGTACCCTGTTGTCCTGTGGTGCCAAATCCAGCAGTGATCCTTTACCAAATTCCTTGTGATGCTGAATGGGGGAAACAGCCTTAAGAATGAAGGAACTGGACGAATGAACTGAACAATGAATTCCAGAGCAACGACCTTTCTATGAACCACTACATCATTAACCACGACTTACACGAACAATGACTTTCAACACTCTACTACCCAGTAGAGCGTGAACCTCTCAGGGCCTTACTGGACATTCAAAGGGTGCAGGACAGTCCAACTGGGGACAAGATACTGTCGACTCTCACCCATTTTGTTAGCGTGAATAGGGTGTCAAAGAGAAACATTTTTTTTAACCACAGTGTAGTGTGAGTTATGTCCAGTCTTTCACAGGCACTTTCTTTCTCGCTCTCCCACCACACGTGCGATCGATTTTTATTTTAACAAAATTTTCAGGAATGGTGAGCTTTATAGGCATTCTTTTATACCCCATACCACAGAAGATGTTCATTTTATAGCGTATTTAATTTGAAACAAAGTGAATTACATCCAGATTCAGACAGTTTGTTTTCTTATTCATGTTCTTGCCTCATCACATTGCACACAGTCTACCCCTCCTTGTGCTGAATTTTCAAAGTTTATTTTCATGGGACTCTAGTTTGAGTGAAATCACAGTGACTTTGCTTCCAGTAGTTGCCAAAAATCCAGCATCTTGTTTGACCAGCAGAGGGTGCACTTGCATAGCATGTTCGTATTTGACAAGAACACAGTACCTTTAAGCGTTTATTAATGTCTTATTGTAATTCGCCCATCTTTGTAAAAAACGAATATCTAATTCTTAGTTTGTTACTTTAAAGATTCTTACCTTAAAATAGTTTATTATAAAAATCATGTTTAATTTAACTACATGTTTTTTTCCGTGTTTCAAACATGCGGTTTTTTAAGAACACAGTAGTATATTCGGGAATGAGCCAATTGAATAATATTAGTGGTTTAGGGAGTCGTTAAGAATGTAGTGGTTTGGTTTTGCTCATAGTTTAGCATTCGTGGTTCAGGAATTAGTTGTTAAAGTAGTAGTTGTTAAATCATATATCCTTTTGATGACAATGAAAGCATTGATCAGAAACAGTCTGATACATTTATGTGAAGGGTCGCAAGGAATTATAATGCCATCCATCAGGACAAAAAGGATATTCTCCTAAAATTTGCTGCTCTTGTACCCTATCTCTGTTTTCCAGAAACTTACCCAGAAAACTGTTGATTTGAATCAAGTGATTGAGTAGCAACCTGTACCAATTGCCCACTTCCTCAAGCTTGCTTTTTACTAGTGTACGGAAAGCCCAGTGGCCTTCTTGTCTCATATCCTGGCAGTTAACTGGCAAAACTTTGTAATCTGTTGAAAGCTTAAAAAAAGACGTTTACACTGATTCCCGGCCCAAGAAATGAACTCTTCTTATGTAATACCCTTGCCCATTATAAAAACAACACCTAGCTCTTTAAAACAAAAAAAAGAACAACAACCGTGTCTCCATGGTAGATATGATCATCCCTACATAAGGACACTCCTGCCATTAGAGATATGAGTGGCCCATTGGAATCTGATCAAATGTACACAGGGCATTCAGCAGACCGCCTAACCTGTGAAGGGACTTATACCTTGTCTTCTTGGGCAATTCTGTTGTTTGAATGGACTCCTGCACCATTTTGCCAAAGAAAATTGTCCAATACACCTCTTCCTTCCAATATATCCATTAATGTTGCTTTGATAATACATATGTATATGGGGGAGTGCCAAACCCTCCTGATACTTTAGTTGCAGGACTTAGAATTGAGCTACTGAAAATAACTATTGATAATTTTGATTAGTGGATTGGAAAAATGAATAGGAGAAGTGGTAAAATGGACATCTTAATAAGAGCAACCCTCCCAATTATTGTCAAAAGAAAAAGTGACCACCTTTTGAGTAGCCCATCAATTTTTTTCCCCATTGCCATGTAATTTAGGGAAACAACCTTTACAACACAGTCATTACATCGCACTACCTTTACAACGCAGTCACTATTACGCAACATCCTTTACATCACATGCCATTACAACACAGATATTATGTCGCATGTCACTACAACGCATGTCATTACAATGCATGTCACTATAACGCATGCCATTACAATGCAATATTAGGTAAGTAATAGGGAATAGTAATTTTTACCCCCTACACTATTCAAAACTTACCCTACTTTTGCACTCACTGGAGTGGGAATAGTAATTTTTACCCCTACACTATCCAACACTTACCCTACTGTTGCACTCACTGGAGTGGGAATAGTAATTTTTACCACTACAGTATCCAACACTGTTGCCCTAAAAGTAATATGCATTGTAATGGTATGTGTTGTAATGGTATGCATTGTAATGGAATGCGTTGTAAATGTAGTTTCTAAAAATGCATTGTGATGGCATGCGATGTAAAATCATGCGTTGTAATGGATGTTGCGATTTAAAAACTGCGTTGTAAAGGCGTGCCTTGTAATGTCATACATTCTGTAATTTAACTAATATAGCTGGGAGAAATTGTTGGTGACATATATTCCTAGATATCGTATTGGATTTTGGGAACTCCTTGTGACTGAAGAGAAGCTGGAAGATTCGCAGCCTATACGTTAAAAAGCAATAGTTTAATTTTATTTTGATTGATTCTATAGCCACCAGCACTTGTAATCTCCTCAAGTGTATCAAGGTCCCCTTGTACATTCCTCTGCATCTGGTTTTAGGTACAGAATAATATTGTCTGGAAATAGTTACAACTTGGACATCCCCAGCAATGTTTCACTGATGCCTCCACTACTTTGTAGCTTCACTGTCATTGGCCTCATAACATTTTTTAAATAGTACTTGGGACAAGGGAAACCCCTTATGTGTGCCTCTGTCAATTGCTAGCGTACCAGCCATACAAGAGTTAACAATAACCTTGGACTGTACCCCTTGAAATAACTTCATAGGAATTGAAGTGAATTTCAGTGGGAACCCAAATTTACTTAAACTAAAAAACAGGGTCTCCCAATTAACCAAATCGCACGCCTTCTCATCATTATCACCGTGCTTGTTCCATTGAAGGAGAAATAGTATTTCACCTGTGTTAATCAGTCAGTGTTCGCTGCCATAATATGGTTGGAAATAAAGCCACTCTGAACCTTATGGATTAAAAGCTGGGCTGCTGGATTGATCGGGTTAGCCCATACTGTCATTAACAGATTACAATCCGGGTTGAGGAGGCAAACTGGACAATTGAAATTTACATCCATAGGATTGTTGTCCTTGTTAAAGAAGCTCATTATAGTGGATTCCTTAAAGGTGAGCGGGAACCTCCCCACCCTCTTTTATATGAATAAATGAGTATGTAAAGAAAGGTACCAATTCTTTAGTGAATATTTTATCAAATTCAGATGGAAATCCATCATTTCCACACACGTTTCATTTGGCATTATGTAAGTGCTTCATAAACCTCAGCCAGAGGTGTTTTACTTAGAATTGCCTCAGCCAAAGAACTTGGTAGGGGTAGCTATTCAGAACTGTAATATTGGTCTATGCTGGACAAAGGACCAGACTACAGAGATTGATATACACTTCTGGAGAACTGCAGAAAGACATGAGCAACATCATCCTGCTCTGTCACCATCCTATTGGTAGCTGAATTTACAATTTGTCTGATTGTTTAATTGTCCTGCTTAATTTGAGTGGACCAGGCCAAAAAATGTGCGTATATGCGGATTATCCTCATAAAGTTGCTGCTGGTATTCATTCGAATTGTTTATTCCCTTGAGGGTAAAGAAGTCCCTAAGATTTTGTTTTGCCTTAACTAATCACCCTCAGAAAGTCCCAAACCTACTGCTCCCTTACTGACTTGCTAGTTGTAATTCCGCTATTTGACTAAACAACTCTTTACCTTGATTTGTTTTAAAAGTAATGAGAAGCCCTTATCTCATGTCCCTAAAACCCTCACAAACAGAAAAAGCGAAGCAGTATTTCAATTGATGAGTAAGAATTCTGTAATGAAGCCTCTCATCTCTCCTAGCACTCTTGGTTTGTCAAGAAGGACCTATCTAGCTGCCACCTATACTTTCTAGACGTCTCTCTACCGATGGTGACCAGGTCTAGTAAAAGAGAAACCATGGAGTGATCGAAAAAGGCTTTTTCCCAGGTATCTGACCTTTTAATTGTCCTGGGAAAGTAAACAAAAAGTCAAGGTGAAACCCGGTTTTGACGTGATGCAAACAGCAGGTGTATTGTGAAAAGTACGAGTGAGATGAACGCCAAGGATCTTCGAGTTAAAATTCTGCTTCAAAGAATCAATCAATTTTTTTGTCTTTGATTTAAGGGTTTTCTCAGCTTTAATGTCAAGTCCTGAATGTAATTAAAACATCCCTCATGGATCAAGGGTCTCTCTGCCCCCAAAGCGATGTGATGAATCTGTAATGATGCTTCAGTATCATCACTAACGGACAATAATAATTGACCAAATTGAGGGGGTCTTTGACAAGAACTATCAACCATAGCCACCCCCCTCGGGGATCTCAAATCACTTCCCTTACAAACCAATCAATGCCTCTTCCTGAATAGATTGCTGCACCCCTTACGGCCAATCCGGCTGAGGTAAAAAACACTTGGGGAAATTTCTTTGGAATAAAGATCTTTAGGTTATTTCTCTTGTGGTGTAAAAAAATTCACCTCAGGAGCAAATTAAATTAACCATCTTATCAAGCCTCCATATTTGCGCTTATTCAAAAACACCATTAGTGTTGCAGGAAATAATCCTTATGTGCCATTCAATGAATGAGAATTATGGTGCCACCTCTACTCTTCAAATTCCTACGGAAAACCACTTCCCAGCCTGCTTCTTCTCTGCTACTTTTCACTGAATGTGCAACTGCCACCTCGACACCCGCCCTTAGATATCCCAGTAGTCTGTTGCACTAACCTCCTCACACCCACCCACTACTGCGCTCGCGATCCTGAAAAAGATGCACCCCCCTGATGAAACCCACAGAAAAACAATCAAGAAGAAAAGGACCCAGCACTAGTTTGACATTTTCTGCAGGAACTCCTGAGCATCTCCAGAGCTAGAAAAATGAACTCGATTTTTTTATTTGGACTGTTGCACAATGGATGCTGGGGCACCCTGAGCTCTGAATGAGTCCATCAACCTAATAAACTCCCTATGACAACGAGCTGCAGTTGCTACCATATCTGCAAAAATGTAGCACTGGGGTATGTCCAAGGAAGAAAAGCTTTCATTCTCAATTGCCTTATTTAAAATGTGCTCCTTGATACGATAGTCGTAAAAGTTCACCAAAATGGTGTCGGGGTCTTTGGAACTTGAGGAGGGCTGAGCCGGAACACAATGAACCCTGGTAATGGTCACATCCCCGACAAATTTGGGCAGAACATTAGCTTTAATAAAAGAACCCTTTGGGGTACTTGTAGGTCTTCATTGCCCTCAGGTATGCCCACAATATGCAGATTAGCGCGCCAAGTGTAGTTTTGAAGCTCCTTGATCTTGGTTTCTAAAACCTCCTTTTTTTCAATTAGGCTCGTATCTCTCTGCATGGTTACCACTTTGTCCTCAAGTTCGGATATTCTGAATTCAGCCTCTTTAAATCTAGCTGGAAAATGTATCACACTTTCCTCTATCTTTGGCAACCTCTCATGCAGGGCTGTGATCTCAAATCTTTGGAAGACCTTAAGTTCCCTAATCACCGCCAAGATGGTATCACGCACAGTCTTACCTGAGTAAGCCTTCTTGCAGCCCATCCCCCCTTGCTATCATTGTAAATCTACAGTCTTTTGTTCCACATTCAACTCAGGTAGAAGCTGGCTGCAGCTGCTGTAGGATTCAACTATTAACCCTGAGTTGTATTTCAGGCGATGCATGCAATGAAGGGGGAATGAAAGAGCTGAGAATTCTTTGTCAATTAATGGCCTGATTTAGATGTTCGCGAAACAGAGTGGGCTTTTTAGTGGTCTTTCTGCCCGCAATACAATGGTGGATTTCAATGGGAGGGAAGACTGCCACAGTCCCGCTGATTCTGCCAGGACTTTGCTTCCCGTTCCAATAGCAGAATGGGCTGCAGACGGCGGGAGTTCAGTCAGGATTCCCACCATCTGTATTTGGATGTGGACTGATTCTAAGGAAATTCCAACGGGAATCCCACCCACTTTGAGTTGACATAATGGGATTGAAAAATGGTGAGCACTCACCTTTTTTCAGGGTCCAGGATGCAGTTTTTTCCTCTTTCCCTCAATTCAGGTCCACCCGTCCTGCTGCACCTTGTCCACAATGGACCGGCACACTGTTTGAACAGAATTGAATGTAGGTGTCTGTGTTGTATGCGGGTATACATTGCATGGTGAGTGTGTGTTGGTAGGGTGCGAGGCAGTATGTACACCTAATGGACACTACACATATCCTACAAACACATACGTACACAGACACAACATATATATGTTTTATGTAAAAAAATGTAATGTTACTTACTTGTCTTCCCACCACCGCGGTTGCCCCTTGTCAGTACTCTGCCACCATGACATCGCAAACCGATCAGAAACAAGATGGCGATGGCGGGACCTATACCAGCATGGGTGACCGCAACGGTGCTTGTCTTGCCTGTATCATGTACACATCTAAATATGGCGGGCAGAAGACCGTCGGCTTGGCTGAGTACTCACTGCTGCTTCTGCAGCAGGCTGGTCATCAGACCGCCAAGATCTCAATCAGGCCCTGATTCCAAACTTGCTGCTGGCAATACCATTGTTGCCTGTACCTATTCCTCTGATGCTGTCTCTACTGCTGAGTTGACTTGAGGCTATTGAAGCAAGTGTACTCCAATTTTCTTTAAAAAACAGATGGTATTTCTTTGGGCTCAGCTTGACATCTACTTCCACTGTGCTCCTTGCTCGTGTCTCATTGTGAAAGTCTAATGGCTCAGTCCGTGTGCAAGAATTCCACGAGTCGCTCATTGTGGAATCCACCATTACATTTTGATTATTAATAGCTTTTTCCACTTCAGTCTCCTTCTCACTTCCATTCTGACTACTTATTGCGCTGGTATTGAGTGCCACACCAGTTTTGGAGCCCATTCTCAAATGCAGAGTGTGATTTGACCAAGCTGCAGCTGACTTTGTCTGCAGTGCACACCTTTTCACTCTCTGGGAGTGGTTGGGTGAAGCAATGACATTCCCCATGGCATTCGCTGGTTTTGAAAGTAGCTTTTTCATGCTCCAGTGATTCTCCACTGGTTGCCGCTCTACTATAAGCAGTTATATGTAAATAAATGATTATGCTATGCTGCATTTCCTCAGTTTCCTCAGATTGCACTGTGGCAACCTCCTGCACAAAGGCTACCCCTCCAACCGGCAGCTGCAGGCCACTCAGCAAGGACAAACCCACCCCAACTCCTCACGGTCAGCTGTGCTTACCTCAATTCATAGGATTTCGCCCCTCAACGGGGGAAGAAAAATGCTCCCATGAAATACTGCATTCCTCTTCGCAGATTTGTAAGTAGATTGAAAGTGGTCCCAGGGCTCACAATACTAGAAACAGACACCGGCTCCCTTCGCTAACTTGGCACAGAAACTCACAGCTGCAGCTCTACGCAGCGTCCATAGCCCAGATGTGAACTGCTTCCATACGGGAGGGCATGGCCAGAATGTGAAATGCACTAGCGGCATCTCATGACATCAGCGCACACCACACGCCAATGTCATTAGGAGCAACCGGGCGCACTAGAAGCTACTTGCTTCCAGTGCGTCCAGGAGAAACAGGTATGTTTCTCCGTAGGGGGGTGGTTAAACAAAGAGGCATCAGAGAAAAGGAAAAGGTTTCCTTTCCTCTGATGTCTCTTTGGAGTATTCCTGCTGCACTATCGCACATGGGGTGGTTGGGGGGGGGTTTAAACAAAGAGGCATCGGAGGAAAGGAAAGGTTTCCTTTCCTCTGATGTCTCTTTGGAGTATTCCTGTTGCACGATCGCTTATGGGATGCGATTGTCCAGCAGGAATGCCCACTAGACACCAGGGTTTTTTTTTGTTTAATTAGTTTTGTGTTTGGGGGGATCATCCCTTTGGGCAAGGGTCTCTCCCCTTTGAGAAGCAATTATTTTGGCCATTTCTGCCCCCATGGCGGGCAGATAGGCTCACTAATTTTAATTGTGTGTGCCCCACTAGGCCACCAGGCATTTTTGTTTATAATTCAGTTTCATGTTTGGCGAGTGGATCCTAGAGCAAGGGTCGCTCCCCATTGGGGAACAAGTATTTTGACTTTCTGCCTCCCTGGGGGGCATATCGGTTCACTAATTTGAATTTTGTGTGCCCCACTAGGCCTGCTGGAATTTTCTTTTTTTTTTACATTAGTTTTGTGTTTTGGGGGAGCGTCCCCTTGGGCAGATCGGCTGATTATTTTGACTTTTGTGTGCCCCAGTAGGCCAAAAAGTTTTACTTTTTTTGATATATTGGCGGGCGGCCCCTTGGGCAAGGGTCGCTCCCCTTTATGAGGGTGATTATTTTGGGGGCGGATCAGCCATACGTTTTTAAGCCCATCTGTCCCTAAGGGGACAGAAGCTACTAGACCCCAGGGTTTTTTAAATGTTGTTGTTGGGAGTGGTCCCTTGGGCAAGGGTTGCTCCCCTTTTATGTGGGTGAATACCTTGGCTGTTTCAGATCAGCCTTACATTTTTTGGAGCATATGCCCCTAAGGGGAACAGAAGCCACTAAACACCAGGGGGCAGATTTATGAGCCCCTTGCGCCACTTTTGCGTCACTTTTCCCATGTTAAAAGTGACGCAAAAGTGGCGCAAGGGGCTCATAAATCTGCCCCCAGGGATTTTGTCAAATTCTGTTTTTGCGATTGGGGGAGCGGCACCTTGGACAAGGGTCACTCACCATTTAGGGGTGATTATTTGGGATGTTTCTGCCCCCCTGGCGGGCAGACCAGCTTTATGCCTTTAGGCCCACCTGCTCCCCAGCTTAGCTGGTGGATTGTGTGTGGACTGGTGCATTATTGATTGTAATGTTTTATTTCTCCTTTTTATTTTAGTGCTTTTGATTCTTGTTTGCAGTTTCAGCAGTGGCTGATCTGCAGATTGCATAGTTGCATGTGCTTGGGAAGAAAAACATTTGTGTTGTGTTTACTCCAAATGAGTATTATTGTCATGCATGAGTGATTTTTTTGTAAGTGGTGTCATAATAGCAGCATATTCATTTAATGTTTTGAGCGTGAAATTATTTTGGGATTTGTGCACGATGTGTATTACATTGTCTTACGTGTAATTTTCTTTTATTTTTCTTTTCAGTGGGATATTGTTGGTCCTTGCTGTGTCTGTGCAGAGTAGGTGGTGCTGAGTCTAGCTGTTTCTGGCAAGTGAGTGGTATTGTTTTGAAGTACATAGGTCTTTGTGTTAAAGCCACAGTTTGTTTATTACTTGTTTTGCAATTGTTTGTTGTTTTTGAATTGTGTGTCAAAATACCTTTATTATTTAGGATTATGGCTAGCCGCAGCATTACTGCTCGGCAGGTGGTTGGTATGCTTTTTTAATCTTCTTTTGACCATGATTATGAGACTGACAGTGCGTCTGAGGCAGTGGAGGAAGTGCAAGATCCTGGCAGTGAGTTTTCTGTCCACAAGGAACGTGTGACAGGAAACCTATTGTCCAGGCCTCCCCTGCCATAGTTTCAGTCAGAAGCAGGAGGCCAGACTCGTGTGGCTGCAGCATCCATTTTGTGATGCCAAGGCTCTTTTAAACTTGTACCGGGTATACCACTGCTGTCAGGTCTCTCCATCTAGAAGGGTGAGATCATACTCTCACACCAGTTACTGGTGTGGGGATATGATTCCAAGGTGTTTGACACCAAACCTGACATGTTTCTCTGCAGCCAGTCCAAAGTTTGCATTTACCGTTGGGTTATAATGCACTTAAGAGTATATGGTCAGGCTGCATCACAGACAACCCCGGAGAAGAGATTCCAAAAGTTCCAGAGGGGCTCTGCTCATGCATGGGCACCCTCTCACACAGAACAAAGCACCCTGCCTTCAGGATTGATAAGGCCTGGCATAGGGGTGACTGATAGGCTTCTATGTGCGGTGATAGGTGAGATATGATGAACCTATATCTCTGTAAGTGGTGCATGCACAACCTTACCCAGGCTGCAGTAGCTGTGGTGTCATTTTTGAGGGCTTCCCAGGGGTGGCATAATACACGCTTCAGCCCCTGGTAGGCCTCTGGGGTACCTATGCCCAGAATACATAGCATACCATATACTAGGGACATATAAGGGCACCCCAGAATCCAATCTGGTGTGTACCTATGGTATTAGGAATCTAATTAGAGAGGAAGCAGCTAGGCTGGGGTCCTGAATAGCAGAGCCCCAGCCAGACTAAAGTCGAAAAACAGTGTTACAGCAGCAAAAAGTGGAGGTAAGCATAAGAAGCAGATCCTACTCTCCTACACAACCCCCCAACTCAGGGACATTAAACTAACCTTGACCAGTTGAGTCTTCATCTTCTAAGTGGAAATATCTGGAGAGTCCTTCTGCATTGGCATGGTTACTCCCAGGTCTATGATCCACTGTATAGTCCATCCCCTGTAGGGAAATGGACCACCTTAAAAGTTTGGGGTTTTCACCCTTCATCTGTTTTAGCCATAAGAGGGGTTTATGGTCTGTCTGAACAGTGAAGTGAGTACCAAACAGGTATGGCCTCAACTTCTTCAGAGCCCAAACCACAGCAAAGGCCTCCCTCTCAATGGCTGACCAACATTTCTCTCTGGGGGTCAGCCTTCTGCTTATGAAAGCTACTGGCTGATCCTAACCTTCATCATTCAAATGTGACAGTACAGCCCCTACCCCCAACTCAGATGCATCTGTTTGCACAATGAACTTCTTGGAGTAATCAGAACTTTGCAGAATGGGAGCAGTGCATATGGCCTGCTTCCGGTCATCAAATGCCTTTTGACAGCTAGCTGCACACTGAACCTATTTGGGCATTTTCTTGGAAGTAAGGTCATTCAATGGGGTCACAATGGATCCATGACATTTTACAAATCTTCTGTAATACCCAGTCAGGCCTAAGAAGGCTCACACCTGAGTCTGGGTAGTTGGAGCAACCCAGTCCATTATGGTCTGGATTTTGCTCTGCAATGGTTGAACCTGGCCTCCACCTACAAGGTGGCCCAGGTACACAACCTGACTCTGCCCTATCTGGCGCTTAGTAGCCTTGATAGTTAGGCCTGCCTTTTGCAGGGCCTCCAAAACATTCCTTAGGTGGACCAGGTGATCCTCCCAGGTGGAGCTAAAGACAGCAATATCATCTAGATATGCTGCACTATAGTCTTCCAGGCCTGTAAGGACTTGATTCACCAACCTTTTTGAAAAAGGCAGGTGCATTCTTCAAACCAAAGGCCATTACCACAAATTGATAGTGCCCACTAGGAGTAGAAAATGCTGTATTTGGCTTTCCATCTTCAGCTAGTCTGATCTGCCAGTAGCCAGCTGTCCAGTCAAATGTGCTTAGAAACTTGGCTGAGGCCAAAGTATCTATCAGCTCATCTGCCTTTGGGATGGGATGGACATCAGTCCTAGTGACTGCATTGAGACCCCTGTAATCCACACAAAACCTAATCTCTCTCTTTCCATCGTTGGTGTGAGGTTTAGGCACCAGGACTGCTGGACTAGCCCAGGGGCTATCTGAGGGTTCAATGACTCCCAAATCCAACATCTTTTGGACTTCTGTCCTTATACAGTCGCTGACATAATCAGGTTGACTGTAGATCTTATTCTTCACAGGCAGACTGTCCCCAGTGTCCACTTCATGAGTGCACTAGGTAGTCTGACTTGGAGTCAGAGAAAACATATGTCTGAACTGGCTGAGAAGTTTTCTGCAGTCAGTTTGCTGCTGGACAGTGAGGCTGCCTGCCAAGGCTACACCATCTACTGATCCATCATCAGAGTTCTGAGATACCAGATCAGGGAGTGATGATGAAGCTACTCTCACTGCCGATGAAGCTACTCTCAGTGCGGATGAAGTGACTGTTTTAGAGGAGGACAGTGATGTGTCGATGGTGCAGCAAGAGGCATCTGGAATTCAGCCTTGGGATGCAAGGCTTCCCATTGGAAGTGCTGGACTCTGGCTGGACCCAAACATGGTGCAGCCGGTGTTGCCTTCCTTTAGCAGTGATGCAGGGTGTAGACTGAATTGTGATTTTTTTTACCTATACAGTTGTTTCAGTTGTTTATGGATGATGTATTTTTGGCCGAGTTTGTTGAGCAGACTAATTTGTATGTTGAACACTATTTGAGGGACAACAGTGCCAGATTTAGGCTCCGCTCTAGAGCTACCCGGTGGACTCCCACAAATCTGGATGAGATGAAGAAGTTTTGGGGTTTAACTTTTTTGATGGACTTGATAAGGAAGCCCTCCCTGTGTTCATAGTGGTCTACCAATAGCATTATGGCAACAACCATATTTCCTGCAATTAGGAGTCATGATTGTTATTTACTTTTGCTTCTGATGCTGCATGTTGTTGATAATGCTTTGGCTTACAATCAAAGAGGGGTGACCTGTGTGACCAGAGTCTTTTGTTCGTTTCGAAACCATCATAAAAACCCCTCATACATATATACAGGCTGGGGGCGGTATATCTTGATTCTCCACCTTCGTGCACTGTTTCAGCATCATCATAGGGTCTTCTTCTTTGTAAATATGCTGACCTCCACCTGGAGGAAGATCTGCTGGTTTTATCAGTAGTGGTCAGAGATAAAAGTAAAAGGTGCTTGTGCTCTCGTGAAGTGAATAAAATCCCTACATCACTTGTGTCCTTAATGATTTTTTTGGGAAGTAGTGATGTGGGAAACTAAAATAAAAGTTGTGCGTTTTTAGATCAAGCTACTAATCTAGCACACTGTCTTGGTCAACATGTTTCAGCCCCCTGGGAACTCGAGGGGCTTTCGTCAGGACCGAGGTTTTTTAAGCAGAGCCCATTTTGGCTCTGAATAGAGAGGTGTACTCAACACTCTTGTACTGTAAGGTCAGACCTGTAGTATCTGTACCTAAAGAGAAAAAGAAGGTGCAGTTGTACATTGAAACATTATATATTGATAGTTTCAAGAGGAGATTGCTGAAACAGTTATTCAAAATACCAAATTCTCCACATTCGGATTGAGTTCTTAGCATTATAATTATGCGTTCAAATAAAAAAAAGATAAGGGGTACATTGTTGAGCATGCATTAGTAAAAAGGACCAAGGAGAAATAGTATACTTCATGTTTGTCAAGTATTCAAAGTAATGGGCTCCTAGATAAATATTGGTGCCCGAGGTTATCAATAAATACTTTGTTATCATGTCAACATCGTATTAGTAGTGATGATAGCTTGTCGTTTGGAAATATCGAGAGCTGCTCAGAACGGTTACTTTTGTGCCGAGCTCACTGAAATGTGTTCAAGCATTTTGGTATGTGTGCATCGTTTTTAAATAGAAATACCAATGTGTGCATTTGCAAAATTAGGAGATTGTCGTTGGGCTTATTACCTAAGTGATGACAGTATCTGAGTAAAAGCCGTCTGGATTTCAAAATAAAGCGGGACTATTCAGCGCACACGGTGTTAAATCACTCATAATTATTATGTCTGCAAATGTACCATCAGCCTGTATAGGAAAGTGGAACTTGGATGCATGCGTGACCTACATTTTGAAATAAACTACACACAAGTTCCCTGTGTTAAGAATACTCCCATGGCAGCCTTTACCTTACGAGCGTTATGTCCAAACTTCCTCGGGGTGCCGGTGAGCCTTGGAATACTGATTCTATTAGAGGGAGAGAGTAATGTTAAGAAACATCTTACTGGGTACGTGTGTGTTGTCGAAGGGGATTCCCTGTTGTTCCTCATCGTTTCCCACAAGTCTTTCGCTTGTACTGGCTCTGTAGACGGTCCCCCGGGTGACGCGGGGGCCGTCCAGAGCTCGTCTTATTCTCCGGTGAGAGTAGAGAAAGAGAAAGGACTGTTCGTGCAGTCAATGGTTGGCACTGTTGGTTGGCACTGTCTGCTGTGATGATAATTGAAAGACTAAAGAATAGTCAGTTCGTTTTGTGGTTGAATCAATAAACAAGTTATGGAATTAATTGTTTATTTTAACATTGTTGTTGTTGATTTTTCAAGGATCAGTACGTATGAGACAAGGATGGTATACTGAAGGAATGCATGAGAATATAATGCGTTGTTCCTTAAAGAGAGCATACATTCAAAAATAAAACTTTACTGGTAGTTATTGAGTGGGTTCAATAGTTAAACAGCAGGAACCTAAGTTAACCACTGACTGGTGTGGTTCTTGTTCTTCATTATGAGGGGTATTGTATCAACGGAACATGATTGTATCTGAATAATGACGGTTATGATTCCAAGATGTTCTGTATGGTTAAAGACCCAGATGGTGGAGTTGTGCTCAATGTAATGTTTGCTCATCCTGGTTGTTACTCGCTTGCAAGTCACGTTGCATCTGTGCTCGCAAATTCGTTGTTTAATTTTGCGGCAAGTCATCCCTATGTATCTGATTCCACAGGGGCATACAATCATATAAATCACATGTGTTGTGTTACAGTTTGTGTGGTGACGCAACGTCCATGTGAGATTGGGTAAGAGTTGTAAGGTTTTGGTTGCTTTTGTGAGTTTGCAGACTGAACAAGAGCCACAAGGGTGGTGACCCACAATGGGGCTGAGGTTCCACATTGCCGTTAGGGTTTCTCTCTTTGTAGTAGGAATTGGTCTTGTGTGTACAAGAAAGTCCTTAATTTTCCGTGTCCGTTTATTGGCGAAGCGTGGTTTGGGCCACTTCAGGGTATTGGACGTGAGAATCCTCCAGTTTCTGTTTATTATTTTCTTTATGGTATTTGTGGATGTGCTGTATGTTGTTACACAAGTCAGTAGATCCGCCGGTTCTTCTCGTGGGACAGACTCCTGTAGATTTTCTCTTAGCTGATTCCTAGTTCTTTTTTGGCACTTCTTTATTGTCTTCATATGATAATTTCTCATTTCTAGTTTGTGTTCCAAAGCTTTCACTTGTGTCTTGTAGTCTTTCAATTTGCTGTAGTTTCGTTTTAGTTGTGGAAATTGGCTGTAGGGTAAATTATCCCTCAGTGGTCGAGGGTGAAAGCTGTTATAAGACAATATGCTGTTACTTGCTGTTGGCTTGTAGTAAGTTTTGGTTTGAAGTGTGTTATTTTCAGCGAAAATCGTGACGTCAAGGAAGTCTATTTGTCTTTTGTTTGAGGAATATGTGAATCTGAGACACTCGTCTCTTGTATTGATCCATGTTAAGAATTCCTGTAGAGCTTCTTGAGAATCTTCCCAGATCATTAAGACGTCGTCTATGTATCTGCGCCAGAATTTCATCCGTGTCAGGTAAGGATTATTTGGGTTCTGTATGTATTGTTGTTCAAAGTTACTAACGTATAGTCCAGCTAAACTAGGGGTGAATGTACTGCCCATCGAAGTGCCATGGCATTGTGCAAAAAGTGTTCCCTCATATTCAAAATAGTTCTCGGTAAGTGCCATCCTACATCATTCTAGTACGAAGTGTCTGGGGGCTCTGTGTTGCCAATCCTTGGAAAAGAGAATATCCTTTATAGTGTCTAGGGTTTTTTGTTGAGGTAGGCTTGTGTAGAGACTCTCGACGTTGAGTCCTACCAAGAGCATTGTTCTTTCATCGTATGTTTGATCTACCAGTAGGTTGAGAAGATCTCTCGTGTCTTTCAGGTAGGTGGGTGTTCTTTGCACTATTGGTCTCAGGAATTGGTCCACAAATTGTGAGAGAGGTTCAAGGACAGAACCAATCCCTGAGACTATTGGGTGCCCTGGTGGTGGTGACTTGTTCTTATGGGTTTTGGGTAGTGAATAAAAATATGGTGTTCTGGGTGATTTTGTCCTAAGGAAGTCGGCTTCATGTTTTGAAATCCATTGGTTTGTTTCAGCTTCCTCGACCATAAGTTCAACAGTTCTTTGTAGTCTTTTAGTGGGATCCACTGTTATCTTTTGGTAACATTTTGTGTCTGAGAGTAGTTACAGGCATTGGTTTTTATATCCTTGCTTACTGAGGAGGACAATAGCTCCCCCTTTGTCCGCTGGTTTTATTACTAGATCTTCATTTTTACGTAACTCATTCGTAGCTCTTTGTTCTTGTTGTGTGATGTTTATAAACGGTCTTGTGCATGGTCTCATATCTTCTACCTCTCTCATGATTGCTTGCTCAAAGGTTTGTATTTCTACAGGGACCATATGAGTTAGTGGACAAAAAGTTGATTTCGGTCTGAGACTGGTATCACTTTCTTGGCTGTGATTTTCTTTATTCATGAAGAAGGCTTTGAGTTTTATCTTCCTGCAGAATTCTGACAGTTTGCATCTTAATTTGAAAACCTCTAGGGTGGGTGTAGGGACGAAACCAAGTCCTTTGTTCAGAATCTTTTCTTAGTCAGCTGTGAGAGTGATGTCAGTAAGGTTGACTACCAATGATTCATTGAGCTGGTTCCTGGTTGTTCTTTCGTCATGCTCCGTGTGTGTATCTGTCTCTCTTGTTTGCTCCATGTTACTCCTTTTCTCCTTCCTCTCTGGGTGCCTGGGCCACTCCCTCAAAAAGGAGGGGGTTGTTGCATATTCATTAGTGGTCCCATGGTATTGGGACCTTGGAAATAAGGGTTCATCCAACCTTGATAGTTTGGTATATAGGGTTGGAAGTGGGCTTGCGGTTGGTAAAAATATCGTGGCATTTGCCAGTTGTTGGTTCTATGTCATTGATTACATCTGTACTGGCCTCTCCCCCTTCTGGGGTTTGTGCCGTCATCACTGCTCCAGTCAGAGTTTTCTCCTGTGGAGTCCTCATCTACCAGATGGTCTGGGGCAACATAATCATCTTTCGCATAGGGATGCATTTTCTCCATTGAGAATTTTTTCAGATCTTTGCTCAGCTTCTGGATTTTGTTTTGAGTAATATATTCTTTTGTCTCATTCATCTCCTTATTTATCTCTTCTAATCTTTTCTTATATACAGAAATGTGGCCCGTTGTTTTTAATTTCGCTTCACTGACTTGGATCTTAATCGTTAGGGCTTCTACCAGCCTAGTGGCTGTTTTGATGATGAGTACTAGGTAATCCCTGGTGCACTTCCATGATATGGAAGACCAGTCTTTACTGAAGGCGATATCTTTAAGAAAGATGCGTGGGGCATTTTGTACCCAAAGGCCTTCAGGGGCCGTGTTAGCTCGGAGATACTCCTTCATGATAATACCATGTATAGCAGTCCTTACTTGATCTTTTTTAATTTCTGTTAATTCATCCCATTCACTGTTTTGTGTCAAAGTCTGTGTTAGGTCTTTATCTTGTAGTAGTGATGCCTCTGATAGAATGGCACTCACTCCTTCTTCTGTATAGCTTATTCCTTGGTTTTCCGCCATGATATCTCAAAATGTTCCCGTGCTGTTCTTTTTGTGCAATCTGTCGGATTACACACTAATAGTGGTATTTGTTCTGACACTTGCTATGATTTAATTTCCCACAGCTGTACTCTGCTTAAATTCATGATAATCAATGGGGAGGGAAACAGAGGCTGTGATCCATTCGGCTTCCAATGGTTAGTTTACAATCAAAGAGGGGGGAGAATGGACCACTTGTCCTGTGTGACCAGGGTCTTTTGTTCGTTTCAAAACCGTCATTAAAAACCCTCATACATGCACACAGGCTGGTGGCGGTATGTCTTGATTCTCCGCCTTCGTGCACTGTTTCAGCATCATCATAGGGTCTTTTTCTTTGTAAATATGCTGACCTCCACCTGGAGGAAGACCTACTGGTTTTATCAGTAGTGGTCAGAGATAGAAGTAAAAGGTGCTCGTGCTCTCGTGAAGTGAATAAAATCCCTGCATCACTTGTGTCCTTATTGATTTATTTGGGAAGTAGTGATGTGGGAAACTAAAATAAAAGTTGTGCGTTTTTAGATCAAGATACTAATCTAACGCACTGTCTGGGTCAACATGTTTCAGCCCCCTTGGAACTATAGGGGCTTTCGTCAGGACCCAGGTTTTTAAAGCAGAGCCCATTTTGGCTCTGAATAGAGAGGTGTACTCCCCACTCTTGTACTTGTATTGGACGTGAGAATCCTCCAGCTTCTGTTTATTATTTTGTTTATGGTATTTGTGGATGTGCTGTATGAACTTTACACAAGTCAGTAGATCCGCCGGTTCTTCTCGTGGGACAGACTCCTTTAGATTTTCTCTTAGCTGATTCCTAGCTCTTTTTTGGCACTTTTTATTGTCTTCATAGGATAATTTATAATTTCTAGTTTGTGTTCCAAAGCTTTTGCTTGTGTCTTGTAGTCTTTCATTTTGCTGCAGTTCCGTTTTAGTTGTGGAAATTGGCTGTAGGGTAAATTATCCCTCAGTGGTCGAGGGTGAAAGCTGTTATAAGACAATATGCTGTTTTTTGCTGTTGGCTTGTAGAAAGTTTTGGTTTGAAGTGTATTATTTTCAGTGAACTCAATCCGGATGTGGAGAATTGAGTATTTTGAATAACAGTTTCAGCAGTCTCCTCTTGAAACTATCAATGTATAATGTTTCAATGTACAACTGCACCTTCTTTTTCTCTTTAGGTACAGATACTACAGGTCTGACCTTACAGTACAAGAGTGGTGAGTATGCTCCAGCGTGGAGTTTCCTATCCTCCCTTCGTCACAGACCATATATCATTCTAACGCTTTCACTCAATACATTCATTGGTGGGGCCCATAACACCAACAAACACACACTCTCATTTGGTCTGCTCTTACTGGAGAGATAGATGTTCCAAACGCTGGTGTGAAAAGAATATCTATTTATTCTATTAAAATTCTATTTACATAAACATACACTGAATATCCTCAATCCAACACATCTTAATCCTGAATCTCTAGATATCCCTTCCACTTTACCGATGGATCAATTTAGTTGAGTTGAATTTTGAAAAGTGATTCTAATCCTTTTCATTTATTTTCCAACTATAATAAATAACCCAACACATTTGCTTGTTGATCAATGAAATTTTTATCTAATAAATGCAAATTTCTTTAGTAAGAATTTTAATCAAGAACATAATAGTTACCTAATCTGGCTATTAGTCGTCCTCTTAAGTCAATCGATTCGTCATGCAACACCCTACAGTCCCAAAGATTGGTATGGACCAGAAACGTGTCCGCATTGATCAATGCCCATCAGTATAAGTGTCTTCAGTTCATCAGAAAAATGAGCAGCAATCTAATCTGTAAAAGATTCGGGAAACAGCTGTCCTGCAGTGTCACCGTCCTCTCCGTCAGCATAACATCAGGAAACAGGAAAAGAACGACACAACTCACTATTCTATCGTCTTTTTATAGTAAAATTAATGACAAAATGTCAGTTTTAGGCACTTCTGAATGGATGGTTAAGATCGTCCGTTCCCGTTTCCCATAGTCCATGATGTCACATTGTCAGACATGATCCATCCGGTTTTACAAAGATTGTCTATTGTTAAAGCTCTTGGCAGTAGTCCAGTCGCGACCTTGTCAGTGGAACAGGCTGTGTGGGTCATCTTGAGGCCACTTGTTCAGGAGCCTGGAGCATGCGCATTTAGTCGGAAACCTCGTGGAATGGTAGCTGTTTCGTCGAGTCCATAGGTCGGCCATTTTAACATAGGCCAAATTGGTCACCTTAAGCAAAACAAACTCAAAAAGTAATTAAAACATGGAAATAACGAATAAAATGTTTAACCCTCACTAATTCCCGTATGTGTGTGTAATTATCTAGCATATTGGCGACATTTAAAGCATTTATACTCACCCAATGATGTCATCTGGTGCAACTTACAATTACATAACAAAAGCAACACATACCACGTAATATTCTATTTTTTTCTAGCGTTAGTATGCATACGTATATTAGTTTACAAATTATTTTAGCCATGCAAATGTAAATCCCGCGTGTAATTCATACATTAGTAGGGTTGATTAGATAGCAAATAAACACATTAATACTTATTATAATTAATAGATTATTCTAATTAGTATGAACATGCAGAATGAGGGGTATACAACATTTTGTTTTACCCGCTCCATCAATCCCCCTTTGGTGATTTTATCACCACACCATTAACATTTTGTATTCCCTTTTTCAAGGAGTAAAAGTGAATTCTTGCTTTTATTGTTAGATTTCAGTCTCCCCAATTTCTTCAATTTTGGCTGTCTTATACATATCTTCTTTTATCTCCTCCAATTCAATTTCTTCAAATTCCCTCTTCTGTCTCTTATTCTGTCTCCTTAAATTTTCTCTTTTTAACTTTTTCTGAATTTTCTTCATTTTATTACAAAGACATCCTAATTTTAATACTAATACTAAGAAAATCACACATGTTAACGGAAATAAAATTTTACCTATCAAGGTACTGCTTAAATTTACTAAGAAATCTTTAATAGAAGTTATTTTCTTAACAATCTTTTCCCAAACACCTTCAACCTCCAGTGGTGCAATTTTGTCATGCAATTCAGTTATGTTTTTAATATAAATTTTCAAATCTTTACTTTCATCGGGTATGTAAGTACAACAATGTTGGACTTTCAGCATTCCACAGACTCCACCCTCTTTTGCCAATAAAATATCAAGGGCAAGTCGATTTTGCATTACCATGGCACGCATGGCAACCCTTTCAGTATTTACCAATAAAAATCCTCCAGCGGTGCTTGTTGACAAGCGATCCACTACTGTTGACAGTTTTCTAATTTTATTTGCATTCAGAGATATTCCCACTGCTGATATCAATGCTCCAAAGATATCACCTACAATTTCTGACCAAGATTCTCTCTTTCTACGTGCTAAATAACTACCTAAAGTATGTACACCATCTTCTCCGCTTTCCATGTGAAAGATCTTTGGGAAAACCAGGCCTACATAACATGTGCCATACCAATGGTCTGGCAAACGATAATATGCCCTGTTCCCACAGATAAAATATAATCCTGGAAAAACTGGATCATCTCCTCCTTTAAATCCCCATCCACCCATGATTCGGTATGTATCATGGCACTCACTATTCCCTACAAAATAGGTATGATATGCAGTTTGATTCCTTCTAATACACAATTTTTCTTTTCTGAGGCCAATCTAAAGCCATTGTTGGACTAGTTTCCCCTTTCAAGTGTTTATCCATTTCCACATCCCATACTGTTTTCTCCACCTTTCCTTCAGATGCCTTTCTTTGCATTTTCAGTCTTCTTTCTTCAACCATATCTAAAAAAGTATTTTCTTATTTCTTTAAACTGCAAGTCAAATTATTTCTAGATATATATATATTATAATGTTAATTCTTTAGTCTCTAAGAAAAATTCACCTAATACCTTTGCAGGTCTTACCTTATTTAGTTTGTTAATTGACGGTACTTGTGAAAATATGTTATTTATATCTGAAAAATATTATTCTAACTTCCCTGTTCAATAAAATAAACTAGCTATTACACTACATGTTATTCCATAAGTAACAGGAAGGTGGTGATAAGTCACTCCCTCGTAAACAGATGCAGGTAACTGCATACAGACGTAGCAGTCCCTCACGTCCATTGTCTTTACATATTCATACAGTAATTTCGAAAATACATTGTTAGAAAAATCAGTTATTGACCTGTCTTTATGCATATACATTTTATCTATTCTAGTGTGATCTATCTTTTGAATCTGCTCTATATTAGTCTTGTTTTCACTATGTTCTCCTATTGTGTCAAAGCTAATCTTAAATGTAATCATTAAAGCTAATATACTTTATAGAAGCATTAGTAATCCTGTACAACAACAACACATCTTGCACCATCATTTCAAAAATATACATCTACATTTTCTACCATCTGTGTCAGCCATTTTCGTGAAATGAACAGTGACTTTTGACTTAGCCTCTTCTACTTCACAACTAGTTTATCTAACCCAAGGCTCTAAGCACCTACTTGGTCCTACCAGTTTTTATCTTTTTCTTTATTTATTGTCTTTCCATCAGCAGCTTCCTTGTCTCATTCAGTTTGGCATTTCATCATTCTTCACCTTTCCTTCGTTGTCTAGATAATAATAATAATAATAATACAGCATTTTCTAAAGCGCGAACAGCTACCTCACCAGGAGGTGTCCCGGCGCTAGGAGAGCAGGCATGGCCACAGGGACCAATTTTGAGCACTTAGCGCGGTTGGGTGAAGAGCCAAGTCTTCAACATCTGCTTAAAGTAGGATTCAGAGGGGGCCTGCTGAAGCGCTAGGGGCAGGGTATTCCATAGCGCCGCCATATTGGCCGAGAAGGTTCTTCCTCCCAGCCGAGCCCTTTTTGTTCGTGGAACTGCTAGCTGAACGCGGCAGTTGGAGCGGAGGGAGCGGGCCTGGGTATATCTCGGCAACCGAGCTCTCAGGTAGTTTGGGCAGGTGCCATACAGAGATCTAAAGGCCAGCGTGAGTGCCTTAAATTTGATCCTGCTGGCTTCTGGTAACCAGTGAAGTGAAAGAAGGTGCGGAGAGACTGAATGCTTGAAAGGAATACGCATTAACAGTCTCGCAGCCGCGTTCTGGACCATTTGCAACCGCTGAGTTAGGTACTTTGGCAGGCCCAGATAGAGGCCGTTAGCGTAATCCAGCCTTGATGTCACTGTGGCATGGATTACTGTTTTTCGGCAACCCTCTGGTAGGAGTCGCAGAATCTTCCGTAGATTCCTCAACTTGCACAGACAGCACCCAACTATCTGCTGGATATGCGAGGCAAAGGACAGGCTGTCGTCCCATCGCACCCCCAGATTTTTTACCGTTTGGCTAGGCGAAGGGGCCGGTCCCATCGCCACCGGCCACCAAAGCTCCGACGGTGGAGGGGAGCCTTTTCCAAAGAAAATCACTTCCGTCTTGTCTGCATTAAGTTTTAATTTGTTGGTGTTCATCCAGCACGCAACGTCTTGGAGACAGCCCTTGAAGCTCGAAAAGGCCGCCTCCGACACCTCCGAATACGGAAACACCAGTTGGGTGTCATCGGCATATGAGATTGCCTTGACCCTAGATATAGGATTTCCTGAACATCCGTCTCTTCTCCAATATCGGATAAGATAACTCTCAGGATTTCCGATTCTTCGTCTTCCCCAACCACTTCTGGTATAGTCACCTCTGGATTTTCTTGGCTATCTGCCTCTTCTTGAATTTCAGGCAGGGCTACGTATGTCCATTCTGGCGACTTATACTTCTGGTTAGGCTTCCTTGTTCTTTTACTTTCCTCCATTACAACTGTTTCTTTGTCTTTTGATTTTTCTTGACTCGTTATTTCATTCACCTGTTCAGCTCTTGGTGATTTTACTCTTGTCAGTCGGTATCTCAAGTTCTTAATCTTATTCGGCCAAACTTCATCTTTTGCTGATCTTTTCAGTTTATTTCCTTTATCATTCCTTTCAGTCCTCCAAGCTCTCTTTCTTAAGACTCTACCTTCTGGTATTTCGTCTACACTTTCTTCAGACTCTGTTTCAACTTGCTTTTTCCTTCCAACCTCTTTTCTCTCTGTTGCTTCTTTCGTTTTCCCTACTTCTGTCCCTCCTCTGGTTTCTTGTGCACAATTTTCCTGCTGGCTATTTTTCCCTTTCTCTAACTGGATGTTGGAATTCCCTACACTTCCTCGGGGGTCTTCCACAAGAATCTTTCCCTCTCTCTCTGTATCTGGTACCTGTCCATCTAATTTTGTTACTTCAGGTGGAATTTCTCTCAATTTTTCATCTGGAATTTCTCTATCCACAGTTTCTTTAATTGTCTTTTCGCTGTCTTTTTCTTTTTCTCGAATGTAAAGTTGTTTGTTCAGTCTCTGAGTCTGAGCCGGTATCAGAAATTTGCAATCTTCTTTTCAAGGAAACGCTTCTCGGAACAACTGTTTGGTCTATCTTCAATTCCCCCCTTTCAGGGTTTTCTTTTGTTCTTGTCTCTTCTTCGTCTGATTCCGTACTTGATTCTGTCTCATCAAAATATTCCTTTTCTGTGCTATCCACCGGATTTGGGATTCTCAACGTGTGACTTGCATGAATCCAGTTTTTGATTCCAGCACACTTTACAGCTGTAGTTGTAGTCAAAATCACTTGTCGTGGTTTTCCCCACCTTGGAACCAAACAGTTTCTTCTTCTGTGTACTTTGATTCTCACCCAGTCCCCTGTGCTCAGGTCATGAGCTTGCTTCCTTTCAAGGGTGGTGGCATCCGCTCCAACCTGATGAAACACAGAATGAACTGCGTCAGCCAGGCTTTTACAGTAATCCAACACCATGTCATCAGTTATAGGCAACAGCTTGTTGATTGGTATGAACATGTGGAGCATGGCTCTTCCCATGATAATTTCATGGGGGCTCAGCCCTGTGGTTCTGTCTAGAATTGATCTAATTGTCATGAGTACCAGAGGCAAGACATCTGGCCATTTCATACCCTTGGCTAAACACATTTTCCCTATTCTGCTCTTGATAGTACCATTCATTTGTTCCACCACACCAGAAGCTTCTGGGCGATAGGCACAATGTAGTTTTTGCTGTACACCTAATGCTTCACAAATCAGTTTTATGATCTCAATCTGAACATGTCCTCCTCGATCTGATTCAATTGTTACTGGTAACCCGAATCTAGGAATAAATTCCCTCAAAAGCAATTTTGCCACTGTGATTCCATCATTTCTTCTCGTTGGGTAAGCTTCTACCCATCTTGAAAACAAACAGACCATAACTAGAACATTCCTCAACCTGTTACAAGGAGGCATTTCAATAAAGTCTACTTGCATTCTGGTAAAAGGTCCTCCTTCTCGACTTATTGTTCCTAGACTCACCACTGTCTTTCTTCCTGGATTAAATTGCTGACATATGAGACATCTCTTACAGAGGCTTTCTGCTACAAGTCTAAATTTTGCATTGTACCTGGTCTGTTTAAACAACCTTATCATAGCATCTCTCCCTATGTGTCCCTGTCCATGATACATCCGTGCCATGGCAGACATCATGCTATCAGGCATAACTGGTCTTCCATCCTGATAGACCCATACATGATCCTTCTCTCTTGGTGCACATCCTGCTTTTACCCACTGTTTCATTTCCTCATCTCCTGCTTCTTACTGTACTTATCTCACTTCCTCACAGGTACCCACAATGTTAGTAAACAGTAAGGAGCAAGAAGTCACTTCCTTTCCCTTTCCCCTATTGATTGAATTCTGATATCGTGCACAGTATTGAGCCATATCATTGGCATATTTATTGCCCACAGCGATGTAATCGCTAGACTGATTATGCGCAGCACACTTCACAACAGCCAACTGCTTAGGCAGCTGTATCACTTCAAGCAATTTTCCAACCACTTCACCATTCTTAATGGGAGTTTCACTTGATGTCAGAAAACCTCTCTGTAGCCATATTTAGCCAAAGTCATGTACGACTCCGAATCCGTACTGGCTGTCAGTTATCACAGTCACTCTCACACCTTTCCCAATCTTACATGCTCTAGTCAAAGCAACAAGTTCAGCTACTTGGGCTGATTTTACTCCTTTCAAATAGGATGCTTCCATTACTGCTGCAACCGTACATACTGCATATGCTGCACTCAACATTCCATCATCTGTTCTCAAGCAAGAACCATTTACAAACATCACAAAATCACTTTCTGACAATGGTACATCCTTTATATCTGGACGTGGTTTGGTACAAAAATCTAGTACATCCAGACAATCATGATCTGCTTCATCTCTGACTTCCACTTTCTCAGCATCAGGCAATAATGTTGAAGGATTTACATTCAAACAGCTCTCAAGGCTCACTTTCGGTGCTCCTAATATGACTTTCTCATATTTAGTCAGTCGTCTATGTGTCATGTATTGAGTGTGACTCCTTGTTAAAAGGATTGCCACATCATGAGGTACAAACACTTTCACAGGATATCCCATCACAATCCCTTCACTTTGTTCCAGGCTTCGACAGGTTGCAGCTACTGCTTTCAAGCATCCAGGTAAAGCTACAACTACTGAGTCTAGCATTGATGAGAAATATGCAATTGTCCTTCTTAGTTTTCCATGTTTCTGAATTAATACAGAAAGTGCACATCCATTCCTCTCACTGCATTACAACTCAAACTCCTTTTCATAGTCCGGCATTCCCAATGCTGGCACTTCACACAGACTATCTCCAAATTGTTTGAAAGCTGCCAATTCTTCTTTGCTTAAATCAATGGGATCTCTCACATCACTTTTTGTGAAACGTACCAATGGCTTTGCAATTAGGGAAAAATTACTTATCCATTGACGACAATATCCAACCATTCCAAGAAACATTGTTTGTGTCATAGGGGCTCTCATTCCTTTTATTATGCTGATTCTGGCGATTGTTATTTATCTCAGACCTTTTTCGAGGTTATGGCCTAAGTAATGTACCTTTTTCCTACAAAATTGCAATTTTGTTGGTGACACCTTAAGTCCTTTATCAGCCAGATGATTCAACAATGTTATAGTGTCCATTACACAGGCCTCGTGAGTCTTCGACGCCACAAGTAGGTCGTCGATATATTGTACTAACACTGAATTCTCGGGCATCTCTAGGCTTTCTAAAGATTTCTTCAGTATCTGATTAAAGATTGAGGGGCTTTCTGTATACCCCTGTGGAATTCGGCACCACGCCAAAATACGCTCGCCAAAACGAAACGCAAAAATCTGCAGGCTGTCATGGTGCAATGGAATGGAAAAGAAAGCATAGGATAAATCTATTACTGTATACCATTCTGCTTCATGGGGAATCTGATACAGAATCACAGATGGATTCGGTACAATGGGACAACATGGCAAAACGATTTTGTTTATTTTTCTCAAATCCTGTACTATCCTGAACTTTCCATTTGGTTTCTTCAGTCCCATAATTGGGGAATTACATAGACTACTCATTATTTCCCTCAAAATACCTTGTTTTATCATTTTCTCAATTATAGGGGTAACTCCTTCAATTATCTCAGGTGTGAATTTATATTGTGGAATATTCCCTCTTATACTGTTATTTTTACTGGGTCTACATTTCTCATTAGTCCCACAGTTTGTTTCAATTCTTTTGGTAGGTCATCAGGGTTAAATACAGCATAGACTTCAGTAACTTCAGTTTCTCTGTTTGCCATGGCCATCCTATACAACACATCTTCATCAGGGGTCTCAAATGCTATACCATCAGTAGTACAGAATATAGTGCAATTTATTTTGCACAATAAATCCCTTCCTAACAAATTCACAGGACTGGTATCACACACAACAAAGCGGTGCATTTCAGAAAATGTCCCTATGCTAACCTTTACAGGTTCAGTCAGATAAGTTTTAATCTGTCTGTTGGATACACCAACTACTTGGATCGTTTCATCCGAGAGAGGAAGATGTTTATTATCAGCTGACCTAACACTTGATCTAGTAGCACCAGTATCTACCAGGAAAGTAACATTTCCATTATTTATCTTTCCATCCACAAATGGGCCTGACTGGTCTACTTCTAGAGTTGCGCCAAGTACGCACTCTTCTTCCTCCCTTCGGCACCGTCAATAACCTTCTTCCGAATTGCTTGCATCGCATTGTAGCCAATACTGCGAAACAGCGTTAGCGCGCGGCAGCTTATTTACCTGTTCCTCGTTGTAGAATCCTGTTTCACTACTATACTTCTGGGAGTTTTTGCTCTGTGGAAAAGGTGGTTTTGGCACCTGATTCTGTTGGGTAACAACCTGCTGTCTGTCGCTGCGGTTGACCACTCACCTCATTCTGCAAATGTGGATTCAATGATGCATTTTCATTGTTAGTACAAGGGGGAAATTTCCACTCGGATTTCCAGTGCCCTATCCTACCACAATTATGACATGGGAATTTCTTTTTGGCTTCTTCTATGTTAAAATTTCCCTTACCTTTCCCAGGAATGAACTTTTTGGGACCTATATTATTTGCTTGTTCTACTAACTGGGCTTCCTGTCTCTCTGCCACTTTTACTTGTGCCCACATGGCTTTTTCTTTTAACTTTCGTTGTTTAGCTTCAATCTCATCACTGAAATATTTAGCATGTCTTAATACTTCGTCTATTTTCTTATTCTGCCAATCTGCAGTATGTTGTTTTATCATCTCACTGATTTCTGGACGTAGACCATATACAAACCTGTATACAAAATGACTTAGATCCTTTTCACTCAGATTTTCATCTCCACTAAACTGTTTAAAGGCCAAGATCAGCCTCTCATAGTAGGCATGTACCGACTCCTTACTTTCCTGATGAGTTCTGTCAATCTTTACCCAATCTGTTTCTTTAGGAGGTACTTTGTTTTTCAAAAAGACAATGACCCGCTCGTATTTCTTCATTACCTCGGGGTCTGGGGCTCCTGTCTTTGGATCACTAGGGTATTCTTGTGTGGGCCAATTTATCATAAGTTTGCATTCTGTCCATAAATCTGCTGGTACTATTATGTCAAACAGGCTGTTTAGATCAATCCATGATACTTTGGACAATTTTACAAATCTGTCTACCTGCCTATACCACTCGACAGGTTTTTCACGTAGTCGAGGGAAATCATTTGTGAATGACAAAATATCTTGTCTAGTCCATGGGACATGTACATATCCTCCTCCTGGAATTTCTCTCATAGGGCATTGTGTTACTACCTTCTCATTTTCTCTCACAGGGAAAGCCGCAAAGGTTTTGTCTGAGGCAACATCTTGTTTCTGATACCATCTGCTTCTCCATTTGTCCACATCTCCCCATTTTCTCAGCAGGATAATTATTTCCTTAATCTGACTCATTCGTCCTGCGGTATTTAAATTTTCAATGTCCTTTTCAGTGAAATCTATTCGATATGGTTTCTGTAGCGCCTTTACCTTTGCAATGTCTATACCCATTTCATTTGCTAATCTAATTTTTCATGGAGACTTTTTGCTCTCCAAGTTATGCTTTTACACAGAAACAGCAACTCCTTATCCTGGTAAGTTTTTAACTTCTCTGTGGGGATAGTTCCTACTATTAACTCTTCTAATACCATTCGTAGTTTGGCTACATCTATTGATTGTGATTCTTTGTCTTTTTTCTACAGACTTCTCAACCATTCACTCAGTTATTCTGAAGATGTCCTACTGGTTTCTCTACATTAGTTTGTTCTAAGTTCCTTTGGTTTTCAAATACTGATTCCATCTTCACAGTAGGGCTTTCTGCTACTTTTGGGCCTAGAAATGGGTTATTTGAGGCATTCGGCTCCATCGTACCCATTGTCTGTCCCCATTGATTCTCATTTGAGCTCTGTCTTGATTTTTCAATTTGTTTATTACTGTTATAAGGAACCATTAAACAATGCTCACTATCCTTCTGTTTGTCAAAAATAGGCATTACAGGGCCTATAGTCACTGGAACAGTTACAGCTTCTACATTTTTGGTTAATTCTCTTATCTTTTCAGTTAATTGTAAGGTTGTTTTTGCTAACTCTGCTGAATTTTCACTACTCATTTTATCATCTGATTTCCTCTCTATTTCTCCCATTGTTTTACTTTCCTTTAATTCTTGAGGTACTTGTTCTGTCTTAATGACTCGCAAAGTTTCTCTCATTGGGGCACTTGGTGTCAACATTTCATATTCTGGTTGATACGGAGGTGGATTTTTAAAAAACATATCATCAAGAACATCATCCTCTAGTTCGTTCACTCCATACCCCTTTGGTTCCAAATTATGTATTTTTTCGGTACATTTTTCAATCATTCTTACAGGAAACAACCCATCGGCCATACTTGCACTCCGCCACCTTCTCATTTTCTCACACGAGTATCATGCCCGTATCTGCCAAACATGTATTTATACCTTCCGCCACTCCTCTGTCTTTCTCTGTCATGCATCTCATTTTCCCATTCTGTCAGTGCTTCAAACTATGTTGGTCTAGGTCTTGGTTCTAGATTCATCATTCTTTCTCTCAAATTTCTCAAAACCGCTAAATTAAATGAACCATGCTCTGGAAATGCTAAAATTCCGTCACTCCTCGTATATTTTACCCAATTTTCTAACCAAATACAAGTGTGATATCCATATTTTGCAAAAATAAAGGATGCAGGGGTTTTTGGTGAGGGAAGCAACTGTCCTTCCCTAGTCACAATCGGTTTGTCCTTTTTAAACCACTTCGTGATTTTTCCAAACCAGGACCTTTTCTCCTTTTCTGGTGGATCGTAATACATTATTCTGTCTTTTCGTGTATCATTCGTCTCTCCTTTACGACTATTCTGTTATTTTAGCCAATCGTAGCGCGACTCACACTAACGCACCAATCCGGAGCGTCTACATCACTCTGTAATTCTCCACTCCTAGCGCGACTCACACTAACGCACCAATCCGGAGCATCTACGTTACCCTGTAATTCTCCACTCCTAGCGCGACTCATGCTAACGCACCAATCGGGAGAGTTTATGTTTCTAGCTGACTGGCCAATCCCAGCGTGGTCTTTCTGACGTCAGCAGCCGCTGCTCTTACTCCGGCTTCCACTGACCCCTCCTTTACAAAAAATGTTCTCGGTAAGCTCTTTTCGCTTTTTCTAACTTACAAATCTGTTAGTAAAAACATAAAAACGCCACCATTGCCCGCTTCGCTAACCAAGAATAGTTAATTACCTTTTTCAAAAGAATTCCGTCTTTCCCGAGAGCAGCGCTTACCTCTGCCCTACTACGGAATTGTTATTTCCGTTGATAAAGTAGCACATCCCTCTACCTTACCCTTCTAACTAGCATTAGCTAATCGTTTCTCTAGAATTAAGACACCTAATTGGAGACCCAATGCTCCTGAGAAATAAAACCAGAGTTTCACGATTAACCCGAATGCTATTTCATTCACGCACTTCCATACAGAAAATGTAGTACATTCACACAGCATTCTGTCTTTCCCGAGTACAGCGAACAGTCCATCCTACTACAGAATTACGACACTCATTAATAAAGTAGGACTTCCCTCTACTTTATCCTTCTATCAAGCTTAGGGAGCACCTTTTACCTTTCTAGTGATAAGCGTTATCGGAGTGCCATCTGGACTCCTGGTACCTAAGACCAAAATTTCACAGGTGACCTTCGCTACCATACACTTCTTTCATACAGGAGATATCTCTAATGGCAACACACGACGATGTTACCGAATCGAACCCAGACAATGCGCCGTGCAACTTCAATCGTCACATGTTTTCCCCGTGTACCTACAGGGCAACAACAATTCCGTCTTTCCCGAGAGCAGCGCTTACCTCTGCTCTACTATGGAACCGTTACAAACTTCCGACTTCCTACATCCCAGAAGTCGTGCAAACAACATAGAATTCGACGCAACTCAACATAGAGTGTTAATACATAAACCATCATCCTGCTACCAAGAAAAACTGCTCCAGCGTGGAGTTTCCTATCCTCCCTTCGTCACAGACATATATCATACTAATGCTTACACTCAATACATTCATTGGAGGGGCCCATAATACCAACACACACACACTTTCATTTGGTCTGCTTTTACTGGAGAGATAGATGTTCCAAACGCTGGTGTGAAAAGAATATCTATTTAGTCTATTAAAATTCTATTTACATAAACATACACTGAATATCCTCAATCCAGCACATCTTAATCCTGAATCTCTAAATATCCCTTCCACTTTACCGATGGATCAATTTAGTTGAATTTGGAAAAGTGATTCTGATCCTTTTCATTTATTTTCAGACTATAATAAATAACTCAACACATTTGCTTGTTAATCAATGAAATGTTTATCTAATAAATGCAAATTTCTTTAGTAAGAATTTTAATCAATCCGCAGAACATCATAGTTACCTAATCTGGCTATTAGTCGTCCTCTTAAGTCAATCAATTCGTCATGCAACACGCTACAGTCCCAAAGATTGGTATGGACCATAAACTTGTCCGCATTGATCAATGCCCATCAGTATAAGTGTCTTCAGTTCATCAGAAAAATGGGCAGCAATCTAATCTGTGAAAGATTCGGGAAACAGCTGTCCTGCAGTGTCACCGTCCTCTCCGTCAGCATAACATCAGGAAACAGGAAAAGAACGACGCAACTCACTATTCTATCGTCTTTTTATAACAAAATTAATGAGAAAATGTACCAAAAGTCAGTTTTAGGCACTTCTGATTGGATGGTTAAGATCGTCCGTTCCGGTTTCCCATAGTCCATGATGTCACACTGGCAGACATGATCCATCCCGTTTTACAAAGATTGTCTATTGTTAAAGCTCTTGGCAGTAGTCCAGTCACGACCTTGTCAGAGGAACAGGCTGTGTGGGTCATCTTGAGGCCACTTGTTCAGGAGCCTGGAGCATGCGCATTTAGTCGGAAACCTCGTGGAATGGTAGCGGTTTCGTCGAGTCCGTAGGTCGGCCATTTTAACATAGGCCAAATTGGTCAACTTAAGCAAAACAAACACAAAAAGTAATTAAAACATGGAAATAACGAATAACATGTTTAACCCTTACTAATTCCCGTATGTGTGTGTAAATATCTAACATATTGGCGACATTTAAAGCGAGTATACTCACCCAATGATGTCATCTGTTGCAACTTACAATTACATCACAAAAGCAACACATACCACGTAATATTCTATTTTTTTCTAGTGTTAGTATGCATACGTATATTAGTTTACAAATTATTTTAGCCATGCAAATGCAAATCCAGTGTGTAATTCATACATTAGTAGGGTTGATTAGATAGCAAATAAACACATTAATACTTATTATAATTAATAGATTATTCTAATTAGTATGAACATGCAGAATGGGGGGTATACAAAATTTTGTTTTACCCGCTCCATCAAGTACACCTCTCTATTCAGAGCCAAAATGGGCTCTGCTTAAAAAACCTCGATCCTGACGAAAGCCCCTAGAATTCCCAGGGGGCTGAAACATGTTGACCCAGACAGCGCGTTAGATTAGTAGCTTGATCTAAAAACGCACAACTTTTATTTTAGTTTCCCACATCACTACTTCCCAAATAAATCATTAAGGACGCAAGTGATGTAGGGATTTTATTCACTTCACGAGAGCACGAGCACCTTTTGCTTTTATCTCTGACCACTACTAATAAAACCAGCAGGTCTTCCTCCAGGTGGAGGTCAGCATATTTACAAAGAAAAAGACCCTATGATGATGCTGAAACAGTGCACGAAGGCGGAGAATGAAGATATACCGCCACCAGCCTGTGTACATGTATGAGGGTTTTTTATGACGGTTTCAAAACGAACAAAAGACCCTGGTCACACAGGACAAGTGGTCCATTCTCCCCCTCTTTGACTGTAAACTAACCATTGGAAGCCGAATGGATCACAGCTTCTCTTTCCCTCTATATTGATTATCACGATAATGCTTTGGCATCGCCACAAGATCACCCTGTCTGTGACGGTCTTTTTAAGATTCAGCCGTCGCCTGTCCTTGATCACTTTGCAGTTCAATTTTTAGTGAAATCCAGGGAAATAAATAGCTGTTAATTAGTCTTTGACCCTGTTCAAGCGCCATTTGTTTTTTAGGCAGTACATTGCTAGCAATAGGGCACGTTATGGAATTAAGATGTATATGTTATCAGAGAGTAGGACAGGATATGTCTATAACTTCCGGTTATACACTGGTTGGGATTCACTATTTACCCCCCTGGTTGTCCGTCCTCTTTAGGTGTTTCAGATAAAGCTTTGTGGGAACTTGATAGAGGGCATTTTAACAAAGGTCACCATTTGTACCTAGATAACTTCTTCAATGCTGTGTAATTGTTTAAGGAATTGTTCAAAGTGGACACAATCCGCTCTAACCGTAAGGTTACCCAAAAGAACTTGTTTGAAAAAAGCTTGAGAGGGGGCAGTGCAGTGCTTTGTGTTGTGGAACAGCTAGCTGTGACATTTGTGGAAAGAAGGGAATTCTACATGCTGACTAGCATCCAAGATAAAAGTACTTCACTTTTGACTGTTTGGGGTCAGGGTGCTGAAGTGCGCAAGCCTGTGTGCATTGTAGGCTAAATAAGCACATGGGTGGTGTTGATAAAGTAGACCAGAGGTTGGAATCTTATACTGCTGTTCATAAGGCTTACATTTGCTATAAGAAGTTGGCCATCCATCTATTCAACTTAGCAACTTTTAATGCTTATTCTGTGTCCAACGAGTGTTCTCCACTATCAAGGATGACTTTTGTTCAGTTTCAGGAGTCTGTGATAATCAGCCTTGTTGTAGTGGAACAGACAAGTGTTCCTCGAGTTGGAGTGGTGGAGAATGTGGCTAGATTGAAAGATCGCCACTTTCCCGATTTAATTCCTCCCATGCCCAAAAACCCCAGTCCCTGCAAGAGATGTAGATTCTTTTTGCAAGGGGTATGTGGAAGGCGAGTCGCATGCACTGTGCTGATTGTCCTTCGAATCCTGGGCTGTGTGTGCCCACGTTTTAGATTGTATCACACTCAAAAGAGTTTTTGTTAGCAACCATGTGCCTCATAATGAACTGCCTGGTCTGTATTGTTTTATATTTGTATTTCTGTTTCACGGTTGGCATTTGATGATGTATTTAGTTACAGCTATTGTGTTTGTAGTTATAGTTTTGAATCTAGTGCCAATCGGTTGTGTTTTCTTTCTTGTTAAACAAAAATGTGATGACGGTGTTCGTGGACTGGCATTTAGCATGGCGATGTGCATGGACTAGCGCTTGGCTGGGGGTGTGTGTGGACTGGTGCTTGGCTGGCAGTGTGCATGGACTGGCGCTTGGCATGCGGTATGCGTGGACTGGTGTTTGGCTAGTGTTGTGCTTGGACTGGTGCTTAACTGGTGGTGTGCGTTGGCTGGTGCTTTACTGGCAGTGTGGGTGGACTGGCGCTTGACTGGCAGTGTGCATGAACTGGCACTTGGCTGGTGGTGTGCTTGGAATGGGGCGCTTGACTGTTGGTGTGTGTGGGCTGGGACTTGGCTGGCGGTGTGCATGGGCTGGTTTTTGGCTGACAGTGTGTGAGTAGTGACTTGCTGCTGGTCATTACGCACACTGCTAGCCAAATGACACTGCACACAGTATGTCAACCCCCAGCCGGTGTGATTGCTGTGTCAGTCATATGTGCGTATGAAGGTGATGGGCCCTTGAATGGCGCTGTCTGTTGATGTGAATGTTGTAATGCGCAGGGCCCACGACTGGCGGTGTTAATGGTCTTGTGTGAGTCATGCATGATGGTTTGTGAATGGCCCGTAAAGAGGTTGGTGCCTTGCCGTGGCTTTACAGCTCACGAAGTGTGAGTCATGGGTTCAAGTTTTTAACCTTTTAACCTTTTAATTATTAACAGTGCATTTACTTTTTGGCCCCGGGCTCGGTGGCCATCTACAGAAACCTATCCAACCCACACATTTCTTAAAATTAGACACTCAAGGGAGGTATGGCTTGCGTGGACCCCACAAAGTTTTCCTAATCAGAATCCCCTTTAAACCTCAAATTTATCGGAAAAATAAAAATGTTCTCAAATTCCTGTGTAGGAAAGTTGTGGATCACTGAGCAGACACAAATTTCCTACCACCCAGTGTTCCCCCTGGTCTCCCGATAAAAATGTGCTTCATTCATGTGGGTGTGCCAATTACCCGTGACGGGCAAGGCCCCAAAACTAATTATGGAGACATCAAAATTACCTATCACACAAATGTGAGGAAAACATGTTGTTTTTGTTAAAAGTTTGAGGTTTGCAAGTGATTCGGGGTAACAGAACCTGGGGAGAACCACAAAAGGGACAGTTTTCACTGTAATAATGTGGTGTGTCGACGTTGCATTTTGGGACGTTTCCTGCTGTGGGCACCAGGTCTACCAAACAAGTGAGGTCACATTTACATCAGGAGATTTTGGGGAATGTGGTGTTAGTGGAAGCTTGTAGATCCACGCAGATTCCAGAACTTTCCATTGTATAAATGTGAGGAAAATGTGTTTTTTTTTACAAAGTTTGAGGTTTGCAACGGATTCTGGGTATGAGAACCTGGAGAGAATCACACACAATAGCCCATCTTTGATTCCCCTGGGTGTCTAGTTTTTAAAAATGTACAGGTTTGCTAGGTTTCCCTAGGTGCCAGCTGAGGTAGGGTTCAAAATCCACAGCTAGGCACATTGCAAAAAACAGTAATTTTTCTGTGGAAAAATGTCAGGCGTCCTCGTTGTGTTTTGGGCCATTTCCAGTCACGAGCCCTAGGCCTACCCACACAAGTGAGGTAGCATTTTTGTGAGAGCCTTAGAGCAACACAGAATAGTAGAAATAGTGTTAGTACCAATTGACTTTCTTTGCATTTCTTCCTTCAAAATGTAACACAATTTGTGAAAAAATAAGTCATTTTGAAAAATGATCTCTAACTCACATGCTTATATGGGTACCCACAATTTTGGAGATGTGCAAATAACCACTGTTTGTAAACTCTATAATTTGTTCCCATTTCGGAATTATATTGTTTTCCTTGGTATTTATTTTTCACTCTTCATATTTTAGCAAATGAATTGCTATATACCCGGTACACAATGAAAAACCATTGCAATACGCAGCTCAGTTATTGTCTCTGGGTTCCTCGGTTTCTTGGTAAACCTACAAGTACTATATATGCCAACAACCAAAAGGGTCTCGCGGATGTAACAATATATTGCTTTTAAAAATCTGTGATACTTAGGAGAAGTTACAGGTGAAAACGTTGGCACAAATGGCTGTTTTTTTTTAACTCAATTTTTTTTTTTTCAACTGTTAGTTTCTCTAAAAAAACCTTGAAGGATCTACACAAATGACCCTTTTCTGAATTCAGAATTTTGTCTACTTTAAGGGATCCATTTTTGCTTTCACACCCTTTTCTACCACTAACTGGAAGGAGTTTGAAAGCACCAAAAATAGGCTATGTCCCTGTAAAATGCAAAAACTGTGTAGAAGATGTGGTTTTCTGTTAAAGGTCTGCCTGTCCCTGAAAGCGGAGAAGATAGTGATTTCAGCAACACAAACCCTTAGTTGATGCCATTTGCAGGGACAAAACTGATGCTTTCTTCTGCTGCCCTTTTTTTTCCCTTTGGAAAAAAAAACATTATTTGGTTGTATTTTGACTAATTTCTGGGTCCCCTCCAAGGGAATCCATAAACCCTGGGTATCTTTAGAATCCCCAGGGTGGTGTAAAAAAAAGGGATGCAAATTTGACATGGATACTTTATGTGGAGAAAAAGTTACTAGGCTCGAAACACGAAGTACCCCAAATAGCCCAACAAAAGTCTTAGCATGGGAGGCCTAGCAGCGAAGGGGTTAAAGATCGCGAAAAATAAACAGGGTGTCAAAAACGCAGTATTTCCCGTTTTAACACCTATAAGGAACTACACTACGCATGAAACTACAACTTTCCTCAAAGTAGTGCATTCATTTGGTTTTGAGTAAATCCATTCAGATGTTTTCAAAAAGTTTAATGTAAACAATAGGCAAAAGGCTGGAGTTTACACTTTGTTTTCCATAGTATAAAAAAGAGAACATGTTTAATTATGCCTCTAGTGGCAATGTGTTTTGCTGTGTTAAAATACGCATTCTCTATATGGGGATTAAAGGTTTTTAATGCAAATAGTTATAGTGCTTTAGTGCTTTCATGATCTAAATACATTGTCACAGTTCCAGACTTATCATCATGTTGTGGCAAGGAAATCAGATTGAGACGAGACATATTATTATATAGCATCCATAACATACAGACACAAGTAATATCAACAAATTATGTAAATTCTTTCCTGGGTGTGACATTATTCTTCTGCAATAGTGTCTTGCATCCATTGATATGTGTGCAATAAATGTAGCCAACAATATATTTCTCACATATATAATCACTGAAAAAAATCCATGATGTAATTTGAGAGGTTTTCAGGGAAGTCATCAGTGATGTCATTTAACTTATCATCAGCGATGTTATCTGTAAAGTCATAAGAATTACATTAACATAACCATAATTGGTGGTTTTCCATGTATTAAGGTTTCGATTTGTAACCAATATTACACGTTAAATCAACGCTTCCCAATCCTTTTAGAACAACGATCCGCCAGCATGACAAACTTTCGTGACGATCCTAGCTTTAATTGACATAAGGCGGATGATATTTTAATGCAACTAAGGGATCATGTGGTAGTGCACTGTCATTTATAGACAACACATTTTCAATTGAAGTGGCCACTAAATCTGAACAGACATACAGTTTTACTGATAAAACTATACCGTACATAAATCATAATGTGTGGACATGGAGTTTCAGTGAATGCGAAACGTGAGTCATTTTTGCTTCCCGAACTGCTCTCTGTACTCCAGCAACATTGCCACATTATTCACTTTAATTTTATTTCTCTGACTGTAGAGTGTGAGTAATTTGTAAACACAAATCCCCATGTTAAAAAAAATAGGCAGGAATTTGCCAGCTGACAGAGCCAGATTTTTGACCCTTCTCATTGATATACTCAAGAAAAGTCAAAAATTGTAAAGGTATCTTTATTTATTGTTTAGACTTTCAAGACCCACCAAAGATCAGCTTGCAACCCACCATATTGGAAACCATGCATTAACTATGTTTTTTTAGTGAATTCCTTAGTTTTTATTATTGGTATGATCTAGTCTTGTATTCAAAGGTATCATTGACTTCACTTTAAATTGTTTTTTTCAGTGGATTTCTGGGGTTATTTCATCATATACCACATCAATTGTTCCTTACCTTCTATTTTAACGCATCCAGAAATATTTGAACACAGTGGCTTGACTTTCACTTGGGTTTGTGTCAGGCACTGCACCGAGGCTGCCTTGGATGGCCAATCTAGAGGCGGTCGGTTTCCGGATGTAACGTAGGAGAATCTGACTTATGCGAGCCAATCTTCGAAGACGAAAACCTGTTGACTCGAGATTAATTATTAACCTTGATAATAAGACGGTTACTATTTGCCCCTTAAGGATTTCGATATAGGGAGCGCGGTGAATAACCATCACAACGAAAGCTACAGCACACTAATTATTTAAGATGTACTGCGTTATTAGTCCGGTGAGTCTCTTCCTGGACTTAGTAGTACCAGTCTTTTCTTATACTGTTCATCTCCCATGAGACGTTAGACTGGTTTGAATACTATCCGTGGAAGTCCTTATTCGTGATTTATCCCGTCTCAACGTGATTATTTCCTACTTGAAGCAGCTTTGGTCTAACAAATTAGACTGACGAGGCATATAAGGAAAACTTATGAAACTGAATGACCTACTTGACTAGATTTTTTGTATCAAATCTCTTTGAGTCTTCACCATTCGAAAATGCCATCAGCGCCCTGAGGAAGGAGGGTTAAAGAGATTCCGAAACGCGCGTCGGTGCATTGTGCTTTTCATGTTTTATGTATTGTTTTCTTATTTGTATTTGATTGTGGTGTATGTTTTTACTTATTTTTACACTTTTGTATTGACTACACTTATTGTTATTGTTTTTATGTGATTTTGTAATGTTTTTGCACTTTTTAGTACTTGTATTGCTTCGTCAATCTATGTTACTCTTCTTAGTTTGATGAAGAGTTAGTCTGCTGTTATGTCTTTGAACAAAAAACTAAATGATTAACTCAAAAAGAAAAATAGATACATAATTATATATATTTTTTATAATAAAAAAAACGAATGGTATAGCAGACTGTGTGTTTTTCTGTGGGATAGATAGTTTATTTCATTAAAGGGGTTTTCCTCTTGGTTTTTGAATTGTGCTCTTCCCTGCGACTTTACCCCATTATTGTCATAGTACAGGGACCCTCTGATGTATTTATTGATTGCCTTGGATGGTCACCCTTGTTCTAACCCACTTTTTCCCATACACAATAGAAGCTGGCCACGGCACCTGGACTTTAGCTTGGACCTATGCCCAACCTCCCATGGACAACTAATCGATCTACTAGGCCTTAGGAGGCAGAGGTTAGCTGAGATGCCTGCTTTAAGGCCAGGGTCAGTGCCAAACTAACCACAAGTGACCATCTTGCCAAATACAGCTGTAGTGCAGTAAACTCTTTTTTAGTTTATTCAGGATTTGTGAAATCTGAGACCACCGCAAGGTCTGCAGTATCCAGCAAGGGGCTCAGATTCACAAAACGGGCGATGCACTACGGGGCGTATTCACAAGGAGCTATCGCTGAATTAACTGCACTTTATCGCAGCCAAAGTCGTGATAAATTTACCTCTCCATTCACAAGCTGGTGTAAAAAGCCCACAGCACCAGTTTACCCGCGATAGCAGCCGCAAAATACGTCGCAACAGAGGACCCGCGCAATTATCGCTAATGAGATGCAGTGTGGGCGTTCCCGTGCCAAAAGCCGCAACAACATCACACCACGACACTCTCAACGACCAGCCACATCGGCGATAAAAACACAAAACAGGTGATAAATGTAAATCTAGAGGTACTTGTATAGCGCACGACTACCCGGAGGCATCTCGGCACTTGTACGAATACCGCTGAGGAACCCTTCCTGGCCTTTCCCTGTGAAGTGTCCACTCCTGGGCACCCCCAAGGTGAGGCCAGGTATCCTAGCGTTATTGGGGCCGTTGTGGAGATTAAGCAAGCTATTGCCCAGAGTTGCAGAGTGGGACCCATGATTAGGATAGGCACCGAGGCGAGAATTAACAGGTCTGAGGAAAGTGAGCCCAAGACCCGCCGAGGCGGGAATTGAACCCTGGTCCCGGACCAGACTTCTGCATCAGGGTCTGCCGCTCTAACCATTGAGCCACACTTCTCCACGATAAGGCGCGTTAGCACCAAGAAATCTAAACCTGCTCTGACCTGGTGTACAGGGAGACCAGCCCAGGGCCACATTGGAAGGGCAACAGATGCCATGGAGCCACTCATCATGCTGCCCGGAAACCTACGAGGGCCACAACACCCACCGACACCACCCCAGGACTACAACCCACACCCGGAACCCCCCCCAGACTACCACAGACTCAGCACAGACAAAGACAGCGGACCCCCAGGAAGTGTACCAGCTGCACAGACCCAACATCTGACAATGTCACCGTCCACCACAGGCTGAAAGGGACAACCATCCTACGCATCCCGACCGTCATCGCCTAACAGGCATACGGCACCAACACAGCGGACAACCAACATGCCACCTCACACCAAGCTGGTGACTTGGCTACACCTGTTGGCCTCTGGAACCCCCCAACCAACACCCACCAGAGTCAGAGGAGTCTCACAGCCAGCCACATCCAAGTCCCCCACACTTGTCCTGGACATCACCATCACCCTGGTACCCCAGTCCCCATACATCCAACACAATGCGCTGTTCACGATGGAGACCAGCAAGAACTATATGCCCTAGCAGGATGCACGCACGTGTTGAGGGCAAACCACAGCACCCATGTCCTACCTGTGCCCCCTGGTGACAGCACACAATCACCGCAACAGAAAGCACACATCCCACCCCAATGTGCAGGCAACAACAGAACACCGTGGAACCTCCAACAATGTCGCCTTCAAATACACAGCCAGTGTGCATGACTCCTTCATTCTCTGACCATCCATCAACAACCAGCGTCCCCAGGAAGGCAACAAGGGAAATGCACAGCTCCTTGGCAAGTTCAAAATGAACAACCCACTCACATCAACTCCACAACCATGCAAATCACAACTCTAGCAATGCGCACGTCACAAAATCACAACCAACATGCACAACAACATGACCACCCACCAGACACGACAGAACAACTCACACTGGTTACCTGGCCAAGCCGTGAACATGAGCCATCAACGGCTTGGCACCTCAGCCACACAACAGCCGAATGCGGGTAGAGGTGGCAACCAGGTATGTGTGAAGGATGCAGTAGTACCATGATTGGGAAAGTACACAATGCCAAGAGTGGTGGAGATGTGCTGGGCAGACCGCAGTATGCAGAACACACCCATATCCATGGCGACGTACACCTCTGGTGTATGCAGTGTAGTGGACAGTGGACGCAACCATGTCACGACACCCAGTGGGGGACCTCGCAGAAATGTTGCCTGTTACGCCCCCCAAGCATGGCCGGAGTGGGATGGCCCAGCGTACACCACGCCAGCGTAGAGGTGTGAATAAAAAGCACATAGCCCCGGGCATGGTATTCTTTTGGAAAGCCCAACGTCTCGGCCAGGGCGCCGCCTCTCACCCCGCCATGAGTTCGACGTCGTAGTCTTGAGCAGAGTTGCCTGCGATGCTGTGCGCATGCTGGACCCTGGCACGCTGGGCCACAAACCCATCAGGCCCGCCCCTGCGCAGCCAGGCCTCACTGATCACCTGCCGACACCGGCGTGTGTCAAGGAGGGCCCACCACGTGCTGGTGCAAGCTCCAGGCCCGAGTCCTGCGACCTTGGCAGCCTCCTCAGACCATCTGTCTTTTTCCATCACGGCCTCCACGACACAAGCCCGCTTTACTCCTTTTTCGTTGACGTACTCTATTGCCGCCTCAGGCCTACTCTTCGGCCCAGTAGGTCCCATATGTGAAACTGTGTACTGAGTCATGAATGGCAGTGACCCCAAATCCGGGCCAGCGGCAACAGCACCAGGCCCCACCCGATCAGTGAGGCATAGTTTCATATGGGCTACTTGTGACACGTGGTGCCACTAACCCTGTTCAACGTCAGCCTGTGACACATGGTGTCACTAACCCTGTTCAACGCCAGCCGGCGATACGTGGATGAGGGACCAGGACTACCTTGCGGAGTAGTAGGTCCCACATCCAGCACCTAGGCACAAATCACAAATGGCAGAGTAGTCGCAGTAATCTCAGTAGTAGACCAGTGGTCGCACGGAGAGGAGTAAGAGAATATGCGGCTCAGTCTGGACGAAACCCGGATCACATACACGGAGGTGTCCAAACACGTGGTGCCACTGAACCTGAACTCTGCATTCCGGTGGGGCCATCCAACCTATGCCGGCGACACTGGGTGAATGGCCCATGCAGACTGCTGCCTCAGGCCTACACCACGGTCAGGTAGGTCACACATTTGGAACTGAGTCTTGATTACACCATGACAGTGAACACCATTTAAGGCATAGGACAAGTCACTATACTCACTTAAATGTGGTGCCAACAAGTCTGTGCATGGCATCACAACCACACGTGGATGTGGGCCTTCACGCACTACTGCCCTCGGCCCACGCTGCACACGAGTGGGTCACAAATTTGAAACTGAACATCGGTTATTCAAAAGGCAGAATACATGTCATCGTACACACAGAGAGGTGTAAGAGGATGACGCGTTGCAGTCCGGAGCAAAAAAGATAATCATTACGGAGCTGATTGAACACTACCGACAACTGCCCTTGTGTCACTAACTCTGTGCCTCGCGAGTCAATGACACATGGCTGTGGGCCACTGCTGGTCGCTGCCTCCAGCCTGCAATGCGGTCCAGTAGGTCATAGCCTCTTCATTTTGCAATGGCTGAGTTCATATCAGCGTACCGGCATCATCGCAGACAGCATCCCCTCTCAGCCCCGGTGCCACTAAGTCTGTTCCCCGACAATCATAGACACTCTCTGGGCGAACTTTGGTGGCGTCTGAGTCTATGGACTAGGGGGCAGTTTTCATCCTCATGTAGCTGATACCGAATTGGAGGTGGCAACGAGGCTGTCGCATTCCACTCCTCCATTTGCTGCTTCCAGAAAAAATCAAACCTTTCGGCGTCATGCCCTAGAGGACACCTTCCACTGTCCCCCGAAACCCTCCTCAACATACACCTCGTACATTGATGTTGACCCTCCCAGGTCGCATGGCCGATCAGACTGCACCACAAGTCACCGTCCTGTGGCTGGGTGCCTGTGCCGGCCACTGTGCATCAGGGGCCACTAACTCTGTACTTGTCAGGTCCAGGACCCCTTCTTCAGCGATATTGGATGGCCCCTGAAGCATTGGCCTTGGGGTCATCAACTCCATTTCCCTGTGGCCCTGCACTGTACACAGCCTCTGGGCCCAACAGTGTCCCACCAGGGCTCACACACCAAATCGAGTCCTGACCGGCCTGGATGTGGCATCACCGCAGGAGGCACACGCCACCACCGCAAGGACCACCTCCAACAGACATCTGCCAAAGTCGACACAGTGGTCCTGACAGACTTACGGAGTTGCTCAGATGTGTCGTGGAAGCCATCATAGGCCTGATACCCTGCTCAGCACTCCAGGTGCCAGTGACTCAGTGCATCGCAAGCCATTGTCCGTTACTGATTTAGTTTTGAGCTGCAGAGAGGTTGCGCAGCTATGTCACCTCAAACAGTATGGGGGCCCTGAGACGTTGCTGGGGAAGATGATGCAGGTATGACACACCCCACTGCATCTGCATCAGGTATCTATCAAAGGGACACAATCTGAGACTTTTTCTTCACATGGGCGCGCTCATCTCTAGTGGTCCATCCCCAGTTCTCTGCAACTCAATCAATCAGTCAATCAATCAAGGAATTTATATCGCGCACTACTCACCCGGAAGGGTCTCAAGGCGCTTGGGGAAGGGGGTCTGCTACTGCTCGAACAGCCAGGTCTTGAGCTGTTTCCTGAAGGCGAGGTAGTCCTGGGTCAGCCGCAGGTGGACGGGCAGGGAGTTCCATGTCTTAGCCGCCAGGTAGGAGAAGGATCTTCCTCCGGCGGTGGCTCTCTGGATGCGAGGGGCGACGGCGAGGGCAAGGTTCGCGGATCGTAGCTGTCGGGTGGGCGTGTAGAAGGTCAGGCGGTCGTTGAGGTACCTTGGGCCCAGGTCGTGGAGGGATTTGTGTGCGTGGGTGAGGAGCCTGAACGTGATCCTCTTGTTGACAGGGAGCCAGTGCAGGTCCCTTAGGTGGCTCGAGATGTGGCTGCGTCGGGGGGCGTCCAGGATGAGACGGGCGGAGGCGTTCTGGATACGCTGAAGTCTTTTCTGAAGCTTGGCTGTTGTATCGGCGTAGAGGGTGTTTCCATAGTCTAGTCTGCTGGTGACGAGGGCCTGGGTGACAGTCTTCCTGGTCTCGGTCGGGATCCATCTGAAGATCTTGCGGAGCATGCGGAGGTTGTGGAAGCAAGATGAGGAGACGGCGTTGACTTGTCTGGTCATCGATAGGGAGGAGTCCAGGATGACGCCCAAGTTGCGTGCGTGGTCCGTTGGCTTGGGTGCGGTGCCCAGGGCCGGGGGCCACCAGGAGTCGTCCCATGCGGAGGGCGATGGTCCCAGGATGAGGACTTCTGTCTTGTCCGTGTTCAACTTCAGGCGGCTGATGTTCATCCATTCGGCGACATCTTTCATCCCTTCGTGTAGGTCGGCTTTGGCGGTGTCGGGGTCTCTGGTGAGGGAAAGAATCAGCTGGGTGTCATCGGCGTAGGAGATGATGTTGAGGTTGTGTTGGCGTGCGATGGCAGCGAGGGGTTTCATGTAGATGTTGAAGAGAGTGGGGCTGAGCGATGATCCTTGCGGTACGCCGCAGATGACTTCGGTGGCCTCAGAGCGGAACGGAGGGAGGCGTATTCTCTGTGTTCTGCCGGAGAGGTATGAGATGATCCATTCCAGAGCAATCCCCTGGATGCCGGTGTCGTTGAGGCGTTGGACTAGGGTGCGGTGGCAGACAGTGTCAAATGCTGCGGAGAGGTCAAGGAGGATGAGTGCCGCTGTTTCACCTTTGTCGAGCAGGGCTCGGATGTCGTCGGTGGCTGCGATGAGGGCGGTCTCTGTGCTGTGGTTGGCTCTGAATCCGGATTGCGATGGGTCGAGGGATCCGTTCGTCTCGAGGAAGGCGGCCAGCTGCTTGTTGACGACCTTCTCGATGACTTTGGCAGGGAAAGGAAGGAGCGAGATAGGGCGGAAGTTCTTGAGGTCGGTCGGGTCCGCAGTTGGTTTCTTCAGTAGTGCGCTGAGCTCGGCGTGCTTCCAGCTCTCTGGGAAGGTGGCTGTGTCGAAGGAGGCGTTGATGATGTCTCGGAGGTGGGGTGCGATGGTAGAGGCGGCCTTGTTGAAGACATGGTGGGGACATGGGTCGGTCGGGGATCCGGAGTGGATGGTGTTCATCATGCGTGTCGTGTCTTCGAGGGTCACTTTGGTCCATGTCTGGAGGATAGCGGCGGGGTGCGTAGGTTCGGTCGATGGGTGCGGGGGTGGAGCGCCGAAACTGTTGTGGATGTCGGCGATCTTGCGGTGGAAGTACGAGGCGAGGGAGTCGCAGAGGTCCTGCGAGGGAGTGATGTCGTTGTTGCTGGTGCTGGGGTTGGAGAACTCCTTGACGATGTTGAAGAGCTCCTTGCTGTCATGGGCGTTCTTGTCCAGTCGTTCCTTCAAAGATTTCTTCTTGGTGGTGCGGATGAGCTGGTGATGTCTGCGGGTGGCGAGTTTGAGGGCGGTCATGTTGTCGGTGGTCTTGTCAAGGAGCCAGGCCTTCTCGAGGGTGCGGCAGGCCTTCTTGGAGTCCTTGAGTTCGTCGGTGAACCAGGGGGCCTTCTTGCTTCTGGGCCTGTTGAGTGGGTTCTTCAGTGGGGCGAGGTCGTTGGCACAGGAGGTCAGCCATTGCGTGAGGTCGAGGGCTGCTGTGTTAGGGTCCGTTGTCCTGACCGGTCCTGACTTCTGTTTGCATGTTGACTTTCTCCGGCTCCCTCCATGTTGCTCAGCAGTTGACTCTTTTATGCATGTGTTTTCTGTTTCCGTTGCACTGGTGTTTAATGTTCAAGTGGTTGCCAGCACCAGACATTCGGTGCGGAATGGCTTACACTCACCCCACACACATCCAGCACAGGCGTCACTGTACATGTGGCCCTGCCAATAAAGGGGCTTGGCGCATGTGCTCGTAGCCAGTTCAACATGATATCTGCGTGTGTCCCTGTCGTCTTGTTGTAAGCATGAGGGCCTTGGGCCCTACGCCATTACATTGTGCTGTATACATCAGATGCAGACATGTCACCGCAGGCAGCGGGTTGGAGCTTGGACATGTAGCTTTGTCGTCACCCACTCACTTCATAAGGGGAGTGGCCAGGGCTGTCGTACGCAGAGCCAACATGGGTGTGTGCCTGCTATTTGCGTTCCCCTGCCCATGGTTCTGTACTATGAATGTGCATCGCATGTGTCTCTATGGCAGTGTGGGTCTCCTTAGTGGGGTGTTGGTGGCCCCTGAAGGGTGATAGACACCTTCGTATGTGTCCTGGTTCGCATTCCATGGGTTCAGCCCCCACCCACACCTGTTGGGCCACCTCCTTTTGCCATATAGGAATATGGCATTGGGGTGCGATGTGTGGGTGGGTGAAGTGTCATGAGCAAGCTGTGCTTGGGGTGCTTCTTGCTGTGTGGTCTGTTGCAGTCTCGGTGTTCTCCTCTGAGTAGCTTGGCTGTCTGGGTCCTGGTGGGGGGTTGCGTGGGATATCCATGTGCTGTTGTAGGGCGTCGGTGTCGACGGTGAGCTGGTCCTCTCCAGCATCACTGATGTGTTGAATTCTGTGCTCTGCTGAAGGTATTATGTGCCCCTCTGCGATGTGTAGGGGAGGTGCGTATTGACTTTGTGTTGACATATATGTTGGTGCATTGTGCAGGTTTGCATGCTGACTGTATGGCAATGTACATTGTGACTGTTTGGGGGGTTCTGGATTCTTCTGTGGGACAGTGTACATTTGGTCTACATGACGGATGTGAGGTCGTACGCGTACATTTCCATTTCACAGTTTACGGCTCCGTCAGATGTAGTAGGCATGTTTCTGTGCATGTGCGGAGCCAGTTGTGCTCTCTGTTCTGCAGTGTCGGCTATGCGTGTTGTTCCTCGTTGTCATCAATGTGGGTGTGCTGTTTGTGCTATGTGTGTGTGCTGCAGTGTGCCAAGGGAATCGGGACATGGACCTGGGTGATTGTGGGTGTGCAGTGTGCTACTCCTCATTGTGAATGTATGCCATTGTGCCCACTCTCCCAGTCCCTGTTCGTTGCACTCCCTGTTGATGTTGTGTCAGGTCCTCTCGAGCTGTGTCAGTACTTACTACTCCTTGCACCGTCTCCACACTGATGACTGTGTGCTGGGTTTCCTTCAGCTCCTCTGGTGGCACTGGACTTCCACCTCCTGTCGCCGTTGCTGCCTTCCTGTTGGCAGCGGGTTTGTGCCTGGTTTAGGTAGTCACGTCATGCCGGTGCCTATTGGCCTCCTGGATTGGCCTCCTTGGCACTCCGACTGCAATCCAGGTGGTCTGCTAGTGGGTCAGTTGATGGTAGTGTTCTGTCACCTCCGTGACGCTGGTCTTGTTTTCCCATGGTCTGCACCCCGTCTTCCTCTCCCACTTCTCCTTGGACTTCCCCGACCCCGTTGTTCTTTGCTGGTAGTCAGTGGGGGTTGTGGGGTTCGAGTTGGCCCCTGACCTGTGTCAGGGTGCATCCATGTTGCTACGCACATTGGATTGTTTTTGGTGTATTTTGTCTGTGGTTTTGATGGTGCATTGTTCCGCCAGATGCGTGGGATTTGCAGGCCTGTGGCTGGTTTTCGCTACTTTTTGTACCGCGGTTGGCCTCATTGCATGTTTTTTTGCGTTCGCGTTGATTTTCATGCACGTTTTCTGGTGACTATTGCATGCTAACGCCTTGTTGTGAATTCCACGTTGACACGGGGTTATTTTCCCGCGATAAGCTGCATTATTGCAAGCTGCGTTACACTACTCTTGCGGTAGTTATCACACTTTCTTGTGAATATGCCCCTTCCTTTTTTAAATGTATCCCCATCAATTGGGCTTGAGGTAGGCTTGCCCTTCCCCCTTATGCCCATGTTGTTTTTACTTTTCCTAACACAGTGCTTAGTGCAATGTGCTGGGTAATTTTGGCTGCAATAGAACATTTGCTGGGCAGACAGCAAGTCAGAGAGAATTGTATTCAGGAAAACCTTTAGTTTGAGCCTTACGTTATATGCAGATAACACCAACATTTTGGTGTCAAATAACTCAAAATGAGGAATCTTCCAAAACGAATGTCCAGCAATGCCTGTCTGACCCTCCAGCTGGATGCACCTTAACTACCTGAAACTTAATGGGCAAAAAGGATGCCCTCCAATTTGGCAATGATTTCCATTTTGATCTACCTCTTGGCTGTCAGATCTGCTTGGATCAATGATCTATCCTCCTTGTTAGCTCAGCCAGAAATCTAGGTAATGTGATTGATAACCAACTTTCTTTCTCCCTGTACATTAACGGAGTAACAGCCACCAGCTTTATAATGCTGTGTATTGTTTGCAAGGTTACCCCAGATTAGAATGTGGCAACTCCTCATATTTAGGGCTTCCCCAGTATCTAATACAATGCCTGCAGACGATTAAAATCCAGAAGCATAACACATTTTTGTCATCCCTAAGTATGCATTGTAACATACCACCTGAAAAAAACTCCACTGGTAAACAAATTATGTTCAAAGCCCCCTTTTATACTCACAAGCCTATTCTTAACATACAACATACTTATTTTAAGAACTATGGCAAAGATGTACGAAATTTTAAAATAGCGACTCGCAAATAATGATTCTGTAGTAATCACAATTTGCAAGTCGCAAATATGTATGTATGAATGAAGCAATTTCTTAATAGTGATTCCTACAGAGTCACAATCGCTATTAAGAAAGCAATATTGAAGAACTTGCTAAATTGTAATTTCTAAATAAGAAATCAGAAATTAGGAAATAGAGCCCACATTGCAGCTGGGAGCAATTAGATGATATCAGTGGCCAGGTGGAAGCCAATTACAGGGTGTGGCTACTAGGCAGAGGCCTAACACACCTACTGGAAGCAGGGAGTGGCCCAGAAACTTTGCTGCCAAGTGAAAAATAAAATTTTCAGAAAGGGAGGCTGGTGGTTCTCCCAGAGGAGTGCATCGAAAATATGGACCCAAAACCAGTCCTAGGATGATTCTCTTCCAGTCCAGGGAGAACCTGGCATGGCAGTTTGGGCCAGACTGCTCCCCAGGGGAACAGGGCAAGACAGATATGCATATGGTTGGGTTTAAACTGGAATGGCATGGAGAGCAAGAAAACAATGGATTTAGGCCCAGATCGTTGTACAGGGGTGAAAGTTTGACATTGTTCAACATTCTGTCCATCAATTGTTATTTTTATTTCAGTTGTGGTAGCACCTGAATAAAAGGTGGTCACTGAGTTGTGCACCAAACAGTTACCCATGTGTGCGGTATCTTTTCTACATTTTCATGTCTTCATGTAACTCAGAAATAGTTGTTTGTAATCTCTGCATGTCGTGCAAGTCCCTCCGCTGCATGGGTTCCATCCTCCTGCACCTGTAGTAGCAGTTGGTCATATTCAAAGTCTGGGTCGTTGGTGACATTGTGCAGTCCCCTTCTCATAGCAATGTTGTGCAGGATGGCACAGGTCACTATTATTTTGCATATGTGTGTGTCCTGTAGAGAAGTGCCCAACAGTCTTGTGGATGATGTGGGAACAGGACTTTAGGCTGCCAAATGTACTCTGAATGAGTGAGTGCATTTCAGTGTAACCTATTGCATCGCCACTTACTTGGTGTTCTGGCGGTCAGGTAAGGTGTGAGGCTCCAGGGTCTTAATGAATAGGCGCTGTTATGTGAGGGCATGAGAGGGAAAGCATTAGGTCACATGACACACACACTCCTGCCCAGTGCATTCTTGCTTTGCTGAACATCTTACAAAATTGTCTTGTGTCAGCCAGGTGTGTTCTTCACTGTTATGTTTCATACAGGTTCCCCAATATAGTCTCAGGTAGCAACCTAACCATTCACCTATATTTTCCCCTGCCATTACACTACATAACGGTTCTTGGGACTGACCTTTTACCTAGTTATGGTATTGCTGACAGGACGTGGGGTTTTCCCTGAAAACTAGCCTCATTCATTATACATGAGGATTCTTGACACAGTAGGACTACCATCTCCTGCATAAGACCTATGTATAAGGGTCATTCCTTCAATCATCCTAAATCCGACATGACACAGCAAGGTAGAGCCCCTGAGGGTACCACTCTGGGTATATAAACACCATATCTTTGCTGAGGAAGGGAGAGGAGAAAAAGGGCTTCCATGCTGACACACTGACGCAAGACGTTGAGGTTCCGGTACACAGACTCTCCAGCTCACAGTGGTCTGACATCCCTCGCGGGTGTCCATCTCGAGACCAAGACAGGGTCCCACATTCTCTCACTTCAGGTAATGGGGTTTACTTTATCCTAGAGGGATTCTTGCCTTTACACCTACATACATGCTAGGAACACTTAGGTACATCTAGTGAGGGTCGCATCGTAGGAGTACGCATTATACTGTCATATATTTTTATACCGGCCCGTATTCATTGTTTTAGCACTACGGTAGAAATCTACCATCCTTTTACTCTGTTGGTGCTTATAATCATTTATAACTGTTTTGTCTAATGGTTGTTTAGCACACCTAGTTTACACTAGAATGACGCTGGTTCAATAAATGCTTATTGAAAACGTCCCTACTGTTTATTCTGTGTATCTCTGAGACAAAATGAGCACAAGTGACTCAGCGAAAGTATTGAACTGTTTCCACGATCCCTGATGAGACAAAGATGTCATGTTCGATAGTTGTAAAGAACTATTCTCTCCTTGGTAAGAGGGGTTTCTAGTGGCACTGTGGGTTAGCTGGTATACAGGCAAACATACCCGGTGGGGGTGTTTAGAATCAGTCTGAACACCAATCCTACATTCTATGTTGTCCAAACGTGCATATCCTATATAGGTCTATATGAACTACACGACACTGTGGCGGAACAAGAAGGAGTCCAGTGTGCTCCCTGGGTATATAGCCACAAGCTCAGTGATGACAGAGGATTAATCACATACCACCTGCACATTCCGTAAATGTTTGCTCTTCCTATTCCTATAGATGTATTCTGTGGCAGCAGGGGGGCATACGGCAAAATGTGTTCCTTCCACACAGCCAATTATAATGGGGAATTGCTCTTCCCTGTAGAATTAGAGTTTTTTCTGCTGTAACGATTGGGACTTATCTGAGAAATATATTTGTTGGTGTAACTATCCAACCATAACCTCAAGAAACTTGTGGAGAACCTTAAAAAAAGTGCTTTGTGACACCCTCGCTGTCACTGCTATGACTTACTGGTGCCAGGAGGTCTATGCAACAGAATACCTGCAATGGGGAAGTATAGTGTTGCTTTGATTTACAACCCCTGTAGCTGGGGTTATAAATCAACTATCAGGTCAAGTATGACCAGACTACTCAGTCTATATAGGTCTATGATCTCTATGATCTCCTCCTCTGTCAGGTTAAATAGGGACACCCTCATCCTGAATATCTTCTCCTGTCTCCACCTCCTCCTGTCTCTCACTGCCAGAATTCTCATACTTCTCACCAAGATATATATTGCCACCATTGTGAAAGAGCCAGATGCATTTTGGGGTTCTTTTTATAGTTTGCACATGGTTACCACCTGCTCAGGGATCAGTGGTAACTGCATCTATAAAAAGCCCATTTTCTTACCAGTTGCAAATGGGTAATCCTTAGTACATGCGGTTGCGATTCGCTAATAGGAAAATGATATTTGCGAATCTCTTTTTTACTGATTTCCAAATTGCTATTCCTACATGGTAGAAATCACAATTTGCAACCGCGTTTTGGACATTTTTATATACCGAATACCGGTTTTGCATTTCTAAACGGCCCGAATTAGCGATTCAGTCCATTAAGTATTGCAAAATTGTTTCATACATCTGGGTGTGAATCAATCATCACACCTCCTGTTAACTTTTTCCTTCATGCCACCAAAACACTCTTCCTCTCTCTCTCTAAGAAAGTAAGCATTTGGCTTTTCAAAAACCTCAAAACCTGTTTTTTTCTGACGTATGTAGCTTGAGTTTTATTGCTTCTTAGTTAGGCTGATCAGGACTCGGATGCCCTATGGTTAAGAATTGTGCTCTGTGAAACTTATTTAATTCCTTTAAACATTGGTTCATTCTTTCAATTAGAATTGTAAATTTGCAGAAGATCTGCAGAATAATGGTTCAGCTAACTCTAAAGTTAAACACATTTTAAATGTTGTTTTTTTCAAAAGTACTGAGCAGATTTGGTGTGAGTTCCATCAGCTATTTTTTCTGTATTAAACAGCAAATAATCCAATGGAACTTAAAAAGGAAAATTACATTTTTAGTCCCCTTCTGACTTTTTTTATTCCCCACTTTATGGATCTGCACAGCACTTGCCCTAAAGAAACCAAAGTGGATGAACTTTTGTTATAGTAAGTTTAATGTAGTTTAATGAAACAACCCAAAATTATGATTAAGACAAAGATGCCTTTTCATTGGAAAATCCTACCTAACCATATGTATACAACTACATAGGCATTGTAACCACCTGCATTTTATATATGTGAATCTATATGTGTGTAATAGATATTTTGTTCATCCTGGCAATGAAAATAAATGTGACTCACAAACAAATGCATAGCAACTGTTGTAATAAATGCACATTCACACCTTTATTACTTCAGTGCAAAGGCCAAATCCTAGTTTTCACTACAGTAGAGTTTTTTTTAAACATTGAGGGAATTCCCACCATGTTTAAAAATCATTGCAGTGCATACCCCTCGGCGCCCTTACATACGCTGCAGGGGTATGCCTGCAGTGGTTGTTTATTTCTAAATAGGGCTGCAAGATGGAGCAGTCTCTCTATGTTTATGAGCTTTAATCTGCAGTGATTTGCAAACATAGATTGACTGCTCCCTCTTGCAGGCCTCTTAGAGACAATTAATTACTTCAGAGTAATTCCGCCGGTTGTTCAGAGGAATCTAAAAGTATTTCTGAGTTACCAGAGTAACACAGAATTGCCAAATTCCTATCATTCCACAGGCAGAATGTATTATCCTGCCCAGGCCTCATCGTAGAGTAAAGTGACGTGTCATACAGTGGAGTGGTGTGTCATGGAGTGTGATAAAGTAGAGTGGTGTAGAGTGGAGTTTCGTGTTGTATGGTGCGTTTCAGTGAGTGTTGTATAGTATAGTGGCATACAGTGGTGTACTGTGATGTGGAGTAGTGTAGTAGAGTGAAGTCTAGTGAAGTAGTGTGTCATGGTGTATAATGGAGTTAAGCTGCACAGAGTGGCATGGAGGGAGATGCTTAGAGTGTCATAAAGTGGAGTACAGTGTCTTAGAATTACAAGGTGTAGAGTGGTGTAAAGTGTAGAGACATAGAGTGGAGTAGATATGAGTGGCATAGATTAGAGTGGACTGGAGTGAAGTAGAGTGGAGTGGCATGTTGTAAAGTAGAATTAAGTGGCATGTCATACAGTGTCTGTGAATGGAAGTACATACATTTAAGTGGCATAGAGTGCAGTGCCATGTTGTAGAGTTGAGTGGGGTGTGTTGTAGAGAAGATTGATGTGTTATATAGTGGAGTGGCATGTCGTACAGTGGAGTAGCATGTCATACAGTGTCGTAGAAGAGAATGGCATATACCATGGGTATACGCAAACATTTTTTCAAGGGCCACAAAGTTTGGACTGCAATGTGACCTAGGGCCGTATTGATGCCAGCAGGGTGGTGGCCCGGAGGGGGCAGTAAGGTGGGTATAAGGAAACAAAGCATATACATCTAGTGGCTGAATGTAGCAATGTGTAGCCAGAAAACCTGGAATTAATCCCATCTTCCCCACTTTACCAAACTGTGTGATCATAGGCAGTTGATTTATCTCACTTCCCCTCCTTTATTTATTATCACATTTAAGAGGACGTTGAAATACATTACTTCAGGATCTGTGCTGTATAAAACGTTCTCCTGTGTTTGATTTAATACACTAGGATGTTGTTCATGTGTAATAGGTACCTAGGGCACCTTAAGAGTGCACATAACAACTGACTTGCCTCTTAGTTCACTATTGGCATTGCGGTCAGTGTGGGAGAGGGGAGAATGAATGTATTTACATTTATATTTTAAACTATCACTTTAAAAAAATATTTCTCAATGCAGTGATATAATCTGATATACTAAGGTGAAATGGTTCTGCATGTTAATTAAATATTTTAAATTTTGAAGAGGCCTTATCATATTTTTACACTTTTGCTGCAAGAAGGCTTCAAAAATGAAGTTGTTTCTAAAGTTAAGTGGCACAGGACAACCTAGTTACTTCCTTTTCTTAAATTCAATTAACCTTTAAGTAAAGGCTAGCCTATTCATTTAACATTTTTGTTGATTTATCTCACTTCCCCTCCTTTATTTATTATCACATTTAAGAGGACGTTGAAATACATTACTTCAGGATCTGTGCTGTATAAAACTTTCTCCTGTGTTTGATTTAATACACTAGAATGTTGTTCATGTGTAATAGGTACCTAGGGCACCTTAAGAGTGCACATAACAACTGACTTGCCTCTTAGTTCACTATTGGCATTGCGGTCAGTGTGGGAGAGGGGAGAATGAATGTATTTACATTTATATTTTAAACTATCACTTTAAAAAAATATTTCTCAATGCAGTGATATAATCTGATATACTAAGGTGAAATGGTTCTGCATGTTAATTAAATATTTTAAATTTTGAAGAGGCCTTATCATATTTTTACACTTTTGCTGCAAGAAGGCTTCAAAAATGAAGTTGTTTCTAAAGTTAAGTGGCACAGGACAACCTAGTTACTTCCTTTTCTTAAATTCAATTAACCTTTAAGTAAAGGCTAGCCTATTCATTTAACATTTTTTATTGTTCACAATGAATTGAGTGAACAGCAGCCCAGTGCTGCGTTTGATGAAGTGAAGGTCAGGAGGGCCTCATGCATCCCCCGGGTCGTACTTTTAGAATCCCCGGTGTAGATTGTAAGGACAGAGAGTGGAGTAGAGTGTCAAAGAGTGCAGTGGCATAGAGTGGAGTCACTTGTTGTACTGTAGAGTGGAGTAGGGTGTTATATAGTGGTGTGCTGTTCAGTGTCGTAGTGCTGAGTAGATTGTCCTAGAACAGAGAGGCATACAGTGGAACAGAGTATTGTAGAGTGGAGTGGTATATTGTGGAGTGGTATAAAGTGGAGTGCCGTAGTGGAGTAGTTGAGTATAGTCGAGTCAAGTGGAGTGGAGTGTCATATAGTAGAGTGGAGTACATTGTTATGGAGTAGTGTAGAGGAAGTTGCTTAGGGTGCTGTAGACTGGAGTACAGTTTTGTAGAGTGGCATAGAGTGGAGTAGAGTGTGTAGAGTTGATAGGTGTAGAGTGTATTAGATTGGAGTGGCATAGAGTGGAGTGTTGTGGAGTGGCATGTTGTAGAGTGTTTTACTTTAGAGTTTCTTGGCATGCGGTGTTGTGCCTACAGTGTCTTAGAGTACAGTGGAGAGGCATAGAGTGGATTCACATAGAATTGAGTGGAGTGGCATGTTGTAGAGAGCATTGAAGTGACAGAAATAGTCATTTTGTTGTAGAGTAGAGTAGAGTGGGGTGTCATGGAGTAATATGTTGTTAAGTGTCTTAATGTGGAAGGGCATAAAGTGGATTGACAAAGAGTGGAGTGCCTTGTCATAGAGTGGAGTGGCATGTGGTAGAGTAAAGTATCGTGTCATAGAGTGCAGTGGCATAGAGTGTGTTTGCTTCAAGTGAAGTGTCATATAGCGGTGGACAAAATATTATGTTCCACTGCCAGAATTGGTGTAATTCTTGCCAAATTCCACCAATCACTGCTTTGCGAAATTTCATCTTACTTGTGGCTACACAACAGTAGGTTGGCAAGTGTGAGCAAAATTTGGAATTCCCTTAGCGCAATTTCTGAATGCTAGGACATATGGCGAGAATTTTCAGGTGAGGGCCGTTGCGACCGTTCGCAGTCAGAATTCAGCCACTTGATTAGAAAATGTACTCGAGCTGCAGCAAAACCAACTCGAGTAATTGCGCTCTCTGGTGTGTTGCACTGTGCTGTTTGTGCTGATTTTTCAGCATGGAACTCTACCAGTGCTAAATCACTCCGCAGAATGTTACAGAGTTTTTATGTAAATCTGCGACCTTTTTTGGAGTCAAATTCCACGTGTTCTGTCTACACCTAGTGTTGTACAGTGCAGTGGCATCTGGGTCAATAGGAGTAGTGTGTGATAGGGAAGAGTTGGGTGTTGTTAAATGGAGTATAGTGGAATGGCATACTTTTGAGTGGTGTAGAGTGGAATGTCGTACAGTGTTGTGTTGTTGAGTCTTGTGGTGTAGAGTGTTGTGGCATACAGTGCTGTGGCAAAGATTGTTTTGTCATAGAGTGTTGTGGCACGGACTCTCATGGCATAAGAGTGGAATACAGTGTTGCAGAGTGGAGTGATGTAGAATTGAGAGGCGTGCCATACATTTTGTTAGATGACAGTGGCATGGAGTGCCCTAGATTGGAGTGGCATTCAGTCATGCTGAGTCTCATAGTGTAATACAGTGAAGTATAGTGTAGTAGTGTGTCATAGAGTAGATCGGAGTAAAGTGGCGTGGAGTGGCATAGATGGAGTGGCATAGAGTGTTGCAGAGTGGAGTAGAGTGTCATGGTGTAGAAAACCACCTCTCTGAGTGTGAGTCCTGTGAGCTGCAGGCCAGGTTTGGTGCTTTTCTTCTGTAGTGTGCCTTCAGTTCTCAAGCAGCAGGTCTTCTTTGTCCTGGTATTCTCTTATACATTGAATCTGGTGTTCAGGCCTCAGTGTGCCACCTAAATACTGAATTTAGAGGCATTACAAGGGGAGACAGGTATGAGCCAGTGGGATACTTGCCTTTAGGGTGTCTACACCCTTGAGTGACCACTTCCTGTGTTAGGAGGCACTACCCTAGCACTGATAGGAGGTTTTACTACCATCCCAAGATGGTGAAATTTCATGAGAGGTATTTACTTTGCTTGCCCTACTCTAAGTGTGGACCCTTCTCCTAATTTAGCAAGTTTTCGCGCCCTTTGTCACACAAAAAGAGAAGCAGGAAAGAGGACCTGACCTCCTCCACTATCTGGAGGTTCCTGGGTTAGATTTCAAAGGTGGCATTGCCTTTGAAGCTTCCCGCCCAGGAAGGCAATCCAGTCCTGGAGGAGGTGTGAAGCGCCTCCGCCCAGGGCAGGCTTTGTCTATGTCCTCTGAGAGCACTGGCTCTTACCCCATGAGGTCAGAAACATGTCTGGTAGTGGCTGACTGATGAAAACAAGTCAGGAACCACACCAGTGCTTTGGTAGGTTTTCATATAACTCTTTAAAAGGGTCTCCTGTGTGAATTTATTAATAAATCCAACACTGGCATCAATGAGGATTTATTAATACAAGATGTTTGGAACCAAACACCTTAGAAATCAGTGAACCCATCATGGAGCTAGGAAGCTTGTTTTGACAAGTATCCAGCCCATGCACTCTTCATGGCTTCCCTGTGCACTTACAACATTTCAGAATGGACTGGACATTGTAGAGGCATATCTGCTAATGCTGATATGCCCACACATAGGATATAGTGCAACATGCCTTAGGACTAAAGGCCTGCAGTAGGGGTGACTTACCTGTATCCCATGCAGTGTGTGGGAGGCTTGGCACACAGGGCTGTGTGCCATGTTGACTCTTAGAGTTTCTCTGCACCAAGAGACGCAACCTGCAAGGGCAGAGTGCATAGCCTTGGTGTGGGTTCCCATGAGTGGCACAACCAGTGCTGTATCCCCAGAGGACCCTCTTCAGTACCCATGCTTTAGGAATCAGTGGTACCAATAATTAGGGACTTACAGGGGTAACTGGAGTGGTGCTAATTTTGGTACAGTTTTTGGGAAAGAGATCTAGCACTGGGAACCTGTTTGTCAGGGAACCAGTGCACTTACAGTTAAAAATAAACCAGACATCAGGCAAAAAGTGGGAGCTAACCAGGTCAAAAGAGCCACTCTCCTACACATAGAGTGTAGTAGTATCACAGAGTGGCAATGAGTGGAGTACACTCTTGTAGAATGGGCACGTGTACAGTGGAGTAGAGTGGAGTAGTGTGTGGTACAGTGGCATGGAGTGGTATGTTATAGAGTGGAGTGGCGTGTAATAGAGTGAAGTGATGCGTTGTGCATTGGAGTGGCATGTCATTGAGTAGAGTGGAGTGGAGTACAGTACAGTGGAGTGAAGTATCATAGAGTGGAGTGGCATGTCATAGAGTGGAGTGGGATGTCATAGACAGGAATGGGGTGTCATAGAGTGGAGTGGCCTGTTGTAGAGTGTAGTTGAGTGGCATACAGTGAAGGGGCATACAGTGGAGTATAGTCTTGTTGAGTGGCATGGAATGTAGTGGAGTGTCATGCAGCTCATATTATTGATAGAATCGATGTCAATATGCACAATGATACACTCGCATTCACAAACAAAATTGCATCACTGTTAGGGCCCGATTCACAGAACTAACTTAAGACAAAATCCTAAACTTACTACCATTTTGGTATTCACAGAAGGCACTTACTCATTTTGGTATTCACAGAAGGCACTTACTCATTTCGATATTCACAAAAGTTAGGAGTCCTAACTTTAGGACTCCTAAATGCCTTCTGTTAATACCGAAAGCCTTAAAATTAGGATTTTTCTCAGTTTAGTAGTAGTATAGTTAGGACTCCTAACTTTAGGACTCCTAAATGCCTTCTGTGAATACCGAAAGTCTTAAAATTAGGATTTTTCTCAATTTAGTAGTAGTAAAGTTAGGACTCCTAACTTTAGGACTCCTAAATGCCTTCTGGGAATACCGAAAGCCTTAAAAATAGGATTTTTCTCAGTTTAGTGGTAGTATAGTTAGGACTCCTAACTTTAGGACTCCTAAATGCCTTCTGTGAATACCGAAAGTCTTAAAATTAGGATTTTTCTCAATTTAGTAGTAGTTAAGTTAGGACTCCTAACTTTAGGACTCCTAAATGCCTTCTGTGAATACCGAAAGCCTTAAAATTAGGATTTTTCTCAGTTCAGTAGTAGTAAAGTTAGGAGTCCTAACTTTAGGACTCCTAAACTGAGAAAAATCCTAATTTTAAGACTTTCGGTATTCACAGAAGGTATTTAGGAGTCCTAAAGTTAGGACTCCTAACTTCTGTGAATACCGAAGTGAGTAAGTGTCTTCCGTGAATACCAAAATGAGTAAGTGCATTCTGTGAATACGAAAATGGTAGTAAGTTTAGGATTTTGTCTTAAGTGAGTTCTGTGAATCGGGCCCACTGACTTCACTTTTTAGGCGGGTTCACTCCCAGACTTTTTGTTTTTTGGCCTCCTGTTTTTGACCTTGTTTTTTGTTGGCTTCGGGACTCTGGGCACTTTATCACTGCTATTCAGTGCTAAAATGCATATGCTCTCTGTGTAAATTGTGTATATGGATTATGTTTCTATTATTGGCGTCTTTGATTTACTACTAAGTCCCTAGTATAGTTAACTGTGTGTGCCCAGGGCCTGTAAATCAAATGCTGCTAGTGGGTATGCAGCACTGAATGTGACACCTATACAAGCAGCCTTTCAAGGGTGACTCTGACCTGCCACTGCAGTCATTGTGTGCAGTTTTTACTGCCATGTTGATGTGGCAAGTGCCCCCACTTACCAGGCCCTAACCTTCCCTTTTTGTACATTTAAGGCACCCCTCAGGTAGGCTCATGGTATTCCCTTTGGCAGGGTGTATTGTATGTGAAAGGTAGGACAGGTCCTGGTGTGTGTGATGTCCTGATAGTGAAATACTGCCAATTTCATTTTTCACTGTTGACAGGGTATCTGTCTCATAGGACTGAATTGGAGTTGCTTTGTAACATCTTACAAGCCTAAGTTTCCATTGGTACAAGATAGAGAAATAGAGTTTAGTATGTCTGAACTCAGGATTTAAAACTACATCTTTTAGTAAAGAATATTTTTATATTATGAGTTAGAAAATACCCCTTTTTTGAAAGTCGGTATTTTGCCTAACCATTCTGTGTGCCTCTGCTGGATTGTGTATTGACTGTCTGGTTTTGGAGTGACAGGAGCTGGCGACGTGCATTCACTGTAGACAGCCACAAGTGTGTTTTGCCTTTCCAGGGTGACTCATAGTTGGGCTGAATAAGCCTGGTCTGCATTTAGATTATTGGGAGGAGTTTGTACTAGCACCTGAAGAGGCAGTGTCTCCTCTGATCAATGGTGTCACTGCCTCCTGTATTGAAGCTGGACCAGAGAGGGAGGAACTGGTTTGGATTGTGCTCAGAGACTCCTGACATAAAGAGAACAAAGAAAAAATGTGGTTTAGATATTTGGGCCCTGATCCCAGGAGTTTAGAACTCTTTTGGATCAAGGAACCTGCCAAGAAGAAGAGCTGGAGAAGCCGTGTGTTGATCTGCAGTGGCTGCTTCTGTTTTGTTCAAAGAAAGGACTGGACTGAACTTTCTGCATCTTCTTTGTTTGAATTTCTCTAAAGGCTTGAGGTAGAGCTTGGCCCAGTACAAGAAGTCTCAGGACTGCTGCAACAGAAGAAAAAGCAGACTCCGTGTACTATAGACACCACAGAGGGCACCACCACACTTCGCACTGCAACACTGGTTTCACTAAGGACGATGCCTGATCCCGCCACCGAGCCCCCGCTTGCAGTGCGATCAGTGGGTACTGCACTTTGACACGGCCTCACTTCCCACCACCACCCTGGTATCCCTGATGACGACGCTCCATGCTTGCACCGTGGTTTGAGGGCACCACTCGTAAGTTACATGACGCACCACCCCATCCCACACCTAAGCCTTTGTCTACCGACGCCGGCACCATTTACTCCAGTTCATCAGCCGATAAAAAAAGCTTCAGTAATGACAATGCTAATGCTTACACATGACCTGCTAGTACCGGATCAACCACCACACCCCTTCACACCACAGCCCTGGTCCTACCGATGTCGCAAAATGACCATCACCGAGCCACTCCCTGCACCGCAACCTGAGGGCATCACACGCCGCACCGCTGCACTGTGCACTGTAGCCCCGACGCCTGCCGATGCCAGCACTCCTGACTTCAACCGCATTGAGTTTGATCTGGAACGTATGTGAGTTCAAGGGCCTGACGACTCCTGCACTGACCTCCGGTACTGACGCCTGCTGATGCCAGCTCTTCAGAGCTCAACACAAGGTCCCTGATGCCATACATTTCTAAAGGTAATGTTTTGCGGGTCTTCCCGACACCGTAGTTGGTCCACGACTCTGCGGTCAGCCAGAACTGTTTGGATTTGTTGTTCACGGCACCGTGATAGCCCCGAATGGAGCTACTGACTTCAAAGAACTTTATTTTAAGTCTATTTTTGCTTATTGATATTTCTAAGAACTGTGTGGTGGATTTTTATCATTTTTGGTCTTGTTTTGCACAGATTAAATATTGGATATTTTTCGAAAACTGGTGCAGTGTCCTTTTGTAGTGTTTGCACTGTATTACTGCTGGTTATGTGCACATGCTTTACACTGCCTCTAAGATAGCCTGATCGTGCCAAGCTACCAAGGGGGTGAGCAGGGGTTACTTGGACATGGTAACAACCTGCCAAATAGAGACCCCCATTTCTAACAGTCACTCTTATCAAAATAAATGACTGTATGTTGTAGTAATGGACCCAAAAGGGCAAATTACAGCACCACACAAATAGACTTTTTAAAATCACTTAGTTAGTGAGAAACATTCCCAGCTGAATTGTAAATATAGAGGTGCTATCGCAGTTCTGACACCCTACTACCAAAGGTGACTGTTGTCCATTAGACACTTAATGTCAAACCAATATGCATACAAATAGAACTGCATTCAGCACCCTCATAAACAGTTAGCACAATCATGAAGTCATGGATATTCTCGAACATGAATACAATATATGATAATCCTTAAAGAAGAACATGTACATCAATTCACCTGGTAAACAGAATACCACAAGATCCAATTGTCACACTCCAAGTTTGTCACTGTGGTTTATTATTTATTCTGTATATTGACACTTCCAGCACAGGTCAGCCAACACATGTTTCATCTTAGAAAGACTTTTTCAAGGCTGGAATATAAATACAATAAAGCAAGTTTGGTCGCAAAGAGGGAACAATAAGTATAGATCTAGGAGAGAATGCAGATGTAAGCCTGTAACCAAAGATTTCACACCAAGCAGCAAGGATTTCTAAAAATATTTGACTAGTTACTGAGATACGTCTTCAGCAAAGAAGTGACTGAAGTAACAAGGTGCTACCGTCCCGTTGTTTGTAGTCTAAACAGACTGTTGTATATCCACCAGTTCTGTATATCTGATCCCAATGGTCTTGAGTGTTGCAGACAACACCATTCTGATATTATAAGAATGAAAAGAAATCCTCTATGACTATAAATGAAAATAAGACCATCAATGCCAAAACAGAACACATATAAAGCCCTAAAGGTAATGGTTCACTTACTTAAAAGTAAATAACGGGTATCATTCATGAATCCAATTGTAAACCATATACAGTATCTTTGGCCTATATGGTTAAATTCAAGTTTCTAGAATAGTAAAGAAAATTCACTCTAAAACCAGAAGTGCAACCAAAAAACACGAACGAAACGCTGCTGTCAACAATTCACTTACTTAAAAAAATGATATATAGATCATAATTCCCAGTTTCAGTTGATGTTCCAATGCACATAAAAATATATCTGACCGCAATCTAATATCTACAAGATAGTAAAACAATATCTTGTATCAAGAAGACATCACAGTCCCTCATATTCACCGCAAGTGCTTTCTTTAAATTTCTACGTAAATTGAAACGTAGTTGTGCATATCACTAAAAAATGACTAATAACACACGAGAATTATACCCATGCAGATCCCCCGTGTTCCATGTTATAATACCAATAATACAAAATAAAAAAAAATAAAGTGCTCCTTGATGTCAAAGATACCTTATATTTGTCACTGGTATCCCTTTCACTATTATTATGTGCAATATAGTGCAATTGTGCATATATTCAAAGAAGCGATGTAGCGAAAGAGAATTAAGTAACTTCAAGTCCCCATGCTATATTTTGTGGTTCCAACAGAGGCAACCATAGCTTTTCAAAATCAAGCAAATAGGCTACTATAATTTAGTTTCACATTAATGGTAAGTAAAAAAAGCTGTAAATAACAGAAATAAAAGTAAGTCACTCAATTCATTAAAGCGCTGTTCCAGCGATCCAAAGTTTCAGTGCAGTAATAGAGAAATTTGCTGAAGTCCATTGTAAGCTCCCTCCCTAAAGTAACATTGAAAGCCAGATGTAGTTCGCACATGTCCTAAGATATATACTGATAACATTTTGAAAAAGCATCCAGTCAAAGTACCCCCGTGTCAATGGAAACATATGCCGAAATATCCGTCTGTACTGATAAGGTTAACCTATGCGTCCATTAGCACATTGTGTATATAGTGTGTCCCGGTCATGTGACCCAGTCGTTCCTAGGACGTACAAACCAAAATGGCTCAGGAAACGAAACGCGGTCACACCATATTGTAATGGCTAATTTATATGTAGCACAAGGAGAGTCATAACCTTATTTTATCGCTTTCTCACATATAAATATGTATTTGGAATAAAAAATTAAAAATACAATAGTTGTACTTCACAAAACCTCTAATTTGAAAATAAAAACACTCAAGCAGTCGCCATGTTGGACAGCCCAGCTCGAAAAACCCGGTAATGTCATACTATAGTCGATAATTTATGTATAACACAAAGTGAACAATCCTTATAACCTAATTTGTTGCTACTTCATCACACAAAGTTATATATTTTTTAGAGTAAGCTACTAACGAAAGGTTCAAACAGTTGCCATATTAGAGAGTCCCAATACGAAAACTGGTAACGCCATATTGTAGTGGTTGAGTTATGTGTAACAAAGAATGTACGATCCTTATAGTTATAATTTTCCCACTACATTACATGCATTTTTTTATGCTCAGAACAAAGTTTTTTCCAATATATAAAGTTTGCATTTATGTGGGAAGTCACGTGTAATCCCCCCACATTAGAACACCATCTTTTGCTCACTTCAAACATATATATAATGATAAGGGTATTGTGTTTTACTAGCGCACACCATAGTAAATATAGATGTAAGTGATGTCGATGTCGACAAGAGAGCTATTTTTACTCTACTTAAGCTGCTACACCTGATTCCAATTTTAAACGCCTTGCATTCCGTTCCAAATCTACCATCCCTTATCTCCCAAACTAACAAGCTGTAGACCAGTCCCGTCTGGGGGGATCTGCATGGGTATAATTATCATGTGTTAGCAGATGTTTTTTAGTGATATGCACAACTACGTTACATTTTGTGTGGCCATTTGAAGAAAGCACTTGTGGTGAATGCGGGATCTTCCTTGATGCAAGATACCGTTTTGCTATCTTGTAGATATCAGATTGCGGTCAGATATATTTTTATGTGGATTTAAACATCAACAGAAACTTGGAATTATGATTCTTTTTTTTAAGTAAGTGAATTGGTTTTTTTTGTGTTTTAAAAAAAATCTTTTTATTAGTTTCATTCGTAGTTATACATACATTGCTAATCAATATTTCAGCAAGCACTTAATAATGCAATACATTAACAGGGGGAAGAAAGTCACTTTTACATATTATCGTCTGCTCGACCTCTACTTCGCCTCATTTTAAGTTCCAACGTTGGGGAGATACAGATATTACCACGATACACGTTCCATTTGCCCCATTTCTTGTCCCACCTCTTTGGGCATCCCGAGTTGTAAAGACTCCTTTTTCTGCAATCATACATTTATCAACTTCCTTTAACCATGCCTGCGTAGTTGGAGAACTTGCCGCCCCCCACCCCTTAGCTATTCCTCTTTTGACAAGGGTGTATCCAAGTGTGGCTAGTTGTTGTTCCACCTCTGTAATATCCGTTGCCGCCCATATATTAAGTAGGCCCAACCCTGGTGTAAGAGTCAGTGATTTCCCCAGGGCCGTTTGGATATGAGTCATGGCCCCCTCCCATATCTATAGAAGCTGCGGGAATTCCCATATCGTATGATAAAAGGTAGCTGTGTGGCTGCAGCCCCTGAGACAGAGTGGATCAGCCTTGGCCCCTATCTTTGCCAATGTCACTCCCGTTAAATATGATCTATGGAGAATTTTGAATTGTATAAACCGGAAGCGGAGGGTGATGGCCGCCTCTCTAGGGGACATCAGATGAGCCTGCCAATCCTCATCTTTGAGTGATCCCAGGTCTCCCCACCACTGCTCTTTAAGCTTATGTAGAGTGTCAGGTATGTTATTACACAATTTTTTATAGGTCAATGAAATGGCTTTGGAGTGTAGTGGCCCATCTAGCAGCCGATCTTCCAACGGTGACAACTCTGGTATGTCTGTGGGGTTCGGCAGGGCTGTGGTGAGGGCGTGCCGGATTTGCATGTATCTAAACTGTTCCCCCTGCGCCATCTTATATTGGTCCTGAAGCTCCTTAGAACTGAGGATCGACCCCTTTTTGATCATGTCTCCGACCACGGAAATCCCGATGGTGTTCCACTTATCAAAGCCGGGTTGATGGCAGAGAGAACCCAACTTCTGGGCATACCATAAAGGCGTTGCTTTTGTGAGGACGTTTGACCACCCTAGTCGGGAATTAGCCTGGTGCCAGATAGCTACAGTATGGGAGAGAGGCCCAAAATATCACCCTCGCTTCACTTTAGAGTACAGAGCTCCCAGTTAACCAGATTGCCCGGTCTGACATCTGTCTACCATGTATGCAAGATCGTTGGGAGAACAGTATATCTACTGGTTCATCACCGCGAGTTGCGAGGCCCAGTAGTAGAGTCTAAGGTCTGGGAGGGCTATTCCTCCATCGTACCAACCTTTCGTCAGTTTTTTGGTGGCAATGCGGGGGGCCCTTCCATCCCAGAGCAGGGTTCTAACCTCACTCTCCACCGCTGAGAAATACGTGTCTGGAACTCAATATGGGCAATTCTGGAGAATATGAGAAGCGGGGAAGTGCCAGCATCTTAAACATGGCAGCACGAACTACCAGAGACAGGGGCAAGGATCTCCAGTGTTTAACATCTGTTTTGAGTCGGGCCAGTGGGGGGGCCAAGTTACAATCATAAAAGAGGGTAGGGTCAGATGTGGCATATATTCCCAAGTACCGAAAGCCCTCCACTGCCACCTCGATTGTGCAATTTGGTGACATGCGAAGATGTCGAGAACACCGCAAATGGACTTATATGGGGAGGCTAGGTACAGCAAGATGTCGTCTGCGTAAAGGGATATTCGATCTTCCTGACCCTCTGCCCATTTCAGGCCCCTCACCATCACATCTCGACGGATCCAGGCAGCCAGCGGTTCCAGAATCAAAGAAAATATCAATGGGGACAGAGGACAGCCCTGCCGGGTTCCCCTTTGCAGTGTGAATATTCATGAGGTATAGTTATTAACCCTCACGTGGCCCTGTATATCTGTGTAAAGTAGTTTAAGACAGCCTAAAGATTTCGGACCAAATCCCATCTTTGCAAGACTTCGAATAGGTACGGCCATTCTATGGAATCAAACGCCATAGAGGCATCTAGAGATAGCACCACAGTGTCTTCTTCCATGAATTCCCTCCGTGCCAGCACAATGTTAAGTCGGCTGATGTTCAGTGCTGTATTTCTCTCCGGCATAAACCCAGACTGATCAGGATGTACCAACGATGAGATAACCGGAACCAATCTGGTGGCTAGAACTTTATCTAGGATCTTAGCTTCCGCGTTGATCAATGAAATCGGCCGGTATGAACCGCACTGATCACCAGACTTCCCTGGCTTACGGCTTACAACTATAGATGCTACTCGCTGGTCACTAGGCAGCTTCCCTTGCTCGTAGCTGTCATTGTACATGACGCGCAGATGAGGGGCAACGTGAGAGCCAGTTACTTTTAAGAATTCAATTGGGATCCCATTTGGCCCCATGGCCTTCCCTGAGTGAATTTGGCTTATGGCCTTTTGAATCTCTTCATCCGTCAAATCACCCTCCAAAGCTTCTTTGTCCGTCTCAGAGGGAGTTGATATATTGCTGTCAGAAAGGAGTTGGCGAGAATCCTCCGCAGTATATGTAGTGGAGGGAGAGTAGATCTGCTCTAAGTAACCTGTAAAAGCCTCCGCTATATCCTTGGGATGTGTTATGGTATTACCATTAGACATGGTCAAACTTGACACCCACCTCTCCCCTTGCTCTCTCTTTTCTAATGAGGCCAGTGTCTTCCCAGCCCTGTCTCCGAGTTCATATAAACGGTGCTGCATATTGAGGTGTTTGGTCAACATATGTTCTCTTGCTTTGATCCTATACTCTTCTTGTTTTATTGTGAGGTGATGCAATGTGTCTTCTGAGGGCTTATCGCTGCTATCTAGTTCTAGTTGACGAAGCTCATCTTCCAGTTGGGCTAACTGGCTATGTTTTTTCTGGATGTAACCCTCCTTTAGGGACAATGCATGCCCCTTTAGGACCACTTTATAGGCCACCCACAGAATTTGCGCTGATGTTACCGAGCCAACATTTTCATTAAAATAATTACAGGTTTGCTGACAGAGTTCTGTTTTTATATCCGGAATTTTCAGTAACCCTGCCTCCCTGCCTGTGGATTCAGAACTAAACACTCCCCAACGAGGCAGAGTGCCTCTCCCCCTCCCGAAAATACCGAAAGGTGTGGGTTTGCGGTCCCCTCATCCCCGCCTATAGCTATTAGTGGTATACCTCCATTCTTTTAGCTCCCAGCCCGACCCATGGAGGAACAAAATAACACATTTCACAAGTGAGTCTCTGCGACAGTAACAGTGCTATATCAAGTGTCCTCTGGACCAGTAAGTCACTATTATAATAGGAACGATCTCACCAATGTCTTGGAGCGTACATGAAGGTAGATTTTCCTGCAGTCTCCATCGTATACATGGCTGTACCACTGAAGTTGAATCTAGTTGTCCTTAGCACTAACGGAGCCTTCTTCTGAAAGAGTCCCACCGTTCTCTCTGTGCATCCTCGATCCTGCGTTTCGATCTCGACGGTGACCACCGACTCTTCGCCATCCCTCCAGCCATTCCCATGCGTCCTCCGGCGAGGTGAAGAACCACGTCTTTCCGTCTGATTCCACTCTAAGTTTCACTGGAAACAACATGGCGTATTTTACTTCTCGGTCCCGAAGCTCTTTCTTCACTGCCTGAAAACTTTGCCATTGGGCCTGGACCTTGGCAGTGGAATCTGGGAAGAACGTTATTTCGCTATTCTCTAACTTGAGTGGGGGCCCAGCCCGTGCCGTTTGCAGAATGATATCTCTGTCTCTATAGTTAAATACACAGGCTATTAGTGGTCTCGGAGGGGCGCCGGGTTTTGGTCTCCCTCCCGGGACTCTATGTGCTCTTTCAATTGAGAAATATTTGGAGAGACTTTTGGGCTGCAGATGTTTCACTATAATGTCCTCCACAAAGATATCCGCCGCTGGCCTCTCAGCCCGTTCTGGCACACCTAAAATGTGAATATTATTTCTGCAGGCCCTTCCTTCATAGTCATCCAGCTGTTGCGCCATCCTCGCGTATTGGCTCTGAAGTTATGCAACCTGGGTTTGGAGTTGTGCCGTGTCATCCTGCAGTGACGACGTGACTATTTTGAGGTGTTTAACTTTCTCGTCCATTTTTCGAAAGTCCGCTCGCTGTAGGGATACTTCAGTGGTAACGGAGTCAAGGGAGGACCGCACTCCACTAATGGCTTCCAGAACGTCCCGTAGGGTAGGTTCTGACAGCGGTCCCGACTCTTTTTGTGACCCCGGCTCCTCCATTCGCTGCATCTCCCGGTCTTCCCCGGCCTTATTCCATGTGAACTTTGCAAGTTTGCCCTGTACACTCGATTTTGGTCCCCTTCCCGTCGCCATGTTGGGCTCTGTTACCTGTGAGGAGATAGTAGGTAGGAGGCGCCAGTAAGATACCTCCGATTACCTGGGCAACAAGGACAGTACTTTTGTAGGCCCACTGTCAATTGTATCTTGGGCTATCCTACAGTGACTCTGTTATCACTGTAGTATAAGGCTCCAGTGGGTAGGTGTCAGGTATGTGTGGATGCCGTCAGGGCTCTATCAGTAAGTGACCCTCCCAACGGGGCTGCCCGGGCATGGATCTCTCTGGTCTTCAGCACCCCGCAGCAGTAAGGCCGGCGGTTTTTCTTGACCTCTACAGCTGCATCAGTCTCCCCCAGGGCATCAGGGCACCTTTAGCGCGATCCTTGATATCAAAGGAACAGTGGCCTGCTGCCCATTCGCTATTTCAGTCCTTAGCTATTCTGCGGTGGTTACCCCCGCCTCTCCCAGGAACGACAGGGGTGAATGTCAGCCACCACCGTAGCGCAAGTCCTCCCTGATCTGCTGGAGGGCGCACTGTGCGTGATCGCGCCACAGGCAGTAACAGTGGGGGGGGGGGGCCCCAGACCACAAGCTGCTATTAGGCCATGGACTCACCGTACCCCCTCCGCAGCTCGTGGTCCACGGGACTTTGCTGAGAGCACCAGGCAGCTCAATTCACGCTGCGCCACCCGCCGGGGCCCAGATCTCTGGCCACAGCGTATGCGGCTCCTCGTCTCCCCCGCTGACAGTTTATTGCGGCCTACGAAGCCGCCAGCAGCTGCCCAGGGGCACTTGGGGGCATGCGGCTGCGCCCACCATAGACGAAAACTGTCCCGGCCTCACTTATCAGCTGCAATGCTGGCTGTGTCTTACCTCCTCTTCTGCCAGCGCTGCGCTGTTTTCTTCTGCGGCAGCACCCAGGCTCGAGCCGGCTTCCTTCGTTTCAGGCCTTCCAGGCCCTCAAGCCGCGGCCTCTAGTATCGGCCTCACCCGGCGAGTCCTGCACCGCTTCACCTGCATGCTGCCCTCTCCTCCCTGCAGGCTCCGACTTCCACCTCCGCCAGGTACGTCAGCTGCCCCGCTGTTCAGGGGAGTCCTTGCCAGTCAGATAGTGACGAATTGCACTGGCATCTCAGGTATATCGCCCAGGGGTTGACATGCCGCCATTGTCATCACCCACCGTCCGCCGCATATTTGCCCCGGATTGTCAATTCTTAACGGGGCCAATGCAGCCAGTTGTCTGCCCACATTGCTCTTGGGGCTGGAGAGCGTCTTTCCTCTGATTATGCTGTCGTTTTGGGGTCAGGATGATGCCGGATATACTGCGGGGATTCGGAGCTCCTCTAGCTAGCCGCCATTTGCTTCGGCTGTTAGCCACAAAGTAAGTAAATTGTTGACAGCAGCGTCTCACACATTTTTTGGGTTGCACTTCTAGATTTATAGTGAATTTCTTTACTATTCTAGAAACTTGAATTTAACCATATAGGCCAAGGATACCATATATGGTTTACAATTGGATTCATTAATGATACCCGTTATTTACTTTTAAGTAAGTGAACCATTACCTTTAGCGCTTTATAAGTGTTCTCTTTCGGCCTTGATGGTCTTACTTTCATTTATACTCATAGCGGATTTCCTTTCATTCTTATAGTATCAGAAATCTGGACTAGCATATTGCTACAGCTGTTCAACAGAGACGTTTATGTTGTTGTCTGCAACACTCAAGACCAGTGGGATCAGATATACAGAATTGGTGGGTATCCAATTGTACTATTTAGACTACAAACAACGGTACAGGAACACCTTATTACTTCGGTCACTTCTTTGGTGAAGGTGTATCTCCGTAGCTAAAAAAAATTTTTTAGAAGTCCTTGCCACTTGGTGTGAAATCTTTGGTTACAGGTTTATATCTGCTTCCCCTACGAGATCTATATTTATTTTTTCCTCCTTGCAACCAAACTTGCTTTGGACGAACTAAAAGTATCTATACTCTTACCACCATTTGTGTATCAGCACCGAATACTACAAAGAATATTTTTATTGTATTTATATTCCAGCCTTGAAAATGTCTTTCTAAGATGAAACACGTGTTGGCTGACCTGTGCTGGAAGTGCCAATATACAGAATACAGAATAAACCAATAGTGAAAAACTTGGAGTGTGACAATTGGGTCCTGTGTTATTTTGTTTACCAGGGTGAATTGATCTACATGTTCTTTTTTAAGGATTATCGAATATTGTATTCATGTTTGAGAATATCCATGACTCTTCATGATTGTACTAACTGTTTATGAGGGTGCTAAATGCAATTCTATGTTTATGACTATTATCAATTTTGTCTGAAAAACACTCTCCATCAACCCCGACTCAGAAGTATGTGGTCAGGTAGGCTCTGTGACCTAGGCCCGGGGTTACTGATTGACAGGTCACAGGTGGGTTGGCACATACCCGGCAGAAAAACAGGAACCACAATCTTCCAGGGAGATTGGCCGCGTTCCCAAAACACCATAAAGCTAGATGCCAGATAAAGTTAGGAACACCCAGCCAATTTGGACACAGCACTCATAGTAAATGGAGTAATCATGTGCCCCTCATGCCAACCATTTGGACACATTACCCACTGGCCGCCATTGTGTCCACACAAGGATGAGGCCCAAATGCATTTGCTATCAGGGTCCTCATTTACACTTCCACAAAAAAGGCCCACATTCTTTCACAAAAAGAAGATAGTAGAAAGTACTTTATGATACCCAGCAAAGGGTATAAAAATTTATTAAAATTGATTATAATTTGAGACAGTCCTCATTCCTTCTTCTGTAACTGTGCTCCCTGCCAAAGTGTTCCTGTTTTGCCAAACGCCTCTTGTTTTTTCAAGTTAATTCATATTTAAGCAACATGTTGGCAAGCCAGATAGGAGGGATTGGTACCTAGGATGGGACTGCAGCCAAAGTAAAGGGACCCCACTCCGATGGATTTACATCTGCGCAGCAAGGAAGGTGAGCTTATACTGCAATTAATTGGAGCTTTCGATGAATCCACGGGGTGGAGGTCTATCCTAAATCCACTGTCAGAGGATAAGAAACTACATCTGATTCTTAATGCCCAGCATTTGGCATATTGCACACTATTAAGAAGTGCAAAAACTTAACCTGAGTGCCCTGCCACTGACAGAAATCTGGCATATTACCTACTTTATGTGTCCGAAGTGAATAGTCGCAAGTCAGACATAGAGGTGTTCTCACGAATGTTACCTTTTTATGATAGAAAGCACACTAGAAAGGGTGAAGGTTGTTTGACACTGGGACCGCTGGGCATGATGCAGATGGTATACTTGACCACTAGGTGTAATACAGGGTTGAGGCCTCACCGCTTGGACCGCTTGGACCGCTTGCACCGCTGGGTGTGACACAGATGCAATACATGGGCCCTGGGTGTGATATAGTGGCAGCATCTCAATCTAATTTTAAAGTCTAAAGGGGTTTTCTCAGTGCTACCGGTTTTTTATAACATCGTTTCTACCTGAATGAAGTAAGAGGTGTTGTTCACTTGGACTGCATGACACAGACTAAGCCCCTGGGTGTGAAACAGGGTACAATTCAGATGTTAGGAAAAAAGATTTGGATCTGGGAGATTAGGTGTAGCTTGCGTTTGGCCAAGAAGGACCTGTGGTTATATGAGTTTTTAATTTTCTCTGCAAAAAAATTGTAATTTTGTTTGCCCCGGAGCCTATATTGACTATAGGGTTCACTTAGTCCTGTGCACTGTGCTGGCTTCCCGTGGTCACAAGATAGCATGCGCTAGGAGCAGGCTAAGATATAATTGGCAAAGTCATCATGTTTTCTCTGTCATTTGTTTCATATTGTAAGATTGAAATTGATGCAAGGTATATTTGATGGGTTTTTTTATGCTGTGGTGCTGGTGAATTAATGCAACTGTATTTTTTGTCTTCAGTATTGTTTTTTTTTATGTCTCAATGTACTATATAAAGGTGTAGCTATTTCTCACAATCGTTATTTCATATCACAGTAATGTCTGCTATTTGCTGGCAAGTTTTGTGTCTTTTTAACATTTGCACTTTCTTCCAGGTTGTGACCCTTCATATGCATTACTATTTGTGTTTGTGAAATGTTCATGTCAAAAAATGTGTAAATAGCACTAAGCTCATAGTAAAGTAGCTAGAACCAGCAATATCTGTGTATATATTTCCCCCCGATCAGAGTAGAACTTACAATTCCCTAAAAACCAGAGAAATTAGGGTGCGTCTATCCCTTAAAACCTACCCAAATTATCATGGAGTCGCCATTACAACACATGCAAACCTGATTCCCCACTCATGAATGACACGCACATACTAAGGCACATGCATCTTCCTGGCCACAGGAGGGAACCTTTGACACTAACACATAAAGACGGAGGGCCTGATTCACAGAAGTAATCTGAGACAAAATTGTAAACTTACTACTTTTGGTATTCACAAGACATTTAGTAGTAGTAAAGTTAAGATTTGTTCTTAAGTCTGACATAAGTCTGTCTTAAGTCTGTCTTAAGTCTGTCTTATGTCTGTCTTAAGTTTGTCCTAAGTTTGTCTTAAGTTTGTCTTAAATCGGTCTTAAGTATGTCTTAAATCTATTTTAATTCAAACTTAAGACAAAATCCTAACTTGACCACACCCTGCTGGGAGGGTAGTCTGACGAGGGGGCAGTGTGGCTGCCCGTCCAGTCCTTAAAAGCAGGAACCCAGGTCCTCACACCTGAATGCATTTTTGACGGGTTCCAATCACCAGATCAAAATATCCCCATTCTCTGGCATCCAGCTGTTGACCAAAATCCCTTCATAGTCTGTAGTCCCAACAATAGCACCACCAAAAGCTAGTAGCCTCCTTCCAATGGAGGCCCCCTTTAAGCTCCACAATAAAGCTGTCCTATAGTGTTAGGAGCTATTGAAGTCCCCATAACCTCAACTGCACAAGATCCAACAGGTTGCAAATTGCTGAGTCAGTTGGTAGGGAAGGTCCACCTGAACAACCAACTCAGTCAATACACAAAACCTTATATACACCATCTGATAAGCAGTAAGACCAATCTCAGACATCACAATATCAGAGGAACACAGAGGCCATGGTACAGCTTTCTGACCACGTACATTTTTTCCTAATAAATGAGACAGCAAATCATGTGAGAATTATGGAAGCACCCAAAGTTAGCCCAAAAGGAAGCTTTTAGAAAAAGGGCGTAGTCAAGAAACCTGGCACCATTAGAGAGGGTCACATTGCACGCTTCATGCCATGACTAGAGGGGTAAACATGTGACCTCAGGGCTCATTGCGGTTGCCAACAACATTCTCTCTTTATACAAGACATCTATCCCGGATTCATCGCAAGACCTGCAATGTTCAATAAGTTATGTATTTTTGCACTTCTCTGTATCCTCCATTTGCCATGGGGTTTTCCACATCCATTCATGACCAAAGTGCTGTCTAGTCTAATGGAGTCTACCCGAAGGTATCACTGCGCTTGCATATGGACCTCCCCATATCACTTATAATTAAACCGAACACTAGCAATCCACACACACTACACAGCTCGCTCTTACACAACATGTGGTATCAGTACATGACCACTGTGGGCTCCAAGACAACAGCCAGGTCATTTTTTGTCTGTTAGCTGATACCACATGCAGTGGATGCACTCAGGTTTTACTTATCCCTGAAGCCAGTCCCTGAAAACAAAACTGCCTTCTCCACCTATATCTATGTAGGATTAGGGCCAAGATATAACCCAACAGTGTAGATCCCCATAGAGTTGTAATAAATCTGACCCGATACAAGACCAATCCCACAGCATTGGACCTTTTCACCGAGCCTAGCAACATTCAAACTGAGCAAAATAGGATGTGCTGGAGAGGATACTGTTTGGCCATGAGACTTTACCGATAAAACATTCTTGAAGGTAGCAAAACCATTTCATCAATGCATGAACACGCCTGCTCTAGCTTCAATCTGTAGGGTGGCCCTTAGCATTGCTGGGGCTGTCTTCTTTAATAACAAATGGACCCCAGGCATGGAGTTTCAGTGTAGAGCCATCCACCTTGATGACACAAAGGGAAATGAGTCTCGTAGGGAAGGGTTGAACCACAGCATAGATACCCTATTTCAGGAAATCTGGGATACTGAGGTGAATGGATATATGTGGATAAAAGGGAAGAGGCAACCACTAATTGTTAAGGGTGGGCGTAGTGGGCGTAGTGGGGCTACATGAAGCAGCGCGTAGTGTGTGCCCAAATCTACGCACACTCGCGCGCTCCGTGTAGCCCCACTATGTGCCGCCCGCCTCCCGCCCACCCTCCTTTTAAATAATACCCTGCATGTTAAATAATTAAAAGTAAAGAGACTTACCTGAAGTGCGGCATCTCCGGGGCTCCCTCTTCCTCGTTTCCAACTTCTTGTGACAAATGCGCATGCGCAGACGCCCGTGCATGCGCATATCTCGCAAGAAATGCGCCTGCGCGGGCATCCGCGCATGCCCATTTGTCACAAGAAGTTGAAAACGAGGAAGAGGGAGCCCCGGAGACGCCGCGCTTCTGGTAAGTCTCTTTACTTTTAATTATTTAACATGCAAGATATGATTTAAAAGGAGGGCGGGCGGAAGGCGGGTGGCGGGCGGCAGGCAGCTACGCTTCGCCCTGGCGTGTGCGTAGCGCTTGCCTGCTTCGCCTACTTCAAAAACTGCGAAGCAGGCAGCGCTACGTACACTACGTGGGCGAAGCGTAGTGTAACGCCCAGGGTTACTAATTGTACGGAAACTTACATTGTATTCCTTGTGTTTCAGAGGTAAAGGAATACATTCCATTGGGAACAAATGAGAACTGTGGCACAATACTGCACATTCAGACATGCAATGGGGCACCTCCACGCTGATGGACATGTACTGGCAAAGCAGCAAATTTGCTTACACTCAGCTCGTCCCCGGATAGCGTGGCCTCTGCTTCCTGGTCACCATACACACCCCAACCCTGGTCATTCCTGAGGAAGATCTGTTAGACTTGCATTAACATGTGCTGAGGAAGAAGGCAACTCCGTTGCACCAGCCTTGAGAACAAAGAACTATTTCAGCTCGGCTCAGTACAAGGACATTCTGGAAGAATTCAAACTGTTTTCTGACACACAAGTAAACGCGGAGGGTCCATTCCCTTATTCACCGTGCAGTTGAAAGCAAACGCCTGCTGGTTACCAATAACCAGATGGGAAATGATGAAGATGATGAACAGCACTTAGTTCGGCCCTAATGCGATCAAGGATGAACTAAGAACCATCCGCCTCATGGTGATGCAACAGTGATATGTGTTGGACTTAATGATTGAAATGAAGGGAGGAGTGTGTGACATGATCGTTGTGTGACCTGCTGCACATTTATCCCAGGCAATGACATAGACAACAGGTCCCTGAATGTTGCCATCCAAGCATTGCAATATTTACAATGCATGAGAAGGACTGGTTCTCCTGGCTTCCCCAGTGGTTGACCGGTCTGTGCACGCCATTGCTGCCCGTTTTCATAGTTCTGTTGTTTTTGTGTGGTTTCCTGTAATTGAGGGTTTCCTGCTGTAAAAATGCAGCCCTCAATTTAGGTAGTATGGAAGTAAAACTAAAGAACAAGTCCCCAATAATTTGACTGTCGTAAAGTATGTCATAGCTGATGCAGTTGAAAATTCCAAGGGGGAAAGTTGACAAGGAACAAATGTATGTCAATATGCACAATGATACACTTGCATACATGAACACAATCGCATCACTATTATCAAATCGCCAGATGCAAACTCTCCATCAATCCCAAATCAGAAATATGCGTCTTAGGCCTGGAATTACTGATTGGCAGGTCATAGGTGGAGTGGCACGTATCCAGCACACAAATGCACAAGCAAGAAACTCAGGTCAATCCCTAAGAGAAGTGCAGTGACACTACAATGGTCCAGGGAGATTGTTCCAATTAAAGCACACATGGACGGAGGGGTGCGTGTGTTCGCAAAACACCACAAAGTCAGATACCACATCAAGTTAGGAACACACAAGACACAGAGTACATGCAGTGATTATGCACCCCTCATGACGCACATCTAGACACATTACCCACTGGCCCCCATTGTGTCCACGCACGGTTGAGGCCCACCTGCATTTGTTATCAGGGGCCTTATTTACAACTTCACAGACAAAGCCTGCATTCTTTCACCGAAAAAGAATCATTGGAAGTACTTTATGATACCCAAAGAATAAAAATGTGTTCAAATTGATTGTACTTTGAGACAGTCCTCAGACCTATGTCTGTAACTGTGCTCCCAGCAGTAGTGTTTAAATGGTCCAACTGTCCCTATTTTGCCAAAAGGCTCTAGTCTTTAGTTTTTTCAAGGTAAATTTATATCCGAGCCACACAGTTGAGTGGTGTGGCATATCGTAGAGTGATATGTCATACAGTGTCTTAGAATGGCGGGACATAGACTGGATTGGCGCAGAGTAAAGGGGGATGCCATATGTCAATAATTCCACTAAGGCATATTATGAGATGACAGTTGCAAATCTTTCACGTCTAAATATAACTTAAATTGCATAGGTTGAATATCTAAATTTGGGCACATTTGTTCTTGTTTCTGTAACAATGTTTGTGATTCACTTACTCCAAAAGATTTGAGATGAAGGAGTAACTGTCTCAACAGATCACCATCAAAGTGAATGCCGTGTCCTCTCATCCTGTTTTTGGTGAGGAATAGAAGAACGCCTGGAAGTGATGTGAGCTCTCTTCAAACACCTTATGAGGTAATTGGGAGGAGGATCAATATTGTAATCTATTGTATTTTAATTTCATTTATATAGGGCTTACTACGAATATGAGACGTTATTTCGCATGCCATTACTTCGCATGCTTTTACTACGCGGTTATTACTTAGCAATAACCGTTACTACGCAAGTTTTTACTTTGCATACCATTACAATGAAAGTGTTATGGTATGCAAAGTAAAAACTTACCTAGTAATAATAATGGTATGTGGAATAACGTGTCATACTACACTTAACCCTAAAACTCTACACTACACTTCACTAACACACAGCACTACCCTTAACCCTAAAACACTAACCCCCCAACACTACACTAAACCCTAAAACACTACCCTAGACTTCATTAACCCACAACACTACCCTAAACCCTGAATCACTAACCCCACGACACTACACTAAACTCTAAAACACTAACCCCACAACACTACACTAAACCCTAAAACACTACCCTAGACTACACTAACCCACAACCCTACACTAAACCCTAAAACACTAACCCAACGACACTTCACTAAACCATAATACACTACACAAGTACACAACCCTGCACTACCCTACACAGCCCCTACACAGCCCCACTTACCTCTTAAAACACGTGGTTCAAATCTTTTCCCCCTTCATGCTTCCACCGGCTTCCTCCGTCAGACTCTCTTTGCAAATGTCCGCCGTGACTAGTACCCGCCCCCTACGCATGCGTTGTACAACACATGCGATGTAACAGCATGCATACTAAAGGGACGCGTTGTTACATCGCATGCGTACTAACGCTTGCGTAGTAACGGTACGCGAAGAAATGTCCGCGTACTAGTGGATCTTTCCCCTTACTACCCCTGATGAGGTGTTGTCATGTTGTATGGCAGGCAGCATGGTACTCCATAAACCAAAGTTAGTGGTTAACTAAGTGTTTTATAATTATTATTGTAAATGTGTTTGGTTACTTTGTTAGTCTTGTCCTCTGAAGAGACTGCTCAATGCCTTTCCTCCAGTTTTTAGTTGTGGATTAAGTTAAAAGGGAAGAGGTGTAAATATTAGAGTGGAAGTGGAGAAATTAGTAAATACATAAGGTGGAAGTAGATAGGTATTGTGAAAGCAAGGACTGGTTTCACAGATGGAAAACATTTGATTCATGGGAGTGAAATGAGTGTCTAGGTTAGAAAATGATCGGTGCTCTATTAAGGGGTACTCAGAGGTAGCCTATTATTTATATGGAGGGTATAGTTAGTTTACTAAAGTGTAGTAGAGAGTAGCAGCAGGCATGTGACAGAGTAGGATACTCTCGGAGGATACTCTCAGAGGAGCTAAAGAAGGTGGATAAGAGTATCATTTACCTGGAAAGGCAGGACAAACACTAATACCTAGTATAATGACTAAAAAGAAAGTCTGAAAGTTAATTACCAATAGGCAGATGATATATGTTGCTGCATCTTTGGTTGTTCCATTTCACTGTATAACAATTGGAGCTGCAAAACTCATGTGTGCCCATTATTAGCCTCATAAGTATTGAGGGTACAAAAGACAGGGCTAAACTGTTGGCATAAAGAGCAAGATAAGTTCATCAAATGGTTATTGTACTTATGTGCAAACTCACCTAGTTCAGGAAGAGTGTGATACATTTGAACAATGTATATTTGGTGTTTCTTGAAGATAACTGCCTTTGTCATAGCCATATGCACAGGTTCCCCTTGGTTGAAGGCAAAAGTGGCTTACAATTTCTATATCTGTAGTTACACCAATGGGTGAGTGAAATCACATATTGTTCTCACAAAATTTCACAAAACTCGTTGACATTTTTTCAAAATTATACAATCATAGCGAAAGTTGGACTGCCAATGTCTCGGTGACAAGCACAAGCCTTGTGTAAAAAAAGCTTCTGAAATGCTGACAAGGAGATTCAGCAACACATTTTCTGTAAAAAACAGATTGTCTCTGAAAATTGGCAATGCTTTTTATTCAAAGCATACACTTCTTTAAAGAAAATCCATTCACAATGTCACATTGTAACCCTTTGAAAAATTTCAGCTAACAGGAAATATGGGAATCTTGCAAATGTATCCATCATACTTACTATTTCGCCCAGGCCTAGTTAAGCCCAATGATTGTAGGCACTCGAGCAAAAATAAAATTAAATATGGGAAATAGTAATAAACGAAAAAAGTGTTGTAAATAAATAGTGGACTTAGTGTATAGCAGGTATCAACATGTATAGCAGTCTGATATCCAATCATCTCTGCACATTTAATTCTAGATGTGTGTCCAGTGATTTTTGTCTGGAATCATTAATTCCATGTACTTCTAATCTTGTTGCAGCTGATACTGAGCCTAGCATAGTGAACATCCCTCGAATAGCCATGCACTACCACTAAAGGACAATAAGGAGCACAGTATCACAATCCTCCACCAGCAAAACCACCAACACACTCGTTATCTTTGCATCCACTATTGGAATTGTTGGGGTCATCATCATAACTACTTCTGTGGCCACAACACCAACACAGGTAACTGCAGTAAGACTGACAGAAGCTACACCAAGCCATGCTGGCACTGGGCATCTTACCACTGATGAAACAACAATGTAGCAACCTAGGGTCTGAATAGTGATGAGCACAAAAATAAGTTAATTAAGTACTCAAAAGAAGAAGCAAGTGAACATCATCATATTGAATAAATCCTATCAGCCACAAAAATAGCGACCATCATCATTTGGGATTCTTTGAACCATGCAGAACCCTCCAACTTGTCAGGGCTGCATCATGCATTAGCAACTATACCTTCTTAATTTTGTTGAAGATATAGTGCTGCTCAAGTATTAATGTCATACCATGAATCCTTGATGTCGCTATCTACTGTCTAGTTGGTGGTAATGGAAGCAGTGCAAGTGTATAGTGAGTGTGAATATTAAAATCATCTAACGGGACAGAGAAGACACTTTAATAATTACTGTCCAGGTGATGAGGTTAAAAACCAGTGTAGAAGCAGTTTTAAAGAATAACTGCTGAAGTCCAAAATAGGGGGTCTACATGTTTCAGCCTCATGATTCGGTGGCAATCAGGCTTTCATCAGGACCTTCAAGAACTTCTGCTACTGCTGTGTCAATCATACTGTGATTCAAATATAATGAAATAAATAAACCCAACCAATAATGCGAAATATGCAACCTACTATATCAGGGATTCTCAAAAGACTCTCATAGTTTGCTGGAGTATTCACCCAAATCCTACAAGTGAATAAACAATAAAATAATATTCATGAAGATGTTTATAGCTCGTTTAGTCATTCACAACCATATATATCAGGGCAATAGCAATATACCCATCATATGTAAACTCAATAATCGCTTACCCGTCAATGTACGGGAGCACTACTTCTGTGGCCACAACACCAACACAGGTAACTGCAGTAAGACTGACAGAAGCTACACCAAGCCATGCTGGCACTGGGCATCTTACCACTGAACCTTTCCTCACCATGACTCCTTCAAATGTGTCCCTACTACCATCACAACTACCTCTTGTGTAATTGCAGCTTCTGGAGCCCAATCTTCCACCTCCATCCACATCACTACATCCTCAATGTCTGCTTTAATCCCATATGGAGGACCACATAAGCCAAGAAAGAGAGCAGCATGATGGGGATGTAGGACTTAAAAGCACAGGATAACCATGGCCCAGTGAACAGAGGTGGTGCAGAACTTGTGGCCTGAGCCTCAGAAGATGGTGATGAGATGTAGGACCAGCAGCGCAGAATGCACCACTACTGAAAATGTTGCACTATCCCTGCTGCAGTAGTTCTGTCACTGCTGCAGATGAGCATGGTGATTGCTCCCATGGAAGTAGTGCATGCCACACTCCAAGATAACTCACAGAAGCAATCTATACATTTGGGGCGTACCTGTCACATCCTGCACCCAATGCACCATTCTAACCCAGCTGCTTTTAAGAAGCCTACCATTTCCTTCTCTGAATAAGCTGAAACAAAACTCATGCACTGAGACATGCCCCCAGAAATACCCCCAGGAGCACCACCAATAACGTCATTGCCCCCCCCCAACTAATGGCTTAACCTATTTAGATTACATCCACCTAGAAACTGGTCCTGTAGTTGGCCGTTCAGCCGTAGCCATGTCAAATCCATGTATAGGCCTTAGAGCCGTATGACTAAGAGATATTTCCCGAGACTACCTAGGGTCACATGAAGTGGCCATCTTCATTCTGAAAACAGTACAAAAAGTAAACCCAGGCCATATGCCAGTCACTTAGCTTTAATGAGCACCAGGAGAAGGTGTTTCAAGGTTATACTGGAAGACTTGCCTAAGACAGAAGCCTTTGCTGAGTTTCTAAGCAGTGCCCCCCATACTGGAACCTCTTCGATCAGTGATGCCAAAAACCTATAAAAGGAAAACACAACAAAAAGTGTTTATGACAATTTCAAGACAAGAACAAAGTCGCTAAAATTTTACAAGAAAACCTCATGCAATTTTTTCCTCAATGTCAATGCCAACATAGGAAATGGAAATTACAAAACAAATCATAATTGCAAGAGAAGTAAGGACAATGCCAATGCACTCTGAGTGAATGTTTCAAGTGATGCACTAGTATAACAGGGACCAGGAAAAGATAGCCAAGTAAATTCAAAGACAAAGGAGTAAGCATAACTTTATGGTTTTGATGTAGAGCTCCAACACGTGATTTTAGCAAGTGGAAACTACAGTACTAGAAAGGCAGTAGAAATTAACAGAATACCTCAATTAAGAAATCCACTGAGATGGAGTGAGAGACATTAAGAATTTTCACGGTTGCTAATTCTGAAAACTAGTTTAAATCCCTTTAATTGAATAAGTGATACAGATTGTATATGGGTAAATCCAATAAATATTTATTGAAGAATAGAGTAAGTGTAAAATGATGGCCTGGGGAAGATTTGATGATTTACTGTGTAACCCAGAATTATTTGAAGTGTGTCTGGCACAATCTTCTCAGGTAGTATTCTGGACAAACCAAAGAAGTATTTGGTACAGAGATGATAAAAGAATTTCAAGACAAGAGAGGGAGAAGAATTAAAAAAAGACACTCATCTCGCTCAAAGTTGAGTTTCACCCCAAAACCACCTCCTATTTCCCCACACTCATTGCCCTGGTATGGCGCATTTACCCTTTGTTTCCTCAGAGGCTGAAAATACATCACAGAGGAAGTAGCGAGATCCATATCATTCATGAAGCTATCAAGACTTAAGGAGCCGGTTAGTGATCATGACAATACTGAATTTCCTCACAGAAAAAAATTGCTGAGCTGATATCCAGTGTGCAGAAGCTAATTTAGATGTGATGTGGCATGCATACTGAGCATGGGCATTTTGTTGCTTGTTTCTCAGAGTTGAAGGCTGACAGAATGAATGATATATGGTGTATATGAATTTACTAGACAACATGGGTTAGTAGCCATGGTAGGCCCAATAGAGACTTATAGCTACACTTCATAGTGCAGTCCCGTTGGACAAATTTCATCCACAGAGATGCATGCTAATGGACAGTTTTACAATACTATCAGTCATTCTCTACCCCTTCTACCTCCTCACCATACAAATTTTAACAAAAAGTGGCCCACATCTAAACTTGAAGGAGGTACGCTTGTATAGCCCGTCTGCTTGAGGCAGGACACACCCCTCCAAAAAGAATTGAATTGTGAACTTAAAGTATATATATGTTATGTGTATGTCAATCAATCAATCAATCAATCAATCAATCAATCAGGGGTTAGTAAAGCACAGCTACTCACCCGTGAGGGTCTCAAGGTGGTAGGGGAGACGGGGGGCTCCGTTGAGTGCTGTGGTCATGCGAAGTCCAAGGTCTTGAGGTCCTTCCTGAACTGGAGCAGTGTAGGAACTTTCTGGAAGTGGAGGGGGAGGTTGTTCCAGGCCTTGGCTGCGAGGAAGGAGAAAGACTTTCCTCCCATTCTGGTCTTCTGGATGCATGGGATAGTGGCTGATCGGAGGTGTCTCTTTGGTCCGTGGAAAGAGTGGCTATTTTTTAGGTATGCTCTTTCAATGTTGTGGAGGGCCTAATATGCGTGAGTGAGGAGCTTGAAGGTTATTCTTCTTTCGATGGGGAGCCAATGGAGATACCGGAGGTGTAGGGTGATGTGGATGTGATGGGGGATGTCTAGGATCAGTCTGGCTGTGGAGTTCTGGAGTTTGCCGAGTAGTTTCTGTTGATTCCGGCATAGAGGGCGTTGCCGTAGTCCAGTCTGCTACTGATGAGGGCGTGTATGACAGTTGTTTTGGATTTGGATGGGATCCATCTGAACGTTTTTCGGAGTATACCGCGGGTGTTGAAGCAGGCCGAGGATACGGTGATGATCTGGTGGTTCATCGTGAGCGATGAGTCAAGTATGATGCCGAGGTTTTTTGCATGGTCCGTTGAAGTGGGGGTGGTTCCGAGGCCCGGGGCAACCAGTTGTCATCCCATGTGAAGGGGGTGGAGCCAAGAATGAGGACTTCTATTTTCTCTGAGTTGAGTTTCAGGCAGCACTTCTTCATCCAGGTGGTGACAGCTTTCATTCCTTCTTGGAAGTTGTGCCTGGTGATGTTGGGTTTTTTGGAGAGAAAGAGGATGATTTGGGTGTCATAGGCATAGGAGAGGATGTTGAGCCCATGGTTTTTGACAATGGTTGTGTGGGGGCCATGTAGATGTTGAAGGGGGGGCTGTGTGAGAATCCCTGGGGCACTCCACACCTGGTCTCCGTTGGGGTAATGAGTGTAATGTATATTATAACTATAGATGGGTTATGGCTTTAGGGGATTGAGTGGGAATTTGGATAGGATAGCTAAGGGTTTGTATAGTATAGTTGTTAGTTGGTGGTTAGTTAAGATTTGGATAGGGGTAGGATGTTGATGTCAGTGGTTAGGGGTATATGGAATTGATAAGAGCTCAGATAGAGCAGCTGGGCTTTAGTGTAGAATATTTGAAAATTAGGGATTATTTGGGGGTGGGAGGAGGTTTAAACAAGTGATGAAGTTGGTGGATGGGTGGCCTCGCTTAAATATTTAAAATACTCAGATTTGAATGTACCTTCCTTTTTTAATGGTCTTTTGAAGTATTTCTATGCACAATGTTGTGATAGGTGTCATTTTGTTACATTGGCAAATGGGAGACTGTTAGATCTGTCATCCTTAGGGAGTTCTTCCCCCAAACATTTTGACTTTGACCTCCACGTTTTGCTGAATCTTTCTGTTGGCCTTAGAACTCTGACTGCTTTACCACTGCTGACCAGTGCTAAAGTGCATGTGCTTCTTCCCCAAATATGAATATAATTGGTGTATACATGATCTGCATTTAGAATTGCCCTATAAATGCCTTGTAAAGTGGTACAACATATACGCAGGTCCTGTAAGTCAAATGTTACTAGTGGGCTTGCAGCACTAATTGTGCCACTCACAGAAGAAGCCTTTCAAACCTGTATCAGGTCTGCCATTGCAGTGCCTGTGTGTGCAGTTTACTGCTACTTCGATTTGGAATTTAAAACTACTTGCCAAGCCTTAAACTCCCCTTTTACTGCATATATTTCACCTCTATGGTACTCCCTAGGTAGTCCTAAGGGCAGGGTGTTATGTAAGTAAACGTCAGGGCATGTACCTGTATGCTTTTTTTCCCCCTCATTTAGAAAAAAAAAAGTGAGAAGTCTTTTTGCAAACCAGAGGTCTATTCATGGATCCCCATACCCAGAGAAAGATGCCTTCAGGATGCTAAGACCTCTGGGGATACAACAAAACTGGTTGCTAAGAACCTAAAGGAGGTAAGTGGAAAGGGTGGGAGCCCTGCACCACCACAGAGTGAACGTACTACCTCCACTCTCACTTATTTCATCATCATTGGACTTTTATATGTATGATGTCAAATAACAAGATACAATTTTATCACACCCTATTCTCCCAATCATTCCCAATTCCTCCATATTTTGCATCTTTTCCTTGAGGAACTAGCCAAATCAAATCTATAAATCTGCCGCACGAGGCAACTCAATCTAATACTACAGGTGCTAGCTGTGTAATCCATTTTAAACTAATTTCATGCCTGGCAAGAAGAAACAACAAAAATAAATGAGAGGCCTGTGAGTTAGACACACACATATAACTGATACACTCCTCTGGTAAGACCCCAAATATAACCAGGCTTGAGCTTACCTCGATCTCTCGCCCCAGGATCTCCGCAACAATCTTACCTATGTCTTTCCAGAAGCCCTGTATAGAAGGTCACTGCCAAAACATGCACAAGTCATCCGCTTCGTCAGAATCGCACTTCGGACAAACCTTCCGATGATCACCTCCCAATTTGGACAATTTCTTTGCGGTCCAGTATGCCCTGTGAAGTGTGAACAGATGGTTCCTCTTAAGATAGGCAGCTTTGACCACATTCCATAAAGTGCGCATAGATACTTGCCATAAGTAAGTTATGTTGATCAAAGGCAGGTCTCTTCTCCAGGACTCCTCCATAGGTGCTAAAGGAGGTTCACCCTTAATCAGAAGCCAATGCCATTCAGAGACCTCCTTACGTTGAAATAGGGGGCCTCGAAGAGAAATCCATGTTCTGCATTTGCTTCTCCTTCTTTATCCAGGTATGAGGCCCAACTAGAGAGTTGGTAAAACTTACATTTTGAGAGTCTTTGATGAGTAGAATTAAACAGTACATCCCACGGAAGGAGTTTGTTTTCTTGAAGCAGTTGTCCCCAGTTCAAAATACCTTCCTCCCATAATACGGAAGATAAACTATCTTTTAAGCTGGCTGGGGTACCAGGTGAATTCTTAATAGGGGCCCCTGCACTATTATAAGGGATCTTCAGGATCTTCCTAATTTGAAACCAAACTTCACAGGCCAAACTTACAACCTTTAATTTAATTTATTTAAAGTATTTTGGGTGCCCAAACTTAAAAAGACAACCATCACCCCCCTGTGGGGTATTGTTAGACATGGCTAGAAGCAGGGAGGAAAAACAAGAAGAATTAAATAGGAGAGGTATTATGTTCTTCAATTGAAAGGCGAGACAATAAGAGCGGAAATCAGGACTAGCTATACCCCCTCTACATTTGGGCATCTCAGCTTCCTCCATGCAATCCTCACCCCCTTATTTGCCCATAGAAAAGTATTTATTATCCCTTGTACCTCTTTCAAAGCGGACTGATCAAAGGATACAGGAATTGTATTAAAAATGAAAGTGAACTTTGGCAAAATAGACATCTTAATCAAATTGGAGTGGCCCAGGATGGACAATGCAAGACCGCTTCACGAGCATGACAGTTTCTTTCTGTTTAAGGTCTAGATTTACTAAGGCCGTCCCAGTGATAGCATGTGTGATTTTTATACCAAAATAACGGATTTACTCTTTAGTTGGTACAGTACCAGCAGGTGTATTCCATTTCATAATCTCAGTCTTTTGAGCATTAATTAAATACCCTGAAATCCTTCCAAAGTTCACCAGAAGTTTCTCCAAGTAGGACAGAATAACAGGAGAATCCCTAGAGAAAACCATCAAGTTGTCTGCATACAAAGCGACTTTTATTTCCTACTAATACTATTACTACTACAAACCCAGATACTACAGGCCAGGGGTTCTATATATAGATTGAATAATAGTGGGGAGAGAGGGCATCCCTGTCTAGTCACCCGTTCTAGCTTAATTGATTTGGAAAGATTGCCGTTGACAATCAGTCTAGCAGTGGGTGTTTTATAGATGTTGTTAATCACTCTGACAAAGTGGTTACCCAGCCCAAACCATTGGATCATATATGTTAAAAAAGGCCAGTTCACTCGGTAAAATGCCTTCACTGCATCGAAAGCAAAGATCTAGAGGGGCTCATTATGGGTGGTAGCTATATCAATTGCCCCAATAAACTCATGAGTTAGTTCTTGGAGGTGACTGCCTCTGATAAAACCCTTCTAGTCCGGATGTATTAAAGAACTCATTACCAGATTCAGCCTCCCTGCTGGAATTTGTGCAAAGATTTTATAATCACAATTCAGCAGGGAGATAGGTCTACATGACTCACAGTTCTTTGGGTCTTTATTTGATTTGAGGATCAAGGAAACAGCTGCCTCATCCCAGGATTTAGGGATTGGATTATTTTCGGAGAAAATCCTATCAAACATAGAATTTATTTGGGATACCTTCCGTTCCTGCTGCACTGCCCTTTTTTAAATGTTTCAACACACTCTTAAGTTTTACTAAGTCAATACTCCGATTAAATGTAAATGTAGTTGAGCTTATATAGCGCACAGCTACCCGCTGTGGGTTTCCCAGCGCTTGCTTAGGGAACCCGTCCAGGTATTCCCCTGTGAGATAGCAGGGTATCCACAAGGTGAAAGTCAGGCACCCCGCCGTGAGGGGCCATTGTGGAGATTAAGCAAGCTATTGCCCAGAGTCGCAGAGTGTGAACCCGTGAGTCGAGGAGGCACCGGGACGAGAATTATCGAGTCCGTGGAATTTTTTATCCCAAGACCCGCCGAGGCGGGGAATTGAACCCTGGTCCAGGACCTATCTCAGCTTCCGGGTCTGCCGCCTCTAACCCCTGAGCCACACTTCTCCACAATCTGGTTTGACTTTCTGTGCAGTGAGGCAGAGCTATAACCTCAATATAATTCTTAATTTGAGGCTCTAAGACCACGAGGTCCTCTGTATACAAGTCCTGGAAAAAAACCTCAAATGCCTTTAAGATTGTCTGAGGAAATCTCACCTGAATCTACCATGATTACTTCTTTAATTAAATTCCTAGATTGATTTACCTGGGACTTCCAAGCGAGGGGTTTCCCGCATTCCTCTCCACATTCATAGTTGGGTAGCTTGCTAGCCTGCCATTTTCTCCTAGTTTTATTATCCAGGTGGTCCATTAACAACTGCTTCTTAGCAGTTAACTGTCTCCCTTCCTCCCCATCCAATTGCCAATTTTGGAGATGTTCACACTCAGACCTAGCTCTAGAAATATCCTCTTCCAACTTCCGTATGATCATTCTAGCCTCCTTATATTTCTTAGCAGCCAAACTTCTTACAACACCTCTGATGAAAGCCTTGTAAGCATCCCAGATTAGTTCCAATGAGGCAGAGTTTTTGTTGGTTTCGAATTAGTGTTTCTTCCTTCAACTGTGCAATTATTAAGGGATCTAGGAGGAGAGTTCTATCTAAGGTCTACCTCCTGTTAGATTCACATTTGTAGTACTAAGGCTACAGCAGAGTGGTACGAGAGGTGCTCCGGAATGTGTGTGATCGATGTTGTACATTTCAACAATCTTATATCGATCAAGAAAAACTCAATACTGGAAAATTGTCTGTACTTTTTAAAATGAAAAGTAAAATCAGAAGGGCCGCCCGACCCCATGTATTTCTCCCTCCAGATGTCTATCAGTCCTAGGTCCTTCATCAATAATTTCATGAAGGAACCCATTTTTACAGAGACTACTTTCCCCCTTCTAGACCTATCTAAAACTGGGTTCAAAAGAATGTTGAAATTTCCCCCATTATGATAGGGTGGTTGGATTTAATCAAATAACTATAAATAGTGTTTAACGGGGTTTCCTCATCTATATTTGGACCATAATAACCAACTAGAGTATACCACTCCTTTTGGATTTTAACATCACAAATGACCCAACGCCCTTTGGAGTCCACCTTAACCTCCCCTAATGTAGCTCTAGCTGAGTGCTTGAAAGTGACAGCTACTCCTTTAGTGTAACAGGGTTGTGTTGTATGGCAGGAGAAGTCAATCCATCTCTGCTTGTCACAGATACATTCCCATTCCTCGCGGGTTAAGTGAGTCTCCTGGAGAATGATAATATCGAACTTAGATTTGCGTAAATATTGGAAGATTCTCCTCTGTCTGCTTAAAACTCTTAGACCATTAACATTCCATGTTAGGATTTTAATTGCTATTAGAGAAGGGGTTAGTTGTATAAGGACCAACCCTATTTATTAGAAATATCCTGTCTATTTGACAAATGAGGACTTTTTTTTTCTTTTTTTCCTAATTTATACCTGTATGTTTTGCATGCCCTGGTAGGCCTACTCCTCTCATAGGTTAGAACTGGGAATTATCTTATTCACTTTAAAGTGGTAATTCTTGATCAGAACGGAGTAGTCACTTCATGTTTTATATCTGTGGAATGGCAATGATAAATCCTACTTACTGGTAAGTTTGGATTTACCATTACTGTTTTTGAAATAGCACTTTTAGAAAGTGGACATTTCTCTGCACTTACTGCTCTGTGTGCCTTGCAGCCTGTCTCCAATACATGTCTGGTGTGGGTGACAACTACACTTTGTGCATTCCCTCAGGACAGCCAGATACACAGGAAGGGTAGTTGTGTCTGAGTACCCATCTACATACTTCTGCATTCTGATGGCCCTGCCTGGGAAAGGTGGAAGGGAGGGGCTAACACTTCACTGAATAGGTAGAGACCTGTCCCCACACAAAGGGCTGATTGACACTCCCATAGACAGCCTGGCAAACAGGGCTGGATTGAAAGGAGGAGCTATGTACTTCAGGGAGCTGCTTTGAAGTCACCCCCACATCAAAGGCACAGGTATGAGTAATGGGTCCCTGACACCCTAAAATCAGACACCACTGGACTTGTAAATGAAGCTTTCCTAAAAATACTGATGTGCTGCTTAAAAGACTCAACTGAGCTGCTGACCTCAAAGGCCTGCTTTTCTGCTTGCTGCCCTGCTGCCTGCTGCTCTCTGACTTTGCTGAAGGAGAGATGGACTCTGTCTTCCCACCTAGTGTGCTCAAAGGGCTTTTTGGCTTGCCTCCTATTGCTCAAGACTCGGGGATATCAAAGTCTCTAGCCCTGCTCCTGTGCCTGGCTAATTTGAAGTGGCCTAGATACTTGCAACTCAGACTTCAACCCATCTCCTGCCTGCATGAAGCAGAACAGGTGCATCGACCCAGTTGCGGGAGTAAAATCAGCTCATAGCATTGGAACCATCTCTTTGTATCCTGAGATCAACTAATAGGATAGAGCATTACTGCTGCAGTTGCTTGGAGAGGGTGGTGCATCCCCTCAACTGAGTAGAGAACCCCAGTGCATCGCTTGACACCTCTAGGCTCCGGCACCTGTATACAAAAACCAACGCATCTCCATCTGCTTGTGGAGAAAATCGATGCATTCTCGAATTGAGGGACCGGCATCGACTCATCTCATGACACATTTTCTTGTTGTGGCCAGGAAAGGTACTTTGTTCACCGGGGCCTGCTTGGGTCCTGTAGCTCGCTGGCACTCCATGCGGTTGGCCCGAACTTCGGACCGGTCATGCGTGACCTCAAGTAACCCCAAAGTGCGATTTGCTTCTAATTGCTATTTTTCACTTATTCTTTTGAAATTCAATATTTCAACTTTTATACATTAGATTTTTGTAGTTTTGGTCCTGTTCTGTTCATAATATTACAATCTATTTTTCTAAACCTGTGTGCTGTCTTTTTGTCGTATATTTGTTGTATTACTGTATGTGTGTGTGGTCCCTTGCTCACTTTGCCACTGGATTCAAGATAGCCTGGCTGACGAGGCTTATGAACCCGAAACCGGTCCCAGGATGCTTGTTTCCGGTCCAGGGAAGACATGGCTTGGCAGTTCGGGCTGGACTGTTCCCATGAGGCACAGGGTCAGACTGATTTGCATATGGCCGTGTCTGAACTGGGGTGGTGGAGTGAGCTAAAGAAGGATGATGGATTAAAGCCAGATCAGTTGACTGAGGGTGAGTGTTTGATTTGCTCTAACGCTCCGTCCATCATCCCCTTTGGTATCGCTTAGGGGAGTTACTGTGGCACATCAATGCAAACACTGACACAAAACCAAATCGACTAAGATAACCAGACCCAACTTTTCATCAAAAACTAATGACTATTTAAAGCAGACGCAAAATAAGCTTGGATGAAACATTAATTACGCTAGTGAAAGTTTTGCATTACCTGAAATTTGTTAAATTTATTTTCACTGTTTTAACCCAGGAGCATACTTCAAACCAAGAGAAATTTCTCCTTGAAACAGTCTCCTGCCAGTATCTTACAATATTTATTTCTCTCAAGGTACACATATGGGGAAAACCGTGACAGGGGAGATTGGCAAACTACTTTTCACTACAAAAGTACATTTTTTGAAAACGTAATGGAATTTCAAAACTTTTTGAGTCAAAATATTAACCAATGGACCCACATCTAAGCATACCCGTCCCATTCGAGGGGGACAAATGCCAAAACAACAAGTCCATCCATCTATACTTGGCAGTTTGGGCTGGACTCTTAGAATGGGGAGCAGGGTTAAGACTGATTTGCATATGGCTAGGTCCAAACTGAAGTTGCAGGGTGTGCAATAAATGATAGATTTAGGCCAAGATCTGTGTACTTCGGGTGAGTGTTTGACATTCCATCCATCAATTTACTTTTTGCATTTGTGCCCCCAAGTGGGGCGGGAATGCCCAGTCCCATGCCTACCATGCCACACAATCCAAGCTATCCTGGCTGATGAGGGTGATACCCTGAAACTGGTCCCAGTATGCTTGTTGCCAGTCCAGGCATTTCGAGCAGGACTGTTCCCATGGGAAGCAGGGTCAAGACTGATTTGCAAATGGCTCGCTCCAAATTGTGGTGGCGTGGTGATGAAAAAAATCACTGGATTTAGGACTAGATCTCTTTACTGGGGGTGAGTGTTTGAGATTGTTCAGCATTCTCTCCCTCAACAGAAAAGTAGTTCACCTGTATTAGTGGGTAGGACTTGATTTTCTTGAACATGGATATTATTTTTCTGCTCTCCACATCTTGTAGAAACTAGACGTGCTGCTGGTGAGATTTCCCAACTGATAATCAAAAATAATACCTGGATTAACTGATGCGAAAGTTGTCATCTTACAAGAATCAAATGGTGACCCAGATTTAATAGTTTACTTTCGACCTGCTAGATAGAAAGTAGTTCAACATTTTCAAACACCTTAACCTGATGGATCACATATTCCTTGATCAGTAGTGATTGATTTATAAAGGTTCATCTAAGGATATCAAAGTTATTTTTAAAACAAATCAGAAAATTTGGATAGAGGTGTGAAATTATCATTGCTAAAGAGGATCGGAAGGTTGAGGATGGTAATTTTCTCAGAATACCAAAAATATCTTTAGTGATGATATTAAGGATTCTGTTGGTACAGTATTCTGCTCAAGGAATATGAACACCTCTTTTTGTATTACTAACATAATTGATTATTCAAATAAAATGTAACACACCAATGTCTATTAGCCACTTTAGAGGTGTTAAAGGATCAAAGTTCTGAGTTTACGGTTTCTGGAGTCAGTCCATGACTTATGAAATAAGAGACATAGAAGAAAGTGCTATCTGACTCCAAGGTTTTATAATATTCAACAGCTTACTCCAGTTCACTTGGAATTGGCACTTAATTAATATTACATTGTTTCTGAGAAAGCAATAGTTTTCTCCCCCTTGTCATGTTGGCAAATCCCTACAAAAACTCTACTTCTTAGGGAGATATGAAATGCATGGATTATACAGCCTCAATCATTGGCAAAGGTTCAACTGCTTTAAGATATATGTATAAAATACTAGGGGTCATATTTATTAAGATTTTGTGTGACCCTTGCGCCACGCAATAGGAAGCAAGGGCGATGCAAAATCCAAATGAGAATTATCAAGCCACTCAAGGCCCTGTGTGACTGGATCAATCTAGAGTAACAAAAGGCATGGCAAATTGCTAGAAAAGGACAGAAATGCATCATGTAACTGTAAAAACAGCAAATTTTTGTCCTTTCCCTTTCACACATCGCAGGTGAACAAGGTGGTTTGCTGTGTTTATAAATGATGTATAGATGTATAGATTTTATAAAAGATGTATAGATATAGATGTTCACTCATGAGCTGTGCCTGGCTGTGATTCTAAACAGATAATTTTAATGTATTTTAATGCCATTTAAAAGATAAAATTCCTGTTTGCCTCCCTTTAGTAATGGGCCTGAAGATACCACTATTGATTATATCACATTAGGTCTCAAAGTCTTCCAGTTGAGTTGTAGCTTAGGATGCAAATGATCATATTCCCAACTTTTCCAAAAACAATTATTAATTGGAATAGAAGAGAAAACAGGATATACACAATCATGTAATTTATAAAAATGGAAGATTAGACATATTCACAGTAGCTGGGAAGAATGGTACCCTGGAACTGTGTACCCTGGGGGAACGGTCTTGCTGTTTGAGAGGATCCACATGACCAATAAGTATATGTGCTTGATTTACTCTTGAAATCTAAAATCTGCTAAGTCCTGCAGGAAGCTTTAATTTAAATGTTCAGTTTGATGATCCTTGTAAAAAGAATAGATACATTTTGGCAGAAATTAGGCTGACCTTTTTTTGTGGTCTCAAAGTACTATAAACCGTTTAAATTTCTGACTATAAATGCATGGTTAGTGTAATGTGATGGGACACTAGGCCCCCATGCACTGATAATGATGACACAGACAATGTAATGTAGTTACTGGAACTGGCCCAGGGCACGTGCACCTGGCCCCTTTTATTAGCAGGGTCACATGGCCCGTGACGCCTGTATTGGATGGGTGTGGGGAGGAGTGTAAGCCAGGCCTCGGGGAGTGGCTGGCACAGCAAACACTAGAACAGTGACGAGCCGGTCTCTACATCCCTACTAAATTTTTTAAAACTGGGACACCAAGTCCAACCTGTGGGTGAGAATAAAACAAAAATAGAAAACTTCACTGAGTCTATTCAGCTGCTTTCAAACAGGATGATGGTACAACAGCAGCTAGGATCATCAGTTCCACTTGGCACAGTTCAGCGGTGTATGGCAGATCTCGTACTACCTGGATTCAATGTGTGAAAGTTTCCAACCAAAGTCTATATGTACAGTTTACTGTGATGGGGCATGTGGAGTGAGAGTGAATATGGTGATTGTTACATTTTCACAAAGACGTCTTGGCTCTATGAACATCACGCCTCCTATGATGGATGACATCCTGTGTATTGTTGCCGAGTATTCCATAGATGCAGCAGTGCTTACAGCTGCAGGATGGTGGAGTCATTTGCAACATCCTTCTCTCACCAGGATTCCACTCTCATACTGGGATTCCTATCTCACAGGATGCCCCTAAGGTCCTCTTCTTCGGGCTTCCACTGGAATGGATGTATTTTGCCATGTCACTCCAATGCCATTCTGTAGGCTCGTGGAAGAAGTGTTAAGAGTACCACCTTCAAGTCCCTTGTTCCGCGTAGAGCAGGGGTCTTCAAACTGTGGGGCGCGACCCCCAGGGGGGCCGTGGAGCGATGCAAAGGGGGTCGCGCATTCTCAAGCACACTTCTGCCGAGGCCAAAGGGATTCAGCCCCCCTCTTCCTCCATCCTGTGTCTCAGCCCGGGCTGCTGCAGTGCAACTCGAGCTGCTGGAGGCTCAGCTGGGCAGTGTCTGGAGTCTTATCTCCGGCACGCCTGAGTTTTTCACAGGTCTTTAAAGGCCATTTACATATTTACATGCCTTTGTGAACCAGTTACAAAGGCTTAGTGTTCCCCCCACCCCCCTTCCAGTACCCCCTGGGTCCTCACTCTGCCTATTCCTTACATTTGTATTTTACATTTACTGCTGTAGTGTGAGAATGCATTTAATGAAAAGGAATATAAAGTAGGGTTGCCAAGAGAAAAATTCCTGCCCTGTGTTGTGTAAAGAGCCCGCAAAGACCTCCTATTGACACCAAATAGACTTATAAATAAAAAAGTATGTATTCATTCGTTATGTGACATTTCTGTCTTTGTTCTCTTTAATTATCACTCATGGATCATTGAGGCAGCCCTGGAACACAATTAAAAGTGTTTTCTATTTATATTTGCTGTTCGAAGTGAGGAAATATGAATTTTGTGATCAGTTATGTCCCCTATCGTAGACCCCAACGGCTCCATGTGCATGCTATAAGTACATGTATGTTCCCTCCAGTTCCAGTTATGAAGACGCAAATACATGTGCGTCCACCGTCAACATGTCCTCTTTCAGATCCGCCATGAATGGGTCAGATATTCCATTCCTAAGTATGAAAGGCCACCGACTTTATGTGGTTCACTCTCCACATTTTACAGATTCAGGCGAGTAGGCCCTGAATTCTGCCATCAAGCCTTTTCCTGCCTTCTGCCTCTGAAAGCTCCAGTCCGAGCCTGCATCTGTATCCATGAACTTTGTCCTACTCCCTGCGCGGCTAACGGTGCCTGATCCAGCCTGTTGCCTGCCAAAAACTGTATTTCACCTTCAAGATTATCTGCTCCGCTCCTCATCCGATGCATTCCTGTCTAGTAGTTTATGTAAACATTCTTCCAGCTACCGCGCTAAGGGCCAGGCCTCGCTGTCCTCATGCAAGTAATTCATAGCCCCTGTTACCATGGAAGATTCCTGCCCCCTCGCATCTCATGTAGACACTTAGACGCTTGAACACGCACTAACAGTCAGTATAGAATAGATTTCATCCTAGAGACCTTTCCTTTTGGATAAAACAGTTCTTTAAACATAAGATATTAGATATGATTTGGAATTAGGTTGACATGACCCCCCAGACTTCTGTCTCCACATGTAGAGCTAAATGTCAAGTCCCCTTCACCCTCTAGTTGCACGTCAATCACACGTCATGCGGCTGCGTGCGCATTTCTGCCAAATATTTCTGCTGACATTGCAGGATTCTCTTATGGATCCACCCACTTGTGACATCATGTATAATGACGTTTTCTAAGTTACGCCTATATGTCCGCCTTTTTTAGTTACGTATGCATATTTTATCTATCTTATCAACTGTTACGCCTCCTGCATCTGTTTCACTGTAATGCATTTCTTATAAAAATGATTACCTGTCAATAATGTATGGCCTTCCCTTCCTGATCCTTCGTGGTGATGGAATTTGAAGCCTACAGTTCGAACTGTAATTCCTTTGTAGAGGAATAAAGCCTTTTAGAACCTCTAATACCACGGATTCTGCCTCTTATTTTTACTGAGTTATTCTTACTAGACTTTACTGCATAAAAATAGTACCGGTAATGAAATATTTACCACATAAATTGGCGCCCGAATAGGGACACTTTCCCATCTCACGCGCCGGAGGTGCGTTGCAGGCCCCGTCTCCTGCCACAGCTGAACGGACAAAAACGCGTACCTGCAGGATTTCCTGTATCTCCCTCCAGCCAAGCGGGGGTGACTGAGGCTGCGATCAACACCCAGACGAGGCGGTGAGAAGTGCGAAGTATCCCGACCAGAGCCTAGCTGAGAGAGCAAGATCCGAGGTATACAGAGGCCCACCAGGTTCCGAAGTTCCGAGTCCAGTCGAGTCGAGTCCAGTCCGGTCCAGTTTCAGTTCAGTTCCGAGGCCTTCCGTTCCGTGCTACCCGGTGAGTACCATTGCCGGGGAGGCATTTAAACGTGCACATAGGTTGTGCCGGTCAAGACGGGTTTGGGTACACAAATCCGGTCTGCACTGTTTCAGCAGTGTATCTGTACTGTTTAGCAGTATATCTAGTATGTCTTGCATATAATTAAGTATTATTCAGTATCGGTATTATATCAGTAACTAGTTTTCTATTAGTTATCATCGTTCGTTAAACTGTTAAATGTTAAATGTTTTAAATACGTTCTACATATTGTGGTGTGAATGACTGTTCATTATTGTGTTTATTGTATTAAGTGTGTTCAAGTAATAAGGTCTAAAAATGCCGCTCTTTTCAAAACTAAGACAGATCAAAACCAGAAAAGGGGTACTCGAAGAAGCTGTTCCCATTCCACCTAGGGACACCACCCCAGGATACTTTATGTATCATAAGCATGGCCTAGATGCCGTGTTATTTCTTGATTTATGGGTGGACTACACCAAGGATTTATCAGAGAGCCAGAGATGGCCCGCAGCGGGGACCTGGGATGCAGATTGCATCATGAGAGTAGAAGAAGAATTATGGAAAAAGAAAGCCAGACAGTCACAGAAGGATGCCATTGAATTATGGCGTAAAGAATCATATAGACGTACAGAAAAAGCGCTCAGACAGGAAGAGAAAGGTAGGGAGAATTCAAATAAAGCTCGAGACAATCTATTAATTGAGGAAGGTACCCGAGTAAAATCAGAACAAGTAGATAGACAAAGAAACACTCTTATGAATGGTATGTATCCTCTTCTGGCCGAAGGGTTACCTCAGGCCACCCCGGAAATACCGAAAAACTTTACACCCCTATTACTCCCGATAAAAGCACATCCTAAAACAGCAAAAGACGTTTTCCTTTCCTCCTATTTAGATGACGTAGCTCCCGAGTATGCTAATACCATACCACACACACCGCTTGCTGATGGTGTTCAACGTCAAGATCATCCGTCTGTATCCCCGCAACAACAAACTCCTACGCCCATTCCCACAGGTCCATCCGTTTCTACTGTTTTTCCCGCATCTACAATTTCTATCTTACATCCAACGAATCCTTTCTTGCCCAGCACCTCAGATGGTGCTACAGGAGGTACGACAGACATGTTTGCCACGCCGCCGCGAAATAAACAGACCCTTAGGGATTTAGCACTCCAACGTACACCCCAACTAGCGACATCCGACATGTTTAAAGAACATCTTGTGGATTGTAGATATGATCCAGTGCCAGGTAAACAGGACAGATTGCTACTATCATCACTACGTATAAGACGAGCTACATTGTATTTAATGACGATACCAGGAATGGTTGAACACCTAGACAATATATATCACTTTGTCCAAACAGGGCGAGGCCCAGAAAGTATTACCGAAGCTATGGAATACCAGAAAGTGGATGTACAAAGACAACTACTACGTTTTTTCATAAACTGCGTGATCAGGAACCAAGACAGGCCTGAGGCAGATCATGATACCATGCAAAAACTTGCCAAATGGGGTCAGAACATATCAGACGAGAAACATGATAAACAGTCATGCATAGTAGTTATGTGCCGTAAGATCCGCAAAGAAGTAGAACGAATACATAAAGAAAGACGAGAAGCAGACAGAATTGAATCAGAGGGAGAGGAGGAGCAAGAATCAGAACAATTAGAAACGATAGCTTACGTAGGTAGAGGAAAACCCCATAATAATACTAGATGCTTTAATGATCCGATACGTCCGATACGTCCAGAATGTAATAGACATTTTCAAACCCCTATGTTAAATACAAGGTCCCCTGAACACCTATTCCAAGCCACTGATAAATTACTCCGAGATCGAAGGGGGTACCATATGCTCGATTCAATGGACGAACAAGAATTAGCCAGGTCAGCAGTACTATGGGCTGACAGTCCCAGCAAATACAGTGATGATGCACTAGCACACACGTTTCTGAATCTTGCCCCAGACGAACAGCGTTTAGCTAGTATATACATGATTCAACACCTCCTTATATTATATAAAAGCCAACACTCCGATCCCGGACCCTTACCTGACATATTGACAGAACTACTCACGAATAAATGGAGAGGGTCAGGTACTGATTTAATTAAAGAAATTCTAGAATTTCGAAACCAGTATATAGTTTCCGCATACCCAGAACACGTCCCAGTTCCCACTATGGGAAGAAAAATGTATCACATAGATAGACAGAATCCGTTACGCGAAGTACACCCAATAAGAGGTGAAGATAATAACTTTACACGCGTGTTTGTGTACACGCCTATAACTAAAATTGAATTATTAGAAATGAAGAAAGTAGTACCCAGCCATGACAAGGATCCAGCAGGTTTCCACCGTGAGATAAAAGACATGTTACTCATGGGAGAGTACACCTACCCCGACATTATGAAAATATTAAAAGTATTAATGCCTGCCGGTGTTTACGAGAAACTCAAAGAAAAGGAATGGGAGGTGGGAGACCAAAAGATAGATTGGACAGCATTAGAAAACGAAGAAAAGGCCCGAGCTGCAGGATCAGGGCTCGGGGAAAAGACTACAGCACTACCAGGATTACTAGTGCAGGTACTGCCACGTTTATTAACTACGAAAAAGGAGGACTGGGGTGCAATCTCAGCCTGTAAACAAAAGCAAGATGAAGACACTAGTGATTTCTATTCCCGATTTGAAAAATGTTTTGGTATCAATAGTGGCATAAAAGCAAGTAGCGAGTCATATCCACATCTGTTTGTGACAAAATTAGTTGAAAATTCTCTGCCGCAAGTCAAGAATAGAGTATTGAAATTTGAGAGTACCTGGCAAGGTAATACCCCGTCACAGATGTTACAGATGTTACAATATCACCACAATAGAATTAGAGAAGAACAAGAACATGAACAAAGACGTATGAAAGATACGAAAATGAAAATGCTTGTGGCTCAGTCAGTTCCAGCTGATGGTCATAAAAAGGGTGATTCCACAGGTCCGGCGAAAGGGACGTGCAACTATTGTAAACAACAAGGTCATTATATACACGATTGTCCAGTCCTGAAACATAATATTGCCACAGGTAGAACACAGGAAAGACCACGTCCACCTAGACAGGATCAGAATGAACAACAAATACCTCAGCATGCACAACATAGGTCAGCTCCGCAACAACTAGCTCCGCAACAGGCAGCTCCACAACAGACCGTAGCACCACCACAAGCGCAGCCTATTGCTGCCACACAAGCAACAACGCAATAGATGTACCAGTATGCACAAAATGACTATCCCGATTATCAGCGATACACATGAAATAGCCTAGAGAGGGAAGTTGGCTTACCCCTTATCGAGGTTCCTGTAGATCAAGAGGGACCTTATGTACATAGTGAACTATTAGGGGAAGACAGAAAGTTTTTACTTGATACAGGGGCAAGCAGAACAACTATACGACGCAGTGAAGTTCCAGGGGCACCCCTCTCAGGCTCACAGAATATTTCCCTTGGATTCTCAGGAAAGCCTATCATTAATGAAGTAACGCAACCCCTTCCACTTACGGTTGGTCCATTGACACGTACTACAGATTTATTGCTTACTAAATCATGTCCAGAAAACTTGTTAGGTATAAAAACATTGAAAGCTCTAGGAGCTATAATATGTTGTTCTCCAGAAGGAGTGCGATTATTTTTACGTGACTTCAAAGGTCACTACGTGTCCAGAGACATGGATCACCGGCTGCAGAATTTACCTACACATCTATGGGCACAAGGCCCAACTGATGTTGGTTGCATGAACATTACACCATATCGAGTCACACTAAAAACAGGAGTAGTACTACCACGAATGCGACAATACAAGTTACCACCAGATGCTGTTGTGGCTTTGCTACAAATCATTGACGAGCTTATTGCACAAGGAGTGGTTGTAGAAACCGACTCCAATGTATGTAATTCCCCGATAATTCCGATTCTTAAAAGAACGGATCCGAAAGCATCACCAGTATATCGATTGGTTATTGATCTGCGCGAATTAAATAAATGTATTGTACCACAATACCCTGTGGTCCCAGATATCTCTTCATTACTAACCGCTATTGACTCAGAAGCAACGTTCTTTACTGTAATTGATCTCAAGAATGCTTTCTTTAGCGTCCCAATAGATCCGGAAAGTCAATATTTGTTCGGATTCAGTTTAAATGGACGAAGTTTTAAATTCACACGCGCTCCTCAAGGATTCACAGAAAGCCCCAGCATCTATAGCCAAGCACTGAAACGAGAACTTGACAGTATCCACATGCCAGTTAACACTGCCTTGCTTCAATATGTCGATGATCTGCTGATCACCGCCCGAAGCGAACCTGAATGTGAAAAAGCGTCACTGACGGTTTTGAAATTTCTGGCCGACAAGGGGCACAAAGTGTCCCCTTCTACGCTGCAATTCTGTGTCCAGCAAGTTGTTTACCTTGGGCACTCGCTGTCCAAGGAGGGAAGACAGCTTACACCTGATCGCATCCAGTTAATCGCTAACATGCCACCACCCAAGACACAAAAGGAGGTGCGGGCTTTTATAGGTCTCACTTCATACTGTAGGCAGTGGATCCCTCAATATGCATTTCTAGCAAAACCACTCATCCAGTTGACAACACAGGAGGCAGCCACATCGACTGTTCTCCCTTGGACTCAAGAACATACACATGCCTTTGAAAGCTTAAAGAAAGCTTTATGTCAAGCACCTGTTTTAGCAACACCATGTTACAGTAAACAGTTTACACTCTTTGTTACAGAACGCGAAGGTACTGCCTTGTCAGTACTCACTCAGGAACAAGCAGGATCACACAAACCATGTGCTTATTTCTCTAGTACATTAGATCCAGTAGCTCAGGCTCTTCCTGCGCGCCTGAAATCGGTGGCAGCAACAGCTTTAGCAATCAGACAAAGCGATGCCATAGTGTTAGGACATCAATTGACAGTACAAGTACCACACGCAGTAGAGGTTCTCTTGAACCGCACACAAACACAACACTTGACTATAGCGAGACTCACCGGTTATGAATTAACATTGTTTCAGCCACACATAGAAATCAGACGTTGTAATACGTTAAATCCTGCCACACTGTTGCCAGTAAACGGAACAGATCCATTAGCACATGATTGTATTGAAGTCATTACTATCACGACGAAACCCAGACAAGACTTGACAGACATCCCTTTATCAGATCCAGACCTGACATTGTATGTAGATGGTTCATGTATGAGAACAAGTATAGGAGAGTTAGTGGCCGCTTATGCAGTCACAACAGACACTGAAGTCATTGAAACAAATTGTATTAACACTTTGTCAGCTCAAGCAGCAGAGCTCATCGCTCTGACACAAGCCTGTATTCAAGCTAAAAATAAGAAAGTCAACATATACACAGATTCACGTTATGCATTCGGAGTCGTCCATGACTTCGGCGTACTGTGGCGAGAGAGAGGTTATTTAACTTCTCACGGTGCCCACATCCAACACGGACCCCTCATTCAAGCCCTATTAGACGCGATTCATCTACCTACTGCAATATCGATTATGAAATGCAAAGCCCATACAAAAGTTACCGATATCATTTCTCAGGGTAATGACCTAGCTGACAGAACAGCTAAACAGACTGCTCAGAACCAGACTCATACAACTGACGCGACAAAGACAACAGTTCCGACACCAACACATTGCATGACAGTTAAGGATCCCGCCCTTGATGTAATTGACATACAGACACATGCTACACCAGAAGAAATAAAGAAATGGACTGAATTAGGAGGGATCCAAACGAATCAAGGATGGATGACGAAGGAAAAATCTATATGGTTTCTTCCCGACTCCATGGTTCAAGTCATCATTAACACAATACATAGTCCAGCGCACCTAGGAGAAAAAGCTATGCTAGACAGTATTCAACACATTTGGTTCAACAAACACTTGCGAGCAGCAGCCAAACAGAAAGTACGTACCTGTATGATATGTTGTCAGTTTAATCCAGGTAAAAGCATCCCCGTAGAGCAGGGTGGATTTCAACCTCCCGATCATGCTTTTGAAGTCCTCCAGATGGATTATATCCAGATGGAACGATGTCGAGGATTCAAATATGTTCTCGTAGTTGTCTGTGCTCTTTCCCGGTGGACAGAAGCCTACCCGGTTTCAGATTACACTGCCCCGACTACTGCCAAACAGCTAGTTCGAGAATTCTTCCCACGATTCGGTTTACCACGTGTTGTATACTCAGATAACGGCCAGCCATTCTCATCCGAACTAATGAAACACGTTTCACTTTTGTTAGGTTACCAATGGAAATTCCACTGTGTCCGACATCCCGAGGCAGCAGGCCTCGTGGAACGTCATAATCAAACCCTGAAAATCAGATTGTCCAAAATATGTAGAGAAAAAGGTGTCGATTGGATAGTAGCCTTACCAGTTGCACTCTTTTACATGAGAATGGTAGCACATTCTCGAACAGGGCTATCCCCGTACGAGGTGATCTTCGGTAGACCACCAAATATGTGGGGGACGCCTATACCTCGCAAAATCACTGATGTTGACTGTAATATGCTGACAGATTACCTGGCTTCCTTGATGTCTGCACTACAATCTTGTCGTTCACAGGTAGCTGCAGCCTTTCCCGATAACACTGAGGTGAAGCCCCATGACGTGGTTCCAGGTGATCTGGTTCTGGTGCGGAATTTCGACCGGAAGACCCAACTGGAGCCTAGGTGGAAATCGCCTAAACTCGTTCTGCTAACAACAAGGACAGCCGTGAAGATCGAGGGACGTAAAGGGTGGTTGCACTCGAGTCATATCAAGAAATGTTATGGACTACCGTCCGATGTGAACACTCAGCCCTGCATTCCCTCACAGACAGACTCAAAGCTCCCCTTGGTTGAACAGACAAAAACGGAACTTTATAAACTGAAATTAAGGTCTAGCAAGTCAGACAATTTGATTGTTTAAGTCCTCTCCAAGGTGAATCGGTTGAATTTGTCTGTGACATGTATCCTCTAGACCGGAGTAGAGAAAGAAATCGACAGATGCAGCTTAAAAAGCATGCGTATTGTAAATCACTTCGTAGTCACTGCACAGTAACATTATTAATTTTGTTTTTCCTAAATCTTCTGATCATCATTTCTAGTATATTGCTGCATATGTATTACCCTATTTCTAAACGTGCTTACAATGTTACTGCTGAACATTCTTTTAGCGAATTACCTCCGCATGAGTTGTCTTATAGATTTGCGCTGCGCAACAACACATTCATTAGTATGTTACATCATTCCCATCAGACCAGCAATGCTACAAATTGTTGGATATGTGGCCGACTCCCTCCCTATCAGAACTATAAGGGAGTTTTGCCCCTCTTTCCATATCCGTTCACACACAATGGCTCCTGTGGAGCATGGTTTAGTTTGATTAATTCCCTAGATTCAAATTCCGCAGTTTATCAAGACAACTGGGTATGGGGAAACCTGAACTTAGTTTTGCTTAAAGTCTGCTACCCTAACAAGGAGGGACTTCCCAAAAGAACAGGAACTGATCTAGAAAATGAAGTATATGGATTAGGTAATTTTACACTTAACCTCATGATTCTGAATGTTGAATCTGAAGCTACACCAATCTTGCCCGCTGTGTCAGTATTCCCAGTTAAAGGGGAATTATGTGTAAGAAAGAATGGTTCCATACACATGGGCCATAGTAAATGCACCACTGTAATAAAATTCAGTGATCAAGGCAAATCTACATTTAGAGCTTCCCGTCATTCTTACTTCATATGTGGCCAGACCGCATATATACGTCTACCTCTAGACTGGGATGGTACCTGTTACATAGCATTTCTTCTGCCACCTGTTTTCCTAGCCCCTCCTGATTATCACAGAAATACCCATTTAGTACACAATAGACAGCAGAGAGATCTCCCGATTGTCGATTACACTGAAACGGCATGGGAGCAATATACAGATTTCAATAAAGGTTTCTTTCCCTATATAGGTACAGTCACTAATAGTAAGCTGATACGTAGATTAACTAGAACCCTTGAAGCAGTAGTGAACGAGACTACTTCCGCCTTAGGCAATTTAACAGAAGAGCAGTCTGCTATGCGGATTGTTGTGCTTCAAAATCGTCTTGTCCTTGACGTCATCCTGGCCGATAGGGGCGGAGCTTGTAGGGTCATCGGATCAAGTTGCTGTGTTTTCATACCAGAAAATTCGCCGTCAGTATATAAAGCCATAACTCGCCTTCATAAGATTGTGAGCCAGATACACCAGAGTCCAGGCACCTGGACTTGGTCCGGTTGGTTCTGGAGCGTGTTGTCAGCCTGGGGATGGAGGATCCTATCCTTCCTAGGTATTGGCTTTCTCATACTATTCAGTTGCTGCTTATGTCTACAGTGTGGACCAGCGATTTGTGGTCTGTGTGCCACATCGTGTATCCCGCATCCAAGTTTTCGTTCAAGATTCCGGAAGAAGAAAGAAGAACAAATGATGCTATATGAACAGATCGATGGATTGATGAAGATCGATATCTCCTGAGGGTTCGTAGGGGACAAGGAGGGAATGAGGAAATATGAATTTTGTGATCAGTTATGTCCCCTATCGTAGACCCCAACGGCTCCATGTGCATGCTATAAGTACATGTATGTTCCCTCCAGTTCCAGTTATGAAGACGCAAATACATGTGCGTCCACCGTCAACATGTCCTCTTTCAGATCCGCCATGAATGGGTCAGATATTCCATTCCTAAGTATGAAAGGCCACCGACTTTATGTGGTTCACTCTCCACATTTTACAGATTCAGGCGAGTAGGCCCTGAATTCTGCCATCAAGCCTTTTCCTGCCTTCTGCCTCTGAAAGCTCCAGTCCGAGCCTGCATCTGTATCCATGAACTTTGTCCTACTCCCTGCGCGGCTAACGGTGCCTGATCCAGCCTGTTGCCTGCCAAAAACTGTATTTCACCTTCAAGATTATCTGCTCCGCTCCTCATCCGATGCATTCCTGTCTAGTAGTTTAGGTAAACATTCTTCCAGCTACCGCGCTAAGGGCCAGGCCTCGCTGTCCTCATGCAAGTAATTCATAGCCCCTGTTACCATGGAAGATTCCTGCCCCCTCGCATCTCATGTAGACACTTAGACGCTTGAACACGCACTAACAGTCAGTATAGAATAGATTTCATCCTAGAGACCTTTCCTTTTGGATAATACAGTTCTTTAAACATAAGATATTAGATATGATTTGGGATTAGGTTGACATGACCCCCCAGACTTCTGTCGCCACATGTAGAGCTAAATGTCAAGTCCCCTTCACCCTCTAGTTGCACGTCAATCACACGTCATGCGGCTGCGTGCGCATTTCTGCCAAATATTTCTGCTGACATTGCAGGATTCTCTTATGGATCCACCCACTTGTGACATCATGTATAATGACGTTTTCTAAGTTACGCCTATATGTCCGCCTTTTTTAGTTACGTATGCATATTTTATCTATCTTATCAACTGTTACGCCTCCTGCATCTGTTTCACTGTAATGCATTTCTTATAAAAATGATTACCTGTCAATAATGTATGGCCTTCCCTTCCTGATCCTTCGTGGTGATGGAATTTGAAGCCTACAGTTCGAACTGTAATTCCTTTGTAGAGGAATAAAGCCTTTTAGAACCTCTAATACCACGGATTCTGCCTCTTATTTTTACTGAGTTATTCTTACTAGACTTTACCGCATAAAAATAGTACCGGTAATGAAATATTTACCACAGAAGTATGCACAGATACGTGCTTAAAATGCAGCTTTAGGTGACTGCTTATTTTTGTACCTACTGGGCCATCAAAATAATCTGCTGGCTACCCTAACCATAGGACTGGAAGTGTGTTGCAGGATCAGCACATTATATATTTCCTCCACACTCGATCCCTGATTAATGTCATAATAGCAATAGTTTAACTTAGATCTTAAACTCTACGCCGCCGTCAATAACAGTCAGAGTTACTTCAAGTGTCTGGGAATGCACCCTGCATTCAGACAACTCACTCATCATTCCCGCCTTTCACTTTCACGCTCACCCTGCACGCACAGCGATTACAATGCACTCACACTGATCACCATGCACTCGCACCATTCACCCGCTCACCTTGCACTCACAGTGATCACTCTGCATTCACAATGCACTTGCGCTGTTCATCCTATACCTCACCCTGCAGTCACACAAGCACACTACTCATCGTGCACTCATGTGCCACTTCACTCACCTGTCCCCCTCACTGCTCAATATGCAACTCACTCAAACAAGCCCATCAGTAATCATACATTAATTCGTCCCATTCTGAACTTGCATCCGCACTCAAATTCGTGCGGCCACCTCACTCAACCTGCGGTCACTCTTCTCACACTGTTGCATCGCTCACCGTGCACTCACATGGGCACTCCTGTCACCCACACAGTGCAGAGGGTTAATGTGCCTGCTACAAAGAATATGTACCATGCCGATCAGAGAAATGAGTGTGACTAAAGAATGAGTAGCGCTATAAACAAATGAAATGTTTGTCAGAAAGCTGCTATAGAGAGATGAAGTGCATTGTTGGTGAGTGGTAGTGAGGGAATTCATGGAGAAGAAGGAAACGGGGGTGGGGCACCAAAAAAGACTGTTGCACCTTGTGCGACCAGTGTTAGGGCCAGCCCTGGCTAGGAGTGTTAGCCCCCACCCCCGAAGTTCTGGTCTAGTGGCTCCCCTGCTTCTCCCTATTATTATTATTTACATTTGTAGTGCGCTACTGTTACCAAAAGATGTCCTGGGGCTAATAACCATCTGCTGCCTGAAGGCAAATGAGAAACACACAGAAGTAGAACCAGCCAAATGGGGTGACCTACTGAGCAGAGAGAAAGGTTTTTACATCTTCCTAAATGATAATAGATTCTTGGTGGAGCGAAGCAAAGGAGGGTGCACGTTCCATAACTGCGCGGCCTGCACCAAAACAGCAAGACAGACAACTCATGCCTTCTTGAATTAGGGAACAATACGCAGAGATGCACAGCCTGAGAGGAGCATACGGGTCCGTCCCGTATGCTTGGTGAGGAGAGATGAGAGAGGACAGCAAGGGAGTGAGAGAATTTGATTGAAGAGGTCAGGGGTGAGGAGAAATGTGAATTGCCGAAGAGAAGTGTGGACACGCAAAAAGTGAGTGTGAGCCAAAGGTGAGGGCTTCTTTTAGAACAAAGGGGAGATGTGAAAGAGGAATGGGGGGACTGGAGAGGTGTAAGATACAAATAGACAGAGAGACGAGGTGAAAGAGAAGTGCTGAGGGGCACGGGAGATGACTGGCCAGAGAGGCCATGAGATAAATGCGAGAGACTGTTAGAGATGAGGGCAGTGAAAAGACAGAATGGCAAGAGGTGATTAAAGGTGAAGTGAGAGGTTGAATGGGGAGAATTTAGAAGTTGTGAAAAGGGGTGAAAGAAAATGGCCTGCAAAGTGAGAGAGGGATCCGGGGTTAGGAGAGGAGAGAGGGATGGGAGTGAGTGAGTGAGTGAGAGGAAAGCTGCATGGATCATTTACATTTTCTTCCCAAACAATTTAGTCAAGCCTGTCGCGTAATTTGGTCCTCACCTGCCTCATAATTCCAGTAGCCCCCCCTGTCAACACCTCCAAATGTTGACAGGGGGGGTCTCGGCATTCAAAAGTTTGAAGACCTCTGGCCTAGAGAGTAGTGGTTTCCAGAACGGAATATTTCTGCCATCCAGACTCTGGTGAACTGGCATTGACAGGATAGTGTTTGGAGGAACTAGCTTACAACAAGAGATGTTCGTCTTCCTGGAACCTGCGGGGGAGCTGCTTTAAACTCATCTTTCGTGTTGTGATCCTGCTCTCACTGGTAATCCCTGAGGCCCTTGCCGCTGGACCAAGGTCACTCAGGATGTCAAAGCAGAACCACAATCCAGTATCCTGTGCAACCCCAAATGTGGATGGTACAGATGGTGCAGCTTGCAGGCGCCAATGATGCTTGGAGTTCTGGACATCCAGCCGCTGATGGTTCCACAGATGTTACATAGGTACTGTGCTTTACTCACACTGGCCAATACTCCTAAGATGTTCTTGCACTCAGTCGTCCTCTGTGCCTTGCGGTGTGCCAGATATCTATCACACACTCCTCTCTTTCGTTGGATTCATGCTGTGGTGGTCTCGAGCCACACTTCTTCATTTTCCTCTTCTTTCACTTCACAAAGTGGTCTGGCCCCTTCTTGTCTTACTCTTCTTCTTTTCTGCCCAGGCCTCTCCATGTGATGTGCACTTCACACGGGTCTCCCGGGCCATGTCCTACCCCTAGTACAATGCTTTCTCCTCGTCCAGTGACCACCTCTTGGTGTGACCTTCTTCATTTCACGACTTCTCCTAGGTCTTCTTCCTTTGGCTTCAGGTAAATATTCTCAGACCTCTCACAGGTCATTTTCCCAGACCTCTCGCAGGTCATCTTCTCAGACCTCTTGCAGGTAATTTTTCTTTGACCTCTGGTAGGTCTCCTCTTTGACCTCTTGCAGGTGTCTTCTCTTGAAGACACGCTCCTTGCACCTCAAGTCTACACCAACGTGCCACTCTCTTCAGCCTCCTCTCAGGTCGGCTTTGCAGGGTTCATCACACCCTGTACTAACAAGGGCACTTAGTCTGTTCATTACCATCCTTGACTTAATTTAAGGAGGGGAATAGACCTCAAGTTCTCTAGGGGGAGATGAGGAATTGGTCTCAGCATCCTCATGCTCACAGTACCAACTCCATGAACAATTGTGAGTGGAGTTAGATAGCCCAATAACATAACTTGTTTTCTGAGTTATTTGTAAACAATAATTAAACTTTCTATTGTTGAGTTTGTCTTTTAACATAGATTATATGGATTATGGGAAATGTAGTTACAAATTCAAAGGTGCTGTAGCCGTTTCTTATATGTTATTGGCATGTTGCAATTATACGGAAATACTTAATCTATTCAGTGACCAGTGTTTAAGGGAAACTCTGTTAGAACTGTTGAAGTTGGATTGGGTTTGGTTTTTTAAATCCCCTTCTTTAGAGTTTTGGTCAGAAACGTGGTAGATTCTCCATGCACCACATTATGAGTGCATTATTGCCTGTCACTTGGAGTACAACAGACAGAATATCTGTCAGGATTTGATGGGATGTGGATGGATTATACTACCCACCATATTCCTAAAAAAGCCCTAAAACTTTTAAGAATTGATAAAACTTGAATCAGTTATGAATCATAGATTTTGTTGGTACTTTATATTTTCTAGCTGGACGGTAAAATCCAGTAAAGGTTATCAATATATGGTTTCATAAAATACATTTATGTGACTGTCAGCTTTGCATGTTTTACAGCAAAAACTATTTGCCCCAAGCATCGATCCCAAAAAACATCTCATTTTTAAAATGTAACCCCCACACAAATATATCTCCCAAAACTAGCTTTTCAGACAGTAAATTCAGGATGTTGACCTCAAATGGCAGTGTGTCAAGTTTGTCTTGTAAACTAATGTGACACATGGACAGACCCTGATTCACATGCTCCTATATGTAATCTAAAGGAAGAGATGCCCACCAGTGGAAATAAACATCACAGAGGACTGCCTTGTACTAGAATGCCCATCAGAAATCATGGATTTGCCACACATATACTAGGGTTAGCATAGTTGAACCCTATAACAAACAAAGGTAGGCCTCTTTATGCCCGACACTCTACTGGGGGACAGATTATTGCCAGATGGAAGAGGGTGATAGCCTCCAGGTGCCTGGATAAAGTAACCAGAAATGCATAAATGGAGGCACACAGAAAGGTGTGTACAAACATGAGCATATGTTTCTCCTTCAGTGGTCTCCCTCAAGCAATCCCAGCCCAGAAAGCAGGCCAACTTGCTCCCAGAATTCTAGTTGCTAAATACATAGGACTAAATTGAGCAGCCACATAGCTGTGTTTAAGCTTAGGTTTAGCTCTAGCAGTATTTTCTTTGAAATATGACCTATGTGCAATTTGGTTCATCTATATGCTTGTTATAATAGACTTGCTAAAGAATCACACATTCTAAATATTTTGCAGAATCAGTTTTCAATTTTAGAAAGTGCACAAGCTGTGTAGAGCAGAATAACTGGTCCCTCCTGTTCTGAGGTCAAAATAACATTTATCTAGAGTCCAACAAATCTAAAACATTCAGGGGTTGGGGCATGGCAAAAAGATATCACAGTTTAATAGGTGCTGCATGCCATCTTCAGGCCATCCACCAGGATCACAAATAAAGACCCTTGTGACACTGCCAATTACTCATACATCACTGAAATGGGGGACAAGTTAAACAGCCTTTGAATCTAGAATCTTAAGCCATACTATTATCCAAGTATGTACCAGCGAGGTCTCTATCCTGAGCATCATATTTGCTTACCAACACCTTCTCCATTTTCATCAATGTGTATTTTACCATTTCTTTGATAAATGTAATGATGAAACACGTGTCAGCTGTTTTTGAAGCAAGAAACTGTAAAAGTGGAATCTACAATAGAATAAAAAAATATTTAAAGTGTTAATAGACTGTATCGCTACGCATACTAAATCCTTACTGCTTGGATCTCATGTTGTTGTGACACCATATGTGTGCTTGGGTTTCCGATTTTATAAGTATGGTCTGGAAATTACTAACCTCATAGATATATAAAACTTCACTTAATTTGTGAAAATATGAAATATATAATGTCATGACAATACCTGCAAATATCCAGAAGGGAATTAATGAGCTACTCAAGAAGCAGATTTAGCTCCTTGTGGTTCAATATAGTATGCAAAAAGGCAACTTGTCTGCTCTTGTATCCACCACCAGTGTTCCCTGGTGAAGATGGAGAATCAGCATATTGGGGTTAACATGAAGGTGGTCTCAATGCAGAACCCATGAGATTGAAACTAAAATGCTGGCAGAAGAATAACACAGTGATTGAGATAAGTAGGCAGGGAAGTTAGCATATCCACCTGTAAGTGCCTGGAGATAAAGGTCCCGGTTCACTGCCCTTCCAGTCTACTAATTCCTCAAAATACATAACTTCGATTGGGAGGCCTAAATTCTGGTAACACAGTCCCGCCCAGCTTAAGCGAGGGGAGTGCATGGACTTTTTACATAAATCTCTAATACCCCTTCTCTCACATAAGTAGGATCACCTGCAGAAATTAAGGGGAGTGTACAGACTAGCCTCAGATCTAACTACCATAATCTCCATCTTCAGAGTGTGGGCTTAATGGGCAAATATATTAGGCAGAGAGAGCTGCCTGTTGTCCTAAAGTCGTGAATGAAGATACTGTCAGAAGGGCAGTATGAATCTGCTTCATTCTCTCCTGTAATTTCTTGGGTCTTTGTCACAAATGATTACATTTAGAGTCAGGGCATGGTAGGTTAGTTTGCAATTATGTGCTTTTATTCTTATTTCTTGAGGGGTACAATCCTTTTCAAGTAATCAGCGTCTTCTTTCATATTCTTTTGTTCCAGGTCCCGACCACAGAAAGCGCCTGCCGGTACCCTCGAGATAAGAAAAGTGCAATTAAGTCAGATATCCTCAGGAGTGTAGTTTAATCCTCCACCACATCTCCTGAGTGTACATACAGATGGGAGTGCAAGTGTTTCGGGAAATTGTGCTCAAAGAAATACTTTAGTGCATACACGTGAACAGGGCCCGGTCTGGTGAGCAGTTAACTACAGTTTATGAGAGAGATGGCCAGGGTGGGTTACCTCCCTCAGCAGTGCTTGTAGGGAAACATGCACTATACTCCTACTGACCCTACACCAGCAGACAAGTACGCACCTACGTTAGCCATGCTCCTTGAGGTACATGGCTGTGACCATTGGATGACTGGCAAGGCTCTGTCTGTGCATCAGGTCATCTTCGGATCCTGTCGTTATCTTCCAGTGTGGTTACCGGAACATCAGGAAACCCCTCCTCTGGAAGTTGGGGTGCGGCGGCTTTCAAAGTTCCCTCAGGTTCTGAATCTCCTCTGTGTCCTTCTTGCGGCATCTGCAAATTTCCTAGTCCAGGCTGCTTGTTCATGTAGGGACCTGCCTCCCTGGGCCAAAGGTCAAGACCTGACTCCTCCAGCTCCGAAGTGTGCGGGTTAAAGGGACAGGGGTCAGAAGTACCCTGTAGAGAAATAGAAAGTGTGTCCTTTGAATCAGCATGGAAGGGCCAAGGCAGGGGGTCGTGAGAGCACCCCACCTCCTTACAGTCTAATATCCCTCTAACAGAATACCTTTACAATCAATCCTCTGACAGGACCGCTAGCTTTCTCCAGGCACTCAGATGCTCAAGCATTCCCTTCCCTTTCTCCCTTTTTCCATCACTCAGTCACTCAATCAAGCACTTACTTGGTCACTCATGCCCACAATACACATAAACATATACATATGCTCTGATTTAATTTCTCTCTTTTTTCTCTCCATTTCTTTTTTTTCAGACCACACTGCAAGCCGCAGAAAGTGGCACACAGATAAAGTAAGTAATGTGCCCACAGTGCAATGCTAATGGTAAAAAGACACCGTACAAGTGCTAATAAAGTAAGGAAAATGTATTGATAATGTAGCATGTGCAGGAAGTATAGGGTTGCCTGGCGTTCCTGTGAATGAATGAATGAATGAACAAATTAATTTTCTTTTAAATCACTTGTCCGCACATGACTGCGCAATCTGGAAGACCCAGATACAGAAAATTTACACAATCCAATCAGGATAATATCAATGCCCTGACCATGGGTACTTGAGATTTGGGAGGGAGAAGATACAGACATTTCCTGAGCATGCGGAGTATCCAGAGACAAGATCTAACCACAGCCAAAACCTGGGCCTTAAAAGAAAGTTGTGAGTCAAACAACTCAACAAGGTTTCTGGCCACTGCCATGCGTGGGGACGGAGGGACAACCTCACTGGGCCAAGCTCCAGTACACCCAAAAGAGGGATTTACCCCAAACAAAAGAATCTGTTTTGTCTGCATTGCACTGTAATTTGTTAGACTGAAGCCAAATTAACAGTGTCTTCCTACAGAGAGCTAACGAGTCTTTGGTGCTCACTGAATCCCCTTGTTAAAATCTGCATATGAAAAAATTGTAATACCAAACAATTCAACCAGTTGGTCCAGTGGACTCATATACACATTGAAAAGGGTGGGGCTCAAAGAAAAGCCCTGTGGAAAACCCAATTTCAATGATTTGGCTGTAGAAGAGCAGGTTCAGCAAGACAACCTGTTCTTGGTTACCCGGAAAGGAGCTCAGCCAGCCAAACGCTGGCCCTGACACTCCTAGATAATCTAATCTTTGTAATAGAATGATGTAGTCTACCGTATCAAAGGCTGCTCACAGGTCCAACAGCACCATAGCATATGCTTTATATGTGTAGTGTATTGCCTGGGATGGCAGTACATCTGGGTTCTGTATTCCCTGTATCTTACCCCAACAAGGAGTAAAAGATTGTTACGGGCTTGACTTCACTGTCTCTATATGGTAACATCCCTGGAATCTTTTTGTAAGTATGGTAACAGGCCCACAGGTTAGACCGGTATGGTAAAAGACCTGCACAAAAGACCAATCATACAATTAGGACACAACATGAAACACAAACACCATACAGCTCAGATATAACTTTTAAGGATGTCATGGGATCTCAGGCGTACTCAACACTTACACAACTTTCTCAAATACAATTGACACACCTCTATACATGCAACAACAAACCACAGCTATTCCAAATACTTTGCTGTCAATATGCTCCAACAGCACCTTCAGCTAAATACCAGCACAGAGGAAACATACTTTACCACACAGTCACTACCCTGATCTGCCTTTACAACGCAGTCACTACCCCGACAATGATGTTTCCACGTGTTCCTTTACCCCACAAGTCATTTTAAGTCCAACACGTTTCCCATAGTTGAGTAGACTGGAATCCGGCGCCCCCTTAAGGCAAGCGGTTGTAGAAACTTGCTTGGAAAAGAGAGCATGGTAATGTTGCAGTTGAGGTAGAGACTGCGTGGCAAAGTCATGCATGGTAAATGCCTGCGGGGTTCTGTCATACAACCCCAGCACAGATTAAATAAGAACACATTGTAATAGATCACCTTAGAAAATCACACCCAATGCTGCATACTGCACAGATGTAACACTCAGATGGATATCAGTGTCCACAACAGCTTTCCAACAATACTCACCACATGCCTAAACAGAACATTTAATACATCCAATTCATGTATCTACAACTAAATATATATCAACTAAACATCAGATATCCTTACACTGTCAACTACTTACCACAACTCAAGAACAACACTGGACTCTGGTCTCTGGGCCTGATTCACAAAGGTAAACTTATACTTAGGTGGATTCTGTGGCAAGGCCTGTTTCACAAATGTACACTTACAAGTTTTGTGTAAGTTTACTATGTGTTTGATATTCACAACCTTCGAGTTAATAGTAAGTTTACAACTGCAGAGACTATGCAGTCGGGCAGAGAACTCTGCACATAAATAGGTAGGACAGGCATCCGCCCCGACTAAGTAGTTTCCGGAGTCTTAAACTTTATATTAACTCATAGTTTGTGAATAGCAAAAACATTAGTAAACTTAAGTGTAAGAAAAGTGTAAGTTTACCTTCTGACTCAGGCCCTGTGCCGAAATTCTTAAAACCCATTCCTGAGGGCTGACATCCTGATTTGCACCGCCAAGCCATACTTATGGGGGAATGAGTGTCATATTCAAAGGTATCAAGTAAAGTAACATAAAGATTGTTCAAAGTATAATATTTGACAGGTTCGATATTTTTGTATCAACGGAAAATCATGTAGTAGTTCTCAAAAGTAGTTATTAATTGGGTTACGCTACCTTAAGGAATGTATCAAAAAGACCACAGATTCATAAGGCAATTGTGGTATTCACCTCAATCTACTACATTTGAACAATGCTTCTTTCCAGGGCCGGCTTTAGGGCAGTGCGACAGGTACGGCCGCACTGGGTGCTGACCTGTAGAGGGGGCGCTGACCTCAGGTGGGGGCGCTGTGTTTAGCAATAACATATAACTGGGGAGATGAGGGGCACCTTTGCCCGGTGGTAGTGAGAGGATCCGTGTATGTGGCCATGGGGTGTGGGGGCACCAAAAATGATTTTCCCACCGGGCGCCGCCAGCGCCCCCTGCTTCTTTGCCTCAGCTAACTTTTGTGTTACAGAAATAAAAAGCTAAATATGAACAACCTCAATTTATCTGGAGAAAATAAGTATTCACTTACCGTTTCTCCAAGTTTACAAGTAGTTTTTACGTACATATTGTTCTGTGGCAATGAGGAAGAAAAATACATTTTTGTACGAGAAAGGCGCTTCTAATTTCTCTCTTTGTTCTTCAATAGTGAGGGTGTTGTAATGCAATATTTACTGTAAATTACTGGTAGTCATTTGCAGATATATTTTCTGGCTATTCCTGAGCGATTAGGCCAGGCTCTTTTGCCAGCATCAATAAGGAAGGAATGAACATTAGTTTAATTGAATGCTGAAGGAGTGTGATGGCATCGCTTTCCATGTTAATGGAATAATTACGGCGAAAGATCAATATATTCCATAAAGAAAGCATGATGGAATCTTTTTACTGCAGTATAATTTTTGTCTGTGGTCAAATTCGTTGTACTTATCTGCAAAGTAATGAGGACTAAATGAATATTGTTTTTCAGTGTTGGATGCAAAGTTCTCAAAGCATCCTTCAGAATGTAACAACTTACCAGAATATGTCCATCACATTTGTAACAAAATAATTCTGTGCTGGACATCACTCTGCTAAACATTTGAAGGGTTTTGCTGGTATACATCTAACTTGTAAATAGAGTGAAGATTATGACCTGTATTAAAGAATGTAAAAAATTGAGTTATTGGTTGAGAGGGGTCCCATTCAAATAACAACAACAATCCTGGTCAGGGTGAACCACAAATATCACTAAATTAACCTGTACTTCATCATCTGGTAGCTTGACACAAAAGAAGTTGTGCTTAATTTAGGGGCACTATGTAAAGTATTTATGCAGCACACAAACAGTAATAAGGTGGGAACACAACAGAAGAATAATCCCAAGCCAATTTTCAAATATAGATGGCATTTCAACATATAAAACGATACCAGAACATCAAAAACTAAATCATTAGAACCAGAGATATAAATGTAAAACATTTTAGGGAAAATAGTGCTTTGAAGCAGAAAGCACCACTCCCGGTTATCTGGTCATGCTAGACTGGGGAAAGTCACAAGTTCAGGCCGACCATGATGAAGCATGGGTTGGATACAGTGAACAGAATGGTCCCACTGAAGTGTAACCTTCTCAAGTCCGGAATGTAGAGTGTGTTAGCGTTGGAGGAGACTATTGGTGTAAAGAGCATGTTGAGTATTGTGGATAGTCGTGGATGTTGTGTGAAGAGCATGTTGTCACTAGAGCTCCACATTGATTAATTATCATGGATGACCACTGTTGGCGAGAAGTGTAGGTCTCACATTGCGGTCATCGTGGATGGTCACTCTTGGCACAGAGAGAATGCCTTACCATTGCTTAACATTGTTGATAAATGCATGCTGCAGATTTTTGGAACAAATGGGCCCGTTCACGGTCGTGAACATCTCAAATCTCAGGACTTTCAGATTTTTCTTCTGCAGGAGCTCTCCCTGGTGCCAACTAAGGTTCCAGAACCTGCGGGCACCCCTTAGGGGATCTTGACTCAGTCCAGCAGAGACCAGTAGGAGGTAGGAGGGCTAATGCAGCTCCCATTTATGCTGATCATCTGGTTAACCTGGGATCAAGGCAAGCAGGTCCAATCTTACTTCTTCAGACAGCAAAACAGTCCTTCTGGCAGCAGGGCAGTTCTTCTGCAGCAGGGCAGTCCTTCTTCTGAATCTTCCACAGGTCCAGGAGTGTTCTGATGAGAGGTTCAAAGTTCCCATCTTTATACCTGCTGCCAGCCTTTGTATGGAGGATTTCATTGACCTACCCAAAAATCTAATTCTCTTCAGTTCTTCCCTTAGTTCTGGTGGCAAACTGTCAGGGTGACAAAAGGCAGGGCATGTTCCTTTGTGTGTGCTGCAGGCAGGACCCCTTGAAATGTAATCAGGGCACGGGGCAGCTGCTCACCAGCCATCTGGTCAGGAAGACACCATCTCCTTATGTACATGTTTCCTTAGTCTATCTGTCTAGTGCCATATACAGTTATGGGACTCAGGACACTGGCTGAAAGCCATAGTTGGTTTGGATAAGAAAATTACAACTTTCTAAAAGTGGTACTTTAGAAATTGTAACTTAAAATCGGACTTCACCATTAAAGAGGATGTACAATTGCAAATCATTTGAGTGTAAACATCATATCTCGACCTGCTCCTAATCTGAATTTAGTAAATTAGAAATTATTTTAAAACTGCACTACAGGTTGCAGAGGCAGGCTTCAGGCATGATTTGCAGTGCTGTTTTAGTGGTTGGCACAAGGAGTGCAGCTGGCCACTAATGAGGGGTAGCAAAATGTTTGGGTGTATACCACACCAAGGATGTCAAGTCTATTAATGTATTTTTTTAAATAAAGCAGCTTTACATAGCTGGAAATGTGGTCAAGTTAAATGCTTGATTCTGCAGGTGACTTCAGATCAGCTCTAGCCTACCTCCGAATTAAGCCCTCTTGAGAGTGATAGATTAATTATCAATACATTGGGTATCATGTTTTTTACTTGCAAGTGCTATACAAAAAAAGTTAATCACAGAGCCAATGAAGATAGAATACACGTTTTTTTAATCATAGAAAATAATCATACGATAAAAGTCAGCATAAAGGACAATGGAATGTTGAAAATCATATGTGATACAATCAAAATTCATCCGGTTTGCATTGCATAAGCAGCTGGACAATAATAATAATGGGGTTCATTTGCATTTGAAATATCGGTTTTTGCACCTCCAGCTATCATGCTTTTGCACTGGCTTCTCACATGGTCCTGAATGAGACCGGCCGGTGAGACGGACTGAATACGCGGATCCAGTGACGGTGTCGCCTCAAAGCAACTCGGAAATCGTCCAAAGTCATTTGTGACGATCAGGTTTCTGGCCACAATACATGTTCTCGCCATTGTTGCTCTTTGATTTATTCCCTTCAAATTGGCTTATCAACTGAAACTGATGACAAACCAGCGATTGCTGATAACAAAGGCTATCACTTCGTTTCAGTAATGGCTCGCTGGTTTTGCCCTCATCAATTAACTATCTCAGCACTGCTGCACCCTGAATGAATCCGCACATCCCTGTTTGTTGACCAATGCTGATGAATACGGCTATTGCAAGTAGCAAATGCTCGCACTTCGACTTACACTCTGCATGCATGGTGGAGAGACAGTCATCCATTTGCCAGAACAAGGTCCCCATGGTTTGAAGGCCTCCACACACTGATCTCTCGACAGTGCTGAACACCCACTAGATTGGACTTTTCAATATAGAGGCCACAGCATGATGATCTTTCAGACTGGCATCTCCAATGCCCCATTAACTACTTGTGCCAGTCACTGCCACAACTCATTGGTGCTTCCAACACAATCCTCTGTCCTGATGATGACCCCTGTGCAAAAAATCTGTTAGGGGTCGAAATGCCGTCAGCTGTTCCAATGGACTGTTTTTATTAGATTTAGGATACCAACATCCTTATACCGAGTGTTGTACAAATATCTATTATCCGGATCAGTTGCACTATGTATATAGCATGTGAGCATTTTATGCTCACCTTTTCACGTACACTGCACCACAACACCATTTGGAGACCGTACGTTATCAATGTATTTCTAAAAAATGGAATTTAAGAAATTAACTGAATACATTGTGTTTGAATCCCAGGTTAAGCCAATCTATGGATGGTTTGTTCTAATTCTGCCACGAAAGTTGAGGCAAATACTGACCTCTTATATAACTTTGCTCCTCTAATAATAAATGACATTTGCTTTTAAAGCTCTGTAAGGGGAAGTTCTATACTAAAGTAGTTTATTACAGTGCCAATGAAGATAGAATAGAAACTGTTTTCCTGAACTAGTGGCAGGGATGTTGGCACGTTTGTTACAACCTTGGACACAACTGGCATTGCCCTTAGTCCCTTACAAGAAATGGATAGCTCTACCGTTACAGGTTAAGACCCTAATAGATGTATGGTGAAAAGCAACTAAAAGAGAATGGAAAAAGTACATTTATATGCAACAGCTTATTCCCTGGTGCTCTGGGATTAACCCAATGATGCCATCTTTCCTGAGAGACAGAGGTGAGAGTGATACTCCATGTGACATGAGAGACCTGCTTGAGGATAGCCGAATTGGAGCTATATGGTCTTTTGTGATAAGTGGGGGATAGCTGGTGGAGCCCTCTTGGAATATGCTGGTTTGGTTTTGGCTGTTCACAAGGCCTGGGAAGGATTTCCACGAGAACTGGAAACACATGTTAAACCAGACCCTGCTATACATGGAAGGTGAGGGAAAACTCATCACTTGAAATTATTTATTTTTGATACCATGCCAACTACCCATATAACTACACTGAAGGCACAGTGGGAAGGTGATATGGGCATGGAGTTAAGAGAAGATGACTGGAGAACTATATTGGGTAACTGCAGGAGAGTTACACATAATGCAAGACTAAAATGTATACATTATGAATGCATACATAGGGATTATATCACTCCACAGTGGCTGCACAGTCTGGATTTCTCTAGATCAGAACAGTGCCCCAAATGCAGAATAACAGAGACAACCTATATTCATATGTGGTAGACATGTAAGGGTGTGAGTGCTTTTTTGGGTGAAGTAATTCAGACTTTTCGAATACTAACCGAATTGCAAATATTGCCACCGTACAGATATACTTACTGGGACTAATTCACCCACAATAAACACACTAAATATGTGGAGAAGGCATTGGAACTAGGCCTCACTGTGGCAAAGAAGTGCATAGCACTAAGATGGTTGCCCAAACGACTGCCCCATGAAAGCAATGGTTATGGAAATTTGTGAGGTGGCTACGAGATGAATGTGGGGTACGCCAAAGGTTGGATTACAACAGAGTGGAACAGGGCAAAAGGATGGAATGGGACTTAGTAGAAGTCCAGATACAACAGGAAATGGGAAATGGGAGACCCAGAACCTGGACAAGTTGTGGAGGGGACAATTGATTAGTACTCTTCAGATATGTCTGTGATGCTGATCTACTGTAATTTGATGCAATAGTACCAGATATGCTGTTTAAGTGATCCAATGTTAAGTATGGATTTATATTTATTTCCACATGGTGTGACTACCATCTCTTTCCTTGTTTAGGGTGTGGGGGAGGGGACAAAGTTAATGGACTGTAATGTAACTTTGTTTTTAAACTCAATGGAAAAAAATATTTAAATGTAAAAAAATAAATTAATAATTTTGATCACTGCAATTAATGATACTGTAAAGATCGGCCTACAGGACAATGTAATGTCGAAAATTGTATGTACTACAAATCAAAATTCACTGTGTTTGCATTGCAGTAAGCAGTTGCACAATAATAATCATTGGCTTCATTTACACTTGAAATAGCTGTTTTTTCATCTTTCACTATTATGCTTTTGTACTTGCTTCTCATTTCTTTTGGAGTCTTTTGACACGTTTTATCCTGTGTGGTAATTGCATGTGCAGCACATTGTATTGCAGAATTTGAATGTTCTAGTACTGTGCCAATTGGGTGTGGGTGGCATTTTTAAAAAGCCCATGTAGTTGGGAGTAGGAGGAATTATGGCAAAAATTCAGACAATGTTTCACCACTTTGCCTAATTCAATGAGAAGAAACGTGAAAAATCATAGCCTACCTCCCTGGGATAACTTCCTGCTCCAGCATGTGACATAATCTGTAGTTACTTCTCTGCTAAGGAGGGGGGCACCACTCAGCACTGCTCTTTGAGCTTTGTAAAAAGGAAAAGGAAAACTATAAGAATGCAGCGTTATAATCATGTTAATTTACAGTACTGAGAGAGGGTTCTGGAGCGGGCAGGGCTGGGTTGTCATCACGGCCAGCAAGGGAGGTGTGGTTGGGGCACTTAAGTGCGCATGGCAGTTTGCCTGGCCAGCTTGGGCTGGCCAAACAATAATGCGCACTTTGCATGTTCTCCACCAGCTGTATTGTACAGCCTGGGTGGAGAAAATGCACAGGCTCAAAGTCCCCATCTGAGCGCCGAACCAAAGTGCTCTGACCAATCATGACATTGCTGTAATGGTGACAGCAGCATCATGATTGACTTAGGGTAACCTGTGTGTGCTTCATGTTTCTGGTAGGAGCAGAAGAAGATGGAGGGGAAGCGAGGTGGCGGCTGACAGTCAATAAGTAATTGTATTGATTTGTCTATCCGCCACTCCCACCCCATTGGTTCTTTTTGGTGGCAGCCACTACTGCACATGAGCAAGGACAATCTGGACTAGGAAATTACTGGAATGCAGCCACTCTGCAGTTACAGGGTAAGAGCTGCTGAGGAGAATTTTATGGCATGTTGGAAGACATATTTAATGCCAAAGATGTGGGATATTATTGGGTGCATGCACAACTCTGGGCTGACCACACTTCTTGGCAATTCGTAGATAAGGTAACCAAATATTGAAAAACAAATTTGGGGCATTTCACATTCACAAGAGTGAGGTACAGAATAGAATTCTATACAACGTTTACAATATCATCTGTATTCATTAATTTGGATTCTACTTAGGGCTGCTAACTATTTCTGCACTGGAACACATATAAACGTGGCTCCTCCTGAATACAGTCGACTGTTTTTGAAAGAAGGACATGTGAAAAATGTTGTGAAATTCACGGACAGATGGTAAAAATATGGGACCAGCTTGGCAAATCCTGGACATTGGACAGCCTATTGCATTGGCAGAACAAGGAGGTGGAGAGATGGAGACTCAGACCAGGGCACAGGAGATGACTGCCAACGCAGTCAGTAATTCTGCTGGCTGGCACAGCGGTATCCAGCAATAAAACCAATTTATGGCTGCTACAAAAGATCATTACACCTGTCTGCGTTTTGATAAACAAATCCCCTCGAGCTTCACATGTTGGAAAGAGTTTATGGGCCTTATTTCCCCTTTAACCATCCGTGCATCACTCTTTATGATGCTCAGTCGCAGACCCATATCTAGAAGGCCATGCAATGCCACTTTGAATGGTTTTTCATGTCCTTTATTTATTTTTTGTTTATTTATTTTCATTTCAAAAGTTTATATAGTGCAAACATGACCGTTCAGGGTATCAGAGTGCTGTACAGAGAAGCAGAAAAGTTAAATAGGTAAAGGTGTAAATTGTGAACACTTAAACATACAAAAATTAGAAAAAAGAACAGCCAACAACATAGTGGATATCAAGTAACAAAATTACATAGAGCCAGGCTGTAAACAAGTTTTTATAGTCTGTTTGAGTGGCTTCAGGCCTATTGTTGCATATAATTATTCAGGAGAAACCATTTGACTTCCTTTTTGATTGAGGAGTTGGAAGGGTTGGATCTGATTTCAGGAGGAAGAGCGTTTCATATTCTCAGTGCAAGACTGGAGAAGGTGCGGCTATAGGTTTTCTTATTTTTAACTCTTGTGACTTCAACAGAAGAGTATTAGAACTTCTTAGGGCCTGATTCACAGCAGATAGTTCGAGTTTTTTTGCAAGGTAAACTTAAGTGTTATAATGAAGCGCTTTGTGTGTCAAACAGACTATCTTGAACCAAATTCTTGGTTCAAGAAAGAGAAAAATTAAGTTGTATTAGATCTGGTGTGATGTGATTATGTTTTCTTGATGCTGTGATGTGTCTGGCAGAAGAGTTCAGTGTAGCTCTTAAAGGGGCAAGTATAGCTTTGGGTAGCTCTGCCAGGGTCATAATCTAAATGGAAGATAACTAGGGATAGGACTGCTAGCTGCATATCATTGGGAGGCAGGAACGGTTTGATTTTCTTTAATGTGTTGAGTTGGTGATGGGCTCCTCTTGTGGTTGCACTGATATAGTCTTGCATATTCATGTATTTGTCCAGCATTATGCCTAATTATCTACTGGTGTACACAACATGTGGAGCACAGTTGAGAGCCGTTAGTTCTTTTAGCCAATCTTGAATGGGGGCAGAGTAATCGTGGGGGCCTTGTGGATATGGTGCAAAGTACTGCAGTGCAAGTTGCTGCTTTGCCTTACACTGGATTTTCCCACGCAACACCCATGGGTTTTGACACATTCTCAGACTTACAAGAATCTGTAAACCTGGGAATGCATCAAAACAGTATGCCTCCCCAGGGGAGGCGGATCGAGGAGAAACATGTTTATTTCTCCTCATTCTCATTTTTTCCTCCTCCTGTGTGTGCTGCATTCAAGGTGTTTCTTGAAAGGTTTTAGTTCTATGGATTATGCTGTCTTACAAATGCACAGGACCTTAAAACTTCCATTATATTTTATTACTACTGGCAGCATTTCACTTTGCTTCTTATCACTAATCTATTGTTCCATGAAAATGTGGAGTCTCTGATTCATTGTACCGAACCATGTACTACTAACAAACCAAAACAATTCTCCTGTGAGAAAATATACATGTGTATAATGTACACGACATTATAATATCATAAGCCTTCCACTGGCAGAATGTTCAATCCAACCAAAACACACCACCAAGCATTAAATTAAAATTCTCGTTAACAGTTTCGCCCTTACCAATATGCATCTACTGTAATAACTGCAAGCTCACTCACAGGCTAACCTTTATTGCGTGCATCAAAATAATGCTGAATAAATATGCCAAATTATGCGCAATGACTAGACACTTTAGGCCCGATTCATAGATGTAAACTTACAATTTTGTCTAGGTTTCCTTTTTTACGGTATTCCCAATCATGCTTTTTAATAGTAACTTTACGAGTGCGGAGCTTCCACAGTTTGTCCTATTTTTTTATGTACAGTTTAAGGCCGGTAAATAGGTCTGTGGCATGAACTAACCCAATTTTGCGAGTCGGTAACCTATTACCAACTTGCAAAATAGGGTTTGCAACTCGCTACTAGGAAGTGCCGTGCCAAGGGCGTCTCTTCCTCATAGCGACTCACAGTGCCCTGCACGAATGTTTCGCGACTGAAATGCGGTCGCAAAACAGTCGCATTTTACTGCCAATAAACAGCTGGTGGTAGACCAGTCGCAAATGGGAAGGAGTACCAAAGGGACCCATTCCCCTTTGCAAATGTAGGTGAGAATATGTTTTAAGTTAAACGTTTCAATTTTCTTTTAGAAATGCAGCCTGTTTTCCTTTAAGGAAAACGTGCCACATTTTTTCAAAAAATGCTTTATTAAAAAAGCAGTCCCAGACATGGTGGTCTGCTGACCCCAACATGCCACCATCCCCCTGAGGGCTAGCCATTGCCAATGGGTCGCAAATTGTGACCTGACTCATGAACATTAATGAGGCAGGTCCCTTGCGACTCATTTGGGAATCACAAACAGTGTCTCAGACAATGTTTAAATTCTGTTTTGTGAGGCACAAATTGTGAGTCGCAAAAAAATCGCAATTTGCGTCTCGCAAAATGGAATGATTGTACATCTGACCCTAAATAATTTATTTGGGAATATAAAGAAGAGTAAATGTATTGCCTTTGTGAATCCTGCCCTTCTTTTTTAACAGCAAATTAAATGCAAAAACTAAACAACCATCTTAGGAAATATGGATAGAGAATCGTATCATAGCTCTTAATGATCTGCATCAAGCTAATTTCTCATTTAATCCGATCAGTGACATCAAACATGTTAAATCCCCTCTGCTAAACTACAGACCGACGAAAGATTAACTCGACTCAGAGATTAGGCAATCACTAAAAAGAAGTATGCAATGGACCACGGCTGGATACAGATCAGCCCTTCTCCAGCACCTAGCCCACCTACAACTCAATTATCTACCAATACATCAAAACTATAAACCCAACACGGCAGTAATGCAATGCTGCTGAACAATAAAACAAGCATATAAAAAGAGAAGTTTGTAATCGACCACGACTGGATACAAACCAGCCTTCTCCAGCACCTAGCCCTTCTAAAACTCAACTATCTACCACTGCATCAAAATTATAAACACAGCGCTGCAGGGATGCAAGACAGCAGAACAATAAAAAAATGTTTATGAAAACGAGACACCTACAGTAAAATTAGGCCTGGGCAAAATTTAAGTAATGCCAGAATAGTTCTGAAAATTTCTGGGAATTTCTTGATATGTTTATTACACCAAATTCCTGAAATTATGCCATTATGACCCTTTGTATGGTAATGCACCATTTACTGTAAAGGTTTACTGTGAACATGCAGGGTGCTTTAGTTTAAATACGTCCTCGTGCCTCAAATTAATGCAAGAATGCATGATGAGGTAAAATATAGTGCAAAATTATGGATTTGCATTTCATGTAATTACACAAATGTTTGTGCATTTTTACTGTAATTTCATTTAACTGCACATAAGCAAATTATGCACATTTTGCACTCTCCTAAATAAAATGTGTGAAAGCATACCAAAATACTCAAGCTCTTTCTTAGTACCTCAAGCTAAGTGCCCCATGTACTAATTAATGATTGCATAAATCTGGTCTCAATTTGAGACCAGCAATTTTCTTACCAGTACACAATTTAATTCAACCATAGTTTGCTAAATTCCGATCTGAAGTGGGTCGCAATGCAAACTACCTCATGAATATTACTGATGTAGGTCGCAAATTGCAACTAAATCCGAATGATAGCCATCACAGGCATGGTGGATTTCTAGGGTTAGCAGATCACCTTATCAGTTAGTGTCTTTCAATAAAGAGAAATTTTCAAAATAAAATTAGCCCATTTTTATTAAAGGAAACAGTGATGCATTTCAAAAGAAAGTTTTTCATCCTAGACCACTACCTACTGCCCAACAAGCTTTTTGTGTACATTCATAAATGGGAAAGGTTACCAAGGGAAACACTACCCTTTTGTGAATTCACTCCCATCTCTGCTTTACATTTTTTACAAACAGATTTTGGTTGTAAAACATTAGTCATCCCTTACAAAATCATTATTTGGGAGGGAGGTTTACAGCACACAATTCGGTATGGAGTCACTAAGCCCTTTTTACTGTCAGTAAACATGTATACAGACTCCTAAAATGGTTTGGGCCATATCAAAAATCTACATTGGAGTCACAAAGAGAGATTTGTACTTTTTGCAGCTGTAACCTTTTTTATTACATCTGGATCTATGCACTGTATCCTTCACAAAAACCTGTGAACCCCAGTGATCCCCCGTTGCAACCTTCCCGCTACCCCGGGACACCGCCTTGGAGGTAGGTGTTCGCTCTATAAATGTCATGAAGTAAATTAGACTATATAGAGCTGGTTTAAAAAAAAAAAGACTCCCGCCGGCTCTGCAAAGAGAATGGTGCTACACGTGAATATATTGCTTTTTTGCTAATCATTTCCAAGTAAGTAATAGAAATTCTCGTCTTGGAATAAGACAAATTACCATCAAACCTTTATCAATCAACTTTTAAACATTCACCACCTGTAAATGAGGCCAAGACCAATCTCCTGGACACTACTAATAATTGCTGCATGCATAAAATAAATAATTGGGTGTCCAAGCCACTGCTGCAATGCGACCTGTTGAACCGACAGACTGGATCTCAAAATCTTGACAAATTAACACAAAAGCCAAACTAATGACAACCCACAGGCACAACTCTCAGACCCCTTGTAAGGAGATCGCCAGGACTGTCCACCATTAGGACTGGATCAAGATGGAAATAAAAAAACAACTTGAATACATGTAATATATAAGATGTAACTTGCAGCCATAATCCATTTATCCCCACCCACCAACTCTTGTGTGCGTGCCTGGAATAGAAGTACTCTAAACTTATAAAACTCCTCATTAATTTGTTACCTCCTCTGACTGATTTTATTCTGAGTTTGCCACTATATTATATATTCTGTTTTATCCACCATTCAAAAATCAATAACATTATTGAAAAATTAACAATATAAAAATACTGAAATTCCACACTGTCTTGCAGTAGCAGCAATCATTGGTAAACCCTAGCTCAATATTTCATCACAAGCCATTAACATCACCTTAAATATATCAGACATTTACCTACACTTATGCAAGACTATATACACATGAAAAAAACCATTATAGAAAACATGCAGTGCAATAACCACTGAATGGTATACATTTGCAGCATACACAGAGGCCTCCAAGTGGCGGGGGCAGGTGTAAGCCCATTGGTTGACACTCTTTCAGGCCCTATCTCAGAGGAGCATTCTATCCCCACCATCTCTATTGGTCCACCGGAAGTAAACACTTTAAGCAAACCACCTCTTGATATCGAAGTTATTCTCGAGGCATCTGCGTCTCTGGAGGCCACCTCAGCCCCCCCGGATTTAGGGGGGGAATGCACTGGTGTTATCCATAATCACCCAGGTTCAGGAATTACTGAGAGCACTGAGCCTCCGCCAATTGGTTCCTCCTCTGATAGGGAAAAAGTGCCAAGCGAATATTATTTCTCTGTCTCAGATGGGGCCGAGTGGTCCGAAGAAGAAGAACCCAGCTCTTATTTAGGCTCAGAATCAGAATCCGAACTCGAGGGTGGCATCCCGTCAACCAGTGTGCGACCACCTTTGGCTAAGGGTCAGCCCTCGAAAATAGATCACTCTTCTCGAGAACTGACCTGGGATCATACGCCTGACTTAGCCTTACAGGGAGGACCTGCCGGGGATAGCTCTGAAACGCTCTCTCTTGGAAACTATCCACCAGGAGATTCTTGCCCACAGGGAGGAAACACGCCAGGATAACCGTAAGGCACAGGCCGCCATGAGGAAGATTCAGGGTGTAGTAAGGAAACTATCAAAGACATGTACAAATAAGGCGGACAGAGTCGCGAATCTGGAGGAGAGGGTGGTATCTACGGAGGCTGAGGCAGCGGAGGCAACGTGTAAAGTCAATGCCCAATGTTCTCAGGTTACGGATCTCCAGTGGAAAGTTGAGGAGATGGAGAAAAGGCTCCGTAGGAATAACCTGAGGGTCCCTGAGGGTTTGGAAGGGTCGGATATAAAGGCATTCATCATCAAACTCTTTGAACGAGCATTCCCAGAACTTTCAAGCTGGAACTGGGCTAATGAGATACAAAGAGTTCATCGCACCCCTTTCAAGCCTCGGACCAATGCTAAAGAAGGCGACAAACCCAGAGCAGTATTATTTTTTTTCGGAAACTTTATATTGAGGCAATCTATTGCAGAAAAAGCCAGACCGGATGCTAGACGGAGTGGCAATGGATTCTCCTTCTTTGTTCGCCCGGATTACTGCCACACGACTGTGGAAAGAAGGTGGCGCTTGAGGGAAATGATTAAACCATTTCAGGAGAAGAAGATTCAAGCCTATCTTATCAATCCGGCTCAGTTAAAGGTGACATTTGATGGGAGAACCTTTTTCTTCTCATCAGAAGTTAAAGCAAAGGAGTTTCTGCTTTCTTTGGACAAGAAAGTCGATTAGGCGCTGGACTGAGCTTGTGGGAGAAATACTTAGGCGGAGGCTTGGGTTGTAGTTTGTCTTGATTTAACAAAATAGGAAGCTACTATCAAAGTAAGGACATATAAAGGGTTCATTGTCTTTGTTTCTCAGTGAATGTCCTCACATACCCATACTGCAGCACCATCACATGCTCAGACTTATTCTGAGCGCTTCACTTAGGAGGGTTCGGGGGAGGGTTGGCAGAAGGGGCAGGATCCTCTTTGGAAGGGAGGGAGATTTGGGAGGGTTGAAGGGTGTTGGGGGTATGCGGTTAATGAGGGGGAGAATAAGGGTTTAAAATGCAGTTTGTTTCATCTTGTTTTTTTTGTGGTAAGATTCAGGCATCAATGATACAGAAGCACAAGCAGTCCGAAAGGCAGGATAATTATGTTGTTCTAATATTGGGTCAAGATGGTTTGCGTTAGAGTTTGCTCTCTAAATATAGGTGGGCTGAATGACTGGAGGAAGCGCACAAGGCTGGCTCATTTTATAAAGAGTAATAGAATTGATATCCTCTGTCTCCAGGAGACCCACCTTCCATGGTCAAAGAGGAATTTGCTGTTTCTCAGTGGATTCGAGTTACCAGCCTGTTCTACTCAAACTTCAATTAATAGGGGGGTCGCGATGTTAACCAAGAGACATTTGGGAGGGGTTAGAAGGACCAAGTTGGATGGCGGTGGTAGATGGGTTTTGGTCGAATTAGTAAGTGGTCCAACCCTCTGTGTAGTCTATGGGTCAAATGAAGACGATCCGGATCCCTTTGACTCAATGGAATTAGAACTAGCTTCCTGGCCTACCCCCATAATCATGTGTGGTGATTTTAATATTTCAGCTGACTGGAGTGATTCGGGGTTGTACCAGGGTCGAAAACCAAAAGTTTATAGGGCAATAAAAGCCCTTATTAATTCTCATGGCTTGATAGATGTCTGGGATACAAAGGAACCTCTAAAACCGGGCTACACTTATTTTTCAAATCCTTATCAGAAGTACACCAAGTTAGACTATTTCTTCATTTCAGCTAGTGAAATTAGCAGGGTTGGAATAACAAAATTACCGAAAATATTGTCAGATCATAACCCGCTGATATTGTCATATGAAATGCCTGGTTTTGAACGGGTCAGGACCAGATGGACCTTTGAGAGACAATTACTGGGAGACTCGAGATATACAGGGCACATTTTGAATTGGGCAGATGGGTTTTTCGCTGCCAATAGATTTAGCGCATCCAGGAATATCGTCTGGGAGTCATTTAAAGCGGCCCTAAGGGGGGAAACTATAAGTTTTGGTGCAAGGATAAGGAAGGAGGATAAGAAGGAAGAAGAAAGATTAGTGGGTATTTTGTCTGACACCGAAGAACAGCATATGAGAGAGATAGCTGGGGGAGGGGACAGTAGGAAGAGCCAGTGTGAACTGTTAAAAAATAGAGCAGAAATACACAAGTTGATCTCCCAGAAAGCCTCAGGAGAGTACCTGACTACCAAGGCCAAGCGCTATGAGACAGGTGAGCTAGCTGGCAGAGTTCTAGCCTTACAAATAAGGCAGGGGAGGGCTAGGAATATCATCTCTAGGATTGAAGTAAATGGTCAGGAACTCACGCAAACGGAGGAGATCTTACAGGCTTTTAAAAACTTTTACCAACACCTGTATGACGAGGAAACACGGGATGTTAATCAGGGGGGTGAGGTTGTGGATATTGGCCCCCGTCTTAATTCCCTAGAAAAGGAGGAACTGGACAGAGATATCAGCGGGGGAGAGATTATAGAGGCTTTGCATGAGCTAGCCTCCGGTAAAGCTGCCGGCCCTGATGGGATTCCCCTGGAAGTCTATAAATGTCTTGAATCAGTGGTTACACCATTATTAGTTGATTTATTCAATGGAATAATGTTTACTGGAGTGGTCCCAGCCTCTTGGCAGGAAACCAATATTGTGGTTTTTCATAAGAAGGGGAAACCCCTGGAGAAACTTGGCTCCTATCGCCCAATCTCGCTTATTAACGCGGACGCCAAGCTTTATTCAAAGGTTTGGGCTAAGAGGCTCGGCAGGATCATTGGCGGTCTCGTCTCCCCCTGGCAACATGGATTTATCCCGGGTCGTAACACTACCGATCATATTAGAAGAGCTATAGCGTTATTTGACGCTCAGGTTGCAGGGGGAGGGGAGATGGCAATGATCCTGCTAGATGCGGAAAAAGCCTTTGATAGGGTTGTATGGAACTTCCTTTGGGGTCTTTTGGAAGGTAGAGGATTTGGGGAGATAGTTATTAGAGCTCTCAAAGCTATGTATGTGAATCCGGTTGCAAGGGTGGTAGTTATGGGTGAGAGCTCGGAGAGGATAGATATCAGGAGAGGTACCCGGCAAGGCTGCCCCTGCTCCTCGATTCTCTTTGCCTTATACATTGACCCTCTAATCCAGAAAATTTTGGGGTCTCCCAGGATCAGTCCAGTGGTCTGTAATGGCCATACCAGCAAAATCTTGGCCTACGCCGATGATTTGGCAATTATTACAGTTAATCCCCAGCAGGCGCTCATGGTCCTGGTCGAAATAGCAGAAGAGTTTGGTAAGCGGTCGGGCTATCTTTTAAATGAGTCCAAAACTCACATAATCTGTACTAGGAATATAGCTAAAAGTGATTTGAGATATGTGGACTCCGCAATTTATCTGGGGATTAAGATCAACGCATCAGTTAAGGAAATAATAGCCAAAAATTACCCTCCTCTTATGAAATCTATAGTGAAAGAGTTAAAAAGGATAGATGTCTTGCACCTCTCCTTGATTGGGAGGGTAAATGTTTTAAAAATGTCTTTTTTTCCTCGAGTCCTTTACCTGTTTAGAGCTATACCATTATTTTTGGATGAATCTACAATTAAAGGATTGGAATCTATTTTTATAAAATTTATCTGGCAATATGGTAGGATTAGACGATCTACTAACCTTATGTCACTGCCTAGGGAAATGGGAGGTTTGGCTCTCCCTAATTTGAGATTATATCATTGGTCATGTCTCATGACACAAATGTCTATTTTGTTTCAACAAGAGAGTGATTCTGGTGTCATCACCTTACCAGCTCAGGATTTACCGTCCATTTTTGAGGTGTTAATCGGGGAAAAGGCAAGAGGGTTGATGTTGCGGGAAGTGGACCGTAGGTATTATAAAAGGCCCCGCTTGAAGATTCTGGAAGGGGTCTGGGAGGTTTGGAAGGCTGCCTCCAAATTTTGCAAAATCACAAAAGTCAACTGTTATCTCCACCTGTGTAACTCAAGTTTACTCCCGTATATCGGAGCCGACAGGAATTTATCGATCTGGAAGAATTATGGCATTAGGACCCTCGGGGATATGGGGTGTTTATGAACCATTGAGTTTTGAAGCCATTCGACAAAGGTTTGGCATTCCGGTCACGCATTGGTTTTTGTATGGTCAAGTCGCTCGGTGCTTAAAGGCATTGAGACCAAAGCCGTTGTTAATGGAGGAGGCCCCATTATTAGAACTGTTATTGGCCGGGTGTAAAAAAATTAAAGGGGTTTATAAGCAATTCGTATTGGAATTACAAGACGATCTAGAAAAAATGGAGGTAATCTTAGCTCGGAAACTGGGAGATCCGGATGTTGATCTAGACCTAGCCATATCCCTGAATAAAGAAGTTTTTAGATCCACCAATTTGAGGGCCCAACATTATAAAACAGTATTCAATCTTTATTATTCCCCTGCGAAACTAGACAGTGCTAAACAGTTGAAAAATAAAAATGTAATAAATATGTCCTAAAAGATTACTTTTTGAAAAATTCACTCCCTAGCCTTAAGATACACCTGCCTCATAAGTTAGGGTATGGAAAGGTAACTTATGTAGCACACTAACAAGATTAATTCTCTCATATCTTTTATCTAAGGTGGAACAGCAGTTTTTGATGAGGTAGTTCTTCAGCTTCATCTAATATATGGAAAAGTTTCCTTCCCTCCTAATATCAGATTAAAGGAAGACCTATACCCATGTTCTATAATTGCTAATTCAACAATGTCTAAGGAAGGCTCTGAACACGTTCTGAATGATTAAAAACCAATGTAACAACTTTAAATCCTTTCCTTCTTGGTAAGCTCAGATCTCTACCTGATGCTAGGGATAGGGATATCAGTACTTGCCTGTATTTTAAGATGATGTAAAATCACTTTTATCTGATCCTCTTTTCTATAGGATACCTATGTAGGCTCCTCCTGTATTGTATGTATGATCATGTCTGGTGAGCCCTGTTTCTGGTCATACTTCAGCATTAAAATCACTCTAAGGGTGGTTGATGCTACGATTGTGTGAGTTCATGAAGATGTTGTTGACATAAATTAAGCCTGGCACTAACTATGGATCCAATCAATGAAACTAAGGTGAAACAAAGCTGATTTTCATGCTCAGTTATAAAATAGAGAACCAGATGTTATTGGTAACGGTGTTGACTTTTGCTTCCAATGAAACTGAGCTGTTTAACATAACATGCATCATTTTAATATAAGCTCTAATGCAAAGGTCTACTTCAACAGCAGGGAAAGAGGTATGTTTTGCAATTATTCAAGATTGTTGGACAAAATAAACTTATTGACATATTTTTCTCAATTTAGTTGCTTCAGCCCTCTATTTACTTTAGGCATCTCAATTGGTCACAGAACCCATCAGCTGACCTTTACCCTTCTCAAAAGGATTATTGTATTTCCAGCATATGGTTATAACTTCAGTTGATCATTTATTATGAAGTCTACCAGGGGTAACATCTTCAGTGAATGAGTCAAGGAACTGTTGCAGGACCTAATAAGGGACCACATTCAGAGGTCAATCTCTCCGTTCGGTCTGTATCTGAAGTTCCTAAACCTCTTCCACCAATACCTGCCCAAAAGCCTGAGGATGAGGAGGATTGTTATGCGGGCTTAGCAATCCCCAAATATGTACAATGTATTGAAAAATAATTGTTGATAGAATAGAATCACACATACTCAGAATTTGAAGAGTTGTGGAAGTGAAGATCCTGTAATTACGAAAGTTGTGGAAAGAAATAAGAAGTTCTTCGGTTCTTTGCTTCCCATATTTGTTAATGCTAGAACATCTGTTTACAATGGAAACCAGCTGATGGTAATATTGAATGAGGTTTTTGTAAATAATTGTGTCTTCAACATTCAAAAGTAGAGCAAAACCCAGCAGATGATGAGAAAAGTCAATACACATTGAAGTCAGGCCTCAGAGTTAAAACAATGTCGATTCTCCAATTCACGATACTCGCGGTGTGAATTACAGGACATTCTGGATGTTAACACGTTTGGCTGGAACTTATCATGGCTCCTACTGCGTGAAAAGAGCACGATTACTTCTGAACAATATGAAGACTACCAGTGGGTAGCATGACGATCTGATAGTGTATGGATTCATTACAATAGAACAAACATATAATCTGTGTTGGAGAATCGACATTGTTTTAAAAGCACAATAAATTGGATTTTTTGACTGATCATATTATGAACGACACAGGATCATAATTGAGCCTTGAGGAAGCCCGTTTAGGGCGAAACGCGCGTCGGCTGTGGTCTTTGAAAAAAGAAAAATAATAAATGGGAATTATTTACATGTACAATTGCCGTCCAGCATGTTGAATTATCCATGGTCGTCTTAAATTATGAGAGGATGAAAGTAACACATATATGTTGTGCTCTGGTGTCATTATTGTATACAGTGATTGATGTACACTACTAGTGAGTGCAGACCATTACACAATCACATACATTTTGGTAGAGTTTTTTCCTTGGAATATTTTGCATCTTGAGAGCTGTCAATTTTCCCCATGAGTAAAGCAGCATCCATTGCATCTGTGGATATTGAATTTGAAGAAGGGATGGTTTATACCTACACTGTGCCACATCTCCAAGCCGTCTGCAAAAAATAAAATATTTCTGTCAGAGGTCTCATCAGAAAGGAGGAATACCAAAAGGCGCTGATGGCCTGATTGGAATCTAGCAATGCCAGCGAGTATCCATAAGAGCCTATGGTGGAGGGAGAGAATTTAGATGGGCAGCAGGAGGGGCCATTGGTCCTGACTGGGGGAAAGTGCCTTCCAGGGTGGGCAGCAGTGTTTTTTCAAAGGGCCCATCTCCAGAGGAGTTGGAGGACAGGGAAAGAAGCAGGGTGCATGAAATGGAGCTTGCTATGCTCAAGTTGGGGGGCCAGGGTGACTTAGAGAAGAAGAGGTTGGAGTTGGAATGCAAGAAATTAGCCATGGAAGAAAAGAAGATGCTTTTAGAGAATGAGAGAGTGTTGAGGGAGCTAGAGCTAAAAGCAAAGAGCTTGGAAATCACTATCTCTGGTGGCAGCACACCATCAGTGCCTGGAGAAGGGAAAGTATACATCCCCAAAGATGTGATGAAAGATTTCATGAAGCGGGAGGACATTGAGCAGCGTTTTAAGGCCTACCAGATAGCGTTGAAGTCCTACCAGGTCCCTGAGAGAGATTGGGGAGCGGGGTTGTGGGGCCGCTTCCTAGGCGAAGGGAGGATAACCTTGCCATCTTTGCCCACTGAGGATCAAATGTCCTATGCTCCCATGAAGGAAGCTTTGATTGCCAGGTATGGATTGACCCCAGAGCTCTATAGGCAGAAATTTAGGAACTGCAAGAAGATGGAGTTAAGTACTTGAATGGAGTATGTAGCTTACTTTTGCAGAGCACTGGATGGATGGGTCGGGGACAGCAAGGTAACTGACTTGCAGGGGCTCTATGATTTGGTTGCATGGGAGCACTTGTCCAGTAGTTGTTTTCCAGAGCTACGCCAGCACCTGATTGATAGCAAGCTGACTGACCCCAGGAAGCTTGCAGTGGAGAAGGACCACTGGGTCAATACCAGGGCCCACTAGGATCTTGTGGGAGACTCGGACAAATGTAGGCAGGGTCCCCAGCAGAAGAGCTGCGGGACAAGTGTAAACAGAAGGGGTTCCAAAAAGGGCCCCCAAGTAATCCCAAGGGAACCAAGGTAAGTGTTCGCAGCCTCCCTCTCAAAAGAAACCGTGGGACCCGCCAGGCCAGCCTGTGCAGAAGAGTCCCAAGACCTGTTTTAGCTGTGGTCAGGTGGATCACTTCCAAGAAAGTACCAAGTTTTTCAACATGGTGACCACTGCACCCACTGGTGCACCGCCCTGGGAAATGGCTAGCGTAGCCTTGTGGGAGGAGTTGGGTGCCCAAGGTGGGTGGGGTCCCACAGAAATGTCCCTGGTCTCTTTAGGTGAGAATGGTCCCTAGGGCTCATCTGCCTGATAACACTAAGACGTTCAGGCAGTGGGTGACCATCTATGGCCATTGTGTGGAGGCTCTGAGAGACACCGGAGCCAGTGTAACAGCTGTCAGTTGTCAGCTGGTGTCTGAAGAGCAGGTGGTCCCCAACACATTCTACCGTGTAGTTGCCGCTGACCACAAAGAGTGCCTCTGCAAAGTGGCACAGGTTCCCTTTGAGTGGGGGGGGGGTCTCAGGCACTTTGAGAGTAGCCATGCCCATTGACTGTCTGCCAGGTAATGATTTGGAGAGCTCCCCTTGGGTGAAGGTGGAGCGGAGGTCTCATTTAGAGATGTTGGGTCTGCCTGAGTGGGTGTGTGTGACCACTCAGTCAATGGCAGCCAGTAAGGATATTCAAGAGGACCTGAAGCCAGAAAGAGTGGCCTAGGTGCCTGCCAGAAGGAGAAGAGGCAGGGGGCACAGGAAACCGGCCCCCAAAGTTCCCACGGTCCAGGAGGAGGCAAACCTTGAGGGGGATGCCCTGGAGCCTACAGGGGAACAAGTGGCTGAACTGTGGGACCTGCCTGAGCTGACCTATCGGTAGCAGGAAGGAGGCCCAAGCAGGGAAGAGTTCTGTGAGGAGCAGAAGTGTCCTTCTCTTGTCGGTTTGCAGCAACAGGCTGCACACCAGGCAGCAGGTGATCAGTCTGGATCACATTGGTTTTATTGGAAGAATGGTCTCCTGTATAGCGAGCATAAGGTTGCTGAGCCTGGGTCAGCCCGTGTGCTGGTGGTACCCCAGCGCTTCAGAGCCTTCCCACTGGGACTGGCTCATGATGTGCCTTTAGCAGGACATTTTGGGCAAGACAAGACCTTTGAGAGGCTTGTCACCCACTTTTACTGGCCCCAAATGTGCAAGAGTTCTGATACTCATTGTAGGACTTGCCAAGCATGTGGTAAGAGTGGGAGGAAGTACAAGGTTCCTCTCCAACCATTCCCGGCGGTCAGCACCCCCTTTGAGAGGGTGGGCATGAACATTGTTGGGCCTCTGGATCCCAAGACAGCCATGAGAAACAGGTTCATCCTGGTCATGGTGGACCATGCCACCCGGTACCCAGAAGCCATCCCTCTCCGGACTGTGATGGCCCCTGTGGTGGGTCGTGCGTTGATGGGGATTTCCCGCATGTGGGGTTCCCAAGAGAGGTAGTCTGACCGTGATACCAACTTCATACCTGGGTATATGAAGTCCCTGTGGCAGGCTTGAGGTGTAACCTATAAATTCACCACTCCTTACCACCCCCAAGCTAATGGGCTGGTTGAGAGATTTAACTGGACCCCAAAGGGCATGATTATGGGTCTTGGTGAATCCATGAGGCATAAGTGGGATGTCCTCTTACCATGCCTTCTGTTTGCTTAGAGAGAGGTGCCACAGAAGTCCTTAGGGTTCAGTCTCTTTCAACTGCTGTACGGCCATCCTGTGAGAGGACCTCTGAGTCTGGTGAAATAAGGCTGGGATAAATCTACCAGTAAACATCCCCAGGATGTATATATCTACATGCTGGCCTTCAGAAACCAGACTAAGCGCTTCAGACAGCTCACTCAGGCAAATCTGGAAGCCAGCCAGGAGGAGATAAAAAACTGGTATGGTCAGAATTCCACTCTGATCGATTTTCAGCCTGGACATAGAGTTTGGGTCATGGCCCCAGTGGAGCCTTGTGCACTCCATGATAAGTGGACTGGATTATTTGAGGTGGTGGAGCGCAAGAGCCGCATCACCTACTTGGTGGACTTGCAGTCTCCTAGGAACCCTTTGCAGGTCCTATATGTGAACCGCCTAAAGCCCCACTTGGTGAGGTCTGAAGTGGGCATGCTCCCAGCAACTGGGATGGAAGAGGAGACTGAGCCTCTTCCAGACCACCTGTCTGCAAGGGAGCAAGATGGGTCAGTGGATGATGTGAACCTCTCTACCAACCTGACCCCTGAACAGCAGAGTGACTGTCGACAACTCTTGGGACAGTTTTCTGACCTGTTCTTCCTGACCCCCTGTGTTACTCAGTGGTGCGCCCATGATGTGGACACTGGGGACAGTCCTCCAGTAAAACATAAGCTTTACAAAGTGACTGACAGGGTCAGAGCTTGCATCACGGAGGAGGTCTCCAAGATGTTAGCGCTAGGGGTGATTGAGCCTTCAGACAGTCCTTCGGCCAGCCCAGTGGGCTTGGTCCCCAAGGCTGCCATACCCGGTGCCACACCAGAACTCCGATTGTGTGTGGACTACCGAGGGCTCAATTCAGCCACCAGAACTGACGAGCACTTCATCCCCAGAGCTGATGAGCTCATCGATCGGTTGGGGCTGCCCGGTTCCTCAGTACGTTTGATTTAACGTCTGGGTACTGGTAGATCGCCTTAACTGATGGCACAAGAGAGAGGTCAGAATTCTTGACATCAGATGGGCAATACCAATTCCGGGTGATGCCCTTTGGGATGAAGATTGCCCCTGCCACCTTTCAGAGTTTGGTCAACCAGGTTTTGGCTAGCCTGGAAGATTTCAGTGCTGCCTACCTGGATGACATTGCAGTGTTCAGTGCCACTTGGGAGGAACATCTGCACCACCTCTGGGAAGTGTTGAAGGCACTGCGGAGGGCAGGCCTCACGGTCAAGGCATGTAAGTGCCAGATCGGGCAGGGTTCTGTGGTGTACTTGGGACACCGGGTGAGGAGCAGCCAGGTGGCTCCCCTACAGCCCAAGATTGATACCGTTCTGGCTTGGGAACCCCCCAAGACCAAGACTCTGGTGAGAGCCTTTTTAGGACTCACAGGGTATTACAGGAGAATTGTCAAGGGTTATGGCTCAAATGTTGCCCCCTTGACAGAGCTGACTTCCAGGAAGCAGTCTAAGAAAGAGAACTGGACTGATGCCTGCCAGAAAGATTTTGATGCCCTGAAATCTGCCAAGTGCAGAGCACCCGTGCTTCAGTCGCCCAACTCCTCAAGGGAATACATTGTGCAGACAGGTGCTTCAGAGCATGGTGTGGAGGCTGTGCTCTCACAGCTGAGTGAAGAGGGCCTAGACCAACCTGTAGCCTTCATTAGTAGGAGGTTACTTCCACAGTAACAGAGGTGGTGTGTGATTGAGCATGAGGCATTTGCTGTGGTCTGGGCGCTGAAGAAGTTGAGACTCTACCTGTTTGGGACTTTCTTCCGGGTTCAGACAGACCACAGGCCCCTCAGATGGTTGATGCAGATGAGGGGTGAGAATCCAAAGCTGTAGAGGTGGTCCATTTCCCTACAGGGGATGGACTTTACTGTGGAACACCGCCCTGGTACAGAACACACCAATGCTGATGGTCTGTCCATATTTTGCTGCCTTAGTGAAGAGAACTCCCAAGAGGGTGGGTAGTTCTCCCCACATTTCAGCTGGAGGGGACACGTGTTAGACTTGGCACCATTGGCGTGGGTCTCCCTTCTTTTTTCTTCTGTTGCCTCCTGTGTTTTTGCTGGTCTAGAAGCTTTGGGTACTTTGCCACTGCTGTTCAGTGCCAAAGTGCAAGTGCTCCCTTTGTAAATTGTTGTTATGGATTAGTGATTCAAGGATTGGTTATTTGATTTACTTGTCATTCCCTAGTACAGTGCAGCTTATGTGTCCAGAGCCTGTAAATCAAATGCTGCTGGTGGGCTTGCAGCACTGATTGTGCCACCCACAGAAGCAGCTTGTTAAATGTGGCTCAGGTATGCCATTGCAGAGCCTGTGTGCAGTCTGGGACTGCCATGTCGACTTGGCAAGTACACACACTTGCCAGTCCCCAAACCTTACCTTTTCTGCATGTTAGTCACCCCTAAGGTATGCCCAAGGTACCCTGTGGTCAGGGTACATTGTGTGTGACAGACAGGACATGCCCTGATGTGTGTTGCATGTCCTGATTGTGAAATACTGCCAATTTCGTTTTTCACTATTGCAAGGCTATCTGTTCCCATAGGAGAGAATGGGTAGTTTGTTAATAACATCTTATAAATATAACTGACCCTGGGAACAAGATCGAAAAGAAAGGTTTAGTATGCTTGAACTCAGAATGTTAAAATGCATCTTTTAATGAGGGTGATTTTTACATTCTGTGTTTGAAAACACCACTTTTAGAAAGTTTCTTGCCTAACCATCCAGTGTGCCTCTGCTAGGTTTGTGTATTGCATGTCTGGCCTTTGGATGACAGGGGCTGGAGAAGGGCAGTAACTCCAGAAGTCTGATGAGTCAGGGCTGGGGTGAATAGGGCTGAGCTGCATTTAAAGTAGGTGGAAGAGATTTCCTTTTCACCTGAATGGGCCTGGTCTGCCTTCAACAATGCAGTCTTCACCTCCTGCCAAGAAGCTGCACCACTAAGGACAGAACTGGTTTTGACTGGGTACAGACACTCTTCAGAGAACAAAGGATTTTGGTGGATAAAAAGAGGGTCTCCCCAGACTTTTAGATTACTTCTGGGAAATCAAGAGGAAACCTTTGCCAAGGAGCAGAGCCGGAGAAGCTGAGGAGGAATACTGCCCCTGTGCTGTTTGTTCTGTGGGGTTGGCCTGCAGTGGTTACCAAGGAAAGTAGAAAAGGACTTTGCTGTTTTGCTTTGTCACCTGCTTGAAGAAAAGATCTCCAAGGGCTTGAAATTGAGATTGCCTCCTGTTCTGAAGTCTCAGGAACACAAAGACTTCACCCCTTCTATCTCTCTGCATTTGGAACTGCTGTTTCAGCTGCTACAGAAGGAAATTGCAACACCGATGCTGGCAAGAGACGCCATACCCTGCACCGAAGCCATGAGTGCTGCTCCATCTTACGATGTAGGCCCAATGACTGCTGCCGTGCCGCATCGACTCCGAAGCTGACTTCATCATCGCGGAGCCGATCCTCGACGTGGGTGTTCCCCAAATCCATCGACATCGTGCCATCGTAATGAACAGATGCTTTGACGCCATCACGACGTCACCTCCCCAACGCAGTAAGGAACAGTCGTCTCGCCTCCCCTGCCCTGCGGTAATGAACAGAGGCTTCACCTCCCCCAGGGTCGTAAGGAACTGATTCTGCGTGGCACCAATGAAGCATCACCTCCCCGACGCTGTGAACTGTCTTTGTTTTCATCATTTCCAAGTTACTGTTCTTTGGGGCCCGACCTCGCGTACCTCGCGGTCTGCGCCATACTTTGAGATTTCCACTGGTAACGACGTCGTTATAACTCCATGTGGAGTTATTTGTTGCTACAAGCTTTATTTGAGTGAATAACCTATTTTTGAGGATATTTGGATAACTGTACTGTGGATTTTTGTCATTTGGTCTTGTTTTGGTGTAGATAATGATTATTTATTTTTCTAAACTGGTGCCAAGCTACCAAGGGGGTGAGCAGGGGTTATTTTAGGAGTGTATCCCCCTTACCCTGACTAGAAACAAGGGCCCCTATTTGGACAAAGGTACCTACCTCTGCCAACTAGAGACCCCCATTTTTTACAGTGTGCATAACAGTTGCAGCTTAAATTCAATCACATTACATAATCATTACATATATCACATTCAATGCACTACATCCTGAAATTTCACATCAGAATACTATGCATTCTTATTGTGCATGTACAGGCAGCAAGCTACTATCCAAAATCAGCTTTCAGCTCCAGACATCAACAATATGCAGGGAATGGGCTCCATATATCTTTGGGTCTCGATGACCGTGGGAGTTCCTCTGCATAGCAATCCAGTTGGTCTTTAGAGTATGCCATGTCCCTCTTCTGCAGTTCAAATTTGGGGGATAGCCACCCTTCTTTTCGCCAGTAGCAATGCTGATGCTACAAGTTTCTAATAGACACATTTAGGGGCTTCACTTCTCCTGTTCCAATACCATATCTGAAAGGGCCTGTGTCACCTGCATCCAATAGTGATTAATGAGGTTGCAGGACCAGGCCAAGTGAAGGAAGTCCGCTTCCAGTGCTTGGCAGCAAAGACACTGTGCATCCGCTCATAACCCATATATTTTCAATTGTAGAGGACAGTAGTATATTTGCTGTAAATACTTAGAGTGGATATCTCTTAAATTTCAATTTGATGTTAGTCTACACATTAGGGAATCAGAAGACTCTCAGACTGCTAGCATTAGCGGTGATCTAAAAGAGCATTCCATTTATCTAGTGCAGCAGATATGTCCACAGTCCTGACTCGCTGGGATGCATTGTATTGCCAAGTAAATTTGGCTTTTGCAAGTGGTGCAGGTGAGCAGGATCTGTAATGCCTCTAGTGTTGGTGGTGCTTGTGCAAAGGGTGGGTAGAGAGCCTTCATGGCCGTGGTGATGTGTGAAAGTCAAGAGAGGGGTCTGTCTCTGAGTGCCAGAGAAGTCTTCGAGTTCTAACAAATTCCCACCCAGGTAGGCATCCCTCATCATTTCCAATCCTGCCTTCTCTAGTATGGACAGTGTTCTGGGTTCTTGTGCGGCCGATATGCTGGGGCAAACAATGGTGATTTGCCCACTCGTATGCTGAGTGCCTGCCAAGCCTTTGTTGTGCTTTATACTGAGTTTATTGCTGACGATGTCATGTCTGTGCATTTTGGGACAATATGGCCCTGAGAAGTATGGGACAAGCAGTAGCACTCTATCGCTGTGTGTGGTGTGTATTTAGGAAAGTAGTACCAATAGTGCACAAAGTGTTCTTGCTCAAACAAATAGTATAGGTGTAAATTCAGGGCTCCGAACCCCCCTTGCACATATGGAAAACTGACCGTGTGCCAGCTAATTCTAGGTTGCTTCTTTTGCCCAGGTGAGGGTATCATGTAGGACCTGAGAGTTTTGAAGAAGGCCTGTGTTGGAGAAATGGGGATATTTATGAACATATACAGAATCTTGGGGAGCACGATCATATTCATAATTGCTATCCTATCATCAAGTGACAAGGGAAGCCATGTTGATTGGGAAACTTGGTCCCCTAGACTCGAGACTGCGGTACCATGCTTCCATCGGATAACTATCTCAGAGTCTCTGTGCACCCAAACACCTAAGTATTTTATAGGGTCCATACACCACTCCAACAGGAAGTCCAGAGAATGTGGTTTGGTGCTCGGAGTCAAGGGAAAGATAGTTGACTTGGAGCAATTAATGCTCAGCCCAGAGTATCACTCATAATTTTTGTATGAGTGATAATTTGTAATCTTTTAATTGTTTAGTTGTTATTTTACTTAATTATATTTCATTTGTAAATTATAATGTATATTTTAATTTCATTCTTTTAGTAATTTGGCTACTTGGAGTTTTTTTTAAACTGTAGGGAGTGAAGTCAATTCAACCGGCACTGTATTTAAAGCTGGGTTCTCTACGTAAAGCACCATATTGTCTGCATTCAGATATATGGCTTGGGGACACTGGCAAAATTGTGGGGCAGCAGCAGCATGTCTTTGTCATATCACACAGCCCCTGAGTTCCAGTGCCAGGGTGAATAAGATTGGTGACAGTGGGCATTCCTTTTGTGTCCTTCTGTATATTCCTAGGGTCTCCGATGGGTCGCTATTGACGATAAAGGGTGCTACCGGGTCCGTGCACCATAAACAAATCCATCGCAAGAACTCCCGCTGCATACCCATACAGTGCAGGACTGTTAATATATATGGCCAGCTTATGGAATCAAATGCGTTTGAGGCATCCAGGAGCACCGCTGCTGTCTGGAGTAATGGGTGAAGCTAGTGGAGTACTGCAAAGATTGTGCGCAAGTTCTGCACAGTGGAGTGGGAGGAGACAAAGCCTGGTCGGTCTGGCAGGACCAGCATGGGGAGCAACGGCTGAAGCCAAGCCACTAGGATTTTCACGAGGACTTTGACATCTGCCTTGATTAATGACAATAGGCAATAAGAGTCACATCTCTTGGGTGGTTTATCAGGTTTTAAGAGCACTATTATTAGAGCTTCCTGTAAGATCAGTGGCAGTGTGTGTTTGTCATAAGTCTCTGTGTGCATTTCTCTGAGATGGGGCACAAATAGGGCTGCATACATCTCATAAAAGCCACCGGGGAGTACGTCACTCCCAGAGGCCTTTCCATTTGGGAGCGGGCTCATCACATTTTGTATCTTTTCCTCAGAAATGGGCTGTACTATAAGTTCCCTTTGACCTAGTGAGGGCCAGGCGAGCGCCATGTCATCCAAGCATGATGCTATCTCTTGTTCCGTTGCCGAGGTACCGGCCCCATACAGTCGAGGATAAAACTCCATTTATTGGGCCATAATAGTCAGAGTGTCATGGTGAGTGCCTCCATCTTGAGTATGTGCCCAGGGCTCTTTGATTTTGGCAGCTAAACTGCAGCCAGGGTGGCCTCCCTCCCCGTATGCTCTCTCAACCCAATGTCTGGACATGTGCCTCACCTCTTGTTCCGCCATATCATTATAATCTGTATTCTGTATAATGTCAGCCAGTGTTGCGGGGCTGGGGTGAACCTCCAAATTTCATTCTAGTTTCTGCAAAGTTGTCTCTATGGCCTGAAGGTGAGAGTGGAGGGCCTTCAGTACTCCGGCCTGTAATCCAATAGTGTCTCCCTTGAGGGTAGTTTTGAATGCTTCCCATAGCTTGCTTGTCTCTTCTACGGAGCCCTTGTTTTCTTCAAAGTATTGTACGATCACCGTTCATATCCCATCCCAGAATACTATGTCGAGTAGGGCTGAGGCTTCGAGTCTCCACTGTTATTTCCTTGGTATGTGAGTGGGAATGGCAACCGACAGCAGCACTGGGGATAAATCATTAGCAGTTATGCAAGCGGTTGACAATCTAGGTTACAATTAATTGTTTAATACTAGGTGCATGGTGACCCTGATTACTCTAGTAGATTTCATGAATAGGCTAACTCTTTCATTCTTTCATTTATTCATATGTTTGGGAGATATGGGATATTTGTAGTGCATGGTTGGTTGTATTTAGTTCACAATATGCAATGGTATCAAACTCATATTTCAACGGCAGTAGTGAAATATGGAAACATTTTAATGGGTCCCTGTGAAATATAGATTTTATCACAATCATAAAAACAAAAAGAACAATTGATGGACAGAATGCAGAACAATGTCATACATTCACCCCAGTACAGAGATCTGGGCCTAAATCCATTGTTTTTTTGCTCACCATGCCATTACAGTTTGGACCCAGCCACATGCAAATCAGTCTTGACCCTGCGCCCAATGGAAACAGCCAAGCCCGAACTGCCAAGCTGCGACAAATGCAAAATCACAATCATGACAGTCCCAAATTAGCAGAGCTTTTACATTTTCATGATTGGTGAATGTCCAAAATATTGGATAAAAAATATCTTCTGACTTGAATATCGTCTTAAAAACCAACAGAATAGAATATCTAAGGTAAGAATATTGTTTTTATGTTATATAACTTTGTTTTTAATAATATCATTGTATGTAATATTGTTTACTTTAATATTGTTGTAATAAATATTATTTTATTAATTGAATATATTTTAGTTAGCATATTAATTTTAACTGCTACCATTCTGAATGTAATGGTAATTAATGTTTAAACAATAGTTCGCAATTTTAAATACACGCTTTTAAAAAATGTAATTAGTAATACAGAATGTAGTAGCATGCAGTAAATTACTTAAACTATAATTAATTACATTTCTATGTTAAGATATTTATTAGTAATTGCATTTTTTAGTGATTATTAATTATTTAAATGGTTTTTTGTTTATGTTTGATTTGTTAATTTTAATTTACATTTTCTTTTATAAATGCATGTTAGTAATTCATATTTTAGCAGAGCATTGTTAGGTTTGTACAGGAAAAAAGAGGGAATGTTATTAATTTATAAATAATTTAGCTAATATGTTTCACTAATATGTTAGTATAAATTATAAATGTTCTTGATTTTTAATTTGTAATCTTTTAATTGCTTGGTTGTTATTTTACTTATTTATATTTCATTTGTAAATTATAATATACATTTTAATTTCATTCTTTTAGTAATTTGGCTCCTTGTACTTTTTATAAGCTGTATGGAGGGAAGTGAATTTAATTTTGAATAATTTATTTTTCACATAATTAGTATTTTCTCCATTTTTTTGTAAGTTTGTATGCATTATTTTTCCATAAAATATGATATAGTACTTCGTAACTGTAACATCACTTTACTCTTTGCTTTTTTCAGTGAATTTCATTTTTAAGATGTCCATTACTGTACCACCCCCGTTGGTGCCTAACTTCACTGCAGTTTATGGCCGTTGGGCAGGCCCTGCACCCAACATCCAGTGGGTGCCCAACCGCTAGGCAATGCCCTGCTGGTGCCCCAGTGCCCTGCTTCACATAGCCTTCACGGTTAGCATTGTGGGGTTGAGTGGGGTTTGGCACAGGCATGGCACTTTTTAAAAATATCTAAATATAAAGGCAGGCATTGGCACATCAATGTATGTAAAGTATACCTATTGACTATGTCAATACTCACTAATAATTATAATCAAATGTATATTTTAGAAATATACACAATGCAATGATTAATTGTCACAAAATATTTCAAAGAAAGCATTTCTTTTCAAACAACTATAAACATGTCTCTGAGTCTTTTTTTAAACATTTTGTAGGCCACCAAACACAGCCATAGAACCAACCGCAAGGGTTCCCTGCACTTCAGCTATAGAGCATAGATTGCTTCAAAATATTGGAAATCTCTAATGGACTCATGGATTCAATGACCGTGTAACTTACACTGCAATTGTTCTTTAATTGTTGCTGGGGAGCTGCGGTGCTCCCTTCAGACGTCCACAAAATAGAGAATGCCTGATGGGGTCCCTGGTCCACCAAAAAGAAATCATTGAAAAGGCCTTACAAAGCATTATGGAATGCTCTTTACCTAGGAACAGTGAATGATAAATGAGAGGCTTCTGTCTTTAATTGATTTTTTTTTTGATTTTTTTGTATGTCCCTGTCCCACACGGAACACACACACTTTATGTACACTTGGGGCTGCGGGGGAAGCCGCATCACCCCGGAAGACCCTGCCAGCTCCCCAGTCAGCACTTACCCTGGATGTTGGCAAGATGGCCATTTATATATTTACTGTGGGTGCCCAATGCCACCATGGGTGCCGATAGTTCACAACATTTTGGGGGCTGTCAAGGTAGTGCCAAGGCCCCCAATGCTTCTTCCAGCTCCCCAGCCAGACTATGTGCCGACAGGAGCCGCCGATTAATATTTTTAACCTGGGTGCATCAGTGCCTCCTGGCACCAACTACATTTTTTAATGTTGGTATCCACGCTGGGAGCTCTAAATCCCCATGGCCCCTGCAGAGTCCTAGCCAGAACCAATCCTGAGTGCCAGTGGAGCAGCAGCTTTTATTTCTAATTCTGCCAGGCAGGAGCAAAGCTATGTTCCAAACATGGGAGAGTGTTGGCTGGGCATATAATTTATATTCCCTTCCCACAGTCTCCTGAGCAGAGAACAAGAACAAGACAATGCCCCGGGGATCGGTACCCCAGGACACTTCATCTATTCAGACCCCAAGGGACAAAGTCCCTCTGGCCAGTCTATGGCTCAGGGAGGATGGGCCTGGTGCCCTCACCTCACAAAAACATAGACCTGAAGGGGTCCCCAAGGCCTTCAAATGGCTTGTGGAGTTGGGTCACATGCTCCCCCCCATAAATATTAGTTTGGTCCCTGGAGATGTGGACCACAGAGGTTTCTAGTGTTTCGGTGACAGGGGTGTGCACCACCTACCCATAAACATAACACCCCTGAAGGATGTGCCCCCTGAGCCTTTTCTTGGGTTGGGGAGATGGCTGCAGGCCCCCACCCCAAAAATCATGTATTTGGTGACCTCCTCCAGGCCTTGGTGCACCCCGGGGAGCTTTTATTTTAAAAAAGTGGAAGCCCACTTTAAAAACATTTTTTACCACAGTTCTGTGGCACCATTTGAAAAAAGTGTTTTCAGCCACAGATTTGGGCCCCTCTGTGATCGGCAGACCATGCCTTTTTCGACAGGATACCCCTACCCTTCCCCCTGTTATATTATCTTTGTCGATATTTTGGCAGACAATCAAATCATTAGCTTTCTTCTGCCAGTACACAGAATCTCCACCACATCAAATATATATACATTTTAAACATGGGTTTCTCCAAAACTACTGAACGGATTTGTACAAAGTCACAAAAAGCATTTTCTGGATAAAGATCTAACTTTCTACCAAAATTGTTGCAATTCGACAGTCATGGCATTTTTGCTGTATCTGTGTCTAATTTTCCTTAGGAAAATGTTATGGGGAAAACATGTTAACGTACCCCACCTCCAATTTCTCAGCTCGTTTGACAAATCAATCTTAAACTTTCCAGGTGAAGCTAAGGTGGATGAGAATTGTTTTGGGAAATGTTTATGAAGAATCGTCATATTTTCACATGCAGCCAGTCCAAAGCCTCTTACACCTTCTGGGCAGTACCAGATCTTGTTTTAAATGGTGGACACAGGTGGCTAGCACCCACAATCCCATTCAACAGAGCTTATAGTGAGTAATACTTGGGTGGTGAAACTCACTCACAACAGAGGTAAAAAAATTGGGTAGTTCAAAAAGAAAAAAAAGTTGGCTAAATGGTTTGAAATTGAGATTCCTACAGACAGCATATGCTTCAAGTGAAGAGGACAATGAGCACCTTAGTGCTATTTAGATGAAGGAATTAGTCTCACTGGCACTTAATGGTGGTCAAGCCTAAAACCCCTCTTCTAGATAATAGATAGTTTTCTAAGAGACTGTGTTTCAAAAGATTTTATAGATTTTATTAATGCATTTGAAGTTGTTGTTGCAAAAGCATGATACAAACATTTTTTGTCAATGAGTATTTATTTTATAAGTGCCTACATTTAAATGATGCAGCCAAAGGGAGGGCATACAGATGTTTGCTGTATTAGCCAAGGCAGGGCTTGCATCACCAATGACTGAGTGCTTGTCGAGAGAGAAGTGATACTGGGTGTATGATTGTTTGATAAATAATGACCTCCTTTATATCAGAACACAATCTTTGTGTGATACATGTGTAAGTACTCAGGACAGACATACGAAAAAGCCATTTTGTGATTTCCTAAGTGAATTGCAATTATGAAATCGCAAAGTGGCATGTGTGGTACCTGGCTGCCTGGAAATTGCGACTTGAAAATGAGTTGCTTCGCAAAATAGGAAATCACATTTTGTATTACCTATTTGGTCAGAAATAACGAATGTGATCGCAAATAGCAACTGCATCAATAAATAGAAATTCTGGTTCTTGGTCCTGGGAGATGACCCCTTAAATAGGAAGTTCATGATCTCAGTAGGCAGGAAGGGAAGCAGAGAGAGGCTGGAGAGCTGCAGAGCACAATCAGTGATCTGAGAACCCACAAACACCCAACTCCTGTAATGGCAAGTCAGGAGCAGAGGAAGGAGTCAGGGAGAGGAAGATAAAACTGAAGTTCTCAGAGCAGGAACTGGAGATTATCACAGAGGAGTGCTGCATCAGATCAATCAATCAAGTAATAATTGTAGAGCGCGGTTATCCACTCCAGAAGGTATCTAGATGCAGGTATCAGTCGAAGAGCCATGTCTTGAGTCCCTTCCTGAAGTGGATCAGTGAGGGTGTGGTGAGGAGGTGAAGAGGCAGGGTGTTTCAGGCTTTGGCAGCAAGGTGAGAGAAAGAGCGTCCTCCGGAGCGGCATCAGCAGATATTTGGTGTCTGTGCGAGGGCAAGGTTTGTGGAGAGGAGATTCTGGTTGGTCATTGGAAGTGCGGTTGGTGGTTCATGTTGGCCGGTCCTTGGTGGAGGAGGGCTTTGTAGGAGAAGGTCAGAAGCTTGAAATGAAATCTCTTCTGGACGGGGAGCCAGTATAGGTCCTTCAGGTGCTGGGTGATGTGTGTCCTCTTGGCCAGGTTGAAAATCAGCCTGGATGCCTGTTGCTTTCTGGATTGTCTGAAGTCTTTGCATGAGTCCAGTGGTAGTGCCTATAAAGAGTGCATTGTGGTAGTCCAGTCAGCTGGTGCTGAGGGCCTCTGTTACAGTTTTCCTGGAGCTGACGGGGAGTCATCTTTGCAATTTTGCAGATCATGTGGAAGCAGGCTGCGGACATGGAATTGACCTGATATTTCATGGAGAGTTCGCTGTCCAGGATGATGCTGAGGTTGCAGGCGTGGTCTTTCGGCGTGGGGGCTGGTCCGAGCTTTGCAGGCCACCAGGAGTTGTTGAAGATGGCAGTGTGTCTTCCGGATATCAGAACTTCTGTTTTGCCTGTGTTAAGTTTCAAGCAGCTTTCTTTTATCCATGCAGCAAAGGTTCTTCATACAGTTATGGAAGTTGGTCTTCGTCGAGGAGGGGTCCCCTGAGAGTGAGAGGATGAGCTTCATATCAGCAGTAGGAAATGATGTTGTGTGATCTGGTGATGTCTGCAAGTGGTGTCATCTACATGTTGAAGAGGGTTGGACTGAGGAATGAGCCTTGGGGTATGCCGCAGATGGGGTGCTTTTGTTTCCTGGTGAAGGAAGAGAGGATTACTCTCTGGGTGCAACCCTTGAAAAAGGATGCCATCCATCTGAGCACATCATCAGTGATTCCAATCTGGCATAGTCGATCGATGAGTGTGTGGTCGGATACCATGTTGAAAGCTGCAGAGAGGTCCAGGATGATAAATGCGACTGATTCTTCTCTGTCGAGTAGGGTGTGGATGTCATCTGTTGTGGCGATCAGGCCTGTGTCGGTGCTGTGGTTGGCTCTGAAACCTGATTTGGAAGGCTCCAGCAGGTTGCTTCTCTCCAGCTATTCAGTGAGTTGGAGGTTGATGGCCTTCTCCAAGACTTTGGTGGGGAACAGGAACAGAGAGATGCAATGGTAGTTCTGGAGCTCGCTGGGTTCTGCCGAAGGTTTCTTTAGGAAGGGTATAAACTCTTTGTGTTTCCATGCATCAGGTAAGGTTGCTGTGGTTATGGAGGCATTGAGGATGGTGGTGAGCTGGTGGCTGATCTCTTTTCTTCTGAGGTTTAAAAGTCAATGGGGGCATGGGTTATTGGGTTCTCCTGAGTGGATGGAGTTCATAAGAGTGGTTGTGATTGGTGTGCTGAGTTGTTCCTATGAGGGGAGTGGGTAGTCAGTGGTTGTCATTGTTGAAAAGGGTGGAGGTTTGGAGATCGAAGTTTCTATAAATTGTTGCTATCTTGCTGTTAAAGTGGCCAGCAAGGTCCCTGTGAGGAGGGGATTGAGTATTCTGTGGCTGACGAGCAGGTGAACTCTCTGACAATTTGAATAGTTCCTTGGTTTGGTTGGTGCTGGTCTTGATCTGGTGGATCAAGGCCTCCGTTTTAGTGACTTTGAGCTGGTGTTGGCAGTCATCGATGGGCAAATGAGGGTAAATAACAGGCCCCGATGAAGGAAGAAGAAATATCAAAGCTCAAGAGTCCGCCCACTACATCTCAAGGCCACTCCAGCAGTGTGTCCTTCTCCCCACAACCACCATCAGTAGAGGGTGAGGATGCCATACAGACACCCACTCCAACCCTGCAGCCACTCGTCAGGTCCCAGTAGCAGCACTCCACTCTGCATGGCCATAAGAGCAGTCAAACGTCGCAGGCTTCCGGGTCTTAGGTGACTGCCGAACAACAGGCGGGATATGGTGGGCTTGATACATTGATTATGCAGGTACAGTGTCTGCAGCACAAACAAATGAGAATGGTTAACTGCAAATTACAGGCAATGCAACAGTCCACAACAATAGGGTTCAGAAAAATGACCAAACAGTTTGCAGACAATCAGGCCAGCAAGGACATGAAAATGGACCAAGTTACCGGTGCCCTAGAGAAACTCTGCACTAAAATGTCAGAGGACAGGAGCACTCAAAGCCCCAGGGAGAGGAGCAGTGGGGTGTGCATGGATGCCATGACCAGGGCCATAGGGAGACTTGCACAGGCCACCGCTACACTATCCAAGCATACTGTGATGCTACAGGTAGCGATGGGCCAATTCAGTGGGGATGTCTCAAGATGCCTTGGCCAGATAACAGCTTCAGTGGAGGTAATCTAAACAGCACATATTGCTAGTGGTGTGGGGGCAGAGGCTTCTGAGAGGGAGTTGTCCAGCATCAGCAGCATGGCTGCCACAGATGCACATGTGCTGAGGTGCAGCACCAGTCGCACTCCTGGACCTCAACATGGTGGCACTTCACATACTGGACACACTCTATAAATGAGCTGCGCCAATCAGGGAGTGTATTTGTTAGTAAACAACCTACATGTTGACTACATGATATCAGAATTATTGAGAATGACAGCTCATCTGTCAACTGTTTGGTAACACCTGCCATTAAATGTAGCCTTGTCTTGATGCAATCAATCATGTGTGGTGGCATTTTTTTTTACAGTATTGTAGATTCGAGAATGTCTTACCTTGTGTAGTAATGTGCAGCAATATGGTCCCTGAATTTTCTCTCCTCCAGTGCTCTGTTTTCCTCTGTTGGCAGCTGAACAGGGAAACCAGGATCCTCCTTCTCTGAATCAGATTTAGACACCACAATGTATAGCCCTCTCCTGCATGGAATAAGATGTAGGATGCCACACATTGGTAAATATTGCAAGCGGTTGCTGGTCTGCATTGCATGGCCCCCTCACTCTTATGGAGTCAGTGAAAATAAGATTTCAGAAGTCCAAATATCCACTCTATCACTGTCCTGGTGCATCGAAGTACAGTGTTGTATCAGCTTTCATTTTGGGTGGTGGGAGAAAGGTAGGGTGTGAGGATCCAGGGACATAGGGCATAGGGCATACATATTGTCACATAAAAAACAGATATATAAATGTGAGTCAACATACATTTTGTGCGGATTCAACACTTACATATCGCCATTTACATTATTTGTCAGTGCCTAATAAGTATACATCATCAAACTACCCACTTTTCAGTTGTCTGTATATTCTGCTTTGCCTGAGCATGTAGGAGTCATGGGTATACCCTGGATATTGTGATGCGATGTCATTGATTATGTTGTGGGCATTGGAAACCACTAGTATATTAAGGGAAAGGGTGTTTTTAGGGTTCCTTATAAGGTATTCAAGAGTAGATGGGGTACACATGGGCACATGTGTCCCATCTATACACCCTATGACCTGGGTAAATTTTGCAATCCGGTAAAATTGCTATTTGGTAATCCGCTTTTCCTTATCATTCCTGGGCATGTAAATGTGGTGATGAGCATTGAGAAACATGGCAGTAAGGACAGAGCGGAAGAAACACGAATGCACACTTTCCGACACTGCACCTGCAATAGTTACCACATCCTTGTAACTACCATTGGCTAAGTTGGCAGGGTATGCCCAGACGTGGGTGTCTTGCTCACTGTGACACTGAATTCAAGCTAGCCTGGCTGCTGAAGGGTGTTACCCAGAAACCGGTCCCAGGATGCTTGTTTCCGGTTCAGGGAAGACCTGGCTTGGCAGTTCGGGCTGGACTGTTCCCATGAGGCACAGGGTCAGGACTGAATTGCATATAGCTGGGTCTGAACTGAGGTGGCAAAGTGAGCTAAAGAATGGTGATGGATTCAACCCAGATCTGTGACTGGGGGTAAGTGTCTGAAAAGTTCCAGCGCTCCACCCATCATCTCCTTGTGTTTCCTTTGTTCGCCCTAATTTGGCAGGGTATGCCCAGACGTGGGTCCCTTGCTCACTTTGCCACTGAATTCAAGCTAGCCTGGCTGCTGAAGGGTGTTACCCAGAAACCAGTCCCAGGATGCTTGTTTCCAGTTTAGGGAAGACCTGGCTTGGTAGATCGGGCTGGACTGTTCCCATGAGGCACAGGGTCAGGACTGATTTGCATATGGCTGGGTCTGAACTGAGGTGGTGAAGTGAGCTAAAGAATGGTGATGGATTCAACCCAGATCTGTGACCGGGGGTGAGTGTCTGAAAAGTTCCAGCGTTCTGTCCATCATCTCCTTATGTTTGCTTTGTTCGCCCTAAGTTGGCAGGGTATGCCCACATGTGGGTCCCTTTCTCACTTTGCCACTGAATTCAAGCTAGTCAGGCTGATGAAGGGTGTTACCCAGAAACCGGTCCCAGGATGCTTGTTTCCGGTTCAGGGAGCACCTGGCTTGGCACTTTGGGCTGGATTGTTCTCATGAGGCACAGGTTCAGGACTGATTTGCACATAGCTGGGTCTGAACTGAGGTGGCGAAGTGAGCTACAGAATGGTGATGGATTCAACCCAGATCTGTAACTGGGGGTGAGTGTCTGAAAAGTTCCAGCACTCCGTCCATCATCTCCTTGTGTTTAAACGGTGTAACAAGCAAAACACCTGGACATGGTTGGAGATGGAGTTGCTGCACAGATTACTGTTTTCTAGGCCTGGCTTTAAGAGGGCAATTAACTCCAAAATGACAGTGTTACTTAGCCTGCATTTGTCATATATCTCTAACTCTGTTTGGTCAAAAATGGCCAACCTGACACGGACTATCCTCTCTTGTCTCCGCCTCCTACTCTGCTGACTTGCCAGTATGCACAGCCGACTTGCTATCATGTACATGGCAGCCATTATGGACAACCGTGGTCATTCTGGGCCAGCTTCTCTAGTTTGCGCCCTGTTACCACCTGTCAGGTTGTCAGTAGCACAAGAAAAGGAAAATACGCCACTGACCTCTTCGTAGCGGCCAGCAGGAACGATGACCTGGAGAGTAGCCTCCCTCCTTCCCTGAGCACTATCCCCCACAATGTAATTATACCACACTATGGAAGCGAGCACCCCGGGGAAAAGGGAAGGGGATAAAATAATAAAGAATCGCTGTGGGATCGATCTTGCCTTCTAGGTCTGGTCAAGGTCTAGAACGCCTATCTTCCTCCAGTAGCGCTGTATAAGTGCAAATAGAAAAAAAAGGTATAAGAGGCAGCACAGAAAATACAAGTATACTGTAACATCAAGATTTTCGTGCTATCATACACACTCACAGAGAGCCCAGCAGCACTTCTCCCAAAACGTATTTGAGGCACATGACCTCCAGATCCCAATAGACAAATGATAAGATCTGTTGTGCACTAATGTCGTACACAGGTGACAAGAAATATCACTTTCAAAGGAAGCTAGTGAGATCCCTACACCGCTGTTGGACTTCACAGCAAGTGTACCAGGAATTGGAGCACCCTGGTAAGGATGAGTCTTGGCACCAAAGGAAAACAAAACACCAATATCCAAAACGGGAAGAAGAATTACGGGAGTTCTAAACAAGAAGTACTGGTTCACTGGTATTGTTCCAGTGTGCGTGATCCGGCCGTAACAACAAAAACATGGTAGGGTGGAGAGGAGAGCGCTCCTGCGCGTCTCTCTCTCCCTATGAAATACCTGAAAACACCTGGGCCGGGAGTTCAGCCTCGCAGTCCAAAAAGATCCGAAAACGAGCACACGAGTGCTCCGATCGCCACCAGGAAAAATCCTTGGAAAGAAAGCAGCGCCTTTATGACGTTGCATTCGAAGGTCCTCCAGCGGGGAACACCTTCCGCTATACGATCTAGGAAGATTGTCAAGCACCTACTTCCTGTAGAGGCGGTGCTAATATCGGGAATGGCGGTTCTTGGACGCACCTGTTTCGTAATCCTCTACTGCGTCCCATGGACTTGTAGTGTAGTGGCTCTTGCAACAGACAAACCAGCTTTTACGCATGTAGGGAAGGGATGTATGGTGCGGGTTTACCCAATCTGCCCACCCTTCCTGTCTATGACTTGTAATCGCGACACCACCTGGTTTGAATTGGTGGTAAGTTGCATATGCAAATGGGCCAAATAGCGACTATTCACTATTTGCAACTCACTTACACATCCCGTTTGCAAGTCGCTATTAGCAATTCCCTAATACTGACTCCCTATTCCTGGTCGCAAAAAATAGCGGCTCACAGTTCGGCCGCACCGATAGGGTGCATGATATCTACAAGCAGGAAATGTAGAAATGCACAATGTCCCTTCAGTGAAAAGTTTCCAAAATCTCTTTTCACTGTGGATTGCTTGGCTAGCTGCGGAAACCTAGAGTACAGATTTTAATATTCATTCTGCTATTTTAGTATGGGACAAACTAGTGAAAATGCACAACAACTGTGTTTAACATTTATTAAAAGCCTCAATGATGAATTTAGCTTATTAATAACAATTTAGGAAAAGCAACTTTTAGAAAGAGATAACCCTGCCAGTGCTTGACCTCATTGCGGTATTATAATGTCTCCTAGAGCTGCTACTACAGCTTAGGGTTGGTGACAGATCACCCTGGGCATAGTGAGTGTGATACATATTTGCTCAGGCAATGAAGCTGGGGAGACATTTCATTCACCTGAAAGGGACAAAGATGAAGCCTGCCCATTTTTATTGTAGTGTAAGGGGAGATCTGAGGAAGAGGCACCCTTTGTTCTTTAGGCCCTAGGTAGCCAATTGGGAATAGCCCATTGGGAGAGAGAGCTGGTCTTAGAACAAGTATGGTGTTCCTTAGGTTGAAGGGACTGCTCATTTGTCTATATGCAACCCTGCCTGACACAAGCTCACTCCAAGGGCAGAAGGCTTGTGCCATTTTGCATTACCCGTTTAACTGTGCACGCTGGGCCAATTTGTAATAAAACACAGAGGATTTACTAAGTTTCTGTGCCTTGTTTGCGTCACAAAAGTTACTCAAATCAGCGCAAAAACCTTTTTTTCCAATTTACTTTCAAGCGCTAAACAGGAAATAACGGAAAGATAAACCGAACAGCACATAGCGCTGCTTTGCATTACTTTGCGCCATGAGGGCATACCAAGGGTGGAGCATGGGCATTCTCATTCAACCACCCAAGGTTTCTCATGCTAAACCTAATTTACTAAGTAAAGTAGATTGGGTTTAGCATGAGAAAACTGAGCCCTTTTCAAGTAGGCGCAAGGAAGGATAAATGCTTTAATTTCTCCTTCCTTTCCCGACTTTGCATACGTGCTGTACTGTACAGCACACAGACACAGAGGGAAAAGGTTTGAAGTGAGTTTCAGCATAGTATTTTGTACTGGAAGAGTACCTTTCCAGTACAAAACATGTGCTAGACTCATGAAGACACACTTGCACCATGGCATAAAGGGGTTCCCTGGCACACAGCAGGTGATTTCCACGCTGGCGTTAGTGAGAGGGGAGGAGAGTGCCTTATTTGAGTAAATAGGGTGCTCTACTCCTCTCTCCTTTTCATGTACTGCAGCACAGCATTTGTGGCTGCTGCAGTGCGCTACGTGAAGGTAAATCTCCCCATATTGTACTCTGAAAGTGGCTAGGGGTGCCCCAGGGAACTTTTTCCTCATTGGTTAGGAAGTATCCAGGAGTCACATTCTCCCATTAGTAACTGAACTGTGCTAAAATGGAAATCATCACAAGCTCCTTATAACACTTTATAGACCTGTAAAAGACTATGAGAAGGATTGCACCTGCTGTTTGAGACCTGTGAAGAAACATGAATGGCTGGACTGCTCCCACTTGTACCCAAGAAAAAGAAGTGGACCCCATGGTCAGTTGGGTGACCTATTGTGTGGCTAGAGGAGCTGCAGAGACCTTTTTCCTGAGGTGCCCACGTAACCAATTACAACTGGAGTAAGATTGGACTCTGCTGGTGGCCTCTGTTGGAGTATGTTCTGAACCCTAAGTGTTGTACCTTTGGTCCTGTGACCATTCTCTGTGCTCTGCTGGACGTCTCCAACAACCTCTGAAATAGTGGGACTTTTTTGGACTTTCAGACCTCTGGAGAACCAAGACTGACCAACAAATTCAATTTCCCCATGGTGTGATCTTCTTGGGCAAGAAAATCAAGTTGGTCCCGTTCAGAGCTTTTTGAAACCTGTTCAGTGCAACCTTTCCAGATCCAGCTATAGGCTTGCCCCGCTGAAGAATTCTGAGCTTAATAAAAGAAAACTAGGTCCAAACAAATAAATCTTGACTGGGTGAAGATTAGAAGTGTATCTGGCCTTTGAGTGGTTTTTCCTGGCTGTGAAATAGGAACTTTTTCTACCCAATGCTTTTTCAGCTGTAGCCAATAGCTTCAGCGGAACCTTGTCCAATGGCTATCCAGCTCAGAGAGGACTTCCTCTGATGCAGCCTCAACCTTGCCCGCTGAATTATTGTGATGACTACCATCTCAGAGACTAGGTCAGAAGGTAAAATCGTTGACATGGATGAACCTGTGTGATGTATCTAACCCCTATAACATTGCAGTTGACTTGAAATCTCACCTAGAACCTGGTCACACATGAACTGTACTTTCTATAGACGCTTTATTTTTTCTTGTCACTTTTTCTCTTAAGTCTTTTCAAAATCATATGTACAGTTCCCCTTGCTTGATTTTTCATTTTTGTGTACTTTTAGTTATCAAAATATACTGTATTTTTATAAATTTGAGTGGGTTTTTAATTTTTGTGGCAGACTAACATCCACCCCAATTAATGTTTGCTTTCTTACATAGGTGTTCAGTGGTAAGAACCAAAACTTGTGTTTAGTAGTGCTATACAGTTTTAAAAGTTTAAATTAAAAATCCCTATGTAAACTGGCATCAAATTCTTTTTTTTTTTTAATTGCCATAAAGTTTTGATTGGGCTATTTTTGTTTTGTTTTGTTCTTTTTCCAAATCGATGTTGATTCAATGTTTTCCTTTACATCCAGGGAACATGGAGCTGCATCTGTCTACCATGGTGAGCTTTGCCATTGCAGAGCTGAGAAGCATGTGCAAACAGAGAGGCTGAGGTGGAGCAGGGAATGCAAGTAGGACAACTGACATTAAGACTTCAGGGCCTGGCAAGATTTCTGCCTGCTACAGACAACCTCATAAAAGGTTGGAGAGATAGCAGAAACGCAAGAAGAGTAGAGGGCAGGGAAAAACCTGTTCCACATTGGACTCTCTGGTGCACCTTCCAAGGCTGGGAGTGAAGCGGGCTCCGCAGCCTAAGCCCTTCTGAATTGTGTATCCACCAGATAGAGTACAGCGACACGCAATCAACAAGGGTGCTTAAGGCCAAAGTAGTAGCTATAGCCGTGTTGAGGAGAAAAAGCTAGAACTGGGAGAAAAAGGGCAGAATGAGACCCGTGCAGGCCAATAGAGATGGTGGTAGCAATCCGAGGTGTCTACAGGGAGGCCACACATCCCTCTCTTGCCATAGGGTACAGTGCCTAGCTTTGTGGTGTGGAATGAAATTGTCAAATCGTTCACCTCCTATGAAAGAGCATTAGAAATGCCCAGGTAAGACTACAGCACCAGGGGGGGCGGAGCTAGCGCGCGACCACGATGGCCGCCTGAACTGAGCGCTCCGTTAGCCCGCCACATTATCCGTCTACTATCCTGCAGCTGTGTTCCACCTGCACCAGGAAACGGTGACCTAGGGTCCCCTGGGATGCCGCGGTGCCGGTGGCGGGAAGAGCGACTTGCCTACCTGCCTCCTGAGTGAAGATTCAGCGCTCCGCTGATACCGGGCTGCTGGGCCCTGGCTGCTGGCGCTGTGCAGAGGCTGACGTGCGGAGCTCTTCCTTCCCCTCCTCGACTGGGGAGGCGACGTGTGGCCCTCGCCGAGGTCCCGCTGCGGAGGCCCTGCGGCGGTGAGACCAGCCTGGTGTCTCCGAAGACCCTGTTTCCCGTGTCTGCGTTCCCCTCCGCTGCGTCCCTGCCGGCTGAGGGAGGCGGGGCCGGCCGCCTGGAGGGATCGGCGCGGCGGCCCTACGTCTACCTGAGAGCCGGTGCTTTGCGGGGAGCTGAGGCCACGCTGCCTTCCGGACACCTGATACGATGCCGGTGAGTGCCCCCTGCTGACGGCGAGGCCTGCTGGGGAGCCCTGCGGAGACGGAGGAGGCACGGACCGCTCTTGATGCGGATCACAAACAGCTGGGCAGGGTGGTGCAGCTCCTCCAGGACAAGACGGAAGACTTGGAGGCCCGCTCTCGGCGCTGTAATCTCCACATCACGGGCCTGCCGGAGACGGCACCCACGGGGAGCATGGAACTCTTCATAGAAAAGCTTTTGAAAACACTGTTGGGTGACTCCTTCTTTTCAAACATGTTTGTGGTTGAGAGGGCGCACCGCTCTCTTGGCCCCAGGCCGGCGCCAGGCGCCTCTCCCAGGCCAGTCATAGCTAAACTCCTGAACTATAGGGACCGCGATGTCGCCCTTAAACTTGCCCGCGGAAAACAACCGCTTCGATTTGAGGGGTCGACAATTTCACTCTTTCCAGACTTCACTGCTAGAGTTCAGGAGGCGAGGCGCTTGTTCGCACCCATGAAGAGACAGCTCCGGGAGATGGGTGCGGATTATGCCATGCTCTATCCAGCTAAGTTAAGAGTGAATCGGCAGGGCCGCTCACATATATTTACTGATCCAAAGACCCTGCAAAAAGCTTTGAAGGATTGGGCGAGGGAGGGGTGGCCACTGCCGGATCGCCAGCTCTCGGACGAACCGACCGGGGGTCCCTTGGATGAGCAGGGCTGACCGGCTTTGGAAGACAGGAACTGATGTCATTTATTGTTGAGTGTTTTTCATCCACTACTGTGTTTCAGAACGCCGAAGTTTTTTTAATGGGGGTCATGACTGTTCTCCTTCATATTTGTTGCTATGTGCTCACTGCTTGACTTGTATTAGATATGCGATCTGCTCATTTCGCCCTCCACTATAGCCCTGTGGGACATAGGCTTGGCTGCATTTATTCACAGCTGCACGTTTGCTTTAAGGCGGGGTGCGGAGCAGTAATCCCATTGATCACACTTTCTTTTCTTTTTCTGTTGAGCCGGCTACATCCCCCCCGCGTGTAGTACACCTGGGATGTTTCTGGTTGTCTTGATTTGGGTGGGGTTTTTTCTTCTTGGGGGGGTGGGTTGGTTCCGCAGCCTAGTTGGGGTTGGGCAGGCGTGGGCGGGGGGCGGGAGGGGTCTGACTCTTGCTTTGTTGTGTTACTTGTTATTGTGGGATGTTGACATGGGTTTTTCTGGCCCTGGCAGGCTGATGCCTACTTCTGGATGTTGTCTGTGTTATTGGGCACGATTGGGGGGGCAGGTTTGTGCTGGGAAGGTTTATGGTCTTATTTTCGTTGCATTTTCCTTTGGTTTGCTGTTAAGGAACGACACGGTCTGGATTGCACTCTCCTCATCCTTTTATTATCCTCTTATCGCATATGAGTGACACACCTAAGCTTCATTGCGATAGCGCCCTAGACTCGCTGGTTTTGCTGACCTGGAACGTCCGCGGCCTTAATGATTTCCGTAAGGTTCGCAAGATATTGAGTTATTTGAATAGGCACAATGTGGATGTGGCACTCCTGCAGGAGACCCACCTTCACCCGGATAGCCCCATATTGCGTACCAAAGGGTTGATGGGTAATATACATGCTGCGGGTTTCACATCACACGCCAGGGGGGTTATGACGTGGGTGAATCCGAGAGCTGCGCTCTCATTGTCACCTCTAGAAACGGAGAGGGAGGGTAGATTTGTTTTGTCTAAGTGCTGGGGTAGGGGGCTCGAGCTTTTCATTTTAAATGTTTATGGCCCTAACTATGACCACCCCGACTTTTACGCTAACTTGGTGGCGATGTCCCAACCTTACGCTTTGGACAATATTCTGTGGGGCAGGGATTTTAATTTTGTCATACACCCTGCTCTGGATCGGTCCGATGGCCCGGATAGACGCCCGTCGGCCTCTGCCAGACTGGTGGAGTCGTCCCTGGAGAAGTTGGACATGCATGATGTATGGCGCCGCGGACACACTCAGCAGGGTGGATACACGCACTATTCTGCACCTCACAACATCCATACGAGAATTGACTACTGGTTTGCTTCACAACAATTGACTCACCAGATCCGGGCATGCACGATTCTCCCTCGCACCTTTTCTGATCATTCTCCACTGCTTCTTACGCTGACCTCCCCAAAGAAACGCATCCCTCCATTTGCATGGCGCTTTCCCCCATTCTCCCTTCTTGATTCTGTTTTCAAGGAAGAGATCGCAACGTCTATTGAGGCCTTTTTCGAGACGAACATAGGCTCCGTTGACTCCTTTCTGACAGTTTGGGAAGCCTTTAAGGCGTATATCAGGGGGGTGACCATATCCAAAACATGCGGGGGTGCTAAAGTCGATACGTGCCAGACTGACTGCTTTAGAGCGGAAACTGAAGGACCTAGAATCCACTCGTAGACAGGTACACAGTGAGGAACTTGACCGGGACCTGGCGCAAACCCTGCGAGACTACCATAAGGAAGCTGATGTAGAGATAAAACACCTCGGGAAATATGCCACTGCCCGTAGCTATGGTGAGGGAGAGAGGCCTGGGAGGGTTCTGGCACGGATTCTTCAGCAGCGGAGGGCCAAAACCACGATTCCAGATATTAGACTGCAGCAAGGTGATCCCCCGCTTACGGAGGATCAGGTAGCGGAGCAATTTCGGAAATACTATGCTGATCTCTACGCTTCCCGCGGTCACTGCTCAGATGAGCTTATGGAGGATTACCTGTCGCATATTAAGCTTCCCTGGTTGTCTGACTGACACCGCAAGTTCCTGATGAGGCCAATCGAACGTGAGGAGGTGCTGCTTGCCCTCTCGGAGATGAGGGCCGGTAGTGCTCCGGGAAGCGACGGTCTCACTGTGGCCTTTTATAAGGCAGTCCAGGATCTCCTACTCCCCCACTTGCTCACACTGTTTGGGGATATATGTTCCTCAGGCAGTATGCCTCCAACTATGCGGGAAGCTATACTGGTGGCCATACTCAAACCTGGGAAACGGCCAGAGGAGTGTGCCTCGTACCGTCCGTTGTCCCTCATGAACGTGGACGTGAAGATTTTCGCGAAAATACTGGCTAATAGCCTTAGCCCACTGGTCACCACCCTGGTGGCGCCCGAGCAGGCTGGCTTTGTTCCCAGCCGTAACTTAACTTGTAACCTGCGAACTGTCTTCGCAGCTTTACAACATACCCGCTCGGAGGTCCCGGCGGTTGCGGTATTCTTAGATATGGAGAAGGCCTTCGACTCGGTTGAGTGGCCTTTCATGCAACACGTCTTGAGCCGTATGGGAGTGGGGCCGGTTTTCCTGCAATTACTTGCGACACTCTATTCCTCCCCCACGGCGCGCATTTGTATTGGGTCCTTAGTCACTGATCCCATATCTATTTTTAGGGGCACGAGGCAAGGATGCCCTCTTTCCCCAATATTGTATGCCCTGACGGTGGAACCCCTGGCTTGTGCACTCCATGAGTATCACAGCTATAGGGGCATTCGATTCCCAAACTATCGCCTAATCGTATCAACGTATGCGGATGATACGCTAATCTATGTTAGGGAGCCCGAGACCCATCTGTCCCCGAGGGAGGTGGTCCTCTTCTTTTCTCTTTCGGGTATAGGGGTCAATTGGAATAAGTCCATCATGTTTCCACTCACCCCAGCCACGGCTCGCTTTGAGCCGGAATACCCCCTTTTATGGTCCACTGAGGCGGTACGATACCTGGGTATCCGCCTACATACTGACTCGGAGGTTGTTCTGCGAGAAAATTATGGTGTTGCCATCTCCAAACTGGAGGACGATGTGGACAGATGGATTGCTCTTCCGCTCTCTCTGATGGGCAGAGTGGCGCTCATGAAAATGATAATCCTACCGCGGTTTCTCTTTCTATTTATGAACATACCCATGGTTTTGTCCAGGGCATTCTTCAGTCGCCTTCACTCTCTATTGGTGCGCCTGGCATGGAGGGGCAAGCAGCCTCGCGTTGCCTGGAGGATATTGACACTACCATATGAGATGGGGGGCCTTGGTGCCCCTGACTTGGAGTTGTACTATAGAGCCGCCCAATCCTCACACGCACATTACTGGATACATGGACCCTTGGATATACCCCACTTGTTGATTGAGACTATCGTCGCCGATCCCAGGCCTCTGCCAGCCTTGTTGTTTTCGCCTTGTGACGGGCGTACGGGCATAATGGACTCTCTTAATTCGGTTGTACACGCTTGGCACCATATTCTTGCTGCTCACGCTGGTAATCTCCTGTAAGCCCCTGTAGCCCGTTTGGACTGGTGCAGCTGGCTGGCGCCATGTAGGGACAGAGGTGTTATCCAGGCACTGCAGTCACTCAATCTACATACCATGGGGGACCTTTTTGAGGGCAGTACCGCCCGTTCCCTGAGGGACGTCACTGAGGGGGATGCCATCTGTACTCCCCTTGCACTGTTTCAATTTCATAGGGTTAGACATGCCCTTAGGGAAATATTGGGGGAGGACATGGCGAAACCTCCAGAGATCCCGATATTGACCGCCATTATTAAAGCTCAGTCATCGGCTAAGTTGGTCTCTAGAATTTACCACTCCACGTTGACTGCTAGAGACGGTGCATACGCGAAGCCACGGCTAGCATGGCAACGAGATCAGCAGATAGATTTGACCGATGATAAGTGGCGATACTGTTGTCTTAGCACCAAACAAATCTCACTAAATGGGCGCCATCGATTGGTCCACTTTAAATTTCTCAACCGGGTTTATCATACCCCGGAGCGATTACACCGCTTTGGTCTACGTGACAGCCCCCAGTGTGATCGATGCGGAGAGCCTTCAGCTGACTTCCTGCATGTGGCCTGGACCTGCCCAGGGATTGCCCACTTCTGGGGTGATATATTCTTAGAAATTAATCGCATTACGGACATGTCGCTGACCCCGGATCCCTTCCTTGCTCTACTAGGCTACTCACTGCTACTCCCCAAGAACCACAGACGCCTGGTCGATATGGCGCTGCTACTCGCGAAGAGATGTGTGGCTCTTTGTTGGCTTCGCGGTCCTACGCCGACTTTGAAACAGTGGACTAGAGATATGCTTTACTGTTGTACTCAAGCTGAAAATTACAGCGAATTATTGCCACCCCGTAACACTTTTGGGCCCTGTATTTGGAACGGAGACCTTCTCCAGCTGCTGCTGAGCAGGGAGAGGCTACATCCCCGTTGGGGGCTACTCCCACTTCTTGGGGTTTGATGGGACTGTACAACCTATGATATGGACTGCTTGCCCTAGCCCCCCCCCCTCTCTCTTTCCCCCCTTCACGGTGATACACAGGATAGGGCGCTACGGCTTGTTTAGATGGTGGGACCACTCTTGTTTCCATTCTAAATCCTCTGTATCTATTATTGCTTGATTCAATCTATGACATATGATTTGTCTGTATGTATAGGACATGCTACAGGAGGCTGTTTATGTTTGGACTGTGTCTTTCCTTTGTTATTACTGTTTGTAATGTTTGCTTATCTTTTTATTTTCTTATTTGTTATTTTACCTTTTCAATCAAAAAGCTCAATAAACATATTAAAAAAAAAAAAAAAAGACTACAGCACCAGGGAGTAATATTGTGCCCACAATTACAGAATCTCTCTATGCTAAAGTATAGGGAAAATGAAAGAAAATTATTTAACAAAAAAAAAAGTTACATCTAAAAGAACATGATATGATATTAAATATTAATTTAAATTAATGGAAATATCTAAAAAGTTTATTTAAATAGAACAAATATGTTTATGTTAAATTTTCCTGTAAATTGAAAAATGCTTCAGCACAATTAGGTATATTTTCAAATTAAATTTGAATTAATTATTTAATCAATTTACATATATTAAATCGAAATAACATAGTATTATTTTCTAAAATGTAAATTAAATTATACATTCCCAATATAGAAAAGATATATGCTTTAACAAGTATTTAATGTGATGAATATTATTAATTATGAGTAACTTATTTTTCTTATGTAAGGGTTGCATTCGTTTTTACATTTTAAAAGTAGTTGTTAAAATATTTAAATTTAAAGAATAAATAAATTCTATTTTTTATACATTGTTAAAAATATATTAAACTTACTTATATGATTGACTATTTAAAATAATTTAATTTAATTACATTTGATGTTATTTTCAATGGGTTTTATTGATAGTCCCTCACTCTATCATTTTCTATGGGATTGTGTTGTGTTGCAAGAGGTTACCCATGTGTGATGCTGGACTTTCTACAGCTTTGGCAATAGTAACTTGCACTTGTAAATGTGGCTCCATCCCCTTTTTCAGGTAGTGAGGCCATGTAAGTTACTTTTTTTGAGTAACTTTACACTCGAATTTTGAGAATAGCAAAACACGTGTAAATTACTCAAAAACGCAAGTTAACTTTGTGAATCAGCTCCATAAGAAGAGGATTTTATGAAGGCAAAAGAATAATATTAGGATGTAATGATTGGTATAGCTAGCAAGGGATCTTTGCCCACGCAAAGAAGTAATAGAAAATCCTAAAAATGCTGAATAAATGTCTATATCCTAATTCCTGAGGAGAATCAATCAGTTGAATTTCCTCCAGCTTCCTCCCGAAATTGAAGGGATTGCCATGGAATTATTAGAAAATAAACTAGGGGGCTATGAACAACAATTAACACAATAGTAATTTATAATTAGCTAATCTTCTATGAGTGGAAAAGTTGTTACATAACAGAATTATTCTTCCATAACCTAATTGTGTAATGTGTAACAAAGACGAAGAATATCTGATGAAGGGAGGTAAAAATAGTATTTATAGCAGGTGCATTGAAAAAGAGATATCAACATGTTTTTTCGCGATTGAAAAAGAAAATGATTTTTCTGCCATAAGATATTTCTGTAAGAGTGACATTTTTAAATTTCAGAAATTGCCTGATATGTGGGAGTGATTTACGAGACAGTATCTCTGTACCAGGAATGTGATTAAACAGAATGGGCTCTGTTTTCTTCACATAAATTATAATTATAGCAGACATCCAAACTAGGGTATCCAGATGTCTTATATTACAATGCCAGCACGTTCTTAGTTGACAAAGTATGTCTTTGTGACAGCATCCAAATATAGTATCAATATATTATCCGGCCATTGCTTCTTTTGTCTCGCCTTAAATAAATGTGAACATTAACGTCTTAAAGCCATGATGTGAACAATGCATTGCTTAATTCTCTGTTTGTACAGCCGCAGTGATGAATGGCATTTGCTCTTCTTCAGAGTGCCACTGGAACTGCTAAAGAGGTCTGTGTAACTGAATCAATGTTTTGTGAAAACTGTATTGATTATACAGAGGAAAGCCATTTAAACACTTTCATAGAATTGCATTGCCGGAGGAAGTGAAATCCATTACATTTAGATTATAAACGTTTTGTTTATGAACTCAGTTGTCTCCAAAGACATGTGGTGGAGTGTCAGGGTGTTAGCGCTCTGGTTGTAAAGCAGACATATTAAATATCACTTGGCCTGCCTACTATTTTTTAGTGAGCTTGGTGGCTCACAAATAAAGCACAGTTGCAATGTGTGGGTGTTAAATTACAATGGTTGGAGTAAAAAGCAGTATCTTGTACAACATTAATTTATTCATCTTCATAAAGATAGGTTGCAACGTTTTTCCATCTGACAAACATGTAACTAGAGTTTTTGATTAATAGACACAGTAGGCTGATTCACAAGGGTGTACCCTGTGACTTACTTCTGTAATACTATTGGCTTACTCCTGCTTTCTGGAATATGTCATGATTAAGTCAGATATACTCTAGTTCGCTTCTGGAATTCAGTAATATACCAGGTATACTACAAGTGCAAATCACACCTACTCAGTGCAAAATATTTGTGAAACAGCCCTCTTTACGTTTTGTCGAAAAGCATAGATTATTCACTTATAGTACATTGCAGGTGCTTAGAGAATATGTGCAAATTTATTTATTCGCATACATTTAATTATTTTTTCCTTACATGCAAGCCGATCCTGCAAACATGCTGAGAAAAATGCATGGATTATTGTGCTGTGCTGGATACCCTCCACTGGGTCTACTTATCAAAAATGAATATGTTATATACTAAGTAGGTCTTTAATTCAGTAGCAGCTGCTACCGGACCAAGGTGGTTGGATGGGGGCAGGGTGTGGGAGGAACGAAAAACACTTCCCTGTGACGACCGGACGCCGCCTCTCATCCGCCCTTGTCTTCCTTACTGCGGTCCCGCCACAGTATGCAGGAAGCAGCAGTAAGCAAGCAGCTCCCAGCCTCCCCATAGACAATCACAACAATGCGTTGTGATTGGTCTGTGCATCATGGATCGGCGCTCAGCCAGGGAATGGGGGCCAGAGCCTATTCTCCCTGCAGGCTGTAATGAAGCCTGCATTGAGAAGATGCAAAGTGCAAGAGGGCCGGCCAAACAGTCATGTTCACTTAGGAGTGGGCAAACCTCTCCTCCCTTACTCCTCTGTCGTCAGAGCAGCCCCGACCCAAACGCTATGCCGCAGCACAAGGGAACAGAAAATGATGATAACACGCATTATTAAAGTTTTATGTTTCGTTTACTTCACTACTGCGAAGGTCATATCCCACTACTATCTACAATGCTATTACACTGGAAAGTCTTTATCCTTTATTTGAAGCCATCACTTGACTCTACTGCAGCAGAAAGGCCACTTCTGACTAGAATATTTTTTTACCCCGCAGGTAGAACCACGACCTGCCTTTACTCCGCAATCACTACCTCAACAGCGATGTTACCATGCCTACCTTTACCATGCGAGTCATTACAACGACTTGCTTGATGGAGCACGTTGTTGGACTGGTGTTGGATTTTAAATACTGACTGAAGTTGGAATGGTAATTTATGCTATTCCAAAGTCCAGCAACCCCTAAGGCAAGTCTTTGCAATGACTTGCATAGCAACGGAACGAATGGTAACTTTGCAGTCGGGGTAGTGACTGCGGAGTAAAGGCATGTGTGAGACCTCGACCCCACCATGACAAATGAAGTAGGGGACCAAAAAAGAAGGGGTGATTGTATTTTGGTTGTTAGAAAATTAAACGTATAACTAATGGTGGTAGATAAGGTGGAGGAAAACCAAATACCAAGGTATTTGATTTTTGTGGGACACCAGGTAAAATTAGTATTATTAAACCTATATTGATAGCAGAGAGAGTTCAAGGGTAAGACTTCTGCCTTAGAAAAGTTCAACTTATATCCAAAGATACTGGAATACAACCAAACCTCATCCAAAAAGGGAGGGAGGGAGGTATTAGGATCAGACATATATACCAGAATATCATCGGCGTATGCTGCCCATTTGGTTTCTATAGAATTATGTGAAAAAACAGAAAAACGTGAATTAACTCGAATACACTCAAGGAAAGGATCAAAACATAAAATAAATACCAAGGGGGAAAGGGGACAACCTTGACGTGTGCCTCTATATAACGGAAAAGATTTAGAAAATTGGTTATTAACAAAAATACTAGCACAAGGAAAGGAATATAACAGTTTAACAGGAGAAGTAAAATTTGGACCAAAACCCAACCATTTGAGTGTATTGAACATGAATTGCCAGTTTATTCGATCAAAAGCCTTTTCGGCATCTATGGACAATGCTGCAAGTGGGGATTTTTACTTCCTCCCGAAGGAGATAACATTAGAAAACATGCGAGCATTGTCCGAAGCCAATCTGCCCTTAACAAAACCAGCTTGATCTGTCTTAATCAATAATGGTATAATATTTTCAAGGCGAGAGGCGAGGATTTTAGCAAATATCTTACAGTCATAATTGATTAATGAAATGGGTCGATAGTTTTTACAAAGGGAGTGATCCTTATCAGGTTTAGGAATAAGGACAATCAAAGCTTTTATAAAGGAACCAGAAGCTTTGGAGTCAACAACGAACAAGTTAAAAAAGGAACAGAAGTTTGGGGGCAAAAATAGAAGAAAAAGTGGAAAAAATTCAACAGAAAGACCATCAGGACCTGGTGCTTTCGATTTTTTTAAGGATATAATGGCATCCGTTATCTCTTGAAGAGTAACCTCTCTTTCTAGTAATTCAAATTCATCAGGAAGCAGATGGGGATTAGGAAGGCCCGAAAAAAAGGTGCGTACATTTTGATTAGAGGGATTCGTATCATCAGAATACAATGATTGATGATACAATATCTTCATCAGAGGTCGATAAATTATTAGTAGAATCATTTAGAATAGGACCAATAGTTTTACGTTCCGACAACATCTTGCCAGCTTTATTTTGACCACCGTGATATTTAGACTTCATTTTAAGAAGGACATTACGTGCATCAACTGTGGCAAGCTTGTTAAGAGCAGATTTGGCCTTAATTAATTCATGGAGAACAGAGGAAGATCTATAAGTAAAGTAATTATGTTACAGCAATTTAAGTTGTTGTAGTAAAATTGTATACTTGGCTTTAGCAGTTTTCTTCTTTTTTGCTGAGTATGAAATAGCAAAGGCACGAAGGAAGCCTTAAAGGCATCCCAATTATTAGTAATGGAGGTGTCCAAAGGGTTGATAATAGTAAAAAACTTGTTAATAAAAGTAGTAGCTTCAGTTACAAAGGTATTATCCGACAACAGAGAATTATTAAGTTTCCAACAACCAAATTTAGGAGAACTCAGGGAGAGATCAATAGCAGAAAAAACAGGGGCATGATCAAAAATAAAAATTGATCCAATCTCAGAGGATTGAATAGATGGGAGTAAGGTTTTACTAACCAAAATGTAATCAATTCTAGAACTAGTGCGATGAATATTAGAGAAAAAAGTAAACTCAAGAGTATCAGGGTTACAGGTCTTCCAAAGATCATATAATGAATGAGAGGCAATGGCAGATTGAATTGATTACATTTGCATTTGGATTGTCTATCTGAGAATGGGTCTAGCCATTGGTTAAAGCCTCCAGCAACAATAATATTTGGGCAATCAACAGATGAGAGAGAGATCTTAATACTATTCCAAAAGTCAGGGTCTGGTTTAACAGGGCCATAAATATTTAATAAAACAAGTTTTTTATTTTGTATAACAACCTTAGCCATTACCCAGCGTCCATCATTATCACATTGCGTAGATAGAATTTGTACATGTATCGATTTATGAAATATTATAGCAACACCACATTTTCGATTAGAAGCTGGAGAATAAACAACTTGACCCACCCACTGTCTTTTCAATGTAAGTGATTCTATATCACTACAATGAGCTTATTGTATAAACGAAACATGAGAATTCAATTTAGACAAATGAGAGAGTATCTTTTGTCTTTTGACGGGTTTCCAAGACCACGAACATTCCACGTGACAACATTACACATAATGGAGGGAAGGAAGGGTAACACACAAATGGATATGATACACTTCAGTAGAACAACAGGAAGCAGAAAAACACCACTTATTAGATGAATACAAAAAACAAAATGTACGACAGCAGATAACAACAATAGGCACAAGCATCAAACAACATATTAAAGAAAGATAAACACTTAAAAAAGATATGGATAACATTGGGTAAAATAGAGAAAGGGGTAGGGGGAAATGAAAGAAGGATAGAAAAAGTAAGCAGATCAAGGAATAGAATCCAGATCTGAAGAGAAACAAGCAACAGAGGAGGAGCATGGTAACACCGAGGACAAGGACGGCGGTAAGACAAAATAGGAAATGGAAAGCCTCTTTAGAAGTAAAGACATAACAAATTATAGAAATAAAGGATAAAGGATGAGAGCAAAGAAGCAAGAAGAAGAATTGAGAAGTGATAAACATACAAAGAAGAAAAAATGAGAGAACTTTAAAGTCAGGAAGAAGAGCGAGTGATACAGAGAAAAAATAGATATATATATAAGGACAGCATCAACCAGGCAACTGAGAGAAATGTTGTCATTAATTTCCATATTACAAGAAGAGATGTTATAAAGGAGGAGTTTCAGCTTAGCAGGGTCATCAGAAGAATGTGAGTAATTTTGCAGAGACAAAGTTGAAAAATGCCATATTGAATGTTCAAATGTCTCATCTGGGGGCAAAGAGCCAAAAATTCCTTACGATGGGCATTCGTTGCATTAGAGACATCCTGCGAGATGAAAATATTGTGACGTCTGTTAAGTTTAACAGCTTTCAGGACACGCATAAGATCAGTAAATTCCAGGAAGAGCATTATAATATCACATGGCTTATTTGAGGAAGGATTAAGACGACCCAAACTATGCGCACGCTGAATGTTGAGAGGTGGAGAGGACTGAAGGTCCAGGAGATCTGGGAGCAACTTCTTCAGGAAGGATAGCATATCAGGGCCTTCAATATTTTCTGGAAGACCACATAAATGCGAAGGTTGTTTCTGCGATTACGATTTTCAAGATCTTCGGTGTGGAGTTTGAGTTTCTGAATTTCTTGCTCTAACATAGGGATTTTTGTAGAGATATCTTGAAGGTCACCCACATGTTGTTCAAGCTCTGACACCTTTCCCTCCATAACAATTCAGTGGTCTTCAATTTGTTTTAACTTCTCATTGGTAGCGGACATGAAAGGTTGGAGACCGCATACTTCATCCAAAATAGAGTCAAGAACTGGATTTTGGGAGGATAGAATGGCTTCGCACCTGAAGATGATGGTTTAGAGGATGAGTGTGAATCGCTGTCCATATTGAGTTGGTATGAAGAAAAACAAACAAAAAGTAAAGAAGGACAGAACCGGCCCAAAAAACAGAGAACAAGGGTGCAAGGACAATGACCAGCCAGAAACAGGCAGAGAGTCTTGAAATATTCAGAGAGGCAGTGGCGAAATACGTTGGTCGGTAGAGAGGAAAATATCCATTAATAAGCACTCAAATATGGAGGAGAGTCTGCATCATAGAATGGTAGAAGACAGTGACAAAGTGTAGTGAAATCACCATCGCAGATTCCAGCACAAAGGAATAAAAATACAATTAGAATAGTGAAAAGTCCAGCAGGAAACTTGAGGCCATGAATAGTAAAGGCGTAGGAAGCACCAAACAATGTCACAGCAACAGAAGGAAGGTGGGACAGCTGACTGGAAAAAGTAGCGCAAGTGCTGCGATTCAAAATAACAGTCACTCGCAGTAAAATTAAAGCGAAATCACCTCAGTGGCTCCTGAGGGCAAAACAGCAGTAAAAGAAGCAATGAAGCGGCCCACTGCCTTCATACACTGGGCCTACTGGTTCAAGCCATCAAGTATCCAGAGCACAGAGTTAGGTTCACAGATATTTGAACTAACCTGCCATAGAAACAGATATATCTGAGAGACGTCAGAACATAAATCAGTCCTTGCTTTTAGGGCCCCTCCAACATGCTGCAGGTAGTCTCCTCACTCCACTATGCATTTGGCTGCAAAAACCCACTCAATAGCCACATTAAAGAATAAACGTGAGTACCGCGGCTCAAAATGGAGGCCACTCGCGGAAAAAACTGAAGAGAAATCACCGCCGCGGCTCCTGGGATCAAAGCAGCCAGAAAGAAGTGATGAAGCGGCACACAGACTCACCACCCATTCATCTGTGCTGGAACATCGCTGGAGACATGAAAGGCGGCGTAGAAGAGGCCCACAGTGAGGAAAAATCTCTGCGTCGGCTCGGAGCTCACGGGAAGTCTGCCATGCTGTTGCGGCATCCAAGCCACGCCCCCCCAGTAATGGTGATTTTTAATGCAATGGAATTACAGGTGCCTGCCAATTGGGTGGCAAAACGTTTGAGTCAATTCTGGCAAAAAAGCAAATGCTAAAGTAAATCAAAAAATATGGCATGCAATCACAATCACAACAAAGGTTGAGCTTAACTCTGGGAGCAAATTGTATGCATGATCATCAGCACAACAAACAATAAGGGAACAAACACATGTGTGACTCATGCAGAGCTTCTCATAAAACATTAGGGGCCCAATTATAAGTACATCAGTCCTGGGACTGCTATACCATTGTAAGCAGTCCGACCGCTGCCTCCTCGTCTGTCCGAACCTCCCAGTGTGCGGTTGGGCCACTGCAAGACCGCCTTCAGTCTGCCACCACCACTAAGATTGTAATTCCAGTGGCAGAGATGGCGTGGAGAGCAGTGGTCATTGGAGATGGCATTGCCATTGGCACCAAAGTGGCCATTACAGCATGTCTTTCGGCAGATCTTTCATGGCGGAAACACTGCCATGAAAAGGTCTGCAGAAAGGCAGGTTTTTGGGGGCATAACTGTCTCCTTGGCGAGTTTACCCCTGAGATAGGTTACTGATGTCAGCACTGTTTCCCCTCATGCCTTGCTCACACTATTTTGCTTGCAGTATGTGCTGCAAGAAACAGTGCGCCCGACTTGCTGGGAAAAGTGATGCATGGTAGGCAATGGCTGCAGGCTCTGTAGCAAAGCCAAAGCATGTGGCCACCATGCCTCTGCCGGTCATACACCTCCTTCCTCGCAGTAACCTTGTGATCCGGCATTCAAGATGCCACTGGGTCAATGATGTTTCATGGACCGCTGCCCATGATGCACTCGTAATCAGCTCCTAGGTCATATTCAAATAAGAAATACTGGTTATTCCATAGATACATTTAGACAGATGTGTGATCCATGTAATGATGGTCTTGGAGTGACATATTTCTTCAGAAAAAAGAGCTGAAAAATAGTGACTTTTTATTAACCATCTCATTTCTTACCAACCATAGTCAATGAATACTGATTCCATGTACCCATGCTGTTTTCGCAGCTAGAACCAGTGAGGCCTACAGCTACAGGAAGAGGGAGAAGCAGGATATCTAAATCCTCCTCAGCCTCCACCAGTTCGCATACTCCAACTACCAGTATTGCCACTATCAGCATCAGCAGTATCACACCTTCAACCACTTTGGCAATACAATCAACAAGTGTTAGCTTCACAGGAACAACTTCACCCTCCCAATGCAATGCTTCAATGTCAGTGGTTTTCTCTCGTTGTATATTTTATGTCATTTAGAACCCGTGAGGTGAAAAACATTCTGTTACTCTGTTACCTATCTATGATTTTACGTCATTCTCATTTTCCAAATCAACATTATAATTTAACTGATATGGTAGCTTGGCAGTTTCATGGTCTACATTGTGCCTGAATCACATAGCATTATAACTGTAAAAAAACATAAATAGGAGACAGAGTTGTTCACATTTATGCTTGAGACATATTCCACATCACCCTAGTGTCTGTTTAATAACCTGTAATAATTGATATTCTAGGAAAATTATGCTTTTTATTATTAATGAACATAAACATGATGTCAAGTAGAATAATAGGACTGCCAGTTTTTCATCTGATTATCCCATAAATAATCGTTTATATACACACTGCCTGACAGAATAAATCATGAGATTACTGCATAGTGTCGTAAATACTGATCATCATACTGGTAAAAAAGTAAATACATTTGGCCAAATCTTATGCACAGTTTCAAGATGACTTTAATAAAAGTTACATTTTACAGCAGTTGCATGAATAGAATGTGAATCAATTTGGAACTTGAGGCTCACACTGGGTTGAAGAATTTAGAAGTACTGCAATGTTCACAAATCTGGGATTTAGAGGAACTTATTATTAGTAACTGCATTTTCTGAATTTTATTTTGTGAGATCTGATGGATTAGTTATGGCTGTGTCTAAATCTTTTCATACACTAAAGAGCAGACAGTAGATGTAAGAATGGAATAAAGTTTGTATTTGACAACTATGGGCCACTGAATTCACGCATCATATATTCACTTACTGAGACTCAGCATCTCTGTCGAAGGTTAAGCTAAGGATCCTGTTATGGTTCAAGTAGCTCAGAACGACCAACTCCCTCATCTCCTTTTTGACATGGACATATTTATGGACATTTCACAATTCAAAATAAGGCTCTTTCAACACCTTTACAAGGACAACAACCCTATATCCAGATTGTTAAAATAAGGGATGAATGTATATGAAGAAATAATAAATCATTACGTGTTTGATGATACCCATAACCTACAAATGAAAGATGACAATTGACTTTCTGCTGCAGAAAAGTCACCTTCTAGATGACATCATGACCCGACAAGTAACTTCTTAAAAGAAATAGAAAAATAACATAGTGGGTAAACTGATATATTTTAAGGAGAATTTCTTCAGATTGTATTGTGAGTGGCAAAACATCTGCCCTCTCATATCAACATCCTGGATGGCTGCAGTCAAATGAATGAACTCGGCAAAACATACAGACCTATGCAGATTTTAGAAATGACAAGTTTTTTAGTCAAAATAGACTATGAGGATGCCCATTGTACCTGACTTATACAAGTCCAGAGCCACATCCTGCTCATAGAATTGCTTTTGAGGATCGAAATGATTCAGAAATGTTGCTGACCATATGATGATCTTGTTTAGGTTGAGTCGGAAGTGTGAGAGCAACCTCAGTAGACCGGTGACAGAGAACAGGAGAAACTGGAAGAAAGTTACGCTTCAATCCATGAAAGATGAACTACACAATACCTCCCCCATATTGTCTGGGAATCCTAATTTGGATACCTCCCTCGTTAGTACATGGATTATGACAGCCTTAGATAAATTGGCTCCGATTAGATCATGCAAGGTGTTTAGGAATAAACCATCAGCACCCTGGTTCAATATGGAGCTCCGCAGCGAAAAGAGTCGATGTAAGAGACTCGAGCGAGTCTGGAGAAAGAAATATGAACCCACTGCTAAAGAAGCATACAAGGCAGCCCTAAAAAAATTCCATGCACTAAAACGTAAGGTGATGAGAGACTATATGGCTAAACAAATTCTGAATGCGGACAATCCATCCAGAGAGATTTTCAGGATAGCAGAGGGCTTTCTGAAACCCCAGGCCCTAAAGAGTAGGATTTCACCCTCTCTGAATCTCTGTGAGGAATTGGCCGCCTTTTTTCAGGATAAAATTTTGACCATCTATTCCACCTTTCCATCAACTGGAAATCGGGATTTGCCACTGATCAGTACAGTAGACAACTGGACAACCTTTCGTAGATTTGAGAAGGCAGCCTCTCTGAAAGAACTTCTGAAAATCAAGTCTGGCTCTCCTCTAGACCCCTGCCCGGCCAGAATCTTTAAACTTTTAGCTCCTCTTCTTAATGATACCTTGAACTCGCTTTGGAATACCTCCTTGGAAACTGGTATCTTTCCATCTGATTGGAAAAAGACACTGGTCCGACCCATTCTTAAAAAAGAGGATGCTGATCCCTCAGAACTAAAACATTTTAGGCCAATATCACTACTGCCAGCCCCTGCAAAAATCCTTGAAAAGGAAGTCCAGAGACAACTCTCAGACTTCCTTGAATCTAACAATCATTTACACGATTCGCAATCAGGATTTAGGGCTGGATATAGCACCGAAACTGCCCTGCTGGAAGTCGCTGAGACTATCCGTGAAACCCTTGATCAAGGTAGCTATGCAATGCTGGTACTGTTAGATCTATCGGCAGCGTTTGACACGGTCTCCCACAAGATCCTCCTAAATAGATTACTTCGGATAGGAGTGTCGGGGACTGTGTTGAATTGGTTTCAGTCTTTCTTGGAAGGCAGGTCACAACAGGTTGCTCTACACCCCCATGTTTCTAGCTCTAGATCTGTGGCGCAGGGGGTGCCACAGGGCTCGGCACTGAGTCCGACGCTTTTTAATGTCTACCTTGCGCCCCTCGCTGCAATCATTGAGAAATGGGGTGTGCGAGTTGTCTCGTATGCAGACGACACACAACTGATTTTCTCTTTTAAGGAACATGGTGACTCAGCTTTTATCAATTTTAAGCAATGCCTATTAAATATCTCCTCCTGGATGACTGAAAATTGTCTCAAATTGAAAACTGATAAGACTGAGGTCCTATTTTTTAATGAACCTACTCCTCCACGGACGGAGCTGTGGTGGCCAGTAGAATTGAATCCGCCTCCGATACCGGTAACGTTGGCAAGGAACCTAGGGGTCAGGTTTGACTCGCAACTGTCTGGCAAGGCTCAAATCATGCATATTTCCTCTGAAGGCACTACGAAGATTTTTACGTTTTCTCCCTATGAACTGCAGGAAGGCAGTGGTGTACGCCCTCATCACATCCCAACTTGACTACGCTAACAGTCTGTACATTGGCCTCCCGGACTACTTGATGAGAAGACTGCAGCGTATTCAAAACGCTGCGGCTAGGCTTTTGAGGAATGTGCCTTTACGGTATCACATTTCGCCTCATCTGCAAAGCCTACACTGGTTGCCTGTAAGGAAAAGAGTGCAGTTTAAAGCCCTCGTGTTGGCTCATATAGCAACGAGAGGAATAGGTCCCCACTATTTGAAACAGAGACTGCAGAAATATCTTCTGCCAAGAACTCTAAGATCCTGCAATCAAAATCTTCTGATCACTCCACGGTTCAGAAAGACTAGGACAGGTGGACGTGCGTTCTCCGTGAAAACAGCGATGCTATGGAACACTCTACCTAATGATCTCAGACAGATTGATAAGGAACTTCCGTTTAGAAGGGCCCTGAAGACCTGGCTATTCAGGCTACCCTAGAGACTGCCGCAACCCTCTCTCCGCTCTATCTCTTGCGCCTGTAGGACGCTAGCTCCGGGACACTTCCTTTGGAAGTAGCTGTCGCGCTCTATAAATATTAATAATAATAATAATAATAATAATAATAAAGAAAATTGCTGATTGATTGCAATTCATGATATACATTAGTTAAGTTTAAGAAAGTGCAGCGTCATTTTGCAGTAACTAAATCTGAGGATCTTTCTGCTAGATCTTTTAAGTGGTGAAGTTAGCATAAAGGATATTCACAATGTGTTCTGTTTTGGATGTACTCAAGTTTGTTAAAAGGACATCCTCAAGTCATCATTTCTTGTACTGAAACACATGTGTGAATGGCCTTTACTGTAGCGTTCCATTCATATAAAGTATACAACAAAATACAGATAGCTGTAAACCATGCAACTAAGATAGGTCATTGTATGTTGGTGAAAAGAATCAATGCCACTACAATTAGTATTACAAATTCAAAATAATTACAAACTAGAAAACTCTAAGATGGATGGTTACTAATATATTTTAATCAGTCAAATAATCTTTATTTGGCTAATTATTAGTTATAACAGCACATAAAATGCACAAAAACCTACTAATATAACTTCCAAAACAATCATACAGTTAATAGATTTGAATACGAGTTAAAAGCCTCTATACACTATGCTTAAAGCCATATGGTAAAATATAATCAAGCTAAAAGCACATACCTGTTCCTGGTAGCCATGGTGCATATAGTTTATCACAGCTATACAAAGACTGACATTAATTAATTTTAGCAAAAAGATCAAAGCCAGCTTATATTTAGTTATATTGACCAGACATAAAATTAGAGCCAAAAATATTTTCCTGTGGCAGGAGTATAACCAACAGGAGAATGGGTTAGAAGTATTGTCGCATGGGCAGGACGAAAGAGTAGGAAACCATGTACCCTGTTGTAGGAATGCCAATAAAAAATGTATGTTATTAAAATGCTGGCGGGTGATATCAAATCGATATTCAGTATTTAAAAAGTTTTGAAGATACAACTCAAGTTACAACTCAAGGCCAGATATCTGGTTGATAAGGCCACAATAAGTAATGGCCTGATAACAAGTTTGGCAGTCTTATCGCCACACCGCGGTGGTGCAAAGAGGACTGTGGAGTCTTCCGTCCACCCTAATACAATGCATGCAGCCTGAACCGCCAACCACATCAACGGAGTGTGTCCCGCCTGTGCTGCATCAGACTGCAATGTTGGTGATGCGTTGTCCCTCACAGTCAGGCCTGCGGGTTCCTGACGATTGTGAAAACACATTTATAATGGCGGTCCCCTTGCAGCTGTTCCCCGAGTGGATTCACCTGCAAATCACACTATAAAACACACCCCATTTTATACCATAATTCTTTGCCACTTCACTGCAGCACAGCAAGTCAAAGCTAATTTTTTGATAGACCGTTCAACCAGGCTTTGGAGATTACTGCCTGTCCCTGAACGCTTGCGCAGCATGCCGCACTTTACCTATAGCCCCTGGAGGGACTTAGACGCCATATAAGTCTGAGCGCGGTCCCGCAGCACGGGAGACCGTTCGACCGGGCTTTGGAGATTGCTGCCTTTCCCTGAATCCTTGCACAGCACGCCGCACTTTACCTACAGACCCTGGAGGGGCTCAGACACCATATAAGCCCGAGCACGGGCCCGCAGCATGGGAGACCGTTCGACCGGGCTTTGGAGACTGCTGCCTGTCCCTGAACCCTTGCACAGCACACTGCACTGGCCCCTGGAGGGGCTCAGACGCCATAAAAGTCCTTGCACGGTCCCACAGCGCGGGCGACCGTTTGACCGGGCTTTGGAGATTGCTGCCTGTCTCTAAACCCTGCAAAAACAACAAATGATGGCCAGAATGCAGAACAATGTCATACATTCACCCCAGTACAGAGATCTGGGCCTAAATCCATCGTTTTTTTGCTCACCATGCCGTTCCAGTTTGAACCTAGCCATATGCAAATCAGTCTTGACCCTGTGCCTCATGGGAACAGTCCAGCCCGAACTGCCAAGCCAGGTCCTCCCTGGACTGGAAACAAGCATCCTAGGACCGGTTTCGGGGTTTCACTCCTCTTCAGCCAGGATAGCTTGATTCCAGTGGCATGGAGAGCAAGGGACCCACGTCTGGGCATACCCTTCCCACTCGGGGCGACAAATGCAAAAACAACAAATGATGGACAGAATGCAGAACAATGTCATACATTCACCCCAGTACAGAGATCTGGGCCTAAATCCATAGTTTTTTTGCTCACCATGCCGTTCCAGTTTGAACCCAGCCATATGCAAATCAGTCTTGACTCTGTGCCTCATGGGAACAGTCCAGCCCGAACTGCCAAGCCAGGTCCTCCCTGGACTGGAAACAAGCATCCTAGGACCGGTTTCGGGGTTTCACCCCTCTTCAGCCAGGATAGCTTGATTCCAGTTTCTCTAAACCCTTGCACAGCACGCCGCACTTTACCTACGGCCCCTGAATGGGCTCAGACGCCATAAAAGTCTGAGCACGGTCTCACAGAGCGGGATGCATGTGGGGCGTGCCCAGGCTCGGTCCGGGCCAAGACTGGCCCTTCTTAGCCCGTCATAGACCGGAATAGACTGGGCTGGGCCACGGCACAAGATTCGTCATCAAAAGGTACTGTGACTGTGAACTTATGATTAGATTCACGCCGTCCTTCAGAGTGAAAACGCATAGGAACTTTTATGTGCACGTTTACATACATACTTGTCAACCCTTAAACATAAAATATTCTCGCTGTTCAGAGGCTATACTATATGAGCTGATTGGTTAACATTTATCCTTGATTCAGTTAGCTTCGGATTTTACAGGTTGCTTTTGAACTGTGGTGGGTTTCATATAATTTTGTGTACTTTCTGCATATGTTTTGCAATGGGGAAAAGAAAAGCACAAAGTGTCAGGAACAACAAGCAGCCTAAATCAGGGGTGCGCTCACGTCAGTCCTTACTCAACTACCTAATGGGAGCTATGGGTGCTATTGAACAGCAGATTATGACTGTAGAAGAGTCGTTGAGTATGGGTAACCCAGACGTGGGTGGAGGAACGGCAATGGATAATACAACACAGCGGTGTTCGGTCCCACCCACAGAAGTACTACAGCTAAGTGTAAACGGTTGCATTGTAAACACATCAGGGCACATATCAGGAAGTGACCAGGAAAATGATAGTCAACAACCGACAAAGAGCGCAAGAAACCCTGATACTCTTTCTAATATAACAGGGGATACAGGCTCTCCGGTCAGGGGGACCCCTCCAAACACCCGAAAAAAGGCCCTTACAAAGGCCACGTCCCTAGAGACACATAAACTAGAGAGCAGGGAAAAGGTTTTAGGGAGCTCCAATGTACATAGACAGAATGAGGTGGCCAAGATAAAAGTCAAGTAGATACCTTTCTTGGAGATTCTCTAAACATGCAGATTCAGAAAAATGGAAGATGCATTATCTAAATGTCTACTTAAATCCCAGAATCCGGCACAGGAGTCAACAGATGTGCATATGAGCAATCAAGTCCAACTAGTTAATAGCATGAGACGCCATGCGAGTCACTCTGCCGCTGACAGCCAATAAAAGAGTAGAGAAATCCCCTATTATTAACCATGAGGTGCTTACCCATACAACTCCCTCAGTTTCGACTATTCCCACACCCTCCTCAAGCCCCAATTTTAACACCATCAGCACCCGGAACGACAACGAAGGCGAGTGGCATGAAATATATCTGGATTTACCACCAGCTGCCACACCCTATGTATTGGTGCTAGCTAACATCCCGAGACTACTGACAGGGATGCCAGAATCATGGGAGTTTTTAAGGAATAGATCATTACACTGGTTGGGTACCAGGACGGGCCTAACCGAGAGACTATTCGAAGAATTCAAGATGGCAAGGAGAGTAATGTGGGTAGGTAGAGGCTGAAAGAATTTGACTGGGGATTGTGTGGTGCTGTCATTTAAAACACCGCAACTAGTACAACTAATTCTGAGTAGAGCTGGAAGCTATACAATCACAAGGCACGGCATTAGTTTAGTACCATTGGGTTGCTTCTACCAACCTATGAGTAATAATAATGTTACTAATTTTAGGGAACCTCAACCACTGGGCCAGCGGTGTCGGTTTAATGTGCCTACCTTCAACAGTTTTGAGACACTTACCAATCTCGAATCAGTTGACTGAACCCGAATGGCAGAACAAAAGCATACTGTAACACCCAGCAGAATGGGCACTTTGCACAGTGTGGGACCTCTGGCATCACTACCTAGCAATATAAAAAAGTGCAGAGATAGTAATTGATTCACTGTATAATACTACAACAGATTCCATTTTATCCCCTCTCTAACAAGCTAACTCTATACCAACTAACTCTGTTACTGGGAGGGGTAATGATTGTGGCAAAGAACAGGAGTATAAGTGCCAGCTCCTGTTCTAGAAAGTTTCTGGCTTAAAATCTAAGGTGTCTAATATTTTATGGATTGAGTTTGTCAGAAACTTTAATATCCTTAGCCTACAAGAAACCTGGGCGTTAGACCCTATCCATATAAGTGGTTATAAAACCTTCCACACTCCAGCTATTACATCATTACATGGTAGAGCTAAATGGGGGCTTTGTACATATATCTCAAACTATCTGAATATTGGGAAAATCAAATTAAATGTCACTGAACGTTACTATCAAATAATTAGTCTGCATGTAGATTGTACTTTTTGCATGGTCGTATTAAACTTCTATAATAATGCGACACCCGAGTGGATAAAATAAATACTCAAATCCCTGAACTGCCATCTACATAACCTACATACTAATTCAAATACGGAGGTATTTGTGGTGTGGGGTGGGGAGTTTAATTCTTCCCTATGTAAACATGCTGATAAAGAGATTTGTGGCTTAACATATGAGAAAGGTTCTAGCTTCTCACACTTTCCACATACACTGTATGGCGACTCCGCGAATGACTGCAGGCCCGATTCACAGAACTAACTTAAGACAAAATCCTAAACTTACTACCATTTTCATATTCATAGAAGGCACTTACTCATTTTGGTATTCACAGAAGACACTTACTCACTTCGGTATTCACAGAAGACACTTACTCACTTCGGTATTCACAGAAGTTAGGAGTCCTAACTTTAGGACTCCTAAATGCCTTCTGTGAATACCGAAAGTCTTAAAATTAGGATTTTTCTCAGTTTAGGAGTCCTAAAGTTAGTACTCCTAACTTTACTACTACTAAACTGAGAAAAATCCTAATATTAAGACTTTCGGTATTCACAGAAGGCATTTAGGAGTCCTAAAGTTAGGAGTCCTAACTTTAATACTACTAAATTGAGAAAAATCCTAATTTTAAGACTTTCAATATTCACAGAAGGCATTTAGGAGTCCTAAAGTTAGGAGTCCTAACTTTACTACTACTAGACTAAGAAAAATCCAAATTTTAAGACTTTCGGTATTCACAGAAGGCATTTAGGAGTCCTAAAGTTAGGACTCCTAACTTCTGTGAATACCGAAATGAATAAGTGCCTTCTGTGAATACCAAAATGAGTAAGTGCCTTCTGTGAATACCAAAATTGTAGTAAGTTTAGGATTTTGTCTTAAGTTAGTTCTGTGAATCGGGCCCTGCATGTTTATGTTTGACTTGGGATTTATTAACAATCTTGTGTTCACCTATGGTTCCTTTTAGCCCTACCTTTAATGGTCGAGGTACATTCTCTACCATAGACTTTATATTAACATCGAGTAGATATTTTTCGTGTGTCACAATTTTTAAGACACATGAGATTGCCCTAAGCGATCACTTCCCTCTAGGTGTAGACGTGATGGTGCATAACCAGGGCATTAATGCCAGAGCTAATCCTTCTGATATTACTGATAATAATGCTCTGAGCAGGCAAAATGGATATGCACTTAGATGGGCTACTGTGGATACTGAGGAATTTATTACAAAAGATGTGTCGAACTGCAAAAGTATGTTTTTATCTTGCCTGGATGAAAGGTCATCCAGACAAGATATTATGGAAAACCTTTTGGCTATTTCTAACTTTATTAAAAAAACACTCTTTGCTGGAGCTAAAAAGAAATCTATTAATAAACAAGGGTGGTTTGACACTGAATTCACAAAGGCTTACACTAAACTTAAACACTCCATTCATGCCACAGTGAAAAATAAGGAACACATTGGAGAGGCAAGAAGAAATTTTAAATTGGCACTCAAAGCGATAAAGACTGCTTTAAAAGAGGAAGCTTGGCATGCCTTGCATGACGCTTCTGAAAACCGTGATTTTTCTGCCTTCTGTAAGGCGATGAATGCGCCCTTTCTGGCTGATAAGGAATTAGCAACCATGGAGATTGCCATTATCGAACCAGAGAGGATATTACATTCTTCAAAATTGTATAACAACCCAGTGATAGATGCTCAGGGTACCATGCTGAATACGGATGTTACTGCACATTTTACCGAACCCGCAGAACTATCATTGGATTTTACTCTTAGTGAAGTTACTGCGGCAATTAATTCAAGTTTGGGTGGCAAGGCCCCAGGGCCCAATGGCATTCCTGTTGACCTTTTTAAATCAAATCTAGCTTTATGGAGACCACTTTTAACTCAGGTTTTTAATGCATGTAGTATATGTGGCTTCCTACCAACTTGGTATGAATCTATTATTGTGCCAATTTTCAAAAAGGGAGACAGGATGAATCCTGCCTGCTACTGCCAGATCTCACTGCTGGATTCAACAGTTAAGATCATCGGGCCGGTTTTAATAGACAGAATGCAGGTATGGGCGGAGGAACAGGCCGCAATAAGCGTTCTACAATATGGGTTCCGTAAGGGCCTGGGTATAGTCGAACAGGGCCTTAATTTACACATTTTACTGGATAAATATACAAGGGCAAAAAAGGGAAGATTATTCTTGACTTTTGTTGACTTAACGGCGGCTTTCGATTGTGTTATTCACGATAAGCTGTGGCCAATCTTAGAGGGTTTGGGAGTGGATGTTGTAATAATTGCATTTTTAAGGCAGCTCTATTCAGGGGCAAAGGTCCGATATGGGTTGGGCGGAGAATGCACTAGGCACTTTAGAGTGATGAAAGGTGTGAGGCAATGATGAGTCCTTGCCCTATTTCGTTTCACACTATACATAAGTAATTTAGAAACCATTTTCGATAGGAGTGCAGGGATCTACCAAGGGCAGCGACGCGCCCCATCCCTGCACTCCTGTCTGCAGACGATGCAGTTTTAATGGCAGGTACACTGCTCGGTCTGCAAATGGTAGTTAATTCTTGCTTTAATGTTATGTCGAATTTGGGGCTTACGATCAATTGTTCTAAAATGTTTACAATAAACAGTGGGGCTGGGTCAAATAAGAGGATTACATCTCTCTTTATAGATTCAAGGCCGATAGAGTGCTCTAAAACATTTTCATACTTAGGGATATTATTTGATAGGTTAGGAACATGGTCTGAGGCAATTAAAGCCGGACGCCTGTTGTTTGTTAAGTCGCTAATGGCACTATCAAATTTTAGCCGTAAATTCGGTGTATGCCCACTGGCAGAACTTCTTCACATCTATAGGGCTAAATGTGTGGCAATAGCTACTTACGGAGCAGGCATATGGGGTTATGCAGATGTAAACGCACTGCAGATCATGGAAAAAACATTTCTTAAGTTTCTTTTGGCTCTACCAGAAAGCACATCAAACTATATCTGTCACTTGGAAATGGGTATGCCATATTTAGAGGACACGATTAAGATTCAGCCCTTCCTCCTGAGGCATAGAATCTGGACGTCAGATTAAACTGGTTATAATCGTTATATATTGATAGATGCACTAGGGTATGATGGTGTCAAACAAATAAGATGGCTGGAATATGTGAAAAAGTTCCTTTCAAAATTAGGTCACTTGGAATACTTCACTGAGTCTCTTTCTTATGTGCAGTGTACCTAGAAAAGTCCTTAAAACCAGTTGCATGTGTCTTTTGGGTGAAATCAGAGCCATGGTTCAAGCCCATCATTTAACTTTGCTGACTCCAACTATACAGCCATATATACTTTTAATTAATGGCGATTATGACCGATTCCTGTTGACACGTTTTAGACTGAATATTTTATATAGATCTCTAACTTTTCCTGCAGTGAATGATTGGTCAAGAGTTCTGTGTAAGTGTCCGTGTGATGATGTTTCCGTACAATCAACTATACATATCATGTTCTTTTGTAAATATTATGTTACACCAAGAAGGAGTTGGATTATCCCTGTTTTCAAGAACTTCTGACTGAGACAGTGTTGACCCGCTTTTTTAGCACTGCAATCCTTAAAAAATGAATTTGTTATTGCATCTGTTATTGCCTTTTTAAAAAATGTTTTTAATTTTCGGAAATCCATTATAATGTGTTTCCTAATTATGTATTTAATTGGCACAGAAATTATTTTTAATTGTGAAATGTATTGTGCTTTTATGGTTATTTCTCATAGTATACAAACATAACAGAATGGGGGGTCTGATAGTAGACAGCACAAAGATTGAAAAGGAAGAAAAGTGTGTAGAGTCAAATCAAACCCATACGTTATCAGAGCAGAGCGTGGATAACCATCAAACTTACTCAACCAATGAGACAAATAGTGAGAGCAAAGGCACCTCTCATGATCAGTTTATATCACATGGTATCCAACTCAAGCAGAGGTATGTCTCTTGATTGTAGAGACTACCTCGTTAGTTAAAGGCTCTATTGCTCCCTTGGGTTGATAGAGAAACGTCAGGAAGACACGTGACAAACTGTGACCACCAGACAAAGTAGAAGTGCAGTGCAAAAAAGAAAGATGTGAATTCTAAAAAGGGATTGTGTGAAGAGTATGATGTAATTCAACTCACTCCACACATCTCAATTAAAAAAGAGTGTAACAAAATAACCAGCAGTGCTAACTAGGCGCTGCTAAACGAGGGTCGACATGTTTCAGCCATCAAGGGCTTGTGGCCCACGGCTTTCTTCAGGAACTGTATAAATTTTATGCTACTGCATTCAGTTGATGGAATTCAGATAGTGCATGTGAAAAAATGTGAAACTAAACCAAAACAGAGAAGTAGTAATAAATACTACCTCACGTAGTCCTAATCCTCTGTATCACAGGGTGCGAGCATCACCCAGCGTGATCAGGGAATTCACCTCACCTACCCTGGAACCTGCCTCCCACCCTGCTTGGCAATTCCTGGGGCAACGATGGACAGAGCGGGGCCTCCTTAACCTGAGCCAGGTTAAGGAGGCCTCACTAAAAAGGATGAGGGAGAGAGCCTTGAGAGAACGCAAAATCAAGTACTCTGCGATCTTCCCGGTGAAGCTGCACGTGGCGGCTGAAGGTCAATCCTGGTATTTCCAAAACCCAGAGGAGATATGGGACTGGCTGGATGGTTGGAGAACAGTCGGCGGATCTCACAGCAACAGCAGCGGCACACCAAGACCTCAGAGCCCCGGAACAGGGACGGAAGCTGACGTGAGAGAGGAGACTCCCCGCAAGGCTTGCTAACAACAATCATGTTGGTTTGGACACACGCTGGCAGCAACATCTTTGATTACCCTGTTGCACGCAAATAACATTTATGAATACATGTTTGGCTCTGCCTGTGACGTGGCCATGCCCTGGCTTCTAAAGCATTCTCCCGTATGGAGTGCTGTCCGTGCTTGTAGCTTAATGGACTTTACTGGAACTGACAAGCACTGGAAACATCTCTTCTTCTTTTTGATAGGGTCTAGTTGGAAGACACACTGGCATTGGCCTCTTCTACCTGCAGCTGAATATGTTATTTTGTGGCTCTCTGCAGTTAGGGGGGGCAGACAGTTTCAGGTCCGCCATGCAGGGAAGCAGGTTGAGGGATATGGTTATAGGGTTTCTATATGTTTTCACTGCATCAAACTGATATTGATGCTAACACAATTCGCTCATGGAAAATTTCTTCCTAGGCTCCTGTCCTCTCTCCATATGCCTCCCTATGCAGTGAATGTGTCCTGGCCCTTTGGCCTCCATTCACCTGTGACTAACATGTTAGAGACTCCAAGATTTAAATTGCTCTCCTGAAATGTTAATGGGTAATGTGAATCACACAAGATGTGATGCTGCAATACCTCAAAAGTCACGGCCCAGATGTGGTAGTCCTCCAGGAGACACACCTTCAAGGCAATTCAGGATACACTAGAGGCTCTAGAGTAATGGGTATCCTTGTATGAAGATCGATCCCACTGACTGTATTGCACACATGGGTGGATACGCATGGGAGGTATGCGGCGCTGTCTGAGAAGTGGGAGGGCAAAATGCTCAACAATATATCTACATATGTTCCCCCGACTACATGAGGCAGCCTTCTCATATTTAAGTGCCCTCTTGCTCCGCCTACCAGAAGGCAAAGTGTTAATGGCCGGCGATTTCAATGCAGCCCTCTGCAAGGCTACTGACTGCTAGACAGCCGGGGCCTACTTGACGTCCAATAACCGACTTTTTAACAGCTTTGAAACTCGCTGATATTTGGCGTGCCACAACCTGACTGCGAGCCAATGACCTTTTCACTCTGGAGTTCTCGGAAGCCTCTCCAGAATCAATAATGTTCTCGCCCTTTTTCACCAAATCCCTTAATTTCCTGAAGTTTGAGACTTAGCCAGAGGCATCTCTGATCAGTCACCAGTTTGGGCAGTCTATGTTTGGCTAGACCGAAGTGTAAATAGGCGCATTGTATTAAGCCCATGTTACCTAAAAGTGCTATGCGCCGTTATTTTTAGGAAAATGACACCTCTGTAGACTTATCTCGGTACCTCTGGGAAGCGTACAAGGCGGTCATAAGGGGTCAGGGCCTCTCGTTGATAATTGATAATAAAAAGGAAGAACGGACCCATCAAGATTTGCTAGAAACGGAAATCCATGAGCTGGAAGTCGAACTTACTTACTCAGTCAGAACGGCTCCCACCACAAACTAACCTTGAAACAACAGGAATACCAAGACACTGCCATGCAGGCCACTAGAGACAGTCATTAAGAGGCCCAGCGCTGACTATTAGATAGAAGAAAGGGCAGGGAAACCCCTGACTTGGCTTGATAGGAAAGAGAGGGCCAGCATATTGGTGCTGGAACTCTGCACTGAAAATGGACAGATGGTGAGGGGTCCACAGGAGATAGCAAACACATTTGCGACCTACTATACATACTTTTATTCCCAGCACTTACTGCTACAGTGCAAGAGTGCCATGCACTGCTCTCCAATATTAAAACTCCAGGCCTCTCGCTGGCAGACAGAGCACTGCTGGAAAAAGTATGAGGTTGCCCAGGCACTCCATGATCTAAATTCTGCAAGGCAGCCGGCCCTAACTGCCTACCTATTCAGCTTTATAAGCTCACAGCTACAAATATTGCTTCCTTCCTCCTTAAAATGTTTAAAGAAAGCATTGTATTGGGCTCCCTGCCCGAAGACCAATGGTTGACACATTTCAGTGTCATCCATCAAGAGGTTAAGCCTCCCACGAGCTGTGACTCATATAGACCAATCTCATTGCTAAATGCAGAAATGAATGATTTAGCTAAGATACTGGCCTCTAGGCTAGTCCAAGTGGTCTACTTGGATCAATCCAGGTTTATGCCTTGGAGAAGTACTTCTCTTAATCTGCATAGACTACGTGGGTTGCATGGGTTCCTCGGCCGAGCAGCTGAATTACGCAAAAATGCCATCTTATTCTCACTAGACACCCATATGGCATTTGAAGCAATGTTTGAAATCCTAGCCAAGATGGTCTTTGACCCACGCTTCCTGTCTTGGTATGATTGCTCTAGACAGACCTCCTGGCTTAGGTGATGATAAATGGAGGTACATCCCAGGCCTTCTGACTCCAGTGTGGGATGTGACAGAGCTGCCCACTATCCCCACTGATTTTCACCCTTGTACTGGAGCCCTTGACTATCTGGATCAGGAGTGACCCTTTGATCAGGGAACTAAGATGGGCAGAGGACTGGGAAGCCAGGATATCTAAGTATGAAAAAAATGTTCTTGTCTTTGTTTCAGATCAAGTCCTCACATTGGATAGAATGCTGCAAGTTCTCACTCTTTTCCACTGTTATTCAGGGTACACAATCACCTGGAACAAGTCCATAATTTACCTCATGCACAGTCCAGCGTCACACCTCCCAAGATATTGTAAGGCTCAAATTGTTGAAAAAGGGTTTCGTTATCTGGGGATATACTTCACAGTGGATCCAGAAGCCTTTTACAAGAGTAATTTGGTGCCCCCACTTACGTGACTGTAAAGGGATGTAAACACTTAAGAGCCCTGTCATTTCTGGGAAATGCCACTCTGTTGTATATCGTGAAAGGGAGAGATCCTGTTAAGGTATTAAGGGGTGGGATCAATCAATATAAAGTATGCACAAGGGAAACCTTAAACCATGGATTTGTCAATTGTCGACTAAGGCTGTATAATATTTTGCGACTCTCAATACAAACATTTGTTGGAAATCTTATTCCACTTCTTATTTATACATATCCTCTCACTGGTATACCACACATGCTAACATAACATATACATACCAAAATTCCAAATGACATTGAATGCTCGAATTAAAAAAGAAAGGAATATAAAAACTATACACACAAGAACATTGAAAGGCTTTTTCTTGTCGGCTTATCTGTCCCCAGAAGTGTATTAATAAACACATACAAGACAGAAATCACATAAATAATAACTTGAGACCGCAAAGGTAAACATAAAACTTTGCATAAATGGCATGACTTGTCTGTACATATATTGATACATTTTCTTAGCTTATTTGATAAAAAACAACATACATCGGTGTTCAACAAATACAGTGGTCTTTACTTAATGAAAAGGAATAAACAACTCATTAAAGTGTCCCAAATGCATTGGAGTTTATTTTCACACTATTGGATTCATCTCACAGGGGGTATATATTATTATCCTCCAATGTATAGTCCTTCAGGTACCAAGTAGCCCTATGGGATCGGGCCACAAAATGATTTAAAAGTCCATAGGTTTGGGAGGTATAAATCCTCTAAGTCTGTTCCATGATTGGTATTAACCTCATGTAAACGCTGTGTGCTCTGAGATCCTTAGCTATGCCAATGTGTTTTGACCTTCTAGGTGGGCCTGGCGCTTTAATGAATGTCTTCCTCAGGACTTTGCATTGATGGGCACACTGTATGTGGAGCATGAAAAAGGGGAGCGTGGGGGCAGGACGGCAGAAACAGAAGGAAACATCAAAAACATACCGTTATGCAGGGAGTACAGAGCCAAGAGAGGTAAAAGGTTAGAGGATGCTGAATAGAGGTTGCCAGAAGAGGGGAAACAAGAATCTACCACCAGGAAGCCTGACCTAAAGCCACTGTAGCAGGACGATGGAGCAGAGGAAGAGGGCTCAAGAAAAGAGAGGCAAATCCAGAGTGCGGAGGAGAAAGTCCTGGACCAGACAGAAATCAAGGAGATTTCCAAACTGGAAGGTGAGGAGGATAACGAATGGTGTGAAGACTGGTGGATGCCACCAACAGACACAAGGGAGCCCACCAGAACTCAGGAGAGTTGTGGTACAATGGATGTGTAACTGGGAAACCATTGGAGGCAGCACATGAGGAGGGAATTTTGTTTTGTGACTTTTTGTTCATTAATTCCACCTGTGATGAATACAAGTATCACATTTAGGTGCCAGACTATTCATTTTACTGTCTGTGCAGATAAGAGAAACTTTGACTATTTTTTCTTTTCCTTCTTATTCCAGTGGGGAGGAAAGGGAAGGGGGTAAGAAAAACTGCTCCTTATTATCACAGCCTAAGAGGGCATTCCCATGGCACAAAAAAGAAAAAGTGCCCAGACCTCATAAAAAAGTGTGGATCCTCATGAACTCCTTTTAGACCGCATGCTCACAAAAGGATAAATGGGTTATTAGGCGATGAAAGTTTGACAATAGAGCTAGAAACTAGCCCTGGAAAATTTATAAGAAAAGAAAAAAGGAAATTTGTGTTCCTTACCTATACTTACCTAGTTGTTTTGATTTTCTCCTGAGCGTTCTTGTGGCACCTGTAAGACAAATGTAAGCAAAAGAAGAACCCCATTAGCCATCGTAGGAAGGACGCTCCATATACAGAGATATCGTCGGAGTAGACTCTCAGAAAAAAGACTTTCAGCAATTGACTATTTTTGTTTTTTGTGATTTCCATTGTAAGGCGCCTACATTAAAAAGCAACCATTCAACAATCCGACAAGCCACCAAAGCTTTGTTTCCGACCATCCCTCTACATCTTCCAATTTCTGTTCTCCAAATCCTCAGTATGTTTTTAAAGTTACTCCATTTCAGCTTCCAAATGAGTTACATCTGTAATAGTATCCTCCACATTGTTAATTCATTGCTCAATAGCAGTAATACATTGATAATGGGAGGGCCATTATTCCTCTATATGTTGAAAAGATGCATTAACCTATACTACAAAAGGTTTGAGAGCTCTTATTTCTTCCATGACATCCCTCAGAGTTAGGGGTGGGGTGATTTAGAAGGACAGTCCAAATCTTTTCTGGGCTGTTTGACTGAGTCAGAATGTTTCTTCGATATAGCTTCCATAACTGAGGTTGAACAAGACCCTCCTTATTCTCTGTTACCCTCCATGTGAGCTTAGAGGTAATCAGGAGCAAGGTCCTTTTGATGAGTGTTTTTAATAATAGCAAATTAATTTGAGAAAGAAAGAGGTTTAGAGTCTCTATTCCATTCCAGGGATCTGCCCACAAAATAACACACCACTATAGAAACAGTTTATGAAGTAGAATATGATAACTAGGTCAAAAATGGTGAGAAGAGCAAGGTGGAGCATGAATCCTCTTATATCACCATATATTTGACTGCTCCTATTGAGGGTAATGTGCAAGATATAGGAACAAAGAACTTATAGTAAACTACAGAAAAGCGGTTTGCTGCATTTTGCTTAATAATAATGTTGAATGAAAGTATAGATAGGGAACCTTGAGTTGGGAAGGAGAGGCATGTGCTCCCAGCATGACGAGTAAGGTATAACGTATATCCATAAAAAACCTTTCAAATGTAGTCAGTTGTCCCTTACATCCATAGCAAATGTAAACCTTGGCACATTCTCGGTGAAAAAAAAGCAGTCTATGTTGCAAATCAATAGATGAGATTTAAGTAGCAAAGTAGGTGGAGATGCTGCTCATAGCTAATGGCTAAGGAGAAGTCAAATGCACAAAAGAAAGTCAGTGTAAAAATATGTCCTCATGGCAGCCGTTGCTAAGCATAGAATTCGAATCAGAAGATATGCAGGGCCTAAAGTGGCACACTTCATTGCATGCACAACTCAGCCATTAAAAATGTGCCTGAACGCTGCCTCAAATGTGGGGTAAATAGTCTCAAATCATGGTGCCCACCTTCCAACATGGCAATTATTAGAAAGCGGTGCCATGAAAAGGAACACTCTCAAGAGTGTGCTGGAGACACTCAGGAGCCTCAGAAGCCGGTAAACATCTTTTTAAGTAAAAATCTGAGCCAGCACTTAAGTCATTTAGAGATTGGCTCAATCTTCATCTTAGATTATGCGTCTTTCTACAAGGACGTACATCCAAATAACCCTTTAGATTCAATAACTCATTATTCTCTGACAATTGCTTCCTCGTTTCTTATGAAACCTTTGTGAATGAAGTTGAAGAGCAGAATGACAAGGTGAAAACCTCCTTTACTTTTGTATGGGATGCTTTAAGGGGCTTTATTATGAAATGATTTCTTATCCAGGAGGAAAGCTATTGAAAAAATGTATTCTAACCAATATTAAGTTGCTGGAGCATATATAATATACTTCCAAGAATAACAAAGCGGCTAAGATCCAATTTAACAAAGAGAAGTCATGTGACACCCGCCTTAAAATGAAGGCTGCATATTCTGGGGGAAAGAACAAAGCAGGTACCCTTCTAGCCAACTATTTAAAATGTAGGAAGAAAAATCTTGTTTCAAATCTATCACCAATAATTTAGGTGCCCAATTGATTCAAGATATGGACATTACAGCTTGCTTTGCAGACTACTATGAAAATCTTCATTCTCCTGAATGTAATCCTTCAGAGTAGACAGTTTGTTATGAATGCTGTACATGGGCACAGGTTTAGTCTTCAGTTTTACTATCATTTGTGTACTTTATTTATTGCCTTGTTCATGGTACAGTGTAATGGAATCCAGTCGACGTACTTCCTTCCCAATAAAGGTACAAGGCAAGGATGCCACCTATCTCCCCCGTTATTGATTCTTGTGTTTTAGCTCTTTTCGTATCATTTGAAAAATTCAGAAAAATTTTCTGGTTTTAAAATTAAACATGCACTTGTTTTATTCACTGTATACACCGATGACATTCTTCTTTATGTTTCAAAACCAGACACGTTCCTTCCAAAGGATTAATTACAATTATACTCGGAGCTGTCAGGCTTTACACTTAGATATTCATATATTTAAGGTAATGCGGCCCATTCCTGTCCTTTTCCTCGCTCTGGTGCCCTTTTGACAGCCAGGCGCCAACACAGCAATGGTGCAAGGGTGCCTGTGTTGCATGCAGGATTGTTTTGGTGCAGGAAGGGGCACCCGCCCAGTTAAAAACAATCCTGGGAGGCATTCTCCTCATTCTATGTATGCTGCAGAATGCAGCACATATAGAAAGAGGAAGAAACAAGGTGAAAAAGAGGTACTTCCCCTCATTACACATCTCCTGGAAAGCTGTAAGATTTTGGTTCATACCCAGGTGTACAAGTTTATGTAAATCTGGGAATGCATCAAAATCAATGGGAGTTGCATGGCAACATGCACGCAACAGCCATGGAATACCTATCCAGAGTTGCGCAAAACAGTGCGACGCTGCGTTACTCCAGATATTTGAAGTCACTGCAAGGCTTCATAAATCTGACTCAGTGGTTTGCTTCATGCATGAACCACATTGTGTGGTGCATACATGACACAATCTTTTCATAAATAAGTCCCTTAATATTGAAAAGTTAGAAGATGTGTCCTTGAATACATTCAGTAAAAAACTCCCTTTGTTGAGGCATGTTTATCTTGGAACACTACGAGGATTACGTGTTTAGGGATTTGAGATAGCAACAATCTCAATCTCACAGACACATTGAGATTTAATATGGATGTTCTAGTTTCCAGGATCAGTAACCCTATGCGCCAAAGGTTGCCATTATTTCTCTCCTGATGGAGTAGTCTGCACACCATCAAGATGGTGTTAGATTTCATTATAAACTTGTCGTTATCTATAAAGATTCCCCGAAATTATTTTGTTACTGGGGATAAATGAATATCTTGTTTCCTATAGAATGGGGAAAGTTCTTGCATTTCTTTAGATAGATTGCAACTTTCTAAGAGTTCAGGAGGGGCACATTTATCTGATTTCTTCCTTTATCACAAAGCATTTGGAATTAGGCAAATAAAGGGTTGCTTCTCGAATTCCAACAACTCCAATTCTAAATAGTAGTTTCAATTGGAGTCAGCCATGTTATCTCCATTTTCCCACAAAGATATCCTTTTCAATTCTCATCCTCTTAAGTTCTGGTTATCGTCAGTTGTAACTTACTCTTGATCTTTACTTAGGTCAGATTCTGTCTCCAACATGTCCCCTTTTGAACAATTTCTTCAAAGCGCTATCTGTTACAATAAATGGCTCAAAAAGAATGGAAAGACATTGATGTGAAACTTGGCTAGATAAGGGTATTTTTACTATTTCACAATTACTACATAACATTTCAACTTTTCAACTGACATACTTTCTTCTTCCTATAATCTTCCTTCTAAGTTGCTTTAGCAGCATACAAAATTAAAAAATACTCTTAAAGCTGCACTTAGGTCTTTTACGTCCCCTTATAGTCAGGGCACTGATCCGCAGATCATTCCAATCTCGCCCCCTTAAAAGCTGCACTAATATATAAAAAACTTAGAATGCCCACTAGTGATAGATCCAAAATCAAGCAAGATATTTTATTGGAATCAGAATTACGTTGTAATTGGCCTCATACCTTATAGGATAATCTCTGGGCAAAGATTCGTTCTACAGCCCATCAGACCATTATTTAAACTTATATATACTATACATTTTTTAAAATAGACTATTTAACAATCCAGCATGCCTATTTAAACTTAAACACCTTAAACAAGATACTTGCTGGTGTTGCAATACCCACTTTGTTCCTAGGCTCATACCTTCTTTCTCTGCTCAAATTATTCAACATTTCGGCTTCAGCTGTGGGCTACAATTGGAGCTTATCCTGGATCTCTACACATGGCTGTTAGAATTTGGATTACTGGTTGACTGGGGTGTGAGCTTTGGTCAAGCAACACCCACAATCATAGTGTGGGTAAGACACAAATAAACCCCAAATTAGCCTGTGCTGAACCCCCTGGTGCCTTCGCACAAAGTAGTCAGGCTTAACTTAGAGGCAATATAATGTGTAATGTATTTGTGCAACACTTCGAACAGTAAAACAGTAAAAACACCACACATCAAAATCCCACACCAGGTTTGAAACATCGAGTTTAATTTAATAAATAAAACAAGAGCAAACCGATAAATATCCAATTAGTGGGATTGGAGCTATGACTTTAAAAAAATAAAATGTAAAAAAGCTTCTAAGAGCATAAATCACAAACTGCTGCTGTCTGGTCGTACTGGACGAGTTCAAAGTCAAAAGTTCAGGTCAAGCACTATGGAGCGCTGGTCAAATACATTCTCAGATTAGTCCAGCTGAAGTTTTACCTTCTCAAGCTTTATGCCAAGAGTCCAGTTTGCATTGGAGAAGGTCGAAGGGAGCAAGAAGAGCGTTGCAGGCAATGGTTGGCGTGACGTGAGGGTCCAGCTGGGATGGTGGGCTGGAGCTTCGCATTGGTAGGCCCCACAGGAAATCAATGTTTGCTGTGCAAAGAGGCGGACTGGTGGGGGCTTGCACTGATTTTCATCAAGCGGCATGGTCTTGGTGCTAACGGGACAGTTTTGTTTGCAAAGTACCCAAAAGCTTGCTTTATGAGCCTGTGAACCACTTTAATAGTCTAGGACCTGAGAGGGACCAATCAGGGGTCAGGAATGCACTGCATGTGGGTCCAAGTGCTGTTTAGGGAGCCTTTTATGTCCCTGAGACTTAGATCAGGAGGCCAGAAGCTTAGCCATTTAAGTTACTCTGGGGTCCTGGGTTCAAGATGAAATTGCAGGTCCAGTTCTCCTTCCCGAGGCATGAGGGAAGCAGGCAGCAGGTCTGCACAGCAGGGCAGCAGTTCCTTTAGAGCAGCAGTTCAGCAGAGTTGCAGTCCTTGTAGCAGCACAGCAGTCCTTCCTGGCAGAGTATCCACTGGTTCAGAAGTGTAGTAAAGAGTTGGTGTCTGAGGTCCTTTTTTTACACCCTGGCGCCCTGGTTCTGGAAGGTGGGAGACGCTTCTGTACAGTGGCTTTGAAGTGCATGGAATTCCCTACCTCCCCTGCCCTGGCTCTAAGCTGGCTGAAGTGACAATGCAAGGTTGTTAGGCCCTTTGTGTGAAGGCAAAGCATAGTTGTAAATGGGATTCTGCTCAGCTCTGCCTCCCCATCCTGTCAGCAGATGGTCAATCTAGGCACACCTAATCCCTCTGTTGTGTGACTGTCTGGGATAAATTCACAAAGTCTGTCTGTAACACCCAGTCATGTGACCAAACACAGGCTACAGGCACCAAATGCCTAAGGCAAGAAAATCCCAACTTTCTAAAAGTGGCATGTTCAGAATTGCAATTTAAAATCCCACTCCACCATACACTAGGATTATAAATTATGATACCAGAGACACCAAACATGAACTGGCCATCTATTCTCATTTGGAAATTACACTTACAAAATTGAATAATTCAACTCCTTTGTTATGTTATGGGAGAGATATGCCTTGCAGTAGAGAAACATGAATTTAAGTGCTTTTCACTACCAGGACAAGCAAAACTCAACGTACATGTCCTACTTTTTAAATACATTGCACCCTGCAGTCTGAACTGTCCTACCCTCGGAGTGACTTATTTGAATTAAATTGAAAGTATGGTCCAGGTAAAAGGTTTTCTTTGCCAGGTGGAAATGGTAGTTTAAACTGCACCCACAGGCTCTACAATGGCAGGCCTGAGACATGTTTAAAGGGATACTTAAGTGGGTATCGCAATCAGTCCTGTAGACCCACTATTATCATTTAATTTACAGGCCCTGGGCACATGTAGTGGCCTCTTCCCCCCTCCTTGCTAACCTGCCTTTTGCTGTCTGTCCCTCTGCCGCTGCTCTCACTCTTCTGTCATTAGCGCCAGGAAACCATTGGTGTCAGTGCGCTTTACAAGCTTCATTTAACATAACATAACATAACAATATACTAGGGACGTATAAGTAAATTAAATATGCCAATTGGGTATCAGCTAATTCCATCATGTTTAGAGAGAGCCCAAGCACTTTAGCACTGGTTAGCAGTGGTAAAGTGCACAGAGTTCTAAAGCCAACAAATCGATTTCAGCAAAAAAGTAGGAGGAGGAAGGCAAAAGGTTTGGGGGTAGCCATGCACAAAGAGCCAGGTCCAACAGTGGCTTACATTATTTTTGGCCTCATAATAAAATGCTAAGCAAAATAGTGGATTGCCTAACAGCAGCTGGTCTGCAGGTGATTACATCTAAATGGAAATCCACCCATAATATTGCCATTCAACATTGGTAGATTTTAGTATGCCATAACCATAGACTAGATAGCTGTAATTGCATTCTTATCATTTATCTGTTAAATGAGATACCTTGTGGTCACCTCTTACTAGAACCTTGTCCACGACAGCAATTACAAATGCTTCTTTGATATTCATGAAATAGTTCTCAATTTTGAACTTTAGTGATTTGATTATATGTTTTTTATTCTGTTTGTTCATGAATTACTTGACAACTGTAATGTTGCACATATTGTTCTATGAAGATTTTTTCATTAGATGCTCTCTTTCTTTCTCCCGTCTCTTTTTCTACTTTTCTCTCTGTTGTCTACTCTTTGGGCCTGATTACGATGTAAGTCGAAAAGCCTCTGGTTGGTGGCTTTCCTACTTACATTGTTGTTTTCAAATCCAACAGCCTTATTATGATTATGATAAATATATACTCTGATTGCATTATTCAGTAAAAAGTAAAATTGACATTCTATGAAGTGAATTCTTGTTTGTGTCGTGTTCCATCAGAGTTGAATGATACAATTTAAATGATATGTCGTTGTAAAGGAATTATTTGCTTACCCAACAGAAACACTGTAGCTTTTCTGACAAATACCCAGGTTCTGAGGGACACAGGTGTAGTGTCGCTGCGATGTCACAAATGACGCAGCACTATATGATATGTAAGAGCTTTATTCCCTTGGCATCTATCTCATTACCCGCCCTGCTCTACTCTAACTTTTCCTCGCTCCTCCTCTTCCGCCACCCCTGGCTCTCCTCTCCTCTCTCAATCTCATGTGCTGGTCCTAGCGCCCAGCACATGTCATGACATTACATCGTCCCCCTTCTTAAACAATTTTAACTGTTTTAACTGTGTCCATGCATGTCAAGTTTACATTATAATATAAAACAATATAGTTACAGTGCTTCAATTAGATGAGTTTGTTGCGGCCGGAGATGAGCCTCTCGATCCACCTGTTCCCTTTCGTCAGGAGACATGGAAGGTCGATGATCACTTACTGACCCAGCTGCATCTCCTGTGTCCACACGAAGGGGGGCAGTCAACGCTTCTCGGACATTGGGCGTACATTTCTGAAAATGCGCCACATTCTTCGTGACCCTCTTGTTCTCCGACTCAGCCGTAATCATGGTCCCTTTTTGTTTTGTCACCAGGAGTGGGCATGCTTGATATTGACAGTCTGCTTTTCTCTGTTGTTCTTGTCTCACCAATACCCAGTCCCCTTCATGGATAGATGGCTGTGCAGCTTTTCTCCGTCGGTCTACATATTCCTTCATTTTCTCCTTTTTCAGTTTGTCTGTGGCTGCTAGTTCTTCGTGCTCACAGTCTTGAGACAAACCACTAGTTGCATCTTCCCAAGTTGGTATTCTGGTGCGCACAGTGCGACCCAACATTAAGGTTGCCGGATAATTGCCTGTGGTAGTATGCGGTGTGGTTCGATAGGCGCGTAATACTTCATTTAGAGCCGCTTGCACATCACGCTTTGAAAGTTCTGCCTGCTGTATTGTCTTCTTTAAAGTGGCCATAAATCTTTCCACCATTCCATTGGCCTGGGGCCACAGAGGAGTGATCTTCCGGTGTTTGAAATTTAGGTGCTTGGCAAATTTAGCAAAGTCTTGTCCATTGAATGGAGGGCCGTTATCTGTTTTCACTACCTTCGGTATGTCCCATTCTGAGAATACCTCATCAAGTACCGGTATAGCAGTGGCGGCTTTGGTTGACGCTATGAGGTGCGCAACAGGGAAGCGTGAGTATTCGTCCATTATGACTAGGACATACTTGCCGGATTGTAGCGGTCCAAAGAAGTCCACTGCAACATGATGCCAGACACCATCCGGCAGTTCAGACATCTGAAGCAGCGCAGGGTGATCCTCTCGACTTACTAGCTGACACTGTGGACAATCTTTCAGTGTAAGTTCCACCATCTGATCAAGCATTGGGAACCACACCCATTCCCGCAATGCTCTCTTCGTGGCAACAATGCCTCTGTGCCCTTCATGTGCTAGGTTGATGACTCCTTGACGCAGCTGTTTCGGGATGATGATCCGCTTGTCCCTTAGTATGAGACCATCTGCGGTGATGGACAGTTCCTCCTTCACATGTTTGAAAGAGGACAATTCCTGATTGTCAATCCATTCACTCTGTCCGAATTCTTCCAAGTGCCTTCAACTGTTTGCCCGAATGCGACGTTTTACATTTTGAAGTGTGACATCTTCATTAGTAGCTTCAAGGATGGCCTCTAAGGGAACTGCGGGCGGTTTGGCTTGAGCCATTACAAAATGGATGTATTCCTCAGCCAGTGATGGATTGGATTTGGACGTTGCCTTGGGATGTCGAGACATGTAATCAGCAGGATTTGCAGCTTTTCCCGGCTTGTGGATGATAGTGTAAGTGTATTCCTGAAGACGGATGCCCCAGCGCTCTATTCTGGGTGGCATTTTGGCTCGGGGATTTCCAAAGATGGTTATCAGGGCCTGGTGATCCGTGATAAGTGTGAAATGCTTCCCGTAAATGAAAATGTGGAAATGCTCGCAGGCCCAGATTACCGCCAGGCTTTCCTTTTCAGGCTGAGAGTAGGCTCTCTCTGTGTCCGTCAGGCTCCGGCTGGCATATGCTACAATATACCATTGGTCACTCTCTTTGTCATATTGAGCTAATATCGCCCCCAGTCCTACGGGACTCGTATCCACAGTGATTTCAGTTTTTCTTCTCGGATTGAAATATGCAAGATTGTTGGCAGATTCAACCGCAGTTTTGATTTCATGAAAGGCTTGATCACATCTTGTGGTCCATTGAAATGGGTGTCCTTGTTTGGTCAGCTTTCTCAGGGGATAGCTAATGGTGGCATAGTCCTTGATATAGCGTGCACAGTAGCTTGCCATGCCTAGGAAGGAACGTACATCCCCCACGTCTCGCGGCCTGGGGGTGTCATTCAGAGCTTCAATCTTTTCTGGATCTGGTTTCATTCCCGCGCCTGAGAAGATGTGTCCGAAGAATTTCAAAGTGGACTTGTGGAATTCACATTTGTCTTTATTTAAAGTGAGATTGGCCTCCAATAGAGCATGGCAGACTCAGTCTAGCGCTGTGTCGTGTTCTTGCATTGTTGCTCCTTAGACCAGGATGTCGTCACTGTAATTTAGAGTGTTGGGAATGTGATGAATTACCTTTCTGATGGCCTATTGGAAAATCTCAGCGGCCGAAGAGACCCCAAAGCTGACTCTTTTGTATCGAAACAGGCCTTGGTGAGTCGAGAAGGTGGTAATATATCTCGATTTTTCATGGAGTTCCAATTGGTGATAGCCCTTGTTGAGATCTAGTTTGGAAAATATTTGCGCGCCATTGAGTGACACAATCATGTCGCTAATATGAGGTCCCAGGTGTCTTTCTCTTTCAATGGCGGTGTTGGGTGCCCTCATATCGACACAGAGGCGCACTTTGCCAGGAGAGCCCTTCTTAGGCACGACGACCACTGGAGAGACCCAGGGCGCGGGTCCTGATGTTCTCTCAATAATGTCAGCCTGGAGAAGATCCTGTAGTTCCTCCTCTACAGACTGTTGAAGGTGAAATGGAATTTTCCTGTGATGTTGCGCTATAGAAGTCACTCGTTCGTTTATGTTCAATCGCACTTGGCAGTGAACCATATTTCCAAGGCCGGTGAATAATTTTGGAAATTTGTGAACTATGTCCGGTTCATCATCTACTTTATACAAAATGTCCATTAGTCGAAGTCGTTCTGCCATGGGCAAGCTAAGAAGACAATCCGCTTCAGGACCATCAATGACATGAATGTGAGCTGGAATAGTTCTGTCCTTGTATGTGTGATTAGTCGGGAATTGTCCTAGACAGGGAAGAGGTTTCTTCGACATCCAAGTGTACACTCGCACATTCTCTTTATGCAAGTGTGGTGATGGACTCATTTTCTTGTATTCTGCAACTGAAATGTAGTTGAGAGACGCTCCACTATCCAGAACAAATTTGACCCAGTGTGTGTCCATTTTAATATCTAGTCGCAGGTACTTCTTCAGCCAGTCTGGGTCCGCAACCATGCAGACGTACTCATCGCTGTCTTGCGATATTGGTGACAGCGACCTTGACTCGCGAGATTGTGATCGACGAGATCGATATGTCCCATGAGACTGACGACTGGACTGTGAAGAACCAGTGGAAGAATCTCTGTAGTCCCACACTGCTTTGGCATGATGGCGAGTGTAAGACTGTCTGGATTGTCTGTAATTGTCTCTGTGGGTGTCTTTATGAGGGGCTCTGCAGACTTTCTCAAAGTGGTTGTTCCGACCACACTTCCTGCATTTTTGGCCTAAGGCAGGGCATGTCTGCGTGTGAGGGAAGTCATATCCACAGCGATAGCATTTAAGTTGATGCTCCTGTCGCTTATCCGTCCGGTTAGAACTGCGACGCCGGCGACTTGTATAATGGGACTGAACTTTGGATCTGGAAGATCTTTGCTTTGTAGGGGAGGACCTGTCGGTGTTACGGGATTGGAGCCTAAATGCTTGTTCACGTTTTTCGCCTCTTCCAGCTTCCATTCTCTTGGCATGTTCTTCTGCTTGATCATGTACTCGCGTCATTTCTTCGATATCATCCAGCGAGTAGCTCTTCTTTAGCAGACGTCTACGTAACGACTCAGACTGGCATCCTTCTATGATTCGCAGGCGAAGGGCGTCTTCCATCGAGAAAGAATCAAAATCACAGTAGCGGGCCAAACGTCTAAGTTGTGTGATGAAAGTATTCATGGGCTCGTCTTTTTCTTGCAAAGCCAAATTGAATGTGTATCTTTCGTAGTCAATGTTCTGTTTGTGAAGGAATTTTCTGTTTAGTGTGTCACGCACATTGGCAAAGGACGAAGCAGCATCAGCCGGAAGCTCCTTTATAATCTGACCAACATCTTTCCCAATTAAATTGCGTAATACAATCAGTTGCTGCTCCTCCTCGGTCACATGAGACCCTTTCATGAAGTCTTCAAAGTCTACTAGCCACTCCTGCCAGCGAAGGCCCATACCTCCCCCCGAAATGAGGACTAAGGGTTCCGGCGGCGTAGAAAAGAGACTCAAATAAAGCCGAGTCTGTGTCCAGCCATTTGTCCTGTGGACGTAGGCGAGTCCGGCCTGGTGCTGGCACTGGCAGAGGCATGACTCTGTCTTGACGTTGGCGATCCAGACATTGCATATGAAAATGGTGAAGCAAATGCTTTGCAAAAGATGGGCAAGTCACAGGGACCCTCCTAGCGCCTGCCACTCAGTTCAAAATGGCACCGTCAACGCCACTCTTTACTTGCGCTATTATGCAGGGTCAGTAGCAGGGCACCTATGAGGTAAATATAACCCCAAAAAAGCAGTCCACCAGCCACTGGAAAAATATAAATGGTCACTTGTATTACTGGACATTAAGGGAAGGCAACTAGAGGAGCAGTCAGTCCCATAAGTCTTTTAGATGGCCTTGAAATGTATTGTAAACACCAGAAATCATCTTACATAGTCTTTTGCCAATGCTTGTTTGGTATTTGAAGCAGACGCCTGACCTTAAAATTGCCGACGGGCACTCCTCGCAGGGGATTGGGTGAGGTGCCTGACTTCAAGATGGCCGCCGGTGCGATCTCGCTCCTCACGAGATTTCGGGCTTAATTCTGCCGGTGGGAGCAGCCATGCAGGCATTCACACACCGGGCAGCAGGAATTCAGGCAGGACACAGCAACAGACACCCGCCTACCTCAGCAGGCGGCAATTGGTCACGAGCATTACCGGCGCAGAGCACGCGATCGCGATCAGGACGCAGCGGCCTCCTCAACACACGCGACCGGGTTGGGCTCCCGGGTCGCAGTCACGGCACCTCTCCTGGAAAGATGCATGCGGCTGGGGTGGACTCCCAGGGCATGGAAGCGGATCCTCCAGCTCTGAGGCAGCGGAGCGAAACAGCACCACAGTGGGCACAATGCGGCTGGGGTGGGCACCCGGTCTGCAGAACAGCTCCGAGGCAGCGGAGGGCACGCACGACAGGAAGCAGGTAGGCAGCATGCACAGGTAGCACCCACCGTCGTCGCCAGTTGTAATGTCGGTGCGATATCACAAATGACGCAGACACTATATGATATGTAGGAGCTTTATTTCCTTGGCATCTATCTCATTACCCGCCCTGTTCTACTCTAACTTTTCCTCGCTCCTCCTCTTCCGCCACCCGTGGCTCTCCTCCCCTCTCTCAATCTCATGTGCTGGTCCTAGCGCCCAGCACATGTCATGACATTACAACAGGGTTACCCGATTGTATTTGTACACACCTGTTAATCCCCACACCACGTGGCAGGCACCATCGGGTGCCTTCCACGTGGTGCAGGGATTAATAAAAACACCCATTTCTCTATGGGAGCTTGTGCTTCGGCTGGGTGACGGCTGTAACATAAGCTCCCATAGAGAAATGGAAGTGTGTGACCCGCACAATGTGCCGTCTCATCCTGATAATGCGATTCGGACAGCCGACTTGCAGTCAGTCCTGATTCCGCAATGGTGTGTCCATCCGGCATCGTAATGAGGGCCTTTGTCTATACCCTTTTCCTTTAGCTGCCTTTCCAATATTGTTTATTCATTTTGTATGCTTAATATTCATTGATCATTGTTCAGCTTTACTTGCTATCTTTATTAAAAATCGTATTATTATTGAATGACATGCTAGTACTTCTGTCCATTTTACTCTTATTTTAATAAGTATATTAAACTAAAAAAAGGCAGCAAAACAGTTCAAATATCCAAAAGAACGCACAGACTAAGCATCTTTTTAGCAAATATGTTTGGTAATGGAAGTAGAAACAAAAAGGCAATGTGCAAGCCGCTACCATAATGACTTTACGGAGAAAATCAGTTGCTTCAATTAATTCTAATAAAAGGTGATGGCAGGTTCCAGGCACATGAATCACAGAATCACAGACATGTGTTGAAAATGAAGAACCATTACTGAAGAATCTCATTGTAGTGCAAGAGGCGGTGGGGAGGAAAGGGCGAGGCAAGGGGCGGGGCTGAGAGGTCATAAACCAGGCTGATGATATATTGCCTAGATAAAATGTGCCTCATCAGCTGCTCGTGTCACCATTACATTAGTACTAGCACATCTCAATACTGCTGCCATATTTAAATTTCACGTGAACAGTGTTTCTTAGAAGGGCTGCTGTATTAATAATGGACTATACCAGCACTTCCCAGCAGAGCTGCTTCCCTTAGTGTTAAAGAACCAGCACTTCTCGTATGGGCAATAATTCTTTTAGTGTGCCAGTACCAACCATGTGTCACTAATCCTGTATATAAATAGTCATGGAGAGCGTAAGCACTTTCATGTGTTATACAGCCATATTTGAAATGGTTAGGGGTATACAAAGTGGGTAGTTGCTTTTCTCACTAATTGAAGAAATGTATTGAGAAAACTATCAGAAGTAAGTGAAGGTTGAGAATGTCCACATGTGTTGTTCTTTTGTGCGCAAATTAGGATTTGTATGAGTATTTTGTACATGGGTGCAAACTGTGTTGTCAAAAGAGAGCTGAAGTTAAACCAGGCATGACAATCCATACAAAAAGTTCACACGTTACCAGTTCAACAAGTTTTCAGATTGATATCCATTTTTTGAAGAATAGTAGCGAGTAAAAGTCCATTATTAATTTGTCTTTCCAAAATTCTGGAAATTTGGAAAGACAAATTAATGATGGACTTTTACACGCTCTTTTTTTTTCTACAATTGGATTTTGCATGAACATGGTCCGGGGGCAGTGTGACCACTTAAAGTTGAGCGTGAGAGTATGTTAATGGAATCGTCTTGATATTACACCAGTGCGCCCTTGTTCTTAGCTCACCCTGCCATTTGCAGAATTTTTCAGGTTAATAGTTAAACAAATATTAGCAAGGTATTTACTCACAAACAAAATTCTTATAATTTGCTGTCAGCATTCAGTGCTTGTTAGGGCAGATCTTATTTGGGCTGTTATACCTTGATTAGGATAGGATCCATACTTCTATATAATCAGTACTGTGGTTGTTCCAGTGTTATAATAGACTTCATCAGCACTTCTGCTTTTGTGAAATGGATAGTGTACGATATTCCCAGGCGAGATTCTCGCCAATGACTAGGCCACACACAGAGATTGGCTTAATTATACAGGTCTTTATTTGTCAGCGTGTAACTGTGAACTCAGCGTTCACTGCAATGCACATTATGTATTATGTGATAGCTCTACGAAGCTCATCAAGAGCCAAAAGGGTTCCTTTATTTTTAGTTCACAAGACAGTACATCGTCCCCACTTTAAATGAAAACTTGTCACTTTTACAAAAAGATACACACATATATACATTTAAATCTCTTCAATTGATCTCTTTGGTGCTGTAATGGTTCGACCATGTCGTGTCAAGTCTAGTTCAGCCACCATCATGATCCAAGATCCGTGGGAATGGCGAAAAGGTGGCAGCAGTCACTGGTGTTTCAGAATCAGTCTCTCCTTCTCCATGGAGATCTGGTGAATTATGAATAAATCACCTAAAGCGAGAAGAGTCTCTGGCAATAGACTTTGCAGGGCGCTGGGCAGTCACCATGTGTCCTTTGGTTGACACTAGTTGAAAAAGTTCTGCATCAGATTTGTTTTCCCGCCTGTGCTGGGAAAGCACTATGTCTCCTCTCAAGAAGACAATGTTTCTCACATGTCATCTTCGGTCAGCATATAATCCCATCTTTTCTTACTGACTCTAGTCCCTCGTAAGAATGCCGTTCTCATCTTTTTCCCTCTGATTGGTCCACTGGGGTATCTTGGTTGTCATTGCTCTCCTGAACATCAATGTTGCCTGACCTTCAACTCTGGGCGAGGGAGGTTTTAAATGATAAGCTTGCAATGTAGTGTTCAATACAGTTTGTAATTTGAGCTTTTAAAGTGTAGCATGCTGTACCACTTTCTTTAGGGTTCTCATAAACTTCTCAACAGTCCGTTGGCCTGCGGCCACAGAGGAGTGATATTTTGATCCTTTATACTCAGATGCTCTAAGAAGGCTTTGAACTCCAGACTATTAAAAGGCAAGCCCTTGTCAGATTTTGGATTGACTGCAACACCTCATGTCGCAAAGATACCATCCAGTCTCTGAATGACTCCTTCTTGAGTGGTGGATGAGAGATCTTCAATTAATGGAAACGATGAGTATTCATCAACAGTCACCATCAGTTGATGTCCGCTGTCAAGTGAACCAAAAAAGTTAATGTCAATTCTCTCCCATGCATGCTTCAGGAGTTCTTACATATTTAGGGTGTGTTGAGTAACTTTTGTAGATAGGCAGTTGGATAGATGACAGGCATTTAATTCCTTCTCAACTTGCTCATCAAGATATGGAAACCAGACTCGATCTCAGACAGCTTGTTTAGTGGCAATGATTCCCATATGTACTTCATGGGCCAAGTCAACCATTTTCTGCCGCTGACTTTACGGACTCAGGATTTGCAACCCTTGCAATATAACTCCCTCTTGAGTTATGGACAGTTCATCTTTGACATTTCTGTATTTTTTATATTCACTCACTGGTGGGAGGTTGAGTGTGCTGGTTCCAGGACTCATGTGCAATTTGATCTTTCAACTTTAGCTTGTCAGTATTGTTGCTTGTGGCAGTGATTATTTGGGCTAATGAAATGCAGCTGGTGTGTTTGATTTTACAATGAAATTGATGTATGTTTTAATTGACTTGGATGGAATGCCATGACATTTAACTGGTACTCTAGCAAATGAGTTAGCAGGGTTATGATTTCTTTCTGGATGATACACAAGGTTATAATTGAACTCTGGTACTAACAGTCCCTGCCGTTTAATGTTAGGAAGCATCTTGGCCTTTCGATTGCCAAATATTATTAGTAAAGCTTTATGGTCTGTCACCAGCATGAAAGGTTTTCCATACAGGAAAACATGGAAGTGCACACATGCCCACACAATGGCTAAACTTTCTTTCTCAAGTTGTGAATACGAACATCCTGGTTGGGACAAACTCCTACTTGCATATGCTGCAGTATGCTTTCGAGCACTAGGGTGTCCACTGTGCAGTGCAAGGATAGAACCTAACCCGGCTGAACTAGCATCAACAACACCCTTTGTACGAAGTTTCTGATTGAAGTGCACCATTTCAGGAGCATTCTCAATGTATTGTTTGATTTTCTTAAAACTATTTTCAGATTGATCTGACAGCTGAAATCAAACTTTATTTTTATCATGTCTCTCAATGGAGCACTTACAGTGGCAAAGTCTTGTATATATCTAAAGCAGTAGCTGGCCATCCCAAGAAATGAACACACCATGGAAACATCATGTGGGGGATCAACAGTTGACAGTTCTTGTACTTTAGTAGGATCTGGTGTCATACCCCATCAGTAAAGATATGGGCAAATAATTTTAGCTTTGTCTTGTGGAACTCCTAATTGCCTGCATTCAAATTCAAACCTGTTGTGGCAAGTAAATGACATAATTGTGTAAGAGCTTTATTGTGTTCTTTTTGGGTAGACCCAAAATTCAATATGTCATTACTGAAATTTAACGCATTTATGGAAGTCTGTATGATAGGTCAAATGGTGTCTTGAAACAGTTCTCCAGTAGATGACACACCAAAATGTAGTCTTTTGTATCAACACAGGCCAACCTATGTAGAAAAGGTTGTAATAAACCTGTATTTTCATTCGAGTTCCAACTAATGATAACTTTCACTTAAAGGAAGGCGAAAGAAGAACTTTGCTCCATTTAGTGATAGTAGCACATCAGAAATGTGTGGACCAGGATGTCGTTCTCATTGAATTACCTTGTTTGCCTGGCACACGTCAATGCATATGCACACCAATCCTTCACTGTCTTTTTTGGGCACTACCACGATGGGAGAAACTCATTGCGTTGGACCAGTCGAACATGCAATGACATCATGCTTAAGTTACGATTCAAGTTTTTTTTCAACAGCACTATTCAAATGAAAAGCAATTTGTCTATGCCTCTGAGCAACAGGACTGACGTTCTCATTAATATGCAGCATTACTTTCATAGTCTTAAGGTTTTCCAAACCATGAAACAACAAGAGCAACTGACTTACTGTTTCTTGGTGAGCATTTATGTTGCAGTTCAAGGAAATCAGTCCCATATCAGCAGCTGCTCTGACGCTGAGTAGACAGGCACTTGACACTGTCCATTGAAGCACATGGACAGGGGCTTAGACTTTAGTTTTCTTGTGTTCCATCACTGCTACAAATGAATCTTACATTTTTAAGGGTCTTGATGCAGCCCATGTAAACACTCTGGTTTTCAACTGCAAAAGTTATGGTAAGGGATGCAATTCATTATATTTCTCCTCAGGCATAATGTTTATCGATGTGCCACTGTCAATTATGAAGAGTATCAAAAAACCATTTTCTTTCAGTGTAATTTCCAGACAATGTTTGAATGGCTTTGGTGCTTTGATATGCCAACTGCTCTTTGACTGACATGTTTCTGCCCATGCAGCCGTTCCAACATGTGCATTCTTTTCTGGAAAAATCCTTTATATGGCACAACCATCTTTTTAACTTTTACTTGATACTGAAATAGTTGAAATGTTTGACGATGATGTAGATGACAATCAACTTTGTTCATGGTCGATTTGTCATACCTGATGCCTCTGCTGGGCCTTGTGAATGTGCGCCAAACTTTACTTCTGGAACGTTCTGGTTGCCATTTTGTCTTAATGCAATTGTTTTTCCTTTTGTTTTGCACATCATCACACAATGTTTCTCCTTCTCCCAACCCTTACATGTCTGCCTAATATCAGGACATTTGTCTTTGTGCCAAAATAAAAACCCACATCTAAAACTTAACTACTTTTTACATGTAGACATCACCTTGTATCCTTCAGTCTTTTACTTTGTCTTGCTTTTCACACTCATGACTGATTCATCCTGGGTACCTCTGGCCTCCAAGTCAGCAACATGTCCATTGCATGCTCTTCAGCTCTAGTAGCCATCAACACTCATTCCAAACTCAAGGTTTCTCTAAGCATTTTCTGTCTGAATCAGACAAGCATCTATCAATGGCCCTAAGATGTATGGTCTCTTCATCATTAAATTTATTGAACTTACAATGTTTGATGAGTGTGTGAAGTCTCTCTATAAATTTGTTGATGTTTTCATCAACTTTCTGTGAATTATAAATGAAAATATATCTTTCATAGTCAACATTTGACATTGAATTGAACTTGAGATTCAAGGTTTCTTTAATCTGACAGTATGTGATTTCTTCATCAGTTTGTGGCATTTTCTTTATGACTTCCTTTACACCATGACCAGCAAAATTTTTGAGGCATTTTATAATCTTCTTGTTATCAGTCTCTCCAAAGGCATCAATTAAATTGTCAATAGACTCTATTCATGTTGTCCATTAGTCACCAATATTTAACTTTTTGGCGGTATTGAGTGATGATGGTGGTTTCAAGAAAGCAGCAGCATTGTAACTATGTGCGGGAGTGGCTCATGCTGAGAGTGGAGTTCTCTCTGACACCATCTGCTATCATGTGGGACCTGGATCATATCCACCACCTCTGAGGCCCTGTGAAATGCCGTCCTCTGGGTCATCATTGACAGTCAGTAAAATGGCGACCTCTCTCTTGGTCTCAATTGGAGCCCTTCACTTTCTCGGAGACCTTTGCCATTGTTCTAAGCCTCCACTGATTAGCTTTGGTGGTGTGCCACTATAGGCATTGGGCACTTCAGGAAGCATAGCCCCAGTGCTTATTCTTGGGTCTCTTCTCCCACTGCTGAGGTCATAGGACAATTTTCAAGTCTCTGGTAAGGACATTGATAATAGTTGATTGTCTGCTTCCAACAACAGCATTCTCTTGCACTTGTCTGTTGCTCTGCTCTTTCTTGACACCTAGTTCATCTCTACCTAGCAGCACTTTTAATTGTAGCAGTATCTTGTGTTTGGCCACCACTTTGTACTTATTGACACCTGGATGATCTCTGCAAGCAAAACACTTGTAATAGCAGTGTTCTTTCTCTGTAGTAAATATGTCTTTATGTTGTGTAGTTCTCACCCAATGACATGTAGCTTCTCTGTGAATTCTTTTGTTTTCAACTGCTACACGGCAACTGGAATTGCACTTTGACCCCTCATGCATTAAATGCCAATTCCATTCTTTGATGATGGCACACGTGGCACTAATGAGCAGTTTGCTTTGGCCAAGGAGGAACACTATAAGAAAGCACTGTCAATTTTCGGATTACTTATTCCCTATCTTATTACCATTGGTAGCATCTTCCCAGCCGGGATTCTCACCAATGACCATGCCACACAATGAGTTTAGTAATTCACATCTTTATTTATCTGCGTGTAACTGTGAACTCAATATTCTAAAGCAGGAATCAGTGCAATACACTCTATTCATTACGTCATAGCATTATGAAGTTCATCAGGAGCCAAAATGCTTCAGTCATTGATAATTTGCAAGACACTACAGATAGTATCAGGACTTCTTGGCAGGGACAATATAGTAGTACTTAGCAACATCAGAACTTACCTGTAGGACTTTTAGACATATAAAGGACAACACCAGAACTCGTAATCACAACCTATTCCTAATCGCATTGCGGAGGCTTGAGTTATAGTTAACCTAGGTAACTATAACTGCTGAATTTCATTGGTTATGTATGAGTGAAATCTGAGACTAACTATAACGTCCCTGTAACCTTTTGTTTTTTCAGTGAATTTCCAGGTTTACACTGTAACCACTAACTTTTAAAATGTGTGCGTGAGTGATTGCATGAGTGACTCAGTGGGTGTATAATTGTCTGAGTAGGTTTGTAAGTGGGTGTGAGAGAATATGAATGAGGCTGTGAGTGGGTATATGAGTGGCTAAGTGGGTTGTGACTGAGTGTGTGATTCTCTGATAGGGGTGGGTGGTAAGCTCCACTCCCCTAGCGGAGTTTTGCACCTCTGCGTTGCACTTAGAACACTGAGTTTGGCAAAAACTGTGCCAACCTCCGGCACAGCAGAGTTTACTGGCGTGCTCACCCCTAGACTTCCTCACCCAACTAGTGGTGCACCAGAAAGCGCAATTGCAAAATGGGTGAGGAAAGTAGCGGAGTCTCTTATAAAGTCTGAGCAATACTGATGTGTAGGACTTACTTATGACAACAATGGGGGTCCTTGGCCCCAAACAACCCTCGGCAGCCAAAGGGACTTCATCCCCCAATCAGTAGTGCACCAGGAGGCACAATTCATTGTTTTAAGGTGTCTTACTTTAATTAGTTCAATGGGAGGGAAGCAAGAGTACAAAACCCAGAATACATTGTGATCACATGAACGTTTGGGACTGGAAACAGTGTCCCTAGTCACTTGGAATGAGGGGTTGCCCTAACTTGCTGCTGGCCCTTGTTGTTCTTCTGGTGTCATCCACACACTGATTTGGAAGTTCTTTGCATTTGTTGATAGGGTGTGTACTTGAGGTGTACATATTTGTTTATGTCTTTGGTCAGTTTGATGGCAGAGTGAGCCAAGGTATTCAGACATAATATGTGAAGATCCAGCTGTGCTGATTACCCTGCCAGTGGGTGTTTACACTAAACTCTTTTTGGACTGCCTTCGCTTAGGGCCCGATGGTGACCTACAGGATCTGGGCGTGCCCTGGTTGGTACAGGTCTGCTGAACTTGATCCTTTTCCTTCTGCCTTTTGCCTGGTTCCTGCTCCCCCTCTGCTCCTGCAGAGTTTGCCTTTGTTCGTCCCTTTCTCCGCTTTCACCTCCCAAATCTTGGACAGTGATGTGACTATTTATTTTTACTTGTATGTTTATTGTGCAACTATTCATGTTACTCAACTTTTCTAAAGTACTCTGATACCTCCAGGTCTAGCCTGAGCTATATAAAACTCCAAAATTAAATAAATAAATGTAACCCTTGATGAAAGAAATGCCTGATCCATCCTTTGACTGGAGCATGCCTCCAGCTCTAATGTTTGAAAATAGGCTGCATGAGTCACATTTTGAGGTTCTTTGCACAGGCTTTTTGTGCCTAATTAATCAAAGCCGTAAGATGGTCTACTTCATTTATTAAATAAATGCACCATTTCCATTCACTTTCTACTTGCCTGTTTCACGATAATAGTTTTGCACTGTCTGTTCTTAACCAAATACATTGTAATGTGTGTTAGGTTTGTGTATACTAATTCTCTTGTCACTACCGGAAACCTGGTTACGCACTGACTTAAAGAGCAGATTTAGAAAAAATTAATATTGCCATATTTACAGATCCTTGGATTTAGCCCTGTTACTAGTTGCAAATCCGTTATTAAATGTGTCCTGAACCTTGGAATAGTACATCACACTACTACAAACTGCATATATGTCCTGCATCTGATCCTGGGCAGATTGTTTTACTCGAGATAATCTATATTGCTAGAGTTGCTTTTCATTGTTGGGCTGGTCCAGGATGTTTGCATCTGAAAATAAACTAGAAACCTGGTGAGATTTGGATTTTCCCAGTTAAAAATTATGTCTAAAGAATCCAGTTAGAATATAAGCCCTGCACAATTGTTTCTTTAATATTGTTACCTCACTGAAAGAAAGAATTTAGCTCCTTAATGTAAAAGTATCTGTGGCATCTGAATGCACTAGTTTTAATTTATTTAATGTGGAGTATATATGTGCATTAAAAAACAATAAATGACATCCTGCCAGCTAATGGCAGTGGGCACTATTTGACATTGTAAAGTGATCTAAAGATGTAGCTTGGGCAAGCCTGTACTCTTGAATCAGATTACATGACCCACTGTACAGTAAATGTATACCAATTCAATCCCTGGTGGCACAGCATCCAGTAAAATATACTGCATCGCTAAAGCCATATAAGGTCCTGAAGGCTACTGCACTTGAAACCAAAACACATAGGTAAATGCATTGGCATTTACAACGCCAATAACTCTAACTCCCGCAAATGCGGGACCTATTGCATTGCAAATGCTTGCTTAACATTGCTGCTTGTACATTGGGATGATCAATGCTGATAGCCTTGAAAGGCGTTGCTACCAATGTAATCTTGTCTGATGTGGTCACAATTACAACACTAATAATAGTAGCTCAGGAAGATTTTTATCGAACATAAGTAGCTCTTACGACATAAAAGGTTGGAAACCCCTGCTCTAGACAGTTACACACAAAGGGAGCTGGGGTGTGACATTTGCACCCTCATTACCCATAATCAGGCTGATGAGCCTTCCTGAGGTAGATTGGGAAGGAGGAGCTGATACTTGCACCTGAATAGTACTGTGCTTGTCTCCACCCAACGAGCTGCATACCCACTGTAGTGAGTCTGGAGCCAGGTGCGATACTCAAAGGCCTCTTCAAAGTATCTCCCACCTCAAAGGCACATTTAGGTATAAGTACTGGACTGATGGCATCACCAAATTAGAACTTTGCTGGAACAAAGGACATTCTTCTAGGAGGAAGAGCTGCAAGGCTGTAGTAGTGACTGCCACCTTTCTAACTGCTTTGCTGTGTTGCCCTACTGCTTGCTTATTGCTGTGCTGTAGGAGAGACTGCCATTTTGTTACTTGCTTTGCGGTGTTGGCCTGCTGCCTGCTGCCTGCTGCTTTTTGCCTGGGAGTGAGAAGGACTGGACATGCTCTGTACATCCTTAAACCCAAGCTTCTCCGAGGGCTTGTTTTCTTGACCCCTGTTCTTGAAGTCTCAGAACCATCAAAGACTTCCTTCAACTCTATTTCAGCTGCTGGACTCTACCATGTGATTCCTCCCTTGCCTTAGTTCCTATCCAGTCGTGGGACTCAGAAGTGGCTTTTCCAGCTGTTTTTGCTTCAAAATCGATACAGTTACGACTTTGCGCCGATTGCAACCAATGCATTGTCCTTCAACACAGACACAGTGCCGACCTGAAGGAATCCCTGTGATGCTCAACGACAACACGGGACACAACTATGAAGTTCGACGATGACACAGAACCAATCCGAGGTCCCGACTGTGAGGTTCGGCAGTGGCGTCACATCGATCAGAAGTCCCAACTGCCAAGCTTGACAATGATGCTGGGCCTGCATCGTAAGGGTTGTGATAATGACGCAGGACCCAACTGCAAGGATCCACTTCGATGCATCAACCTGACTGCGTGAATCTGAAGAAGTGCATTGAGTCTTCCACGCTGACGATTGCTCCTTTCACTTTGAATTTACCCCTGTCTAACACAACCTCAAGTAACATTTTAGCATTATAGTCTTCTGATCACTGTTTTTGGAATTAATCTATGCATTTCATATCTCAACTTGTACTGATTGGATTTTTGTCGTTTTGTTCTTGTTTTAATCAGATGGATATTCTCTATTTCTCTAAACTGGTGTGGAGTCTTTTTGTGGTGTTTTCACTGAGTTACTATACTTTAATTGTGCACAAATACTTTACATATTGCCTCTTAAGTTAAGCCTGACTGCTCTGTGCCAAGCTATCAGAGTGTTATCACTGCTTATTTTAGGTTGTGTATCTGACTTACCCTGACTAGGATTGTGACCCCTAATTGGACAGGATGCAAACCTCTGCCAACTAGAGACCCAGTTTCTATCAGTGTTGTTGTACTTTTTGGGCATATGTTTCGATGTGTGTGGTTGTGATTGTTTGCATGTATGTGCACATGTATGTGGGTTTGACTTTCTGGGTGTATTTGTGTGGGTGTGAGTCTTTGGGTAGATGTCTGGATGTGTGTGGATGTACAAGTTTGGGTGTGTGTGTGTGGATGTTTGTCACGTGTGTTTATGTGCTGGTGTGGATGTTTTCACTCATAAATGTGGATGTGAGGCTTTGGATGTATGAATAGATGTGTGTTGGTGTATACATTTAAGGGTATGGGGGAGTTAGAAGTGGGGGTTTAGGGGAATGGGATGAGGTAGGAACAAGTAAAGGGTTAGGGGAATGGTATGAGGAAAAAGCAGGGGAGGGTTTATGGAAATGATGGGCGATGGGAGCAGAGAATATGCTATTGAGCTGGTAGAAGGTAGGAGCAGGAGTGGTTTAGGGGAATGGGAGGATTTAGGAACAGTGTATGGTTTAAGGCTATGTGAGTTTTGGTGCAACTAGGTGGATATCTGAGAGTGAGTTAATTGTGATTTTGGTGTTTTTTTGTGTGCATACAAGTGTATGGCTTTTGTGAGTGAATTATGAATGGATTTTGGGATGAGATGTGGAAGGAAGTCAGATGTTTGGATGGGGCTTTTGAAGGAATGGTGTCAGGGTCAGAAACAATGGTAGAAGCAGGAATGAGTTTAGGTGTTAGAGAAGCTGGGGTTAGAAGAGGCTCTGGTGAAGGCAGACATGACAGAGTGGATGCCATCTAGGATGGTGTTTACTTGTGTCAGATGTTGACCAACACACTGGAGCACATTCAACAATGCTGCCTACCCTAGAGGCTCTTTAAAACTTCAAGGGCCTCCTCGAAGACCAGAGCTAATGGCATGGTTGCAGAGAGGGGGAGGTGTCCAGGAGAGAGAAAACCCAGTCCCCTTGTGGACCAGGGGCCAGATTTATCAGCATTTGGTGCAGCATCAAATTGAAAGAGCAGGAATGCGCCATAACTATTAACATATGGAACGTTCCTGATCACTCTCTGCACTGGTGAACTTGTGGCAGGGGTGCCTGCATTACAGGCAGGATTGCCTTTTTGCAGGAAGGGACACTTGGTATTTCTGTGTGGCATAGTAAATCTCTTCTTAAGGGCTTGGGTTACCTTGTCTGATGCAAGGGCAAAGCAAGGGAATGCATACAACACAATAATTACTCAATATGCTATACTGGGTACAAAGGTGTGTCATAATATTTCAAACATAAAAACTTAAAGCTTCTAAATGAGACAGAAAAATAAACAATCCAATAATTAGAGTGGGATATATAAATCTTTATATTAGAAGTGAAAAATATTATTGTGAATATGAGGTACAAATTTGTCCGGATCCTAGCTATCATTTGTGGACCACCACCACGGAGGGCTTGTTGCACAGATGAAGGATATTGATTCTGTTTAAACTTGAATGTCCAAGTGTAGTTTGTTATCTAATTTAATTTAGTTCCTAGCACAAGGCTGTGTATACTCACACTTGCAGTTAAAGGTTTCAAAAATGTATATCTTTGGTTCACAAGATAAATGTTTATATTTTTGCTTGTCATTTTGTTAAAAAAAATGAAATTTAGAAATGGTTTTTAGCAATCATTGTTTTGTCTTGTGCCAAGTTTACTTACAGCATCATAATTGCAAAAATATATTAATTGTTTTAAGGTTGTCTGATGTGAGACATGTTCCTCAGGATGTTGATTTAAAACTACTTTTTGAAAAAGTGAGCGTTAAACATGATAATCAATGTTACTATTAATTGAGATTGCCAGTAGCAAACACACACACTATTTATGAATGTTACTACTGAAAATGTGGCAAGTGAATCTGTGTTCGAAGTGTCTGCAACTCAAATTGTAGCTTTACACACTAAAAAAATAAATAAATGAAAACGAGGTCAGTCACCAACATCTCAAATGTCATATAATTATTGATATCAATACATGTAATATGGTGCTTATTTTCAACATGTGTCTATTCTAAGAATGAGGTTAGAAATACAGTAATCTTTGTTTAGAAACTACACCAGGCCAACCTATGCATATGAATATCTTTGCTGTTAGTTTGAAGCTGGTAAAAAAAAAAAAACAACAATTAAGGAGAAATAAAGATTCTAACTTGTTCCTCTGTGAAGTTGGGTGCCATGTAAACTGTACTGTCAGCCATCATGGGTTGCCTATGGAGATAAATAAAAAAAATTGGTACAGAGAATACTTTAGTCAAATAGAATGTACTTTTAGCATACCATACAGCAATGCATTTAGTTTGATTATATAAAAAGAAACAAAACGCTAGTTCGGACAAACAAAGACAAATTGTAAATGAACTGAAAGTTCATTATCATGATTGTAAAATTATGAACTAGACAGTAGGAGTGGAACAGTGCAAGAGGCTGATTCAGATGTTGCTAGATGTCTGAAAATTAATCTTTGGTTGCGATGAATTACATTTGTGTAGTCTTTTGCTGGTTTTAAAAGTCATCACGCAAGGGTTCTGCCACATAGAACCCACTGTATGTGATCTGACCTCTAAAACAAAGTTAAAATAGTTAATACCAGATTGGCATATTTTAAATTCATGTCGGGACACAGTACATGGGGTAAACACACCCATGTCATTGAAAGGTAAATGGCACTTATGCGACTACAGCTCTACTGTGCCATCAATTCATCTGACCTGCCAAACATGAATCCATCCATACCTCTGGTAGCCTGACTATGGAAGTTGAGACATACAGCCTGACCTTTCTAAAACTGTTTTTTACAGGAGGAAACAATCTCTACGTCATGAATATATCACCTTTATATAGGCCTTGTAGCTCCAAAGGCAGGGTGTGTGTTATTTAAAAGTAGAACGTGGAGAAAGGTTTAGGTAGTGTGTTCTTACAATAATGAGCATCCAGAACCTATTTTGGTGTGGATGGCCCTGGCTGCCCCACAGAGAAACACTGGGAAGCATGATTAATTTTTAATGACTGCTTATTTGTTTTGGGTCAAATTAAAAACATGAATCAAAGGGTAATTGTAAGATTTACGAAACAAACACATTTTATGGTGAAGTAAGATTTTTTTTTAAATAGTTTTTATTAATATTAATGCACATACAGACATACACTAGTGACGAGTCCCAGTGCATGTTCCATAATTGTCAGTTGCAGTACGTATGCCATCACCTCAGTACAACCAGCAAAATAAGCACTAGTCTCCCAACCAACGGGAGGAAAATGGAGGAGCAGGAGGAAAAAAGGGAATCCACTTAGAAAGGAGGGGACTGTCTAGCAATGCCAAGCAGGTACACTCGCCACTCGCGACGAAGGACATGGGAGAAGCTACTATCTGACTAGTTGCATTAACTCCCAAGCAGGTCCATTCAAGGTGGGGGAGCAAGGAAGCAGCATCTATCTGATTTAGGGCTGCATCTGTTTCTACTTCTGCCTCACATGCTCTCAGGTAGTGCGCCAGCGGATACCAAATGTCTTGGGGGCGAGATCTTATCGACATTAACTTTGAGTAAGCTGTCAACTGATCCTAGCAATAGGTTGCATCGTGGAGGCAGTCGGTTCTGTGCCTACCACAGTGCATTGCAACCCGGCGCTTTGCCAGCAGCAGAAGCATGGCTGTTAGTCTACACATGGCTGAGAGGATATCCTTGATGTACCCCAGTAGCACAACCTTTGAGGATAGCTCAATCATGCTATCAGTTATGCTCTGTCTGGCATCAAACACCTCAAGCCTAAAGCTCTGGATCCTTGGGCAGTACCATGCCTGGTGGATACATCAGGCGCTGGGCACGGCACAGCATAAGTGTTCGAGGCACAGAATGGCAGCAGAGTTCATCAACGCTGCACTACCCGGTCTAGTCACTAGTGTATTATGACACACGTATTGCCCACCTCAAATGACCAGCTGCCACATGGCCACAAATAAAGTACAGTTTGGACAGAAAGATGAGAGGCGATACAAATTTACATGGTAATACATCAGTGTTCCATGAGAGCTCTTTCACAGGATTTTTGTTGTGCATTGAAGATTCTTTATTTCTTATATTCTTTTCGGTTGGTACAGCTAATGCATTTTGCCCTAAAGAGGGCTTTTTCGGGGCAAAGTATTATTGTAAGCAGTGTTCAAGCATTCCTCAAGAGAAACGCCAGCAACAAATAGCATCAATATCATGCCTTGGTCAGTCTTATAATTGTATGTATCACTTCCTGTACTCTGGTAGCCTTAGTAAAGATGGTTTAGGAAATAGATCAGCGTTGTCTCCCTAATTGCCTCAGACGTTTTCAAGACGGTGACTCATTCTGATTTAGATGTAGTCTTCTCCCGTGAACGGTCAAGCATCAACTGACTGAAGGTTTTTTTCTTCCTCTGGCAGGAAGATCAGTTAGGATGGAAACAGAGAAATCATTGACTTAAAAAGAGGCCTACCCTTTCACAGGTAAACGTAATGTGATCATGGAAGGGACTCTTTGGTCCCTCTAGTCAGGAAAGAAATAATACCAGCGGGGTGAGCTGTCCCAAAAACACCTTTGAGTTACCACAGTGGAGGGACTGCTTATTTCTATGGTCAAACCTCTGGGTGGGCACATTATCCTGGGACAAGGAAGAAAGGGTCTTGCGAGCTTGAATTTCAAGAGTGAGATGCACTATGTGATTGTTTGCAGTAGGGCAAATAGGAACTAGAGCCAAAGCGAGTATGCAAACCCCTGCTAACTTCTACTCCATTGGATGAGGAAGAGCCAGGAGACACCACCAACCACTAGCTAGTGCCCATCATAAAAGTGACATGAATTTAATCCTCCTCAGAACACTTTCTGGACATATCATAGAATAGAAGAAGGACTCTATCTGCAAATAAGACACTTTTCTACACTAGAGAAACGTTCTTTGTACTTAGTAGACTCCATTTCACCTGGAATTCCAAGAGTGACATTAGAGTGGACTATGACCAACACCCTCTGCTCCCAAGGCATGGAGCTGAAGAGCCTGGGAGACCCACCACCATTTGCCAGGGCACCTCTTTGTACCATGGAAGTGAGTGAATTTACTCTCCCCTGATTTTGATGACAACCTTTCTTTTATCCAGTATTCCATCCCAAATTTGACTTTGCAGTCTCCTTTTTCTTGTCAGGACCAGGGCTCCAAACAACTGAGGCTTATCACTCCCATAACTCAATCAAAGGGCTCTTCTCCCAGACATTTTTCCAAATAAACTGTTGCAAAACTAAATATAGCTTGTTGCTACTTCTGTTGCTGGTGTGAGTGGAGAGAAATGAAAGGTTTGTGTAGTTGGAGGCTTGGCTTTTGTATTTTGAGGTGCAGGTGAATAGAATAGCATCATATTAAGTAGCAGTGTGTGTACACAGATTGACGTGTCCATAAAATTGACGACAAACCCACGTCCTGAAAACACATTTTATCATTATATTATTCGTCATGCAGGTCCGTCCATTCCATTATGATGATGAACAACTCTAAACATGGCTGACAGATATCCGCCATACCAACTTCAAGGAGTTGTTACCAACGACGGAGTAATATGGATTGGCTAACAGAGACAACTCATGAACAGGTGTCCTTCTGCACAAACTGTAAATACAGTAGACTATATTTCGCCAGCCCAGCAGATGGATTTATTCTTCCATGATGGAGGAACTAGAGGCTTTACTAAGAATTCTAAATCAGGTCCTTTGTCACTAAGGCCCACACTAGCCAGTGGGAGGGAAGCTACCTCAGAACTGGTTAGGAGTGGGCACAGGGGAGGTGTCAGCTCTTTTCCTTCACCATATCTCTGATACACAAGCCCTGGACAAGGAGAGAAGGATTTCCCCATCTTTGATTTCAGGACTGAGGGAGCCCTTGAGATAGTTTTCTGTAGGGGAAAGAGGAACTGCTGACAGGGTGGTAGGCCTTCACCTGGGAACTTTTGTTCCATTGTTTAGGGAGGAGCAGGCAGTCCACCTTACCCACTAATTAGTGCCAAACATACATTTTGTATCCCAGGGCACCCTCAAAAGAATACTTTCTGGACCTGTAAAATATCGAAAGAGGACTGGATCTGCTGTCTGCAACCCGAGAGATGCCTTGAAAGAGCTTCTCCCGTTTGTATCCAGGTCAAAGAAGTGGACTCCAAGAGCCAGTTAGCTGATCTCCTGTGTGGCTACAGGAAAACAATAAGCTATAAGAGGCATGTTTCCTGAAGTGATCAGTGATTAGTACCAATTGGACCTGCACTGGTGGACTCTGCTAGAGTGAGTTCTGGCCCCTAATTGCTGTCCTATATGCCTAAGAGAACATAAATTGGAGTTAAGAACAGGTAGACAAAATGCACTTGTGGTTGAACACTACTCTCTGGCCAACCATTGCGGCAATGACTTTCGATGGTTTATTTTAGAAAAGGTTATTAAAAATAGGCGATGGGGCAATCTAGAAGAGAAGAGGAAAATAAGGGGACAATGGTATATATCAAAACTGAATACTGTTAGACTCGGATTGAATTCTGGAGAGGAACGAACAAAATGTATTTGATAAATTAATCCTTCATTTTAACATTTTTTTTATTATTCATTATGACCTTCGGTGAGGTATTAGGTCCAATTCGGGTTTTTTATGATGATGAGAATATCTTTAGCGATCACATAATATATTGACCAAGCCGTAGGAGAGTAATTTAGATTTGAGAACCTCTAATGTTGAATTATTATTAGTGGTGATATTGGAGTAAATTGTTTACTGCTCAATTAGTGGAGGGGACTTGAAATAGTTACTTTTGTCCATTAGGATAATCAAGAGTATCGACCTGAATAACATATTATGTTTAGATAGAGAATGCCTGTGTAGAGACACTATTGTGTGTACCTATTCCCTTCCAAGATGGCAGGTCGTAAACTTGGTACGGGAAGGGATTTTTTTTACCCGGAAGTGTTGGCCTTCGGATACTGCGTCATTGTAGACGATGCCTATTAGAGGCCTCAAAATGTGGCGTGCGAGTAAATTACAGCATGCTGCAACCCGAATGGACGCTGGACGTGGGTCTAAATAACCGGTAAGAACAGATTTTGAGATGCCGTCTCCCGTTACAGCTAGGAGGAAAGAGGTTATGTTAAGATAAAACATTTTGAGAATACTTTTGTATCTGATTTATTTTTAGAGATTGCTTTTATAATAAACGTGTAGAGTACATCACTACCAGAAGGGGCAAGTAGTGTAGGGGGATCACTGATTCAGAAGAAAGGGAAACGCCGATTCATCCAGAGAATAAATATTTTGTTTGGTGGTTCCGGAATTCGGCAGGTGGTGATTAGTCAAAATCTTTGAGACCTTACTTTTGGAATCTAACAGTGTCATAGATATTATTTTTGACAAAACTATTTCAACCTTATTTTTCAGTTCTAGAACTTTTATTGGGTTGGAAGAGGTCATACATGAATATAAAAATATATAAGGACAACGCACTATACTTCATATATATCTACCAATAAGGCCACCATCTTTTAAGATAATAATAAGAAAGTTACAGTGGAGCTGCATCAATGCACGAAATGGTGAGTTACCGCTTCAATTTAATGATGTATTTTCATGGGGAAGGGGCTGACCCCTTGAATGTCTGATGGCGTGTGCTTTGGATAGATTGACTGGGTGATGAAAGAACAGAAGTTCAATAAAAGTATTTTTTTGTGTTAAAAGAAGATTTTATATCATCCTGGTACGGTTATCTTGGTAAGCATGGAATAATGTGAGGAGATGTGTGGTCTTATATTTTAAAGAAACTTTTTATAATATAATGGCCTTAACCCCTAAAGTATGTTATAGTACCATGTGAGCATGAATAATGGAATGTGGGGTTAATAACTCAATATGACAGAAATAGATAGTATGTTTTATTGTAGATAAATACTGTTAGAGATAAGTACAATTAATTTTATGGGCTGTAACATTGATACTTGTATGTTTCATATAGGTATCGATCACAGTGGTGGTTGACTATTTTATCAGACCGAGAGGATTAAATTGAGTCTTAAAAAAGGTGGTCCACACTTGGCTGATACCACCGAAATGCGTTAATGCTAGGAACAGACTCAATATGGTGGACATATTGGCATGGAAATAAATTAGGATATACATGCTATTTGTGATCTGGACAACCAATTGGTCAACGGACAAGAAACATTAAGTGATGGTCGTAGCTGCCCTTTTCTTCCTCTCTATTTGTCTCTTTTTTATATTTCCCACTTTCATTTAGTTTGGGGTTTTTATTATGCTATTATGAATTTAGAAATGATATTTTAATGTCTCTGTCTTGAATATTAGTGGTTTTTATGTTATGATGTTATGATACAATGGAATGCAGAATTTAATGAGTTGTTGTTGTTTCTAATGTATAGAATCTGTTTTTAAATTATTGCACTGAATTTATGTCAGTTTTTGAATAATAAAAATGATTTTTTAATGTAGGCTACTCATATGGTACTGTGAATATTATCATAGTTGAAGTTTTAGTAGCAATTGGGTTTGAGATATTTATGTGGAGATATGGACGTTTGGTATGTGACATGCCCAAAGTGTCAGGAATCAGGTCACTGCGACATGCAGAAGACTCTACAAGAGACCTAGAATCTTTGTAAAACCTTCCTTGTGCAACCTGTGGTTGAATGTCTAGAAGAGTTGCACGTTTTAAGATGGCCGCTTGGTTTTCCATTTACGCGGCATTGGGTCTATGGGAGTCTAAGTTATCGCGAGACTTTAGGTGCCGAGTCGCGAGTCGGCGCGCGAATCTGCGCACTTCAATTTGTATGAGGAGACGAGTGGTTGTTCTGAGAGAGTCTCGTAAGTTCGCTGCCGTGGGAAGTAATTCTCTCATGTCAGACTTCTAGAGTTATCCTGCAGTGTCACGTCCAGTCAGTCGGACGTTTTGGCTTCCATAGTGCCACTTCAGGAAGGGTGTCGGAGTTACCTTCTATGTGGTAAGATACTGCTGTATCCAGTAGTTGGACTTCAGCTCTTCATCCTCGACCCTTCCAGAGTTCCTTCAGCTTAGAAGAATACTGAGAAGTCTTCGGTGAGGACACCATTTCCAGCATCACAAGTAAGACTGTTCCGGTCTCAGGATTCCCGTTAGTCATTTGACTGTGACTACAATGAAAAGTTGAACCCCAGTGTCCTAGCGCTTTTCCTGTTCTCTCCTACCTATTTTTCCTTCCTTGTTCCCTTTTGCGCGCATCAAAAGAACCTGTAACAGTGAACATCTCCTTCATTACTCTTTATGAGGAACTGAGCTATCTGCAGGGATAAAGTCAATTTGCCTTCAACTGACTAACTGCTCACCAAGTCATATTCTACAATAGCCTACTGGCATATAGCAGGTGGGAATTGTGAGGTAAAATTAGTCATTGATGCGGGGAGGGAAAGGCAATGTGTTAACCCCAGATATTTTCCCTTGTGTGTATTAGGAGTCTTCAGTCCCAATATAACTGAGGCTACTGAGTGAAAGAAGAGAAGCAAGGCTCCGTCAGAACCTGGTAGGGTAAAGAAAAGGGTTTAGAACAAGTCCTACAGTGAACGGAAATACATATTTATGTTTAAGTGTTACCAAGGTGTTATCTCCTGTGTGCATTAGGTGAACTCCAATTCCAGCCAATAGAATAACCAAACGAAGACTTGGCAGGCAGGCGGAGGAAGTCCAGGAGTAGTCGGAGTGTCTCTTCTCTGTCCAATTCCCCTTTCCCCCTTCCTGGAACAGCTGCCTGAGTTGCAGTGGGTTCTGGGGAGTGGGCGTTGGGAACTCTCATCGTTCTGTCTCCGTGAAGAAGTTGGGAACTTGACAGATTGAAGTGCCCACGAAGTATTTTCACCCAGACAGAATGACGGAGGGATTTAACTTGAAGGCTGTAGGAGAAATGTTGATAGGGATTCAACGAGAGTTAGGAACCCTCAGTGAGGAAAATAAAAATTTGAGGCAAGAAATTCAGGCTTCTCGTCAGGAGACCATGATATTATCCCAAAGAGTTAGTGAGATTACAGGGGGAGCATCTAGTTCTTCTCAAACAGTTCCCACGAGTTCCGTCCCTGAACATAATACACGCACTGTCACGCAGGTTCTCCATTCTGTTTCACCCATTATCCCATTGGCCCCTCCAGAGAAGTTTAGTGGGGATCCCCAGAAAGCCCAAATCTTTTTCACACAATGCTCCCTACACTTCATGTGTCGCTCCACCCTATTTCCAGATGCACAGTCTAGAGTGGCATTCGTTCTCTCTTATCTAAGTGGAGATGCAGCTAATTGGGCGATGCCTTTAGTTACTCAAGATGATCCGCTGCTATATGACTTTGATCAATTCAAGGCTGAATTCCTTCGGATTTTTGACAGACGCAAGATCTCTCAAGCAACTGATAACGAACTGCTAGAGCTGCGACAAGGCAATAAAGATTTAATTGCATATTTGACGCAATTTAATAAATTGTTAGTAGAGACTAATTGGCCGGAGGAGAAGAGAGCAGCCTTGTTTTATCGTGGTTTGAAAGATGAGATTAAAGATACTTTGGCCCAGATTCCGAACCGACCAACTGAATTTTCTGAGTTAGTGGATCTGGTTTTGGAAATTGATTTTCGCAGCTCCGAAAGAAAAGGCGAAAAGAAATTTAGAGACTTTCGATGGAACTACCCTCGATTTGATAAAGTACGTTCTGAGGGTGGCAAGAACTCAGAAAAGACTGCTGAGAGTGAACCAATGCAGATTGGCTCGGTACGTGGTCCGTTGAGCAAGGAAGAGAAGGAACAAAGGAGAGCGAAGAAATTATGTATGTATTGTGGTGGTTCGGGGCACTTTGTGAAGGAATGCCCGAAGAGACCTAAGACTCCAGTTTCGGGAAACGGGCAAAACCATCTGTAGAAGGAGTCATTCAGATGGTGAAAGGGGAACACGAGACTCCAACCTTCCATCAAGTTATGAATACCCTTCAAACGCAAGCGCCCCATTTAATATTGCAAATGACCCTGAAGTTTGGGGAACAAGAAATTACTGGAGTGGCGATAATGATTGATTCAGGTGCCACAGGCAATTTTTGTGACATTAAGTACGCAAAGAGGATCGGAATACAAGCAGTATTAAAAGACAAAAAAGAATCTGTTCGGGCAGTGGATGGGACTAATCTCTCTTCCGGCCCCATCACTCATCATACTGAAGTTGTGGAACTCATTCAAGCCAATGGACATCGAGAACTAATCCAATTCAATCTCATTGATGCCCCTCAATTCCAAATCATCTTGGGGCTCCCCTGGTTAACCATACATAATCCTACCATTGATTGGGAGAATCGGACTGTGGAGATGGATTCCTTATTCTGCTTGGAGCATTGTTTCCCTGCGACCCCTGAGAATATTGAAGAGAATATTGAACCCTCTCAAGCCGCCTTGTTGTCATTCAGTCCTGGAGTTATTGGAGTGGTTGAAGCAACAGAGATTCCGAAAGAGTACCGAGAATTTCAAGAAGTCTTTAATGAGCGAGAAGCTGAAAGACTGCCACCGCATCGATCATATGACTGCGCAATTGATTTGGAACCAGGTGCTGTGCTGCCTTGCAGTAGAATATATGCCTTGACTGAAGCGGAAAATGCCTATCTTAAAGAATATTTAGACCGCTATCTAGCCAACGGATTTATTCGACCATCTCAGTCCCCGGTCTCATCTCCATTATTTTTCATCCCTAAGAAAGAAGGATCTTTGAGAACGTGCATTGACTACCGAGCCATAAACAGAGTAACAATCAAAAATCGCTATCCTCTTCCTTTGATTTCAGTTCTTTTGGATCAGATTAAGGAGGCTCAGATTTTTACCAAACTTGATCTTCGAGGTGCCTATCACCTTATCCGAATGAAAGAAGGACATGAGTGGAAGACGGCATTTCGAACGAAATATGGGCTGTTCGAATACCAGGTGATGCCATTTGGCCTGTGTAACGCCCCAGCCGCATTTCAGCATTTCATCAACGACATCATGGGAGATTTGATTGACAAAATAGCTGTGGTTTATTTAGACGACATCTTAATCTTTTCCAAAGATCCGCAAGAGCACACTGAACATGTCAAATCAGTCCTAGAAAGACTTCGTCAACATCAGCTCTTTGTTAAATTGGAGAAATGTGCTTTCAGCGTGCAGTCTGTGGAATTTTTGGGATTCATCTTGTCTCCGGAGGGAATCACTATGGATATGAAGAAAGTTCAGTCAGTCATTGATTGGCCTTCTCCAAGAGATGTAAAAGAGGTTCAGCGGTTCCTTGGGTTTGCCAACTTCTACAGGCGATTTATCTTGGGATTTTCACAGAAAATCATCCCCATTACGAGACTCCTCAAAAAGGGAGTAAAATTTCAGTGGGGAGAAGAAGCGGAGCAAGCCTTTGCTTTTTTAAAGAAGAGCTTCACTTCGGCTCCGATCCTGCTTCACGCGGACCCAGCTGAACCCTTCTTTGTGGAAGCTGATGCATCTGATCAAGCAATTGGAGGTGTGTTATCTCAGCGACACAAATCTACGGGGCAATTACATCCAGTGGCCTTCCGGTCTAGGAAGTTAAATGCTGCAGAAGTCAATTATACGATTGCTGAGAAGGAGTTACTGGCGGTGAAGGATGCCTTTGAAGAATGGAGACACTATCTGCTTGGAGCCAGGCATACGATCACGGTGTTCACAGACCACAAGAATCTTCAATTTTTGAGATCCGCAAAGACTTTAACACCTCGCCAGTTACGTTGGTCCCTATATTTTGCAGACTTCGATTTTGTAATCACGTACCGCCCAGGGAGCAAGAATGGAAAAGCGGATGCTCTGTCAAGGATACAAACCGAGACCACAGAACATTCGGTGGACCCCCAACCTATTATTCCAACCTCTAAGTTTGTATGTTCCTTGACTGTGCTCAATTATCAAGAAGAAGTCAGAAAATTGATGTCTGAGGAGGAGATGAAGGAATGGGCGCAATTGGAAAGTGGCAGGGACATTATCAACTCCTTGCCTTATCATAACGGAGCTCTATATTTACCCACCAAAGAAATCCAAGAACGAGCATTGAGAGACTGCCATGATCTACCCCTAGCAGGACATAAAGGCATATTTAAGACCCAAGACCTGATTCAACGCTACTTCTGGTGGCCCAGTATGAATTCCCAAATTAAACGCTATGTAGAATCTTGTGAGCTTTGTGCACGGGGGAAATCCAGTAGACAGGGTCCCCGGGGACTGTTACAACCCTTGCCCACTCCTACACATCCATGGCACACAGTCACATTGGATTTAATTGTTGACCTGCCCCTGAGCCGAGGGTTTGATACCATACTGGTGGTAGTAGATGCCTTCACCAAGATGAGCCATTTTGTCCCGGTAAAAGGGGTTCCCTCAGCCCAGGAAGTAGCTAGACTCTTTAGTGAGAATATAGTAAAGATTCATGGGATTCCTAAGATTTTGATCTCGGACCGAGGACCCCAATTTGTGTCCCGTTTTTGGAATGCATTTCTGCAGGGTTTGGGAGTAGAAATTCGACTCTCGACCAGTTACCACCCTGAAACAGATGGACAGACTGAAAGAGTAAACCAAGAATTAGAGCAATATATTCGTTTGTTTCTTCTGGATCGGGGTGGTGAATGGGCGGATGTTTTGTGGATGGCAGAATTCACACACAACAATGCTACCAATGTCTCTACAGGGTACTCCCCCTTCTTTTTGAATTTTGGGTTGCATCCAAATCCTTTTAGCTTTCAGGGGGATTTAGGGGTACCCGCTGTAGGGGATCTTTTAGAGAACCTATCCTCAGTCCGTAAATCAGCAGAAGCTAACTTGATAAAAGCAAAAGACAATTACAAGAAACAAGCAGACAAACATCGAAAAGAGGCACCAATATTTCACATAGGGGATTTAGCTTGGCTATCCTCCCGGAACCTTCGTCTGAAGGGAAATAGGAAATTTCAACCCCGTTTTGTAGGTCCCTATCCTGTTGAGAAAGTACTAGGACCAGTAACAGTGAAACTTAAACTCCCTTCTAGTTTAGGTATTCATCCAGTTTTCCATGTATCCCTATTGAAGAAGACGGTCCCTCACATTCGATTGGGTGATCCACCACCTCCTCTAGACATTGAGGGACACTCAGAGTATGAGGTAAAAGAAATTTTGGATTCAAAAAGAGTACACCAGAAATTATTCTATTTGGTTGACTGGAAGGGTTATGGCCCTGAAGACAGATCTTGGGAGCCAGTACAGAATGTTCATGCTCCCTTGTTAATTAAACGATTTCATTTACAGCACCCTTTCAAGCCAAGACCGATGAATCGGTCATTGAGAGGGGGTACTGTCAGGAATCAGGTCACTGCGACATGCAGAAGACTCTACAAGAGACCTAGAATCTTTGTAAAACCTTCCTTGTGCAACCTGTGGTTGAATGTCTAGAAGAGTTGCACGTTTTAAGATGGCCGCTTGGTTTTCCATTTACGCGGCATTGGGTCTATGGGAGTCTAAGTTATCGCGAGACTTTAGGTGCCGAGTCGCGAGTCGGCGCGCGAATCTGCGCACTTCAATTTGTATGAGGAGACGAGTGGTTGTTCTGAGAGAGTCTCGTAAGTTCGCTGCCGTGGGAAGTAATTCTCTCATGTCAGACTTCTAGAGTTATCCTGCAGTGTCACGTCCAGTCAGTCGGACGTTTTGGCTTCCATAGTGCCACTTCAGGAAGGGTGTCGGAGTTACCTTCTATGTGGTAAGATACTGCTGTATCCAGTAGTTGGACTTCAGCTCTTCATCCTCGACCCTTCCAGAGTTCCTTCAGCTTAGAAGAATACTGAGAAGTCTTCGGTGAGGACACCATTTCCAGCATCACAAGTAAGACTATTCCGGTCTCAGGATTCCCGTTCGTCATTTGACTGTGACTACAATGAAAAGTTGAACCCCAGTGTCCTAGCGCTTTTCCTGTTCTCTCCTACCTATTTTTCCTTCCTTGTTCCCTTTTGCGCGCATCAAAAGAACCTGTAACAGTGAACATCTCCTTCATTACTCTTTATGAGGAACTGAGCTATCTGCAGGGATAAAGTCAATTTGCCTTCAACTGACTAACTGCTCACCAAGTCATATTCTACAATAGCCTACTGGCATATAGCAGGTGGGAATTGTGAGGTAAAATTAGTCATTGATGCGGGGAGGGAAAGGCAATGTGTTAACCCCAGATATTTTCCCTTGTGTGTATTAGGAGTCTTCAGTCCCAATATAACTGAGGCTACTGAGTGAAAGAAGAGAAGCAAGGCTCCGTCAGAACCTGGTAGGGTAAAGAAAAGGGTTTAGAACAAGTCCTACAGTGAACGGAAATACATATTTATGTTTAAGTGTTACCAAGGTGTTATCTCCTGTGTGCATTAGGTGAACTCCAATTCCAGCCAATAGAATAACCAAACGAAGACTTGGCAGGCAGGCGGAGGAAGTCCAGGAGTAGTCGGAGTGTCTCTTCTCTGTCCAATTCCCCTTTCCCCCTTCCTGGAACAGCTGCCTGAGTTGCAGTGGGTTCTGGGGAGTGGGCGTTGGGAACTCTCATCGTTCTGTCTCCGTGAAGAAGTTGGGAACTTGACACAAAGGGAATTCTTTTTTGACATTATAGTCCTATTAGAGCCCTGTTCCTTTGGGATGAGGGGCCTCTCTCTGTATGGTTGTTTGCCAGAGGTACTGGGAGCCATAGAAATGACCCAGAAGAGCTGCTCCAGAATCCATGAAAAGCTGGTACAAATAAAATATTTCGACTTCCAAGTTCTCCACAGGCTTCTGAGGGGCCTCGGGGCAAAGGTGTCTGGTTGCGATGCACCTTCCTATAAATGCAAAGTCAGAAGGTAAAATCTTTGAATTGTGCTTACCTGCTATGTGTATGTGACACGCCCTACATCCTGGTTGACCTCATACCGTGCCTTAACCCTCTTATACCACTTCCATACACTCTCATTGGCACTTAGTGCTTTTGGGTGCTGTTTCTACTTAAACATAGGGGTTGGCATAACTGAATTTAGTGGCATTTATTTAGTGTAGAAATGCAGATGCATTAGAAAATAGGGCTAAATGCAACTGAACACAAACAAAAGCGTGAGCAGCCACTCACACTCAATAAATGTGTTCTTGCAGTAGGATTTCATTCACCAAATTACTCCTAATATTGTGAGTAGGTGTAATCATGTTGACAGTTATTCTATGTCAAACTGTAACGCTGAATTTCTAAAATTACTCTGTGTACTCCGGCAGTAATTAAAATGAATCTGAGGCCTATTTAAAATTTTAAAAGTTCATATCTCCGGTATTCCATGAGGCTTATTTCCTAATTTGGTTTGGGATTTGTATCATCTGATATTTTGACTTTATTACTGTTTTCTTTTTGTGTAAATACATTGCCCTAAATTAAGCCTGTCTGCTCTGTGTGATAAATACCAGGGGTTTGAGAGCTGGTTAATTTTGTGACTTTGGGGCTCAGCCTGACAGGTTAGCGTCATTATTACTTGAGCTGGTTGACTGCCTACCCCAAATTATAATCCATTTTCTTACGGCAGGAGCGGTCGACGTCGAAGCTGGAGAACCGGGTTTGAGTCTCAGCAACAACGCTCAACATCCTGTGATTCTGGGCAAATCACTTAATCTCACCGTGCCTAACAAAAATTAATGTGTCCTTGTGTAATGAAACTGGTGCTATGTAAAGTGCTCTGATACCCGGCATTTTGGGGTCTAGTTCGCGCTATATATAACTCTAAAAAAAAGCATACAATGGTACAGATTTATGCTGCACAGCATTGCGTGATAGGGAGAAGGCAGGAATGCACTGAATTAAAAAAAAAATGGTGCATTCCTGTCCTTTTCTTGCACTCGCTCGCTATGTACTGCCTAGTACCAACACAAGCACCCTTACACTATGGTGCAAAGGTGCCTGCATTGCAGGCAGGATTGCTTTTGTGCAAGAAGAGACAGCTTCCTCCTCAAAAACAGTCCCCTGAGGCTTTTTCCTCTTTCTATGTGTTCTGCAGATTACAGCACACATGGAAAGAGGAAAATAAGGAAAAATTAAGATATGTCTCCTAATTACACCTCCCATGGGAAGAAGTAGCAGTTTCACACGTTCCCAGCTATATCAATCATGGTAAATCAGGGAATGTGCCAAAATCCTTGGGTAGATATATGAGAACAACCACGATCCACACATCGAACACTTCTCTGGTGTAGATTAAAGCAACGTAGTGACTTGCGATGCCTTGCATTTCTCCAGATGTACCAAGCCACGGAGGGCCACGAAAGGTGGCTTTTTGTTGCATGGTAAATCTCATTCTAGGTTTTATGTCGCCCTACATCCCATTGTGTGGCAAAAGGGCAATGCAAAACCTCTTATAAATATGCCCCTAAATTCTTCTCGGGCATTTGTACTAAATGTAGATGTTGAAGAGCAGAAGGTAAAAGAAGGGCCACCGTGCTAATTCCAGTTTTCCATTGTGGTTGGATGGAAATTGATATAGTTGATTTAATCTTTATTTGCTGGCTTTCGTTTCATAGAAGAAAACATGGTCCACAATATAAAGCCAATTCTGACAGCCCCTGCATTCTTTAAACCTCTTTAGTAGCATGATGTATTAAAGTACTGTATCATCTGCCTAGAAATCAACAGGCCTAATATAATCCACCCTGGATTCTGCAGCCCTCACAGAGTGGAAACCCAATTGAAGGGTACATTTAGATCCCGAATTGCTGCATGTTTTCTTGCAGGTGTCTGCGGTTTCCATTTCAAGAATCGTACTTGAGTTTCAGGGGATGGAAATTGGACAGTAGTTTGACACAACCTGGGGGGGGGGGGGGGGTGATGATTGTTTTGTGAGGTCCAGGATCCTTATTCTACTCAGAAGTTGGTAGACACACTCCGTTTGCTAAGTGTGGCCACATTTACATCCAAATCCCCTCAATATTAAACGCAATACATTTAAAGATGACTAACTTATTGTAAAGTCTGAAGAAATAATGGCATAAAAATAGTATTTGGTAGATGCATCTAAATTGTTAGCAGCGAGAATGAAGAAAATGAAATAGACTTTAGAATGTAATATTGGAAGTCAATGTGGTATTTTATAAGCATTTTTAATAGGCGCCATCAAGGTCTATTGGAGGAGAGAAACAACCGTACTACTTTTGTGACATCCGGCCTCGCATCTTCAGTCAATTAGCCTGGAAGCCACTTTTGTAGGTTATGAAAGCCTGGGGGTAGTGAGTAGTGTTAGAGTCTGCTATTTGGAATGTGTTTGATCAGGCAAGACCATACATATTTAAGTAGTATACACTGGATTCACTATACTGGCAGAAATTCCTTTAAATCTAAAGACATGAAATCTGAGCAGGATTTCAAAGGATTTGAATGCTTATCTGAGCTCAAAATACGGGGTTTGAGGCAGGGCATAATCAGGCAGTAATCTACTGTATATTATCATTCTACCTCCTGATGTTATTCCCCATTGCCACTGTTATCTTTACTGGACTCACTAGGATAAAATAACTCTTGTCTATGACTGTATTGGAATGTGGACAGTAACTCAGTTGGTAACGTGTTAAAAATATAGAATACATTATGACAGTTTTCTCTTGAAATTATAAAACTTTTCTTTGTTGTACAACTGCTTTTGTCATTTTTGTAACTATACAGATGTCCATTCAATGACCATCTTATTGAAGAAAAGGGCCTGATTTACAGCTAGGAGGACGGTCATTCCAACACATATTTTGACTGATATCCAAAGTCCTTTATTACACATATTTTAGATGGATATATGTACATATCAATACCAAGTCGGACAATATCGGCTATGAGTTTTGAAACATATTTGTAACATAGAAAACACAAAGAGTTACTTAGGTTAATAATCCTATATTTATTCAGTGAATTGCAAAAAATATTTAACATCACTTATTTGCACTTCAGCCAACAGGTATTTTGTCCTGTCAGCAGGCAGAAGCCTAGAGCATTTTCAAGACTGTAAATATGAGCATAATAAGGTATAAAAGAAAGAAACAAAAAGAAGACATAAAACAAATACAAATGTAAATGGGAAGAAATAAGGAAATACACATACAAATGAAAAAGAACAGCTATACTTTTAAAACATGTTATTTATACATTTTTGTTCCGCACAGTTCACATACAACATGCTGAAATGAATACTGTATCACGTATGTTGCAGAACAAAATATTAAATATTAAATAGATAAATGCATAAGAATGATAATAATAATAATAGATGATACAAAATATAACATATGATTCCATATTTAATCAAACAATGTGAGCGCACTCCGTGCTTCACAGCACGTGTGAAAAATTCAATCTAGAGGGGCCTCAAAGTCAAAAATCTTCAGAGGGGCAAGGCTTCACGCTGTAGCCGAGGAGGACCCACAAGATTGGATAGCCTTAGGATGAGTTTCAGGTGAAGCCACTGGTTTTTGATGGGAAATCTCTTTTTGTGATTAGTTTACATTTCATGTCTAAGAAAAGTTCTTCACCAGCTGAATCTTTTTGGTGCCTTTCGCTCAGACAAGATTTCTTCATTCGCACTAGTCACTTTTTCGGAGCTCTTATTCCACCAGGGGCGCAAAGGTGCAGGCTGTAGCCGAAGAGAGCTTCATGAGGCCAGATACGGTATCCGTGGATCACTAACACAATATACTGGTAAACAATAATGTTTGACACAAAATTGTGCCAAAAATCTTGAACCAAAATATTGTGTCCCTATACCCATAATGGTACAAAAATACAAGTACAAGAATATCGATAGTAAAACATCGATTAACACTAAAATCATCCGAAAACTATTAGATCTTAAATATTTTAGTGTATAACATTAATGTAATGTAAATTACATACATTCCACTAAAGCCTTACACTGTGCATATATATATAGATAAATTGTGCTGTATGGAAGAAGTTTGCACATTTGCACATCCGTATCCGCCCTTACACTCTTGACTAGATCTTGGGGTATATTGTGATGACTCCGACTTTAGCAGCCTAGTAACATACCATATTTAACACCATTATGAGGATTAGTGACCCCCTACCTAGCTCTGACTCCTGAAAGGTTATTGAATTTATGAATATGATTGAAATGATATTGTTTTTAAGTTATTTAGATTCTAAGTGATGCACTAGAATATAAGATTTTCTAGATAATGCATATTTCTGATATTTCTTGTTTTTTTAATCACCAATGCAAGCACTAGCACACTTTAAAGCTGCACGGTAACTCTTTGTCTCATCAAATAAGGGGAGGACTATTTTTTACCACTAGTCATTGAGATCATGCTGTATATATGGCCATTTTGATGGTAGCATTATTAATCAGCAGCAACCTGTGGTTATACATATTGGTATGTTTATAATTACTCTAAGTTGATTGAATGGGCATTTACGCCATTATTGCATTTCAGTATTGCACACGTTACAACAATGTGAAATGTACTATATGGGGCCATCTATGTATTTATGTGGTCCAACTTCATTTGTTGTGATAGTATTTCTTCAGTGGCAATGAAGTCCCCCCCACGTGATGTTATTGGTAATCTGCACTGGCACTTTAAAAATCCGGCACTTTGTTTAAGACGCTGTCATGTGAGCAAGGCTCTGAGGAGCCGAAACGTTATGGCCGTCGCTCTGGGCAAATAAAATTGATTTTGCACTACAACTTGGTTCGTTACCTACTTTGTGAGCGTCCGGAGGATTACCGAGGCTGGCGAATGCGGTAACCAGGATATATATATATATGTATATTACCTACTTGTAGTAGTTATAGTTAGGACCTATTTTCCATATGAAATCCGCAACATTCTATTCCCAATAAGTCAGGCGCCAGTTGACGAATCTTCGCGAAATGTTCCAAACTTTTGGCCAGCTCCGGTCCGCTCCTATCCTGAAAGTTTTGTGGTGAATCATCAAGCAGGGGTTGAGAAAAAAGGGGGATCCCAAAACACGTTTTTCCCATGCATTTTCAAATAGGACTTGTTGACGCGGCTACAGCCCGAACTGCTGAACGGAATTACACCAAATTTGGCAAAGAGGTAGTCCTCAGTTCAGACTCGTGCCTTTTGCATAAATGGTGTAAATCCGTTCAGTAGTTCCTGAGAAAATTAGAGTAAAAAAGATAGATATATCTATGGCCTCGGAGGATCCGCGCACCCTATGCGCACCCTAAGCGCACCCTCCCCGAACCGAGCGTGCACCCTCCCGATCACGCGCTGAATGCTAATTGGCTGTCAAGTGTCTGTCTACATTCAAAACCAGGAACTGTTGGCAGCCATTTTGTGCCTCGGTAGAAGCGAGGCTGATTAAGTAAGGGAAATAAGTGTGTGAAAGATGTAAAGGGGGTAGGGTAGAAATACTCTGACCCTCTAGTGTTTCTTAGGGGGTCCCCCTTTTGTTTTTGTTTAAACGGCGAAATGCGCGTAGGGTGCGCGGATCCGGCCAAAAAAAAAAACCCCGAAGCGCGGGCTTCCACACTTCGTTAATAATTAGCCCCCGGGTGGGCCAAATTCCGGGGGCAAATTGTTATAAATTAATAGGGGGAGGGGTGCTGCGTGGCCCCCCTCCTGGAGCCCTTGAGGGCCCTCGGGACCGCCACCCCCCAGGGCCGGCTCCTACAACAGTGTCCTGGGGTGCCCAACCCCAGGACACTGTTGTTTGCTATGAGAGGGTGGGTGTCTCCCGCCCTCCCATAGCAAACTTTGTTAGGATTTTGAAAGAGAGAGCAGGGAAACCTGCTCTCTCTTTCAAAATCCAAACAATATTGCTTTTCCACACGGGGAGCTGCATGTCAGCAGCTCCCCATGTGGAAAAGCAATGCTGGCTCCCGAAGGACGCGGGGAGCCGGCTGGGACCGTGGGGGCGTTGGGGCTCCCCCCACGGTCTCCAACGTTTTTTTATAAGCCCCAGGGGAGGGGGTCCCCGGGGATAATAAAAATTAGTGATAGAGGCTATTTTTTTTTTTACGGTAAAGTTAGGAGTTGCGCATCCTAACATGTTGGGTGCACTGTTTCTCTCGCGTTGGGTGTGTGGTTCCTAACGTGTTGGGTGCACGGATCCAAGGAAAAAAACCTGACATTTTTGGGAGATAAACATCAAGCTTAAGTGTTCTGTTCTTGAGTGGTTCTAAAAAGAGACGTTGTGTTCATTGAGAGTTTTTGGTACTTATAAGTAAGTACCTATACAGATTCTAAAGTTGTTGAGGAAAACTCTGTTTCCTTCATCAGTAAAGTGTACTCCATCACTCCTATACATCTCTTGCATATGAAAGCGCAGATTGCTATTGTAAATGGAACCATTCTATAGTCTCGGAGAAAAGCAGTAACAGATTTATTCACATGTTTCCTAGCTTTCTCAATTTGTGGACAAAAATGATTGGACCAGTTCCATTTCTGCCTTTGGCATTTGTTAGAATACACAAAGGCAGTTTTGGGAAAAAGTTAAATCAATTCTGCAAAGGTGTCCTTCCTAACCATTTCCAGACCTACCCCAGTCAAAGTGCCTAGGTCATTGCCACCACAGTGCAATATTATGAGGTCAGGGTGTTGGATATGCATAAAGGATTTTACCAATGGCATCAATTGGTGCCACTTTAACCTTCTCTGTCCAATCCATTTAATGTCTACATTTGGCAAACCTAGGTCTTTGTGAATGCCTTTGTTTTCTGCATACCTTTGGCTCCAGAAAATATAGCTGTGTCCCACAATCCACACTCTAAGCATCTTGAAGGGAGGTCTGGATGCACTCAGATGGTCTCTGTAAATGAAATGGCAGTTTGAAAAGTAAGATTTTTCAAAAAAGGTGGCTAAGATGCAGTTTTGAAAAAAGACAAGAAATCATTGGTTGTTTGACAATCTTCTACACTGAAGGGTAGGGTGCATGTTTCTGTTTTTTTAAACACATGATTCTTATTGGTTAACAAAAAGTGATTGAAAGGAACATTATATATGATAAGCTGATATGTTGAAAAGTCAAGCACACTTGCTGTTTTGATTAGCAACATTGTGCGCTGAACTTGTGACCTGTGTACTCAGTTCAGTGTTCCATGACCTGTTTCTATGGTAACAGGCAGAAGGCAGATTGGGGGTAGGGTTCAAATTTATGTCATTTGGAAAGGGTTGAAATGTTTAACCAATAGAAATGTGTGTTTGCTTTTGAATTTATGTGGGAAGGAATGTGATTTGACGTGTACATGTATATGTGTGGAAAAAGAGAGGGAAACTTTGCCATTCTTTGGTTTTGCTGACAGGTGCACAGTGCAGAGATTCTATATAAGAAAATCTGGTGTGTGACTGATATACTTCTTAATCTACAAAACAACTTGAAAGGTGAGTTATTTAATTGTGAGGGGATGTATGTAGTCTATTTTGATTTTAATCAGACTAATGTATTTCTGCTGCTAAAGTGCAGGGAGTACTTTTTTTTGTCTACAATCTTATTGACAGAGTGTGTGCATGTAGAAATCATTCTGTGATAAGCATTTGTGTTTTTCATGTGTTTGCAGACAGATAACTGTGCTGTTTTTATATTTTGGTAAAATTAGAAATCAGTCATTGTTTATGAATTTGCAAAATGAGTCATGTTTCTAATCTAAAATGTAGTATTCATAGATTAAGAAATGTGTTTTGGTATAGTGCAAGGGATAGTGTTGTTTGTCTAGGATCACACAGTGAGTCTGTGTGCATTTAGGAATCATTTTGAGAGAAACATTTTGGTACGAATCTGTAGTAGTAGATGTTGTGCAATGTGTGCAGTCACCTTAGATCTTGTAGACTAGTAAATGTATTTTGTACAAGGGATAGTTGTCTGTCTACAATCACACTGTGAGTATGTGCGTATTTGGGTAAACATTGTGAGAGAAGCATTTGGTAAAATTATGTATTTGCTGACAGACAACTGTTTTAAAACCTGTCATGTTGTCAAGTTTTAGTAGCATTAAAAGCCAGTCTTTGCCTGTGCATTGATAAAATGAGTCAGGCTTTGACACTAAAGTGCAGTACTTAAATATGTAGATTGTGTGCAGTCCCCTTACCCCTTCCACAGTAGTGAATGAGTTTTGGTAAACTGCTAGTGATAGTGTTGCTTGTCTAAAATCACACTGTGAGTTTGTGTGCATTTGGGAACCACTGTGAGAGAAGCATTTGGTAACATCATGTATTTGCTGACAGATAACTGTTTTAAAACCTGCCATGTTGTCAAGTTTTAGTAGCATAAGAAGAGGGGGCGCTAGGTGGCGCACAGCGGAATGGCTGCCTGTGGGTGAAGCTCCCGCAGCCCAGCGGCAAAATCCTACATAAATCCTTCCTGAGCGTCGCGACTCACTGCAAAAACGGACCCTGGTGAATTCCCATACACCGCTGCTGCTGCCAGAGCTCTGCCTTGCCCTGGGGGACTCGGCGGGGCCGGACTGAGAGGCTGCTGCTGACCGCGCCAGCTGGCGTGAGAACTCGTCTGGAGCCGTGACCGGGGTGCTACCGCTACGCGAGAGCGGCGCTGCACACGTGGACGGAAGGCCTCGCCTCCGGCGACTGCGCTGCGGGCGGCTACCCTGCATTACAGCCGCGGTGGGCCTCGTGTGCCCCGACTGGTGCCCTCGCCCTGTGCTGATCCTACTGCCGCCGCGGCGGCTGCGTCGAGAGCTTACTGAGGGCACGCACATTGACGAGGTGAGCTGCCGACGGCCGCGGCGACCGCGGCGGTCACCTCCCCGGCCTTCTCTGGACGCTGCGGCGGCGCGACGCTGCCTCACCTGCCTTGCGCTGTGGGGACCCATCCACCCCCGCTGTGGCCTGTCTCCTTATCCGCTGGGTGTGGTGTGACGATCGGCGGATTCAGCAGGTGTTTGAGACCCGGGGGACTTGCTTGCTGGAGGCGGAAGCCTATGGCCTGTTCTGCATCGCATTCAGCTTTGAGAGGCCTGCGCCTGGGATCGCGCTGAGGCTGCGGCGGACCTGCGGTGATCACTGTCGGCCTGGAGGTGCTGGGGCCTGCTTCTTTCCTCGGACTGGATCCTTCTGGAGGGCTACGGCTGCTGTGAGTGAGTACTTGAGGGACCCAGTTTGGGCCCTTTTGCCCCCCCCTGGCTGGTTCATAGCGATTGGTGGCCCGGAGTGAGGGCGCTCCTGCTGCCCTGGTAGCGTGCGGCCTGTTGTTGAGGATTGTGGCGGCCCCAGGTGATCGAGAGCGGCTCCTGGCGCTGGGACCCGTCCCTGGCGTGCTTGTCCGTCGCCGGTGGAGGGGATTGACTGGCGCTCTCGTAGGGGTTGAGGTGTGCCTGCGCCCAGATTGATAGATCGCCTCTGCCCCTGCGGAGCTGCGTTCCCCCTTGGTCCCTCTTACACCTCATGGCCTGCTGTGCGATCCGGTCTTTCCGACCATATCCTTGCTCCTGCTGTGGTCTGCCTGTCGGGGTCGGCATGGGGAAGCCGGACAGCCGTCAGCCTCGCCTCACCTTCGAGACGAAAAAGACCACCAGGTCCCAGCCAGAGGCCGGTGCGGGGGGACCGGCACCGGTGGACGCCCAGGCGGGCGACGATGTCAAATCCATACTGCTGGATATACGGCAGAGTCTGGCGACCATAGTGGACAAAATGGACTCCATGCAGTCACGTATGGACTCGATTGTGCACAAGGTGGACAGTCATGGAGAGCGCATCTCAGAGACGGAGCGGCGTGTTTCTGATTCCGAGGATCGCACAGCACAATTATCAGACACTGTGGCGTGCATGGACAAAGTCCTTCACGTGATAGCGGCCAAGAATGAGGAATTGGAGGCGCGCAGTAGGAGGAATAATGTTCGCCTACTTGGCATACCAGAGTCGACCCACATAGGCAAGATGGAGGACTATGTAGAGGGTCTACTGCGCGCGGTGGTGGGGGCTGACTCCCTATCCCCGCAGTTCATCGTTGAGAGGGCACACAGATCACTGGCTCTGAGGCCGCCGCCGGGGGGCCCCCCCGCCCCATCATCGCCCGTTTGCTGAACTTCCGGGACCGGGATGCGGCGCTCCGAGTGGCGAGGGAGAAGAAGACCCTTTCATACGACGGCATTGCCTTTACCATATTTCCTGACTTCACTCTAGTGGTCCAGGAGGAGCGGAAGAAATTCGTACAGGTCAAACAAAAGTTGCGGGCTGCTCAAATTGACTATGCGCTACTCTACCCAGCTCGATTACGCATCACCCACCAGGGGAAACAAATCTTCTGCACTAAACCCCAACAAGCAGAGGAATTTCTGAAACGGGTCAAGAGGCGCGATCTGGACAGCCCATCCTCACCGGCCTCGGTGTGACAGTGCTGGGTCGTCGACCTGGCGCTTCTGTGGCAGATGTTCGACAGTTGGTAAGCGGATGCAGATGTATGCTGCCACGGACCATGTTATGGGGACTTGAAGGCCTGGCTGCGCTGTGGGTGGGGGGATGTAACCAGAGCCCTACCTCCATTTAACGCGCACCTGACTCTCAGGACATCTCACTTCGCTGGGCGCTCCCTGTCCCTGGAGTGGGCTCGGTCCATGGCCGGGCGCACTCCCATGGGTCGAGGGGACACGGTGTATCCACCTAGACTGACCTCCAAAGGGTATTACCCCATTGTCTTTCAGTTTAAATGTTAATCCCTTGTGGAGTTGGCTATAGAAGGGTTTGGTTCTGGGGTGGGGAGGAAGGGGACTGTCCAGATGGCATGATTGGGATGCTGCTGTGGGTGGGGGGTGGGGAATTTTCTTTGTTGTTTGTTAGTGTTAATTGGTATGTTGTGGTGATTGCATCGTTTCTTTTGCATCATTTTAGGGGCGGCGGTGGCATTGCGTTACTATATCTGAGAATTGTTGCTCCCCATGGGTGATCCGCAGGCAAGCAGGGACTTTACTGGGCAGCTTAATTTCCTGACCTGGAATGTGAGGGGTTTGGGAGACCCTAGAAAGCGTAGACAGATCCTGGCGTATCTGGATAGACATCACATCAGCGTGGTTTTCCTTCAAGAGACGCACCTGGACCCATCCAGGCCATCGCTGTTTGCATCAAGGTGGGCCATACACCGTTCCTTTTCCTCCTACTCCACTTACTCACGGGGAGTCGCAATCCTCATTAAGAAACACACCCCCTTTGTGTGCCTGGGTGAACGGACAGATAGGGAGGGCAGGTATTGTATTGTCTGGGGACGCATGGGTGCAGGCAAGCTCACTCTGGCGTGTTACTATGGCCCCAACTCTGATGATCCGCAATGCCTTCGGGTGCTCTGGGGGGAGATTTTGAGCATAGGCTCCACTTACTTGGTATGGGGAGGTGACTTTAATGTAGCTATTGATCCCATGAAAGATAGGGCAAACCCCGGCCCTCAACACTACTCTCGCTCGCAGGCATATGTTCACGACCTTCTTACTGAGCGTCATCTGTTGGACGCATGGCGCTCTAGGCACCCAGCGGCATTGGAGGGCACGCATTGGTCGGCTGCACACGCCACATGGGCAAGATTGGACTCTTTTTTGGTCTCCCCGGGACTTGCTCCCACGATATGCTGGGTAAAACACCTTGCGCGCACGTACTCCGATCATGCCCCGGTCCTGATGGGTGTGGAACTGGTTGACCTTGCTGGCTCTCCGATGTCCTGGAGATTGCAGCCTTCTGCCCTGTTGGATGAGGTCGTTCGATCGGAAATTGCACAGGAGACCGAGAGCTTCTTTCAGCGAAATGGTGGAACGGTAGACAGTGTTGCTGTAGTCTGGGAGGCCTTTAAGGCTACCATCAGGGGGCTGTGCATTTCGAAAGGGGTGGGAGTCCTCAGGGACCTACGTAACAGCCTTAGTAAACTGGAGACCGCCCTTAGGGCCCTGGAGACCGCCCCCACGTTTTCCACTGATGCAGAGGCGCAGGCCAGGTTCCGAGACCTATTGTCTGACTATAAAGCCACCGCGGACAGAGAGGTTCGGTTTAGGGGGAAACACTTCCAAGCTCGTAGGTACGGGGAGGGAGAACGGCCGGGTAAATTCCTGGCATGGGCGATACGTCCGCCCCGTTTCAACAACCATGTCCTAGAGATCCAAGGATCTTCGGGGGCACTCCACAGGGATACCCAGTCTATAATGCAAACGTTTGTTGCCCACTACACTGAACTGTACTCCTCTACTCATGCACACGCGCCGGAGCTGGACCGATATTTGGGGGAAATTACATTGGGATGGCTTTCTGATAGACAGCGCCGGTTCTTAATGGCTCCTCTGGGGATTGACGAAATTCGGGAGGCCATAATGCAGATGGCCTCGGGGAAGGCCCCGGGCCTTGATGGTCTCCCGATAGAATTCTATAAATCCTACATTGATATCCTTGCCCCGATTTTAAAAGAGGTATTCAACGAGGCCCACACGCTGGGGAAGCTTCCCCCTTCCATGAGAGAGGCACTGATTACCTCCCTCTTGAAGCCAGGCAAACCGGCAACGTCCCCGGACTCGTATCGGCCCTTGTCCCTCCTTAACTGTGATGGAAAGATCCTTGCTAAGACTCTGGCTAATCGCTTGACGCTCCTCATGGAGGGACTGGTACTCCCAGACCAATTGGGTTTTATACCCGGAAGGGCGACGTCGCACAACTTGCGCACGCTATTTGCAATCTTGCAGAATGTGGATCCCAGCCTACAGATGGTGGCGGTCTTTTTGGATGCTACGAAAGCGTTCGACTCCTTGGAGTGGGATTATCTGGTGGCTGTGCTGACTCACATGGGTTTTCCTCTGGTGTTCCTGGGATGGATAGCTATTCTTTATGGCAGTCCGTGTGCCAGGGTCTTAATCAATGGCAGGACGTCCGAACCCTTCGGAATTGCCCGAGGGACCAGGCAGGGGTGCCCACTTTCCCCACTCTTATTTGCACTGGCGCTTGAGCCTCTCGCCTCGCGGCTCCGACAACGCCACCAAGACCGAGCGCTGTTCTGTGAGCAGCGACAGATATTGCTGTCGATGTATGCAGACGACATTACTCTGTATGTGCGGGACCCACAAAATAACCTGAACCCTCTCCTCCGGGAATTCTTGACTTATGGGGAGATGTCGGGCGTACGAATCAACTGGTCAAAGTCCCAGATCTTCCATCTAACTGATGGCTCCCAGACCTTCTAGCTCGATTATCCCATACAATGGAGTGAGTCCGAAGTCAAGTACCTAGGCATTAAGATCTCTCGAGATAGGGAGGAGCTTATGCGGTTGAACTATGGCACGACATTGCTGCACGTCTCCTCTTGTGTCGACCGCTGGATTGCGCTCCCTCTGTCGATGGCTGGGCGCACAGCCCTGATTAAGATGGTGGTGCTTCCCCGGCTTCTATACTTGTTTATGAATATTCCCTTCCCCCCGAGCAGGCACTTCTTCACTCGTTTGCGATCTGAATTGATACGGTTGGTGTGGGGGGGGAAGAGACCTCGATTGAAGTGGGCTGCGATGACCTCTCCATATTCGCGCGGAGGATTCGATATACCGGATCTGGAACTGTACTATCATTGCGCCCAAGCACACTATGCATACTACTGGTTCCACCCGATCGCTTTTATGCCCCAGCTCGCTGCGGAGGACTGGCAAGCGGCGCCCCTGCCCCTGCCTGGCCTACTGCACAGTGTGCTCCCACATACCACTACCAGCTATAACGCCTTGCAGGGCACGGTGAGGGCTTGGCTGGAGCTGTCGAAGCGAGTGGGAAGTCCGTTCCTGTACTCTTCTCCCAATTGCTTATCATCCGCAGCTTCCTCTTCTCCAAGAGAGACTGTTTCAAGATTTGCTTCGCAAGCTGGGACTCCATAGATGGGGAGATCTGTTCTCCGGCGGGACCTTTCGTGACAGGGAAAGCTTCTTTGACGGATACACGCCTACCCCCCTGGAGCTTTTTACCTACCTTAGACTGAGGCATGGCATGAAGGCCATCTTGCCGGCTTTCCCGACTGAGCCTGACACCATGGCTCCCTTACACAGGGTCCTCCAGGCCACCTCACCCTCACATTTGGTCTCGATACTGTATCATGCAGTCCGCTCTGATGCTGCACTCGACGTTTCCCGGGCACGTGGGGAGTGGGAGCGGGAGTTGGGGCTAGAGATAGGTGATGACAGGTGGACATACTGTTGTTTGCAGACGGCACAGATTTCAGCGAGTAGTAGACACCGTATCATACATTTTAAATTCTTGAACCGTCTCTACTGCACTCCGGCCACCAAATACAGATTTCAGCTGCAGGACTCGGATAACTGCGAGAGATGCCATGCCCCCCAGGCGGGCTTCTTGCATTTGTCCTGGGCATGCCCCACTATTCAGAGCTATTGGACACAGGTGTGTTCTGCCATTTCGCAAATGATAGAGCTGCCCTTCGCACCTGATCCTATACAGGCGTTACTGGGATACACCAAACCTATCCCGCGGGCGAGTCGCAAATTTGTTACGACGGCGCTCCTGTTGGCGAAACGGCGCGTAGCTTGCCGGTGGGGACGGGGACGGGCTCCGAAATTTAAGGAGTGGCTCAAGGACCTGGTCTACTGCCAGGAGCAGGTACTGACATACTCCGAACTGCTCCCTGCCCAGTCCCGCCCTGCCGATATCTGGGGACCATTACAAAGTTACTTACTGCAGTATCCGGAGGCTCTGACAACAGACGCCCCTCCCCTGACCGTTGCCGGTTCGGACCCTGCCCTCCATGATGGGAATCCTGCATAGGGGAGACTGTGTGCTGCTGTGGACATATGGGGGTGGGTGTGGCGTTTTCTTTTCTTCTTCCTCCATCTTCCTCTCTGGGCAGCCCCTTTGGGCCTTTCCTCTACGATATTCCAGGGCGCGAGGACTGTTTGTATGTACTCGTTATACAAGCTTTTTGGACTGAGATTGTGCTATGGGTGATGTGCAGCGCGTGGATGAACTTTGTATGAGGGGCCCCCACGCCCCTACCATGTGTTTATAATGTGTTTTGACCTTTTGCCTGATGTTCCTACCCTGTATACAAGCGATCAAAACTCATATTCTACTGTACTCGACTGTTCACTTGGCCCCTGCGTTCACACTGGATCTGATGCTAATGCGATTTGAGACCTGCACTGCCACTTGCCTCTGCTTATGGTTTTCTTTTTGCTTTTGTATGTATGTATTGCCATGACGTAAAATTTCAATAAACAAAGTTTAAAAAAAAAAGTTTTAGTAGCATAAGAAGCCAGTCTTTGCTTATGCATTGATAAAATGAGTCAGGCTTTGACACTAAAGTGCAGTACTTTAATATGTAGATTGTGTGCAGCACCCTTACCCCTTCCAGACTAGTGAATGAGTTTTGGTAAACTCCTAGGATAGTGTCGCTTGCCTAAAATCACACTGTGAGTCTGTGTGCATTTGGGTAAGTATTGTGAGAGAAGCATTTGGTAACATCGTGTAATTGCTGACAGACAACTGTTTTAAAACCTGTCATGTTGTCAAGTTTTGGTAGCATTAAAAGCCAGTCTTTGCTTATGCATTGATAAAATGAGTTAGGCTTTGACACTAAATGCAGTACTTAAATATGTAGATTGTGAGCAGTCCCCTTACCCCTTCCACAGTAGTGAACGAGTTTTGGTAAACGCTTAGTGATAGTGTTGCTTGTCTAGAATCACACTGTGAGTCTGTGTGAATTTGGGAACCACTGTGAGAGAAGCATTTGGTAACATCATGTATTTGCTGACAGATAACTGTTTTAAAACCTGTCATGTTGTCAAGTTTTAGTAGGATTAGAAGCCAGTCTTTGCTTATGCATTGATAAAATGAGTCAGGCTTTGACACTAAAGTGCAGTACTTTAATATGTAGATTGTGTGCAGTACCCTTACCCCTTCCAGACTAGTGAATGAGTTTTGGTAAACTCCTAGGATAGTGTTGCTTGTCTAAAATCACAGTGTGAGTCTGTGTGCATTTGGGTAAGGATTGTGAGAGAAGCATTTGGTAACATTGTGTATTTGCTGACAGATAACTGTTTAAAAACCTGTCTTGTTGTTAAGTTTTATTAGCATTAGAAGGCAGTCTTTGCTTGTGCATTGATAAAATGAGTCAGGCATTGACAGTAAAGTGCAGTAATGAAATATGTAGATTGTGTGCAGTCCCCTTACCCCTTCCACAGTAGTAATGAGTGTTGGTAAACTTCTAGGGATAGTGTTGCTTGTCTAGAATCACACTGTGAGTCTGTGTGCATTTGGGAACCACTGTGAGAGAAGCATGTGGGTACTTCATATCTTTGAATACGCATAACTGCTTAAAAACTTTCCTGTTCTCAAGTTTTGGTAGAATTAAAAGGCAGTCATTGCTTATGTATTCACACAGGAACTGTCCTTGCAATACTGTAAACATTCAGTTAATATTCAAGAAGTAACGGAGTGAGGCAGGCCTTAGCACATGCATTGATTCAAATGCTTATCCACTATGCATGCAGTTCTCTAACCATCTACACAGTTCTCTTTCACACCTTTAATTCCACAGTCAGTATCCATACACTTCCTGCAAACACCCTGTCACTCCCCATGTACTCCACTAGTGACCCATTCAGCACCATGTACTAATCCATTCACTGCGCCAAAACCCAAACACTCATAATTTCACCCAGGTACTCTGTTTGCAGTACTCTAATCATTCAGACAATATCCAAGTACTCATGCAGCGAGCCAGGCCTTACAACATGGACTGCTTCAAACCCCTATCCAGTATGCATACAGGCATCTAGTCACCTACACACTTGTCTTTCACTTCTTTAATTAACTAGTCAGTATCTATATACTTCAATAAACACCCTGTCACTCATCTTGCACTCATCCAGTGGCTGATCCAGTACCATGTACTAATCTCTTCACTGCGCCAAAACTGAAAAACTTAAAAGTTTTAACCAGGCACTCTTTTAGCAGTAGTCTAATGATTCAGTCAGTTCCCAGGTACTCATGTAGTGAACCATGCATTACCACATAGACTGCTTCAAATGTCTATGCAGTATGCATGCAGTCTTCTAACATACTATACACTTGTCTTTAACAGCTTCAATTCCCCAGTCAGTATCCATTTAGTTCCAGCAAACATCCTGTCACTCCCCTTGCACTGCTCTAGTAAATTTTTCAGCACCATGTAGAAATGCATTCACTGCACCAAAACTGAAACACTTATAAATTCACCCAGGTGCGCTTCTTGCAATAGTCTAATCATTCAGTCAGTACCTAATTACTAATGGAGTGAGGCAGGCCTAAGCACATGGATTGATTCAAACATATTTCCACGATGCATGGAGGCCTCTAACTACCAAAGAAAAGGCCTTTCAGACCTTCAATTTCTCTGTCAGTATCTATAAACTCCAATAAACACTCTGTCACTTTAATTGCACACCTCCACTGACTCTTTGGCAGTAAGTACTAATCTATTCACTGCACTAGAATCCAAAATCTTAAAAAGATTCACCCAGTCACTCTTTTTGTAGTACTCTAATGATTCAGTCAGTACTCAGGCAGTTTTGCAGTGATCCAAGTGTTACTCTATGGACTGTTTCAAATGTCTATCCACTATGCATGTAGGTCTCCAGCCACCTACATACTTGTCTTTCACACCTTCAATATCCCAGACAGTATTCATACAGTTCCCGCAAACACTCTGTCATTTTCCTTATACTTTTCCAGTGACCCATTCAGCACCATGTACTAATCCATTCACTGCACCAAAAGCCAACCACTTATAAATTCACCTAGGCTCTCTCCTTGCAGTACTCTAATCATTCAGTCAGTACCCAAGTACTCATGCAGTGAACCAGGCCTTAGTACATGAATTGCTTCAAATGCCTATCCAGTATACATGCAGTCCTCTAACCACCTACACACTTGTCTTTCACACCTTCAATTCCCCAGTCAGTATTCATACACTTCTAGCAAACACCCTGTCACTCCCCTTGCAGTCCTCTAGTGACCCATTCAGCACCATGGACTAATCCATTCACTGTGCCAAAACCCAAACACGTATACATTCACCCAGGCACTCTCCTTGCAGTACTCTAATAATTCAGTCTGTACCCAAACACTCATGCAGTGAGCCAGGCCTTAGCACATGGACTTCTTCAAACACCTATCCACTATGTATGCAGTCCTCTAACCACCTACACACTTGTCTTTCACACCTTCAATTCCCCAGTCAGTATTCATACACTTCCAGGTAGTTTTGCAGTGATCCAAGTGTTACTCTATGGACTGTTTCAAATGGCTATCCAGTATGCATGTAGGTCTCTAGCCACCTACACACTTGTCTTTCACACCTTCAATATCCCAGACAGTATTTATACAGTTCCCGCAAACACTCTGTCACTCCCCTTATACTTCTCCAGTGACTTATTCAGCACCATGTACTAATGTATTTACTGCACCAAAATACAAATACTTATAAATTCATCCTGGCACTCTCCTTGCAATACTCAAAACAGTCAGTCAGTATTCAAGTACAATTGGACTGAGACAGGCCTTATCATATGGATGGAATCAAACATGTGTCCATTATGCATGTAGGTCTCTAATCACCTACACACTTGTCTTTCACACCATCAATATCCATGTCAGTATTCATACGCTCCTAGCAAACACCCTGTCACTCACCCAGTGTGTCTCCTTATAGTACTGTAATCATTCAGTCAGTTAGCATGTAGTCTTTTAGTGAGGTAGGCTTTAGGGCATGAACTGCTTCAAAGTAGTATACACTATGCTTGTAGAGTTTTAACCATCGTTACACTTGTGCTTCAGGGGTATAGTTTCTTAGTCAGTTTTTATATAAAATGTGTTTCTACAGTAATAGAATAGTATAAATTTGAAAGTTATTAATATACTTTTATTTGTGATTCTTTTTTACAGATACTGTTTTCAACGTTAAAATAGAGAAATCATGCCATAAAAGAACAGAGACAGGAGAATTACTTGAAGAAACATCAACCACAACTATTGAATGTACAAGATAATGTGGCTAAAAATAAAAATATCTTCTGGTAAGATCAAAAAGCAATTTATTAAAAATGTTTGTAGGAGCAAACAGAATGTACAGAATGCTGAAACCACTGAGAATGCTGAAACTAGAAAAAAAAATCAAAATAGGAGGAAAAGCAAAAAAGCAAATGTTCAGTCAAAGGAGGCAAAGTATGGTAAAAGAAGGCAAAATCAGTATAAGGAATTACACAAAAAAATATTTTACAAGAGAGTAGTACATTATTTGCTGAAAGATGTGAAGAAATATAAAAAGAGAGCTCTATTTTATGAAAAGAAGAAGCATATTGAAAACATTGTTGAAAAGGCTTTTGAAGTAAAAAGGAACCTATTCATTTTAGTATTAAACAGAATTCGATCACTAGATAAACCAATCCATTTAATGAAGGCCAAAAGTAGGAGGAAAATAGTAATTAATATAAAAAAAATGTGTGATTTTTTTTGGGAGAATGGAAACACAGTTCCAGTTCAGAGCCTTTCTTTAATGGAGAGAGTTATTTACAGAGCAAAAAATTACTGTATGCAGTTGACACCAGTGGTAGAGGTTATGAGGTTAGAGATGGTTATCCAATTGAGAAAGAGAAAATGGTTGAAAGAAATGCAGAAGAAGTGATAGCTGATGAAGTTCTAGGGAGACGTCCTAAACACCCTGTGTACACTTGGGTTTGCTGCAGTAATTGTAGTGTACGACAGTAATCTATTGATAAATTATGTCATTTTTTACGAGCATATAGTAAAAAAAGTGTTAAACAAAAGATTAAGGTGTTGCAAGGACTAGACCCTTGCAGAGTGAGAAAAAATACTGGTTTGCAAGGTCATTCTCTGGCTTGTCTTTCTAGGAAAGTTTGTCAAATTGTTTTCAGGATGCTGGCAGTACATCATACTCAAATGTGGAAGTTAGTGAGAAGATTGTAATATGCAAAAAGTCCAGCACTAGAGTTAAATGAGTTGAACAGTGCTCTTTTGCGTGGGTCAGTATCAGATGTGAAGAAGGTTTGTGATGATATTGACTTTTGTTACTTTGGTCCTCAGCAAGAGAGTGCAGAAACTGACACATTAGTAGAACAAAATGTTGAAGACAATGTAAAACGCCGTAATTACAAACAAATTTGAGGTTGAAATCACAAAGTTTAAGGTAATTTCGGGTGAAAGACCAAATGTTTCTTGTATTTGTTGTCGGCGAAGTCACTATAAAAATCAGACTAGGGGTGTCAATCTGTATTTAAAAATTGAAATAAAAGATAGTGATAAGTGGATGGAATTTGCAACTTATTTGTTGGTAGAGGATTGTTTTGATTTGGGATCTGAGCAGCGTATTTGCAAATATTGTTATAACAAATTAGATGAGAATAAAATGCCTGCTAGAGCTGTTCATAATAATCTAGAGTTGGTTGCTATTCCTCCAGAGCTGATAGATTTAAATACGTATGAGTCTATTCTCATTCAATGTGTTCACCCGTTTCAGGCTATTGTTCGTATGGAGCCTAAAACAGGTAAATTACCTCCATCAGAGTTGCAAAGAGGATTGAAAGGAAGAGTTGTGTATTTACCGTTAGATTTAAGGAAAAATATTGAAACTATTGGTGTAGACCATGCAGAAAATGAGCCACTAGTCATTTTAGTTAATGGTGTTCCTACTAAGAATAAGAACATCTGGCAAGAGTTAGTGGATGTTAGAAAAGTGCAAAAGGCATCATTGTATCTGTTAAAAAATGATGAGTACCATAGAAATGTGTTTGTAGGAGAAGAAGAAATAGATTTAGCAGAAGATACTGAAACATTAAGTTGACAAATTGAAAAAGTGGACATGTCCAGATGTGAAGAAATTTATGAACATTACAGTGTACATCCACTTCATTCCAAAGAGGTGATGGGGAATACGATTGAGTTGTTTCAAATGAAAAAAGCAACAGGAAGTCCCATGAATGTATGGGAAGAGAGCTTGGAAGCTCGTTGTTTCCCGCAGTTGTTTCCAATAGGAAAAGGTGGATGATATGATGAACGTCCTGTGCAGATTCCTGTATCTGAATATCAGACAACTAGATTATATGCAGAAGATCCAAGATTTCGACAATGTATCCCTTATATGTTTCATCTTCTGTTTGAAAGTGACTTGTCTGGACTTTCATATGCAGTAAATCACATTTTAAAAACTGGAATGCATCTGCAAAATGTAACTGCAAAGGATTTTATGGATAAAGTGCATCAGAGAGATGATCATTTAGAATCTCAGTTGATTAATCTGATGGCATGTCAGCGTTGGACTAATGAATATTGGTACCGTCGTCATGGAGAACTGAAATGTATGCTAAGGAACTTGGGAACTCCTACATGGTTTGTTAAACTAAGCTGTGCTGAGTATGCTTGGGACGATTTACTTGAATTTCTTTGAGAGGCAAATTCCAATATAAAAAATATTGAATACAAGACACCTGGAGAATTGTGCTCCTTGGATCCTGTTAATGTATGCAGATATTTCAATCATAGATTTGAAGCTATGATGTCTTTCATCTGCAATAAAAAGAATCCTCCTCTTGGAGAAGTTGTGGATTTCTTTTGGAGAAAGGAGTATCAAGCAAGAGGTGCTCCTCATATACATATGATGTTATGGATCAAGGACGCCCCCAAATTTGGAACAGATTCAGATGAAACTGTTTTGTCTTGCATTGAAGATTATGCCACATGTGCTGTACCCAACAGAAGAGAAGATAAAAACGTAAAACAACAAGTCTTACGATTCCAAAGCCATAGGTGTGGAAAATACTGTTGACGAAAGTACAAGTCAAAGGATATGTTCTATACCAAATGTCGTTTTGGATTTCCACGTCCTGTATTATCCAAAGGAAGAGTGAACAGTTTTATGTCAGCTATGCGACATACCATCACAAGAAAGTCTCCGAAAAATACATACAACTTAAGAAGAAGCGAAGAATTGAAATACATAAATAACTACAATCCAGTTATTTTATCCATGTGGAACGCTAACATGGATATTCAGTATGTTGCGGACAATTCCATTGCTGTTGCTCAATATGTAACATCCTATGCTACTAAATCAGAAAAGACTGAATTGAAAGAAATGTGGGAAGAGATTTCTCACGAGAAGACTCTAATTAAGAAATTATACAGTTTCAGTTTGAAGATGTTATCGCATCGTGAAATTGGAGCATATGAATGTTCAGATCGGTTATCATCTGCAAGTATATATTCCAAAAGTAGAAGAATCATTTAGGTGAGTCTATGTCTTGCAGGAATGCAAAATCGGGTACTGAAATCTGAATATTTAGCAGAAAAAGAACCAGAAAGTACAGATATTTTGAAAACGAATATGTTGGACACATATTACCCAAACAGAAGTCATCACCTTGAGAACATGTGTCTCTATAAAGTGCTGCAAAACGTCACTTTTAAACGGAATACTACAGAGAACATCAATGATCGAAAATATGCAGTGATTGGTTCTGAAGGATGTCTGGTGAAACAAAGGAAAGGAAATTTAATTTATCACAGGAAACTAAGTTGCGACACTGCTGACAAAAGGGAATTTTACTATTTAGTCCTTTTGCAAATGTTCAAACCGTGGCGTTCAGAACTGGTATTACTTGGAGATTTTCAGAGCTATGAAGATTCATTTAATGCTTGTAAAGATAGCATACAATGCAGTGCTTTTGCAAATTATGTGAAAATGTTGAATGATGAAATTAATCAAGAAGCTACTATTGCAGCTGAGATTGCTAGAGACAGTTCCCAAGACAGTCAAAGTTCTGCTGCACTGAGTCAAGATCCACTTGGACAACCAATTGTTGAAAATGAGGCAGTGACTGCCATGAATGAGGTGGAAACAGCAATGTATCAAGCTCAAGAAGATGTAATACAGTTAGGAAACTTGGAAGAACAACTAAATGTTGAACAGAAACAAATATATCAACAAGTGAAAGAGCAGATTGACCATGGATTACTTCATGAAAAGAAAGGGTGCTCATGTACATCATTTCAACCTATCCGAATGTATGTTAGTGGTCAAGCTGGAACAGGAAAACGTTTCTTAATTAAAGTAATTACAAGTTATCTGCAGAAAACAACTGAGTAGCATTTGTCTTGTGTTGTCACTGCTCCAACTGGGTTGGCAGCACATAACATTAAAGGAATTACTTTACATCGTTTACTAATGCTACCATTAGAGCATGAGAACAAATTGGAATACCACAAGCTATCTGGAGAAGCTTGTTGTGAAGTTTCAAGAGTCCTGAAGAAAATGAAACTTCTCATTATTGAGGAGGTGAGCATGGTCTCAAACTTGATCATTGCCTTTGTGCATTTAAGAATGCAGCAAATTCTTAAAACAGAGTATGACGTGTTATTTGGAGGAAAACACGTAATAGTTTTTGGAGATCTACTGCAACTGACTCCGGTAAAAGGACTACCGGTATTTAAAACACTTGCACATGAAGATACCAGAAAGTATCTTGGTAGCGTTGGTAATGTGAACATTTGGACTTATTTTGAATACAAAGAACTGACAACAAATATGCAACAGGCAAATGATGCTGAATATGGAAGTATTCTTCAAGATATAAGAATTGGAATTCTTACAGAACATGGCAAACAAGCTTTGGAGTGTCGATTACTTTGCAATGTGTTTCCAAATGAAAATGTAGTTCCTGCAAAAGTGTACATGAAAATTGCTGAAAATAAATCAGTGATCTGCTTAATGCCAACACTGCGCGAGTGTTCCATATTCAACGAAGAACTATTGAAACTGGAAAATGAAGAAATTATAAAAATGGAAGCCATCGATAAAATAGAGCATGAAGGAATCACTATTATTTTGACGGGGAAGTTGAAAACAAAACTGGATTCTTTAGAAAAAAAAATATCTAAAACAGCTGGTTTAGAAAAGACACTATATGCGTGTGTAAACTGTCGGATAATTTTAAGGCGTAATTTGGATGTAGAAAAAGGTTTAGTTAATGGCGCAATGGGTAAAGTGGTGGATTTTGTTAATTATCAGAAACAAGAAGGAATTGAATTTTTAAAAATTAAATTTGATCAGATTGGAAAAGTTAAAGAAATTGGTCGTTGTTCAGTTCCTTTTTTGCTTGTTAAATATTTATATGTCTGTAGGAAACAATTTCCATTTTCTCTGGCATATGCAGTGACTATTCATAAATCTCAAGGATTAAGTGTAGACAGTGCATTGGTGAACATTGGATCTACTGTATTTAAAGAGGGTATGGCATATGTTGCTTTGTCGCGAGTCAGAACATTATCTGGTTTGTTTTTGATTGATTTTGATGAGACAAAGGTTACTGCAGATGCAAACTGTGTAAAAGAGTATAATAGGTTAAGAAGGGCGTATGCTCCAAATTTAGATCAATATCCTGTATTTGAAAAGCGTGTGATTGGTCGAAAAAGAAGGTTTGAGAATATCTGTTCTGAAGGTGTCGAGTAGGGAAAAGAACAAGATAATTTTGTGATTGGAAGTAAAAAGAAATTGGACACTGTTGAAGAGATTGTTGGTTATCAGTTTGAAAATAGTTCAGGTGTCAACTGCTATGCTAATGTAGTGGACAATGTTGTTTTTTATCTTGAAGGTTTGCAAGAACAAATTATGCAGAATCGGCAAAAAAGATTTTGTTCTCTGTTGCATTCTGTTTATGAAAAATTGACAACAGATACAAGTAAAATACAATCTGTTTCAGATGTTCGTAATCTTTTGGATGTGTGTTCTGGTTCTACACAATTTACACAAAATATCCAACAAGATGCTCAGGAATTTTTAATGTATATGTTTACCATTTTTGAAAATGAAAGTGTAGAAATAGAAAATATTTTTGGCCTTTCTTACAAATGGGAACATCATTGTGAAAATTGCATGTATACATGTACCACTAATGTAGACACTGAAAGATTTCTGTATTTAACATTACCAGACTGTAAATCAGTGTCTTTCAATGAATTAGTTAAAGGTGCAAATCAAAACATGGAGTGTAGCCAATGTAAATCAGAAATGTTATCAACATTATCTTTAACAACATATGGACAATACATAATTTTAATGATGCAACTTTGTACAGCTGATGGAAGAAAATTGGATACTTTAATAAAGCAGTTTGTAGCAACACAACTATCAATATCAGGAAGGACTTTTGTAGCAATTGCAATAATATTCCATGATGGCCCTTCCACCACATCTGGACATTACACTGCCTATCTAAAATGTGACAAAGGCTGGACACTTTGTAATGATTCCCAGTTGGTTTTCAAACAACGTTTGCCTAGGGAATTACCAAATTCCTACCTAATATTTTTAAAGTCAAAGTTTTAGGAAGATATATTATTCTCTGAGGAATTTATTATTATAATTTAATAGGACTACCATTGGACAATTTACATAAAAAGGAGTGCAAAAATACCATTTGGCCTCAAGGAAAGGTATATGTTTGAACTATGTACTTTTTTGTGCTTATTGACTCGGTGAATATTTTTAAGCGACAACATTTACAGTTTTTATAAGTTTAAGTTATACAATTTTGTTAGCCATAAGCATTTCATATATGTGTGATTTGTATTTTGTGGTATTTTACTGAGAATAGCATGTTGGGTTTTTTTAAACAATCTTTTTGATTGGTTTTTTTTTTGCCCGCTTTTAAGTGATGAGTGCGATTGAAATCACTATTTCTAGTGAAATTCAATATATTCTGAGAACAGCAAAAAAGGCAAACAAATTACTTTGTTAAAATTATGCTGTGTTGTAAAAAATGTATTATTACATTTTATAACAATTTTTTCTTTTCTTTCACAGATCCTAATTCTAAAATAAGCAATTTACATTGCAAAAAAAATCTGAAAATAATGTATACCATTTTTAATTTCTATTACTGTGAAGGTAAGTTTAACTAAGTATTAATATGCAGAATGGGCAGATCTGCAAGAACCTACAAAGATTGAACAAGTTTTTAAAAACACTCTGTTTATACCTATGTAGTTTTGAAATCTCTCTGTTATCGGATATTATGTGACCTCCAAAAAAACAGATTTGAGTGGTTCATAATATTTCCCATTGTACCTATTGAAGGACCGCAATCATTTCAATCATTCTTGTTTGAGCATCTTTGTAGACAAAACTCTGTGCTTACCTTCTATCATTTGGAAGCAATTTTAAAACAGAAATATGTCACTTTTTGTAACATAGTTATTGTAGAAGACACTCTTTCATATTTACAAAGAGAGGAAAAGGCGCGCTGTGTACTTTTTCTACTCCAGTTAAATACAACCTCATCATACACACCACTTTGCGTTGAAAGGTTGTTCTATAAGTGTTTTTGTGCATGATTGCACTGAATACTCATAGAACAAGACACATCTCCAGATTTATCAGAAATCATAAATCTCGATATGTGTGTGAATGCTGCACCATTCTCTAATTGGTTTATGAAAGCACAACAAGGAGAATTGTTTTCTTTTCTCCTCATTTTTAAATCTTCAATGCATGCTAAAATGTTCAGCATACATTGAAGGAGAAAAATGCGTTTACTGATTGTTTTTGTGCAGGAAGGTGTGTCTTTGTGCACAAAAACAAACAGCACATGACACAGATATCCTTCCACTATGGTGCAAGGGTGCCTGTGTCACCACATGGCTGCAATTTAAGCAGCTGTGCAGAGAGAAGCATAGATGTGCAACATATTTATATACATATGTTGCATCCTTGTGCTTCGGAAGTACTACAGCACACAGCAGTTAATAAGGTTACTGTGTGATGCTGCAGCACTTCCTCATAGTTCTGCACTTATACATTCACCATACGCTATTAATGCATTCATTCAATCAGTTACATACTACACATACATTCATCTAAACTTTCACACACCAACAAACAAATATAGATCTTTTTTTCAACCAGGAAAGTTAGTTCTTAGAAGAACGTTTTATTTTCTTTTTTTTTCTTTTAATTTTTTTTTGTTTTTTTGAACAATTTTTTAAGAAAAATTGGATTTTCTTGAAAAAAAAAGGGAAAAAAAGAACTGGAGGAACAAAACAATGAACTTCAGGGGGAAAAAAAACTAGCAATGGTTACTCTCTTGCTTGCGGCAGATTAGATCAATTGACTGCTCCCCGTAGCATAAAATAGCATTGCATTTTATGCAGAGCACTTTCAAGTATTGGAACTGTGGACGGATGTCCAAACTTTGCGCAGAAGGATCCACCCTTGAAGTGCTTGGCTGCGATGAATCCGAAGGAGCAGGAATGACTCTCACTCTGCGGCATTCCTCCCGAGCAAGGTTTACCGGATGAAGGCTCCTCAGATGCTTCATCATGCTCGCAGTTCCGCAGGAATATTTTTTGTTTGGATCCCCACGGGACAGCACTCTCTGGCAGATCTTGCAGGTCACCAAGGTGGCATTGTTCTTTGTTTGCCCCTCAGGATACGTGAAAAATGTCCACACCACAGATGAAAAACGTGTTGTGCATGCTGGCTCTTCCAAAAAATCACCCTCAGATGAATGAGGAGATCCAGGAGATGCCTGCTGCCCTGAAGCCATTGTTTCTAAAGAAAAAAGTTTGAGCTAAGTGAAAACTTAGTCAAAGCTTCTTCTCTGCAAAGAGATGCTCCTCCAAAGAAGGTCAAAGAAGAATGATTGAAATGGGTTGGGTCTTTCAATAGTTAGAACAGGAAGTGTAATGAACCAATCAAATCTCTTTTTTTCAGGTCACATGGGATCCGGGCACCATGCGCTTACGCAGCACGCAGCCAGCACGCATCCGCAAAATTGAATTAAAAAAGGAATATAGGATTAGATGTAAAAATATATTACTTTTATGAGTAGTTTAGAGTTTGTCTTCAATTAATATTCACATGAAATACATATATATATGTTTTTTTAAATGTTAAATATTTCGTGGGATTCGCGCTCCCACCGCGTCTTGCACGCACATGACGCATCACGGAACCGTGCATGCGTCGCGTAACATGCATCGTACGTGTCATGTATAGGCTTGAAGTCGCGTACCGGTCGCATTGCAATCGTGCACAAAACACGTACCCAAAACTTACTGTACGCAGATGCTTTCGCGTAGGGATCGTGAATGGTGCGCATAGGGTGCGCGGATCCCAAAAAAATGGGGGGAAAAAAATTAAAATAAAGTTTTGAAAGTATAGTTTAAAAAATATTTTAAAAAATATAAAAATATATTTTTAAAATTTAACAATTTTTTTTACAAAAACCCAATAAAAACAAATAATATTTTTTAATTTTTTAAAAGAATTAATTGAAAAAATAAGTTACAAAAAGGTGATAAAAAAGTATTTAAAAAAAACATAATTAAAGGAATTGACACACTGAAATTGAAAAATTTAGAAATTCAATGAAAATCATTAAACATCATAGCTTTTGAGATAAATTATAGATAGGAATTAGCATTTAAAAAACCTTTGAAATTCACTGAAAAAACCATAGGTTTCAGGGGTGTTATAGTTAGCTGGACATTTCCGTCATACAAAACCCTAGATATTCCCCCGTTATATTAAGTTCAGCTAACTATAACTCGCGCGCCCCCGCAATGCACTGCTGATGACGTCACATATTACTTCACTCATGACATGGTCAGTGACATCACTGATGACATCTCAAATGACATCACTGATGACATCATCCATGTAATAAATTAGTGCATCTTCTCACACCCTAATATAAACTTTGATACACCAACTCAAAATTTCAGACGGCCATTCTCAAAACTACAGATACTCCAATACCAATAACTACATACCCACTCTTTGACTGTTAGGTCTACACACATCTCCACTCACTCACCTGTAGAGTCACTCATACTTACAGTCACTCAGTACAGGACTATCAAATGCATTTATACACCTATATAGACACTCAGACACCGCCAATCATCCATAGACAAACTCACACACCTAGTCAATCATGCAAATAATTTATCACACTCCAATTTGCTCACCTATACAGTTATACACACACAAGTTCACTTACTCATAAAAATACTACCACATTCTTACGCTCTTATACAATTACTGATACAAGCACACACTCACCCATACAGCCACTCTCACAATCACACACTCTCACATATACCCAGTTATATACTCTTACACACATATGCCCTGCTTTTCACATATGTAGTTACTCACACATGTACCACTGAGATATACATTCAATCACTAACACACCCATACATACACTCACCCAACCATACAGTCCATCACAGATGCACTCTTAAAACCATGCACCCATAGAATCACCCACTCACACATCTATGCACAGAGTCACACATACCCTACCCACACAAACACTCAGGCACCCATACAGATAACCAATCAATAACCCATATAGACACTCATATAGCTATTCACAAAACCATGCAGCCACTTATACACCAACAGACAGACAGATACAGACATTCACACAGTTTAGTCACTGGTCTGCAGTAAGATAAATTTAATGACTCACTTACAGAGTCAGTCACGCACCTAGAAAATCATCCATTCACACACTTATACACCCACTCATTCTTCCATAGGCCTTTCCCTACATATATTAAACATATTAAAACTTTACAGAAACACAGACTCACTGGATGATGTCATCAGTGATGTCATTTGAGATGTCATCAGTGATGTCATCAGTGATGTCACTGACCATGTCATGAGTGATGTAATATGTGACGTCATCAGCAGTGCATTGCGGGGGCACATGAGTTATAGATAGCTGAACTAACTATAACGGGGGAATTTCTAGGGTTTTGCACGAGGAAAATGTCCAGCTAACTATAACAACCCTGAAACCTATGGCATTTTACCCCTTTTAAAGTGACAGTGCATACTGGTGAAAGTTCTGGTCCCCACCTTATAGACACTGAAAACATACTCTCAATGGCAAGCATAAAAAAACCAAATCTTACATTTACCAATTTTCTTGTAAAATATTTTATATGTTAATATAATGATAAGCATCAACATAATTCAGACATTTGGCATTTTATCCATTCATATTTGCGGATCCTATCAATACAAATAAATAATAAATATAGAATAAATATTTAAATCTCATAGCAGCAAAAATGTATACCCACGGAAATACAAATAAATGGTAAACATTGTCAAACCGATATTCATAAAAATAATGTTAAAACAATAAATTTGTTAAAACATGATTCTTTGAAACATAACTTCTTTTCTTTCCCCATGTAAAATTGGCTAAAACATCCTTGCATAATGCAACTTTTTATTTTTGTTTTGGTTTCTTTGGTTTGTCACTGTAGATTGTATCCTGTCCAAGGCTATCACCTGATAGATAAAGTGCTAGTGCACATTTTGATCTAAAAACTCTGAATTAGGAGGTTAGACCATTTTGTGACCTAAAAATATTATAAAGAGCACCACCATTAAAATACCATTATAGGTCAGGTAGCAGCCTCCTATAGTTGTTATAAAATGTTGTTTAACCTCCTTCTTTTCTTTTGAAAAACTTTATCAGTTGCAGCTAAATCTATAGATAGATTATGTCCATCAATAAAACCAGAGTTAAAAAGGAATTACATAAATATTAGAGATCATAAACATTAATATCAATGTTACAGGAAATCAACTAGATGCATGGGTATAAATCTTCAGTAGTATTTAATCCTTCTAAATGTACTTAGTTTCTAACCTCTGTAATGCACCCTCTCTGTCCCCTCCCCTTCTATTGTTCGGTACTGAATCTATGAGGTAGTGTGAGAGGTGGTGGAGGTCGCTATTATGGACTTCTTGAAAATGTCTGGCCACCGGGTAGGTTGGGTCATGGTTTGTAATAGCCCGGATGTGTTGCAGAATTCTCTTGTTTACAGAGAGTTTGGTGCTCATATTTAAGGTTGCAAGAGCACTCTAAAATGTAAATGGCATGATCAGTTTTACAGTGCAGGAAACATGGAATTTCTATTTCCCTGTCACCTGTTTTACATGTTTTTTTGTTGGTACCGTACTGACAGGCTTTACAACTTTTGCATTTCGTAAAGCCCTTCCTTTGTGTTAGCCAATTTTGCTGCTCTAGAACCTCCGGACTGTTTTTGACTAAATATCCGCTCATAGATGGCACTCTCCTGTATGTTATCCCCAGGGTCCTTGTAAAGCTACCACCTAAACCCGGATCACTCAACACTATGGGCCAATTCCGCTGAATAATGTTTTTGATGGTCTTGTTCTGTAAATTATAAGCTAAAATTAGCCTCAGTTGCATTGTTTCTTTTTGTTTCTTGGCATCTGTTTGTTTTGGTTTTAAAAGTACATTTCTGTCAAAGCCATGGGTTTTGTTAATTGCTGCATCTATGGTTCTACTTTTGAATCCCCTTGCTCTCCAGCTGTGCTTTTTGCAAATCAATGGGGCTGCTGCATATTCGTTTGATTCACAGCATTTCCCATATGGGATACTGTTAACAAGTTGTCGTGGATGGAAACTGGTTGAGTGTAGACCCGAATTTCCTGCTGTCTTTTTTTAAATATTCTGGTTTCCAATTTGTTTTTGTGCACAAAGATTTCAACATCAAGGAAATGTATTATTGTAATCCTAATAGTTGACGTAAAGCTTAAATTAATATCATTGTTATTGATATCCCTTAAGAAGTTGTTAGCTTCTGTTTTTGACCCATCCCACACAATGAACAAATCATTAATACATCTCAGGAACAGTTTAACATTTTTGTCCATATAATGCTTGTGCGTTACACCAAGGACCAGCTCCTCCCACCAACCCATGTGTAAACATGCATAGCTGGGGGAGTAGCTGGCCTCTATTGCAACGCCACGCATCTGTTGGTATAGTGTTTTATCAAATAAGAAAATGTTGTTTAAACAAAAATTGGTCATATTGCTTAACATTGTACGCTGTGGTGTCAATCTTGTCTGTCCTCTGCCCAAATAATACTCTAGTGCCCTTATACCATCTCTATGATTTATACTGGCATAAATCTACACTATATCCAAGGACATTAGTAGATAGTTCTCCTTCCATTCAAAGTTTTGGAGCTTTGCTGAAAAGTCACTTGTGTCTTTAATGTACGTTGGCTTGCATTCTCAAGTAAACTCTTCTGTGCTGAAATAATAGGACAGCCTGGTGGCTTTCTTGCATCTTTGTGAATCTTTGGGCTGAAGTATATGTTGGGGATTACAGGGTTGTCTTTCCATATGAATTTATATTCATCCATTGTCAGGATTCCTGTGCTCTCCCAAGCTAGAAGTTTTCCATAAAACTCATCATATATTGATTTTAGTGTCCATACATTGCTGATCTTGCAGCATGCTCTGTCATTTAGCTGAAGCAGAGCCTCCTCCATATAATCCTTTCTGTCCCACAGGACAATGTTGCCCCCTTGTCCCTATATATATATATATTGGTCTGTCCCACTGTCTTGAATCTAACTTTCAGTATACCACCACGCGTGTAGATATTTATCAATACATACGGAAACTAAAATTACTTAAATTCCTCCAGCTTAGATCCCTCATGGACCAGACTGAAAGGCATTCTCCAAATTTGGAAATAGACAACTATTCTGGTCTGATGGTCTCAGATTTGGGGACCAATCAGGACCTCTGTGAATTGGGGGAAGAAGCGCAAACCAGTAGGTCCAGCACGTCCTCCTTGGATGCGTGTGCTAGACCCATGACGCCGTTCAAAAACAAATCAAAATTTGTGCCAATCATGGCGAGAGATGGTCTGGATGCATTCAGTGAACATGTAGTCAATCAAATCAAAAAACTCAACTACATTATCAACAAACCGGACAGAAAATATACCAATAAAGAAAGAAAATATAATCAATTGATTTCCAAACTACAAAAGGAAAACATTGTCATCAGGAATTCTGACAAGGGGGGAAATATTGTTTTGTGGCCTATGGAGGAACACATGAAGGAAGCTTATACCCAGCTTAATGATGAGGAATGTTATAAAAAAAGCACTCCTGCCAAATATAAGAACACACATTAAGCACTTTTTAAATACCTTTTGGCATGGAAAAGTCGGGGACTCCTCAGTGGGGATGAATATAAATTCCTCAAAAGAGAACAGCCTTCGTTCCCTGTTATCTATTTTATACCCAAGGTACACAAAAACATGAATAAACCCCCTGGCAGACCTATTATCGCGGCCTGTGATGGGCCATTGAAAAACCTATCCAAATATATTGACTACTTCCTGCAGCCGTATATGAAGAACTTAAAATCATATATCCAAGATACATGTGACATTTTAAACAAAATCAACAATTTGAAATGGAGCACAGATTATCTGTTAATAACGTTGGATGTGTGCTCATTATACACGTGTATCCGTAACAAGGATGGCCTGAGAGCGGTCGAACATTTTCTGTGCAGCAGATCTATTGTATATGCCCAGCACACTAGAATGCTTTTGGATATGTTATTATTCTGTCTGGATAACAACCTCTTTCTTTTTAATGGCCAAATGTACCAGCAGACGCAGGGTGTGGCTATGGGGGCCAGTTTTTCTCCCAGCTATGCCTGCATCTTCATGGGCTGGTGGGAGGAACTGGTCCTCATGCGCCAATTTGAACACATTTACAACAACAACGTGATTTGTTGGCTAAGGTTCATTGATGATTTATTTATTGTGTGGAGGGGAACTGAGAATGAAGCCATTGAATTTATTGATCAGATTAACCATAACGATATCAACTTAAGATTCACTTTCACCATCAGTAAGCAAACAGTGTCTTTTCTTGATGTGCAGGTCACAGTGGAGAACAATAGTTTAACCACTACACAATTCAGAAAGCCAACCGCAGGGAACACTGTTCTGCATGCATCGAGTGCCCACCCTCCCCATTTAATTAAAAGTATACCATATGGGGAGATGCTCCGTATAAGTAGAATATGCAGCAATGAGGAAGACATGAAAATCAAGCAGGCAGAGAGTCGTGCTAGGTTTTTAGCCAGAGGGTACAACACAGGAATAGTGGATGCAGCCATCAGAAGGTCACGTTCCAAGGCAAGGGAGGAACTTTTAATATACAAGGCCAATCTATTAGAACAAGGGGTCACTACCGCCGCTCAACCTGTGAGATTGATTCTTTCGTATTCTAAACACGAAAGACAAATCAGAAGCATTGTTAAGCGGAATTGGCACTTTATTCAAGATGACCCGGTGATAGGAAGTCATATGCTTACCAATCCTTCAATCACTTTCAGAAAAACCAAAAGTTTGGGAAACAAATTATCAAGTAACAGACAAGATGAGGGTCGTAAAGTTATGTGGCTCACCGCAAGAAAAGGTTTTTTCAAGTGTTCCACTTGTAAAGCTTGTAAATTTGGCAACAATGTCAAAACATACACAACAGCTTTCTCGTCCAAGATTCGGGAGATTAAGCAACACTTAACATGCAAAACGGAGTACGTGGTGTATGTTTTAGAATGTAGCTGTCATCTGAAGTACATAGGGAGCACAAGGTTGGCTGCCCATAAGAGAATACTACAGCACATACGAGCGATTATCAATAAAGATCAAAATTATCCAGTGGCCAGACACTTTCAAGCCATTCACCACAGTGATCCCAGTCATCTTAAATACTTTGTCATAGAGGTAATCCCTATCACCAAAAGGGGAGGAGATAGGGAAGCTAAGTTAAGACGTCTGGAAACCAACTATATATTGGAATTTGATTCCAAGTATCCTGGAGGGCTTAACGCAACCGAAGACCTTTACACATATCTGTGAATTTTACTAAACCTGTAATTGGATCCAATCTAGAAAGTGAAATCATGAATTGTAAATTATGTATATTGGTCATGTTCGCTTATAAGATAACTTATTTTGTTTTAGTATTTATACTGTTCTTATCTAAATATTTATTCTGGCTTAGACCTTTTTAGAATGAAATCTTAGACATATAGTTTTTACTTATTGTGTGTCTTTTGTTTGTTCTGATGGTTTAGATTTTTAGGATATTATATGGGAATATAAACATTATCTAAGTTATCTTGTTCCCCTCATGAACCACAGGGGTAATTCAATAGCCCTCTCCTTAGCGTCCTCATCGGTATTAGCCTATATGCATATTTATTAACAATTCTTTGCACATAGCCACCTCATTATATTTTGCACTAGGTGTCCATATGGACTAGTACCGCACTATTTGCACTCTTTTTGCGCCTTCGGATTTTATAATACCATCTTTTATTGTTTTTACATCTTTTAAACATAAGGGTATATTGCAATGATTACAGATCAGTGTACCTTCCAAACTGCATATAGTTAATGAGATTATCTCATGTATGTCCATTAGGTAGCCTACAGATTATGATTATAGATCATCATTTATAAGTACCATTATGAGATTGGAAACCTTGCCTTAGAAGTATCTCACATGGGGGGAATTAAAAAAAGATTAAAATTAAATATTTTTTTCTTCATGGGTGAGGCCCCAAGTAGATGCAGTTAAATTCAAATATTATCCGGGGGTGCATTCATGAGGTATTTCACACAGGTATTTGGCAAGCACATTTATTTATTTTTCACACACACACACATGTTGTAGAAATGGACTACCAGAATACTCTCATAAGGTTCCACTCCTTTTCAGGTGTTATACAGGTATTAGCAAATATTATCTATGTTCAAAATTGCAATATTTGATTTTATTGGACCACAGGACTTGTGTAAATGAGGTATTTTACCTGTATGTATTTTATTTTACGCAAAATGTCGAACATATGCAATGTATTATTTTATCGGCATTAATTTGAAACCCATCAGTCTGTTTTCTATGTTCATCAATTCAGATCATGTGTGTGGGGTTGTTTTTTTTCTAGCACTAGCACTTTAAATATTGAGCAAAATACTCTGAGCATTGTCATGTGATCAAGGCCGCTTTGACGGCTGAAACGCGTAATGGCAGGCGAGGAGGAATAAAATATTTTTGAATCTACACAAGGAGGTCTACGTTCGTTCTTTTTTCCTTGGAGAAACTCATATATATATATATATATATATATATATATATATATATATATATATATATATATATATATATTACCTACTGGCGGTCGCCAGTAGGTAGTTATAGTTAGGACCCTGTTTCCATAGGAAATCCGCAACATTCTATTTGGAATAACTTTGGCGCCGGTCGACGAATCCTCGCGAAATTTTCAAAATAGGTGGGGCGCTACGCTCCGCTCCTACCCTGAAAGTCTCGGGGGGATTCGTCAAGCAGGGGCCGAGAAAAAAGGGGGGTCCCAAAACGCGTTTTCCCCATGCATTTTTCCATAGGACCTTTAGACACAGCTACAGCCCGAACGGCTGAACAGAATTACTTGAAATTTGGCAGAGAGGTAGCCATAAGGTCAAGGAAGTGCCTTTTGCAGGTCTGGTGTAAATCTGTTCAGTATTTCCTGAGAAAATAGCATTTAAAAGCATATATATATGTGGGCGGAGCCTAACCACACATCTCATCCTGAGATCTGATTGGCTGTCAGCACTTCTTCCAAGAAGTGTTGGCAGCCATCTTGGGACCAATATACATGATAGCACCTCATTAAAAAGCATTGCAGTTAATAGAAGGTTTTAAGACTTTAGTTACATTATAAATCATTTGTTGATGGTACCATACTCATTTTAGGAATTGTGGTATGTTCTAAGGTGATTTCACCATGTGAAAAAGCCTTCTGCTGGGATATCATGATTGAGAGAAAAATATTTTCTCATGCTTTTACCACAGAGGTTTGGAAGGTGATCTATAGGCTAAACTGAGAGCTTATTTTCTGTAAATTCACATTATCTTTCTCAGTCATGTGAGAATGAAGTCTGACATTCTCAGTAAAACATGTACATCCAACAAGGGCAGAGACTGTCAGTTGATTCCTTTGTGTTCTACTGCAGCTTCCCAGAGTGTTCCAAAGAACTACTAGAGCGCTAACAGTCCTACTTATGATAAACGTATGGCACACCTGAAGCCATCTTGCTTGGATTAAAGTGGTAACTCTTAAAACATTTAATTTAAAAAGGAACAAAATGAGGGGGTTCATTTTTCCATAAAAAGTATGATTAGTGCTGCAGAAAGAAAAATTAGGGCACATTTTGAGTGACTTCTCAAATCCTCTTCTATTTCATGAAAAAATTCTGACATGCAGACTGAAACATGCACTTTCAATACCAGCAGCAGTTTTCCCTGGTGAGCAGTAGCTTTACTACAGTGATCTAATGAGCAAAAAGAGTGCTAACATTCTGAATTTATGGCAAATGTGTGACACATCTGAATGCCTTCTTGATGGAATCAAAGTAAAAAACTGAAAGTATTTCCTACTGAGGAGACTGCAGTAAATGAGGAAATTAGGAAACTTCATAACAAATAAGTCTCCCAAGATGGCCACCAGAGACAAAAGAGCCCAAATGTAGCCCAAATATCACCCAGATGTAGCCCAAGTATAGCCCAATGACAGAATGTCCCAGAATGTTCTTAAAAACAACTAGAGCGCTTACTGTCTTCATTATGACAAAAGTATGGCACACCTGAAGCCATCTTGATTGGAATAAACTGGTAACACTTAAAACATTTAATTTAAAAAGGAACACAATGAGGAGGTTCATTTTGCCATAGAAATTATGATTAATGCTGAAGAAAGAAAATGAGGGCACATTTTGAGTGACTTCTCAAATCCTCTTCTATTTCATTAAAAAATTCTGACATGCAGACTGAAACATGCACTTTTAATACCAGGAGCAGACTTCCATGGTGCAGTAGTTTTACTACAGTGATCTAATGAGCAACTAGAGTGCTAACATTCAGAATTTATGGCAAATGTGTGACATATCTGAATACCTTCATGATGGAATCAAAGTAAAAAACTGAAAGCATTTCCTACTGAGGAGACTGCAGTACATGAGGAAATTAGGAAACTTCATAACAAATAAATCTCCCAAGATGGCCACCGGAGACAAAAGAGCCCAAATGTAGCCCAAAATCACCCAGATGTAGCCCAAATATAGCCCAATGACAGAAGTGTGCAAAACACTTATTATTTTGTGTTTTTGCAGTGTTATATAGTGCAGACTTGTCAGGTATTGGAGTGCTTTACATGAGCATTGGTTACATCACACAAGAACAAATTCATTTTGGTTGTAGACATGGGGAGACTAAGTGATTTGACCAGAATCACAGAATGTCGAGCTGAAGCAGAAACTGCAACCTGGTTCCCCAGTTGCAAAGTCTGCAGTTCTGGAAGTAACACCACATCCTCTCCCCTAAGTGCAACATTTAATCAAGTGGTCAACTGGATAAAAAAACATGAAGATAACAAATAATTTAAAAGTGCTTTGTCGCTATTTGAAAACTCAGAAAATATGTCCTTATTTTAGTCTTTTAGAGCACTAACCATAATTTTGATGCCAATAAGACCCTCTCATATATGTAATTTCTAAAGGAAATGCTCTAGGTATTACAGTTTTGATTACATCAAGATGATGTCAGGCGTTCCACACTTTTGTAATAAATATAGAATGTTAGCAATCTAGTTGTTCATTAGGATACTGTTGAGAGGCAGAGGCCAGGGGCACGGACTCTGAAAATTGAAGGCAGGTAGGAGGGTGCAAAGGCAACAATTTAACCACACTGAGCAGGCAGGAAGGGCCGTGGAAGCACAACAGACTATGGAGGGCAGTGGAAAGGGGGGCAGGGGCAACAAACCAACAATACAGGACTTGCAAGAGAGGCTGTTGGAGGGAAGATCTATTACGGGTCAAGGAAGCTAGGGGCGGTCCCCAGATCCCCGGGAGCCACCACAGAACTGAGCAGGAGAGTGAGTCAGGGACAAAAGGGGCACCTTAATTTGAGCCGGGGTGCCTAGGAACGCTTGCTCCAAAAATGAAGAAAACAGACATATGAGACATGGAATTGGAGGCAGAATACAATGGCAGTTTAATGAGAAGATGCAACTTCAAAGAAACCGCAGAATAGAGACATAAAGTACAAAATACAGAATCCAGATAATCATACAGCTGTCATAATATTCTCTGTATCTCAATTAATGTACTGACAGAGAGAGAGAGAAAACACATCTATAAATGCATCATGAGAAACAAGTTACACCAAGGAAAATGTTACCTAGGAACACTCACGTTTACTCTTAGAGCAAGCATTCCTGCAATTACAATACAAAATCTTTTAAATGCAAAAGTAAAGAGAACAATGGTTAAACATAACATGACATTTCATATAGGTAAAATAGAATAAGATACTTCAAGCAAAGCAGAGCAAGACATTTTAAGCAAAGGAAGACAAGAGCTCCCAGCTCTTGGGGAAAACCTGCACTGCCTGTTAACCTACATACAGACGGCGAGGTAGTCCGTCGATATCTGTGGGTGCTCCTTTTTATATCATTTTGTGGGCTCCTTTGCACGCTACATCTACCTACGTATGCTACCCAAAAGCTTCGTCTGCAGATTTTACCAGACATTTCGTCATTTACCCACTTAATGCTGACAATGGACTGGGTGAAAAGGTCAGTCTCTCAGGCCAATCGCTTATCGTAAGTTCCATAGAGCAAGCAGAAAATAATGGGTATTGTACGGGAATTCAATATATTCATGTATAAAATCTCCTCAGTTCTCCTAACTTGACGCTCTGCGGTTGCCACTTCCTTAAAAGCGGGAAACCTGCCCAGGAAGCAAGTACCAGTCCAGGATGCAGCCTACTGTATGTCGACAGCTTCAGGGGGATGTTGAACTTTGATACCGAGCACGGAGCACTCGGGTAGGGTGGGGGCTACTAGTTTGGATCAGAAGGCCTCGCAGACCTGCCTTCAGACTGCTATACACTAAAATTGCAGAGCTATGGTCAATTTAACAAAGAGGCCTACATATTGAACAGAAGGGCCTACACAGGGGTTTTATGCTGGCTGAGTGGTAAGGATGTCTCAGGATAATTATATAGCAACACAGGACCCGCTGGTCAATTTAATACGGCCTACAAATGCAGCTGGCAGGGCAAGGACAAGGGTCTCATACTTCAGGTGTGGACAGAACGGGCCAGGGGCCCCCTGTGATACAAAGTCTACCCTCCTTCAAGGCTGTGGCAATGTAATAGACCATTGTGGGCAGAAGGAAGAGGCAATGGTAGTACAACCATACATGCCAACAGACCCGATTCAGCCAGGAAACGTCCAATGTTTTTAAGCTCAAATGGGCTTTATTTGATCTGTCTCCTGTCTACAATATCCTCTTTTTCAATGTAACTCAAAGGGGAAAATCAATACCCCAGTTTTTTTTCAAAATCTCCCTCTTACCAAGTTCAAAATGTTCGCAAGTATGGTACATTGGATCATGGAAGGAAATGGGATAGGGACATGGACTTGGATAACAGAGGACAGGAGGGACATGGAGAGGTGCACCAAACTGACCCTGCAGGGCAGGCATCAGGGTTTGCAGCAGCACAATACACCACACAGGGCATGCAGGACGGGAGTGCAGCACAACAATCCATAGAAAGCAAGAGAGAGGGGACAGGACCATGCACATGGACAACAGAGAACAGAGGGGCAAGAGGCAATGGTAGCTAGCTGACCATAATGGACAGACAGGAGAGAAAGCTGCAGCATAACAGACCATAAAGGGCAGGAGGGACCGATCAGGGGCATTACAATGGAACAGACAAGCCAGGAGGGAGGGAGTAGGGCTGGGGGCAAGGGGGCAGGGCAGGAGCAGCAAGATAGCCATGGAGGTCAGGCAGGATGGGCACTAGAAGCAAGACACACCATGAAGAGCAACAGTGAGACTGTGATGGCATACACACAGACCATGGAGGGAAGGTGGGAGGGGGTCAGGGGCAGCTAACTGACCACACAGGGAAGGTGGGAGGGGCCATGGCAGCACAGAAGACCATGCATGGCAAGTGGGAGGGTTAGTGGCAGCACAATGGCTATGATGGGCAAGAAGGAGGGTGGAGGGGCATGCACAAAGGACGATGGAGGATAGAAGGGAGGGTCAGGACCTGTGCACAGACAAGAAAGTTCAGGGGAAGGGACCTCACAACAGACCACACGGGGAAGGCAGGAGGAGCAGTTGCAGCACAACAGACCAGGGAGGGCAGAAGGGTGTGGCAGTACAATGGACCATGTAGGACAGGAGGAAGAGGATAGGGGCATGGCATGTGGACAGGCAGGGTGGAGGTGGCAGGGACAGGTTACAGTCATCTGACAATGCTAGGCAGGTGGGAGGGGAGTGGCAGCTCAACAGAACACTCAGAGTAGATAGGAGTGGCAGGTCCATGGGACATGGTGGGCAAAAAGGATGGAGCAGGGGCATGCACAAAGACATCGGAGGGCAGGGGGAAGGAGAATAGGGGCAGCAAGCTAAGCACAGAGTTTAAGCAGGAGGTCAATGATGGGGCATAGAATTGGGCAATGGAGGGCAGGAGGAGTGGACTGGTACATCATACTAAATTGAGGGCAGTGGCAGCACATCAGACCATGCATGGCAGGAGGGAGGAGGCTAGTCCATGGATTCACACAACAGAGGATAGGGAGGAAGGGGATGGGGCAGCAAGCTAACTGTTCAGAGAAGGCGGGTATTAGGAACTTTATTGTTTTTAAAACATTGTGTCTGTGCGAACTACTTAAAATATGAACAAGTATGCAGCATATTCTCACTTTTATTCAGGAAGAAGAGGACGTTTGTGACTGTGACTCCGGGCTCACTTGGCAGAAACACCCCCTGACCCTCCACCCCCTATCGCAAAATGTAATGCCCGTGAAAAGGGTAGGTGAACACAGTGTTATATAGAACATAGTCCTGAGAGCACGATTGAAAATGAAAACTAGATATAGTGTATGGTATAAACTATGCACCAAAAAGTGTGATATAAGATGAACCGGGCGTGAAATATAATATGCAATACATTGTGCGCAATGACAGATTCATTGGAGAGCGCGAGATAGCACAGGCACTAGCGCGTGCTATGCGATATGCGCCTTGGAGTGTAATATGCACAGGGCAGTGTTGTGTAACCTAACTAGTCTCTAAAGTTGTAATATAAAATATGTGCTGGGGAGTGTAACGTTGCATATGCACTGTGACAAAGATATGGATCCCAGATTGTAATATGTATGGCATAGCACTGTGCGTTATAACATAGGCATCGAGAAAGGCACGTTAGATGGGGCAATATAACCCGTGCGAAGACAAGTGTGGCATGACATATTCACGGGGTGGTGTTACAGTGCACATGGGCTAGAGAGTGTCATAGCATATGCACTAGCTAGTGGAATACAACACAGAGGTGTGTGGCACTCGGCAGGCAATGGTGGGTGTAACACAGCATTGGGCTCTGTCAGGAGCACGCTGTGACTCTCAAGTGATGTTCGTCCCCTTTCCAGAGAGTAAAATAAAAAGTATTACACATCCGGCAGTGGATGTGTGTTTTATTAACCGTGAGGGGGGTTTCTTGCATAGTTTTGGTCGAATTTTTGTCGAATCCCCTTTGAATGGCTTGGTGTGCATGTGTATTAAATGTGCCCGTCAATAGCTACCCATGTTTGTATAAATAAACGACAAGGGTGTCTACCAGGATTAGGCACGGTAGGGCATCAGACATGTCAGAGCTTCACTAGTGGTGTAAATACATTCCACGTGGATTCATTGCATGCATAGTCGCCTTTTAATGAATATCACGCAAATCGTCATGGTGATAGGTACGTACGGTTTGTCCAGCATGTCCTAGGTGTGTCTATGAATATATATTTTTTTAAAATAATAAAAAACAGTGGCCGGCCCTGGGGATTGGGGTCAAAAAAATATAATTAGGAGACTGGCCCTGGGGGATGGGGTCATCAGGGCAAACCAAACCAAACAGCCCCCCTTCTTAAAAAACTAAAATAAATAAAAGACTAGCATCGTGCCGGAGGCCATGCCCCCTCCGTGCAGCACTCTGCAAACGCGCCCCCAACAGGCATCTCCAGTATGCGCCAGGGAGCTGCGCTGCAGCCAGGTGTTCTGAGGCCAAGCCCCTTTTTACACCTCTCTGCAACGCAGCTCTGTGGCGCTTACTGGAGGTACCTAGTGGTCTAGTTTGACCCTAGGGACCCTTAGGATTCAAGGGGACTTAATCTCTCAACTTAGAACAGCCACAGGGCGCGTTTACACAGTGGTGAAGGGAGGGGACGGGGCCTGAGGTGACGTGTGCAAACACGCCCTATGGTGCGTTTTAAATTGGGGATATAATTTCCCTTCAATACTGAGGGCCCCTGGGGGCTAACTAGCCCACCAAGTGCTTCCAGTAAGCGCCACTGAGCTGCATTGCAGAGAGGTGGTCCAGGCCGTGCCACTTTTTACACCTCTCTGCAACGCAGCTCTGTGGCACTTACTGGAGGTACCTAGTGGGCTAGTTGCACCCTAGGGACCCTCAGGATTCAAATGAACTTAATCTCCCAACTAAAAATGGACACAGGGCGTGTTTACACAGTGGTGAATGGAGGGGACGGGGCCTGAGTTAACGTGTGCAAAAACGCCCTGTGGCCTGTTTTAAGAGGTAGTTTTAATCCCCATGCCCTATTATATACTAGGGGCTTACAGAGGAGGTCATGCTAATCACAGGGGGACCCCAACGCATAATGTTCCCTAGTGTATGTAGGCGTTTTCACTGTATTCTAAGTGTCTTTTAACATAGCACTGGCTCTAGGACTGGTTAGTCAGACTCAGTTACCACCAGTATCCGTCTGAAAAAGTTGAGGGTACAGGATGATTTTGCAACAAGGCTTCTTTCTGCTCTTCTTTTTGTTCTTTCTGCACGTTATCCTTCTTCCTGCACTTATCTTCATATTTGAGGACTTCTGTTGCTTCTTTCTGCACTTCTTTTGTTTCTTTCTGTGCATTTTTTCTTCTTTCTTCACATGTCCTATCTCTGTAGGCATAGTTAGAAATTAGCATTTAAAAAACCTTTGAAATTCACAGAAAAAACCATAGGTTTCAGGCACGTTATAGTTAGGAATTAGCATTTAAAAAACCTCAGAAATTCACTGAAAAAACCATAGGTTTCAGGGGTGTTATAGTTAGCTGGACTTTTCACTTGTACAAAACCATTGAAATTCCCCCGTTATAGTTAGTTCAGCTAACTATAACTTGCGCGCCCGCAATGCACTGCTGATGACGTCACATATTACATCACTCATGACATGGTCAGTGACATCACTCATGACATCACTGATGACATCTCAAATGACATCACTGATGACATCACTGATGACATCATCCTTGTGATAGAGTGGCAGACCTCCTCTCACCCTAATATAACCTTTGATACACACATTCAAAAATAGAGACTAAAATTTTCAAAACAATGGACATACCAATACCAGTTACAACAACCTCTTCAGTAATTCTAAGATCCACATACACATCCACTCATTCACCAACAGTCCTATACAGTCACTCATACATGTACTCACTCATCATACGTACTCATACACCTATACATCCTGTTACACAATGCCACTCATCCATAGAGTTACTCACACACATAGTCACTCATGCTAATAAAGAATCAAACATACATTTACTTGCATATACAGTTATACACACACCACCATACTTACTTCTACGGAAACTTACACATACTTAGTCTTTTAAACAATCACTTATAGAAACACATACTTATTCATACAAGAACTCTTTCAATCTCTCACTCTCACATATACTCACATATATACACCAATAGTCACATATACTAGTTTAAAACATATGTAGTTACTCATAAAGACACTATTGAGACAGTCATTCACTCACTAACACACCCATACACACACTCATCCACCCATACAGTCCTGCACACATGCTGTGTTCAACCCATACAAACAGTGAGTCACTCATTCATGCACCTATGCACTACGTAATACCCCCCACCGAACCATGCAGACACTCAGACTGATACTCAAAAAACCAACTAATAACCTATATAGACACCCATGTAGCTACTCACCAACCCATGCAGCCACTTATACACAAAGTGAGAGACTGATACAGATATTTACATATTTAAACATTACTCACTAAGCCATGTATTCACTATGATACACTTAATCAGTCAGTTACACAATCAATTTTTCAAAAACAAATCATCCATTTAGACACTTATATACCCATTTATTCTTCCATCGACCTTGAGATATACATATATAAAACATATTTAATTTTTAGAAAAACACACATTCACTGGATGATGTAATCAGTGATGTCATCAGTGATGTCATTTGAGATGTCATCAGTGATGTCATGAGTGATGTCACTGACCATGTCATGAGTGATGTAATATGTGACGTCATCAGCAGTGCATTGCGGGCGCGCGAGTTATAGTTAGCTGAACTAACTATAACGGGGGAATTTCAATGGTTTTGTACAAGTGAAAAGTCCAGCTAACTATAACACCCCTGAAACCTATGGTTTTTTCAGTGAATATATATATATTTATTATCTACTGGCGGTTGCCAGTAGATAGTTATGGTTAGGACCGTGTTTCCATAGGAAATCTGAAAATTCTATTTTGAATAACTTTGGCGCCGGTTGACGAATCTTCGCGAAATTTTCAAAACTAATGGGGCGCTCCGCTCAGCTCCTACCCTGAAAGTCTCGGGGGGATTCGTCAAGCGGGGGCCGAGAAAAAAGGGGGGTCCCAAAACGCGTTTTCCCCATGCATTTTCCCATAGGACCTTTAGTCGAAGGAACGGCTGAACAGAATTACTTGAAATTTGGCAGAGAGGTAGTCCTCAGGTCAGGGATGTGCCTTTTGCATATATGGAGTCAATCTGTTCAGTAGTTCCTGAGAAAATTGCAGTTAAAAGCACATACATATCTATAGCCGCGCACCGTGCTCGCACTGTGCAAGCACCCTAACGTGCGCGAGCGTAATTCTGATTGGTGGTTACATGTTAGTCAACGTTCGAATCGGTCGAAATCAAGAAGTGTCGGCCGCCATTTTGTTTGTTTTCAGTGCGAGAGTGAAAAAGGAAGGTGGCGAACGTGAAAAGGGGGCAGGGTAGAGAGTTCCTGACCCCCTAGCCTTTGTCAGGGGGTCCCTGAAGGAACCCAAAGGCAGAAAAAAACATTTAAATTTTTTTTTTTAAAAATCGCGGGGTTGTGCTCACCGTGCGCGCACGGTGAAAAACCGAAAAAAAAAAAAAAATTAATACGTAGTTTATTGTAAAATGAATATATAAAAAAAATAATAATACATACATAACTTAGCATTTAAAAAAACGTACAAATTCACTGAAAAAACCATAGGTTTCACACACGTTATAGTTAGGAATTAGCATTTAAAAAATCTTGCAAATTCACTTTAAAAAACCATCGGTTTCACACATGTTATAGTTAGGTGGATATTTCACTCGTAAAAAACCAATGAAATTCCCCCGTTATAGTTAGTTCAGATAACTATAACTCACGCGCCCGCAATCCACTGCTCATGACGTCACATATTACATCACTCATGACATGGTCAGTGGCATCACTCATGCCATCACTGATGACATCATGCTTGTGATAGAGTGGCGGTCGCGCGAGTTATAGTTATCTGAACTAACTATAACGGGGGAATTTCATTGGTTTTTTACGAGTGAAATATCCACCTAACCATGTGTGAAACCGATGGTTTTTTTAAGTGAATTTGCAAGGTTTTTTAAATGCTAATTCCTAACTATAACGTGTGTGAAACCTATGGTTTTTTCAGTGAATATATATATATATATATATGCTTATAAACACACACACATTTGTGTGTGTGTATTTATACATGTAGACACATAGTAACACAAATATTCGAAATATATATTTTACATGATATAAAATTTAAGTTACATTATTTTAAATATGAATCACAAAAATGGAGGAACAGGTGCTGTTTACAATAGGTCCAGCATACATAGCCCGGGTACAAATGAATAGATATGGAAGTATGCAGTTCCTCAAAAGAGCTAATAGTGAGTAGAGAGATGTACGTGTCCCCAAAGTCAGGAGGAGAGTTCTCCTTAAGGAAAAAGACCCTCACACATCCGGCAGACTAGCTGTCATATGTCGTCAGCATGTGGCCCAGATGTCAAGTATCATCATAGGGTCTGCTCCGAATCGGGGCGGCGCTGCAATCACCGATCGGTGACCTCAGTGGCGCCTTTTAGTGGAGATCTTTATTCCATAGTTGCCGGTAGGTGAGTGCAGGTGAGGGCCCTAAAGTGAAAAAGTGTGTGGTGAAGGAAGTGTGTTAAAAATAAGTAGTGGGAAACCTAAATAACAACGTTTATTAAATGACGGGGGTCCCACTCTTAGATTAAAAACAATAAAGTGCGTAATATTCCAGTTAAAATGACTGTTTTACGCGATGGTAATGTGTGGTCAACATGTTTCTTGCATTAGTTAAATAACCGCAATTCTTCAGGACCAGGTGATTCACACACTTATTGGTAGTGGTAGTGACTACTGTGGCACTTACCACACGTACAGCACCCTAATAAGTGGTTACTAGTGAAGGTGAGGTACAACGCCCTCGAATACAGGGCTACGATATCCAACGAGCTGGCGCTGGATGTAGACACCGGATAGTACAGTGTCAGAAGTCCGCAGAACGGGACGCCTTCCCACCTACCCTAGGTCCACGCCTAGATTAGTGCCCCGGGGAGGTGGCAGCCCCCGGGGCGTGTCGTTATTTATGACTTTTTTTTTTAAACAAAAGCCCCGGGGCTGCGGGGGGGCCGTGAGCACCCCCGCATATATTGCCATGGGAGAAGCTTTCAAAAAAAGAAATCAATAAAATTAAGTTGCACATTGATGAAAAATCTTTTAAAGTCAAATTTGAATCTTCAAATTTTGATAAATGGGCTAAATACAGACCAGAAGTTTATAAAGTTCAATTTGTTAACATCATAAAGATAGCTGAATGGGTTAATGGGAAAAAATATCATAACCAATGAGAAGGAAAATAGTATAAATTACAAAAGTCGTGCGGACATGATTAAAACCTTAATAAATAAGGAAGGGGTGGTCCAGCCTTAACCCATTGGAGGTTAAGAAAAGTAGTAACTTCTCCCAATAGAGGGTGAGATTATTGTTTAAATGAACTGAAAGCAACCACAACACATGACGAGCAGTCTCGTACTGAAATTATAAATAGACACGGGTTGTCATGCAATATGTGGTATGATGTTTTAAAATTCAGATCATTGATTGATGTAATACTATCAATGTTTATTATGAGTGTAATAAGATCTTGCTTATACCAAAGAGGTTGAGTCTAAACTGAAATCGGAATTGATTTTAATGGAATGTATTTAGAATTATAGAATGCATTTGTATTCACGTAAATGGGTGAGAAAACTAATAGGAATTCAAGAGCAGTTGATTATAGAGAACCACAGTGATCAGAATGCACTGCAAACAGAAGGCAGGAAGTGATGTCATGCTATGTCAGGAAATGTTTAAAAATAGAAAAAATGTGTCAGACGCTGAATTACTAACCTCGTGAACAAGATCTTAGTGAAGATCGAAACGCGTAGAGGATTACCGGTATGCTGAAATAAATCACAGCTTTGAAAACTCAAAGGCAGAAACGCTTCAATTTTTCTGGAGTGAAAGCGGATTTGTTTCCGTTTTGAGACGTTGTTTGCAATATATATATTTCAAAGCAGCAACTGACTTTGTTATCAAACCCTCTGATAAAGGGGGTAATGTGGTCCTCTGGGACATTAACAAATACCGAACAGAGGCCAAGAGACAACTCGAATTCTCAGGCTGTTACCTGAGATCCAGCCTGGCAAGATACAACAAAACTATTCTAGAATACCATAAACTACTTAATGGCTGGCGTGAGGACGACATGCTAAGCAATGATGAGTTTTTATTTTTACTGGTCAAGAAACCTGTTACCCCGGTATTCTATATGTTGCCAAAGGTGCACAAACACCCAACTGACCCTCCCGGGAGACCTATTATATCAGCTAAACGATTGTATGACATAATTTCGAAAGACAAAAATTCGACCTACAAAAATATCGCAACAAAAATATCGTGGTCAAGAATATCGACATCCTATCTACAACATGGTAAGTACAAAAATATCGATAATTTAATATAGATGTCAAAAATATCGTAATTCAAAAATATCGTTTTTTTTTTTAGTTTAAATATATATGTAAAATAAACCAAATAATACTTATAAATCAAAGAAACATAATTAAATATATTGTATAATATGTAAAATGTATAATAAATATATATAATTAAATGAAACTTTAATGAAACATATATATGTAATATATATTATATACACTTACTTAATAATTACTTTTAATAATAATTTCTGTAACATATAAATTATTAAATATTTATTTAAATTACCAATACATCTATACACATAAAACAATAACATTAATAAATATTAAATAATTACATATAGCAAATAATAATCAATAATTTTAATTTGAATAATTTGTATTATTAATTATATATTACAATAGCTAAAATATTACAAAACATATTTAATATCAGACACAATAAAACTACTAGTCCAACTTCAACAAAAACAACAGTAAGGAAAATGTTGGATAGCGTAGGGGTAAAAATAACTATTCCAACTCCCGAGAGTGCAACAGTAGGGAAAACGTTGGATAGCGTAGGGGTACAAATAACTATTCCAACTCCAAAGAGTGCAACAGTAGGGAAAACGTTGGATAGCGTAGGGGTAAAAATTACTATTCCAACTCCAGAGAGTGCAATAGTAGGGAAAGTGTTGGATAGCGTAAGGGTAAAATTTACTATTCCCACTCCAGAGAGTGCAATAGTAGGGAAAGTGTTGGATAGCGTAAGGGTAAAATTTACTATTCCCACTCCAGAGAGTGCAACAGTATAGAAAACGTTGGATAGCGTAGTGGTAAAAATAACTATTCCAACTCCAAAGAGTGCAACAGTAGGGAAAACGTTGGATAGCGTAGGGGTAAAAATTACTATTCCAACTCCAGAGAGTGCAATAGTAGGGAAAGTGTTGGATAGCGTAAGGGTAAAATTTACTATTCCCACTCCAGAGAATGCAATAGTAGGGAAAGTGTTGGATAGCGTGAGGGTAAAAATTACTATTCCAACTCCAGAGAGTGCAATAGTAGGGAAAGTGTTGGATAGCGTAAGGGTAAAATTCACTATTCCCACTCCAGACAGTGCAACAGTAGAGAAAAGGTTGGATAGCGTAGGGGTAAAAATTACTATTCCAACTCCAAAGAGTGCAACAGTAGGGAAAGCGCTGGATAGCGTAGGGGTAAAAATTACTATTCCAACTCCAGAGAGTGCAACAGTAGGGAAAGCGCTGGATAGCGTAGGGGTAAAAATTACTATTCCCACTCCAGATAGTAAAACAGTTGGGAAAGCACTAGATAGCATAGTGATTCTATGAACATTATGACCAATTCAATAATTTGTTATAAAAAAATTGCATGTTAACAATGTTTTAAAAAAATAATTATAATTAAATACCAATTATGTAAAATAAATATTTAAATAAATAAATTTAAATTACATCCCACACTATTCCCCCTTTAACACACAACACACTACACATACAAAATACACAATAGATTTAAATATCAATGTATCTTTTATTTACAATTAATAATACATTCTTTATAATTAATATAGTTATTAATTCACTAATTAATACATATTAACTACGAAATTACAAATATTCACCTATTAATTATTAATTAACAATACATTAATTAGCAATAACAACAAATAAAATACAATAATCAATTATTTATATTTACTATATTTAACTAATAACAATTAATTAATAATAATTACAAATAAATAAAATATATCATTATTTATTTTATTTTAATTACATCCAACCCTATTCCCCTATAAACCCACAACCCACTACACATAAAAATTCACATAATTAATTTTAATTATCAATTAATCACTTAATAAAATTAAATCACCAATTAATTACTAATTAACAATTAATTAATTAACTATAACAATAAATAAATATTATTAATAAACTAATTATAATTTATATAATTAACCAAATAATAAATTATTTTTACAATTAATAATTAATTAAAAAATATTTAATCTATTAATGAAATTAATTACCAATTATTAATTGATTACCAATTAATTAATCATAAATACCAATTAAACAATACATATTAATTCATTAATTATAATTACATTACTTCCCACCCTATTCCCCTATAAACCCACAACCCACTACACATAAAAATTCACATAATTAATTTAATTATCAATTAATCACTTAATAAACTTAAATCACCAATTAATTACTAATTAACAATTAATTCATTAACAATAACAATAAATAAATATTAATAATAAAGTAATTATAATGTATATAATTAACCAATTAATAAAATAATTTTACAATTAATAATTAATTAACAATTAATTAATCAATTAATTACCAATTATTAATTAATTACCAATTAATTAATCATAAATACCAATTAAACAATACATATTAATTCATTAATTATAATTAAATTACTTCCCACCCTATTCCCCTATAAACCCACAACCCGCTCTGATACTAAAACGCTAAATTAAATGTAAAATAATTATAAATCTCTAGACATTTATTTTTAAATGTATTAAAATACATTACAATAATCTTTAACATACAAATAAAATACATATTAAATGACATTACACTAAATAAATATTGATATTATTGACATCGAAATTTTTACTTACGATATTACTTACATCGATATTAAGTACTTCGATATTATTAACTTCGATATTACTTACCTTGGGATCGATATTCTGTCCATCGATATTCTTGACTTCGATATTCTGTACCTACGATATTAAAAACACGATATTGTTGTAGGTCGAAATTTAAAACTCAATATTTTGGCTAAACACCCAGCTAAACAGAGTCTCCTTGAAAATACTTCCATCTACCTTGATTACTTTCTTTGCCCTTATGTCCTGAACCTACCCTCGTATTGTAGGGACACCATGGATTTTCTAACTAAAGTACAGGAAATTCCATGGAAGGATACTTATATCCTAGCGACAATTGATGTGGTTGGATTATACACATGTATTGAACATGATCAAGGCCTACATGCATGCAAATACTATTTTAGAGATAGACCGACCACTATGTTTGATCGGTCATGGCCAGCACCCAGGGAAACCTAGCCAACCGAGGGCTATCCAGGGTTGACTGACTTGCTTGGCTATCACCATATGTTATTACCCAGAATTCCTTGCAAACCTCAAACATTAACTATAAAAACACATTTCTGTTATGGAAAGTTCTGAAATCTGCAGGGGCCACACACTTACTTCCACCCAGCATTCCCTGAGGTCTCCCAATTCAAATGGCAGGGGAAGTTCTTCCCCTGCTCCCAAAGCTGGAAAACCAGCAGAGGGGTTTCACTGAAGTGGGCAGAGGACATAACGGTTTCGTCCTTGGCACACAGCCACTCTCGCAGGGCAATGACTGTTATGTCTTTGGCATATAAAGGGTTAAATATATATGTATGGTATTTTGACATAAACCTGTGAACGCCAATGTGCTTGCTCCCACAAATATCAGCTGATATGTCGAACTTGCAGTGCCCCATAGGGGACATTTGTGCCACCCAGCATTTTAGATCACCCAGACAAGACTCTTGACACTGTCCTGACAAAAGCAGTTCTAACCTTCACTGTAACCTCCATCAAGACCACCCTCGTTGCTTTTCCTACATAAACATAGAGAACATTTTAGTGTCAGCCTACCGTTACGCTTTCTAGCATCTGAGTTCAGTAAACAGACCGGTTCTTTTCAATGCGCTCGGGGCAGTTCCGAGTTTTACTTTATTCATATTACCTAGTGATTCCTGCCTTTTCTAATTCTGGCTCTGTTTTATGAGCTTCCATATCAGAACGTTCTTTGTTTAATCTCAAAAGCAGAGCCCCAGTCTCAGCAGCCGCATGGTCTTTGAAAACGCATTGTCTCATTTACTAACGGGATTGATGTCTCTGTGCTACAAATGGACTTTTGTAAACATCAAAGAAAAAGTATGATTACCGAATTACAAAGGGTGTCTGCAATAGAAGGACAAATTGTAGCAAAAAGTCAAGTGAAATTCACGGGGCAAACCGAGTGCCTTTATTTTCTTATTTTTGTATTTTATTTACTCTTGACAAGGAAGCGCCACCCGAAGGCAGAAACACCCACTAGCCCCCTCTGACGAAGAGCCATAGGCCCTTGTAAATGTTCCTCCTTGTATTGCAATACATATTTCCAATAAGACATCGCTTACGTGTGCTTCAATTTACAGTAATATCCCTTGCTAACCAAAATCAATCCAAAGCAATATGTTTGATAGAAACTTTTATGAACAAAAAAATTGCGAGGCATAGTCTCAGTCAAGCTTTGGTAATGTTTTCTGTCTCATAGCTATATTTTCACATCAGGTTCATTAAAATGGCCCCAGGCAATACCTGTCATTCGTTGGGAATTCAATTCTGGGGACATCTCCATGGCTACGGCTAATGTGATAAGGAAATTGGAATATGTGTTTTGAAATCAACCCTTACATTCACCAGTAATAGGTCATGCAGATCATTATCCTAATGTTTCCTTTCATCAACTTCCATTTGCATTGTGTTTACCTTTAAAGTGTATTATTTTTCAGTGTTTTTATGTGTGTAACTGCCAAGCTAAAAAGCCAGGGAAAGTATTCCGCAGTAGAAAGGTCGAACTAAATGTCCCTCTAAATATTGCTATAGAAAACTATAAAGGGGAAGATTTGTAATCTTCAAACAAGCATCAATTTTTTTTAATTTGCTCCTAAGAAGAGGAGAAGAACAATTATCAATGGCAATGTTAATTTTGAAAGTCAGTATGAGAGAGAGAGATACTGAGCAAGTAAAACGGCGATAAAGCGTGTATGAGTGGTCCAATAGTATACATGAGACAGAGGGAGGGAGAGGGGAGACAGAGAGAGATATAGAAAGAGAGAGAGGGAAGGCGGTTATGGGAGAGAGTGAGTGAAAGAGAGCCATGATGGAAATGCTGTGTGCGAAAGAGGGAGAGAAAGAGTGAGAGCAGGTGATAAAGGTGAAAATACAGAATCAGGAAAAGGAAGAACAGTGAATAAAAGAAAGACACAAACAGACAGTGAGTGAGAGAGCAGACAGAAATGATCTAGAATGTGACATAACGATGGAGAAACATAATGAATGAAACAGAGTTAAGGAAACAGTTAAAAAAACTATTGCTGAATACACAGTTCATTGAGCAGTCAACAAACAGATGAACATGGTACCCTGCTGTATAAAAGGCCATACCCTGAAGTGCACTGGGGCTTTCAGTGAATACTTGACATCTGCACCATGAAGAATTTGTGAATTATTACTCTTCATAAACGGGTGGATCACTTCCAAATAAAATGTGAATCACTGTCTGATAGAGAATCATGATACAAACTGGTTGAGAAATTTGGACACCACCACTGCATGTTTGCGGGGCAACTGGAGACACAGGGCATTATTTGAATTATTTTATACCAGAAAAGAGTATAATTTGTCTCATGGAGTTGATGGTAGTAGGGAAATATTGATCTGGCAAACAGGCAAGGGTTCTTGATTTTGTCCGTGCTTAAACCCCCACCCCTTGCGCTCAAGCCTCTACCACTCTGAAGGTTTTGGTGCAGGGTGTCCTCTGGTCAGAACATGATGCACCATTAAATGCTTATACCATTGCTGCAACCACTCCCAGAGCTAGTTCAAGGTGAAGGAAAAGAGGCCAATTCATGAGTCTGAGGAGTTCGTTGGCTACAGATCCCAGCAGGCATATAAACATTGGGCTTGGTGGTGTGCCTCTTTTATGACATAATTTTGTCACAAATAATATTGGCACCCAAAATTATCATGAAAAAATATTGAGAACACAAATAGTGCCATCCTATACATAAAGGGGCAGATTTACAAGCCCCTTGCGAGACATTTACGCCGCCGTTGCATCACTTCTGTGACGCAGCCTCGGCGTAGACCATGCGCCATGTTGCGCCTTATTTACAACGTGACGCATCTAGGGAGATGCGTCACGTTGTAAAGCCCTGCGCTACATTAAACCTGCGTCAGGTTTAATGTATGCAGGGGGGGTGTTCCATTGGAAAAAGCCTCAGAAAAGTGATGCAGTGAAATCTACAAGATTTCACTGAGTCACTTTTCCAACGCTGCTGCGTCAAAACCCAGCGCCTGCTTGAAGCAGGCGTAAGGCATGACGCAGCATGTTAGGTATGGGTAGCCCCTGAGCATTGCTGGAGTTGTGTCGTGCTTGCGACACGACTCCAGCAATGCGCCGCCCTTATGCCATCTGATGCGTCACGCATCTGTTTATCCTTGCGCCACGATGCGCTGCATGGCGCATCTTTCCTGGCGCATCCCTGCTGATTTGCAGGGATGCGCCAAGAAACATAAATCTGCCTCAAAATATATAAACTAAAATATCAACTGCAAAAAGTTTGATGTTAAAAATAAATATAAAAAACTAAAATATACAAATATTAAATGTTCAGATTACAATTAAAATATACTAAACATGACCTAAGCCACAAAAACAAATATAGTGTTAACCAAAATATTGCTAAAAGTCATGTCAAAAAAATTGAATTGATTTTTTAATCTACCTGTCTGATTTTTCTCAATTTGTACTATTTCTGATTTGTAAAGTTTGTGTGACCAAAAACCATGGATACCATATAGCTGGATCTGGCTAAACTGAACAAACTCACAGTGGCTGCGCTTAGGGTTCAGTGTAGGTCGAGAGGGCTACCTATTAGCAACAAGATCAGAAAGGCAGACTTGACTAGGTCCCTTAAGGCCTGGGCACAGACAGCTCCAGAGAAGTAAGGGGAAGGTGACCCCTCCAACCACCTCCAAAATGTGGATGATGATGATAACTTTTCTATTTCTTCTGGCACCAGGTTCATACTTCCAGCTGATGGGGGAGAACAGGTTCCCCTGCACGGGCCCCACGATGTCCATTAGAGAGAGGGAGCTTGAAGCTCAGTTAGCTTCCATAGCTTTGGAAGAGAGGAAATTGGCCCTAGAGGAGAAGAAGTGGGCAAGTGAGGAAAAGAAAAGAAGTGATGGCAGCGACAATGAAGATGATACTGCGATGCCCAAGGGTGGTGGGTTTAAACCCAGACTTCCCAAGGGAATAGTTTCCATGTATACTGATGGGGATGATGGCTTTGAAAATGCCCTTAAGATGAGAGAGGTCCACTTTAAGTATTGCAGTTCACTTCTGTGGGGACGGATCTCAGTAGCTTGGAGGGAAAGGCTCCTGACCCTACAGGGGATGAGGGAAACTCTTGCTCCCACATGCGGCAATGTTTAGTCAATAAATTTGGTCTGACCCCAGAGCAGTATAGGGTTAGGCTCAGATCACCCAGAAAGGTAACTGACCTGGGTGAACTTTGCGGACATCTCAGTGAAGGCACTAGAGGGCTGGATTAGTGGTAACCAAGTGAGCAGTTATGAGGGGCTGTACAATGCATTGTTGAAAGAGCACATCCTGACTCATTGTGAACAAGAGAAGTTAAACCAATACCCAGTGGACTCTAAGCTGAGTAGCCCCAGAGAGCTGGGGAAGCTAGTTGATGAGTGTTTGAGAACCCAAGTTTCCAGTCAGCACCAGAAGGGTGATCAGATGAATTGAGGACAGGTCCCTAAAATGGAAAGCCCAGGGCAAAGAAGTTCAAAAAAAGAAAGAGTCCTCACAAGATCCACAAAAAACTGCACAGGGGGGCGGGACCCCAACTCAAGCCACTTTCAAGAGGAGAGGGTATCAGGGGAAGTCCTTTGGCCCTGCAAAGGCAGGAAAGTTCTGTGACCTGATGAAGGCAGGTCAGTGGTTTTACTGTCATCAGCCAGGGCACAAGAGAGGGTATGCTGTCTGCACAAAGAAGCCCCCCCACTGGTGAGTAGTCCCAGGGGATTGCCAGCATAGGTGTGGGGGTTGAGATTGTCCCAGAGATAGGGAATGGATTGACAGAGGCAATCTTAGTGTCCTTGGGTGGGGGGGAAGTTGCAACTCTGGCCGCCTTGCCTCCTAGCATGGAAAGGTACTCGATGAGCCTTAAATAAGTGGAACTGATGTTGAGGCTGTGAGAGATACATGAGCCAGTGTGAATGTGGTCAGAGAGAAACTTGTTTCCCAGGACAGATCATTCTTGGTGTGTATCACCAGGTAACCTATGCAGATAGCAGAGCTAAATTTCATCCAATGGCAATGGTGAGTTTGGAATGGGGTGGTGTGACAGGTCGTAAGCAGGTATTTGTGTCTCGTGCACTCCCAGTAGACTGTCTACTAGGGAATTATCTTGAAGCATCTAGCTGGTCAGCGGTGGAAAGAATGGTCCATGCAAAGATGCTGGATCTACCTGTGTGGGTATGTGCTGTGATCAGATCACAGACTATCCAGGAGGGAAATAATGGACACTCAGACCTTGAAACAATGGGTAAAGCACCCATTGGCAAGGGAAAGGGCAATGAGTCTGGTGAGTCAGCCCAAGGAACTTCAGAGATGCAGCAGGAATCTGACACTGAGAGTAAGGATCCGACCGCTGAAGAACTGATTCCATCCCTGCATGGTCTGTCAGATTTGGCAAAATTGACTGGAGCTGGTGGACCTTCCAGAGCAGAGCTTTGTCAGGGACAGAGAGAGTATCCCACCCTTGAGAGATTGAGGCAGACTGCCTAGAGGCAAAAGAAGTATGATGTCAGGACTTTCCACAAACTCTATTGGGAGGATGGGATTTTCTACATTGGTGGTCCCCCAGAAGTACAGAGAATTCCTCCTGACTTTAAGCCATAACATTCCCTTGGCTGGCCATGTAAGTCAGAATAAGACTTGGATTATGTTGCTTAACCATTTCTTTTGCCCACCATGTCTGCAAAAGTGAAACCGTTTTGTAGCTTCAGTGCAACCTGTCAGGCCTGTGGCAAGACAGGGGGCAAGTCAACGCCTCACTTGATACCACTGCCAGTGTTTGGGACTACCTTTGAGAGGGTGGGGGTAGACATTGTGTGTCCCCTAAAACCCACCAGCCGCATCAGGGAACAAGTATGGCAATGGACCATGCCACAAGATACCCTGAAGCAATATCCCTTAGAACAGTCACAGCCCCTTCGGTGACTAGGGCCCATCTTGGTGTGTACACCAGAGTGGGTATGCAAAAGGAGATTGTTTCAAATGGGGGCACTAATTTAATGTCCAGCTATCTTAGGGTGATGTGGGAAGAATGTGGTGTTTCCTACAATTTCACCACCCTGTATCTTTCCCAGACTAATGGTCTTGTGGAAAGGTTCAATAAGACCCTGAACAGCATGATCAATGGGTTGTCTGACAAATTCAGGATGATGTGGGATGTTCTCCTCCCATGTCTACTGTTTTCCTACAGCGATGTCCTGCAAAAAAGGGCTGGCTTTGGACCCTTTGAGTTGCTGTTTGGGCACGTGTAAGAAGGCCATTGTGCCTGGTGAGAGAGTCTTGGAAAAAGCCTCTCAAGGAAGCCAAGAACAATGTGTTGGGTTATTTGCTAGGCCTGAGATCTCACATGGAAGAGTACATGTGCAAGTCAAGCAGAAAATTGGAGGCCAGCCAGGAGCTCATGAAGCACATGTATGACCAAACAGCTATCATGCCTGATTACTTCCAAGGACAACTGGTGTGGGTGTTGGAGCCTGTGGCTCCTATGAGCCCTCCTGGACAAATGTATTGGGCCCTATCCAATTCTAGAGAAAAAGGGTGAGGATACCTACCTGGTAGACCTGAACGCCCTCAGGAACCTTCACCGGATCCTGCACGTAAATAGGTAAATACCCCATCAAGAAAGGGCAGACATGACCATGTTGATGGTCACTGATGAGGGAGGAGAAGAGGAGACTGAACCAGTGCCAGACTTCCACTACAACAATATGCAACATAGGCCAGGGGAAGGAGTGGTACTCTCACCCAAATTGACAGACCATCAGAACACAGACTGCAAGGAGGTGCTGGAGCAGTCTGTTGGTCCATTTTCTCTGACCTCAGGTATAACCAGCTGATGTATACATGACATTGACACTGGTAACAGCCTACCTGTCAAGAGCATGATGTACAGGATGTCTGACCAGGTCAGAGCCAGCATTTTAAGGTATTTAAGCCCTCTGACAGTTCATGGGCCAACCCAGTGGTGCTGGTACCCAAACCTAACTCCGGGGGGAAAGTAGGAGTTGAGGTTCGGTGTGGACCTCAGAGAACTGAATGTAGTCATAAAGGCTAATACTCACCTTCTACCTAGTGCTGATAAGCTCGTTGATAGGTTAGGGGCTGCTAAATACCCGAGTGCATTTGATTTGAGCTCAGGCTACTGGCAGATTGCCCTCAGTGAAGGAGCAAAGGAGAGGTCAGCATTCTCCACACCAGAGGGACAGGACCAGATTCATGTAATGACCTTTGGTTTAAATAATGCCCATGCCACATTCCAAGGGTTTGGCGAACAGGGTCCTGTCTGGGCTGGAACAGTTCAGTGCAGCTTATCTGGGCCATCTATTTATGTTCAGTTCCACCTGAGAAAAAATCACTTAAACCACCTGAAGGAAGTGCTTCAGAACCTGCAGCACGTAGGCCTGACTATTAAGGCCAGTAAGTGCCAGATAAGGCAGAGTTCAATTGTGTACCTGGGTCACCTTGTAGGTGGGGGCCATGTACAACCTCTCTAGGCCTAAATCTAAAGCATCTTGTATTGGACAGCTCCTAACACCCAGATACAGGTCAGGGCCTTCCTTGGGTATTATAGAAGATTTGTTCTGAACTATGGTACCATTGTGGCTCCTCCGACAGAACCCACTTCTAAAATGTGGCCAAAAAAGCTATGTGGATCCCGGAGTGCCAGAAGGTGGTTGAATGCACTGAATATTATTGCTATGATTGGCATGGCAGTGGCACCACCAAAGAAGATATAATTGAAAGTGTAAGGGAAAACAGTCACCCTCTAAACTAGACTGAAATTAAAGTTAGGCATGTTCGACAGGACGTGAAAGAAGTGAGCACAAGCTTCCAAGGTTCTTGAAAAAAAGGCTGGGCAACTCCCCGCCATATCAAACTAAAAAAGCAAAACAAGGTCTAACAAGTAGAACAAAAATAATCACTAGAGAAACAGCAAGAGCACCCAAGCCATATGATGAAATACAAATCACCCAACATTTTAAAAATAATATGTATTAGTTGGGGGCATGTGAGTCTGAACTGGGCAATAAATCCCATCACCCAGTAAGGTCTTTACCTAGGAAAATGTGTCAAATATTTAGCAACACCAGATTAGTCAAGAAATGAATATTTTCGAAAACACCCCCAGTTCTTCAACTTTTTTTTTGTTAAAAAAAGGGTGTGATTTGAGAACATGTTTAAAAAGTACAAGGCATTGAATAGCATCAACATTAAAAATCATTATCCTTTACCATTAATATACAAATATTGGATCAAGTTTGCAATGGTGTAGCCAGAATATAAATTATTTTTTGGTTTTGAACTGGAGGTTGGATTATGGGAACCTGCTGGTAATAATAATGCACCTCTACTGATTGCACAATTCCATCAGAGATATCCAGCTAAACCCAAACTTCTCAAAAGATTTTTGGGAGGGGTGTACAGTCAGAAATTGCATATCAATTCTGCTAACTGGAGGTCTTGTGAGAAGCGGCCTTACAGATTTCAGGCAGGATAAAGACTTGGGAGAGAACGTGAGTGTGTTGATCATCAGTCTTTATTGGCTTTGTGGATACAGCATGCCAAGTGCCAATTCTCCCCTGTTCAGTGTGATTATTTCCCTCCCTCCACCACAACATTTGAGCAGCCCAGAGGCCGTATGCCCTGCCATTGCACTAACCTGATGTTTGTCAGTCTGCCTTCAGTTTCCACTGATCTTTTGTTACAGTGGAAGACTTTTGATTCTCTCTTTGACTTCAACCTTGTAAAAAAAGATCCACTGTGCCAAACCGGATTCTCCCTGCAACTATTATCGTAAACAACCTTTTGTTATTTTGTAGCCTTCAGTTTCTCTGGCTTCCTTTAGAATTCTGGAACTTGGATTTCTATTTATTTGGTGACTATAAGCAACAAATTATCATCAGCTACTGTAGTGGCTTCTTTTGTTTTTTTAAAAAAATAATTCAAGAAAAAGATTAAATGCGCAATACAAAAAGATTAATTGTTTATATTTGGGTGAAATAAACTATAACTCTTTATCATAACTATGAAGTGGCATTTCGGGGTAAAGTATTTTGCTTTCCTTAGTTATTATGCTCTAGTCCAATATTTATCTGCATTGATAGAAAGTATCGGGAAATGCATGACTAGCTTAAGACCTGTGACGGTACAGGTATATTTTGACTTTAAGGTTACTGTTCTATCAGTTGGTTTTTTTTGTTTTTGTTAAATCGTTTGTTGAATTAGGTTTATTCTTTTTTTACAGATCCACTGCAACTCAGAGTCTAGAGAATACTGTAGCTGTGTAATTTGTACCTATAGTATCCAGGTAATAAACAGGGTACAGCAAATGTGATTGAGCAATATATGCAAGCGTGTTGTCCTGTCCACGGTTTGACAAATCCATAATGGGGGGTCAAGCTTTTACAGTTGTGATTCCTCAGCTCTGGAACAAGCTACCGGAGAGCCTGCGTAGGGAAGGCACCCTGCTCACCTTTAGGAAGTAACTAAAGACACTCTTGCTTATACAGGCTTTTGGACAAGCTACACCCAGACTGACCGAGTTTCTGGATGTGTAGCCCTGGAATTGATTTATGCTCCTCACAAGTACTTAGAGACCATTGGTGCTTTTGGCGCTATATAAACAGCAATAACGTAACATAACATATATGTTATATATCTATGTCTTAATCATACAGAGATAAAATATATTTTCTCTCTCAACAGATCATTATTCATTGAAAGCTGGCAGATTTGGGCCCTGTGCTCCTTTAAAAAACTCTGCATCCTATGTTTTTTTCTCTTTATTTATCTATCCAATTTCCCTTGTCCCCTGCTAATTTCACTGTGCCATTGCTATATTCATTGCAAATGCATATTTAAATAAGAATAGGGGACTGTACAATAATCTGCTTGCACTGTACCATATGCATCCATCAAGAATCAAAATGCAGGTTAGTTAATTTAATGGGTGCTGACATCTAGTCCCCTTTATTGGTGTAAGTTTCTTTTATTAAAATCTTTCAATTCTTATAAATTGGTTGCAGGATTTGTGTTGTGCTGTCTTTTCTACTTTCAAACTGTTTCAGTACTAGTAAATGCTTTTTATATTTTGCCGAGATTAAGCCTGTCTGCACTATGCTACAGTTACAAAGAGCGGAACTTAAATCATGGAGACCTAACAAGATCTAGTACAGAATTGTGACATTATTACTTGGTGAGGAATCGCATCCTCTCCAACTAATAATTCACATTCTCACATTAGTGTTCAATGGTGGGATCCAGAACTAGCAGTACTACTCAGCTATGAAGCTAAAAAATGAAAAACCCTACATTCATTGAATGTAAAATGTTTGAATTTTTTTAGTTTTTATTGGTGTTAAGGGCCTGATTAGATCTCGGCGACAGGGTTACTGCGTCATATATTTCATTGGACGAGATATTTGTTACAGTTGCTATTGAGTAACCTGTCCGCCAAGATCTAAATCAGGCCCTAAATCTGTAATGGGCTCATTGTTGACTTTTTAAAAATTATTCCTGTCTTCAGTTTTTGCACCTGTTAAAAGTCAAAAGGGAACATGGAGTTAGGTCTGGCTAGCTTGCCCACCCTCTAAGTAGCAGAGCTAAGAGCACTGTGAAGAGACTGAGAATTGAAATTGAGCCAACATGCTAAGAAGAGAGATTGTGAAAAGGTCCTTGGGGCCTTGGAATAAGCTTGCTGGCCAAGATCCCCTCTGAGACAGAGGAAACTTCAAAGAATGAAGGTGAAAGCCATAAGGACACCTTGTCGCAAACTACTATTTCAGGAATAACCTCCTGGCTAGAAAGTGTGTGAAGCTAAGCAAAGCCAGCACCAACACATGTGAGATGGGCCTCCTCCTGGTAGCCTTGGCACTGGAGGAAAGGAAACTATCCCCTTGAAGAAAAGAGATTGGCCATTGAGGAAGAGTAGGCCAACCTGGGGCTGAGGCCCAGCAAAAATGGTGGCAGCTGTGTGAAGAGGTGTCTGCAGGTGGCGTCTCACACCTCCCACTTGCTCAAGGGCATTGTGGCTTGCTTTGTGGTGGGGGATATCATAGATAAGTGATTTGCTTCTTTTGAGAAGGCATGCAGAAGTTCAATGCAGGTCCACAACACTGGGGTTCTCTATCGCAGAATCTACTACCTGTAGTGGAGAGTAATATGCTCTTTGACTATAGAGTAGGGGCTAGCTGAATCTTATCAACACATGACAGATACCTTAAAGGAAAAATTAAGCTCACAGCTAACACGTATTCTAAAAAGCTCAGGCACACCCACAAAGATGCACAACAGCCCTGGGTAGGATTTGCGGATATTTCAGTTAGGGCTGTGGAAATTTAGCTTGCAAACTGAACATTATCTGCGCCATCTTGCCTCTCCCCTGCGCCACGCACAGCGAATGCACGCCCGCCATTTTAGGCACCCCACTCTCTCCCCGCTCATTCTCGATCGCCAGCGCTTTCCCTTGGCGCTGCGAGCATCCCCCGCGCGCCGGCCGCCCCCGCTCTCTCATACACGGGCCATAAACCCTCTCCTTCTGCGCGACCCTGCTACGGAACCACATCCGACCGACATCCCATACATGGTCATGCCTCTCCTTTGATAACCCCCTTCCTCTGCGCCCCATTGTCCGAACTGGTCCCAGGCCATCACCTAGCCCTGCGGATGCAGTTTATTGCCCCTACTGTAAGGGAAACACCCCACATCAAAGAGATTACAGTGGATCAAAGCCCCTACCCCCTGAGACCCGGCCGGTCGCACACACCCCCGGGAATTGGTGGAATTCCCTGCTGCGCGATAGCCATCTCCTACTGCGGGTAAGGTGGGAACTTCTACTGTAGCTATGTGTGGGATCGGATCTGAGCCGGGGCTTCAGGGGATGTTCTCTCATGCATCAAGGGAATCTCAAGAATCTACTATGTGTCATAAAGCAATAAACCGGTGTATAAGAGACCAGGTCTCAGAGATGCAGTTAGAGCACCTCGTGACGATACCTTGCTGTCTGATCTGATGTGTTCTGCTCCGACGGAATAAAACTTTGTTTCCTGCCTTCCAGTCTCCGGCGCCTGCCTCTTTCATTGGTAAATTATCGAGTGGTATGAGAGGCGATTACCGCCGGGCAAATACTTGAAAGGTTATCGACTGAAACTGCCGCTACCATTTAACAATTGGCGTCCCAAACGTGGGGCCCATCAGCGACACGTGGATCCAGTGGGAGAGGTCCCGACGACAGAGTGAACGACTGCAACGATCGGGAGAGCTCCTGCCCAATAGACCCTCGTCTGGCAGCCGATCATCCGAACTTCACTGGTTCCGAGCAGACCTCTCTCGAGTGATCTACGGTCCTGACTGGGAACCATCAGGAGTGCCGCGGCAAATACGGAGAGTAGAGGACGATCGGGCGCTGGAGGCGGAAGACGAGAAACTGTCCACGCGGTCCGGGTAAGGTCGTGAAACACGACAAATTGCGAAATAATTGATTGATTGTTTGAAGCTTTTGGAATACTAGTATTGCTCATTGATTGTGCTCATTGATTGTTCTCTTTGAGATATTCGCTGTCTACAAATGGGGAGGAGTAGAAATACTCTCTCTCTCTCCCTTTGCAGATAGTGAAGGGTAGGTAACGCAGACTTTTGTCCCCGTTGAAACCCGTCGTGCCTATCTTTATCTCCCCACTGATTGATTGTCCGAACATTGATTGTTTTGAAGAATAGTGCTCTTTGAGATATTCTCTGTTTGCAAATAACGTAGAATAGAAATATTCTGTCTAGTCTTTGCAAATAGTGAAGGGTAGGTAATGCTGACGTTTGTCCCCGTTGAAACCCGTCATGCCTATCTTTATCTCCCCATTGATTGATTGATTGATTGTCCGAACACGAGTTGTTCGATATTGGTTCTTTGGAGGTATTCTCTGCTTACAAATAACGAGGAATAGAGATATTCTGTCTAGTCTTTGCAAGCAGTGAAAAGATAGGTAGTGCTGACTTTTGTCCCCATTGAAACCCGTCATGCCTATCTTCTCCCCACTGATTGGTAGTTGGTTCTGCCCGGACCGCTTATTAGAGGTGAACCATCCGGCTCCACTGGAAGGCACCCCTAATAAGGACATGTTCACTAAATATGGACTAGTCGCCGTAGCTTATACCAAGCTATGGCATAAATATACAAAGAAGGACCCCGAGAGTCAGTAGGCCACTGATGGGATCCTTCGACGACCATAAGATAGAAGTGCTAGAAATAGCTCTGCGTAGCAATAAGACGACGCCTACTATGCTTGACAGTATCGGCATGTGGCGCAAAGAAGCAATGCAACGGAAAAAGAGGGAAGAAGTAAAAGCAGAAAAGGAATTACGAAAAGCAGCCCACCTTGCCGCTAGAAAGTTAGAAGAAGAAATAAAGGAGAGAAGGGAAACTAAACTAAGACAGGAGCCCGAAACATCAGGCCAGTACGCTGTTAGGACCCCTTCTTTGCTATACCCTGAGTTATCCTCTAAACAGCGAACGAATGACGAATTACTGTTAGGTCCCCCGGTCATTTACATGCCCCCTCCATATGCACCCTCCCAGTCAGTAGTGCAACACCCACCACCCCCAAACACGAGCGAAAGCAGTACAGGGGCCTCGGTCCTCACGGCCTACGCGCCGGCTGAGCCTCTTGTACTGAACCCAACGTCGGCTATAACGTTAGACGACCATGAGATGAGAAAGAAAGAGTCCACCAGAATGAATCGACTAACGAAGGATGAACGAACAGGAATCGACAAAATAGTAAAGGCGCTGGTAGGATCCTTTTTGACCTTACAAAAACTAAAGTAACGCTAGGAGTTAGCCCTTTGTGGGACATATGAAACCAAGGGAAGGAGCCAAGCTCACGGTCAAAACGGCCACGAGGTAGCCTGACTCCATTACTCTCGCCTACCTAAACATGTCTGCCCTACTGCCCACCCCGCCCAATAAGCATGACAAAATCCTGCACAAACGGAAGCCTGCTGGCACCCACCATCGACGTCACCAAACTAGGGCTAGATTGCGCGCAATTGGTCTATGTTATTTTTCCGATTGCACAGTAACCTCCTTGTGCTCGTCATCAGATTGCAAATATGTACAAACACTCCAACGAAGTAGTATAGTTATAACATTTTAATAACTTATAAGATATAACAAACACACCAACAGGGTAAACAGGTTAAAACACGTTTTAAAACAACTATTTACATGACAGTCTGCTGCAACCTCCATCCCAAAGCCTTAACGTCCACGTGACACCGTCCTCGCCTCTCCTTCTTTGAAATTGCAACATTGGCCTGTTTTGGGCGGTTCTTTTAGTTGACTTTGGGCTATAAAAGCCATGCAAAAATCCATTGACATCAGTGGCGGACGACTGTGCGAATAGGCCGGAGGCTATACGAAGCGCCGAAGTTCTGGCAACACCAAGGCGGAGTCCGCCACGCTGTACGGGCCTTCCCGCTTTCTTTCTTCTTTCTTCAATAAGGGCTGACGCCCTGGCGGGGGGAGGCGACGCGGACGGGCCTCCCCCACCTCCCCAAGTGGAGGCTCACCAGCAGATGAGGGCACCCCAGCCATCTTTTTCATCGGCCTGCTGAATTTCACCCTGGCACGCCGTGCGGATCTTCCCATTCTCTTCTTCCTTCAATAACGGAGGGTGCCCTGGCGGGGGGAAGCGACGCGGACGGGCCTCCCCCACCTCCCCAGGTGGAGGCTCGCCAGCAGATGAGGGCACCCCAACCGTCTTTGACTCGCCGGCCAGCTAAGCTGCACCCAACCGTCTTTGACTCACCGGCCAGCTGAGCTGCACCCTGCCGCTGCACGCGACCACCGGACAACCGCCCAAGCACGGGTTCACCAGGATCGCCACTAGCTCCCGACGCGGGGAGTGGGCCCCCGCAGCCAAATGATCGGGGACCCACCCCGGTGGTGATACCATCCAAACTGCTGTCGTCACTGCTACTGGAATCACCCCGATGGCAGTACCATCCGAACTGCCGCTGTTACTGCTGCTGGCTCCTCTCCGGTGACTGTACCGAAGAGCTGCTGCTACTGCTGCCCTTGAACTCCGGCGGTCGATTCCTCTGGATCCAGGCCTAAAGCTCACCGTGAGACAATTCTGGACTCGAAAGCTTGTCTGCTTGGGCGTGGGCCCCACCCTTGACAAAATGCTCCCCTCAGCCTTGCAGAATCGGCTGGAGTCATTTGACACTCGACTCCCGCGGACTTCCGGTAAGGACAAAACCGCCGCCATTGCTCTTTGCCCCGGACGGCAGCCACCTTGCCTCCACTTGGTGCAGTGAGAAAGACTGGTTCGAAGCGTCGGCGGAAGAACCCGCCTGCTGCCCCGCCCCAAGAACGAACCATGGCATTTCTACGGGGTCGCAGTGACGCCATGCTGACGCAAAGTTGACGCTAACGAAAGTTCTCGAACTACTGAAAGGGATTCTGGTCCAACAGCTAATTCATGGAAAGACTTAGACTGTACTCTGGCCCGACCTCGCCCCAAGATGGCACCGATGTAGGAGAGGCCTACAAACCCTTGTGGCGTCCCAGTCACGTGACATTTGTGTTAAAAAGAGATATATATATATATATATATATGCGATGCTTCCACACATGATGGTCGGGGAAAGGCGGGGAGGGAACCGATTTTGTGCCGTAGTAGCGTTGCTCATGACACTCGACGCCTCTCACGCCGTGGCCGGCCTGAACGGTTGTAGGCCCGTATCTTGTATACTGACATTGTTTTAAATAAAGGGGCCTCTTGAAGGAATTACGGAATCAGTGTCATGACTAATCACATAGGTTGATAATGATTTCTACTTTTGAATAAATGATTGTTACTCCCGAGCAATAGAAAATAGGTAATGCAGTCCCCATTTGCCTGAATCTTTTTGATTAACGGAATTTGTACCCATCACACCTATCTTTTTCCAAGAGTTGTTAAACAATGGTCAACCATAGCTCAGGGTATATGCCGAACGCAAGATATGGTATCTTGCACCTTAATACACGACCGATTGAGAAATGCTTGTATGACAAGGGAACCCGAATTTAGGAAATTAAATAAATTAGAGCATCTTTGTCTCGGACAAAAAGAATAATAGGTCTGCGGTATCACCCATTCCTGCGACTAGCCTGGTACGTGGTAAGTAGAACTTTTTCGTGTCTGCACGCGCTAGGGTACTTTGAATGCTGCACATCCCCTCCCCTCTTTTTCCCCTCTATAGGTCACGACGAAGCTCCGACTGAAGAATGAAGTGGACATGGACCGCACCGAGTTCAATATCAGGGAAAATTTAGACAAACGTTGTGAGATAGTGCGTGAAGTGCAGACCACCATTGAGAACATGAGAAACTGTATGGCATGATTGTGCGTGTGTGCTGTGATTACACGGTATGAATGTGTGTGCATCTCATGCTTAGGTCACTTGAAGAGAGCGTCACTGTATGATTGAAATGCTCGCCATCGATCAAAGGGAGGAGAATAAAGGGTCCGACACCCCCTAGGATAAACTACAAAATACTGAAAGTACGCAGCATGCATAGGAAAAGAGGACAGGAAAGGAGAGGTCCCGATGCTCAACGTAGCCCTGAGTCTCCATCTTAAGTTTCTGCGCTTGATGCATGTACTGTCACACCATATCCGGCATTTGTGTGTACGTGATCACCGAATTTATGTCTTTTCCCCGCTTGTGTTTTCTTACATGGAACAGACCCATGCTACTCCATGTTGTGTGTGCACCAAGTGGCCTATTATCTTACCCATGTCTCTCTCGTTTTGTGTCGTATGTATGCCAAATAGCTTACTTGATGCACACCTCTCTCTCTCTCTCTCTCTCTCTCTCTCTCTCTCTCTCTCTCTCTCTCTCTCTCTCTCTCTCTCTCTCTCTCTCTCTCTCTCTCTCACTCCCTCCCTCACTAAAAAGCCTTCATACCCTCTTTTCTGTTTGAATAAATTAACGACACATACCTCCTCGGTAAGTGTATAATTGGCCTGGAGCACGGTGGTGTTCGAACAAAATTGACTGAAACAAAACGACCGTACTTTGCCACGTTACTACCTCTCCTTTCTACAAATATTGAGCTTAATTGGCTAAAAAAAAAAAGGACAGGTAAGACGACTGATGTCTCCCAATTTGGCCCTCATCACGGGGACTATATGTCAGTGGTTTCCGTTTTTTCAGAGCTTTAACAACACCATCTCCACCGCCCAGAATTACCCCCGCCCAATAACCCCGAAATAGAATGTCTAAAGCACCCCGTTCTCCCAAGATAACCCCAGCCCTATACTAGCCGCCTCAAGAGTATTTCGAACGAAACAGCCGATGACCTTATTCACTAATAATACATCGCCTAAACTGATAAAGGGTTACCTATTGTCGCCAGCAAAAATGATGCTTAGCTTATGTTCCTCCCCGAAATGGATACTCGTGAACCCGTGACAGTAGCACCTCGCACTTTCTTTTCATAAACCTAGCAGTCCTCGGAAGGAAATATGTAGTAACAAAACTTGTGTTGAGACGAACGAGCCTCTGCCGGAGAAGCCGGTTCGAATTTTTAATAGACTAGAAGGTTGACAGATGTCAAGCTTCCTGCAGCCAGTATCGGACGCAGGAATCAGCACCTAGAGGGCCAGACGATGGACAGGGACACCCACAGAAACTTGCACCACAGCAATGATTAATAGATTAGTAACGCACACACCAACATCAGAGTTAACAGACACCAATCATACAGCAACCGATAAAAGCATGTCCGCAACTACTCGGTGGTTGGGAGAGAGGATGAAGTATGTAAATGTCTTCCCTGCCAACTCTCTAAGATTTTTGTTTCTTGTACCCATTTAAAGATAACGTGCTGCCATCGGAAGGGAGGGGTGGGACGTGACGCACAGCCTGGCTGCAGACCATGGAACATCTACGACATCGACCAAGGGGGAAGCTACGAAGCAAAAAGGGCGTGAGACGAGACACCATTTTCAGGATGATAAGCGCGAAGGGCTACATCGAGGCCCCCTGCTCACCGACCAGCGTGCCTGAAGTCTCAACCCGTCGGGCCCGATTAATGGGCCCAGTGCTGGAAGATTCTGCTCCCCTTGGTCCACATTTTTGATCCGATCCCACTCCACCCCCTCTTCCCTCGGCATCCCGAAGCACGTCACACCCTTCTCTCTCTCACCCTCTTTTATATGGATTATGAATCTGACTTACCTACAGATGAACAACAAGCAGGTACCCTGTCTCAAAGTACCTGTGGTGAACTGTGTTAAGGAACGGGGCTGTGATCGGAGAACAGTGAATGGTCACACCCTGCAACGTGAGAAATTGGATTTGAGCTGGACCTTAGCTCCACCGCCGGTGCTCAACACTGCCAATGAAAGAAGAACAACAATAAGAGCTTACCAGTGATGGCTCTTTATAAAAAAGGACACTGTAAAGAAGAACCCATGTCAAAGTTGAAAATCCTCTCCCAACCACCTTTTTATATTAACTATCTTCCTATCAAGTTTTCATGATGTTGCATCAATCACTTCTGACTGTACACTGAGATGTTGAAGAAAATGTAACTTTGCATAGTGACATTCATACAACACCAGCCATGTACACGACTATACTGACTATTTTCGATCCACACGAAGTCTGGGCCTTAAGTAATGTATGACATATCCCTTGTTTTGCCAGAAACATCCTGTTTGCTTTACTGTATCCTATTTGTGCTCAAACAAACTCCCCTCCTCCTGTCCCTGGGCTTGACATGCGGCACAGCTGATGTAACTCTGTTTGTACTACCTCCTCACCTACTTTATCACCTGTATGTAACTATAAGCAAATGTGTCAGATCACTCCTGCCTGCCCTAAAAACTCTGTATCTTTAAGAAATGTACGAAAGACATTAACGATATTATAGCTGAAGGTTAACGAAGATAAACGTCGGCCAGGCAAGCTGGCGAGATATGTTAAAAGGGAGGACTGTGGAAATTTAGCTTGCAAACTGAACATTATCTGCGCCATCTTGCCTCTCCCCAGCGCCACGCACAGCGAATGCACGGCCGCCATTTTAGGCACCACACTCTCTCCCCGCTCATTCTCAATCGCCAGCGCTTTCCCTTGGCGCTGCGAGCATCCCCCGCGCGCCGGCCGCCCCCGCTCTCTCATACACGGGCCATAAACCCTCTCCTTCTGCGCGACCCTGCTACGGAACCACATCCGACCGACATCCCATACATGGTCATGCCTCTCCTTTGATAACCCCCTTCCTCTGCGCCCCATTGTCCGAACTGGTCCCAGGCCATCACCTAGCCCTGCGGATGCAGTTTATTGCCCCTACTGTAAGGGAAACACCCCACATCAAAGAGATTACAGTGGATCAAAGCCCCTACCCCCTGAGACCCGGCCGGTCGCACACACCCCCGGTAATTGGCGGAATTCCCTGCTGCGCGATAGCCATCTCCTACTGCGGGTAAGGTGGGAACTTCTACTGTAGCTATGTGTGGGATCGGATCTGAGCCTGGGCTTCAGGGGATGTTCTCTCATGCATCAAGGGAATCTCCAGAATGTACTATGTGTAATAAAGCAATAAACCGGTGTATAAGAGACCAGGTCTCAGAGATGCAGTTAGAGCACCTCGTGACGATACCTTGCTGTCTGATCTGATGTGTTCTGCTCCGACGGAATAAAACTTTGTTTCCTGCCTTCCAGTCTCCGGCGCCTGCCTCTTTCATTGGTAAATTATCGAGTGGTATGAGAGGCGATTACCGCCGGGCAAATACTTGAAAGGTTATCGACTGAAACTGCCGCTACCATTTAACAGGGCACTAGAGCGCTGCATAAAAGGAAATGAAACTTTTGATGTGATGTATAATTCCATTGTCAAGTAGCACCTTTTAAGTGACTGTTTTAAAAAAAGAGTTGTTATACCAGCATCTAGTGGATTCAAAATTGTCTAACCCAAAATCACGGGTAAGCAAGCTGATGAGTGGGTGTGCACATGCATATCCAAATAATCCCTGGCGGGTTGATCAAAAGAAATGGTATAAAGTCCCCGAAAATGGGAACAATGGGAGCAAAAAGGATAAAAAGTAGTTCTCATTCGGGTCAAAACTTGCCTTTACCGGAAATTAGTGTGGATTGTCCTAGGGAAAGAAACCTTTTGATCCTGTAAAGGCGCTGGTATGCCTGGACTGTCATCAGCCAGGGTATAAAAAAGGAGACTCTGTCTGTTCCAAAAAGCAGACCACTGGTGGCCAATCTAAAGGAAATGCAAATATAGGAATTGGATTTAATGTTTACCCAGGGAGAACTAGGGGTTACACTGAAGCAACTTCAGTCTGTAGGTGGGGTTGATGTTGAAGCCATGGCTGCCTTACCTCCTGCATGGTCAAGTACAGTAAATGGCCTAACATCAACATGAAACAAATGTAGACGTTCTGAGGGATACAGGAGCCAGCATGGAAAGGCTCATTTTCCTAAATTATGCCAAATGTTCAACATAAAGTAGTCCACACTGACAATGAGGTGAATTTCCAACCCAGGGCAGTGGTGAACTTTGAGTGAGGAGTCCTGGACTGAAGAAGGTTGCTTTATGCCCTGCCATTCCAATGAAGTGTCTTTTGGGAAATGACCTAGAAGCCTCTGCTTGTTCAGAGGTGGAAGAGAAGACCAATGCAGAAAGGCAAGTAGGTGTCTGTGGCCACAAGGACCTAGGCAGCATGTCAGGGGAGTGAAAAGAGTCTGGATTCTGAAACAATGGGCAAGACTCCCTTAACCAAGAGTATGAGCAGGAGGTGAGGGAAAACAGCCTTAAAGTCCCCATGGTCCAAAGGGAAAGTGAAATCAGGGGAGGAATTGGAACCTAAAGGGGAAGAAGCCCGCTTTAGAGACATAGATATCATGCTGAATTACTAGAGGTAAGAAGACCCTCCCGGGAAGAATTCTTCCAAAGATAGAAAACATACACAATTCCTAAAGGCCTTAAATGCCAGGCCGAGACCTATGCAAAGTGGACCCTATAGGACCTAATGGGAGGAAGGTGTTCTGTACAGTGAAGATAGGGACCCAAACCTGCAGCATACACAAGATTGGTTATCCTCCAATAGTAAAGGATATTCCTGTTAAACGTAGCCCATTACATTCCTTTGGCTGGACATTTGGGGCTGACCAAGACCTGGGACAGGTGACTCAACCAATTTTCCTGACCCAAATGCCTGAATAGGTGAAGGAGTTCTGCTGCTCTTGCACCACCTGTCAAACCATTGGAAAGACAGCAGGGCAAGCCCCTTTATTCCACTACCTGTGGTTGGGATGCCATTTGAGTGGGTGGGAATTATTATTGTTGGTCCCTTACATCCCCCCCGACTGCTTCAGGTCATAGGTTCATTTTAGTGGTGGTGGGCCATGTAACAAGATATCCTGAAGCAATACCTATGACGGCAGTGACAGTGGCCAGGGACCTGCTTGTTGTCCATACCATAGTAGGGTTCCCCAAACCGGCAATATCCTACAGGGGCACATCATTTACGTTGGCATACTTTAAAGTTATGCGGGATGATTGTGGGGTGACCTACAATGTCACCACACCTTACCACCTTATAATCCAATGGTCTTGTGGAGAAAGTCAACAAAACCTTAATAGGCATGACATGATGATGTAGTTGTGCAAGAATGTCCATAGGAAGTGGGGTGTCCTACTCCAATGCCTTGTATTTGCCTCTCAAAACAAAAATTCTGATACCTAATGTTTACACTAAAAACTAACTCGATATCTTACAATTACAATCATATACAACATTATACTTACAAACATAGTTCTTAAAACAAACAAAAAAATGATTAAAAAAATACCAAATACATAAAATGCAATTACAAATACATATAATAACAAAAATCAAATTTTTCACTTAAAAAATTAAAACAATAACAACTATTTTAAAACTTTATTCCAAAAACTATATTAAAAATAAAATTGAAAACAAACGTGTACACATTTAAAAAAATATATATATTGATAAATAAACACAATAAATAACTCAACACCAAAAACCACTAAACAATAAAAAAAATACAAATTCATTGTTAAATTATTACAGAAACCCAGTTCAAGACTAAATTCTTGAGCAAATATGTGCAACAAATACTTTAAAAGAAACACTACCTTACATACAAAAATATTTAAAAATAATATTAACTACAACAGAATTGAAAATAAGTAAAAATTATATTCTTACCTGATATAAAAGATACCTAAATTATTACAAGAATAGTAATGACTGATGATATTTTTCACACAATATTGCGCCATGAATAAAGTTGTGGTATGAAGGGTAAAGTGTAATGAGCAGTAAGAAGGCCCTTGCTGTACAAAATCTTTGCGCAAATCTCAGCAGGGAGATTGATACCGTGATGGGCTACTTGGTCCATCCTGATAAGAAGGGGTTTATTAGGGGCCGTCAGCTCCATGATTTAAACCACGAGCTGATCGGTGCAATCAATATTGCTTCAGTTAACAAGCTACCTCTTACTATCTTTGCATTTGATGCGGCCAAAGCCTTTGACAGGGGGAGCTGGCCTTGTCTACCACACATAGCTCATTCTTTCAGGCTAGGAGACAAATTTCTAAAGGCCATCAGCAATATCTATAAAACCCCCACCGCAAGGATAGTAGTTACTGGAAATTAACATTTTTTACTCAGGCTGGAGCGAGGAACTAGACAGGGATGTCCCCTTTCCCCACTACTTTTCAATCTTTACATTGAACCATTGGCTTGCAACATCAGGGCTAGTGAAATCCTCGCTCCGTTTGAATATGAGGGGTGGGTGAAAAAACTAGCCCTTTATGCCGATGATTTGATGATTTTCACAGGGGAAAGTCCAATCATCCTGCCCAGGTTGGAGCAGCTTTTGGTGGATTTTGGGAAGATTTCCGGGTATTCAATTAACTCACAAAAAATGGAAATTATGTCTTGGAACCTGCAACCTAGTTTCCCATTAGTTAAACAGGAAATTAGATACCTAGGTATACAAATCACACAAGACATTAACAGATTGGCTCAGGTTAACCTTGACTTAAAAGGGAAAGAGACAGGAACCTTATTAAGATCATGGAGTAGTCTCCCACTGTCAATCTTTGGTCGTTCTAACCTAGTTAAAATGTCAATTTTGCCAAAATTCTCCTTTACTTTTGATGCAATTCATCTATTATTTAGCCCTAAAACATTAAAAGATATACAAAGTGACATAAATAGCTTTCTCTGGTCTAATAAAGGGTTTAGTATTGCATGGAGGAAACTAAGATGCCCAAAGTTGGATGGTGGTATAGCTAGCCCTGATCTTCGTCTTTACTGTTGGGCTTTCCATCTTAAGAATGTGAGATCTCTTTTGTTTGACTCCTCTTGTTTCCCCCCCTTTCTATTAGATATGTCCAAAAATGTCCCCCAGGGTGGGGATGGGCTACTTTTCAAGTTTGGGCATCCCAAATACTTTTAAAAAGTCAAATTAAAAGTTCTGAGGTCTGCCTGTGAATTATGGTACCAGCTGAGGAAGATGCTCAGAATTCCTTACTATTGTTCAAGTGCTCCTAATTGCATCTCCCCGGGTACACCTGGGTGTCTCAAGGACACGTTGTCAGCCCCACTTTTGGAAGAAGGCATTGAAAATGGGGACAATCACTGCAAAACTATAAGTTACTCTTATGGGACTTCCTTAGTAATTTTACAAACCAAAGGCTGTCCAGATTTAAATTTTAAAAGGAGAACCCCCGTTAATAACTCTGGAGGAGCCCTAGAGAAGAGTCCTGCCTTCCAGCGACGTTACATCTTATTGGCAAGTATTGATGTGCTCTTTATGGAGTGTTGATAAAGCTGCCCCATTGAGGAGAAACTATCTGTTTACACTTTATAGAGCTTACTGGACCCCGAAGAAGCTTGCCATTCTAGGAGGCGGAGGTGTAAAGGTCTGCTTGAAGTGCGCCTCCGGGAGCACGGATGACGTGCACATGTTTCAGCAGTGTCCCCAGATGCGAGGCTTCTGGCACCACATGGGTAAGATAATCTCAGAAGAACCTGGGCAAGATATCAAGGTAAGCTTGGTTTTGGTTATCTTTGGAATCTGGCCTGAGGAGCGTACTAGTTGTAAGCTCTCTAAACTTCAAGCTTCACTTTTATTTGTCTTAATTCTCCTGGCCAGAAGAGAAATTTGTTTAAAATGGGTATCCCCAAAACCTCCGCTATTTTTAGACTGGGTTGCCTCTGTTAAAGGAGTCCATAAATTAGACCTGGGCTGTCCGTCAAGGAAAATAACTAGATTTTGGGGGTCCTGGGAGGATTGGATTAGTAAACTTGGTATCTCAACTTCCTAAAAAACATAAGTCCAATGATTATGAAATAAGTGAGTTTAAGGAATGGAGGCTGTATTTAGGGAAGGAGGTCACGCTCTCCCCCGTCTTACCCCCAGGAGACTTGTGGCCGGCTACTCCAGGAGTCCTTGTGGTGATAAGAGCTTCACATGGTCGTATTTCCCCTCTGTTTGGACCCAGTAAAGTGCCGTTGAGTGCTTTAAGATGACTCACTTATTTATGAATGAGGACAAAAAAAAAATGAAGGCCCTTGCTTGGGAACATTCAAGCGGGTACAGAGAAGTACTGAAGATTAGCATTTTACCCCCTTCCCTGTATTGCTGCTTTGCAGTGGGAATGGTGCATGTGTCACTGCTACAAATAGCTCACAAAACTGCCCTATTTATTTAAACAGATATGTTTGAGATTTCCCATTTGGTATTTTTACAGCAATTTTCAAAATTGTGAGTCAGTGGGCATTGCAATCTCACACTCTCTTAAAGTTTAGGTTTGCAGGGGATTCTGGATAGGAAAACATTGGGGGATCCACACAAGCCCTATCTACCTGGACTCCCCTGGGTGATTAGTTTTCAGAAATGTTTGGGTTTGGTAGGTTTACCTAGATGGCCGCCAAACCCGGGTCCAAAAACACAGGTGACCCCCTTGCAAAACCAGGTGGTTTTGTGATAGATTATTTTGATGTCTCCACAGTACGTTTTGGGCTCTTCCCTGCTGCAGGTATTTGGCCTACCCACACAGGTGAGTTACCATCTTTATTGGGAGACATGGGGGAATGCTGGGTGATAGGAATTTTGTGTCAGCCGACTGATCCCACAACTTTCCCACACAGAAATGCGAGAAAAATGTGGTTTTTGTTCAGCTAAATTTGAAGTTTGCTGTGGATTCTGGTTAGGAAAACTTTGGGGGATCCATGAAAGCCACACCTCCCTGTGTGTGTCTAATTTTCAGAAATGTCTGAGTTTGGTAGGTTTCCTTAGATGGCAGCCAAGCCCGGGACCAAAAACGCAGGTGACCCCTTTTCAAAACCAGGTTGTTTAGTGATAGCTATTTTTGATGTCTACAGAATACATTTATTTAGTCCTTCCATGTAGCGTACTTTGCCATCCCACACAAGTGGGGTACCATTTTTATTGGGAGACCTGGGGGAACGCTTGGTGGTAGGACAATTGTGGTTTTTTAGATTCCAGAAGAATATGGCACAGTAATGCAAGGTAAATGTGTGACTATAGTCACATTTTGAGGTTTGCTTGGCATTGTGGGCAGGAAAACATGTTGGGATCTATGAGAGGCACACCACAAAGTACTCCCCATGGTTTTTAGTTTGCAAAAATATGTAGAGTTTGTAGATTTTAAATAGAGACAATCTACACCTTGGCATGGAAAGACAGACAAGACAAATATTACTGCCCATCCATCTGTTCCTCAAGTACACACACATACTGGTTGGATTTGGCAAGAGGGTGAGTAAAAGTTCAAAATGTATATTTTATTAACAAGAGATTTCACAAAAACTAAGTGCACTGTTCATAATTAAAGGTTAAAAACCATAACCAATGACTCACAGCTTGTGAGCAGTAAAGCCATGTCAAGGCACCAACCTAGTTAAAGGCCATTTGCACACTTTCATACTTGACACTCACATTCACACCACCAGCCGCGGGCCCAGCACATTAAAACACTTAGATCAATAGACAATGGAGCGACAGTGTACACCATGGCAGAGAAAGACAAAAAAGACAAATATTACTTCACAACTAACTATTCCTTAAGTACACACATACTGGTTGGATTTGGCAAAAGTGTGAATGAAGGTTCAGAGCATAACATTTTATTAACAAGAGATTTCACAAAAAGCACTTTTAATAATTAAAATATTAAAAACCTGAACCAATGACTCACAGCTTGTGAGCTGTAAAGCCATGGCAAGGGACCAACCTCTTTATAGGCCATTGACACATCTTTCAAACGCGACATACACAAGACCATTCGCACTGCCAGCCACGGGCCCAGCACATTACAACATTCACATCAACAGACAGCGCCATTCAAGGGCCCATCACTTTAATACACCCACATGACTGACGCACAAATCACACTGGCTTGCGGTTGACTTAGTGTATGCAATGGCGTTTGGATAGCAGCGTGTGTAATGACCAGCAGGAAGTCACTACTCACACACCGCCAGCTGAACGCCACTCCACACACACCACCAGCCAAGCACCAGTCCACTCACACCACCAGCAAAGCGCCTGTTCACACACACCGCCAGCCAAGCACCAGTCCACGCACACCACCAGCCAAACCCCAGACCATGCACACTGCCAGCCAAGCCCCAATCCATGCACACTGCCAGGCAAACCCCAGTCCACGCACAGTGCAAGCCAAGCCCCAGTCCATGTACACTGCCAGCCAAGCCCCAGTCCATGCACACTGCAAGCCAAGTGCCAGTTCACGCACACCACCAGACAATCACCAAACCACGCACACCACCAGCCAAGCTGCAGTCCATGCACACTGCCAGCCAAATGCAGGTCCACACACACTGCCATCAAATATTTTTAACAAAAAAAGAAAACACAAACTAATTGGCAGTAGATACAAAACTACTGCTACAAACAAAACAGCTGTAACTAAATACATCACAGTAATGCGAGCCGTAAAACAGAACTAAAAATATAAAACAATACAGACCAGGCAGTTCACTATTACACTCATGGTTGCTCCCAAAAACAGTTCGGTGTGTGATACAATCTGAAACATGTTAGCACACAGAGCCCAGGATCAGAAGGACAATCAGCACAGAGCATACGACTCTCCTTCTGAATAAATCTCTTCACAAACAGACTCTACATCTCTTACAGAGATAGTTTTTTTGGGACGTGGAGGAATTAAATCATGAGAGTGGGGATCATTCAATCTAGCCACATTCTCCACCGCTCAAACTCTAGGGACACTGACCTGTTCTATTACAACAAGGCAGCCTATCACAGACTCCTGAAACTGAACAAAAATCCTTCTTGATGCTGGAGAACACTTGTTGAACACAACAAAAGTATTAAAAATTGCTGAGTTGAAGAGATGGACGGCCAACTTCTTATACCAAATGTAAGCCTTACGAACTGCAGTGTAATGCTCCAACCTCTAAACTACTCTATCTATACCACCCATGCACTTATTGTAGTCTACAATGCACACAAGTTTGCACACTTCAGCAACCTGATCTCAAACTGTCACAGGTGAATTACTTTCATCATGGATGGTAGTCAGCATGTAGACATCCCTCCTGTCCACAGATTTCACAGCTAGCTTTTCAACACTTCACAAGGCACTGCACTGTCCCCGCTCAAACTTTATGCAAACAAGCTCTTTTGAGTAACTTTTACGGTTAGAGCGGATTGTGCCACAAGCAAGTGTCCACTTTGAACAATTCTTTAAACAATTTCACAGCAATGTAAAAATGATCTTGGTACAAACGGTGACCTTTGTTAAAAAGTCCTTTACCAAGTTACCACACAATATCTCACCAACTCCAAAAGTGGACGGACAACCAGGGGATCAATAGTTAAATCCCTACCAGTGTACTCCTGGAAATTATAGATATATCCTGTCCTACTCTCAGACAACATATAGATATTACTTCCATAACGTGCCCTCTTGCTAGGAATATACTGCCTAAAAAACAAACAGCCCTTGAAAAAGACCAAAGACTCATCAACCGCTATTTCTTTTCCTGGAGCATAGATCTCTGAAAACTGATCTACAAAGTGATCAAGGACAGGCCGAATCTTAAAAAGATTGTCACAATCAGAGTGATCAGTGTGATCTCATGGCAATGCTGAAGCAAAGTAAATACCGATCATGACTCATAATTGCAGCAAATGTGGCAGTTGCCATCAAGGGACTGCTAGACCAATCTGAAGCCAGAGACAGCTTCCTTATCAAGCCCAAAACTTCTTCCACTCATCCAGATTTGTGGGAGTCCACAGAGTAGCTCTAGAGCGGGCCTAATTCTGGCACTGTTGTCCCACAATACATGGTCTATAAGCAACTGAAAAAAGGTATAGGCACTTTTTTCACAATTCACTGCTGCACAACTAAAGGCAGTCAACACGGCTGTACCACGTTTGGACCAACCAAGTGTCTAGCACTACCAGTGGGAAGTCTTACAGCCCCAGGCTGCAATCCTGATGCCTCTTGCTGCACCATCGCTACATCAGTGTCATCCTCTTAAACAAGCACTTCATCTGCACTGAGAGTAGCTTCATCATCAGATGATTCCTCATGGACAGAAGAATTCACTACCAGAATCTTGCAATTCCTCTTCTGCCTTAGATGCACTGTGTCTCATAATCATTGTCAGAGGAAGATTCACAAAGCATACTAACAATCTGCTGAACAATAATCCTGTGGCTAGCCATATTCCTTACTCATAAAGGTAACTTGACAAACAAGTCAACAACAACAAACACTTTGTAAAATAAGTGATAAACAAATATGGTATTATCACAAAGACCTATATACTCAAAAACGATACCACTCACTTGCCAGAAAAAGGTTGGCTCACCACCGTCTACTCTGCACAGACACAACAAGGACCAACAATATCCCCCAAAAAAAAATAATGAAACAAAAAATACACATAAGACAACACAATACACCTTGTGCACAGATCTAAAGAAAATTTCACACTCAATACATAAGTTAAAAATGCTGCTAATAAGACACCACTAACAAAAAACACATTCATGTATGACAATAATACTCATTTGGAGTAAACACAGTAGAAAATGTTTTGTTACCAAACACATGCAACTACGCAATCTCCAGATCACCACTGCTGAAGTCGCCAATAGGAATCACATCAACAGAAACAAAAGCTTTGCATTAGATTAAAAAGGAGAAATAGAACATTACAACCATTGTTGATTTTAATTACTGGCCTCAAGATGAACTGGAGAGTGCCAGCTCTATTGAACTGACAGATCTTTTGTCCGGAATGAATTGCACTCAACATGTGCATGAACCCACTCATATCAAGGGACACACTTTAGATCAAGTCTGGACAGCTAATTTGATAATTCCGACCCCCTTGATTTCCCTGTGTATTTGGTCGGATCACCGCTTTGTTTCTTTTACTCACCCTGATGTTCACCCCACTAAAACCCAATTGACTAAAAACTGTAAGTCTAGAAATTGGAGAAGTGCCAATATTGATCATCTTTGTTCTCTTTTAACCGCTACGGCTCCGTCTGCCTCAGAGTCAACCCACACTCAGACTGTAAACCTTAAGTTATGGCTTGAATCCGCATGTGATCATGTTGCCCCTCTCAAGCTTACAAAAACGATTAGACCTCATGATGCACAGCGATGGTTCTCTGCTGATCTTAAAACTAAGAAGTTGGCACTGAGACAAGCAGAACGCAGATGGAGACTTCACTACCATATAGCTGATAAAAATATCTACACCAACCTGCTGAAAGAATATAACAACTCTATTCTTCAAACCAAAACTGATTATTTCTCTAATAAAGTCTTAAACTCAGCTAGTAAATCTAAAGAAATCTTCTCAATAGTCAACGAGCTTTCTAAACCTGACAGAATTGTACCTAAGCCAATCCCTTCACAACTTCTTTGTGATTCCCTCAATTCATATTTTATGGAGAAAATCACTGCCATTAAGGCTAGTATTCCGACCTCTGCTACTCCAGTAAATGTTCTCATTATCTGTGGTTTGTCGCCTTTGCTGACTCTGATTCCCACTATTCATTTAGAGACCTTTCTGGGTTTACTTAAAAGAGTTGGCTCTGGTTCCCCGACGGACTGTTGTCCTCAATATGTCCTCCAGGAGGTCTTTTCCAAATGTCCAGACCCTCCACTCTCTCTTCTTAATAAATCACTTGAATTGGGCATAGTTCCTGACCTCTTTAAAAGTGCAGAAATTATTCCCATTTTGAAAAAGCCAGGTGCTGACCCTTCTACTCTTGGCAATTACCGCCCAATTTCATTATTACCATACCTCAGTAAGGTTCTAGAGGCATATGTCTCAACCCAATTAAGTACCTTTGATGAACAGTTTCCTATTCTGGACCCCCACCAGGCCGGTTTTCGACCCTCCCACTCCACAGAATCAGTCATCTTCACAGTTATGGACGACCTTAGAGGGGGCGTAGATAGAGGGCTCACCCAGGCCCTGGTTCTCCTGGATCTGTCAGCAGCTTTTGACACGGTCGATCATAACATCCTGATTGACTGTATCAGCAATGCCGGAATCCAGGGCTTGGCCCTAAAGTGGCTCTACTCTTTTCTTAGTAACCGATTTCAATCGGTACGTCTCGCTAACTTCTCCTCAAAGAAGATGGAACTATCTTGTGGAGTACCTCAGGGCTCCTCCCTTTCCCCGCTTCTTTTTAATCTGTACCTCCTTCCTTTAATTTCCTCTCTTCGGGATAGGAAAGTCGTGACATATAACTATCCGGATGACCTTCAATTAGTCTTCGACATAAATCTCCATCCATCTTCTGTGTCTTATTTTCGAGACACCATGATTTTCATAAGTGAATGGATGAATGAAAATCAACTAAAGCTCAATCCCGACAAAACGGAACTGACCCTCACCGGTGGACTTGCTAACCCATGGAATTCCAACTTCTGGCCATCTACCTTAGGCAACCCTCCCCTCCCGGCTAGTTCAGCCAAGAGTTTGGGTATAGTGGTAAGCAATGATCTATCAATGAAAGCTCAGATCAGTTTGGTGGTCTCTGCTGGGTTTTTTCAACTACGCAGAATTAGGAAGATTAGCAGATTTCTGTCTCAGGAAGCTCTGACTTTGGTGATCTTGGCTTTGGTCATCTCCCAACTGGACTACTCCAACTTTCTCTATGTAGGCATCCTGGCTTACCAACTTAAACGCCTCCAGCTAGTCCAGAATCAAGCTGCCAGATTGATCTTCATCAACCTAGATGGCATCACATCCGGCCTCTTATGAAAAGCCTTCATTGGCTCCCTGTTGCTATGCACGGCCTTTTCAAGGTGGGATGCATGATCTTTAAAGCTCTTCAAGGTAATAGCCTAGCCTTCATTTCATCTAAGATCCTACGTTATGTCCCCACTCGTAATTTACGACCTTCCCATTTGAATCTGCTAGTCACCCCCACCTTCAAACGCAAGAAACTTGAAGGTTCTCGATATGGAGTTTTAGCTCCTCATTTCCCGATGGAAATGAGGATGGCCACCTCCTATGCACTGTTCAGGAAACAGCTGAAGACATGGCTGTTTTCTCAGGCATATGATAACTAGTTCTCTTTCCTCTATTGCTGCATCATGTCTCCCTCAGCGCCAAGAAGCGGTTGGTGAACGAGCGCTTGATAAGTTTTTTATAACATCACATGTAACATAACAATCACATATGCAAATAATGCACCAGTCAACACACAATTCACCATCCAAGCTGGTGGCGAGATAGGCCTTCAAATGTAGCCAAAACAATTACTCAGATAGGGGGAGCGACCTTTGCCTAAGGGGCTTCTATAACAACTTAATAAAATTAACATCCCTGGTGTCTCTTGGCTTCTGCCCCCCTTGGGGACAGGTGAGCCTGAAAGCATAAGGCCAATATACCCCTAAGGGGGCAGAAACAGCCAAAATATTCACCCCCTGAAGGGGAGAAACCCTTACCCAAGGGGCAGCTCCCCAGAACAAAAATATTACCCAACAAATGGTGTCCAGTGGTTTCTGCCACCCTTGGGAGGAGGGAGGACATGGTCCTAATTGTATAAGACCGAGTTGCTCCCAAGGGGGGCAGAAATGCCCAAAATAACCACCCCTAAAAGGGGAGCGACCCCTGACCAACAGTCCACTCCCCAACAGCAACATTATCCTCAAATTAACATTCCTGGTGTCTAGTGGCTTCTTCCCCTCTTGGGGGCAAATGGGACTAAAAGCATTAGGCCACTCTTCCCCAAGGGGAGCAGAAATGGCCAAAATAATCACCCCATAAAGAGGTGCACCCTTGCCCTAGTGGTCGCTTCCCCAGCAACCACACTGTAAAAACCCAGGTGTCTAGTGGTTTATGTTACCCTTGTGGACAGATCGGACTAAAAAAATAAGGCCTATCTGCCCAAATGGGCAAAATTATCACCAAAAAAACTAATAAAATCCCTACAGATATGCCCAAAGGGGGGCATAAACTGGCAATATAATTCTTCCAAAAAGGGGAGTGACCTTTCCCCAAGGGGCCACTCCCTGCAATTCAGAGAAACTGACTCAAATACAACCCTGGTGGCTAGTGGGAATTCCTGCTGTACGATCGTGGCCCCATGCGAATCGTGCAGCAGGAATGCTCAAAAGAGACATCGGAGGAAAGGAAAACCCTTTCCTTTCTGTCGATGCCTCTTTGGTACAACCCCCCCCTCCCAAGGAGAAACGTACCTGTTTCCCTCGACTCGCTGGAAACAAATGGTTTCCAACACATCGGGTAACCTCTAATAATGTGATGTGGAGTGGTGAGTGGCGGGCAGAGGAAGCACTTCTCCTGCTAGCCCTGGTGGGGGCGGCAAGAAGAGCAGCTGAAGAGGGGAGGCCCAGTGCTTCCATCGTGTTTGGGTGCTAGCACAGCAGTAAAGTAACTAGTATTGATGCTTGTCCAGTATTATAGCAAGCAAAGCTAATTGTAAGAAAATTATACATAGTCACCTCTTCATACAAACATATATACACATTCAGGTAATAATTAAACAAAGCAATTCATCTTTATTCAAGCATGTATTCTCATTCAAGTTGATGTAAAATATATTGCTTTATATATTCAAATTCAAAATTTCTTTATTTCGGTTCACATAAAACCATAAAACCATAAAAGATACATCATAAATATTCTCATACAGTTTGTTTGAGCAAGTGTAACGGCTTTGCCTGCATTTAATAACACTTCATCAAGGTGGGGGCAATCGTTAAGAAAATTAATACAGTTTCCTAACCGCAAAAAATAGCAATTAAAATATATAAATAAGTTAAAACTAGACATAAAAACCTTAAAATTCATTTATATATAATGTGTTTAAATCAATATCCATTACTCTAATATGGGCTCATAATCCATTGTATATAGCTTTAAAAGCTATTCCCATTTGATCAACATAAGGTTATAGATAATTTATAGCAATCAATAGATGCACAGTTGCCTTATAGCACCATTAGACCTACAGTACAAGTGCATAATTTACTAAAGGCCGTTGGCTTAAAAAACACCTATTCTTAATTTGTTAAACACTTAGAATTTTAGCCCAGCTTTTCTCCTTATAAGGCTCACTTTAAATAAAAATCTGCTGACAATAAAGACAATTTTTTGTGATGTGTCGGTTTTCAATATTCTTCCCGCCTCCAGGCAAGATCTAGTATTCATATTACAACAAAACAGTTTAATCCACTTGTTCCTGGGTTTGCCAGATGCCGGGCAGGAGAATAATATGTGTAGATCATTTTCCTTGTACACATTTTGACATACTTCACAGAATTCATTACTGTTTCCATCTTGATTTGTAGCCCATTTTTTCGTAACACCCCATATCTAAACTTCATATATAGAAGGATTTAGCCAGTTGTGGTCGAACTTCATCTAAGAAGGACTTAAAACTTGCTACCTCTTTGAAAAGAAGGAACATAGGGGCTTATTTATGAGCCCTTGCATCACTTTTACGCCGCCGGTGCATCACTTTGTAAATCCCTGCACCACATTATACCTGCGCCAGGTATAATGTATGCAGGTGGAGGCGTTCTGACGCAAGAAAGGGTCATAGAAGTGACGCAGTGAAATCTATAAGATTTCACTGCACCACTTCTAGTATGCAAATGTGTCAATATCTTACGCCTGCCTCATGGCAGGCATAAGACTGATGAAGGCACATTTCACATGGGACTTGCCCATGTGTAATGACCCCTTGCAAGAGTTGCATCACTTTTGTGGCACACTCCAGCAATGCATCATTTTTGCGCCTACAAATAAGTCAGAAATACTGACGTATCTGGAACTCCTTGCGACATGATGCGTCATACTGTTAATATGACGCATCATTGGTGTCACTTTTCATAAATGAGGCCCTTAGTTGTTAATGTACCATTATCCGAGCCATATAACACATTGTTTTGAATGTAAGCCCAGAATGTCAATTTTAACAATTTCCTCGATATCAATGTCAGCTGTGTCGGATATTCCCAAAAGTGGCGCAGGCTTAATTTCTCAAACCATGAAGAAACATGCTTGAGCCACGGGATGCTCTTGCTCTAGTCAATCTTTAAGATCTCCTCTAGACCTTCCTTGAAGTGTAACAATCCTGGGGTTGACCAGAGCCACACCCAAAATAATAAGGGTCTTAGTATTGCATGGTGGTCTGTTAGTTTACCATTTAAATCAATAACAATGGGAATTAAAGGTGTTCGTACCTGTAGGCTTACCAGTCTTCTAAAAAATTTCTTGTCTCCTGGTTCAAAGCTCTTTTTGCAATTGGGACCCCATTTTTCGACCCCTTACAGAGAAGCCGATTAGGCTCTGTGTTTGAAAACCTCTAAGGCGGGGGACACCGCCTACGAGTTGCTGCTCCCATGTTTTTTTATTATGGATAGTGTGTTTTGAAGCAGGGTGATCTTTTTTTTTCCAATTGCGGCTTCCACGAAGCTTTGTTTTCAAAGTTATACCCAGATAGTTCAAATATTGAACGTATTCTAATTTTTGGTTATTAATTGCTAAATTCTTTTTAAATGACTTATGTGGGTTTATGGCCATGTATTTTGTTTTGCTGGAATTTATTTCAAGGCCCTTTGTGATACAATAGATGTTAAAAGAATACAATAAGCATTGTAGACCTTTGGGGGTTTGTGATATTAATACTGTGTCGTCAGAAAATAAAAGCGCTGGCACCAGATCCCCTCCCAATTTGGGCGAATCATGAGAGCACCCGAGCAAGTATCTTGGGATATCGTTAACATATGAGGAAAATAGGGTAGACACCAGTACACACCCCTGGCGCACACCCATTTTTACAGGGATTGCCTTGGTGAGTTCCCCCCTAGGACCCCATCTTACTTTGGTGAAATTGTCTTTGTGTAGTCTTGTGATTTGCACGAATAATTCGTCTGGCAATCCTTGGGATTTCAATGATTCCCAAAGTAAGTTCCGTGGAATGAGGTCGAAAGCGGCCCTGAGGTCTACATAAGCAATATACAAGTGGCCCTTTTTTTAAATAATGTATTTCTAGCATAAACAAATAAATCTAAAAACCTGATCGACTGTGCTAATATTAGGTCTGAATCCCGCCAGGAATTTTGAGAGCACACTGTTCTCTTTAAGCCAATTGTTTAATCTCATTAAAATATGCCTAGCACATTTTTTTTGTAAAATTTCAATTAAACTTATGGGTCGATAATTTGCGGGGTCATAACAATTACCCTTCTTAAAAATCATAATGATCCCTGCCCCTTTCCATGATTCAGGTATGGGAGAGCCCAAAGCAATAACATTGCACAAGCGGTTTATATATGGGCCCCAAATACTCCTGTCATGCTTCAACAAATCTCCCGGAATTTTATCGGGGTCGGGTGCTTTCCCTGACTTGACTGCATTAACTGCCAACAATGTTTCTTCCAAACTAAAATGGAGATGATTGATATTGGAATTGAATACAGGAACTACAACAGAAACTATTTCTTCAGTTACTGCTGCGCCGTAAAGGCTGGAAAAATGGTCCTCCCAAGTTTGAGCGTCGGGAAAGAGGTCCTTGGTATCTCTACCAGTCTTATTGCCCTTTGTGATTCGTCACCAAAAACCTACTTGGTCTTTGGACTTAGCTGCACAAATTAGATCCGTCCAAATATTGTCATCCCACGTTTTTTTAGCAAGAGTTTGCTTATACTTAGTTCTTTTCTCTCTTATTACCATTATGTCGTTTTTTTTTATTGCCAATATAAGGTCAGCTTTTGCTTCCCGACACTCTTTTTTATACCATGAGTTATCTCCTATTTTTGAATCACTCCCACTACGATCCTCAGTTATTCTGCTCACAATTGGTGCTAAAGCTTCTATCAAAGCATAATGTGCAGCCAATATTGGAGACTCAATTGCAGGTGAATCTATGTGCAAAGAAATGATATCTACAGGTGTTATAAATCTGTGTCATCGAATGGATGTTTCCTAATATATATGGCCACTTCAAGGCTCGACGATTATTGCTAACAAGAATATCATCAGTAGTGATATTAATATCTTCATTGTTCACAGTAATGTCAATAAAGGAGTCAGATGCTAATGTCAAATGTAAAGGACGGCGATCACTATCGGTTCTGGAATCTATTATCAAATCGTATACATTCGGCCAGAACTCGATTGATATCAATATTTAGTCTATGTTGCTCTTGCAATTGCCTCTGCTAAAGGTATAAGCTTTTGGTCTGTCAGAGGGTAAGCGACCATTGCAAGCTATAAGTCCCTGCCCTGATTATCAAATTCATCATTTGTGCGACAGCTATAGTACAAGGCACTGTCGGGCTACTTTCAAGAGCTGGGATGTTATTTACCGCTTCTTCCTCTTCAAAGAAGTTCTCGAAGCTAACCACTGGTTCAAATTTACAATTTAAATCGCCCCTTACAATTACCATTGCCCTGGGCTCTAATAAATTTAAGAAATAATCAAGCTGTTCTATTACCAAAGATTATTTCATGGCTGGACTTGGTCTATTATAGATGTTAATCAGGTATATTACTTTTTTATCCTGTGTTTTAATTTTCACACCGACCAAGTCCTGGGATGGTATGTCCAGCTGGGTTAGCTCAATTTTATCAGTGATTCTTATCCATATGACGAGACCCCCTGATGGCCTACCTCTTGCTGATGGAATAGCATTAATACTAAAAGTCTTAAACCCTACCTTATGGGGGGTTTCTAATGCACTCTGTTCTATTCTAGCCATTCAGTGTCCCTAAGATTCCTATTAAGTCATGCAATATTTCAAGAAGTAAGTCGTATTTCTGACTCCTTCTTTATCTCCTGCCTTTATTGTGTTCAGCCTCGGCTGTTTGGTTATTACATCAGCAGAAGGCTTAGGAAAGCTGGATGTCATCCCCCATGGCTCTTCCGCCCCTAGTTGTCTATTCGGCTCAGATACGTTACGACCGTTTAACTCGCCCTGTGTATCCTTTAAACAGTGTATGGATGAAGAGCATATCTGTTCCTCATCTTGGCTGTCTAAGTTAGATAACGCCTGAAATCTGTTTGGAAATAATATTGCGGCACCATCATGAACATATTTCCTAGGGTGTGGTTTATGAAAATTGCCTAAAGGGAGTGCACTGATCCAAGTTTCTTGAAGGGATATCTCTTCTTGCATATTTGATAGTCTCTGAACCATCTGGGGTCGGCGAAAGATTATTACTATGCAATCCCCATCAATCTTCTTTGGGGAGTCGCCAATCCACCCTACTCTGCGAACCATAAAAATGTCATTCGCATTCCGTGAGTTAAAGTTTTTATGTTTAGTCAACCAATCAACGGTCTTGTTTCGCAGATTCGTCCAGGATTCACTCTGCTCCTTTCTTAGAGCAAGGACCCCAGCTAAAATTAATACGTAGGGACATGAGGCAGGTGGTAATCCTAAAACATCAGTGCTTGGATTCAAAATTGCGCCTTGTGAGTCATTTGTTGCAACCGAACCAGACCGGTTTGTGGGTAAGTTTGGGGCTGCCTGTTCAGGGCATATAACTTGCCTTTCCCCTATTTTATTATCTTGTTTCTGGCACTTGCCCCGTGTACTTTTCTCCCTGTTTTCTCTTTGTGTCATGGAATTTGGCATGTAAGTACCATTGCCCCTATTACTCATTCCAGCTAAACTAGGGGTTGGGAGACCCTCCAATTGCTTTGGTTCACACGCCCCTTCTTTAATGTCAGGGTGGCTAATATCCTTTCTACTTCTCATATTTTCTATCACTGTATATAACTGTTCAATCTTTATATCTAATATACCAAATTTTGTGGTCACTAATTCAGTGATCTGTCATAACATAGGCCCGAGTACTGATTCTAGTGTTGTTATAAGTGTACGATCATTCACCCCAGAGCTTTCTTTCATGACTGAAGTGGAAGGGGGGAAACTACTTCTGTCAGTGTGCTGACAGTGTTTGTCATTATTACAGCTTGATCGTCTACACAGGGAGTTGTTTGAGACATGGGCCAAGATCCCCCCGTACTCTTAGTTTTAGATTTAATGTGACCCATAACTCGCTTCTGCTTTGCTCGGGGGACTTTCCCTTTAAGCTCTCCAGTTACTTTTGGAGCTTGTAATCTTGTTTCGATACCCTGTCTGCTATGATCATCTAATACTGGGTGTATGAATATTGGTGATGTGTTTGGCGGAACAGGTGTCATTGGTTTATTTTGGACAATTATCTTTGTACTTAGTGGAGGCTGTTGTGGTGAGTCATTCAGATTCAAAGTGTGTGGTTGTTTATATATAGGGAGTAGTGTAGGATTAAGGGACAACCGTCTCTGTCATTTGGATGTCATGCGTCAATACGGATTCTGCTCTATTTAAAAAGGCATCTAGAGTGCCTGCTGCGCCTTTATGCTTACTCATGATCATAGACATATGGGCTAACAACGATCACTTACTAAATGTTTGAGACCCAATCAATACCGCAAAGTTCTGAAACAGTACACGCAGTCTTATAGTCTTACCAAACAGCTCAAATCGTAAAGGCAGTTCTCAGAGGGGTGGCCCAGCACAGTCTCCTCCGGTCACTGACGGACTAGTGAAGTCGCTGCGGGGTTTCCAGTGTCTTTTATGCGCCTCCTGATGCTTTCCTAGTGTGTTTGACGGCGTGTGCGCTGCAGGGGCCGCTGGAGGTGGTAGTTCCCGGTCTCCTGGTCTCCTCCCACTAGACCAGGGAGACCGGCAGAGCACCCCAGATGGCTCCGTAGACAATGGCGCCAAGACTGTGAGTGCTGAATCAGGTAGTACGGGCTCCCCAATCTTATATATAAGTTTTAAATCGAATAGCAATGTAGAATGTGGATCACTTATGATTTATGATATTTGTGTTATGCCTCTGGGTACACAGTCTTCAATTTATTTTGTCAATATCTAGTGTCTCCAATGTAGACATTATTTAAAGTATGATTGAACATGGAGTGCTCATTAACATTGCTCATGTTCATTTTTTATCACAGAACTACATTATACATATTGTGCATATGGAAGGTATAGCTGTATTTTGTGATATTGTCAAACTACCAGTGGTCTTCATATTGGCTTGTAACTTATATACTTCTTTGATGAAACTCTTATAGTGTATATCTGAATTAGATGTGAAAATTTGTGACAGGTACACAAAGACATGTGTGGTTATGATGTGTGCGATCAAATTAATTTAATTGTGCTCACTGCATTGCGTCTGCTCAAATACCAGTTGCTGGGCATGCAGTGGAGGACAGGTATCCACCAATACCTGTATCTGCTATGCTGTAAGCCAGAAGCACACATTCTTCCTTAGATGAGTGTACTTTCCTAGCATGTCTAATGTATTCTGATAAATAAATAAAATGGCAAATTCCAAATAGGGAAACCTGTGTTATGAATATTTGAAGTTTTAGTGTGAAAATAGTTCCCAAAAGCATTAAGCACCAACTGCTGTCATTTGGTTTTGCTTGATTATATTTTGATTTCCAGTGTTTTACTGTGGGTCAGCCAACTTTCGTACAGAAACAATTGCTTTTAAGTACCAGTTGCTCTACAAACATGTTAATATTAAATGTCTACATGTCCTACGTTAAGATAACATGCACCCTGCCTTGTGAGCTGCAAGGCTTACTTAGGGATTACTTATTAGTATTTATTGGTATGGTTTAGTCCTGTCCAAAGGCTTTATTTTGACAGGTTGAGCTTCAGTTTACACACTGCTACAATTGGTCAACAATGGTAGTCCCAAAGCCAAGTTTGCACTGTTACTATAACAGATCACACAATAGGTGCTGCAGCCCACCTATCACTTTTTGTATACTTCAGTATGAACCCCCTAGTGGCCAGGGTTATGCCCAGACCTGGGTCCTGTGCTCAGTATGCCACATGACCCAAGTTACACCTGACTGAAGAGCCTAAATCAGGATGAAAGTGGTGTTGGGTTGATTTTGTTTCATTACTGGGAGGACCTAGCCTTGCAGTTTGGGCTGAACTGTTTTTATTGGTGTAGGGTCAAGTTGATTTGCATGTGGCTGGGTCCAAACTGACATTGCATAGTGTGCTAAATAACACTGGGCTGGGATTTGGTCCCAAGGAATTGTTAGTGGTTGAAATTAAATCAAACTTTTCTCCCATTATGTTTTGTATGCTTTAATGAAATGCACAAAGTAGCCAAGAGTATCCTCCGACATGGGTCCCGTGCTCATTGTGCTACTAGAACCAAACTACACCAAACTGAAGAACCACAATCAGAGTTTAACCACCCTTGGGTTGCTTATGTTTCTGGATCAAGGACGACCTGAACTGGCAGTTTGGGCTGAACTATTCCTATTGAAGCAGGGTCAAAACGGACATAAATATGAATGGGTGCAAATTGAGATGACATGATGTGCAAAATAAAGATGGGCAGGAATGCCGTGTACTGGAACCCAGTCCCAATCCACATCCTCACTTCCAATAGATCCATCACATGTGATATTTTCCTTGATATCAACCAGGTATAAACCTTGATTGCGTCCTTTTGAGAGGTGGATTTTAACTACTACCAAAATAACCTGATCCCAACAGCAATCATTCATCGATTAAACTCTGGTGAGAGCCCATATCTCTCTCTCTTTTTTTTTTATTTTTTTTTTTAAAGGATTCAAACACAAGGTATCTAAACAATGGCGATAACCAATGACATATTTTTCTCCATTTCATTTTTTCTAGAGGAATGGTAGCCATACAACAACACTTCATCAGCCAAATAACTGTTCGGGAACAGTTAAAAATGTACCGCCCTCATTTTGTTCTGCTAACCGAAACTCATATTGCATTTAAGGATCAGACACTGGTTAACCAATTAGGGTATACTATTGTTGTTTGTTCATCTCAAACAGTGTCGATAAGAGGGGTGGCTATCTTGGCTAGCAAATTTTTGCAGTATAAAATTGAACGGGCAATGGCCAATGTGAGGGGAAGGTGGACTATCGCTCAATTAGTGGTTTATAGGATTAAATACGTGTTAGTAGTAATATATAGACCTAATATAGATGACCCCGGGATTTTCAATATGCTTACGCTTAATCTACTTGAATTTCAGGGAGCATTAATAGTTATGGGAGATTTTAATTGTATAATGGATATGGGGTTAGATACAACATCTAGACGAATAATCGCTAGGATGCCGAAAGTGTGGAATATAATTTTAGAATTGGCAAGGCTTCATGATTTACAAGACGTTTGGTGAACTCTTTATCCAAATTCCCTGGGTTTTACATTTTATTCTTGCCCGCATAGGCAATATTCGAGGTTGGATATGGCGTGGGTTTGTAAGGTGGTTCTGAACACAACAAAGATGGAGATTGGTTCAAAAAATTATTTCTGAACATAACCCAATACTTTTAACTGTCCAAGCGTTAATGGCTGCTAAGATAGGCCATCCTTTTTCTTTTCCACGCCATTTATTAGCTGAAGATGAATATATCCTATATATGGGGAAACTTTTGGTTGAATTTCTGAGTTTTAATCTAGGTACGGCCTCTTCCTATATGATCTGGGACTCTATGAAGGCTTATGTCAGAGGTATTACTCAGCAATTTATATTAGCTAAGAACAAAGCTAAAGAGGCTACCGTCAAGGCGGCCCTGGTTACCTTAACTGGTCTCGAACTATCTCATGCACAAGCTGCTAGAAGACAGGATGAGGATCAAGGTTCAATCTATTTGAAACTAGTTGAAGCAAAGGAAAAGGCGTTAGCGATTATCAGTGAAAAGGTGGCAGTTATTTTTAATAAACTCCGATCTGAGCAATATGAATATAGTGAACAAGTTAGGAGAATTTTAGCCTACTATATTGCTGATAAGAAAGCCAAAGGCAGGATTGCTGAGATTAAGGGGATGGATAATATGATTCATAAGGGATCTGGAGCGATCATGGAACGATTGCTCTCTTTTATGAAGAGTTATATGCTCCTTCAAATGCGGTCGATCAAGGGAAGATCTCTGGCTATCTCGATAAAGCTCAAATAGCATCATTAACAGCCCAGGAAGCCACCCAACTAGCACAGGAGATATCGGTAGAGGATATATGGTCTGCTTTGACGTCTCTTCCGACGGGAAAGGCTACGAGGGATGATCAAATCCCGACTGAATTTTATAAAGTCTTTCAAAAACATTCTAACTCCAATGTTTGTAAGAGTTATGAAAGAAATAGGAGAAACAGGTATGGTGCCTCTTTCTTGGGATAATACAAACATGTTTTTTTTCTTGAAGAAAAACAAGCCACCTGCACCTTGTGGTTCATAACGACCAATCTCACTTATTAATACGGATGCTAAATGTTTTGCAAAGATCCTGGCTAGCCGCCTTTCTCCTTTTATGGAGAAGTTGGTCTCAGAGCAGCAACATGGTATTATTAGGGGAAGGCACTCGACTACTCACATCAATACAGCCATCATGGCATTTGATTTAGAGGAACAAACTAAGTAGGAATGATGCTTCTGGATGCAGAAAAAGCATTTGACCGGGTGACATGGGCTTATTTATGGATTACCCTTGCAGCAATGGGAATCCCTGATCGATATTTGACATGGGTAAGAACGCTTTATCGCTCACCACAGACTAAAGTATGCTATGAGGGTTTACAGTCTAGGGTGTTTCATATAAATAGGGTACAAGACAAGGGTGCCCTTTATCCCCCCTGTTGTTTGCTTTGTATCTAGAACCTTTTATCCGAATACTTATGATTAATGAAGGTATCCGGCCATTATCTTGTGGACTTAATGAGTTAAAACGTAATGCTTATGCGGATGACATAGCGATTTTTTCGACAGACCCGGCCCGGTCGAATTAATTAATCAAGAGGCTAACAGCTTTGGTGTCTTCTCGGGATACAAATTGAATGTTAATAAGACCCAGATTCTGTTGACTTATACAGCAAAAACCCCCATAACGGGACATTGCTTAGAAACTACTTACCTTGGTGTTCATGTTACTTCTCAGTTACAAAGTATTATTAAATTCAACTTTGAAGTGCTATTGAATGACATGGCTAAGAACCTTAAAAAATGGCATAAGCTTACAGTTAGTATGATCGGACGTTGCAATATTGTTAAAATGATGATTCTCCCTAGGTTTCTTTACCTATTTAGATCTAGCCACCCGAAACTTCCTAATTCGTTTTTCAAGAGACTAGATGGTATAGTTGGTAGTTTTATTCGGAGTATAGGCGGGCAAGAAGGGCTATTACATTTTTGAAATATTCATTCAGCCAAGGGTGTTTAGCACTTCCTGATTTTAATTTATATTACTGGGCTTCATTTACGAGCCGATTCCGTAGCCTTTTTTCCAATAAGGACCATGAGTTCAGCCATAGGCTATTGCTAAATCAAGACTCTAATAGATTTCTCCATTGAATACAGGACCCCAATTATTTTATGAGGGTACGATTTAAGACCCTGAGGGGCATAGCTATGATATGTCGAGATATTTCTACCATGTATTCTGTGCCAACCTATTTTACTAATTTCCCGCTTGGGGATAACCCATATTTGCCTAATATATTTGGAGACAGAATAGCTAAACTATGGGTTAGCTTGGGGATAGATAAACTGGAAGATCTATATGATCTAGAGGGCTTTAATACCTTTCAAGACTTGCAAGATTATTTTTCTATACCATGCCAGCATCATTTTAAATATCTTCAACTCAGAGATTACTTTATGAGATCACAAGGATTGAGGGAGGTGGAAGCTAATCAATTACTGATCTTTTTACATGAATCTGGTAAAGGGAAATTAATTGGTGCCGCGTATCAAATATAAAGCCCGGGAAGATTGGAGCCTATTGATCTTTTAGCTGAGAAATGGAGTGTAACTCTTGCAGAGGAGATATCTGCTACAACCCTTAAGACAGCATTATCCACAGCAAAGGAGGCAGTATGGTCTGTTAATTTAAGGCTCCAACAATTTAAAACTATAACTATGCTGTATTATACACCGGATAAGGTTGCCAGGTGGAGACAAAGGACCACCTATCATTTAAGCAATAGGACGGGGTGCCCTATATGTGGGGAATATGGAGTGAATATAGTTCATATGTTTGTGGAGTGCCCTAGGCTAGCAGTCTTCTGGAAAGAGGTTCTGGAGGTACTAAACAATTGAGTTGGGTTGGAAGTGGTCCTCACAACAACTGAGACAATGATGAGTTACAGAGACAACGCGGACAGAGCTAAGAGAGCTCTGATAACTATAGTCATAGTTGCTTCAAGATTAGTTATAGCCCGGGCATGGATCTCTACGAGGCCATGTAATGTAATGGAGTGGTGGGGTATCTTTATGGAAATGTTTGAGCGCGAAAAAGCTCTGGCTATAGTCTGAAGTCTTAAACCACTACGGAAATTTAATGCTAATTGGCATGGTATGATTCAGGAATAAGGTGCTAAAAATGATCTTTATGGTTTGTCTTTTCACTGCTTATTATTTAGTTTATCTTTAGGTATTTGGCTGATGAGAGCAATATATATCTCATTGTTTTTATTAATCCCATTTGTAGTTGTATGGATTTTTCTGATGTTTCTGGCCTCTGTTCTTAGTAATGCGGTTTCTAATCCCATCAGGGGTCACCACATAGATAACTGACCATTTGGTTCAATGCTCACAGTGATTCTGTGTAACATAGTGTTGCACAAGTGGAGCCCTCTTATTTTGGCATATTATCCTGGATATATGCTGGAGGATGCAATTAATTTCAGGTTGGCTAGTTTGAAATATGTAGAACTTCTTACATGGGCATGATATAAAGTAGACCACATTGTAATGTTGCATGTGGAAAAACTATGTTGGGGTATGCTAATACCCTTAATTGTGAGCACTTTGACTGGGTGGTAAATTGACATGCAGTGCATTCCTCACCTAAGTGGTGGCTCTGAAAAGGTGGAAGATTATGAAGTTTGAGTAGATCCATCCTCTCTTTTTTTCCTGGCTACTTTGACTAAATGTTGTCTAACGTTATTTTAATTTTTAAATGAGAGCAATGTGAAAGGAAGCTTCAAATTGCATAGAATTTTCCATTTAGATATAATGACATTCTAAATCCTTTTGCCATTAGGTTCATAGGTTAATACACAGATCAAGGGCATGGACCGCTCCCTTTTTTTAGGCAGCAGAAGTGTCACTCATGGGATAAACCATGCTCTTTTGAGTGAAGACCTCACAAGAATTCAGTAGTTTTCTCCTAACCGTCTGTTACCATTCTGAAAGAATTCACCCTTATTGCTGTAGTTCTGCTACTACACAAGACCTACCCATAGGGCAGATTATCTTTTAGGGACCTGGGGTGACCACTTGTGAAGTCTAGGAGTGTATTACTATCTATAATTTGGAATAAAGGCCTACTGTTAAAATCCCACCCTCATCTCTAACACAAAGATCCAGAACATTGAGTCTAAAAGAATCAGTAGCCATTGTAAACCACAAGTCCACCATCCTATCATAGGTCACTCATGGAAGATTTGCATTCCATTCAGGGGTCCTTGCCAATTTTCAAACATTTCATCAATATGCCAACGCCACTTTTTGATTTTGGACTTGAAAGGATTGGCAAAGTACCAATTTCAGGGGCAAAGATGCACATAATGGCTACTTTCTTGAGTTGTATTAGAAAAATTAATTGTTAAGTGAAGATATTTCTCTTCAAATGCATCACAGTGAATTCAACCAAAAATTGCATAAGGACATCATGGTAAGGTCTACTTGACTTTACTTTACATGGAACACTTATCCAAAGTTTTTCCAATGACAGCTAACCTCTCATCCTGCGGTATATTAATATAAAGAGATTCTATATCACAACTATATCACAACTAACTATAATCTCTTGGGTGGGATCAAATGCTGTACCTTTGTACTTGATAACAAAGTTCATAGTGTTGTGTGTGTAATATGTGGTTTCAGGGACAAAAAGTTAAAAAAATAAATGAATGGATCTCAATATGGGGTCCAGAAGGGAACTATATCCCGAGATAATAGGCCTACTGGTCAGATTTGTCCTTATGTTTGATAGGTAGAACATATATCAAAGGGATCTGCAGATCGCACTAATCCATAAATTGACCTGAGTATCCTCAGTAATCATCTGTATCTGATGCCAAAGTTCTGTTGTAGGGTTGGATGACATTCTGGATTATCCAATTATCTCATAACCTCTTTGTCATAGAAGTCTTTATTCATCAAAACAATGCCTTTGCCCCTTGTCTAGAGGTTTCATTATAATGGACTCACTACTAGAAAAATCATGAGGTGCTTCAAATTCACTAAGTGTTAAATTCTTTCTGAAATGTCTCCTCATGCTATGAAGTTGAACGACTTCTTGTAGGATTATTTCTTCAGAGGTAATCATGTGAGGGGCAGTTCTATAGTGAGTGGGCAAAATATGGATTTACTCCTCAATCCCAAGACATTAACCTCTGAGTTTTCTTCCTGTTTAAAGAATAATAATTGAAGTCTCAGCATGCAGAGAAACTGTAGAATCTCCACCTTCACATCAATGGGGTCGCATAGAGCTGCAGGTACAAAAAAGTGGTCAAAGAAACTTAATGACTCAAGAGGTTATTGATGGAAATCTCATCAGGTGCTATCACCTGTAACCCCTTCTTTGGGCCCTGATCACTCCCGACTGTTGAACATTGACTCATCCTCCATCCACTGTGCTTTTTATCCTGCCTCATTACACAAATGACCAGTTGAGGGAAGATGTTACTAGAAGTGGGCTCTTGTTCTGAATCTAAGGAAGTGTCTGCAAAAGTAATTATTATTCTCCTGGACCACTTTGAGAAGGAAGATTGGTATTGTTGGGAGCATTGTTCTTAAAAGAATCATCCTTAAGATAGTAAATATTTCAACAGGAACTGTGGATCGTCCTTATTAAGATCCTCAAATTACTTCTGACTAATCCATAAATTCTCCCTAGCATCCTAAGTAATTATGTGTATCTGATGTCTAGGTTCTTGGGTAGGGTTCGAAGTCAAACTACGATAATGATCTGAATTATTCAATTGTCTCCCGATCTCTTTGTCGTAAAGTTGCTATCCATCTTGCAATGCCTCCCACTTTTTTCGCAGGTTTGAGTCTAATGGACTTGTTCGTAGATAAATCCTGAGGAGCTTAAAACTCACAAGGGGTCCAATTACAAGTTTAACGGTGCAGAGGCATGTCTGCTGTGCAGCTGCACCACCAAACCAGTGGTCGAGCCACCAGCCAGATTAAGAGTTAAACTTTTTTGGGCGTTCCCATGGTGGTGCCTTTAAAAATAGGCACCACAATGGGACCGCCAAAAACAGTTCCCGTACGGCATGGTCTCTAAAGTCCATGCCATGCATGAACTGGTGTACATGCACGAATGGGGGCACATGTTATGCCCTTCTGTGTGCATACACAGGGCATGAGGCACAGGGGGGCCATGTAGAGCCCCTTGCTTCCTCTCCGCCGGGGTTTTCTTAGAGCAGGAACCACCATGAAAATCCTGGCAGAAAGGAAACTCGTAATATGCGTGATGGGACCACGGAGGTTCCACCAAGCATATTGCGGCCTCTGGACCGCTGTCCCACATCCAGGGAATGACAGTTACCTGGCGGCAGTGGTGATCCTATGACGGTGTATCCCCTGAGTCGCAATCGGGCCACTGCCTTGCAACCATGAGTCTGGCAGTCCGAGGACTGCCAGACTCATAATTAGGCCCAGGTGTTAAATTCTTCCTGAAATGTCTCCGTCTGCTATGGAGTTGATCAACTTCTTGAAGGGACAAATCTTCAAAGGTAATCATTTGAGGAGGATTGGTGCGCAAAATAAGTATCAACTGGTATGCAGCCCAGTTAATTACCAGTGGCTGAGATTAACTCAAGCATTCCACACAATATGTTTTTATATACTCTATTCCACTAGTAAAACATAACTTACAGGCTCTGGGTACACCTTCTACCATCTACTCTGAACTATTAGGCAAGTAAAATATACGAATTAGTAATATACCCTCCCCTTCCTGCTGTTGTCAAGGCTGCTTCCAGGTTATGCTCCCTGGGAGCCACGATCTGCAACCTACGAGAAGAGGGTCACAGCGGATCTACAATAATGGGAATTCTGGATTTATGAAAAAGGACCCACGAAAATACCCCGTGAGGAGATTGTGGGGAAAAAAATTAAATAAAATTGCCATCTTGGTTGTCGACTTCCAGCCCCATGAGGACATGAGCAGCCAATACAGGGAGCTGCTGCGTGAACCTGTTATGTGAACATACGTGAGCCTGCACTGAGAGGTAAAACAGGGTAACATGGGGAGCTCCTTGTTGCTGTGGGTGGCGCGGAGGTGAGAAAATCTTCCATTGGATTTGGGGAGTCGCTTTATTAGACTTGTACCGTCTAAGGGTCCTAGAGCAAGTACTTCTTCGCTCATGTGCTGGGAGGTTTTGTTGTCACCAGTGAAGAAGCAGCTCCCATATATGGGGGGTAGAAAATACTTTACAAATCCTCTAAAAAATTTTGAAAATTAGTTTGTCTATACAATGCCCACATAGCAGACTTACAGCAAGGAAACAATAGACATTCGGTCTGGGGTCTGGATTGTGAAGCATGCGGCAAATGGTCCTGAGGGAGACAGGCATAGGACTAGGAGCAGGAGCTTCAGCCCGCAGCCCTTCAGTACTTACTCAGAAGGTTAAGAGAAAAGCAGCTCAATTGCCCAATCTTGCAGCCAGGAGAGGGAGAGCCATGCAAAAGAAAAGCAGTGCTTCAAATTCGTTAATGGATCATCTATCTCCAGGTCCCTCTCCACAAGCGCTGGCTTTTTCAGGGTCCTCCCCAGAATTTGCCATCATCGACACGGGTGCTGGGGGGAATGCCATTGCCCCAGTCAGCTCCCGAAAGTTAAAAGAGGAGAGAGACCTTTGGCCCTCCACCAATCTGCAGGAGACGGATGGTGCTGGAAGTGATGCAGGGTCTGCACAAATGGCCGCAAGAAAAGCAGTTGAGGAGAAGAATAAAACAGAAGGGGTGGACAATCCCCTTAAAGATTACCTCTTATTCTCAAAAAGACGTAAGTCAATCCATGACACTAATTTGCAACGTGTAGACCAGATGCCAGCTGGAGCATTATCCTAGGACCCTTCAGTATGAGTCTCTCTGGATATTTTACCTGGTAACAAATCTGATCTGAGGGGGCAATCTGCACAAGGGAAAGGGTTGGCTGCACTTTCACATGACCTAGGGATACCAGACTGCCCAGGGTTTTCACCATCTTCAGTATCCCTGAGTCTTCTAATGGAACCCAGGGCTAAAGAGCTGGATTTGCAAAATCAGCAGGTGTTGTGATGGCGACTTACCACTCCAGGGAGAGTGAGTCCTCGCTGGTCTCGACGCACCAAATGCAACAGCTTTTCGAGACCACTCTGGGGTAAAAATGCGATTGTAAAACCTCTCAGGCCCAAGAGCTTTCCTTACTTCATCAGAGATTAGATAAAATCGAGAACATGGTACAGCAAATACCAGAGATTTAAAGAATTGGAGCAACCTGTATCTAATATCCAAGACCATTACTTGTCCTGTGACTCTGATATTGCTTCTCTTCAGAAAAAGCTGCAGGTGTCACAATTGAAGATTGACAAGATGGAGAACGACGCTTGACGATCAAATCTGCACTTCACGGGGATACCGGAGGACAGTGAACGCCTCAATGGCCAGTCTTGCCCCTGGGCTTATATTGAGACGCTGGTTAGAGAACATATACTTGAGAGTGCACCAGAGGACCTTACTATAATGAGAGCTCATAGGGTTCCTACCCAGAAACTCACGGTTGGCTAAGTACCCTAGGACGATGATTGTGAATTTATCTTATTTTCGCATTAGAGAGGCTATTCTAACTAAGGCAATTCAAAGGAGGGAAATTGTCCTAGTATCTGACAGGGCCAGGGTGAGAGTGTTCTCCGATATGTCAGTGTTTGCAGCACGTTGGCAGAGGGATTTTATGGGCCTGATAATAGTGCAGGAGCGCAGCTCTCTATCATTCAGCAATCCAAATTGAAAGTCTTATAGAGAGGCCAGTTCCATCTTTGCTCTATTCTCAAAGAAGCTCAAGATTTACTACAAAAGATATCCCAGGCAAGCGGAAAAAAGAAAAATGAGGGACAACTCAACCTGATCTGGAACTTCAGGACTGAATTCAGTTATATAAATGTGAAATGTAGTGCAATATATTGAGCTTGTTCTCTTGTAGTGTAGTTCCTATATCCCTGATAGGCTCTGCGCATTGGAATAACATACACTATAGATTGAAATAGGACTAAGGTCAGTATGTCTATATCGAGTATATTAAACTTAATTACTTGTGTGTGCCAGCTAACTCAGAGGTCACTAGAAACTTTTCGAATATACAAGGGATTAGTCTCTGACAACCGCATAAACATGACAACTTTGTTTCCCTTTAGAATCGGAACAGTCTCAGAATCGTGGAAACAATAGATAACAGGTTCACTCAGTCAATCGTGCATGCTTCGTTTCTACAGAGTTGCACAGAAATAGAGAGTCGGGCGTTTCAATAAAAGGGCTTATTTCTCATGCAAGAGATATGAATTGCTACAATTGTAAGACAGACTGCGAAGTACAATATGTACGAGGTTAGCAGTAAGATAAAATAATACTGCAATAGCATGGTTTGTAGCTATGACATATAATAATCAAAATACATACATAAATAACATAATGCTAAAATGTGATACTCATCTGATGCTTCTAAATTGTTCTACCCCAGTGTACCTAACCTAACTGCAGTACGAGGTTTGAAGTAGGTGCTATTTCTAAAGTATGGGTAGCTATATTTTAGTTTAGCCAAGAGTTGCCAAAAGTTTCTCTAAGTTTTAATCAGCTCCATACCTGAGAATGAGAGAGGATGGAATCCCTTTTCTCGACTCGATAGTCTAACCCCCTGCAAGGGAAGTCAGAGATCACTGTAGCTGGATTCTCTGCGAGGAGGATGGCAGCGTCAGGTCAGTGCATCAGGCTGGAACTCGATCTCCTTCCGAACTTGCCGTGGCGAACTATGTAGTCTGGGTTGGATCGAATCCTCCAGGAATTTGGCAGGGCAAGTGCTGGTATATTTATACCTTGAAGGTGTCTAGGAATGCCAGTATTGACGTAAAAGTCGGGGAGAGGAACATCATGAATTAACCCCTAATTAATAGATGTTCATGCATACTTAATGAGTTCTTGGAGAAATCAATAGTCAAGCTGAGGGAAATTCCTAAAGGCTTAAGGGTCTGGTTTTCCAAGAATTCGTTGTGACGTGGATGGACGGATGTAGGTGGCCATGCCTGTATTTGGTTTGTACGGACAATGTCTAAATAAGGGCCGGATTTCTATGTCCAAATAAGGGCAATGTGAATTGTACATATATAAGGGCATAAATCGGGAAACCTATTTACGGAATCTAAATCTGCACACAACACCCACTCCAGTTTCGTATGAATGACGTTACTAAATCCTAAGGGCCTCATTTATGAAAAGTGACGCATCACTGCGTGAAAACAGTGATGCGTCACTTTTCACTGCGCCCTCCCTGCGACTCCAATGATGCGTCATATTTACAGTATGACGCATCATGTCGCAAGGAGTCACAGATACGTCAGTATTTCTGACGTATCTGTAGGCGCAAAAGTGACGCATTGCTGGAGTGTGTCACGAAAGTGACGCAACTCCAGCAATGTGTCCTTTCACATGGGGCAAGCCCCATGTGAAAGGGCCTGCGTCAGTCTTCCGCCTGCTGTGAGGCAGGCGCAAGATATTGACGCATTTGCACCCTAGAAGTGGCGGAGTGAAATCTCGTAGATTTCACTGCGTCACTTCTACGATGCTTACTTACGTGGGAACGCCCACCCTGCATACAATATACCTGACGCAGGTATAATGTGGCGCAGGGGTTTACAAAGTGACGCATCTAGGTAGATGCGTCACTTTGTAAATATGGCGCATCATGGCGCATGTTTCACGCCACTGGTGCGTCACAAATAGTGACGGACCGGTGGTGCAAAAGTGACGCAGGGGCTCATAAATGAGCCCCCAAATGTTCTAAACATATCTTAAAACAGAGTATTGCATGGGTTTGCTAAAATAAGCTAAAAACATTCCTAAAACATATGTTCTAGAAATACATTACAAAACCATTGCTATGCATAAACTGTTGTACATATTAAAGGCAATGTTCCATTCTAAGCATAGGATCACATTGGAATGCTAAATGAATGAACCAAAATATATACATGTGATGAAATGGCTCGTAAATACAGAAGAAAAAAGGGGCCAAAACCATTTCATATCAGGTTACACAAGTCAAATTGTTATGCATGACAAGGTGGCATACTGTCCATGGAAGTGTTATCAAAGAATTCTGTTCTCTATGAATAGTTCTACTACAAGCAGATTACTGTGCCAAAAATGAAAAATACAATTTTGGGACGGGGAAGAGAAAAATATCTAATCCTAGAAAAAGTTCCAAAGTCAGTATTACGTTTGAAAAAGAATGAAGGCCACATTCAGAGTCTTTCCGGAACACTGTGTGCTTGAATCAAAAGTCAGTGTGCGGGGATGGAGAAAACGTAACATTTTCTAATCCTGTAGACAACAAGTCATCTACCGTTGTGGGTGAGAGTTGGAATACCTTGTGTAGAAGATCAACAGCACATATATGCGAACTATCGCCAGCATGGGAAGCATCAGCAATGTCCGGATTGGATGTTACCTGTGCACCTGGTGTTTCCTCTCGTACCTCAGCAGTAGCATGTTGCGTCTGTGAGATCTCAATGATTGCCGCCATCAGGATTGGTAGCCGCTGGGGACAACACATAGCATGGGCCGCTATCGGGTCCAGCAGAGTATCGATATCCGTAGACATGACTGATGGGAGTGTCAGACAAATGTCCAGCATGCATTCTTCACCGCATAGCAGGCAGCATAGAACAGGTAAGATGCAATCTTGCCAAATTGGTCTGAATTACAGAAACCAAGTGGTGTTTAATTCTCGTAGACGAGGTAAACCCAGAATTTGGACGATGCGCTCATGACACTTCATCTCCAATAGAGTTCTTTCCATGGTGAACTGGGTGTCGCTGGTGATTTGGCTTGCCATATCGTAGCAGTAGGAGCAAAAATAGTATCCCTGCAACTAGTGCTAAAAGGAGCGGCAGTCCGCCAAACACAGAGTGCACGAAGTTTGGAAAAATTCTGAGGACTGCTTGAAAAGGTGCTAACAGGCCTGCACACACGTTCTTAAATACATGTGCAATACTGCTTGTATCAAACATGTTTAAGATACGACCTAACATTTCCGAGAAATGCACAGGGCAGTTTGTATACAAAAGGTTATGTATCTCCGCAGAAGTCCTTGCGACTTGGAGATCATAGGTTTCTTTGGCAGAGGTCAAAGGCACAGTTTTTTGTAAAAGAATGGCTTTCATTCTGCTTAGAGTATGTTGGACTTGGCCCTTATTATCCTAAAATGTTTCTCTTTTCCCCCTAGCCTTTTTACCATGTGTGAAATAATGCCTGCTGCGCAATGGCGTGCGCAGATTTATTTGTACTGTTGTAAAGAAATGTTACTATTAAAATGGACGCCATTGCTGTGTGCTTGTGCTTGCCTGCCAGAGGTGGGTTACCAGTCTAGTCGTTTGTTTCCCAGCACCCCCAGCTTTTGGAGGGAAGCCTGGAACCCAGGGAGCTCTACACACCCCCCTAAACCAGTTGGGACCGGTTTCCCAGGGAACCTTCTGGAAGTGTCTAGCCCTTTCTTGTAGGTGGGGTGAGGGGTGTATAAATAACGGAGCTGGAATGCCATGTGCTCAGACTGTGCGTGGACTTTGCTTGAGAGGGGACGCCCTGCCAGGAGGTACCACCGCATGGGCCTGTGTGCTGGCCCCTGAGCCCATCTGTACCCCTCTGCTGTCCACAGGGCCAGTGAGAGCCTTCGCTGGAGTGAGGACCGCTATGTCAGGAGGAGTGCCACTTTATGGGAGATGACTGCTTCTAGGAGCTGCTGTCCTGTACTGATGAGTGCCCCCTGTCTGCTGATCCTGGCCAGACTTGCCTGCCTGCTCTCCTGCCTTCCTAAGCCCAGCACCGGGTGAGGGTGCTATTTGAAGGGACTGCGTGCCCTTCTGCTTCCTAGCGCCTCGTGAGTGCTATAACTGTGCCCCAGAAGGAGGTGAGGAGCTGACACCTGCAGAGCGTTGCTGCCAGTGTGCCACTCTATTCTGTGGGACCCTGGACGTGGGAGGACTCTAGCGCCTCGTGAGCACTGTAACTGTGCCCCAAGAGGAGGTGAGGAGCATGGCGCACCCTGGAGGAAAACCCTGGTGTGGAATTCTCCCCCCCGCCTGCTGGCCTTCACGGGAGCTTACCCCGCATTATTGCCGCACTTTTGCCGAGTTGAAATCAGCAGGAGCCCACCCTGCGTTCGTGCCCCCAGGAGGAGAAACCATAATCCCAGCGGGGCCCCCGTGTGGCAGGGAGGGCCCCACATTGCAAGGGAGAGCGGGTGCCCACCCTGCGTGAGGACGCTATGCTGTCTTAAAACTAAAAGCTGAAGCCCACCCCGCGTGTGCCTGGGAGAGCAGACGTTGTAAAACTGTCGCGGGGACCTACCCCGCATTCATTGGAAAAATAGCAGGAGCCTACCCCACGCGTAATCTTTAAAGCGGGTGCCCACCCCGCACTACAGAACTGCAGCAGATCACTGCCGCAACCCAGGCCCGGAACAAAGTGAGCCGCCGCCGCCATACGCAACGCGGAAGCCAGGCACCTTTACCTGGTTGTGGGCGGGGCCTGCACGTCAGAGCCATGTAGAGGCCATCTCCGCCTCCACCTGCCTGTGGGAAGCCGTCCAGAGCCTCGCGGGCTCAGAATCAAAGTCCCGGGTCCCAGGAGGGGGCCCGGGTGAAGCCAGCAGAGGTGCTGCTGTTGGCGGGGCTCCCGTGGTGAAGAGGAGAGCTCCGCGTGCTGCCTAGACCACCAGGGCAAGCCCTGGTGACTGCAGCCAAGGAGCAAAGGCCACAATAGGAGTCCCGGTGAGTGGGGGCTCTGGGAGGCTTCGTGGGTGCCGGGAGGGGCACCAGGAGGGTCCGGGCGATGCGCTGCACAGCTACCCCACCTGACAGTGGGCAGCTGCACCGAGGGGGCGTTCCTGACTTCTGAGCCCCAGAGGAGGGGGCTACAATGTCCCAGTGTTGTTTTGGGGGCTCCAACGTTGGGGCCATATTTGTTTTGAAGCCCCCGTGGGGCTCCACCACGGACAGGGCCACAGTTCCCCGGGGGCCACACAGCAACCCCAAATGGCCAGAACTTTGTGGGCCACCTAATTTTTGATCTTAGATTCCCAGAGAGGAGCTCCCTTGATGCAGTGGCATCTAAAACTAACCTGCACCAGGAGACATTGCTGATTGTGTGGCATAATGTATTTTCTACCTATGCTGCTTCCCCCTATGCCTAACCTGATATAGGCGTCAGGTGTTCATGCCAATAAGGATGTACTTTGAGGCCAATATGTACAGCTTCCCCCTAAGGGTTGCACTGTTAATGTTGTGAGAGGTGCCTTTATGATCATGTATAATGTGGTTCTAGGCCTGAAGTGTATGTCTAATGCTTACCAGATACAGGTGGAATGTACATATGCTAACACGAGTAGGCCAAATGTTAGGCTGCACTGCGGGGTTTATGCGAATGAGGTTAATGTCTATTGTTGTGCATAACGTGTTTCTGGGCCTAAGAGGAGGCCTCTGCCCCAGCGATGATGTCAGGAGTTATACATGATGTATTTATGCTGTTGGTCATGCCTAATGTAATTCAACGCCCCATGCACCTGTTTAGGCCTGCTTGGTTTTATGCTATGTTATGCACACTGTTAATGGGATTTACGCCTAATGTTTTCATTCTAAGCCTTAGGTTGGCATTGCTGCTTTCAGACCTAATGTGTTCCTGCAAACGTGATGCCACTTGCTAATGTGTTGTACACCATGTGTTTATGATGTTTGATGTGCATGCCAATGCTAATGTGATGAGGCCAAGTGCATGGTCCTGCCGGTAGGTACTGGTTGCTCCACATTTACTACTGGCCGTCACACCGCTATTACTGATGCTTACATTTATTCTAGTTGTAAGGGTGATGGTTCTGGCAGCGGCCCGATTGGCCCTGCCCTGTAAATAATTTCCCCTGATTATGATTACCAGTGCCGGTTGGCACAATGTATATGCAACTGTGATTACATTCTGACGTGTTTATTTCACAATACACAAGTTATTTTCACATCACCTGATTTGGTCTCGTTTTGTAGTGTGCCTGGTGTGTCGCCTGTGAGTGTGCTGCACAGATGCTTTAGACAATGCCTCCGAGTTTAGCCTACCCGCTCCGCACCATGCTACCCAGTTTCTAACAGAGTATCAATTCGTATAGAAGAAATATTCAGTGAAGGCCATAAAGGCGACTCCCTGACTATGTCTATTTGTGGAAGCAAGACTTGCATACAGCAAGTGACCCTGGATGTAACTGTTACTAGATATGGGATACCTGGCAGCATGCCACAGCACCTGTGATCATTCAACATAATGTAACTCCCATTTGAAAGTTGACCAAAGATTGGATTAATCACTGCTGCCGGTGAACCGTGCAAGTGGCAGGATAAGTTTGTAGTGGAACTATCCCAGGCCCCGTGTAAGTTAATACCCTGACAAAGGAAAGAACTGCTCAGTGCGTGTTCACAGTTTTCACCACTAAGAAACACTTCACGTCCCTCACTCCAACATCTGTGTGTGCAAGGTAAATCCCAGGATGTCTTGATGTATTCTTTACCCAACCTTTCATATTTGCCTGCTGGTATATTTTTTAGGCAATACTGAAAATGGAAAGTCGTAACAGGCAGAGTAATCTTACCATGTATGATCCACTCAGTAGCTGGTTTTTCTGCCACTGTGAATGATAATTTCTCCACTTTTTCAATGCTCAGCACCGTATAGTCTGCTCCCCTTTGTGCTATTTTGATCTGTCTATCAGTGAGATTGAATTCTGCAAACAGTGACGTAGTATTGATTAAACGCCAAGGCACATAGCCAGAACGCAGGTTTTGAAGCGTCCGGCCTAATAGCATCATAGAACATAGCTGTGACTGACCATGTTGCAACATGACCAAGTCTTGTTCCATGATGTCTATGACAGAGGATATAATACTGTCCAAAGAATATATCCTGGACGACAGAGTCGTTAACCCATTGTCTACTACAGAGAGAGGTTTCTCTAAATGAATACGATCAATTTCTCGTATTCGTTCTGCAGTCTCTGCTTGGGTGACCTTCCATGCTTCATTATAAGCAGCGTAGATATCAGCATATATGAAATGTTTTTGACGCGGTTTTCTTGGTCCTAGTAAGAATTCCCTAAGGTCTGGGCCTTCTTGAAGTATAGTTAAGTGTTGTTTCACATCCTCTAGTGTAGCTTTCTGTAGCCAATCAAGGCAAAGCTTTCCTACACTGTAAGTTGTTACTACCCCTGGATGCTGTCTTTGGACATAACGTGGGTCTGGCCTATGAAAGGTAAAACCTTGTGTCTTGTTCAAGAAACAATCTTGACAGTTGTTTGTGTCTAAGGGCCAGAGCAACCATTTTTTCCATTCAGGATCTGTTCTGTTATTTTTCAAAATAGTATGCACGTTGACCTCCCCCTGTGTAGTGCTTTCACTTGTAGGTACAGGTATGGACAGAGTGTCCATGTCTTTTATCTTGGCTATTCCAAGGCATGATGTTTGTTGGACAGTGTCGTTCAAAAACATAATTTGCTCAGGGATAATACAGGCTCTAAACAAAGCTTCTATTCCCTGTACTTGGTAATCTTTAGTACGCCAGGAAGTTTTTGTCTCAATGTTGTCTTTCCAAAAGTCATAACGCTGTCTAGACAGTTGGGCAATAAAGGCTGCAGAATAAATCTGTTCGGTATTCGTTAACATACTTTTAATTCCTGTCTTATTGACATTCTTAAAGTAAAATGTCTCTGCATTCGAGATATTAAACCCTGAAAAATATGGAAATTTCATTGCATATGTTTTTGAGCTACCCTTTGGTGGCGTAGGACAATGTTCCCATTGGTTATACATTAATACATTTCTAGGTGTTGCAGATTTATGCAAGAAATGATGACCATAGTGGTTATAACAACACAGTTGTTCATAGTCTGATGAACCTTGTAAATATTAATTATTAGTAAATGCAGTTGACATCTCTAGATCAGACATCATATTATTAACAGTCTCGAAGTCCCAATTTTTAGAAAAGGTACTGGAGGTAATAAAGTCACTTAATGAAATTTTAAATAAATGTGGAATCTTCAAAAGCTCTGATGGACCAAAAATTTCATATTTGGTTTTGTCCCAAACTATACCATCTGGTATAGGAATCGCTGTGATGTTCACTGCTGACAAGTCTCTTGCTTCACGATGGGATGACCCGTGTGGCTGGAGAAGTAAGTTCACTCTTTTACTTGCTCTGTCCATTTGAATATATCTACCATTAATCAGCATACCCAGAGTTATTACCAGAGCTAACCAAAGTCGAAAGAAGAATATTCCCAAAACAATTCATAGTTCAATTCATGGTGAAACCAGATAAGTCTTTTTCAGTAGATGAAAAAAGTCTGTTGCTTGTTCTCAGAAAGTTCTTTGTGCTGGCGTCGTTTCAGGCTCGCTGGGATCCTCAGAAAATGTATCAAAAATCATGAAATAGCCACAAGCAGTTCTGTGAATGGTTGGAATTGCATCCGTATTTGATGAAATTGCTGGAACCAGTTGATCACTTGTTAGTTTGTTGTAAATAGGTGTATCTGGACAAACTGTTATTTGGGTCTCAAGAGGTACAATGTCCATAGCATTGTTGCTTAGTCCTCTATTTCTTTCTGTCGAATCTTCAAAGGTGAATAGTCTCTCAGTTTGAACCTCTTGGATTGTAGCTAGAGGAGTGCGTCTGCTACACTGGCAGAGTCCACTTGGCCTACTGTTCAGTATCGGCCACATAGTGTGGTGTTTGATCAGGTCGATGGACACAAATCTTTTCTCCTTTTTACCAGCAAGGGGTGGCAAAAGTACTGTTCTTGATCTGTGGATTGCTAGGACAGGTACTGGTTGTCTGTAAGAAGGCCCAAATTCCTTCTTTACCGCCATCTTTTCTCTGACTAGATCCCAAGCTTTGGGATCCAGACAGGCCTTGCTGGGACGGCCGGATTTTTCTCAGTGGTGGTCGGCTTCAGGATCACGTTGCTTTGTTGCTTTCTAAGTTCATTTAAGTCTTGTAAAACAGCCAAAAGATCTTTGATATCAAATTGTGCCTTTCATATCTAAGTCCGTAACCAACATTCTAGTCCCAAACAGGGCCTCATATGGAGTGACACCCCCTAGAGAACTTCTTTGCAAGTTGTTAGGTGCGCGCTGGACCCCATATAAATGTTTGATCCACCCACTACCCGAACCTAATACCCTAGCTGTTATAGACTGCTTTATGTCCCGTTTTTTTCTTTCCACAACAGAATTTCCCTCAGGATGGAATGGAGAAGAATACCGCAATGCTACCCCAGACTGGCCATGGCTTCTTTGTAAGCCCTAGAGCTAAATGCAGGAGCTTGGTCAGACTGTTGTGTGCCTAGTGTGTATGTGCCGATAAAGACTCTCAATTCTTTTATAACAGTTCGAGCGTCAGCCGAGCGCTGAGGCCACATCCATAGGAACCTAGAGCACGAATCCACTGCGACCATGATATATTTATAGTTCCCATCCCTTTGTAAGGGACCGCAGTGGTCCAGGTAAACTCAAGCTAATGGTTTATCTGAAATTAACAGGGGTGTCTGCGCAGGACGTTTCACAGCAGAGACTTTCATCTTTTGGCATATCTCACAGTCCAAAACATAATTTCAAGCCTGTTTTCTAATGCCGGGCCACCAGTACCTTTGTTTTAATAATGCTACTGTGGCGGAAACACCTGCATGGGCAGAGGCGAGCCCTTCATGTGCTGCTAGGATTAGCCCTAGTCTATGTTCCATGTTCGGAATTACTCTATCCCCCACTATGTGCAGTCCAGGACTGCCATGTCGACCTGGCCAGTGCAACCACTGACCAGGCCTTATCCTTCCCTTTCTGTACATGTCAGGCATCCCTATGGTGGCCCTAGGTACCCCCCTGGGCTGGGTGCAGTGTATCTGAAAGGTAGGGCATGTACTGAGGTGGGTAACATGCCCTGGTAGTGAATTACAGCCATTTTCGTTTTTTACTGCTGAGAGGCTATCTTGCCCATAGGACAGAATGGGGGAGGCTGTTTACATGCCTATCTTTCTCTAAAGGCAAGATAGAAAATCCAAGTTTGGTATCTCTATGTTCAGAATTTAACTATACATCTTTTTAGCAAGATGGTTTTTAAATTCAATGTGTGAGAATAGCACTTTTTAGAAAGTAGCTATTCTCCTGTTTAACCTTCCTGTGTGCCTGTGTGCAGATTGGCTGACTGGTGTCATGTGATGGGCTAGGTGGCTCCAGGAGTCTGGATGAGTCAGGAGCAGGGTGAATAGGGAGATCTGCTCTAGATGGGTGGGAGGCGTAGCCCCTGGGTTTGAGTAGGGCTGCCTCTGCCAGCACAATGCCGGCTCCACCCCCTGCTGGCCAGGCTGAGGACTCTGCCTCTGCCAGCACAAAGAAGGCTCCACCTCCTGCCGAGCGTCTAACAACCCTTCCCCTCACTCTGAAAGGAACCAGGTGCTCCAGGGCAGAGCACACCCAGGAACCGGTTTGAGCAGGGGAATCCTCCCACTGAAACAAAGAGAGACAAAGACTTGGAGGGGTATAAGAAGAGGACCCCAGACACCTAAACTTTAGATCATCTTGGAATCAAGAAGGAACCTCTGCCAAGGAGAAAGCTGGAAGACTGAAGAGGAAGGACTGTCCTGCTGTGTGTTTGTGGGCTGACTTGCAGTTGCTTTGCTGCCAAGGAGAGGGGAAGGACTTTGCTGTTGCTGTGTCCCCTTGCTTGAAGAGATCTCCAAGGGCCTGAGAAGAGCTGGCCTCCTGTTAAGAAGTCCCAGGAACAAAAGGACTTCACCCCCAGCTTCCCCCTGAACTCTGTTGAGTGAGTTCTGCCCTTCCTAGAGTGCTTCATCCAATTGTGGGGCCTCTGGAAGTTGTGCCTCCTGTTGGGAAGCTAACAAAGAAGAAAGAAGCAAAGGATCTACATTTTTTCACGCACAGCCGGCTTAGCGAGAAACTTTCCGTCGCTCCGCTTGTTAGCGGGCAAAATGTTATCGCTGCGAACATCGTCGCAGAGCCTGCTGCCGCTGAGCCGGATCATCGCTGGAGAAATCGTCGCCCCGCCTGTTAGCGAGCCGAATTTCGTCGCTGCGAACATCGTCGCAGAGCCAGCCCAGATCCCCGCTCCGCTCGTTAGCGGGCAGAATTTGATTGCTGCGAACATCGTCACAGAACCAGCAAAAATCATTGCACCGCTCGTTAGCGTGCCAAATTTTATCGCTGCGAATATCGTCGCAGGGCCAACCCAGATCGTTGCTGGTGAAATTGTCGCCCCGCTCGTTAGTGGGCCGAATTTTGTCGCATCGTGCCTTAGCGAGTAAATTTCTACCGGAAAAGCTACGCCTTGGAATCCATACAAGCATCGCCTCACTCCCCCTACAGACCGGATTCGACGCCCTCGCCCGCTGCGTGCAGCAGGGTTGTCGCCTCGCCTCCCCAGGGTCTCAGGGCTGACGCTGTTGCTTGTTTTTCGATGCCTGAGCGCTGCTAAGAACTTTTATCGCATCACCAGGTACTGTTGGCTAAAATTGACGCTAAGGTGAATGATTTTGTCGCTAAGCTAAGAACTCTTTTTGAAACCATATTCTTGAACTGTGTATGTTGGATTTTTGTCGTTTTGGTCTTGTGTAGTTTATATAAAAGTACGTTATTTATCTACACTGGTGTGGAGTCCATTTGTGGTGTTTTCACTGTGTTACTGTGAGTGTTGGTACAAATACTTTACACATTGCCTTTGATAGCCTAGACTGCTCAGGCCAAGCTACCTAGAGGGTGAGCAGGGGTTATCTTAACAGTGTATCCCCCTTTCCCTGACTAGAAGCAAGGGTCCCTACTTGGACAGTGGTACCTACCCTGCCAACTAGAGACTCCCAGATCTAACATTGGTGGTCAGCGGTGAGGATTAGAACTTGTATTTGTACTTGACCCACAGTAATTGGTGTACATCACTAGTTTAAGTGCAGACCACTACGCAACCACATACCGTGTTTTGTTTTGGTTCTATTTTTGATCTGATCCTTGAGTCATCCAGGCATCATGTCTCCGAAGGGTGAAGCAGCAAGTGATGTTGCAGAACTGGAGTTTGATATTGAAATGTTAAGTGATTACAAAGTAGGTCAACTCAAGCAGTTATGCAGGATCTTTGGATATCCCATGGAGATCAGCTCCAGGAAGGAGGAGCTACGGAAGGCCTTAAGGGCCTGGTGGGAAGCCAAAGAGGCTGGGGAGACAAGTGATGCAGAGGTGGATGAGGATGCACAAGCGGATGGTTTCAGGTCACAGGATCTGCCTGTGTCCAGAGCAGCCTCCAGGGCTGGCAGCAACCATTCAGCTAGAAGTTTTTCCCCAGAGGAGTTGGAGGAAAACCAAAGGGTTAGAGATCATGAGTTAGAAGTCATGAGGCTTGAGTTGAAGCTGATGGAAATGGAAACCCAGAACAAAGTAGAAGAGAGCAAGAAGTTGTATGCCTTGGAAGAATTTAAATTGACCTTGGCACATGAACTAAGGATGAGGGAGCTTGATTTGGAGCTCGTGAGGCTTGAGGCCATGAGTGTCTCAGCTGAAGAAGAAAAATGGGTAGCTCAAGAAGTGAGCTTTGCTGAGTTGGAGGTGGAGTCCAGCTCAGATGGTGGCAGCAAGATTGTAGTTTCTAGTGCTGAGAGAAAGGTACAAACACCCAGAGATGTGGCACCTGACTTGAAGGAGGGGGTTGACATACACCAGGGGGTTCAGGTTTATGATGTAGTTCCAGTGGAGTGCAGTGTCCCTGAAGTAGATTGGGGAACTGGCACAGGGGACCATATTCCTAGTGGTGGGAGGGACACTCTACTGACCCTAGATGAGAGGTACAGGGAGAGGGGTTCCCCCATGGTAGAAACCTTGGTGTGTGAGTGTGAAGACCGCCCAGAAGAGTGTGAGTTGTGTGACAGAGACAGTCAGGTACTGTCTTGCCAATCTCAGGAGAGTGGTGTGGGGTACTTGTGTGAGGCACTGGAGGGTGAGGCAAAGGGTAGCTTGGTTAACAACTGTGGGGGGCTGTGTGATTCATTTGTTGGAGAGCATATTTTAAGTCCCTGTTTTCCAGAGCTTTGCCAACACCCGGTGGAGAGTGAGTTCTCTGGTTCCAGGGAGCTTGCGTTGGAGGCAGACCTTTGGTTGGATGCCAGAGGGTCTGAAGAGGCATTGGGGAGTGATCCCAAAAGGAGTGGCACAGATATCTTCCAGACCTGTGAGGTGGAAGAGGTTCAGTGTAGCCCACTTAGGTCCCAGTGTTTTGGGAGGGGTGTAGGGGCTCACGTCCTGTCTCAGTGGAGAAGGGGTGAGTGTGGGACTGTGGGTCCCCAGGTGCCCGAAACCCAGTCTCAGGGCCTGGAGGGTTCCTTAAGGGAACACCAGGTTGGGGGCCTAGACAGTGCTAGTAGGCCATTTGAGGAGGATCTCCTAGTGTCAGGAGAACCTGGAGCCTCAGTAAACAGAGCTCCAGTGGTTCTGGTGTCTGGCGGTACCGCTCCAGTTGAGAGGGTGCAAAAGTGCAGACTGAGGGGTGAGAGGGGGATGTGTTCCCCAGTGGGAGAACCAGTGGGTCAGGGGCCAGCCAGAAGGGCTGAGTCCCCTAGGAGTGACCATGGTGACTTCTGTCCTGGGGGATCTTTGCACGCTCTCAGGTGGACAGGGGCCGGGAGATCTGCGCCAGGCAGACTGTCACGAGACACATGAGTCATGTGTCACCCTCGGGGAGATACTGTGTGAGTCCCCAGAAGTCCTGGCATGCCAGGCAGGTGTGCAGCCGCAGGGTTTAGTCCCTGGGTTGGGAGGCCAGGTCCAGGATCTGCTGACCTGGAGGGAAGGACATCTGTAAGCTGTGTCCTGACCGGTTTGGCTTCCAGGGGCACCACTCCAGTGGGGAGGGTGCAGCACTCTGGAAGGGGGTACAGAGGGAGAGAGTCCTCGCCTCTGACCCCGGTGCAACCTGAGGGTTTAGACCCTAGGTTGGGAGACCAGTTGCTGGAGAGAGGTCCTGAACTGGTGGGTGAGTTGTGTTCTAAGGGTGACTCTCCGGGGAGGAGAGGGAAGGACCCCAGAAGGAGAGGTAGGGGGAGGAGAGCCCTGCCCGTGACCTCTGGTCAGCCTGAGGGTACAGACCCTGGGCTGGCGGGCCAGTGTCAGGATGCCCTAACTGACTTGGCAGGAGGGAGAGTGGAGGAAAGGTGCCAGGCACCTGGGGCTACTGCCCCCCACTTTCTGACACCACAGAGGTTAGAGAGGCCTGACAGGCATGAGGCCTGGCTCTCATCACTGACAGTTGTCAGTGGCCCCTGTGGCTGGTTGTCCTGGTGGACAGGGTTGCCCCTGGAAGGGGGGCAGGAGTTACACCCTGGGGGTGGACTGGGCCACACCGTTGTGTTGGCCATGTGGGTACTGTCTACCAGTATGGACACATCTGTGATGGAGGTCCTGGTGCGCCAGGCAAGTGTTCAACCGCAGGGGTTGGTCCCTGGGTTGGGAAGCCAGGTGTAGGTGTTGCCTGACCTGGAGGGAGGGACATCTGTAAGCAGTGTCTCTACCAGTTTGTCTTTGAGGTGTATCACTCCGAGTGGGAGGGTGCAGACTTCTGGAAGGGGGTGCAGAGGGAGGGAGTCCTCACCTCTGACCCCGGTTCACCTGGAGGGTGTGGACCCTAGGTTGGAGGGCCAGGTCTGGGGTGTCCCCCCTGACCTGGAATCCCATTTGCAGGATAGAACCCCTGAACTGGTGGGCGAATGGTGCAGGACACCTGCCACAGGTGCCCTGACTATTCTAGAAGGGGGTACCGCTCCAGGTGGGAGGGTACAGAGCCCCAAGGAAGAGGAGGAACGGGTTTGGAACGGCCCACCCCAGCCTCCTGTCCAGCCAGCGGATAAAGGCCTGGGGCTGGTGGGTCAGTGCCAGGTTGTCAGACCCGACCTGACAAGGAAGGGAGTGGACAAAGGGTGCAAAGCACCTGGGGCTACTGCCCCCCACCCTCTGACGCCACAGGGGTTTGAGAGCCCTGAGAGGCATAAGGCCTGGGTCTCATCCCTGACCACTGTCACTGGTCCCTGCGGCTTGCTGTCTGTCTGTTGGGACACACCTGTGAGCAAGTTAAGGCTAGGTGCTGCACAGGTGGTGTCCACAGGTGAGGAGAAGGGTTCCACATGGGTTGGCTTGGTGGACCCTGAGGTTATGGATGGAGAGATCCAACCGGGTTCAGGAAGGCGTAGAACAGGAATAGTGCCCTGCTGTTTGGGCCAGTTTCCGTGTTCTATCGCCCTAAGCAGGGAATCCCATCGAGGTATCGCTTGGTCTTACCTGGCTTTAGGCTGGAAGGGGGTTGTGTTGGAAATGGCCCTTTTTGCAGGGTTATCCCCAAACTTTTTGCTTCTTCCTCCTTTATTTTTTCTGACCCGTGGTTGTTGGCAATAGGACTCTGGGCACTTTACCACTGCTGATCAGTGCTAAAGTGCATATGCTCTTTGTATAAATTGTTATATTGATTGGTTATCCATGATTCGTATATTTGTTTCACCTGTCAGCCCCTAGTAAAGTGCACTGAATGTGCCAGGGCTGGTGATTCAAATGCTACTAGTGGGCCTGCAGCACTGATTGTGCCACCCACAGGAGTAGCCCTAAAATGATGTCTTAGGCCTGCTTGCAGTGCCTATGTGCAGTCCAGGACTTCCATGTCGACCTGGCCAGTGCAACCACTGACCATGCCTTCTCCTTCCCTTTCTGTACATGTCAGGCATCCCTATGGTGGTCCTAGGTACCCCCCTGGGCTGGGTGCAGTGTATCTGAAAGGTAGGGCATGTACTGAGGTGGGTAACATGCCCTGGTAGTGAATTACAGCCATTTTCGTTTTTCACTGCTGAGAGGCTATCTTGCCCATAGGACAGAATGGGGGAGGCTGTTTACATGCCTATCTTCCCCTAAAGGCAAGATAGAAAATCCAAGTTTGGTATCTCTGTGTTCAAAATTTAACTATACATCTTTTTAGCAAGATGGTTTTTACATTCAATGTGTGAGAATAGCACTTTTTAGAAAGTAGCTATTCTCCTGTTTAACCTTCCTGTGTGCCTGTGTGCAGATTGGCTGACTTGTGTCATGTGATGGGCTAGGTGGCTCCAGGAGTCTGGATGAGTAAGCAGCAGGGTGAATAGGGAGATCTGCTCTAGATGGGTGGGAGGAGTAACGTTTGAGTAGGGCTGCCTCTGCCAGCACAATGCCGGCTCCACCCCCTGCTGGCCAGGCTGAGGACTCTGCCTCTGTCACACAAAGAAGGCTCCACCTCCTGCCGAGCGTCTAACGACCCTGCCCCTCACACTGAAAGGAACCAGGTGCTCCAGGGCAGACCACACCCAGGAACCGGTTTGAGCAGGGGAATTCCCCCACCAAAACAAAGGGAGACAAAGACTTGGAGGGGTATAAGAAGAGGACTCCAGACACCTGAACTTTAGATCATCCTGGAATCAAGAAGGAACCTCTGCCAAGGAGAAAGCTGGAAGACTGAAGAGGAAGGACTGTCCTGCTGTGTGTTTGTGGGCTGACCTGCAGTTGCTTTGCTGCCAAGGAGATGGGAAGGACTTTGCTGTTGCTGTGTCCCCTTGCTTGAAGAGATCTCCAAGGGCCTGAAAAGAGCTGGCCTCCTGTTAAGAAGTCCCAGGAACAAAAGGACTTCACCCCCAGCTTCCCCCTGAACTCTGTTGAGTGAGTTCTGCCCTTCCTAGAGTGCTTGATCCAATTGTGGGGCCTCTGGAAGTTGTGCCTGCTGTTGGGAAGCTGACCAAGAAGAAAGAAGCAAAGGATCTACACTTTTTCACGCACAGCCGGCTTAGCGAGAAAATTTCCGTCGCTCCGCTTGTTAGCAGGCAAAATGTTATCGCTGCGAACATCGTCGCAGAGCCTGCTGCCGCTGAGCCGGATCATCGGTGGAGAAATCGTCGCCCCGCCCGTTAGCGGGCCGAATTTTGTCGCTGCGAACATCGTCGCAGAGCCAGCCCAGATCCCCGCTCCGCTCGTTAGCGGGCAGAATTTGATTGCTGCGAACATTGTCGCAGAGCCTGCCGCCGCTGGGTGAGATCGTCGCAGAGCCAGCCAAGATCATCGCACCACTCGTTAGCGTGCAGAATTTGATCGCTGCGAACATCGTCACAGAACCAGCCAAAATCATTGCACCGCTTGTTAGCGTGCCAAATTTTATCGCTGCGAATATCGTCGCAGGGCCAACCCAGATCGTTGCTGGTGAAATTGTCGCCCCGCTCGTTAGCGGGCCGAATTTTGTCGCATCGTGCCTTAGCGAGTAAATTTCTACCGGAAAAGCTACGCCTTGGAATCCATACAAGCATCGCCTCACTCCCCAGACAGACCGGATTCGACGCCCACGCCCGCTGCGTGCAGCAGGGTTGTCGCCTCGCCTCCCCAGGGTCTCAGGACTGACGCTGTTGCTTGTTTTTCGATGCCTGAGCGCCGCTAAGAACTTTTATCGCATCACCAGGTACTGTTGGCTAAAATTGACGCTAAGGTGAATGATTTTGTCGCTAAGCTAAGAACTTTTTTTGAAACCATATTCTTGAACTGTGTATGTTGGATTTTTGTCGTTTTGGTCTTGTGTAGTTTATATAAAAGTACTATATTTATCTACACTGGTGTGGAGTCCATTTGTGGTGTTTTCACTCTGTTACTGTGAGTGTTGGTACAAATACTTTACACATTGCCTTTGATAGCCTAGACTGCTCAAGCCAAGCTACCTAGAGGGTGAGCAGGGGTTATCTTAACAGTGTATCCCCCTTTCCCTGACTAGAAGCAATGGTCCCTACTTGGACAGTGGTACCTACCCTGCCAACTAGAGACCCCCAGATCTAACACTCTGTCAATAGCAGGCCGCATTTCCCTAGTTAAAATGTCTATACTTCCCTTGTGAGTATTTTTCTTTCTAAATCTTCCTCTAAAAATACCAATTTCATATTTCAATGAATTGGATAAATTTATCCCTGAGATTCTATGGGCAAAAAAAAAAACACGGGTCAAAGTATCCATTCTACAACTAGACATAGAGCAGGAGAATGCTAGCATTACCCCACTTTTCCACCTATTACCAAGCTGCGTTAGTTAGTCTACTAACTCAACTAGCAGTCCCCACTACGAAATTTAATAGCTTCATGTTAAATCTTATTCCAACAGAAAATGCAATTAGGCTATCAGCATTTCTGTGCATTACAAAATTACCCAAGAAAACAAGATGTAAGGTCATAAATTTAATCACAACACGTACTCAGCGGTATTATACAACCTATAATGTTCCAACATAGCACGCATACACCTCTCTTCAAGTCTGTGAGTTATGGGGTCTCCAGCTTTCTCAAAGGGGACTTCAGTCCTATAACAATCTAGGGTTTTGGAAGCTAGGCAATTTTTATAACTGTACCCATTTGTTAAGATGAGAATAATTTGTCTTGCAATTCAAACCCAAAAGTCAAGACCTTTGTTTAAGCTTTAGACAAATAACAGGCCTTCCTAAGAACAATTACACAACGATTAATGAGAGGGAAAAAACAACCCTATAAGCATTCTTTGAGAAGAACTTGAGTGGTGTTGGAAATTGGCATTGGTTACTGCGCCAGGGCATGAGCAAGAAGCTTATTGAAGAAATGCTCCCAAAAATTGCTCTGGAAACAAACTGTTGGTTTAATATTAAGGAATGGCAGCAAGTTTGCAAGTTTGAGAATAAAGCTTTGCGGGTGGCCAACTTTAAGAGAATGTCCTTTGTGTCTAGATGCTTGGTCTATTACACTCCCCTTAAAGTGCACAAATGGTTCCCATCAATTCCTAACCAATGTTTAAGATGCAGTATGGTCGGGGCAGGAGACTGGGTACATATATTTTTTACATGTCCTAGACTGCAACACTTTTGGGAGGAAGTGTTTAGGTCAATTAGTCATTGCATGTCCTTGATTATCCTACCCTCAACATCGCTGGCCTTATTTGGGTTTTCTCATACAGGTAGTCAGTGCCAAAATATCGACACTATTTTGTTTTCATAGCAATTGTGGTAGCTAGATCCCTGGTGTTGCAAAATTGGAGCTCACTGAGGGTACCTACAATGGGCCAGTGGCTTCCTAAGCTGGACCAGACCTATCAATTTGAAGAGGCCTACGCAGAAAGGGTAGGGACACTTTGTACATTTAGGGCTACTTGGGAAAGCTATGTTTTAGTTACTTATGCAAATTAAAAACATGAAATGTAGGTTATCTTTGGTATAATGAAATACGATTTCTTTTTATTATGTATTGTTTTTTTGACCTAATACCATTATGCTGCTGCCAGTTAATAGAAATATTGTATGCCCATGTTTATCTTCATAGGAGGTAAGTCATGTTTTGATATAGGCAACGCTGGTTATGTACTATGTAAAATGTAATATGAATTTATGCTATTTATTGTCTAATGAATTATGAGATTGGTTATTATGAAATGTTTTTCTTTTTTCTTGTATCATGATTATTATGTCTGTTTTTTCTGCCCAATTAAAATAAAACATTTTAAAAAAATTAAACAATTAGTAATACACCAATTCAAACATGTTAAAAGTTGAAGTACAAACACTTTACTACTGATGGTGGGTGATCAGAGTTCTAATGCCTGCAAAAGATAGGGTTCATAAAAAATGCAAAACAATCCATGATGAGTGTATACGAAAGGCGGATTTCCTACAGTGCTTCATATCATATATAATGTTTCTAAGCACTCGAGTTTACCTGTTATCATGTGTGATGGTACTGTTGTACAACTAGGTCATCATATCAATGAGCTGCACAAGAAAAAGAGTCTGCATGCATTTGTTTAAAGTAGTTTTGTCAACAGTTCACAAAAGCCTTGCATTCAACAGAACAACGCTTTCTGTTTATGGTGTTCCCAGTGCTGCACAAACAATGGGGCAGATTTGCAAGCCCCTTGCGCAACTTTTGCGTCACTTTTTCCATGTTAAAAATGACGCAAAAGTGGCGCAAGGGGCTTGTAAATAAGCCCCAATCTTTGTAGAAGTTGATGTTTTTTGGTTAACGCTAACTGTGAGACTAGTCAGATTTCTGAAACTCTGAAAATGGAAATATTTTTAGATGAAACAACTTTGTCATCTATCTTACCATCGAAACTCTGATGGCTAAACGCTATTTGTGACATTTTTGTTTCGGAAATATATTTACACGACATCATTGGAGATTACACAGTTATATTTATTTTATTTTATTTATATTCTTTGCATTTTGAACTCCGCTGTTTCCTAAATGTACTTGCAGATCACCAAACTGCATGGTCAAAATAGTTCGGCATACTTCAATTAAGGCCAAGGAACTCTGGGCAAACATGGATTTCTTTTTGCTTTCTTGGCTCAAAGTGGCGCATGGCGGTAAAGCTGGCAGCTTACCTATTGCACGAGGAATGGTGCAATGCCTTTAAGAAACAGAGGGGCAGATTTATGTTAACTGGCGCATCCTGCATATCAGCAGGGATGCGCCAATTATTATGTGCCACAGCTGCGCCACCATGGATGCGCCGCATTTATAATGCGGCGCACCATGGGGCAAAAACGGCACAGATGCGTGACGCATCTGTGCCGTAAAAGTGGCGCATTGCTGGAGTTGCGTCGCAAGCGCGACGCAGCTCCAGCAATGTTCTGGGGGGCCCTATCTGTACAATGCTGCGTCAATCCTTACGCCTGCTTCAAGCAGGCGCAGGGTTTTGACGCAGCATGGGCCTAAAAGTGACTGAGTGAAATCTTGTAGATTTCACTCAGCCACTTTTAGGAGGCGTTCCTGCGCCGGAACGCCCCCACCTGCCCTGGAACGCCTACATGTGGCGCAGGGGTTTACAACGTGACGCATCTCCCAGATGCGTCACGTTGTAAATACCCCGCACCATGGCGCAGGATTTGCGCCGCTGCTGCGTCACAAAAGTGACGCAACGGCGGCGCAAAAGTGGCGCAAGTGCAACATAAATCTGCCCCAGAGAGACTGAATTATGGGCATTTGCCTTGTGTGAGTCACTTCCTCACTCAGTTTCTATGAATACACATCTCTGAAGTGTGGAGTCTGCCATGAAAGGATGACGCCACAGCTTCATCAGTTGCAAAGGTGTTTTCCGATGAAGTGAAATAACTATATAATGAACAGACCGTTAGGCATTTTATTCTAGAAGAAAATGCAAAATCTTTCGACACATCTGAAAAAACGCAAATTTGAAAAATGGATCATAACTGTTTACGCTGGATATTCATGTATTTGTTGAAGCAGTCAAATTGCAATGACTTGCAATGATGACAATGATGAACCCTTTTGCTAAAAATGTAATTAATAGAGAAGCCTGTTTCTGTATACTTCTCCCCACGGCCGGACTGGGAGCCAAGAGCAGCCCTGCAAATGTTGTCAGACCAGCCTTCGTGTTGCACGTTGTGGGCAAGCGCAGCAAGCTAGCCGGACCAGTGCAATTGGGGTTTGCAGGGGTTCTGGAATAGTGCAAATGTGGCGTGTTTTAGAACACATCTTTCGTTATAGAATCTGGTCCAATCTTTGACTGGGGGGGATGGTTAGAGATTGGAGATTTTAGATATGGCTGTATGGCTCAAAGAATGAATGATTAGTTGGATGGGTGAGGAGTGTGTAGTGAATGCATAAGAATGGATGACCAAGGGTAAGTGCTCTGGTTTCATTTTAGCTTTTGCATTAAAACATCACATTCCCCAATTCTTGTGGAACATGCATAGAATTATTGTATTTAACACAGTGCCCTAATTTAGCATCTCAAAGAATTAAACACAAAGAAAGCATTATGCTTTGGTCTTAAATTGGCAAACGAAAAGATAACCATGTAGTGCCCAATTGCACAATGTAAAACCAGGAAGCACTGCATCTATCCCGGCTTTCACTTGACCACATAATGTCATCCAAGACAATTACTTTTTTCACAGTGCCTCCTATGAAATGCTTCAGTTTAGGTTGGGTGCTGCTGTTGGAATGTGGATTATTAGTAGTAGTAAATATGCATCTACCACTGGCAATAAGGCCACTAATACAGTCTAGGCCTCATTACAGGTCTCAATAAATTATTCCCATGCTCAACCCTTGGTATCTTGGTTGCGAGCAGGGAAACTTAAATTAAGAGACAGGTTTGTAAAACATTTAAAAATAGCTATACAGTGAATAATAAGACAAAATGCACTACAAAACTCCTACACCAGTTTATAAAAATAGGACATATTTGTAGCTTTAGAATAACACCAAAATGACAAAACTACAATGCAGGGAAACGGAGATATTTTTTAAAGATTTAGCACTAAATAGCACTTATAAACCTATAGTGCCACTCTGGGCCATCTGGGTGCGCGTGACCAGGACAAAGTAAAGTTTCAGGCTGACCGCGATGGAGCCCTGCATGAATACCCCATGCAGTAGGCCTTGGTCAAAATCTTACCTTTGTACTTAGAAACTTTTCTGGAGCTTTTTCTGTAGGGGTCCCTCGATGCTCTTCACCAGGTCTGATTTGGTGAAGGTTCGCTGGCTTGCTTTTCAGGGAGCTCCCAGTCAAACTCTGGAAGTCGGACCTCCGGAACGTTACAGTGTGGTGAATTTGCTTTAGAGGGTCCAAAGTGTCCAAAACACAATCCAAGTGTCTGGAATTTCTAAGATGGTCCTTGAAAGGATGGGATCACAATTCCAGTAATGCACCTGGACAAAACCCTTACAAATCCACTGGACAGGCACAGGATTCTTGGTGGCGAGGGTCCAAGTGAGCTCTGTTAACCCGTAGCTTGCAGGAAACCCACTCTTTATTCCTCTTGAAGCAAGGTAAATCCTAAAGGCTGTTACCACCAGTAACAGTCAGCTAAAAATGGGGGTGCACAGGGCACAAAGGATGACTTTACAACAACTGCACAAAAAACAAAACTATAATGTTACACAATCTATGGTAATACCCTAGCACACATTCAGAGACAAAAGACAACTGACTTTCCTTGTGATTTACTAATAGCCTTGCCGTCAGCAGTAGAGGGGGGTAATGAATGTTTCTAAGTTCATGATTAGAATCACTTCTAAAAATGTTGTTTAGTGGAGCAAAGGCCACATAGTAAAGAAATACAGTGTTCTGAATTTTTAAAAAGTTTTCACTATATGTGTACTGGACTCTCTAAGCCATGCAACAGCAGACCCCTCACACTCCAACTCCCCTATCCCGGTAAAGGTCAGCGTTGTTCAGGGCGATCCTGCAGAAGACAGGAACCAACCAAATGGAAAACTAATTCATTTTGAAGCGAACATTGTCTGACAAGCATGCTTTGAAATATTTTGTTTGGCATTATTTGTAAATAAAGAAAATGTTGCAGTCAACAAACACGGTGGAACCAATCCGGAGTCTGCTATGAAAATGCCTGATATGGCCAGTCCAGGCATGCATATCCCGTTATGCACCTACAAATAAGAAACTAATGAAGCTATTTACCCATTTTTAAAGAAATTGCATCTATACAGCACATGCACTCACTTGGTAACGCTGTGGGATAGCTTATGCCATTGACATTGTAATTCGAAGCACATATGACCATATGACAACTTCCTCTTTGTTTTTCCTCACTATGCTCTCTGCTATGCATGCTGTTATATGTGAAGTTATTTAGTTAGTGCATGTGATGTAAACAGCATAGTTTCTTGGAAAAAAAACAATTGGACACCTACTTATTCAGCATGCGCATGACCTAGATTGGAATCATTATAGAACTCCTGGTGGCATTTACATTACCTCTTACTAGGCAAAGTCCTTACTATCAGGTAGCCCTCACTTCTAAAGCAGAAACTCCAGAATTCATAACACAGATAGGCCACCATATACCATTAAGAAGTGAAATTAAAGGGGCTGACCTAACCAACATCCTCTAGTTGTTTTCCTAAACATTTTAAACCCAAAAAACTTCATGTCATACTGACACCGAACTCCAGGTCCCGTCATTCATTGTAGTGCATGTAACAACAACATTGTGGCTTAAGCAATTGGGTGTCTCTTTCCTTCCAGTGCCATCTAAAATTACTATGACCTACGCCTAGCAGATCAACCAGGGACAAGATAGCATCTAGAACAAAGAATAGGGTGTCTCACTGATGGAACTCTCTGGCGCTCCTGTTTGGCATCAGGTTCTGAAAAATGGGTTTTAGCAATCTGTGATTTCTTCAGAACTTGCTTCTTCACACATTAACTTGAAATGTCAGAGGGTGTTGAAGTTTAAGTTGATCCTCGTGCATTTAACTTCATGGTAGATAAAGTTATTTCAGTAATACTCCATATTATGGAATGGGAAGAGGTAGACTGGTGCACAGAGAACATTTTCTATTACTCTTTTACCCCTAATTCCTTAATATTTTCCTTACCTTTTGCCCACGTGCGCTAAATAGGCCATTAGCAGAGACTTGGATATGTCACAAGGTGTTGGATGTGGATGTCCCTGTCGCTTACCGCTGCCACCAAATGCTGAAGGCGTGCGTTCCCAACACCTCGCTTCAACGTTAGGCTAAGTAAGGACACCGTCTGAGATAGCCCTGCTCACCCCCTTAGTAGCTTGGCACGAGCAGCCAGGCTTATCTCCAAGGCACGAGTGTTCAGTATGTGCAACCACGCTCACAGTAACCCCATCTTGTCATCATAAATAGACTCTGCACGTGTATTGATAAAAATGAGTATAATCTTTATATAAGCAATTATATGCTACGACCACACGATACAAAATCAACATATAAGAATGGGTAGTATTCTTTCCAGTGGGTTGGTAGGTTCTAATCCCAACCACCGCTTCTTAACCAACAGTTAAGCTCACTTCTAACCGTTTCTCAAACGGTTAGGTAAGTCGTATTGCTAGAATCACACACGTTGCAACAGGAGACAATACTGCAATGCGTACTGATATTCCCTTATACTGTTCAACAGAGAAACAATACCACACGTAGTGCCACAGTCATGTACTTGCAAGTTGAGGAATAATGCAATGCGTATTACCATCAGCATGCCCTGTACCAGGAAGAAACAAAGCAATGAGTCATGCTACAATCCGGTACGGTGCAAAAAAGAAATAATACACTGTGCCACGTTATACTCAGATACTGTGCACTGAAGTAATAATGCAATGTGCCACATTACAATCAGGTAATATGCAAGGGAGAAACAACGTACTGCGTAGTGCATGAAGTATAAAGTTCGTCAGGCACAAATGTGGTCAGGCGTCATACGACAGTTCGATAGTTCGTTAGCAGCAATTATGCAAAGTGTAATACGACAGTTTTACATGCTGAGTTAACAGTGCTCCCGTTATCGATCAAATGTTGACTCAAAAAGTACTACTTCCCACTCCGGCCCCAGTACTGCCCCATCCTGGGTCAGCATGGGCCGGGATCCGAGCCGAAGCAACGGCTAGCTCAGCTCACTGAAGCGGGAGGCCGAAAGAGTGTCCCTCCGGGCCCGCACGCCAGCCCAGGTGTTGATCCACGTTACCTGGGGGGCGCGATCCCATTCTCCTCCCTGACGTCAGCGACTTGGGCCTTGATCCAGAACTCCATCATGGGCTGCAGCGGACTCGGACTGGTGGCTCAGTTCTTCTGTGGCTGCCGGTCCAGGCCGCTGCTGATTGACTCCGAGGGCCCCGATGACTTGGCCCTCACGCCGGCGATCTCAGTCCACACCAAGACCCGCCTTCAGCACTGTGGAGACCTTACTTCAATTTGGTGCACACCCGAACCCAGCACTCCTCACCAGCACCTTCAGGTTGCACTTCGACACGCACACCGCGCGTCCGAGACTCGCCTCTTCTTTGGTGCTAACGACGATCCAGCACTCTTCACCAACGCTCCGCTTGCACCTCAACACGCACCCTGCGCGTTTGAGTCTCTACTCTTCTCCCAGTGCACACGATGTCCAAGCACTCTTCCGCAATGCTCTGGCTGCACCACGAAACGCACTCTTGCGCGTCTGAGTCTCACCTCTTCTGCTGGTGCACACAATATCCAGGCACTCTTCCCTAACACCCGGGCTGCACCGCGACACGCACCCAGCACGTCCAAGACCCACTTCCTCTGTTGGAACACACAATGTCCAGGTGTTTCTCACCAATGCCCTGGCTGCACCTCGACACGCAGACCGCGCGTCCGAGTCTAGCTTCTTCCTTGGTGCACACGAGGCCCAGGTGCTCCTCACCAACACCCAGGCTGCACCACGACAAGCTCCCAGCGTGTCCGAGTTTCCCTTGAAACTCCAGGTGCTCAAAATCACGGGGCACGACTTGCGACGGTCTCAGGCTAGACAGAGCACACGCACCCACGACATATCTGAGAGTCTTCTCTGGAATCTTTTATATTCCTGTGTTTCCAAAACAGGGAGCCAGCTCACCTCTGGCCCTTGGGGTTGCAAGACACAGCACAAAGCACGGTCTTCTTCAAGCAGCTGGACCCAGTGCCTCCATGCACAGTCCCAACAGCCTCTTCCGTAGTTAGAACAGCAAACTGCAGACCAGCCACAGATCACGAAGCAAGGATTGGTCTATCCACAGCAGTCTCTTCAGTTGCTCCTTCTTTAGCAGAGGTTCCTCTTGACCACAGAATGGGTCCAAGCCTTTCAAGTCCCAATCCATATCTATTTCATTCCAACGTCCAGGGGTTTCAGCTCTCATAGTTAAACCCCTTACTGTCTTTGAAGTTTGTATGTGCTCAGGGGTCCCTCACCCCTCCCTAAATCAGTTCTGGGTGTCTCCCTTCCAGTGTCACCTCTCTCCCTTTGATACTGGGGGTCTGGCTCCTTAATCACTCAGCAGGAGATGGGTCAATTGGTTTAAAGCACAAGCCCAGGCCTTTTCACCTCCTGGGATTCTCATCCCCCTGCTCTCCAGATGCAAGGCAGACTGATGCCATCTCAGCCCCTCCCTGGGTCAAGACCTCTCCCAGCTCCTCTCACCTTTCAGTTCCACATTTCAGAGATACACAGAAATCCTCAGAGCACAAACTCAGCCACTTTCTAAAAGAATGACTTATAAACACACAGTGACAAAACCACCTTCAAAGAAAGATGCATTATGATGCTGTGAGTTCATACATACGAAACTTCACCTCTCCATTATAAACTGACAGGAAACTAGGCTAACAAACACAACACCCAGCCTCCCTATTCTGTCCTATGGGCAGAATGGCCTTTCAGCAGTGAAAATTTAAATGGAGAGTTTTTCACTGTCAGAACATAACACCCACACAGTTTATGTTCTGCCTGTTACCTACACTGCACCCTGCCCAGGGGTTACCTGGTACCTACCACAGGGGTGCTCCATGTGTATGTAAAAGGGAAAGTCAGGCCTGACAAGTGGTCGCACTTGTCAGGACTACATGCTAACTTAGCATTCTGCATGCAGGCCCTACACTGAAGGCCTGAGTTCCCTTCTCTGCACGCCCTTGCATTACTAGCCCTTGCACACACAGTGCACATCACTAGGGACTTTTACTAGTAAGGCAAACATACCAATCATGGCCAACCAATTACCATCGTACTTTACAGAGGGAACACTTGTACTGTGACACTGATCAGCAGTGGCAAAGTACCCAAAGCATCTAAAACTGAGATGGTAGAGGCAAAAAGCCACGGGTAATCACGCCAAGATATGCCAGGTCTAACACAAGTCCCCTCCAGCTGAAAAGCTGACCCACCGTCAGAGGGGTTCTCATCTCTAAGGCGTAAAAATCTGGACAGACCATCAGCATTGGCGTGTTCTTTTCCTGGATGGTGTTCCACCGTGAAGTACATCCCCTGTAGGGAGATGGACCACCTCAACAGCTTTGGGTTCTCACACCACATCCCAGGGACTTTTACTAGTTAAGCAAACCCAATCATGGCCAACCAAACACCATTACAGTTTACATAGGGACCTCCTCTACTTTGACACTGATCAGCAGTGGCAAAGTACCGAAAGCATCTAAATTGGCATCTCTAGGTCAGGAAAACGGTCTTGGGGGAAAGCAAAATGTTTAGGGAACTTTAACCAAAAAGGCCAAGTCCTACACAAGGGTAGTGGTATTTAAAGGTGTATGGGTTCAGTGGCAGCAACTTCCTAAATCAGAGGAATTTTGAAAACTCTTAGTGTTATTACACAAAAGGGTTTAGCAAATTAAATAAAGTCCTTCAGTAGGAGGCTGTGTGGGTAAGTCATCCAAATCTATGTTTGTAAAAACAGGATCTACAGGAGCATTATGAGACAGTTTTTTACATTATATCGTGAAAGTCATATACCTGTCAGTTGAGAGTTCAAGATTATGTATTATGAGCACATTCTTCAACAAAATGTCTCCGCTGAGCTAATTAATTATCATCAGCAGTAATCACTTCAGAGTTTTGCACAACACATGTATTCCTTATAAATTAATTGACGTGTTAAAAATGTTTTAAGAAGTAAATGCTGGACTATGAATAACCACTTAAAAACAGCAAAATGATTTGCGCTACATTTCGCACTTTTTGTGCTATTTGCATAATAATGAATACAACAATCATTTTTGCCCCAAACTAAGCCCTACCTTTCAAATATAAGAGATAAAGAAGAAATATTACCTCAATTTGTTATTTTCTAGATAGAGCAGCAATGGTGCAAAATCACTTTGCTATATGATGTATCCTGGTATAAATCTTTGCTTTGGAGCAAATATAATTTATCACATTCGACAAGCAGCAAACGTGCTTACGTAGTGGTCCTAAACCTTTTAATTACCACCAATACAAAGACTCCAGTCCTTAACATGGTCCATCATGAGGACCTTATAAATTTAACCAACTCGTCAAAATGATTCACCGCACACTGAATACATTTTTCCTATAAAGTTCAGCCAATATTATATTCTGATTAAAACAAAATGTACCCAGTTGGTGTTCTGGATGCAACACTAGAAAAGGCGTATTTCATAGATAGGGGGTGGCTTCTCCACTTGGGTGAAGGAGCGTCGCCCCACTGCTTTCTCACAGTGTGAGAAGTAGAAACATAAAATGATAATAGCTACCATTTTATATTTCTGCTTCTCGCACTGCGAGAAAGTAGAACATAAGAGTTTGGTAGCGGGCGGGCGGGTAGGCGGTGCTGCTAGCAGGGGAGGAGTGGTGTGCCCACTCCTGAGGGCACAATGACTGTTTGGTCGGCCTTCTGGGGGCCGCCCAAACCAGTCATGCGCACTATGCCCTTCCTCCATGCAGGCTGCAATGCAGCCTACTTGGAGAAAATGGCCTCCTCGTAAACTGCTGGCTGAGCGAAGTCCCAACCAATCACAACGCTGCCATTGCAGCATTGTGATTGGCTTACGGGAGGGGAGCGAGGTTGCCTGCTTCCTGTTCCTGCCGGAAGCAAGAGAGCAAGAGTAGGCGCTGAGCAGGAATGGCGCTGGGAAAACTCTGGACCTGGCCGGCGGACATTAAAGTTATTTTCTATTTTCATATTATTAACCCTCCCTCCCACCTCCCTCCATGACCCCCACCCCCACACCTGCGATTAATGCCAGCCGCGAATGTTCATAGATGAAATTGTGTGCACCTGAAACATTGAGCAACTGCAGAAGGAATACCCATCATAAATTGGATACAGTGAGAAATAATGACTAATATAAAAATATTGTCCTTAAAGAAATACCATAAAGAAATGCCAAGAATAATTGCTGCAAGCAGTACTGAACAAATTAATGCCCCACTGTACTTTTCTGCAAAGGAATAATGCGCATCAGAATACTGTGTCACTGTCAACGAGCCATGCTCCACAGAATTCTGGGCCATATTCTTAATGATAATTTCGGTCATAAACATAAGTTTACCACTGAATTTAACTGATTCTGGGACGACGGGCAGGTGGTCGGTCTAAATGACAAAAACTGCACATTGGAACCCACTTTTGCTATTCTTCACAAAACAAATGTAGTCAGTCAGTTCACAACTCAGGATGGAGAGATGTGAGGGTTCACGTCCCTGCAGTGCAGACGCCACAATACCTCAATGGAGGAGAAGATAACAATGCAGATGAAAGTCTTCGGCAATAATATTGCATAACTTGACATAAGGTAACAAAAGAAGGCACGACATAGCACGTAGTGATATGTACCGAAAGAATGTGAAATTTCCAACTCTAACATTGTAAATGTTTTGTTGTTGTAGGGCAATAGGGTACTTGTTTGACCTGCCTATAATGTAAAAAAATAGAATCATATGAATGCAAATATCTGAGTGGATTTTAGTCTTTTGTACTGAGCACAATGTAAAAGTAATACACATTTATTTAGCATTTGTTTTCAACAACATTTCCTCTCTGAAAAGAAATGTGCCTTTTTTTAAAAATCCCACTGCATTTTACACATTTAAAAACAGGGAACCGCAGTGCAATTCGTAGTTGCCTTTGTGTGCGCTGGCAAACCTTTAAGACACACGAGCCCCAATTAGAACGGGCCATATGGCAGAGGGTATGTGCCACACTTTGTTAAATATCATGACCCATGGGTGACATATTCCTTCGCAGCCTCGTTTATATCCGTCCAGCCGAAGTGCAGCCTTTCGGACATTATTCGCTCCAGCGGTGTCTCCGATTCTGCATGAACGGCTAAGCCGAGCATGATTTATTCAAAACCGCATCTCTTTTCTGCAAGATGCGGTTTTACGCAGTTTGAGAGATGGCACAGTCAGCATTTCTTTTTCGTGACAGGAAGTCATAGCTCGTGTTACATTATAACGCGCAGGGCTAGCCCATCCTCTTGCTTTGTGCGTTGCCTCGCTTTAGTTATCTTTATGAAACCAAATAGGACATCCTTAAGGAGCATCACCGGTTGTTGGCACGGTGGATTCGTGGTGAAAGGCAAGTAGTGATATATATAAAAAAGTGTTGTGTGAGACATAAATTCAATCCTAGCTACGTTTGCTATGAGTATGTTGCATTTAAGTGATGTACGAGTTGTTTTTTGGGAACATTATATTTCAGGGATTAAAACTCTTTATTTAATAATCCGATTAACCAGTGCTAAACCTTCTGGTTGCTTGGTACAACAGCAGTCAGGCTCAATTTAGAGGCAATGTTTAACGTATTTATGCAGCACTTCAAGCAGAAATAGAGTGAAAACACAACAAAGGAATAATCCCTCATCATATCAGAAAAATAGAGTAAAATTGTATAAATGATTTAAGATTAAAAAGACAACAATCTGATCAGTAGAACCGGAGATAGGCAATGTCAAACATTTCTGGTAAGTATAGTGCCTAAAACCACAAAGCACCACTTGCAGTTATCTAGTCGTGCAAGACCAGGAGAAAGTCACAAGTTCAGGTTAAACTGCGATGCAGAGTGGGCTGTAGGCAAAGGGGTACCTTCAAAAGTCCAGCATCAAGAGTTCTATTTGCGGTGGAGAAGGCTGCAAAGAGCAGGGAGAGCGTCACTGGTGGTCAGTTTAGCTGTAATGCTAAGATCCTGTGGGGTGTAGCAGATGGTCGTTGCTGGTGATTTGTGCTGGCAGTACCTTGCGAATGGTTGATGCTGCACTGCGAAGCACAGATCTCATATTGCCGGGCATTGCTGGTGGTCGCTGCGGTGCAAAGTTGGGTTGACCAGGACTTCGCATTAGCGGGCAGCATGTGTGGCAAGATTTTGAAGCTAACAGGTCCTTCTGCGATTGCAAAGAGCCCAAAACTTCAGGGTATATTAATTTCATTGAGTGGGAGCTCTACAGATGGCACACCAATGCTCCATGAAGTGAGGGTCACCTCTTGGGGATCAGGAACTCACTCCAGCAGAGACCAGCAGGGCTCAGGCAAGTCCAGGCAGCAGGTCACCTGGCAAGATGCAGTTAGCCCCTGGAGCTTGTCAAGTCCTGTAGCTCAGAACAGGAGCTCAGTCAGCTGACCCTTGAAGTCACTTCAGCCTGGGATGGCGGGTGCAGGTACAGTCTTCTTTCTGAACAAGCACAGCTGCAGGCAGCAGGGCAGCAGAGTAGCACATCAGCAAAGTGGCAGTCCTTGCAGCGGGAGAAACTTCTGGAGGTCTCCACTCCAACAGGTGTTTGGAATTTCCTGCCTCACTGCCCAGCTTTTTTGGGATCACAAAAGACCAGTCAAACCCTTTGTGAGTGTGCTCAGGCAGATCCTTTGTGATGTGCAAGCGTGGTAGTTGACAGCTCCTCCCCCTCATCAAGTCAGAGATAACACATCCTGCCAATACCTATTCACTTTTGTCAGACTGTCTGAGAGCAATATATAAACACAACCTGCCAGCTACACCTAGTCATGTGACTCAAGATACAGAATGCAGGCACCAAATGGTTGGGACAACAAAATGACAACTTTCTAAAAGTGGCATTTTCAGAATTGTGATTTAAAATCCAACTTTACCACTAAAGAATGTTTTCAAGTATAATTCTTTAGACACTGAACTCAACATTCCTACTTGCTCTTATTCGAATGTTCGCAGTTAATAAATGTAATTGGGTAACCCAATGTGATCCTTTGAGAAAGGTAGGCCTTGCAGTGGTGAAAAACAAATTTAAGAGTATTTCACTACCAGGATATGTAAACGATAAAAGTGCATGTCCTAATTTATAAATACACTGCATCCTGCCCTATGGGCTGTTTAGGGCCTACCTTAGGGGTGACATATGTATTACAAAGGAAGGTTTAGGCCTGACAAAAGGTTTATTTTGTCAGGTTGAAATGGCAGTTTAAAACTGCACACACTGGCTGCAATGCAAGCCTAAGACAAGCTTAAAAGGCTACTTAAGTGCATGGCGCAATTAGTGCTGCAAGGCCAATAGCAGCATTTAATTTACAGACCCTGGGTATAGGTAGTTCAACTTTACTAGTGAGAAGCAAATAAATTAAATAGGCCAATTGGGTGTAAGCCAATTCTACCATGTTTAAGGGGATGCGCACAAATACATACGTTAGCACTGGATAGTAGTGGAGTGCACCGAGTCCTAAATACCAGTAAAAACGGGTTCAGAAAACAGGAAGTTGAAAAAAAAGTCTGGGGATGACCACGCAAAAAGGCCAAGTACAACAGACATGTTTGCCTTTTATTCTATGTTCGTCCTTGTCGCTTGTATAACTTGACATGCCTATGTATGTCTTAGCAAGCACCCTAACACTTGTCATGGTGTGAATACTTTTTTGTGGTATTCCTCCATATAATTCTGTGCGTCCTTTGGATCTCGAGCAGTGGTAAGATCTAAGGCCCAGATTTAATAAGATTTGGCGCAATGCAACAAAGCAAGGTAACTTGCAGCTCTGTGTCAAATGGAGAGAGCAGAAATGCACCATATTTACGAATATACTGTGCACTTCTGCTCTCTCTCTGCACTGGCACAATATGTGCTGCCTAGCATCAATGCAGGCACCCTTGTGCCTTGGTGCAAGGGTGCCTACATTACAGACAGGATTGTTTTAGTTCAGGGACACCTTCCTGCACAAAAACAACCCTCAAATGCATTTTCCTCTTTTCAACTGTGTGCAGAAAGCAGCACATTTAGAAAGAAGTAATAATGAGGAGAAATACAGCTATTTCCCCTCCTTAGGCCTGTATTGGGATGGCATACCATTTTGAAGCATTTCCAGGTTTATCATTCTTAGTAAATCTGTGTAGGGCTCTCTGCACTTTACCACTGCTAACCAGTGCTAAAGTGCTTATGTGCTCTCCTTTAAACATTGTAAAATTGGCTTACAACTGTTTGGCATATTTAATTTACTTATAAGTCCAAAGTAGAGTGGTAGAACCTATACCCAGGGCTAGTAATTTAAATACTACTAGAACCCCTTAAAACATGTCCCAGCTATACCATTGCAGCCTAAATGCAGTTTTAAACTGCCAGTTCGACTTGCCAGTATAACCCCCTTGTCAAGTCTTAAATTCCCCTTTGATTGCTTATAACCAACATCTAAGGTAGTCCCTAGGTATTCCACAGGGCAGGTTGAATTGGTACAGCCCCACTTGCAACTGAATAGACTGCCATGCTTTCACACAAAGGACTTGTCACCACCGCATTGTTTATGTAGCCAGTTTGGATCTAGGGAAGGGGAGTCAGGAAACTTCAAGCATGTCAAAGGGAATTCTCTAGAAACGTCTCCTGCTTCAAAGAAGGCACCAGGTATAAAATAATGACGCAAGGACCCGCTATTCAGTTCACTTTCAGGACATCCAGAATGACTCTCAGAGGATGGCCTTCTGCTGTGTACTCCACAAGACTGTGTTGCTGGACCTGGAAGGACTGCTCTGCTGCCTGTAGCCTGCTGTAAACTCTTAGATGCCTGCCCTGCTTCTTGAACCCTGTTGCATCACTTGAACTCAGGACTACCAGAGTCCAAAGGCTACTTTGCTTCCCTCTTGATCAAAGCCTCAGTGACAGAAAGGGTTCCAACCATCATGAACTTGCACCTGGACCCAGCCTGAGTGAGTCCTAATCCTCCAAATTGGGTTCCTCTAGTCTTGGACCCTTGCTGTGTTGATAAAGGTGCTCAGATAGCCAAAAGCCAAAATGTAGGACTTATAAATGTTTTGGCTAAAAACTGGTCTCAGAACATAGAGAAGACCAAACCAACCTGCTCGTCTATCTCCAAAAAGGTGTATTACTAGTTGGCCTGACTTCACGGAAGCTTCCTCTTTGTTCTTGTCTGCAGCAGCAATTCCTGTTCAGCTGTCCTTCACCAAAGGGGTATCCGGCCTCCTGGAACTCCCGTTGGCTACAGTCTCCAGGTTCATCCAGCTGGAGATTTTTGACTTCCAAAAAGGAGACTAAGATCAAACTACAAATCTTCACCCCAACCTCGTCCAGCAGCTCCCCAACTACAAGGCTCCCTCCTTGGGCACTGCCTGTAGCCTTGCCTTGCTAAACCTTACCTTCTCAGAACATTTATGTTCATCATTTTCTCCAAGTCCAAAGGTAAGCGCTGACCGGGCTCACTCCACTTCTTGAATCCAACTCATGCACCATCGCGGTCGGCCATATTTTTCAACTTTGACATGGTCTTGTGTGACTTGAGTCACAATTCTACCTCATTCTTCTTTAATTCACCACCATAAGCACCTTGGATGTTTATCTCAGTCTTGCAGGTGATTGAGCAGGGTTTTTGCTAAATAAATCTGCTTGGATTGAACTCCTCAGTGTGTAAATTACTAACTAAAGACGTGAAAAATGAACAGTGCAAGACTAAAGGAGAAATATGAAAATTTCGGAAGCGTGTGCTGGGAGTGTTAGAGTAGGCCGCAAATGCACACGACTAAATGTGGAAAATAAGACAAAAAGTTGAGAGTTTATTTTTCACTAACAGTTAGAAAATAACGTGCAGTGCATAAGAAAAGAAAGCAAGTGAAAGCATTCAAAGAGCGTTTTAATATTGACGTTTTTTAAAAATGATAAATAACACTTGTTTTTGTTTTCTTTAGAAGTGTGCTTACTGCCCTGCAGAGAGTCTTTCAGAAATAACATGCCATATTAGAAATGTAGAATGGGGAAAGAAAATTCGGTCTGTCCTTCGCAAGTTCCTGATGATGGTCAAGGTTGTTCAGAGAGGAAGAGCTAAAAGAAATGAAGCTTCCTTGCCGAGCGGAGCATGAGGACATTTGTATTTCAAAATGATACATGAGTGAGATGGAGAGACGAGCAAAACACGGAAGCCAGATATTAGAGTTTCCTATGTTGAAAGTGATTACAGTGTGCAAAGTTAGAACAATGGGATACTATGAAGTTAGGCACATCGAGAGTGGTGAGATTGAACACCCCTTGTTTTGGACCAATCACAATGTACAAATGTATGTGAGATGACACAAGGGTTGGACCTTTAGTGAATTTAGGGTATAATTAGTAGTAGTATGTGGATGGGATTAGAGCATGTTTTCTTACTTTGCGAGAGGAGAGAGCCGTGTTGCTGTCTCCTAAATTCTAAGGGCTGGCTGTTGTTCTACTGATCCTAACTCTTTGACTTTGCTTCCCAACACTTCTTGAGGTGCCCAGCTTACTCTCATGGCCAGAGAGTAGGTTTCAGATTTCTATAACCTTGTAAGATTGGTTAGTATGATATATCCGAATTTGCATACATTTATTTGCAAATGTCTGTATTCTTTTGTCTCTAAGCCTATCTACTCACTCATTGCGCTGACATTTGAGATGTACAATTGGTGTTTATTTGCTAATATTTCTCTTGTGTGGCAATTATTTTAGATAAAGCATTTTTAACTTTACAAATGAGTTTGTCATTATTAGTGTCATTGTTTTAGTTATACAAAGAGATTATTCTATGGTGATATTATAGAGATTCAGACCCTTAAATCTGACAAACTAGCCACCAGGAAGACAGAGCGCAGGTGGAGACACTCAAAAAGCACAGACTTACAAATCCACCCTCAGGCACTATCTCGATCACATAGCCAAGGACAAAAAATCCTACCTCTGGGACAGAATCAAACAGGCTTCCAACTCCCACAAAGAACTGTATAAAATATTGAAAGAATTCACTACCCCAAATTCCTGCCAGCCAACGAAGCCCTTATCGCAAGAGTGGGTGGATACTTTTTCCACTTATTTTGTGGACAAAATCAAAAACATCCACAGTCATTTCCCCCTCTCAGGCGACAACAAACAACATCAGGGGCCTGACAGTAATATTCCTCCGACTTGCACCTCCTTCAACAAATGTACTGAACTCACCCATGAGAATGTCAGAATCACTCTTGGCAAGGTCAAATCCGGATCCCCCACTGACCCAGTATCCTCGCATATTCTGTCTAAAATTGGGCCATCCCTTCTTCCTTGCCTAACCAAGCTCCTCAACCTATCTTTATTACACTCATCTGTTCCTACTAGATGGAAAGAGGCCATGGTTAGACCCATACTAAAGAAGTCCACTCTAGACCCCAACCAGCCTAACAACTACCGGCCCATCTCCCTTCTCTCTCTCTTCGGGAAGGTCCTAGAGTCGTTAGTCAACAAACAGCTCACCACCTACATTGAGAGCAATCATTTGCTGGACCCCACGCAATCTGGGTTTTGGGCTTCACATAGAACCAAAACTGCTCTGCTGGAAATAGTTGATAACATTAGACTTTCTCTTGATGCCGGACAGTCCCCCATCCTGGTCCTTTTGGACCTGTCGGCAGCCTTCAACAGCATCTCCCACATGACTCTTTTGAATCATCTGCGGGAGATGGGCGTCGGGGGCTCCGCTCTAAACTGGCTCAGGAGCTACCTCACAGATCCATCCTCCGAAGTCCTGATGGGCTCATTTGCCTCCAGCAGCCAGCCCTTAGACAAGGGTGTCCCCCAGGGCTCCATTCTGTGCCCTACTCTCTTCAACTTCTACATGGCTCCCTTAGCCAGCGTGATAAAAACACACGGCTTTGACACAGTATCGTATGCCAACAATACTCAGTTACTAATCACGCTCGATCCTGACCCCACTGACACCAAACTTTGGTTCAGGCAGTGTTTATCTGACATACACTGATGGATGCTAAACAATCACCTGCAACTCAATGCCAGTAAAACCAAAATTATTATTTTCGGTAAAGCACAATCTCTGCGGTCAAGTGACTGGTGGCCGCCCAATCTAGGCACATGTCCCCCTCCTAAGTCGGCAGTTTGTAACCTTGGAGTGCTGATTGATAATCGACTCCCCATGTCTGACCACGTGAACCATGTGGCCAGCATCTGTTACAGACTAATGTGCAGCCTCCGTAAGGTCTTTCAATGGGTCCCACTGTAATCTTGTATGCCCCTGGTGCAAGTACTAATCATTACCCGGCTGGATTATGGCAACCCTCTTCTGGCCTCCATCAATGAAGAGCACCTAACTAAACTCCAGGTCCTTCAAAACACAGGGGCCAGAATAGTATTATATCTACCACCTCGATCTTCCTCGGCTCCCGGTTTGAGAGCTCTTCACTGGCTCCCTGTCAGAAAACATATAACATTCATGGTCAACTGTCTAGTTCACAAAACCCTCAATGGCGACGGCCCTCACTACTTTGTTAATAAACTGAAAAGGTATCACCCTTCCAGAACTCTCCAATCATCCAATAAACATCTTCTCATCCTTCCCAAGATCCACACTGCCAAGAATGGCGGAAGATCTTTTTCGTCTCTCGCCCCTACCGAGCGGGACGCTCTCCCTCTTCGCATAGAGACCGAACACAGAAAGTTCAGCAAGTCTCTTAAAACCTGGCTGTTCTGAAGTTTTCTCTTCCTCAGTCGGACCCTCTTTCTCCTCTCTCCCTGTTCTCTGATGTAGGCTAGTGCTTTGAGACCTTTGGGTGATATTGCGCTCAATAAAAATCCATACATTACATAACATAACTTTAAAAGATTTCATCTCCAGAAAGTGGAGATTAATATGAACCAATTGGTAAATTTTGTTTAAACTCACCTAGTGTGAAAGGGACTGTTGGGTATTGAATTGGGTCCAGATGATAACAATTTGTCAGTTCCTGAACGCCGGATCAGTTTTTGGTAGCAGACATGATGGTTATATTAATTAATTTGGCAAATTAATAGGTTAGAATTAATAATTTTGGTTATTAACGTATCGTACTATTGTTATATGTAGTAGTCCTTCGTTGACATGAAAAGATGGGCACGAAGTGGCCTCAGGTTCCGGGATGGTATTAGCCTAATAGGCAAGGAATAGTGTGGCATACACTAAGTATTGCGTTGTCTGCTGGTATGATAGTTAGGGGTGGGCAGAATTTGCGGAGTCGCGCTACGCAAAGCTCCGCGAAATGGTAAAAAATCTCCGCGAACATGCAGAAATTCTGCGAACACGCGGAATTGCTTGTTCGCGATGCTTTTTTCCTGTTCGCAATCACTGTTTGAGGGCTCGGGGGGAAATATCTCATGAACAAGCATTTTGAGAACGCAAACAAGCAAAAAATTCCGCAAAGCCGCGGAATGGAGCATTTTAGGCAATTAAGCGTTCTCCGCGGAACGTGAAATTACCCAAATTCCGCAAATTCCGCGATCGGAACGGAATTTACCACCCAGGCCTAGTGATAATAAGCAACAAAAGAAGTTGTAAATATTGCATAGGGAACTCTGAAGTTAGTATAGTGGAGATTTATTTGGGTACCTTTAGAAAGCGCAGCTGAGGAAGTCCCGAGAATTTTTCACTTGACGGAGAGTGGATTAACGCTGGTCAATATTCCATTAGTCGTGAAAGAATTTCTTAGTCTGATTGAATATATATATTTCTTTTAGTGGGGCAGACAAAGCAGGTTTGTTTTATGTTGCTTCTAATTTTGCTTTCTTTTGAAAAAGGTTTGTAATCTACTGCCGACATATTTTGTAAAGGGAGGGTCTGTAGTAGGAGTAATACTGACGTCACGGAGAGCCGCACTGGCATTGGGCAGCTAGTGTGAATCGTCACAAAAGGGTGTTGTGTTACTATTGGTTGGTTGGTGTGAGTCGCGCTGGTATTGGGCAGTGTGAACGAATAGTGTGTGTAGAAATACAGAAGATTTTTTTCCTTGGTTTGTTTGAGTTTTAGTGTAGTAGAAGAATTAGAATGAAGTTATTGAAAATGATGAGGACTCTATTTACAAAAGATGAGCCTATACCTATTAGAGAAGGAATTCCTGTGCCACCTGATGGTACGCCTGCTTCTTTTATGTCATTAGAACGAGGATCTCATACGTGTACATGATTGGAGAATTGGGTGAAGTATACAAAAGGAGATGGGAATATGACATTCCCAGAACATGGTACATTTAATGTGAGTATTTTAGAGAAACTGAGATATCAAATGAATCAATTGAGACGAAATCCTAGACCTATGCAGTTCGAGGCACTTGAGGAATGAGAACATGAACGGTATGAGAGAGAAAGAGATAGATCTGCAAACACATATAGAAATACTGTGAGTAGATATTCAGAGGCAAAATGGGATGCTCAAATGAAAAGATGGAGGAGATCTGATCGCAGGTGGTGAAGGTTTATATCCGGTTATTATAGTTCAGAATGGAGTAGAATGTATGGAGAAAAACAAAAATGTAGAATGTACAGAACCAGATCCAAATGAAATTGTTGATGAGTTATTAGATGAATTATTATTAAACAGACCTCCACCATATCAGGAACAGCAGGAAAGAACTACTCTAAATGCTCCATTGATTCAAGTTGAGGTTCCTCAGTCTTCACAAGCAACAATTACAAATGTCATGAATAAAGCAAAGGATGACTTGACACAAAGGATTACTTAATTAAATTTGAATGCAGAAGCTTTATCAGTTCCAGTAATGATTGGTCCCATAGTTCCATTGTATAGTGTGGATCAAAATATTTCACAAGTGCATACTTAGACAGTACCTGATAGGGTTAATAATGGTGCTGAAACAAGTGAAATGGGAACATTGATTAATATTACAGAAAGGTCAGTGGAAACCCTAAATCGAAATGTACAGATGCAACCTAGAAGATTAGTTCAGAGTGTGAGAGAAGTGACACCTATTTCAGGCGGTTTAGTAGGACCATCACCTGAAGAGTTAGATGAATGTATTAGAGGGATGGTGTCTAATAAAGTGAATATGAGCATGGGTGTGAGAAGATTAAAATCAGATTTGTAGGAAATGATTATAGTAAATGATTGTAGGTACAATTAGTCCAGAGGGATTGAGCAAATATCAGGAAGAAGAGTTGTTGTTTTTGTGTAAAAATATTATAATGAGAGCGAAGAGTCTTCATGAGAGGTTTTCTGAAGTGGCACAAACTCATGAAGTTGACATTGAGAAATCAAAGGCTTTGCAAAAGACATATAGATTGGATTTTAGTGATGAAGATCTGGAGAGTTTGAATACTTCTGGTAAACGGTTGCAAATTAAAGAGTTGATTAATACATTGACACAATGGGGTTAATTGGAACGTTAGAAAGGTAGATGGGCTAAGAAAAAAGAAGAAATGCTTCCAAACAATGGAGCATCATCTATGCATCTTTGAGGGAAACAGAGAAAGGGACAACAATGACTGAAATGATATATCCAATGAGAGAAGTACCAGGAGGTGGATATGTTCACGTTCCATGGTCAAGACAGGATATACTGTCTTTTACAAATGAGTTTCCCAGATTGAGAGAAAAACCAGTTGAATGGTAAGAACAAGTAGAGAGGTTTGTGAAGGTTTCAAAAGTTTTGTTGAAAGATTTGGATAGGTTGTTTGATATTGTGGTTCCAGCTGATTTGTGGAAGATTGCAATAGATTGGCCAAAAGAAGAATATCCTAGAGATGCAAAGACTGGAGCCCCCGTCAGATGAAGTGATGAAAAAATATAATCAAGTAATTACCTATTTGAAGGGAAAGATTTCACCAAAAGAGAGAGATTGGGTTAAAATTGATAGAACGATTTAGGAGATGAAAGACTCAGTACATGCTTATTGTGGTTTTAAGAGCATAACTGACAAAGACATGGGACATTTTGTATGTAAGTTTGTGTTTGGTTTGAAGCCAGAAATTAGTAACATGATTCAACAGCATTTGATTTGTTGGCAGAGTAAAAGTGTAGATGAAATACTATGATATGCAAAATATTGTAGTGATGATATTGAATCAAGACACAAGAAGCTGAAAGAGAAATTAATGTGGGCACAAATGAAGGGAGCACAGAATGGTGGACATTTTGTGAATTATCCCTACACAGGTCAGTATCAGAATATTCAAAATGGTCAGATTTCTAACATGGGAGGTGTCCTGGTGAATGGAGGTGTTCTTACTCAAGGACAAGGTAGAGGTAGAGGTAATAAGGATGAAATGAAGAAGAAATATCCTTGTCATGCGTGCATCAAGATTGGACACCGGGAAACACGAGTGTAAGGTTTTCCTAGAAAATAATGGAATGAATCAGAATTGTAATCAGCAAATGCAGAATGAATAGAACAGGAATCAACAGCAGTAGCAACAGGAGGCAAGGGATAGAAGTGAATGATTTGTATCCTTCATTTACAGCAAAGTAGTTGCATGTTGAGTTGAGATACACAGTAATGACTGATGTGTGGGATTTTTCAGGGAAAGACATTGGATTGATGAAAGGAGTGATCTTATTTAGATTTCAGTTAAACAAGATGCAGAATTTCCCAAAACTCCACCATATAAAATGAGCCCTGAGACCATTGCAGGGGTGATGCCTGTAATTGAACAAATGATTGAACAAGTGTCTTACCCCGCCCTCAAGATAATTCAGAGTTCCACAAAATACCACTCCTACACGGTGGCTCAAACATGACGAGGCATGATACATAAAGCACAACAACACCTAGAAAAGGGTTTCACTTTACAAAATGCAAAGACTCTCTTTTCAGAATAAGGCTTGGGGTTTTATTTATGCAATACTCTCTAACAGAAAGGTTTTCCCAGATGTCAAATGAATAACATTCAAATGTATATAGTGATATATATATTTATATGCAAGCAATATTAAGACACTTGTTAAATGCACAAGTTAAATGCATGGATAATAATATGAAATACAAGCAGCAAATATTATGAGATAAAACTCAAGCAAATAATACTGGACGTCCTGTAAGAAATCAGAAAGATATATACACTAAATACATCAAATGATTACTTTGAATGTGCACTCTGCATCACTCACACATCACAAAGAAAACACCTCAAATGATAATAGCCACTGGCCACACATCACAATGGCAATAATCAAAACTCACTTCACCTGGTGCAAACACTGCATCTTAGCCCACTCCAGACCGGGGGATTTAACAGCTGTGGATAAGAGCCTCAGCAAACAGGGTTCTGCTGTACCAAAGTAGACTCGTCCGTCCCCCTTCGGATTCCTAAATTCTGGTTTCTAAGTCAACAACCCTCAGCTTTATAGTCTCAAAACACACTAGAATGTTCAAGAGTCTTTCCCTCTGTGCCAAGGAAACTTGCTGGAACTGGCCAGTTGCCATGCAAGCATTCCAGGGAAAAAGGAGTTCCCACATTCCCTCTACCTTTCTCACATGTTCCAGCCTTTCTCTTGATGAAGCTTACGAAAGCATTCCAGGGTACATTAAACAATCTCTCACAAATCAAACCTTGAACGTGACTAACCCAACCAACTTGCAAACACTCTGGGGGCCTCTCTTTGCACGCAGAAAAGGTCAAGCAAGGCAGAGTCAGAATTCAGGATGACATGAGGCATTGTCAAAGTCAATAGTAAGAACTTCATAATACTTCCCAATGTACAAGACAATGCACATTTGTGCACCACTGCTTATAGCATCACATACTTGATCTCTCAATGTACAACACAATGCACTTTTGTGCACCACTGCTTATAACACTGCACTTCAAGACCAAAAAGTACATTCTACACCTTTCTCTCGCTCATGCTTTCAACAGCACATCCTACATGTTCTGTTCTTGGCAAGGCTGTCCTACTATGGCAGCTCCCACTTCAAAACTACGAGAAGAAATCTTCAAGAGAGACAAGGCATATGCAGGATGTTGTACATTCTGGCTAGGTTAAACTAACACATCAAAGTAAATTAATATGATGGTAGTCAAAGGTCTTCACGTGGTGTCAGATCATAGGAGTGCCTCTAGCACTACAACAAGGCATTTTGAGAGAGATACTAGGGAAGTACAGGATAGTTCAAGACCTAAGGAAAGTTAATAAGATAGTGATACCTTGCTGTCCAATAGTGCCAAATCCTGCAGTGATTCTTTACCAAATTCCTTGTGATGCAGAGTGGTTCACTGTATTTGATTTATGCCAAGCATTTTTCTCAATACCCTTGGATCCGGATAGTCAATATCTTTTTGCATTCCAGTTTGGAGACTGTGTCTTGGTATGGTGCCGATTTCCTCGTGGGTATACAGAGAGCCCCTCAATTTCAATCAGATTTTTAAAAACATTTTGGAGTCGTTGGTGATGCCAGAAGACTCAGTATTGGTGCAATACATTGACGATTTACTTGTTGCATCAAAGACAAGGGAAGCGTGTGTGGCAGATTGCTCTACTGAACCATTTGGCAGTAGATGGGTATAGAGTGTCACTTGCTAAAGAACAATTTTGTCATGAAGAGGTTCAATATTTGGGACACAAAATTGAAAAACGAGTCAGGAAAGTATCACAAGATCGAATAGCTGTGATCTTAAGGATGGGTCCTCCCTGAACATAGAAAGAAGTTTGAATGTTCTTGGGTATGGTTGGATACTGCAGACAGTGGATCAGTGATTTTTCACTGACAGCCAAGCCATTACAGAGATTGACACATAAAGATGTGATCGATCCAATGGAGTTGGATGAAGAATGTATGAAGGCATTTGTAGAGTTGTGAGACAGCCTTTGTCGAGCAACTGCATTAGGAATGCTAGACTACAGTAAGCACTTTGCACTATTCTGTTGTGAAAAAGATGGTTGTGCACCTTCAGTCCTAACGCAAACGCATGGAATGGCATGCCGTCCAGTGGCATATTTCTCTGCCACGTTGAATTCAATGGCTTCAGCATTACCAGGCTGTTTAAAAGAAGTAGCTGCTACTTGTGTGAATTTGGAGCAGAGTGAATCAATCGTGATGGGACATCCATTGAGAGTGTATGTGCCACATTCTGTTGAGATTTTGTTGACACAAACTCGAACACAGGATCCTACGAGTAGTCGATTGACAAGGTATGAAAGAGAGATACTGGGAGCAGAAAATGTGACAATCCAGCTATATTGCTACCAAGTTCAAATTGTGAGGAAGTGGTGGACGAAGCAGATCATGATTGTCTGGATGTGACTGAATTGTGTACAAAATTGAGGCCATATATAAAGCACACACCATTGCCTGAATCTGACTGTGTGATGTTTGTGGATGGATCTTGTTTGAGAGATACAAAGGGCACTCTATGTGCTTCTTATGCAGTTTGTACAGTGGCTATGGTCCTTGAGGCTTCATGCTTGAAAGGAATAGGTTCTGCACAAATTTCTGAACTGGTGGCTTTGGCCAGAGCATGTATAAACGGCAAAAACCTGAGAATAACCATATTCACTGATAGTCAATATGGTTTTGGGGTGGTGCATGACTTTGGACAATTGTGGAAGCAACGTGGGTTTTTGACATCATCAGGTTTACCTATTCGAAACAGTAATAACTTGAAAGAATTGATTGTTGAACTACAATTGCCCAACAAAATTGCAGTGGTGAAATGTTTAGCACATAAATCTGGAAACGACTATGTGAAAAATGGCATTGATTTTGTGCTAAGATTCAATTTCAATAAACGCAGAAATGTAAAAATCTGATACAAATGTTCATCTAATGTTCTCTTCTGTGGAGACATGGGAAGAGGTTAGACAGTTGCAAGAAGAAGCTAGTGAGGAAGATAAAGAAACATGGATCAAGGCAGGTTGAACACGAAGGGCTGAAGATGAAATGTGGGTGTATACAGATGGGAGAACAATAATGCCAGATATCTTACTTTCACAGATGGCAAGGATGTATTATGGCTTAGCGCATGTAGGGAGAGATGCGATGATCAGGCTTTTTAAGCAATCTTGGTTTAACCCAAATTTCAGGGTCATTGCAGAAAGTCTTTGCCAGAGGTGTATAACTTGCCAGCAGCAAAATGCAGGAAGAAAGACATTTGTCAGTTGGGGACGAATTGGAAAAGCAGCAGGACCATTTACCCGAATTGCAAGCAGATTTTATAGAGTTGCCCTCATGTAATGGTCTGAAATATGTGTTGGTTGTGTTTTGTTTGTTCTCTCGTTGGGTAGAAGCTTATCCAACAAGATGAAATGATAGTCTAACAGTTGTTAAATTGGTACTAAGAGAGATTATACCTAGGTTTGGTTTTCCAGTCTCTTTAGAAATAGATAGAGGAACTCCTTTTAATAATTTAATAATTTAGATGATTTGTGCAGCATTGCAAATTGAGCAAAAACTACATTGTGCCTATCGACCAGAAGCTTCAGGCGTGGTCAAGCAAATGAATGGCACTATTAAGCCAAGACTCTCGAAAGTATGTGTATCCACAGCACTGAAATGGCCAGGTGCTTTACCTTTGGTTTTGATGAGTCGAAATATTCCTGATAAAAAGACTGGATTATCACCCCATGAAGTGATTATGGAGAGAGCAATGAGGCAGGCAATAGTTCCAGCAAATCAACTGATGATTATAACTGATGATCTAGTGCTCTATTATTGCAAAGGGTTGGCTGATGTGGTGGGTTCTTTGTCTCATCAGGTTGGAGAAGTTGCAACCACAACACAGCAAGAACAAGCACATGACCTAAGTCCAGGAGAGTGGATTCGGGTGAAGGTATATGCGAGAAAGTTGTGTTTGGAACAACATTAACATGGGCCATACCAAGTGATACTGGTGACAACGACAGCCGTACAGTGTGGTGGTTTATCAAATTGGATCAACGCGAGTCACACAAGATGAGTCTCAAGTCCACTTGAAAGAACAGAAATGAATAAAGAAGAACGAGAACAGGCTGAGAGTCAAGAAGAGCGTGAGCCTGAGCCTGAACAAAGTCGAATAAAGGTGGCATCAGCAATAGGGTCTTGTGAAACTGTTGTCAATACCAATGATTGAGAACATTTGAATCAAGAAGAAGTGCAAACAAGAAAAAAAGTAAATAAAAGAAGTTGTGGACTTAGTCTTGAATCTGGTGAAACTGTACAAGTGAAAAAGTCAAGTAAAAGGAGATATATGGCCAAAGGCAGTGAAAAGACTGAAATACACTCTGAAAGAAAAAGTTCCAAACAGAATTATAGAAGTGTCGAGCCAAGCAGAACAAGGTGACTCTGAAGAAAATACAGTTCGAAGAACAAAAAGGGCAAGCGTTCTGATCAAGAAGTACACAGCACCTGAATGAACATATGTGGTGACTGAAACAGCTGAAATAACAGACAAGTGTGGAGAAAAAACTATTGCAGAATTGAGTCATAAAACCGATTAAGAGCCACCGTAAATGAACTGTCTCAACAATTGGGGTGCAGAAAATTCAAAAGAACCACTCTGAAGAGTGCATAAAAAAAACCTGGAATTTGAATTGGAAGCTTTGAAGATATATAAAAAAAAAAAGAGAGGGATGAATCAAATAGGCTTAAGAAGTGCTCGGATACACTACATTATTTTTTTGTATGTTTTAGTTTTTTTAGTATTTAGTTTTTACAATAAAAATGGCAAGGGCAAATTTACTAGAGACTGGGTATCAAAACCAACGTTTTAAATGTAGATGTATTAATGCTTGCTTTATAAGTTTGTTTGGTTAACACAAATTGTTGTCATGCCTTATTTTATGTACCATACTAAGAATAATGTTACTAATAATAAGTTGAGTGAAATAGTAGATGTGGAAAATTTTAAAGAAGAACCCCAAGCTAATATTGGAAAAGTAATTGGTGATAATATATATCACCAGGATAACTCCAGTAATGATTTTTCGTTAAATGTTGTTACTATATTTTTGTATGAGTATGTTGACACCATGGATGTGAAAGATTGTTATGTATGCATGCAATTACCTTTGTCTGTGTCTGAGGGGGTGACTTATCATCACCTTGCTTTAAACTTATTGAGTTTCATGTACTGTACTAACAAGTTTATTCTATGAGAAGGGAAGTTTGCAGTACTTCTATTCGAATTATGATTTCGTTTTTTCTGAGGTGCCAATTAGAAAGAATATGAACAGGGTAAATAGTGCGAAAAATGATGAATACATGGGTGAATTCTTTCATTGACTAAAACAATAGATACTGTATATGCACATCGTAACAATTTAACATGTAGTTTGTGTCAGGAGGAGATTGAATTTATAAATTTGGTAGAAGATTGAAGACAGAGTTTTAAGGAAAAAGCTGCTGAGCAAAAGTCTTGTGTACCTCCACGGGCTTTCAGAGAAGGTGATTACAAGAAGGGTGAGACATCTGCTGCAATGACTCTGGATTGGCATCATAGAGGAAAGCTCTGCTTACTTAGACTAAAAACTGATTTTAACAATTATTTCATTGGTTCTAGTGAATGTGATCATGTTTTCCTAATTAGGTGAGGTTGGGGAATAAAAGGTGGTACAGATCCTGTTTTCCCTGGAACATATTATGGTGCCGATCACGATCCGGTAAAAAAATTGCCCGTACGACTCGTATCTGGTCTTTTTACCGTACGAATCGTACAAGTGCCGTACAAACTGGCAATCACGATTCGCATGGTAAAAAGTCCGTACGAATCGCATTGGGAATTATTCCCCACACGTCCTCGGGTCGGAAAATGTGTCCGACACATCCTCGGACGATTCACCGTACAAACGTGAAAAGTGAAGTCCGACCGCGCAAATACGATCCATCCCGTGCGTCCGATGTCACAACCGTATGGAGAAAACACCGTCCGCACCGAACACCCATAGCAACCATGGAGACATGTGCCCGCAGACGCACCGACCCCCCCAGCCCCCGTGAGTACGCGCTGACCCCCCCGTGAATGTACGGTGCGTACCCCCCGTGAATGTACGGTGCTTACCCCCGTGTATGTATGGAGCGAACCCCCGCATGAATGTACGGTGCGTACCCCCCGTGAATGTACGGTGCGTACCCCCCGTGAATGTACGGTGCGAACCCCCCGTGTATGTATGGAGCGTACCCCCCGTGTACGTACGAGTCGTACCCCTGTGAATGTACGGTGCGTACCCCCCCGTGAATGTACGGTGCGTACCCCCCCGTGAATGTACGGTGCGTACCCCTCGTGAATGTACAGTGCGTACCCCCCGTGAATGTATGGTGCGTACCCCGTGTATGTATGGAGCGTACCCCCCGTGTACGTACGAGTTGTATCCCCGTGTATGTACGGTGCGTACCCCCCCATGAATGTACGGTGCAGCACCGTACATTCACGGGGGGGTACGCACCGTACATACACGGGGGTACGACTCGTATGTACACGGGGGGTACGCTCCATACATACACGGGGGTATGCACCGTACATTCACGGGGGGTACGCACCGTACATTCACGGGGGGTACGCACCGTACATTCACGGGGGGGTACGCACCGTACATTCACGGGGGTACGACTCGTACGTACACGGGGGGTACGCTCCATACATACACGGGGGTTCGCACCATACATTCACGGGGTGGTACGCACCGTACATTCACGGGGGGTACGCACCGTACATTCACGGGGGGGTACGCTCCATACATACACGGGGGGGTACGCACCGTACATTCACGGGGGGGTACGCACCGTACATTCACGGGGGGGTACGCTCCATACATACACGGGGGGTACGCACCGTACATTCACAGGGGGGGTACGCACCGTACATTCACGGGGGTACGACTCGTACGTACACGGGGGGTACGCTCCATACATACACGGGGGGTCAGCGCGTACATACACGGGGGGTACGGCGCGTACTCACGGGGGCTGGGGGGGTGTTCGGCGCGTACCGGGCCCCCAATTCCACTCGCATCGCAGCGTACTTCGCTTTTCCGGCACTTTTTGGGTGCCGTAAAAATATTGCCGTCTGGACCGCTGTCGAATCGTACTTCCTGGGTCGTGAAACGCTGCCTGAGAGCGTCCCGACGTCACGTCGGCGCTTTCCCCGGATCACATTTGTATGTATCTTGTCGTCGGTCGGTGTTTTGTACGACTCGTACGGAAATGGTGTTTCCGTGCGAATCGTACTTGCATGTTTGTAATGTTTTACGACCGGGTACGAGTCGGACGGAAAAAAGCCTCCGTCCGACGGTTCGTACCCGGTTTTTACCGGATCGTGATCGGCACCTCTGTGTGTGGTAAAATGCCTACTATAGCTTGCCTGCACATTGGTATGGGTGTTAATATAAGGGGATAGTTTTTCCTAAAGTGTATCATTTAGAAAAGAATCATGGAATCAATGAAAGGAAGAGTGAACTAACACGGAATAAAAGGGGAATAAGTGCCGCAGAGATTGTGGGTGATATTTTTGGAGCATTGATACCTTCAGTTGGGGTGATTTTAAACTCGCAGAAAATTAGAAAATTGTCCACAGTGGTTGATTGTTTATCAACAGACACTGCTGGTGGGTTCTTAATGATTGATACTGAAATGGTTGCTATAAGATCTATGGTCTTACAGAATGGACTTGCTCTTGATGTATATTGCCAAAAGAGGGTGGAGTCTGTAGCATGTTGAAAAGTAAGAGCCTAGAGGGATATATTTAAAATATTACACATTTACGGGAAGATTTAACTGAACTGAAGGTTGATGGTACTTGAGAGAGACTTGGTAAGGGTTTCTCCTCAGTGGGTAATTGGTTTTCTACTTTTGGTAAAAGCTTACTAGGGAGAATACTAATTCCTATAATTGCTGTATTTACAGGGATACTAATGCTAGTATTAATATATAAGTGTTGCAAATGCAAGAAACAAACACTGAATACTAAACGGAGAGCAAGTAAAAGAAAGATATAAGAGATTGGATTAGAAGACAGAAGAGGAAATTACTATGAAATAGTCAAAGATATAGATGGGGTTATGTTGAAACAAAAGAGAACTACCGCTTTAAGTAGTATATGAGCATATGAGTATATGAGCCAGGTCTGGTGACTTAGTGGACTAATGCATCCACTGCAGGGGCCTGTGTTCAACATCATTCATTAATTAGATGATAATGCACTTTCCACTGTTTACCACCCACCTTTGCACTATTCCCTGTTAGTGTTTTTCCAGGCAGAAGCTTAAGGCAAAAGCGGCACTATTTATAAATTTTAAAGCAACATGCAAGATGCGAATGCAAAATGTGGCCTAGTCATGCATTATTTCTCATCTCTTTCGAAGCATGATGTAAATACGGTTTAGTTCTTTCATGCATAATTTCGCGATAATGAGCACATTTGCAAAGCAGTTTCCCCTCGTGTTCATGTGATGTGTATATTATTCTTTCACCGTATACTGTTAGTATGTATTATGGGGGTATAAATCCGAGCAGGTTTCTTTTTGTGAAATCCTGCTCCATCAATCCCCCCTCTGATGGCTTCCTGGAGCCATCTTAAAATACCAGCCATCTTCATTTATCTAAAACTCAGTATTCTCCCTTTTTATAGCACTTTGTCTAAGTCTTTCATCATATCATAGTACTCTCCCTTCATATCCTCTAATTCTATCTCATCTCTTTTTCTTTTTCTTGTTCTTCGTTGATTCTTTGATCCTGTTGCTACTTTTCTCTTATTCTTACACTTACAACATTTATAGGTTATGATTTTCACTAAGGGTTCTATGGCCACTGAAAGAAGTGGCATTATTATTTTCCCTAATAAGCTACCTCCAAAGTTAGAAAACCATTTGCCTACAGAGGAGAAACACTTACCAAGTATCTCCCAAACACCGTCATTCTCCAGTTGGGTCAAATCTTCTCGTAATTTCATAATATTCTTTATATATCCCTCAATTTCTTTCTGTGTCATTCATCAATTACCCACTTGCAGTATCCGTTGATAAATAATCAACCACTGTGGATAATTTTCAAATTTTGTGTGAATTCAGAACGGCTCCAACTGAGGGTATCAGTGCATCAAAATTATCACCTACTATTTCTCAGAAGTTTGCTCTCTTGTTACGTGTTAGTCCTTGTTTTATTTCACTTAGTCTGTTATTGTTTCTGTCTACATGGTAGACCTTGGGGAAAACTATGGCAAAATAACAGCTACCATACCAATGTGCAGGCAACCTGCAGTAGGCTTTCTTACCACAAACATTATAGACTCCTGGGAAGACAGGATCATTTCCACCCTTCAATCCCCAACCTCCCGTAATTTGGAAAGTATGCGCTCATTCACTAGTACCAATGAAATAATTGTTATAGTTAGTTTTCATTCTTTTTTAAGTTTGAAATGCTTTATTTAAAGAAAAGCAGAGAGAACAATGAAATACAAATTATTCAAAAAACAATGTCCATGTTGAATGAAAAAGAAAAAAAAACAATAGATCAGTATGCGTTAACATAAGAAACCTAAAGGAAGCATAAAAAAGCATATTTTAAAAGTTTTTAAAGGCAGCAAGGAAAGAGAGGGAAAGAAGAAAAAAGGAGAAGAAAGGAAAGAAGAGAGAGAAGGAAGAAAGAGGTAAAAGGCATTATAAGGAGAATAGAAAGTGAAGTCACACAAAGGCTAGGTATAATAGAAAAAGCAAGAAAGCCGGGGATAGGGAGTAGTTAAAGGCAGGAGACAAAAATGTAAATGTAAAAATATAAGAAGGATAGAGGAAGATGAAAAAGAAGGACAGAGAATGATTCGCTCAAGGAGGTCTAAAATTCTCAGAGGACACAGGAGAAATACGTTTCAGAGCCATGCGGTCAAGATAGGCTGTGAGAGGTAACCAGAATAAGTCTCTATTAAGAGAAGGGGTGGAAGCAGCAGCAAAGCGCACATCAAGCCTATGATAATGACAGAGAGAGTTCCACCAACATTGTATGGAGAGTTTAGTAAGATCCTTCCAATTAGAAGAAATGTGTTGGAAAGCCAGAGCCAGCATAAGATCTAATAGGCCAGAGGAGTGTGAGGGAATATCTAAAGTGTCAGAAATACTACCTAAAAAAAGAAGAGGGATAGAATATGGTACAGAGACAGAAAATAGGCGAGAGACATAAGACCACACCTGATCCCAGAGTACAAGAACAGAAGGGCAAAGAAAGAGTAGATGAAAAAGATCAGCATTAGGAGCGGCACAGGTCCAACAATTAGAGTCTTTATCAAGAGAAAAGCGAGAAATGGAAACTGGAGAAAGATATAGTCTGTGATAGAGAAAAAACATAGATTGAGTCAATGAAGCAGAACGGGAAATTTTTAAGGACCTGGACCAAACTTTGTCCCAAACCGCTATAGGCCTGTCACAGCCCAGGTCCAACTCCCAAGCACATTCCAATTTAGATTTCAGACGAGCCGGATTGGGGGAGGCGAAAAATTTATAAATAAGAGAGGCTTTAGGGAGAGAAGACAAGATCTGAAGAAGGGGAGAGTGAGACGCGGGAGAGGATGACAAAGGAAGAGAATAATAAACATCCAGTATGATGGCCATAAGAACAGTAAATCTGCGGAGGAAGGATTGTGGGCAATGAAACAAAAGTCGGAATCGAGGGAAAGAACAAGGGAGGAGACCGTCAAAGAGTTGGTTAACCCATATCAGACCCTTTGATCTCCACGCATTCCAACAGATAGGACGATTATTTAGGAGAATAAGCGAGTTGTACCAGATAGGGGAAGCCAAAAAGGATTCACGAGTAACAGGATCAGAACGGACCAGAGCATATAAGAGAGAGGAAGTATGCTTGAACAGGGGTAGAGGAGTGGTTAAGTTCTTAGCAGAGAAGTGCACAACCTCAGATAAAGAGAAGGGAGAAAGCAATGAACGCTCAATAGAGAGCCAAAGAGGAGCAAGAGGGGAGGGAGCAAGAACAAGCCAATTAGAAGCCTGACGGAGCGAAAACGACTTATGATAAAGACGGAAGTCCGGGAAGTTGACACCGCCATTGGATTTTGGCTTACGAAGAGCAACTAGAGCAACTCTCGATTTTTTATGATTCCACAGAAACTTAGAGAGGCAAGAGTCGATGCGTTTGAAATAGATATCAGGGATATGTATGGGGAGCATGGAAAAGATGTATATAAGAATGGGAGATACCATCATTTTGATCGAATCCAGCCGACCCCACCATGAAAGAAAGAGAGGATTCCAAGAGGATAGCAATTTATCAATACGGGATAATACAGCAGACATGTTCAGTTAGTTTTCATTCTAAGCCAACATATTTTTCCCTTTGATGCCAGTCCAGGGACATTGCAACGTATATCTCACTTTTCTCATATTTCCCACTCTGAAAGCCCAGGGTGGTACCTGTGACTTCTGTTCAGCAGCTTTTCTTTGTAAACGTTCTCTTCTATTTTCCACCATTTCTATAAATACCTTTTCTTCAACCCGCAAACTTCAAGATAGATTATTTTTATAAGCATATTCTATATCTAAAGTTTTGGTAATATGGAAAAACTCTCTCATATAACGTGCATTCTTACTACTTAAAACCTTATTCAGCTCCTTTATAACTGGTATTTCTGAAAATATTAAGGGGCCGATTCTGATCCTGGATTTTTATTCTCCATACAAATCGTATCCGTATTTATTTCCATATAAATCGTACAAGTCCCTTACAACCCGTGTAGTACGATTCGTACGGGAAAAATACATACAAATCGGCCCGATCCTTACAAATCGGATCGGGAAAAGCTGTACGACACGGACTTGTAAAAGAGACCATACAAATTGTAAAAAGGCTGTCCAAACCGTCAAGTACGATTCGTACCGGGTTGTCAGCCTACGATTTGTATGGAAAATGGCCTGTATACGGGGAACGACTCATACTGTTTTCGGGGCATACAGGGGCCGATTCCGATCCTGGAAAAATGCTTTACAAATCGTGGTATGGAGCGTTTTCCCCATACAACTCGTACTTGTAAGGATTCCCCTACAACCTAGGAAGTACGATCCGTACAAATAGACGCTCTCCATACAAATTGTAAAAAAGACCATACAACTCGTTTTTACAAGCGATTCCGATTCGGATTGCCCTGTACGCGACGTTCACATGTATTCCCGGCAGCAGTTTACAACCCGTCAAGTACGATTCGTACAAACAGCACTCCGTACGGCTCTTCTTTTACAGGAGCCAAAAAGTGCCGGAAAAACATTGTATGCCCCGAAAACAGTACGAGACGGACCCTACATGTACGCACCGTACAAGCACCGTACCCCACAATCGCTTGTGTACACACCGTACCCCAAACTTGCGTATGTACGGTGCGTACATGCGCGATGTTGGGGTACGCACCATACACACGCCTCACATGGGGGGATCCCTGTATGCCTCATACCCCTATACGACCCGTACCACGGTACGAGTCATACCCCAAGAACGAGTCATACCAGGGTACGAGGCGTAAAGGGGTTCGCTTTGTTGCCCGGTACGAGTCGTTCCCCGTATACAGGCCATTTTCCATACAAATCGTATGCTGACAACCCGGTACGAATCGTACTTGACGGTTTGGACAGCCTTTTAACAATTTGTATGGTCTTTTTTACAAGTCCGTGTCGTACAGCTTTTCCCGATCCGATTTATAAGGATCGGGCCGATTTGTATGTATTTTTCACGTACGAATCGTACTACACGGGTTGTAAGGGACTTGTACGATTTGTATGGAAAAAAATACGGATCCGATTTGTATGGAAAATAAAAATCCAGGATCAGAATCGGCCCCACAATGTATTACCGGCACTTTTTGGCTCCTGTAACAAAAGAGCCGTACGGAGTGCCGTTTGTACGAATCGTACTTGACGGGTTGTAAACTGCTGCCGGGAATACATGTGAACGTCGCATACAGGGCAATCGGAATCGCTTGTAAAAACGAGTTGTATGGTCTTTTTTCCAATTTGTATGGAGAGCGTCTATTTGTATGGATTGTGCTTCCTAGGTTGTAGGGGAATCCTTACAAGTATGAGTTGTATGGGGAAAACGCTCCATACCACGATTTGCAAAGCGTTTTTCCAGGATCAGAATCGGCCCCAAAATCTATATTGGAATAATGATACTCGAGCTTTCCTGTCACGTAGATTAGGCTGGTAAGAACACTGCAAGTAACACCATATGTTAAAAGTAGGTGGTGATAAGTCACCCCCTCTGAGACAGACAAAAGTAATTGCATGCACCTATAACAATCACTCATATTCATTGTGTTAATATATTCATATAAAGATTTAGTAAAGACATTTAATGAGAAATCACTAATTGATTTAACATGATGGAGAATGCTTCCACCCATATGTTAGTATTAGGGGTTTCATTAGTGAGATCACTCAATCTTTCACTTGTTATATCATTAGTATTGTTTCCATTGTTATTTACAGTTAGGATAGGTACAATGTCAATTAGTAATATCCATATAAGTATTAATAGAAAGACACTACATAAGCAAGCTTTAATACACCTCTGTTTTAGACTAGATTTTGGATGTTCAGTCACTTCTGCTTCAGTCATTTTGTATTCTGTCAAACAAATTAAAATCTATTTTAGACCTGTAAACTCTAATTTTGGTAAAAAACATAATCCTACGCTTCAAGGTTTTTTGAGTCTTTTAATTCGTTTTCTTTCGGTCGACAAGCTTGCACCTTAACTTGTCACAGTACTTTTAAGGGGATCTCAGTTTACTTTCATCAGCTTTCTCAGTATCAGTACTGTCTTTCTCTTCACTTGGATCTGAGCTTTCAATTTCTTCCATGATGACATAAGTCCATTCAGGTGCTGTGTATTTCTTGATTGGGATTCTTACTCTCCTTGTCTTTCATACAAATTCTTCTCCTGACTCTTCTTTTTCTGTTTGACTTAAGTCCTCATTCCTTTGCTCTGGTCTTCTCTTTGACTTTCTCCTCACAAGAGTGTATTTCAATCTTTTCACTCCACTTTGCCAATTATCACCTTTTCTTGGTTTCTTAGTTTGAACTACTTTTCACCTTCTGCATCTGGTTCACACGTTCTTTTATTTGGCCTTTCTTCTATCTGTTCTTCTTCCTGATTTTCAAACACTTCTGTTCCTGCTGATTCAGCAGTAATTTCACTGACTCCTGAATCAACAGTGAACTCACTTTCTTCTGGCTCAACAGTCAACTCATTTTCTTTTGGCTCAACAGCAGTCTCTTGAGACCCAGTATCTGCTGCCCACTCTACTTGACTTGTACTCGGCTGTTCATCATCTGCTGGTTCTTCAGAATCTGCCATTCTAGATTCTTCAGCTGCACACACTTCAGCCACTGGTCTTTGACTTCGATTTACCAGTTGTTGCTCTTTTGGTCTTTCAAGTGGACTTGGGACTCTCTGGTATGGCTCGCATGGATCCAATTTGGCAACCCACCACACTTCACTGCCGTTGTCGTCACCAGTATGATTTGATAAGGTCCATTCCACCTGGGTTCTAAACACGATTTCCTCACATGTTTCTTGCCGAGAACCCACTCACCAGGACTCATATCATGAGCTTGATTCTGCTGTATTGTAGTGGCATTTTCTCTAACCTGGTGAGACAAAGAACACACCAGATCAGCCAATCCTCTGCAATAATCAAGCACTAGATCATCAGATATATTCATCAATTTGTTCGCTGGTATAAATGCTTGTCTCATTGCTCTTCCCATTAGGATTTCGTGAGGACTCAATCCCGTCTCTTTGTCAGGAATGCTTCATCAATACAAGGGGTAAAGCATCAGGCCATTTCAGTGCTGTGGATGCACACACTTTCCCTAATCTAGATTTTATAGTGCCATTGATCTGCTCGACCACTCCAGATGCTTCAGGCTGGTAGGCACAATGCAGCTTCTGCTCAATTTGTAATGCTGCACAAATCATCCAAATTATCTCATTGTTGAAGTGAGTTCCTCTATCTGTCTCTAAAGTGACTGGGAATCCAAACCTAGGAATCAGTTCTCTCAAAAGCAGTTTAGCTACTGTGAGGCTATCATTTCTTCTCTTGGGATAGGCTTCTACCCAGCGAGAGAACAAGCAGATGACAACCAGTACGTATTTCAGCCCATTTCACAGGGGGAGCTCTGTAAAGTCCAATTGGAGTTGGGCAAATGGTCCAATTGTATCCCAGCTAACAGCTGTCTTTCTGCCTGGATTTTGTTGCTGACAGGTGACACACCTCTGTCAAAGGCTCTCTGCAATGACCCTGAACTTTGGGTTATACCATGACTGCTTGAAGAGTCTGATCATTGCATCTCTTCCAATATGCGCAATTCCATGGTACACCCTGACCATGTGGGAAAGTAAAGAATCTGGCAAGACTGGTCTTTCCTCAAAATAGACCTACACTTCGTCCTCTGCTCTCTTTCTACAGACTGAATTACTCCAACTCTCCCTTTCCTCATCACTTGCCTCTTCCTGCATCTGCCTAACCTCAAATGAAGTTGTAAACATAAGATGGCATTCAGTATTCCCCCTTTCAATCCCTCTGTTTAAGGCAATTAGATTTCGTGCACAGAAACGCGCTATTTGAATGGCGTATCTGTTGCCCTTCGTCACATAATCATCTCCTGATTTATGTACGGCACATTTGACCACTGCAACTCTTTTGAGCAATTGCAAAGCATCTAATAAATCTTTTACAATATTGCTGTTTCTTATAGGGGGACCTGAAGAAGTCAGATATCCCATTTGCATCCATAGCTGTCCAAAATCATGGACAACCCCGAACCCATATAGGCTGTCTGTAAATATGGTTACCATCAGGCTTTTGGCAATCTTGCATGCTACAATCAGAGCAATCAATTCAGCAATTTGAGTGGAGTTTACCCCTTTTAGACAGGATGCTTCTAGAACTCCTGCTATGGTGCAAACAGCATAGGCAGTGCATAATTCACCTTTCTCATCTTTCATACATGATCCATCAACAAACATCTCACAGTCTGATTCTTCCAATGGACCATCTTCTATGTCTGGCCTCGATTTGGTGCACAGTTCTGTCACATCCAAACAATTGTGATCCGCTTCCTCTCTCACTTCCTCACAACATGAATTCAGCAACAGGGTTGCCAGATTTACGGATGTGCACCTTACCACAGTCACATTTTCAGCACCCAGAATCACTCTTTTGTACTTAGTCAGCCGACTAGAAGTCATGTGCTGTGTCCTGGTGCAAGTTAAAATGATTTCAACAGACTGTGGTACGTACACCTCAACTGGATATCCCATCACAATCACTTCACTTTGTTCGAGACTCACACAAGTAGCAGCTACTGCTTTCAAACAGCTTGGTCACGCTGCAGCTACTGAGTCCAAAGTAGCAGAGAAATATGCTACTGGACATCGTGCCATTCCATGTTTCTTAGTTAGGACTGAAAGTGCACATCCATCTCTCTCACAGCAGTACAACGCAAAATCCTTTGCATAATCTGGCATTCCCAATGCAGGTGCACGACAAAGACTGTTTCGCAATTTTGAAAAAGCTTCCATACTTTCATCATCCAGAAAAATCGGATCTTTCACATCTTTCCGTGTCAACCTCTGGAGAGATTTTGCAATCAGTGAGAAACCACTGATCCACTGCCGACAGTATCCAACCGTTCCCAAAATCATTCATTCTTCTTTCTGAGTTTTGGGTGGACTCATCTGTTTGATCACATTAATTCTTTCTGATGTCACTTTTCTGACCCCCTTTTCTATTTTGTGTACTAACTACTGCACTTCCTGTTTATAAAATTGCAATTTTGCTTGGGCCACTTTGTGTCCTCCTTCTGCCAAATTGTTCAATAAGGCAACTGTATCTGTCACACATGCCTCTCATGTCTTTGATGCCACTAACAGGCCATCAATGTATTGAACTAAAACTGAATTTCCTGGAATGACTAAAGTCTGCAGACATTTTTTCAAGATCTGATTAAAGATTGAAGGACTCTCAGTGTACCCTTGAGGAACTCAGCACCATGCCAAAACACGATCCCTGAACCGGAAGGCAAACAAATACTGGCTTTTTGGGTGTAAAGGAATCAAGAAAAATGCTTGGCACAAATCAATCACTGTGTACCATTCAGCGGATATACGATTTAACAACAACTACGACTTTAACAACGAATTCCTGAACCACGAATGCTAAACCATGAGCAAAGCGAAACCACTACATTCTTAACAACAACTTCCTAAACCACGAATATTATTCAATTGGCTCAGTCCCCGAATATACTACTGTGTTCTTAAAAAAATGCATGTTTGAAACACGGAAAAAAACATGTAATTAAAACAATTTTAAGTTAAGAATCTTTAAAGTAACAAATTAACAATTACATATTCGTTTTTTACAAAGACAGGCGAATTACAATAAGACATTAATAAACGCTTAAAGTTACTGTGTTCTTGTCAAATGTGAACATGCTATGCAAGTGCACCCCCTGCTGGTCAAACAAGATGCTGAATTTGCGGCAACTACTGGAAGCAAAGTCACTGTGATTTCACTCGAACTAGAGTCCCATGAAAATAAAGTTTGAAAATTCAGCACAAGGTGGGGTAGACTGTGTGCAAAGTGATGAGGCAAGAACATGAATAAGAAAACAAACTGTCTGAATCTGGATGTAATTCACTCTGTTTCAAATTTAATACACTATAAAATAAACATCTTCTGTGGTATGGGGTATAAAAGAATGCCTATAACGTTCACCATTCCTGAAAATGGTGTTAAAATAAAAACCGATCGCACGTGTGGCGGGAGAGTGAGAAAGAAAGTGCCTGTGAAAGATTGGACATAACTCACACTACACTGTGGTTAAAAAAAATGTTTCTCATTGGCACCCTATTCACGCTAACAAAATGGGTGAGAGTCTACAGTATCTTGTGCCCAGTTGGACTGTCCCGCACCCAGTGACTGTCCAATAAGGCCCTGAGAGGTTCACGCTCTACTAGGTAGCCCAAGATGTTGCATAGAGTGTTGAAAGTTGTTGTTCGTGTAAGTCGTGGTTAATGATGTAGTGGTTTATAGAAAGGTCGTTGTTTGGAATTTGTTGTTCAGTTCATTCGTTGTAAAGGCTTAGTTCTTAATGGTGTTTCCCTTTTCTGTTATCAGCCAGGCTGTGCAAACTAGGATAGCTCCAGAGGATAGCTTAATGTTGCTTGAAGCTTCCAAGGAGAGTCAGCGATTCAAAAAAGGGGGGGCCGCTTTTATATGAATTGCACTAACGATAGCGCATTCCTTGAGTCTCCAAATTTGGGGAGCATTTTTGGTTCCAACCGTACAGGTTTGGAGTAAAAAAATTGTGCTGACCAAGAAGTTCAAAAAGGCATATGTAAAGCAGGTGGGGGTCTTGAAGAGGTTTCAGGCCACATGGCATCATTTGGAGGTCACTGAAAAACAATCAGAGACATAGACATTAAATAGAACATTCTATTTCACTGCGCTAGGAAACATAGCTTAATGCATGCCACTTTGAGAATCAATTTTTTCAGGTTGGCCCTGGGATTATGCACTTGCTTATCTTTAGAGGCGTCTCCTTAGAATTTAAATGTGTATTATCAACACAGTAGCACTATATAGCTTTCTCCCCTGTTCTGGATAAAGCCTGCCTTAAATGAAATATTTAGAATGTTATTTAAAGATGCTATTTTCAGTTTGGTATTATATTTAGCTCATTGTGCTGATAAGGAGGTGAAAGAATGGTTTGTATGAGCTAATATGCCAGCTAGGTGTAGGCAGCAGAAGCTCTCTCATTTGAGCTGATGGGTTAGTTATTTATTTTCTTTCGCTTTCGAGAGATCTATTTAGGCACAGCCGCTCTTCATCTACTGACGTCCCTCAAAAAAGTTTATTCATCTAAACCCCTTACTCAGTAAAATCTGTGAATGCTGCTAATTGGCTCCATTCAAAATATGGACTTGCACAATGCCACTTTAGTTCTGTTCGTAGTAATTACTAGATATTAGTGTATCTGTTTCTGCTTGACTGTCTTTCTTGGTACTTTGCATCTATTATCTGCTCAATAAATAAAAAAAGAAAAAAATATTTTCATGATATGCAAATTATTATTGTAAAATTCAGAAATGCATATTGTTATATTAATAATTTTTAAAACAAGTTTGGAATGTGCTTATAAATTATATGAAATATATAGAGATTTTAGTTTTATTGTAAATATTAAAATAAGTATTTGAAATTTAGAATATTTGGTACAACCTTACAAATATGAAAAATACATGTAATAATGTAACATATTTGTAATTTTTTTTATTTTTTATATTTAATATTTTTTAATTATTCTTAAAAAAATGTTTAAATAAAATAATGATTTTTTGAATGTTGAGAATTAAATCGCCATTGTAAATACACTGCTGTTTAATTCAATTATGGAATAAACAAGTATTATATATGATGTATAAATGTATATTTATAAGTTGTAGATTTATTTATGGAAAAGTATTAAATACAATTTTGAGAATTACAATTTCTGTATGTTTAATTTTGGAATAAGTCCTGTTTTTGGGGAAATATTTTCAAAAATGTATTAATTTTCGTGTAAAAAACATTGTTAATATTTGATGTCAAAATGATTTTCATATTTTTAGTAACTTTTATGATTTTCGATTTTGGAGTATACATTCTTATGTTGTTTAAAAGTTTAGGATGATGAATCATTGTTTGATAGGTTAATGTTTAATTATAAATATATTGTTTTTTTAGTTTGGGTTACAATGTTTTTTAAGTACTTTTTTTAATAGATCACATATTATGTGTGAGTATTGATTGTGTAAATTTGTATTTGCAGTACCCAGCACGTTGTCGTTTGTAGTGTCCAGGACCTTGCAGAAATTGTTTTAGATTGTAGTGGAAATCGTAAATGTCATGCCTTCAGTGTCCAACGGCTTCCTCAAATTGATATAGATTGGAGGGGGAATTGTAAATGTCACCCCTTTAGTGTCCAACACCTTCCCTATATTGGTTTAGATTGGAGTAGCACTAGTAAATGTTAATCCATTAAAGCCCAACACCTTTGTCAAATTGGTATAAATTTGAGTGGGAATAGTAAATGTCCCCCCTTTTAGTGTTCATCACCTCCCCCAAATTGGTTTAGATTGGAGTTGAAATAGCAAATTTCACTACTTTAGTGTCAAATACCTTCCCCAAATTGGTTTAGATTGGTGTGGGAATAGTGAATGGCACCCTTTTATTGTCCAACACTTTTTACAAAATAGTTTATGTTGAAGTGTGATGGTTTAATGTAATAATTTTAGTGTGAAATATGTTTCAACATGTTTTATTTCCATGGAGTGGGAATAGTAAATGTCATCCCTTTAGTGTCCAACTCCTGCTCTAAATTGGTTTAGATTGGTTTAGATGGTAATGGTAAATGTCGCCCCTTTAGTGCCCAGCACCTTCCCCAAATTGGTTTAGATTGGAGTTGAAATATCAAATGTCACCACTTTAGTGTCAAACATCTTCCCCAAATTGGTTTTAATTGGAGTGGCAATAGTGAATGTCACCCCTTTATTATCCAACACTTTTTACAAAATAGTTTATGTTGGAGTTTGATTATTTAATGTAATCACTTTAGTGTACTGAATATATAGTGTGAGTAGTTTATGTCTTATGACTAGAATTGTGGGTGTTTAGTAAGATAATTATAAATGTAGTTAGTTGTATATTTCTAATAACATTTTGTACACATATGATCATAAAATAAAGACGTAACACATTTTTCAATTTTTATGCTTTTTTCAAAATTTATTTAATTAATTTTGTTTTCATTTTAAACATGTGCTTCTAATCAAAACATTTATATCTTCATAAATAAAACAATTCTAATACATGTTTAATATTAAATAAACTATGTAAATAATATTTAAATAGTATGGTATGTTGTATATTTTTAGCATTATTTTTACATGAGTTATTTCAGTGTATATTAAATAATAGTATTCTTTAATTCATAATTTACAATTTTAAAATATTTTTACAATGTTGTTGACATGTTTACATGTTTAATATTTGCATTTTTTAATACATTTCTTCAACATGTTTTACTTATTTTCCCAATCATTTCTATGGAGAGGTGGGGACATTTTCAAGAAGAACGTGTGTTAATCATTGCAAATTTAGCTTAACGCAACTTTGCATATTGCAGTCTATCGCGGGAAAATAACACTGTGTTAACTTTGTATTCTCAACCCGGCAGCACCATGCGATAGTCTCATGATAACGCACCAAATGACCACGATAAAATCAATGCGAGGCCGAAAAGATGCGAAACACGAACGCGAAAAAAGTTGCGATGCCCCAAACCGCGATACAAAAATCAGTGACAGGCCTGCAATTCCCATGCATCATGCGGAAAGATGCATTATAAAAGCAACAACAAAAAAAACACCCAAAGCAAAAGAAACTGCGCAGCACCATGGATGCACCTGGACCGAGTGCAGAGGATAACTCGAACCCCACAAGCCACACGGAGGACCAGCCAGGAACCCCGTGGCCGGGGAAGGGCAAGGAGAAGAGGGAGAGGAAGACAGGGTTCAGTCCTCAGGAAAACCGGATCATCGTCACGGAGGTGATAGAACACTACCAACAACTGTTCGTCACCTCCACTGTGCCATTGGCAACAAAAACAGAAACATGGTAGTCCATTGTGAACAATGTGAATGCAGTCGGAGTGTCGAGGAGGTCAATGGAGGAGGTCAAGAGGCGCTCGCATGACGTGAATAGCCAAACCAAGCAGAAACTCGCTGCCAACCTGAAGGCAGCAACGGCGACTTGAGGTGGGAGTCCTGAGCCACAGGAGGAGCTGGATGAGCTGGAGGAAATGGCGGTTACAGTCATCAGTGTGGAGACGGTGGCAGGAGTTGGGGGTCCGGACACAGCTCGAAATGACCTCACCAAACATCAACAGGGTGAGTAACAACCAGGGACTGGGGGGACGGTGGGAGATGGGCACAATGGCACACATGCACAATTATGTGTAGCACACTGCACACTCACAATGATTGTGGAACTTGTCCATGATACCATTGGCACACTGCAGCACACATAGAAACACCAAGTAGGCCCCCATGCACTATGTGCACAAAGGGGCCCCCCTCCCTATCACCAACCACACAATCTACCCATGCACTTATGCTGAATCCAACAAAGCAGCGGCTCTGTGAGCCACACTGACAATGTAAGTGACACTGCATGACCAATAGCATGGCTGCAGTCAAAATACATGACATGGTGCACAACACGACACTGAGGTGGCTCAGTGTGGATCACATCCTCAAAGGAACAGGTCACACTCTGACACATCCACCTGCACATATAACCCCGGACATCAACAACACATCGGCAGACAAACAATGCACAAGAGTACAAAAACCGTCCAAGAGCAAAAATGACCCAAGTCGCCAACATGTCAGCACCATAAAAGCACACAAGTCAAAGGCACAATGCATCAAGGGGATAAGGGGCCGCTAATTCAGAGCTGCAGGGGAGACTCTCCCACAATGCAGCACACACACATAGCAATCACAGCACATCAAAATTGACAAAATGTGGTACAAAGAGCAACACTTTCACTACAGAACGGAGGACGCAACTTGTGCCGCTTGTGCGTAGAAACTGGCCAATCACATCTGCCATAGCAGAAAACTGTGAGATGATAATGTACAACCTCACATTTGTCATGTAGTTGAAATGTCAACTGTCTCCCCTCAAATATCCAGCTCCTACAAAACAGTCACAATGTACAGTGTTATGGAGTCTGAATGTAAACATGTACAATGTGTCAACATACATGGAACACACTGTTAACCTGCACCTCCATTTACATTGCAGAGGGACAATCAATACCTCCCGCAGAGCAGACCAGACATCTCTTCAGTGACGATGATGAGGACCCCCTGGC